>NC_073229.2:159825000-161075000 GCF_029281585.2 Gorilla gorilla gorilla | reverse complement strand
AAAAGAAACCTGGACTCTAAGTTATACACGATCATTGATTTCAAATATCTTTTTAACTTTCTGTTTAACTTACGTTAAAGATCTCCTGTTATTGAACTATAAATCTCAATTTTTCCAAGTGCTTACAAATATAGCTACAACACCTTTGATCTGGTCTCAGGACCATGACCTAACCACCTCCCTCCCCAGGGGCACTAAATATCTATCCCCCCCTCCCTGTCCTTGCTCAGGACTCAGCATTTAACAGTGGAGAGAAAAGTAAGACTGAAAGCCAAAAACTATGATGATTCTGAGCATGGTTTGATACTCCCAAGATTTTCAGAAATGTAGTTGACATCCAGTCTTAACAAACATTCCTGAGAACAAGGCATTTTCCCACAGGGTGTTTAGGGGTACTTAAATACATAAAACAGGGAGTGGTCAGTCACTAGGATTAAGATCAAAATGACAATTCTGAGAAGAAAGTCTCAGTAGTCATTAGATTTTTCTCTTTAATCAGAAACAAAGCACTGAAATGGATTTAAGATGTCCCAATTAAAACTGTTAAGAATACCAAATATGAGATCACCAAAAGATTAATGTCTCATCTCAGTTTATGCCTTCTTGCTTCAAATGCCAGAAAGGTGTTCGAATTCCAAGAACTAGATCCTATATGTGGACATTTTTTTGAATCCATGAGCGACAAAAAGAGAAGATTCCAAGTTCTCTCTTCATCCTGCTTAACCTATCTGGTGGATCTGACATTACTGGCCATTCACATCTTGTTGAAAGCCCCTCCTCCCACAGCTTCTGTGACTATTGCCTGCTCTAAGGTTTCCTCCTGTTCCTGGTGGGCTGCTCCTTCCTGCTTTCCAACATGAATTCCCTCCTGAAGGAGGGAATTTTTGTTCTTTCTCTACACTTATCTCCCTTTGGCTTATTCATTCTTATGGACTGAATTATCAGTGAGTAAATGGTGTCCAAATCTACATGCACAGCCTTAACCTCCAGCCAGTGATCTAGCTCCACAGTTCCAGTTTCTTCCTCTCTGTTGTGTTGCCATTCGTTAGTTCCCAGGCTGAAAACTTTATAATCACTACTTATTATTTTATATGGAATACTAAAAAACAAACAAAAGCCTGGTTAAAGTACACTTTTGAGAGCTGGGAGCCTCCATGTGATTATTCTTCCCAGCTGTCTGCCCGCTTGTATTGAATGAATCAAGAAAACCAAGTTAAGGCATGAAATACATCTCAAAGCATTGTTGTAATTTATTCTATTAGAAGTACATTTTATACAAACAAAGCTATATAGACTGGGCCATATCTAATACGGACTCAGAAGTGAGGAGAGAGGAGAGTCTAGGCAATGAGGCCATGTAAATCCAAAACTGTTACTGTATTCTTACAAAAACCAATACAGAACAACAAAGAGAACAAATAAAACTACACAAACTTCAGGTCTTCCACACATCCAAACTTCAAATTAACTGTAAGAAGAAAAATCAAAACAGAATCCCTATGAGCTCTCTTCCTTGTTCCAGCTGCAAGCCTGTGTGAATGGCAAGGACAGTTTGGGGAACACTGAATGGTACAGAGAGGGCAGGAGCTAGGACTAGGTCTAACGCTGACCTAAAACCATCATGAGAAAGAGAAAGTGCATCCTATGAGTGAAAATACTGGAAAAAGGCATAATAAAGATTAGATTACAGATTTTAAAGTACACTGGATACAGGGAGGTGATCTTAGAAAGTTGATAGTTTAGGGGGGAAAGAAAATTAAAAGGAAGGAAAGGTGCCAACCTCAAACCATCAACCCTGTCCACAGATATAAAGAGACAAAAAAGTCTTTATTTATTTTTAAAAACACACACATACACAAATAAATGGTTACAAGAATTCCAACAATTCATCTGACAAAAGCTTCCCTCAAAAAAAAAATAGTGAAGTAGAAAACGGTAACATATTCTAAACTGAATCAAATTATCTTCAAGCAAGCATTTAGGGACATGGAAGAAAAAAAACCAACAAAACCCTTGATCAGGAACTCAAAAACAAAGAAAACAAGTGGACAAAAACAGAAGAACTGAAACAGACCTGACTGAACTGAAGAAAGAAACACAAGAAAAAAGGCAAAATCATTTCACAAATAAACACAGAATTACATTGGGGCCCAAGAAGAGCAAATTCACACAAAAACGTAATAAGGGCATTGAGGACAACAGGAAAACAACCAAAAGAATGAAAATGAGATAAAGAAATATAGAAGGAAAAAGTATCAGACAGAAAGTACCTGAGAGAGAAGACAGGTAAAGGAGAGTCCTTTTATACATAATGGGAGTTCCACAGAAAATAAAACAATTAAGTAGAACTATTATTTAAAATTGTAATTCAAAAAACTTTCTAGGAATAAAAGAAGACCCGAATCTATATACTTAAAGAGCTCACTGAGCCTGCAGCAAGAAAAACTGAAATGCAACAAGGGTTCTTTTTCCCCAGGGTCTCGAGGAGGAGGGAAAGGATTGATGGTTGGGGTCAGGGTGGTGCCAAACAACTTACAAGTAAAAGAGAGTTAGACTGGCATCAGAATTCTCAAAAACGACATAGAAAGCAAGATAAAAACATAGTAGCATTTTCAAAAACCTCAAAGAAAGAAATGTAAATCAAGGAGTTTATATTCAGCTAAACTATCCTCCAAGTAGGAAAGCTACAGAAAAATAGTTTTAAACCTATGAGAGTTCATGAGAATTCTATGCCCATCAGTCCCTCTTGAGAAATCTACGGCATTTCCTGAAGATAAACTGCATCAGATAATGAGGGAAACTTAGGAATAAAAAACTGATAATGAGCACTTAATATATTTAATTATACACTTAAGACTAAAACAAAGGTAGAAACTAAGTAAAAATATATCATATGATATGTGCTATATGTTACATGTTGCATGTTCTAACAAAGCATAAATGAAACAAAATTTGATGGAAAAGGGAAAAAAAAGCGAAAGTAGAACAAGTTCACTGGTTATTATATAAGAAATAGGTGGGATTTCACAAAAATATAATGAAAAACTCACAACCAGGCAATAAACGGTTAATTTTTTTCAGAAAACTTATGAAGGCATTTAAAAAGTTGTAACACCAAAGGCAACCACTAAAACATATAAAAACTTACCTAAATGTCAAAAAAATTTAAGTCAAAGAAAAAAAAACAACAAAAAAGCACATCACACACAGAAACATAGCAAATAAAATACAAATAATAATCATAACATAAAATATGACACATTCGATGCTAAACATTTTTATCAAGAAATATGAAAGAGTTAAACTTACATATTCTAATAAAAAGACTATTTGTTCACTAAGCGAGATCCTAATATATGCTCTATACAAAAACATACCTAGAACAAAATGGTTCAACAAAACTGTTTAAAAATAAAGGTATGGGGGTTCAAAATACGCAAATCAATAAACATAACCCATCACATAAACAGAACCAATGACAAAAACCCCATGATTTTTGATGCACAAAAGGCTTTCGACAAAATTCAACACCCTTCATGCTAAAAACTCTCAATAAACTAGGTATTGAAGGAGAGTATCTCAAAATAATAAGAGCTACTTATGACAAACCCACAGTCACTATCATACTGAATGGGCAAGAGCTGGAACCATTCCCTTTGAAAACCAGCACAAGACAAGGATGCCCTCTCTCACCTCTCCTATTCAACATAGTATTGGAAGTTCTGGCCAGGGCAATCAGGCAAAAGAAAGGAATAAAGGGATTTCAAATAGGAAGAGAGGAAGTCAAATCGTCTGTGTTTGCAGATGACATGATTGTATACTTAGAAAGCCCCATCATCTCAGCCCAAAATCTCCTTAAGCTGATAAGCAACTTCAGCAAAGTCTCAGGATACAAAATCAATGTGCAAAAATCACAAGCATTCCTATGCACCAATAATAGACAAACACAGGGCCAAATCATGAGTGAACTCCCATTCACAAATGCTACAAAGGGAATAAAATACCTAGGAATCCAACTTACAAGGGATGTGAAGGACCTCTTCAAGGAGAACTACAAACCACTGCTCAAGGAAATCAGAGAAGACACAAACAAATGGAAAAACAATCCATGCTCATGGATAGGAAGAATCAATATCGTGAAAATGACCATACCACCCAAAGTAATTTATAGATTCAATGCTATCCCCATCAAGCTACCATTGACTTTCTTAACAGAATTAGAAAAAAACTACTTCAAATTTCATATGGAACCGAAAAAGAGCCCATAAAGCCAAGACAATCCTACAAAGCTGGAGGCATCACACTACCTGACTTCAAAGTATACTACAAGGCTACAGTAACCAAAACAGCATGGTACTGGTACCAAAACAGATATATAGACCAATGGAAGAGAAAGGAGGCCTCAGAAATAATGCCACACATCTACAACCATCTGCTCTTTGACAAACCTGACAAAAACAAGCAATGGGGGAAGGTTTCCCTATTTAATAAATGGTGTTGGAAAAACTGGTTAGCCATATGCAGAAAACTGAAACTGGACACCTTCCTTACACCTTATACAAAAATTAACTCAAGATGGATTAAAGACTTAAATGTAAACCCAAAACCATAAAAACCCTAGAAGAAAACCTAGGCAATACCATTCAGGACATAGGCATGGGCAAAGACTTCATGACTAAAGCACCAAAAGCAATCGCAACAAAAGCCAAAATTAACAAATGGGATCTAATTAAACTAAAGAGCTTCTGTACAGCAAAACAAACTATCATCAGAGTGAACAGGCAACCTACAGAATGGGAGAAAATTTTTGCAATCTATCCATCTCACAAGGGGCTAATATCCAGAATCAACAAAAAAAAAACAACCCCATCAAAAAGTGGGTGAAGGATATGAACAGTCACTTCTCAAAAGAAGATATTAATGTGGCCAACAAACATATGAAAAAAAGCTCATCATCACCGGTCATTAGAGAAATGCAAATCAAAACCACAATGAGATACCACCTCACAACAGTTAGAATGGTGATCATTAAAAAGTCAAGAAATAACAGATGCTAGAGAGGATATGGAGAAATACGAAGGCTTTTACACTGTTGGTGGGAGTGTAAATTAGTTCAACCATTGTGGAAGACAGTGTGGTGATTCCTCAAGGATCTAGAATCAGAAACACCATTTGACCCAGCAATCCCATTACTGGGTATATACCCAAAGGATTATAAATTATTCTACAATAAAGACACATGCACACATATGTTTATTGCAGCACTGTTCACAATAGCAAAGACTTGGAACCAACCCAAATGCCCATCAATGATAGACTGGATAAAGAAAATGTGGCACATATACACCATGGAACACTATACAGCCATAAAAAATGATGAGTTCATGTCCTTTGCAGGGGCAGGGATGAAGCTGGAAACATCATTCTCAGCAAACTAACACAGGAACAGAATCTAACCGAACACCGCGTGTTCTCACTTATAAGTGGGAGTTGAACAACGAGATCACATGGACACAGGGAGGTGAACACCACACATTGGGGCCTTTTGGGGGGTGGGGGACTAGAGGAGGGATAGCATTAGGAGAAATACCTAATGTAGATGACTGGCTGATGGGTGCACCAAACCACCATAGCACGTATATACCTATGTTAACAAACCTGCACGTTCTGCACATGCATCCCAGAACTTAAAGTATAATAAAAAAAATTTAATCGGCCGGGCGCAGTGGCTCACGCCTGTAATCCCAGCACTTTGGGAGGCTGAGGCGGGTGGATCACGAGGTCAGGAGATCAAGACCATCCTGGCTAACACGGTGAAACCCCGTCTCTACTAAAAATACAAAAAATTAGCCCAGCATAGTGGCGGGTGCCTGTAGTCCCAGCTACTCGGGAGGCTGAGGCAGGAGAATAGTGTGAACCCGGGAGGCGGAGCTTGCAGTGAGCCGAGATTGTGCCACTGCACTCCAGCCTGGGCGACAGAGCCAGACTCCGTCTCAAAAAAAAAAAAAAAAAGAAAATATGATAAAACAAAAAAAAAAGGTATGGGGAAAAGCATATCTGGAAAGTAAACACAGTATGAAAGCGAGGGCAATGATTCTGATATGAGACAAGGCATAACTGAAACAAAAAGCATTAACTGTGACAAAGAACGATATTCTTTAATGCTAAAAGTCTCAATTCACCATAATATCTACATACCAGAAACACAGCATCTGTTTCTATAAAATCAAAACTACAAAAGATGCAGGCAGATATAGAAGCCTGCTAATGATAGGAGATTTTAACATACCACTCTCAGTAACATACCATTCTCAGACTAAGTGGACCAATAATAAGAAGGGATACAGAAGGCCTAAACAACATAATCAATTTGTAAGCTTATGATTATATACTGAACTTTACAGCCTGAAAATGGAGACTATACATTCTTCTGAACTGCAAATGAAACATTCACAAAAACTGATCATTTATTAGGTTCCACTTCCCCCAAATTTCAATATGTTCCATAAAACAGAATGACTAAAATAGTATTCTCTGATTTTAATGCAATAAAAGTAGAAATTATTAACAAACTTTTTTAAGTTAAAAGGAATTTTCATATGGAAACTAAATAATTTCCTATTATACACCTCTTGGAAGAAAAGGCAAGTATAAACAGAACTTACAAATGTTTTAAAATGATAATTAAAACATTATATATCAGAATCTATGGGCTATAGTTTGAATAATAACCAGAAAAAAATTTATAGCCTTAAACACTTTATTAACAAAATGAAAGAATAAAAATAAATTCCTATCTTAAGAAGCTGAAAAAAAGAACAACAAAAAGAAAGTACCAAAAAGGAAATAATAAAAATAAAAGCAGTGATTAATAAAAAAAAAAAAAAGTTCTTTTTTTTTCTTTTTTGAGACAGAGTTTTGCTCTTGTTGCCCAGGCTGGAGTGCAATGGCACGATCTCAGCTCACTGCAACTTCTGCCACCTGGGTTCAAGCAATTCTCCTGCCTCAGCCTCCCCAGTAGCAGGGATACAGGCATGTGCCACCACGCCCAGCTAATTTTGTATTTTTAGTAGAGATGGGGTTTCACCATGTTGGTCAGGCTGGTCTTGAACTCCTGACCTCAGGTGATCCACCCGCCTCAGCCTCCCAAAGTGCTGGGATTACACGCATGAGCTACTGCACCCAGCTGAAAAAAGTAGTTCTAATTGATAAATTAAAATTCTGCCTGCTGAAGAAAAATAACAAAATAAACATACCACTAGATATTCAAAGAACTTATTAAAGATACAAAATCAGAAATAACAAGAGTAAAACAACCAATGAAAGAGAAGAAATCCTACAACATTCCTTTATAGACTTTTTTTTTTTTTTTTGAGGCAAAGTCTCACTCTGTCACCCAGGCTGGAGTGCAGTGGTATGATTTTAGCTCACTGCAATCTCTGCCTCCTGGGTTCAAGCAATTCCACCTCAGCCTCCCAAGTAGCTGGGATTACAGGCACCTGCCATCATGCCTGGCTAATTTTTCTATTTTTAGTAGAGACAGGGTTTCACCATGTTGGCCAGGCTGGTCTCGAACCCTTAACCTCAGGTGATCTGCCCACCTTGGCCTCCCAAAGTGCTGGGAATACAGGCATGAGCCACTGTGTCCACCCACTTTACAGACACCTCTACGAATAAATTTGAAAACCTAAAAGCAAGGGACAATTTCCAAACTTGATCCCATTAGAGATACAAAGTTTAAACAGACTCACTTCCATGAAAGAAATGAAGTTATCAAGAAAGTACTCCACAAAAAGCACCATGCTCCACTAGTTTTGCAGAGCAATCCTACAAAGGATTCAAAGACCAAATAGCCTCAATGCTGTACAAGTTGTTCCAGAGCTTTGGAAACAAAGGAAAATTTCTTAATTCTTTTTATGAAGCAAGTAAAACACAGACACATTAAACAAAATGAAAAAAGAAAGAAAACTGCAACTAATATCACCTTTGAATATTGACGCAAAAGCTTTAAATAAAATATTAGCGAACACAATTCAACACCATGGTGAGAAAATGATACACAAAGAACGTGAGAGACTTACTCCAGGAATGCAAGGTTGGTTCAATCCATTAATATAGTACATCATAGCCATATCTCTAAGAAGAAAAATCATGATTATCTCCATAAATGCTGGGAATAAAAAGCCTTCAACAAAACTTAAGATCCATTCCTAATTAAAAAAACTCAAGAAAATAGGAATTCATGCATACTTTCTTAGTATGACAAACAAGTAAACATATATAATTTGCATTAAAGTCAGAATCTTATTTTTAATAGAGAAACACTAAAGGCGTTTGTACTCATATCAGGAATCAGACATTCTCTATAAACTATTTAGCACTGTATTAGTGGTATTTGTGGAGGGAATTTTAAGAAAAATCAATTAGAGGCTCAGAATTGGAAATGAAGGTGTAGAACCACCTTTATTTGCAGGTGATAAGATCATACATCTGGAAAACCTTAATGAATCAATGATCTTTAGATGGCAGAGAAACAGGTACTCTCAAACATTGCTGCTGAGTATCAAAATTGGCATATTCCTTATGGATGGAAATTTGGTAATATCTAACAAAACTACATATGTTTACCTTTTAACTCAGCAATCCCACTTCTAGGAATACCAGACATTAATTCTCTAGTAACACAAAGCTATCATTCACTGTGGCACTGTTTATTTACAAAACATTGAAAACAAGCTAAATGTCCATAGATAGGAGGGTAGCCAAATAAACTATAGCACATCCACACAATGGTGTATTATACAGAATGAGAATGATCTCTTTGATACAGAATGATTTCCAGGATATATTTTAGTGAAAATCCTGGAAACCTTTCTGAATAGATCTTTATGTACATCTTGACTTTTGAAACCATGTCAATGTTTTGCCTAGACAAAATCAACAAGGATGGGAGGAAAACCCTAAAATTGAATACAAACAGAAACAAAGGAATCAAACCATGTTTCAAGTGAATAACATAACCACACTCTAACAGAGAAGAGGAGAATTAACCTAGGTAACTTCTGAATATAGTATTCAAACTAAAGACAAAAAAAACTCTAAGCAAGTGCTGAGCTCTAATTAGTAAGATTGTTTTTTTCAAAGGTATGGCTTTGCAATTCTGAACTACTTTCTAAGCATTACAGGGTTTAACACATAAGAAAATATATTGTGAATAAAATGGAAGTCAAGAGTTACAAATTTGGAAAGGGAAAATAAATCCTCTGTGGTATGGAACTGTAACTGGAAGTATAAATAGAGACCCACACCCACACACACTCTTATCTAGATATCCATGCACATATATACACATACATGTTCATATATCTACATTCACAAAAAATCATACACTCATGTTCATTGTTTTTTCATCTAAGCAATCTTAGCCTTAAGACTCATATAATTAGACCTGAAGAAATGCAATTTCCAAATTTCTATATCTAAATTTAGAATATATTGGCTATGCCATCTATAGTGTAGGAAAGTGTTACCATAGGAACATCTATTAGAAAAGATGGCTTTTAAACAGAATAGCCAGGCTAATATTTGAAGAGAAAAAATTTACCCATATATGTGACTGGATCACGAAAACAGGAAAAATATAATATTAATCCTAGTAAATATTTAAATGTACCCATCTCAGATTATTTTCATGTTAGTAAGAGTAATCATATTATCTCTTATAAAAGTTGCAAAGATGCAAATGTTACCTGGTATTTCACAATGAAATGTATTAAAAACCACTGTACCTTACAGTAAAATCATACGAGCAAGAGGCCAGCACAGAAGCATGAAATGGTGAAAACTACAAAAAAAAAAAGGAAAAAAAACCCTTTTTGAAGTCAGCTGTGATTATAACACTGCTTTCTATGATCATTCCATAAACATTATAATAAATTTGAGTCAGAGCTGTCACTTAAAATTATGCTTTTTCAAAGCATATATGCTATAATTTGAGGCAAAAATCTTCTGGCCTTATAAGTATCCATCTTCAGGAAAAATATTTTTACATTCTCCAAAGAAAATTATCCCTCAAGCTTTTTAGAACTTATTTAGAATAAAATATTCCCAAAATGTTGCTATTCTGGAAAAATTAAATACAATTTCATATTGGCTATCCAAAAATGATTCTTATAGGCCAGATGCAGCAGCTCACACCTGTAATCCCAGAACCTTGGGAGGCTGAGGAGGGCAGATCACCTCAGGTCAGGAGCTCGAGACCAGCCTGGCCAACATGGTGAAACCCCGCCTCTACTAAAAATACAAAAATTAGATGGGCATGGTGGCACATATGCCTATAATCTCAGCTTCTCGGGAAGCTGAAGCAGGTGAATTGCTTTAACCCAAAAGGTGGAGGTTGCAGTGAGCCGAGATCATGCCACTGCACTCCAGCCCCGGCGACAGAGAGAGACTCTGGCTCAAAAAAAACAAAAGCAAACAAAGTAATAAACAAAAATGATTCTTACAAATATAAGGGATTTAAGTACATAATAGTACAAATATATAATTATATAGTTTACCAATTTTACAAATATATGATTGCTATAATCACGTTATCAAAATAAACATTTAAATGTTAAATAAAAACACCTTTAAGATATTTTTATGTTATTTGTATATTACAGCTAATGGAAAATGATATCAAGGGTAAAAAGCAAGTTTAAAGACAAGTAACGTCTTCTAGATGAGTAAAAATGTACTTAATAAGTTGACCTTTGCAATTACATTTCTTCAGTGTTTGTCTTATCGCACTTTAATAGTTAAATACACATATATAACTACATTTGACCAGCACTTAGTTTGCAAAGTACTTTCACTACATTACCTTATTTCATTCTCATAATCACTCTAAAATATACATAGAGCATATTTTTCAACTGCTAAAACTTGTCCAATTAAACAAATTTTTATTAAAAAATAAAACAGAGCACTGTGTCTCCTATGTTGCATTGCAGCCAGAGAAACTTAAAATATTAACTTAACTAAAAATTTAGAATTTTTGGCCAGGCACAGTGACTCAGCCTGTAATCCCAGCACTGTGGAAGGCTAAGGCAGGCAGATCACTTGAGGTCAGGAGTTCAAGACCAGCCTGGCCAACACTGTGAAACCCTGTCTCTACTAAAAATACAAAAAAATCAGCCGGGCATGGTGGCGCACACCTGTAGTCCCAGCTACTCAGTAGGCTGAGGCAGGAGAACAGCTTGAACCCAGAAGGCAGAGGTTGCAGTGAGCTGAGATCGTGCCTGGGTGACAGGGCAAGACTCCATCTCAAAACAAAGAAAAAAAAATTTTAGAATTTTTTAAATAGTAGGAATAACATAATTATCTTATTAAAATAATCAATAAGGTACTTTTTTATCCTTAATGTAAAAAAAAAAAAAAAGGATGACATTGGGAGATGTCACCTAATAAGATGTTTTCCACAGTCATTTAGCAGAACCCGCCTAAATATAAAAGTCAGGAAACCAACCTAAGTCATCTTATAACCCAGATAAATTTACTGGGACCATCATTAAAAATTTACCTCATCCTCTGCTGTTCACAGAGTAGAAAACTTTCTATATCCCAAACATCTGTGAACAGTCATGTATGTTATCATGTTAGGAAAAAGAAAGAATTAACCATCTCTTTACATCTGTTTCAACAAAGTAGAGACTCTCGCTAATTAGAAACTTATAAAGAACATAATACTAAAAGTGAATTACTATAGTTAAAAAAATATATTAAAGGAAATAATACATTGGAGATGAAAAAATGAGAAAAAGATTTTTATTTAACCTTAAGTATTGAATGTCTACATTGCCCAAATTCATTCAATCATTATTCAAATATTTTTGCCTAATTTTAGCTTTCACTACTAATTAATTGGGTAACAAAAACACATATAAAAAAGAATTAGTAACTCCAATCCCTAAACCCAGAACACTTTTTAATATACACTTCATTGATTATATTTATGTAATTTTATTCTACATATAAAAGAAAAGATGAAAACTTACTTTCACCCTCCTAATAGCATAGGTGTGACCAAGAAGTTCAAACACTGGTTGTCGTACATTCCTTAAGTCCCAGCCTCTCAAACTACAGTCAACCGCCCCGGTCACCAGCAAATTCTAAAAACAATTCAGAGAAACATAAACTGTGACATCTTTGCAATTAAACAGTATGCAGGCTTTCCTACTAGAAACAACATCTGCTTTCTGATAACTATTTAATATGAACCAAGGAGTCATTTTTGAGAAGTTGTATAACAAGTATAGACAGGAATCAACATAGACATTAATAGCAAAAAACTAATATGACTTGTGAGAAAAAGAACTCAATATGCTTTATATACACGATGGAACACTACAGACAGCTGGAAAAGGCATAGTTCCAAACAGCATTGTGGATTTTCTAATTCAGCTTTAGAAGTGGCAGTAAATACATAGGGGATTAAAAATTTTATCTGACAAATGAGCCCAGCTTTCTCTTCAAAAGGTTTTCCCTGGAATTCCAGCACCTTGGGAGGCAAAGGTGGGAGGATCACTTGAGGCCAGGAACTTGAGACCAGCATGGACAATAAAGCAAGACCCTGTCTATCCAAAAAATTAGCCAGGCATGGTAACACATACCTGTAATTTTAGCTACTTGAGAGGCTGAGTGAGGCAGGAGGATTGTGTGAGCCCAAGAGTCAGAGGCTACAGTGTGGTATGATCACCCCACTGTACCTCAGCCTGGATGACACAGCAAGACCCTGTCTCTAAAAAAAAAATAAAAATTTAAAAAAGGTTTTCAAGGCTGGGTGCGGTGGTTCACTCCTATAATCCCAGCAATTTGGGAGGCCAAGGCCGGTGGATCACTTGAGCCCAGGAGTTTGAGACCAGCCTGGGCAACATTGAGACCTCGTCTCTAAAAAACAAACAAACAAAAAGGGTTTCAACATACTCTGAGGTTTTTCCAGGCATTAAAAGGCAAGAGGTCTGTTCATTTAGGCACATCTGAAAAAGCAAAGGCTATGAATTAAATTTTTCCATGTTCTCTAAATCTAAATTAATCATTGTTTCCAACTCTCTTGGACCAAAATTCTTAATACGATATCTAATCATATCCAAGAATGTAATCAAATAGTGGTGAGTCTCTTATCTATTCCGGCTTTACAAATTCTGCTATCTAGAGCCCCAAGTGAACCCAGAGGTCCTGGCTGAATAGGCCAAGTGCTGGGTCCACACTCAGTCCACCCCATATAACCCAGAACAGCAATGGATTTAAGTTGGTGCAAAAGTAGTTGCAGTTTTTGCCATTGAAAGTAATGGCAAGAACTGCAACTACTCTTGCACCAACCTAACATTGTCTGACTATGTTGGGCTTTAGTTTAAGCTAATTTGAAGAAAAGTTTCAGTTATTAGAAAATAATTTTTGTAAATCACTCTCAAATGTCTATCAGCATCTTTCTTTAGAGTTCCCAAACATCTAACATACAGGCCATAATTAATTTTCCAATATGAAACATTCATTTATGAGTTTGAAACTGTAGTCATCAGCATTGAAATGTTTAGATTGAGTAATATCATTGTATATGTACTATATTTTAACTTATTTTACTTATTTTTACTTAAAGAACTCTGCCAATACAATGTTCTGTTAACTTTAATTAATTTAAAACTGGGAAAAAAACAAAGCATACATTTTACCTATTTGTCACGGTCAACAGACCACTTCAGGGACATAAATACAGTCATGCATCACTTAATGATGGGGATATGCTCTCAGAAATGTGGCATTAGGCAATTTCATCTTTGCGTGAACATCACAGAGTGTACTTACACAAACCTAGGTGGTACAGCCTACTACACACCCAGGCTAGATGAAACAGCCTATTGCTCCTAGGCTACATGCCTGTCCAGCATGTTACTGTACTGAATACTGTAGGCTACTGTAATACAATTGTAAGGATTTCTGTATCTAAACATAGAAAAGGTATAGTAAAAATATAGTATGGAAGATAAAAAATGGTAGTAGGGTACTTACCATGAATGGAGCTTACAAAACTGGAAATTACTCTGGGTGGGTCAGTGAGTGAATGAGTAGTGAGTGAATGGAAAGGCCTAGAACATTACTGTACACTAAATTTATTTTTTATTTCCTTTCTTCAATAATAAATTAACCTTAGCTCACTGTAATTTTTTGCTTCATAAACTTTCTAATTTTTTTTAAGTTTTTTGTTGTTGTTTTGAGATGGAGTCTTGCTCTGTTGCCAGGCTGGAGTGCAGTGGCGTGATCTTGGCTCACTGCAGCCTCTGCCTCCCAGTTCAAGCGATTCCCCTGCCTCAGCCTCCCGAGTAGCTGGGACTACAGGAGCCTGCCACCACGCCTGGCTTTGTTTACTTTTTGACTCTTCATAATAACAAAACTTAAAATATAAACACATTGTAGAGCTATACAAAAATATTTTCTTTCTTTATATCCTTATTTTATAAGCTTTTTCCTATTTAATTTTTTTTTTACTTTTTAAACTCTTTTTTTAAAAACTGAGACACACACATATTAGTTTAGGACTACACTGAGTCAGGATTATCAATATCACTGTCTTCTACCTTCACATCTTGTCCTGCTGGAAGGTTTTCGGGGGCAATAGGAATTTTTCAGCTCCATTATATCTTACGGGCCCTGTCACATATGCAATCTGTCACTGGCTGAAATGTTGTTATGCAGTGCATGACTGTAGCATATTAACACATATTTAATCCATTTCTATCTCTGATTCATATGCTCATGTGGTTAACTGAAGCTTTAAAAAAGTTGCACATGGACACTTATCTTACAGAGGCATGAAAATTGGTTAGGCTTAAAAAGGAAGATGAAACAGAAAAATTTAAAAACTGATGGACTGTCAAATTAAAAATCAAATTACAATAGTTCAACAGCCTGACTAGCAAAGTGAGAAAGAAATAAAAGCAAAAGATGATACAAAATTGCAGGGTTAAGAGCAATAAAGAAAAAAATTACATAAGGCAGCTTCCCAAAACAAACAAGTAAGGCTGCACTGTTGAACTTTGAGAATTTCTGTTTCTTATTTTGCCCGTTTCATGAGCACTTAAATCCAATTAACGCTAATGCAGGTCAGTCACAATCATTAATTAGAAAGGAAAGGGACAGAATTTAACTTAATGGTCCAGGAATACCACCAAAGTCCACATAAACAAAGACAAATAAAATTCAGAACATTTTAACGTTAGGAAGGACAGCAGCATAGGATAGAGCCATACACTATACCTCATTGTATTTACACCAGTCACAACTCAAGATTTCTGCCTGATGTGCAGGAATCACGATTCTTACTCCTGCTGCCTTCACATCCCATATTCTCAGAGTCTGATCACCTAGTAAAAAGGAAGACTTGATCATTTCCCATCACACCACTTGAATGTGCAGTGACATAATGTGTTCACAATAATAAGTCAAGTAAAAATACACTGCTTTCAGTTTTAGGATATTGCCACCTTTAGACTTATTTTTTAAACCATAATAATGTATAGGAACTATTCAAATGAAGGAATACAAAAAGTGACGTTGCACCGTGATAATGTTATTAGGAGGAAAATTTGAATCTCACGCTGAGATAAACACAGCATTGACTAAACACACAGCTGGTGTGTGTTCAAGGCAGGAAAGGCCCTGAAAATTCTCGTGTTAGGAAATAAAGTGATCACTCTGTACCAGTGTATTGTACTACAAACCAACAATAGAGTAACAATTTTACTGCTAAAGGCGGGCAAAGTCTACCAAGCCAAAATGGAGAATTTTTTACTTTTCATTGTCAAGTATACTATATTTTAATGGGCCAGCTATAAGTGTATTTTTCTCCTCAAAAAAAAAGCTAAAAAAATTTATTTATTTATTTTTATGTATTTATTTATTTATTTCAAGACAGAGTCTCACTCTGTCGCCAGGCTGGAGTGCAGTGGCACGATATCGGCTCACTGTAATCTCCGCCTCCCAGGTTCAAGTGATTCTCCTGCCTCAGCCTCCCGAGTAGCCAGGACTACAGGTGCGCACCACCACGCCCAGCTAATTTTTGTATTTTTAGTAGAGACGGGGTTTCGCCATGTTGGCCAGGATGATCTCGACTGTCTGACCTCGTGATCCACCCACCTCAGCCTCCCAAAGTGTTGGGATTACAGGCGTGAGCCGCAGCGCCCAGCCTATTTATTTATTTTGATATTTTTTTGAGACAGAGTCTTGCTCTATTGCCCAGGCTGGAGTGCGGAGGCACGGTCGCAGCTCATTGCAACTTCCACCTCCTGGGTTCAAGCAATTCTCATGCTTCAGCCCCCAAAGTAGCTGGGATTACAGATGTGTGCTACCACGCCCAGCTAATTTTTGTATTTTTAGTAGAGATGGAGTTTTAGCCAGGCGTGGTGGCTCACGCCTGTAATCTCTACCCTTCGGGAGGCCAAGGTGGGCAGATCACCTGTGGTCAGGAGTCTGAGACCAGCCTGGCCAACATGATGAAACCCTATCTCTACTAAACAAAAAAGTAGTTGGGCGTGGTGGTGGCGGGTGCCTGTAATCCCAGCTACTGGGGAAGCAAGCTAAGGCAGAAGAATCACTTGAACCTGGGAGGCAGAGGTTGCAGTGAGCCAAGATTGTGCCACTGCACTCCAACCCAGACAACAAGAGTGAAATTCTATCTCAAAAAAAAAAAAAAAAAAGAGTGAGAGAGATGGGGTTTCACCATGTTGGCCAGGCTAGTCTCGAATTTCTGACCTCAGGCAATCTTCCCACCTCAGCCTCCCAAAGTACTGGGATTACAGGTGTGAGCCACCATGCCTGGCCAACAAGCTAAAAACATTTAAAGATTACACTTTGCATTATTACAAAAACAGTTTGCATTACTTAACTGCACAGACACCCAATTAAATGTTTTACATGTTGTTTGCCTCCAGTTTTTCTAAACTATGAGGAAACAAAAGATGACAAG
Source organism: Gorilla gorilla gorilla (assembly GCF_029281585.2). Lineage (NCBI taxonomy): Eukaryota > Metazoa > Chordata > Mammalia > Primates > Hominidae > Gorilla > Gorilla gorilla. Next base: position 161,057,998 of record NC_073229.2, on the reverse strand, counting down.
ATGAATAAAATCCAGAATATATATACCTACTTCAAAAGTAAAATATAAACAACTGATGATGGGAGAAAACCAGTTCCATGTAATGAAAAGCATGTAGTTTCTGGCATGATAGCAGGTGGGGTCTTGAATGCCATTTTGTGGTTATAGGATACATACCCTGCATAGTATACGTAATATCTCTGAGACTGATTCATTCTAAAGGAGACACAGAATGCCCAACATGCAGCGCTGTCTAAGAATTTCATCACGTTTCTGTAAAGCACCTGACATGGTCTCTAACACATACTAGAAACTGCCAAATACGGTATATAAAAATGCTAAATTTTTAAAGTATCTTTTACTTATCTACATATATTTTCCTATATTCCCAATTCTAAATCATATATTGTTAAGCTAAATTTAGCTATCCTAGGCAATTTTTTCCTGGCTTCTTCGGAAGTTGCTTAAGAAAGATAAGAACTGTGTTGGCAAGTAATGAAATGCAGAGGTTAAGAACAGGGCCTTTGGAGTTCCTGAGCTTGGTTCTAATCCAGCTCAATCATTTGGTGGCCACTGATGCTTAATCAAGTTATTTCGCTGATCTTCAGTTTCCTACCTACAATAAAATAACTGCCTTGTAAGGCTGAAATGAGACAAGGTAGTAGCATGAGTACGGTGCCAGATATGCACAGATATGCAGTAAGCTCTCAATATGTATGTTTTTTTTAATGAGAAAAAATACCCATGATTAGAAGTTATTTATGTCCCCCCAATAATAATAGTTAATATTTATTGAGTGCTTCCAATGTGCCACATACTGTTCTAAGCATTTTATACATATTTTTTCTAAAAACATCACAACTACATAAAGTAGGAATTTGGAGATATAAAAAGTAATTGTATAGTACTATACAAATGAAGAATATAGTACTATACAAATGCAGCATATAAAGATGAAATAACTCACCCAGGATAGTAAGCAACAGAACCAGGACCTGGAACCAGAACCCAAGGAGTCTGGGTCCCCAGCATGCGCACTTTACAGCTTTACAACTACACTGCGCTGCTGCCTCCTTGTGTTGCTGGAGGACAAATGCCATACAATCAATGTTGGCTAATTCTGGAGGAATTATTTTAATTCTTTTAATTTCCAGGCTGGAGTGCAGTGATGCGATCTCGGCTCACTGCAACCTCTACCTCCCAGACTCAAGCAATCCTCCCATCTCAGCCTCCCAAGTAGCTGGGACTACAAGCGCACACCACCATGCCCCCGCTAATTTTTCTATTTTTGGCAGAGACGGGGTTTTGCCATGTTGTCCAGGCTGGTCTCCAGCTCCCGAGCTCAAGCAATCCACCTGCCTCAGCCTCCCAAAGTGCAGGGATTACAGGTGTGAGCCACTGCATCCAGCCCTGTTATTACTTTTTCTGTAAATCGGAGAAAAATTTCTATTATATTTTCAATACCACTTCCCATCCTCCCTGCCCAGAGGCCACAACAGTCATGAATTTGGTCCGCAGCCCTTTAGTTTGCATTTTGGTAATACTTCTATTACATTTTTATGGATCCATAAATATGTACTACTACTGCTTTGTATGTAGGATTTTTTTTTCCTTTTTTGATTTAAAAATACTGTCCTGCTACATTAAAAAAAGGTTGAAAACCACTTTGATAGATGAGAGTAACAAACATTTTTGGACCTAGCTAAGGATGGTACCTCCGTCCATAGCACCTCATTCCTTGCTCAGACCACAGCTGACAGGCCAAATGAGGGTACTTGGGATTTTTCTGAACTACAACTGAAAAATAATGTCAGTCCCTCTTCTATGGCAGAACTGACAAGTTATAAAATTCAGGACCCACTAGTGACAACATATCTCATTGTGAAAAATGAATGATAAGTTTGAAAGTACCAAAAGGAAATTGTTCAGAATTGGTACAGGTTAGAGCTTCAAATAACTCCAACGGCCCTCATTATAATCACTGTCTGTGGTCTAGCCACTAGTCAGTAGAATCTGCTTCTAGAATTCCAAATAGCTTTGATGAAATGATCTCTCATGACTTGCTCCAGCCTTCAGTGTATAATGCAGGGTGACGTGGATGTCTAGTGTTTGGCCTGCCCAGAAATACCCTTTTTCTAGGAACAGCATGTCCTTTTCTCACCAAGTGATTCTATAAAGACTTACACCTCAACACAATTGACTGACCAAAGGCAGGTCCAGGCAAGACCAACCACAGTACCTCATTCCCTGCTTTGACTACAGCTGAAAGGTCAAAGGCAGGTACTTGGGATTTTTCTGAATTATAACTGAAAAAATAATGTCTGTCCTCTTATGGTAGCATTTACAACTTATAAAATTCAGGAGGCCGGGCATGATGGTTTACACCTGTAATCCCAGCACTTTAAGGGGCTAAGGCAGGAGGATCACTTGAGCCCAGGAGTTCGAGATCAGCCTGAGCAACATAGTGAGATTCCAGCTCTACAAAAAATTTAAAAATTAGCCAGACATGGTGGCACACACCTGTAGTCCCAGCTACTCCGGAGGTTGAGGTAGGAGAACTGCTTGAGTCCGGGAGGTCAAGGCTGCAGTGAGCCATGATCACACCACTGTACTCCACCCTGGGTGACAGAATAAGACCCTGTCTCAAAAACATAAAATATGGCTCATGCCTGTCATCCCAGCACTTTGGGAGGCTAAGGCAGGTGGATCACTTGAGGCCAGGCGTTTGAGACCAGCCTGGCCAACATGGCAAAACCCTGTCTCTACTAAAAATACAAAATAAATAAATAAATTAGCCAGGCATGGTGGCACATGCCTGTAATCCCAGCTACTCAAGACGCTGGGGCATAAGAATTACTTGAACCCCAGAGGTGGAGGTTGCAGTGAGCTGAGATCACGCCCCTTAACTCCAGCCTGGGCAATGGAGCGAGATTCTGTCTCAAAAAAACACAAAACTATATATATATATAAAATATATTATATATATAAATACAGAAAAAAAAATATATATAGCTTTGATGAAATGATCTCTCATGACCTTCTCCAGCCTTCAGTGTATAATGCAGGGTGACGTGGATGTCACGCTGCATTATACACTGAATATATATATATATAAACATAGTGAATTTATGTATATTTATATATACATAAATTCAGGAGCCACTAGTTGCCATGTGTCTCACTGTGTGGAGAAAGCCAGTCTGCAGAGTCAAGTCAACAAGTAGAGAAAAGTCCAGATGAGAAACAGAATGTGTCCTGGGGCCTTTCAAACAGCCCTTCCCTTTCTGGAGTATGCTTTTTAACAAATTTCACAAAGATCTAACATAGTCCCAGTTCTATCACTTGCAGGCAAAGGAAATCACTCTTTATCATAAGGGAGCGAAGGGTATTCTCCTAAAGCTTCAGTCTCCTGAAACTAGCTCCAAAGAAAACCATTTGATTAAGCTCAAAGCTTCCATTAAAACATACAAAATGCCTAAATAATATATACTAACTTTCAGGAATTTATATCTAATACTAGGTTAAAAGTATAAATTCTGCTATAGCTATAGCATTGTCTCAAGATCAATGAGCTTGGGTTCACCCTAATAAGATATGAGTATATGAACTGACTTAAAGTACGAAAACAGGTCAGGCATGGTGGCTCACACTTGTAATCCTAGCACTTTGGAAGGTCAAGGCAGGCAGGTCATTTGAGTTTAAGAGTTCCAGACCAGCCTGGGCAACCGTGAAATCCTGTCTCTACAGAAAATACAAAAATTAGTCGGGCTTGGTAGCATGCACCTGTAGTCCCAGCTACTCAGGAGGCTGAGGTGGGAGGACTGCTTGAGCCTAGGAGGCAGAGGCTACAATGAGCCGAGATTGTGCCGCTGCACTCCAGCCTGGGTGATAGAGCCAGACTCTGTCTCAAAAAATAAAAATAAATAATTTAAAAGTACCAAAACATTACAATGAATGCAGACTAGGAGATTAAGAACTGTTATTGTAGGAATAACATGGATGAGTCTCACAAGACATAATGTTGCATGAAAAAAACCAGTAACAAAGGTATGAAAATGGGCAACATTAATCCATGTTATTGGAAGGCCACACAGTGGTCACCTGGGGTGGGACGTGGTGAGAAGCGACTATAAGGATGGGAGGAGGCCCTCTGGGAACATTCTGTTTCTTCACCTGGGTGCCAGTTACAAGGATGTGTTCATTGTGAGAATTCACCAAATTGTATACTAAGATTATGCACTGTTCAATATGTGTATTATACTTCAATAAAAGATTAAAAAACACAATAACAAAGGTTGGGAGGTTTTGTTCCACACCACCACCTTCTTTTTTTTTTTTCTTTTTTTAATTATACTTTAAGTTTTAGGGTACATGTGCACAACATGCAGGTTTGTTACATATGTATACATGTGCCATGTTGGTGTGCTGCACCCATTAACTCGTCATTTAACATTAGGTATATCTCCTAATGCTATCCTTCCCCCCTTCCCCCACCCCACAACAGGCCCCGGTGTGTGATGTTCCCCTTCCTGTGTCCATGTGTTCTCACTGTTCAATTCACACCACCACTTTCATGCAATATTTAAAAAAAAAAAAAAAAAAGAGCCATGGCTTGAGCTGTCCCCTCTTGCAGTTAATTTAATGGGCACAAAAATGTGAAGACTGCTGGGCAGGAGCTGAGAATTCCACTTCCTTGACAGCAACTCCTGATGTAACCATTTGGCACTTCATCCTCGCCATTTTGTTTTCCAGGTAGGAAGGAGACCTAATGACCAAATGGTACAATGACTCATTCAGCTCTTTCAGCTGCCAGGACTTCTGTATTTCTGTTGTTTTTTCAATTGAATTTTCTAGACAACTGGCCTTTCATTGACAGGCAGACATTTATCAGGGCCCTGTGATGGTGCCATAGACTCACCTGAATTGCCAGCTTCTCTTATCAATTGCAGACCTGCCACTGACAGAACCAGTGAATTTTTTTTTTCTTTTTTTTTTTTTTCTGAGACAGAGTCTAACTCTGTCACCCAGGCTGGAGTGTAGTGGCTCACTGCAACATCTGCCTCCAGGGTTCAAGCGATTCTCCTGCCTCAGCCTCCCAGTAGCTGGGATTACAGGCACCCGCCATCATGCCTGGCTAATTTTTTTGAGTTTTTAGTAGAGATGGGGTCTCACCATGTTGGTCAGGCTGGTCTCAAACTCCTGACCTCAAGTGATCCGCTCACCTTGGCCTCCCAAAGTGCTGGGATTACAGATGTGAGCCACTGTGCCTGGCCAGAACCAGTGAATTTAAATGTACAATATGGGCGAGGAAGTGCTGGCTGTTACTGTGTCTAATTTCAAATTGCAGCAGGTACGAGGAAGTTGCATAAGGAGAATGAGTGTAAACATAAGAGTCTAAAACTGGGAAGTGAACTGAGTAGCAAAAGGGTACTTTGGGGCCAATATAACTTAACCGAAACGCCTTGTGCCTCTCAGATGTAATATGACTTTTTCTTACAGTAGAACGAGGTTTGCTTTAACTACTGGATCCCACACATTCAGGCATGGTTATGACTTACGCAACTAGATGGAGTCTGTGACAGCAATAATTTAGTTTTCATGATTCCAAAGATAATTTACTTCATATTAATCCTCTTCATAAAAAAAGCTCAAATATTCTTCCCTTCTATCTCATATAATTTAGAAATATGATGTCTGTACTAACACAACAATCATGAATTAGGCAAAATGCAATGTCTTTAGGCAACTCTGCTATGGAAGGTAAATCTAGATCTACTGGTAGTTCTCTAAAAACTTCCCCCATTTTGGCCTGTCTTAGCTTAGCTAATGGTAACTAATTTGATGCTAGATTTGCAAAACTATACAACTTCGAAGATGACTAAATTCTTGGAGCAAACTAAATGCTACGTTCTCATGTATTATCTTAAAATATAAATTGTTGTAATCTGTTGAAAGATATACTTAACTACATGTGTGCAACAGGATTAGACATAAAAACACATCTTGACTGCCTATCACATAAGCTTCCACTACGAAAATCAAGTATTTTACAACTATGGGTTCCACACTACAAACTTTGCCATTGGGATTACTTTATGCAAAGATTATGTTATGTTTTATAATAAGCACTCGTCCGTAAGCAAGAAGACAAAGCAAGAGAATTAATAAAGATAAACTCACTAGCAAAACTGAGAAAAAACTAAGCAGTTCTCCAACTAAAGCAACCACTTCTCTGAATTCGGCACTGAAACCATTCTGTAGATTTTTTAAAAAAGAGTTGAGTATATTCCTTTGAAAACAGACATGCAATTCCCATTACCTCAAATAGAACTAAGCTGTCAATTTGGCATCTCAAACACAGCTATTCCATAGACTAGTACAGTGCTTCCCAAATTGGGCTGCTCACTAGATTCAGCTGGGATTTAAAAATATATCTCCCAGGGGTATTCTGTCTTTTTATTCAGCAAGACTTAAGATGAAGCCCACAACTCTGCTGCTGTTTTTTAATGCTCTCCCAATGGTTCTGATGATTAGCCAGATTCTAGAATCACTGGACTAGTATGTTACTATACAACCATGCATTCCAGCATCTACCTAGAGCAAATTATCCTAGAGCTCCAAGAGTTTTAGCTCTTAGATAAGCACTAACTGTCCACTGTTACAGCACATATACACTGCAGAGGCCATTCTGATGGTCCTCAAATATGCTCTGTTCTCTCCATGTTCCAACTTTTGCCTCCCACTTCCCATTTCCTCTTACTTGTTCATAAGGCAGCAGCTTAGACTATTTCTTCAGGGAAGTGACCTGACCAGCCAACCCTGACAAGCTCAGGAATCCATTTATACATTTCCACAGAATTCTGGGCACACGTGTTAATAACAACAGGTAATACTTAAGGTTGGGTGCAGTGGCTCATGCCTGTAATCCCAGCACTTTGGGAGGCTGAAGGTGGGAGGATTGCTTGAGCCCAGGAGTTCTAGACCAGCCTGGGCAACACGGTGAAACCCTGTCTCTACCAAAAATACAAAAATTAGCTGGGTGGTGGCGCACGCCTGTGGCCCTAGCTAGTAGGCTGAGGTGGGAGGATTGCTTGAGCCCAGGAGGCAGAGGTTTCAGTGAGCTGAGATGGCACCACTGCATTCCAGCCTGGGCAACAGAGCCAGACCCTGTCTCAAAAAAAAAAAAAAAAAAAAAAGAGGTAATGCTCACAGAGCTTTTACTCTGCCAGTCACTGTTCTAACTAAGCCCTTTATGCACATTAGCCACTTAATCTTCCTCAAAACTCCATGATGTGGATACCATTATCACCCTGATTTTAGAAATGAGGAATAAGGAGACAGAGGTTTAAATGGCATGACCAAAGAAAGTCTCCTAACAGCAGGAAAGCAGAACTTGATCTGAAGCAGTCCAGCTCCAGAATCCTTGTTCCTGACCACTGTGCTATATTACCTCTCCTTAAAGAACTTCACAGTCTTCATCACTAGCTGCTTCTAGATTTTGTCTTAGCATTCCTCTTTCCTACTGGACTATATGCTCTAAGAGGGCAGGAACTCCATCTGTTGTCTTCCTCACTGAATCTCCAGTAAATGATGGACATTCAATAAATATCTGACTGACTCACCAGCAGCGTCCTTCTCAACCATCAAAATGAACTCATATATGTTTTAAAAATTTGAATAAGATGGTTACTCCCATATCTTATATAATAACAATCAAAAATATTTTCGTGTTTGGCTATGTAAGGCATTCGGTAATGTAAAAGAATACACAAGTGTTATAGGAAATGTATGAAAACAAGTGAAGCAAAGAAGATCTAAGCACTGCATTTGCTTACAAACGCATGGTACACAGCTCAGTGAGTAAATGTTCTTGTCTCTGAAATGGCTAAGGCACAGTGAGAGTTCTGCAACTTGCATTGACTTTTTACTACACCCCAACTCATTCCAATATTTTTGCAGAGTGGAAGAAGAACTTTGAATCTTTTAAAAAGTACTAAGTAGACTAATATTTGTAAATCACCACAAAGGATTATTTCAGGAAAATGGCAAATGTTTGAAAAATCAATCTTCCAATGAGTTCCCTAAGTCATAAAAATTGGCAGAAAACAGCTTTACTGCATCCATTTCACAAGGAAAGTTTTTGAAGAACATATGTTAGAGCTTACAGGTCCAGTACTTGATTTTCATCAAATCCCCTCTGATTTATCTGAAGCCTTAGATGTGCAGCCAATTTAGTGAATACTGGCCCCTTAGACTCCATCCACCTACATTCACCTAATCTGGATTCACTCTTTCCATCCTCAATCCATGTTGTTTGGGTAACACCCTCTCTCATTTTCCATTCCCAACTGCAGGGACTAACCAAGCCTAAGCCAATCAAAATATTGTATCCCCCTCACCCACACACAGTGATTAGTTCAGGAACATCCACAAGGACGCATCAGAGCCCATGACAGAAAATGAAACAGTCTGGATATCTGAGAAGGAATCTTTCACTTTTTCCTACTGGACAGAAACCAGAAAGGAGGTAGGCGTTGGAGCTACTACTATCTTGCCATCATGTGGTGCCTGATACCCTGATTCTGAAACCAGCACAACAGAAGACAGAGCCCTACATCCAACCATGCCTATAAAGCCAGATTTAATTCTGAACTTTTCACTTATGTGAGCAAATAAGTTATCTTCTTCTTTAAAGCACTTTGGGTCAGAATTTTTTTTTTTTTTTTTTTTTTTTTTTTACTTTCAACCAAAGAAGTCCTGGCTGATATGACCAAGATTTATATTAATTTCTAACACAACATACGAAGGTAATGTAATGAAACAGAGGTCTTCTACAGAAGCAAATAGTCATTCTGTTGATAAAAGATCACTTTTCTACTACCCACTTACACTATACAGATAGTTTGAAAAGTGAAGTGTTGTGATCATAGCAACACTCTACAAACAATTCATCTTCTGTTATTCAGTCTCATACAGTGCATATTCTACAGCACTATCCAGAGTCAATGCTATGTATTCCATGCTACACAAAGACCAATGTAAAAAGAAGAGGTGTGTGACTCAGCTCAAATGAAGGGCTAATACACACAATTCTGACTGACGTCTAAAAAATGCAGCTGTATTAGTTTGTGATTTTGTCACTATCAGATTTATATTTGGTCATACGCATAAAGAGAACAATGATTAAAAACAAATCAATACCCTCTTTCCACTTTGCCAACTGGATGGATGTCTTTACTGGTCATTCCAGTGGGGCAAACGAAATATCCTTTTTAAAACTCAGGCAAACTGGGTGTTTGTCATGGTCATGTATCCTGTCAGAGAAAACAAACTGAAAACAAACAAACAAACAAACAAACAAACAAAAATGCCCAAATTAAGGCAAATTTAGAACCTTAAATAGGCCGGGCACGGTGGCTCATGCCTATAATCCCAGCACTTTGGGAGGCCAAGGCGGGTGGATTACCTGAGGTCAGGAGTTTGAGACCAGCCTGGCCAACAAGGCGAAAGCCCGGCTCTACTAAAAATACAAAAATTAGCCAGGCATAGTGGCACGTGCCTGTAATCCCAGCTACTCGGGAGGCTGAGGCAGGAGAATCGCTTGAAGGCGGGAGGCGGAAGTTGCAGTGAGCTGAGATTGCACCATTGTACTCCGGCCTGGGGGACAGAGACTCCGTCTCAAAAAAAAAAAAAAGAAGAAGAAAAAGAAAAGAACTTTAAATAATAATAAACATCAACAAGATTACATAAAATAGAAAGGTAAGGAATTTTTTAAGACCTATCAATTGTTCAAGGAATTGTATTTACTAATACTTTTCCAAATATACAAAATTATATTCTCATTATTAATTTTAGTTTACTGTGTATGTTGCCAATTAGAGCTCCCAGCAGGTAAGTCTTCACTGTTTCACTAGAAGAGAAGCATGCTTCAGTTCCTTTTTTTTTTTTTGAGACAGTCTTGCTCTGTTGCCCAGGCTGGGGTACGGTGGCGCTATCTCGGCTCACTGCAATCTCCACTTCCCGTGTTCAAGTGATTCTCCTGCCTCAGCCTCCCAAGTAGCTGGGATTACAGGTGTGTGCCACCATGCCCGGCTAATTTTTATATTTTTGTAGAGACAGGTTTCACCATGTTGGTTGGCCAGGCTGGTCTCAAACTCCTGTTCTCAAGTGATCCATCTGCCTCAGCTCCCAAAGTGCTGGGATTACAGATGTGAGCCACCATGCCTGGCCTCAGTTCATTTTTGAGGTGGATCTATTCTACACCACTAATTCCATCTAGAGTTTGAAATGACTCCTTTGAAACTGTAGGATATAAGGCCAAAAGGCATCCCTCCCCTAAGAAAATAATGCTAATGTCAATCTAATTCGCATCCTTACAAGAACTTTAATTCGACTTGGACTAATACTTTCTGTGGTAGAATCTTTCACCAATGGTAAAATTACAAAATGGTAAAAGTATAAACCAGTAAACTGAACTGTGGTCAACTTACAGATCCGATTCACTATAAGCACAAAACTCATTACCATTTATACTAAATTTAAAACACAGGCCAGGCGCAGTAGCTCACACCTGTAATCCCAACTCTTTGGGAGGCCAAGGCGGGTTGATCACCTGAGGTCAGGAGTTCGAGACCAGCCTAGCCAACATGGTGAAACCCTGTCTCTACTAAAAATACAAAAATTAGCTGGGTGTGATGGTGCACACCTGTACTCAGAAGGCTGAGGCAGGAGAATTGCTTGAACCCGGGAGGCGGAGGTTGCAGTGAGCCGAGATTGTACCACTGCACTCCAGCCTGGGCGACAGAGCTAGACTCTGACTCAATAATAATAATAAAAACATAAAAGATGATTAACTCAAGTTATACATGTAAATGAAAGGGTTAATTGATTCAAATTAAATATATTAATATCGCTACCACTGACTTAATGCACACTCAGCCTTACGGTTAACTATGTTACAGAAGGATAAAAGACCAAAGAAGGATGCAGGCTTGGAAAAGGCAACATAAGAAGAAAAAATATATTACTGGTCCCATCCCAAAAGACTTCATATATCAGAAAAGATTTAATTCAGATTATGGACAAAAAAAGCTATGACTTAGCTTAAAAATTCAAAAAATAATAGTTTATAACCTTATAAGTCGACAGTGTGTACTGCTCATCATTCCAGAACAGAAAGCTATTAATTTTTATCAGAGAACAAAAACATTTTTTCTTAAATTAACTATGCCTCTATACATAGGCATTACTAGTATTCTTATTAGGATCTCAAAAAATTACATAATCTTTCACCTCAGTCATGCTCCCTGTAAAAAGAAAGTTGCATAATCTAAATGGATATACTTGTCTGTATATAATTTACCTGAAGGTTTCCATTTCTGAGTATTTTCAACCTAATAGTACTTTCACAATTTAGGATGGTTTGGTCATTTTTTACTTTTAAAATTAAAAATAATGAAATAAAATGGGAAAAAAGTGTGTGATATTGTATTTCCTAAGAAAGCCAATCAACATAATTCAACAACTCAGGGCATTGGTATAGTTTATTATCAAGAAAGGAACAATTATCCTACCTATTGTCTATCTTTGGATGCTGCATAACTGAAAGAGGAGACACTATTAGGAGCACCACCTCCTCCTCTAGCTAATGTCTTCTGTTCTCTACTAAACAGCCAACTGCACAAAAGAGTTTCCACTTCTTACTCTCTCCTTGAGGATTTATGCCAGAGGTCAGCAAACATTTTCTGTCAAGGGCCACAGGCGGTAAATATTTTTGGCTTTGAGGACCTTTCAGTCTCTCTCACAACTACTCAATTCCACCACTGTAGTGTGAAAGCAACCATAAACAATATGTTAATAAACGGGCGTAGCTGTACCCCAATGAAACTATTTATAAAAACCATCAGTTTTGATCTGAGGGCAGTAGTTTCCCAACTTGTGCTCTATTCCAAGGTTTCTTTGACTTAGTCTTTCCTAGGTGCTCTGATTTACTGCAATGGCTTTAGTTACCAATTCTAAGCCAATGATACAATTTTTATTCATGAGGCCAGAGTTCTCAGCTCCAAGCTCAACCTGCTCATTGACAAGCAGATGCGTGTCTCACAAGTTCTGAAACAGTGTTCTAAAACAAAACTCAAGACCTTCTCTTTCAAACATGTATCATATCTCAGTTATAACATTACCATCCATGAATTTGTCCTTGCCAGAAATCTAGGAATTATTCTTTAGGAGTTGGAATCATTGAAAAGTAATCTGAACCACAGCTAACTCTTGTCAAGAGGCTGATGAAGTAAAGTCCTAAACATGGAAAGGAATAATCGGTACCAGCCACTGCAAAAACATGCCAAATTGTAAAGCCCATCGAGGCTAGGAAGAAACTGCATCAACTAACGAGCAAAATAACCAGCTAACATCATAATGACAGGATCAAATTCACACATAACAATATTAACCTTAAATGTAAATGGGCTAAATGCTCCAATTAAAAGACACAGACTGGCAAATTGGATAAAGAGTCAAGACCCATCAGTGGGCTGTATTCAGGAGACCCATCTCACGTGCACAGACACATAAAGGCTCAAAATAAAGGGATGAAGGAAGATCTATCAAGCAAATGGAAAACAAAAAAAAAAAGCAGGGGTTGCAATCCTAGTCTCTGATAAAACAGACTTTAAACCAACAAAGATCAAAAGAGACAAAGAAGGCCATTACATAATGGTAAAGGGATCAATGCAACAAGAAGAGCTAACTATCCTAAATATATATGCACCCAATACAGGAGCACCCAGATTCATAAAGCAAGTCCTTAGATACCTACAAAGAGACTTAGACTCCCACACAATAATAATGGGAGACTTTAACACCCCACTGTCAACATTAGACAGATCAACGAGACAGAAAGTTAACAAGGATATCCAGGAATTAAATTCAGCTCTGCACCAAGCGGACCTAACAGACATCTACAGAACTCTCCACCCCAGATCAACAGAATATACATTCTTCTCAGCACCACATCACACTTATTCCAAAACTGACCACATACTTGGAAGCAAAGCACTCCTCAGCGAATGTAAAAGAACAGAAATTATAACAAACTTTCTCCCGGACCACAGTGCAATCAAACTAGAACTCAGGATTAAGAAACTCACTCAAAACCGCAGAACTACATGGACACTGAACAACCCGCTCCTGAATGACTACTGGGTACATAACGAAATGAAGGCAGAAATAAAGATGTTCTTTGAAACCAATGAGAACAAAGACACAACATACCAGAATCTCTGGGACACATTTAAAGCAGTGTGTAGAGGGAAATTCATAGCACTAAATGCCCACAAGAGAAAGAAGGGAAGATCTAAAATGGACACCCTAACATCACAATTAAAAGAACTAGAGAAGCAAGAGCAAACACATTCAAAAGCTAGCAGAAGGCAACAAATAACTGAGATCAGAGCAGAACTGAAGGAGATAGAGACACAAAAAACCCTTCAAAAAATCAATGAATCCAGGAGCTGGTTTTTTGAAAAGATCAACAAAATTGATAGACCACTAGCAAGACAAATAAAGAAGAAAAGGGAGAAGAATCAAATAGACGCTATAACAAATGATAAAGGGGATATCACCACCAATCCCACAGAAATAAAAACTACCATCAGAGAATACTATAAACATCTCTATGCAAATAAACTAGAAAATCTAGAAGAAATGGATAAATTCCTTGACACATACACCCTCCCAAGACTAAACCAGGAAGAAGCTGAATCTCTGAATAGAACAATAACAGGCTCTGAAATTGAGGCAATAATTAATAGCCTACCAACCAAAAAAACTCCAGAACCAGACAGATTCACAGCCGAATTCTACCAGAGGTATAAAGAGGAGCCGGTACCATTCCTTCTGAAACTATTCCAATCAATAGAACAAGACGGAATCCTCCTTAACTCATTTTATGAGGCCAGCAGCATACTGATACCAAAGCCTGGTAGAGACACAACAAAAAAAAAGAGAATTTTAGACCAATATCCCTGATGAACATCAATGCAAAAATCCTCAGTAAAATACTGGCAAACTGAATCTAGCAGCACATCAAAAAGCTTATCCACCAAGATCAAGTTGGCTTCATCCCTGGGATGCAAGGCTGGTTCAACATACGCAAATCAATAAACGTAATCCATCATATAAACAGAACCAAAGACAAAAACCACATGATTATCTCAACAGATGCAGAAAAGGCCTTTGACCAAATTGAACAGCCCTTCGTGCTAAAAACTCTCAATAAACTAGGTATTGATGGGATGTATCTCAAAATAATAAGAGCTATTTGTGACAAACCCACAGCCAATATGATAATATTTACTGAATGGGTAAAAACTGGAAGCATTCCCTTTGAAAACTGGCACAAGACAGGGATGCCCTCTCTCACCACTCCTATTCAACATAGTGTTGGAAGTTCCGGCCAGGGCAATTAGGCAGGAGAAAGAAATAAAGGGTATTCAATTCGGAAAAGAGGAAGTCAAATTGTCCCTGTTTGCAGATGACATGATTGTATATTTAGAAAACCCCACCGTCTAGCCCAAAATCTCAAGCTGATAAGCAGCTTCAGCAAAGTCTCAGGATACAAAATCAATGTGCAAGAATCACAAGCATTCCTATACACCAATAACAGACAAACAGAGAGCCAAATCATGAGTGAACTCCCATTCACAATTGCTTCAAAGAGAATAAAATACCTAGGAATCCAACTTACAAGGGATGTGAAGGACCTCTTCAAGGAGAACTACAAAGCACTCCTCAACAAAATAAAAGAGGACACAAACAAATGGAAAAACATTCTATGCTTATTGATAGGAAGAATCAATATCGTGAAAAATGGCCATACTGCCCAAGGTAATTTATAGATTCAATGCCATCCCCATCAAGCTGCCAATGACTTTCTTCACAGAATTGGAAAAAACTATTTTAAAGTTCATATGGAACCAAAAAAGAGCCCACATTGCCAAGACAATCCTAGGCCAAAAGAACAAAGCTGGAGGCATCACGCTACCTGACTTCAAACTATACTACAAGGCTACAATAACCAAAACAGCATGGTACTGGTACCAAAACAGAGATCTAGACCAATGGAACAGAACAGTGCCCTCAGAAATAATACCACACATCTGCAACCATCTGATCTTTGACAAACCTGACAAAAAAAAGAAATGGGGAAAGGAGTCCCTATTTAATAAATGGTGCTGGGAAAACTGGCTAGCCATATGTAGAAAGCTGAAACTGGATCCCTTCCTTACACCTTATACAAAAATTAATTCAAGATGGATTAAAGACTTACATGTTAGACCTAAAACCGTAAAAACCCTAGAAGAAAACCTAGGCAATACCATTCAGGACATAGGCATGGGCAAGGACTTCATGTCCAAAACACCAAAAGCAATGGCAACAAAAGCCAAAATCGACAAATGGGATCTAATTAAACTAAAGAGCTTCTGCACAGCAAAAGAAACTACCATCAGAGTGAACAGGCAACCTACAAAATGGGAGAAAATTTCTGCAATCTACTCATCTGACAAAAGGCTAATATCCAGAATCTACAAAGAACTTAAACAAATTTACAAGAAAAAATCAAACAACCCCATCAAAAACTGGGCAAAGGATATGAACAGACACTTCTCAAAAGAAGACATTTATGCAGCCAGCAGACACATGAAAAAATGCTCATCATCACTGGCCATCAGAGAAATGCAAATCAAAACCACAGTGAGATACCATCTCACGCCAGTTAGAATGGCGATCATCAAAAAGTCAGGAAACAACAGGTGCTGGAGAGGATGTGGAGAAATAGGAACACTTTTATACTGTTGGTGGGACTGTAAACTAGTTCAACCATTGTGGAAGACAGTGTGGCGATTCCTCAAGGATCTAGAACTAGAAATACCATTTGACCCAGCCATTCCATTACTGGATATATACCCAAAGATTATAAATCATGCTGCTATAAAGACACATGCATATGTATGTTTACTGCAGCACTATTCACAATAACAAAGACTTGGAACCAACCCAAATGTCCAACAATGATAGACTGGATCAAGAAAATGTGGCACATATACACCATGGAATACTATGCAGCCATAAAAAAGGATGAGTTCATGTCCTTTGTAGGGACATGGACGAAGCTGGAAACCATCATACTGAGCAAACTATTCCAAGGACAGAAAACCAAACACCGCATATTCTCACTCATAGGTGGGAACTGAACAATGAGAACACTTGGACACAGGATGGGGAACATCACACACCGGGGCCTGTCATGGGGTGGGGGAAGGGGGGAGAGATAGCATTAGGAGATATATCCAATGTAAATGATGAGTTAATGGGTGCAGCACACCAACATGGCACGCATGTATACATACGTAACAAACCCGCACGTTGTGCACATGTGCCCTAGAACTTAAAGTATAATAATAAAAATAAAAAAATAAAATAAAAAAAGAAGTAAAGTCTTAAGAGCACAAAAGAACAGTAATATTCTCCTGTTTTCTCTCTGAAGCTAAGGTACACAGCGCCACCTAATGGTAAAAACAAGGCCACCATTCACTACAAGTAAGGCTTTTGGTAAATACGGAATAATTTACCTGAGGCTGAAGCAAAACAACCAGGGATGTGGGGAGACCAGATTGTGCTATAAATAATACTTTCATGGCCTCTAAAGGTGCACAGAGACTTTCCAACAGTTGGATCCCACTACAAATAAATGAATAGATCAATTACTCAAGAGGGATAAATTCAAATTTATGCTTTTACATATACTACATATACCAATAAACTATATACATTTATATCTATGCATACAATATATATACAGATCTCAAGGATTTTTAAAGATCTGTTTTTATATAAAGCATTGTATTTAAGGGCCAAACTAATGCTGAGCTAACTATTAGTTCACAGCCAAAAGATTAGAAAATTTTAAGTTCTAATAAGTGTTTTAATTTTTTTTTTAAAAGAAAGCTCAGCTGTCCAATCATAGAGCTACAGAAGTATGTTGGGAAAAGAAAAGAAAATTTAGTGGAAGCTCTAGAGAAGGGAATATTCGTTTTTGAATACAATAATGCTAACATACCAATTTGACAGTTTGATCCCATGAGCCAGACACCACAAGCTGTTCACCTCTGGTTTGGCTCCAATCAACACTATACACCTAAAAACATTGAAAAGTGTTTAGAAAGCAAAAGACCATCAAGTTCAACATTGCATTTTATCTCTTGTTATATAACAATGAGAGGCAGAACAACTAATTTACTATCTCAAAACATCAAATAATTCCTATCCATTTCAACAAGGTGTCTGAGAAATGAAAAGTTGATCTTGTCCATTCCTCCAGACTTATTCCTTACAGATAAGACTCCATTCTGCTTTCACAGAATTCTACAGTATACTTCCAAACCTTCTTCACTAAAACAAATTATACATATTTTAAAACCTACCAACAAATCACTGTTTGCAGCCCCATGAAGAAATGTCAAAGCAGATTAGAAAGTTAGTCATCTAAAAAAGCTTGCTGGGTCAATGTTTATTGGAAAGCATTAAAATTCAATTAATATCCCTATCTGGCCTTTCTTAGAAAAAGCTTGCAGGAACCAGGTGATCCTTCCAGATCTCTTGGTAAACAGTTTTAGTTATCCAATGCTGCTATTCTAAAGTATATGCTTCACTACTCTCAGTGAACCATTTCAAATGAACTATTTGAAAACTTTTGGAAATGTTTTCATTCTTTCATTTTATACAACAGATTATACACAGATCACTGCTGTAAACTAAGTTCAACAAAATATGTGCATAATTATACTTTATGAAATTAGTCCTGACAAGGACCTGAGTATATGCCATTGGTATATCACATTGGTGATCAGCCAGCAGGTTACTTTGAATCTTACTACTCTCTCCCACATATACGTAGGAAGTATGAGTATCTGGGCTTAAGCCGCTTACATGTGGGTTACTTTCTCTCTGCTGCCCAGTACTATGTTGAGCCATGTTGGAGGCTGAGGAAAAAAAACATCAGTAATACTGATCCCGTCACTTATAGGTGGAATCTAAAAAAGTCAAACTTAGAGAAACATACAGTAGAATAGTGTTTGCCAGGGGCTGGGGGTGGGGGAAATGGGGATATGTTGGTCAAAGGATACAAACTTTTAGTTATAAGACGAATAATTTCTAGAGATTCAATGTACACCATGGTAACTATTATAAATAATA
The DNA here is from genome assembly GCF_029281585.2 of Gorilla gorilla gorilla. Classification (NCBI taxonomy): domain Eukaryota; kingdom Metazoa; phylum Chordata; class Mammalia; order Primates; family Hominidae; genus Gorilla; species Gorilla gorilla. The sequence continues at coordinate 161,039,764 of NC_073229.2, read as the reverse complement.
ATGTATTACTGAATACTTGAAATTTGCTGAGAGTAGATCTGAAATGTTCTTATCTCACACACACAAGAAAATGGTAACCATTCAAGTGATGGGTATGTTAATTAGCTTGACTGTAGGAATCATTACTCAAGATATATTTAGATCAAAACCCTAAGCTGTACAACTTAGTTTTTTTTTTTTTCCAAAACAGGGCCTTGCGCAGTCGCCCAGGCTGGAGTGCAGTGGCACAATCTCAGCTCACTGCAGCCATGACCTCCTGGGCTCAAGCGGTCCTCCCACACCTCAGCCTCCTAAGTAGCTGGAGTCACGCTTGCGTGCCACCACACCCAGCTAATTTTTTTCTTATTTTCTGTAGAGACAGTGTCTCACCATGTTCCCCAGGCTGGTCTCAAACTCCTAGGCTCAAGCAGTCCTACCGCCTCAGCCTCCCAAAGTGCTAGGATTACAGGCATGAGCCACCGTGCCCAGCCTACAAATTTTTATTTGCCAATCATAATAAACCTGGAAAAAAGTTTAATAAAATTAATATTAAGCTTCAAAAAAAGTAAAATATCGATATTTTGTTCATAATGGGTTTTTTGCATTAATTTTTATTTTTAAAAACATTAACAAATTATCTTGATTATCAAGTTTTTTGGGGCCCCCTTAAATTGTGTACCTAGAGTGAGTGCCTCACACATCCTACCCTAGTCCTGGCCCTGCCTCTGCCCATATTCACGCAAAAGACAGAAGAGTAGTTGGAACACTAAAGGAAGCACAATCCAGCAACAGACAGCAGCTATAAAAGGAATAGAAGGGCCAGTGAAAACCAAAGAGCTGCTGTGGCCATCTGTTAGTTATGGATAGAAAAAAGGCTGGTTTGGAAGCAATCACTGAAGATCTTGAGAGCTAAAGAGTTTGATTTTATCCTCTAAATTTCGCCTACAAAGGACCATATAGTAAATGGTAAGTTTCTTCAAAAAAGGTACATTTCTTCTATAAAGGGGCATATGGTAAATACTTTAGATTTTACAGGCTATTTGGTCACTGTCACAACTACTAAACCCAGCTCTTACAGCACACACCAAGCAGCCATAGTCAATACCGAATGAATGGGCATGGCTTGATTCCAAAAAAACTTTATTTGTAAATCTAACTGCAGGCCAGATTTGGTCCTGGCCCACATGACGTAGTTTGCCAACCCCTGCTCTAGGCTGATGTAAACAGTCAAAAATAAAAATAGCAAACCTTTATTGAACACTCTTGAGTGTCAGATCCTGTTCATAAGCACTTTATGTATTTTAATTTCATTTAATCTTCATTTATATGAAGTAGATACTATATCAAGGCCCAAAGAGGTTAAGTAACTTGTCCAGAGTCCCAAAGCTAGTAAGGTGCAGATATGAAATCTGAACGTGGGCAGCCTAATTGCAGAGTCCACTTTTAATCGCAATGTGAGGCTATCTGTACAGCATGCTACTTGAGGGCACTGTTGAATCAGAACTTCTTGGCTACCTTAAGCCATGATATCAAGGAATTAAAGCTCTACCCCTGCTGGTTTCACCCTTTACTGGAGCTACATTTGGGCCTAGATTGATCCATTGTGTTTTCATGAATTACCTATACACAGATCTTAAAGCCCCTGTCCACTTGTGAATTTCCATTTATCCATCAAGACGTGCCCCATTACATCCCTTACGAAATAAGCCTCCCCTGATAAGCCCTTCAATGAGTCATATGCTGCCTTCAACAGCAGCTCACACCTACTTCTAACTCAGCATTTACCATATTTTATTTACTAAAAAGAATGTTACATAACTCACATACCTGCTAGATTTTGGAGACTCCTAATGAGCAAAACATCTTGTACATCTATGTTCATCACAGTAAAATAGGCACTCAAACGTTGGTTAAAATAATTTAACCGATTAAATTTTTCTTTACAACCTGAATCACTGCTAGGTAGGTACAGAGAACTACTAAGTAAATACTCATCATCAGCTCAGACTCCACTGCCTCCACACATTTCCAGTGTGATGCAGCAGGTGACACCTTATGACTACTCACCTTCTAAAACTGCAGGAGCCTCCACCGGCTCAAGAGAATCCAGCCTGAATCAACACCAAAGATAGAAGGTAAGAAAACCATGCTGATGGCATTGTTGCTGTCAGCTGTCTTCTGTTGTACAACCAAGTAGCAAGCATTAGGTCTCTATGACAGAGCTAAAGATAGGACACACATGGTGGTGAAGTTAAAAATGGGAGCATAAAGAAGGAAATAGGCTGAGTGCGGTGGCTCACGCCTGTAATCCCAGCACTTTGGGAGGCCGAGGCAGGCAGGTCACTTGAGGCCAAGAGTTCAAGACCAGCCTGGCCAACATGGTGAAACCCCGTCTCTACTAAACATATAAAATTTAGCCAGGTGTGATGGCAGGCACCTGCAGTCTCAGCTACTCAGGAGGCTGAGGCAGGAGAATCGCTCCCAGGAGGTGGAGGTTGTAGTGAGCCAAGATCGTGCCACTGCACTTTAAGCTGGGTGACAGAGTGAGAACCTGTCTCAAAAAAAAAAAAAAAAAAGAAAAAGAAAAGAAAGGCAACTCAATACTATGTTTAAAATATTAGGACATGGGAAAGGAACTAACAGATCAGGAGACTGTGTGGGTTTTTTTTTTTTTTTAATTTAAAAAAAGAGTAATTACACCAGGCATGGTGGCTCATGCCTGTAATCCCAGCACTTTGGGAGGCCGAGGCAGGAGGACTGCTTGAGGCCACGAGTTCGAGACCAGCCTGGAAAATATGGCGAGACCCCGTCTCTATAAAAAATTTTAAAAATTAGCCACGTGTGGTGACATATAACAGTAGTCCCAGCTACCCAGGAGGCTGGGGTGGGAGGATGGCTTGAGCCCACAAGGTCAAGGTCAAGACAGCAGTGAGCAGTGATCATGCCACTGCACTCCAGCCTGGGTAGCAGAGAAAGACCTTGTCTCAAAAACAAAACAAAACAAACTATAAACATAAGTACAAAAGGGGTGCTTGGATGGAAGATTCAGCTTCGTGCTCAGAAGAGAAAGACTGAGGCAGGGCCCTGAGGGCTGGCTAAAATGTCAATAGGCAAAAAGCAGAGGTGAAACAGTAACCAGAAAACTTCCTCAAACACATAAATGGGAATATACAGCACCCTAGGGATCGGGGGTAGTGAACACTGCAAGATAACACCAAGGTTTTGTGCCTGAGGACTGTCAGTGATGGCAGCATTAACAAAAGTGAAAGACTGGAGGAAGGAAAATAATGTAATTTTATATATACTGAGCTTGAGGTGACAGCAAGACAGGGTGTGGGCATTAACCTCAAGCTCTGAAAAAAGTTCACAGCCAGAGAGATGTTTGAGAAACAGCTGAAAAGGGAAGAATGAATTCCATTATCCCAACTTCAATCAATTCACTCATCTATTCAACAAATATTTATTAAGCACCTACTATGTACTAGGCACGGGGGGAAAGGAGGTTACAATTTTAGATAAGACCAGCCCCCACGGATCTTATATTTTAGCAGCAGAAAACATGCTATAAATAAATGTGTAATTTCAAGTTGCAATTTTTTTAAAAACTACAAAGAAAAAGCAGAGTAAGGAGAACAGAAAATGACAAGGGCAGGGGGTCACTTCTCAACAAAATGGCCAGGAAAGACCTCTCTGTGCAGAGACTTGAGTGCAGTTAAAAGACTGAACTCTGCAGACCCGAGATGAAAGGCTCAGGTTACAGAGAACAGGGAAAGACCTTAACAGGGAACAAGCTTGCCAGATTCAGGGAAGAGCAAGGTTGAATAGCTGGGAGGGATAAGATCCTAAAGGGCTATGGCTAAGAATTTGTCTATGATTTCTCTTAAGAGGTTACAACCATCAACCATAAGTTACCACTTAGATTATAACATCCTTCTAACTGCTCTCCCCATCCATTTTTGTTTACCTCCAATCCATTATCCACACTGCATAAAAAGTAATCTTTAGAAAATACAAATTAAATGTCACTCCCCTGTGCAAAGCCTTTCAATGGTTTCACACTATATGTAGCTCCTACAACTTAGCATCTTCGCTCAACATTATGTGAGATTCATCCATGTTGACTCTTATTACCCAAAGGTCAAAATCATGCAAAACTATGCATGACTTAGGGATGCATACATATGTAGTAAAAATACAAAGAAAAGCAAAAAATATATAAATAGAAAATTCAGGCTAGTGGTTACTCCTGGGAAGAAGCGAGGAAGAAAAAAAAGCAGAGAGAGGAAGGATAAGACTAGAAAGGGTAAGCAGGGGATGCTAATGGTATAGGTAATGTTTCATTTCTTAAGCTAGATGGTGAATATGTGTGTTCAATATATCATTTTTACATCTTACATGTATTTTATAATGTATAAAATATTTCATCGATTTTTAAAATCTGCAATGTCTTTCCACTGATCTTGGCACAATGGCCAAAACGCTGACAGCTCTAAGCACACAGGCTCTATCCTCTCTGGTCAAGCATGCTCTTTCATTTGCCTCTAACACTACTACCCTGGCCTCTCCACTTGAATAATTCATTCCAACTTCCCCTTTAGACCAAAGGATGCCCTCCCTGCCCCTTCCCCAGACAAATCCTCCCTTCCCATAACACTGCATACATTCACAGCGCTTACCACATTAGACATTAGACAACCAGAAGCCTGCCTCCCCAGACAGGGCAAGGACCCTAGGAGGGCAAGGGCATGCCTAAGGTGTTTTGTATTCCCAGCTAGCCTGGTACAGTATCTTGCACACAGCAGAGTTAATAAAAGTTTCTGGAATGAATGAAGGAAAGAAAAGAGAAACAAATCTGAATGGAAAGCACATCTTCTATTAGTCTCCTCTTCCATCTCTTCCTTATTCCCAACCTCCCCGTCCACACCCACTCAAATAGTGGGCATAGCAAATGGTCAAATTAAATATAAAAAGGAAGAGAGATATGCAGTGCCTGACTTTATGCTTTAAGAGCAGGGTCCTCTAGAGGCCTATCTGATTAAATTACTCTTGGCAGTGGTGAAGAAAATTAACCAGGAAAATGGGAAAAGAAAAAAACCCACCGCACAATGTTTTGTGCTGCTTTATGAAATCTGAACCTCATCAAAACCACAGTTTGAGAGGACAAATTTTATTACTGAAACCAATTCCCAAAGAGCTCATATTTAATCTACTGTAAAGCACTGCCCTTTTTAAGTTGGTCTACTTAATTAAAAATTGTCAAATAAAAAACTATGTCCAGAATTTTTATTATTATCTGTATGAATACAAAGGAAACGGTCACTGACTTTTAATTACTGAGTGATTAGAAAGGGCTATATATTTCTTTTAAGGTGAAACTTAAATTTTCTCTTTTTTTTCTCTTTTGAGACAGGATCTCACTCTGTTACCCAGGCTGGAGTGCAGTGCCACGAACAAGCACAGCTCACTGCAGCCTCCACCTTCTGGGCTCAATTGATCCTCCCACCTCAGCCTCCCGAGTAGCTGGGACCACAGGTGCACACCACAACAGCAGCTAATTTTTTATTTTTTGTAGAGACAGGGTTTTACCATGTTACCCAGGCTGGTCTCTAAATCCTGGGCTCACGTAATCCCCCTGCCTAGGCCTTCCAAAGTGCTGGAATTACATGGATGAGCCACCATACCCAACCCTGAAACTTAAATTTTCAGGTTTTTTCATTATGGAAATTTTAAAACATGCATAAAAGTAGAGAGAATAGTATAATAAACCCCCAGGCACCCATTACACACCTTCCATGATGATCAACATGTTGCCCATCATGTTTCTTCTGTCCCATTATTGACTGAATGACTGACTGCTGGAGTATTTTAACATCAGACCTTTTATTCCTAAATACTTCAGCAGGTAAGGCTGGTTTATCTTTTTTTACATAAGCACAGGCCAATTTCACCCCAACAAGATTAACAATGGCTACTTAATATCATTTAACACTCAGTCCTTATTCATATTTCCCTGACTGTCCCAAAAATGTTTCTTTTACAGTCGGCTTATTTGAATCAGTACCCAAACAAGATCCACATTTTACACTTAGCTGTTATGTCTCTTAAGTATCCTCTAAGCTAGGACAGTCCTCCTCCTGACACCTTGCTCTTTCTGCCCCACATCCCATAACATTTACTTGTTGAAAAAACCAAGTTATTGGTCTTGTAGAATGTCTTGCCTTCTGGATTATCCCAAATGTTTCCTCATGGTGGTAATTAACTTTTTTCTCTACCCTTCCAATTTCCTTTAAATTAGAAGTTAGATTTGGAGGCTTAATCAGATTCAGTACATGTTTTTTAGCTTCCAATTATATTAGGAGGCATATAATTTCTGGTTGACCCACTTTTAGTGATCCTAAGATTGTTCACAGAATGTTTCAATCTTAAACTAATGGTTTTAGCATCCACATGATCCCTGCCTAATCATTATTTCATTATGGGCTACTAAATAGTGATTTTCTAATTCTGTTATTCCTTCTGCATTTATTAGCTAGAACTCTATTAGCAAGAACTTTTCTTATCAACTATTTTATAATACCACAATAAAACTCATACAAGAAAGGGAAGGTAAATGCACTGATTCTTTACTTTTGTTTATCAATTTTCAGAATAATGAGCTGGATGTCCTAATAATCTTCAATGGTGACTACATTTTTCCTAATCACAACTCCATCTCCACATAAGGACTGAAAATACACGTACGTGTGTGTGTGTGTGTGTGTGTGTGTGTGTGTGTGTGTGTGTGTGTGTGTGGTGTTTAAATTCATTGCTTTCATTCTTTTGGTTGTTCCAATAGTCTCATCTTCGGCCAGTGAGAGTCCCTTCAAGTTGTACCTTCTAAACCTTTGATATGTCTCCAGCGGCCTTTCATAGCTTTCCTGCTTTCTGACACAAGAAGATGTCTTGCATTCCTGCCCAGCTCTGGAATAAATGACTTCTCCAAAGACACTATTCCTGTTAGTGGCAAACAGCATTTAGAGGCCATACTCAGGGCACTAAGAATATTCACTGCTACTCAGTTGTCACTGCTTCTAAATCTTTACTGTGCAAAAAACAAAGAAATATGTACTTTTTTTAGACAGAGAAAAATAAATCACAAGTTTATATAACTATTCCCCATTTAACTTTAAGATCGCTTCTACTTCTTCATTCTCATAACTCTTTTCTCTCACTTTAAAACTTTCAGTTTCTTTTTTTTTTTTTTTTTTTGTGACGGAGTCTCACTCTGTCGCCCAGGCTGGAGTGCAGTGGCACGATCTCGGCGCACTGCAAGCTCCACCTCCCAGGTTCACGCCATTCTCCTGTCTCAGCCTCCCGAAATGCTGGAACTACAGAGGCCACCACCACACCCGGCTAATTTTTTTATATATATTTTTAGTAGAGACGGGGTTTCACCGTGTTAGCCAGGATGGTCTCAATCTCCTGACCCTGTGATCCGCCCACCTCAGCCTCCCAAAGTGCTGGGATTACAGGCGTAAGCGTGGCTAAAACTTTCAGTTTCTAATGACATAATTACTGATATGCCTTATACTACAATGTACATATGAGTTTCAAAGTAACAATGTTAATTTTTTTGAATGCAGTTTCAAATTTCTTTCCAATTCTTTGTTTTTGTTTCTTGTGACAAGAGTCTCACTCTGTTGCCCAGGCTGGAGTGCAGTGGCATGATTTCACTCACTGCAAACTCTGCCTCCCGGGTTCAAGCGATTCTCCTGCCTCAGCCTCCTAAGTAGCCGAGATTACAGATGTTCACCACCACACCCGGCTAATTTTTGTATTTTTAATAGAGATGGGGTTTCACCATGTTGGCCAGGCTGGTCTCGAACTCCTGGCCTCAAGTGACCCATTCGCCTTGATCTCCCAAAGTGCTGGGATTACAGGCGTGAACCACTATGCCCAGGCCTAATTATTTTTGTTCATTAGACTGATCTTATTAGGAATGTATAATCACAATACTGGGTTTTTAAAGTCACTTGAATAATTATTTTCAATACCTAGTTATGGCACCAATTTGATAGATCTTTAGATTAGTGTGCTTGTTTTCAATTTTTAGCAATTGCTTTTTCTTTCCAACTTATTAATATATTGGGATTCTTAATTACATAAAACATTTCAATGGTTCCAAGGTCAAAACTATAATACAAGTTATATTTGAAGAAATCTTATTTCCATTCTGGTCCCCCTTCCCCTGCTTTCTACCTTACCCCCTCTCTCAAGGTAACCATTTTTATTAGTTTTTGAATTATTTTTCCGTTGTTTCTTTTTTGAAATATATATACACTATATATATTTATAATATATAACAGCTATAGTTAAATATATATGCTTCTATTCCTCTTTATGTAAAACAAATTTTACATATATTTACATAGCTCTACCAATAATTTCACTTCATATTAGCTTGCAGCAAAACTAAACATAATTTCTAGTTTCATATAAGTTCTCAAATAAGATTGCATAATTCTCCTACATATGCTTTTTAATAGATTCTAAAATCAGAGATGGGGATTTTAATTTCTATCTACAATTCACTCACTAACTCACTTCAGAGACATGCATAGTGTTGACACCTACACTGTGTGTATGAGAGAGACTACAGATATAGTAGCAGCAGTCATGCTTCAAAGTCCTTCTCTATCTGAACATATTCTATTATAGTTTCCATCTATTTAAAACTATCATTTTCTCTTCTTTAAAAAATTTTAGAAACTTTGAGGTTAGATAATGGGTTAGGAATAATGATTTTGCAAGGTAAATCAAATCACTCCTTTTATTAAAGATTTTTTAAATCTACATTTTGAATATTGCAATCTCCAAATTACTAGATAACACACTTATGAAGGTCATTAGAAGTGAACACTTACCAAGTCAAGGCAGTGGCTTCCAAACAATGCTGCACATTGAAATCATCTGGGAATCTTTAAATAATACTGATGTCTGGCTCCAGCCCCAGACACTGTGACCTGGGCATGAAGATATTTTAAAGCTCCTGGCTGGATGTAGTGGCTCACGCCTGTAATCCTAGCACTTTGGGAGGACGAGTCAGGCGGATCACGAGGTCAGGAGTTCGAGACCAGCCTGGCCAACATGGTGAAATCCTGTCTCTACTAAAAATACAAAAATCAGCCAAGCATGGTGGCACACACCTATAATCTGAGCTACTCAAGAGGCTGAGGCAGGAGAATTGCTTGAACCCTGGAGGTGGAAGTTGCAGTGAGCTGAGAACATGCCACTGTACTCCAGCCTGGGCAAGACAGGAAGACTTTGTCTCAAAAAAAAAAAGAAAAGAAAAATTTTATAAGCTCCCAAAGTGATGCTAATCTGCTGCAAAGTTTAAGAACCACAGACTTAAGCTAGGGACAGTGGCTCAAGCCTGTAATCCCAACACTTTGGGAGGCTGAGGCGGCCAGAACACCTCAGGTCAGGAGTTCAAGACCAGCCTGACCAACATGGTGAAACCCCGTCTCTACTAAAAATACAAAATTAGTCATGCCTGTTAGCCCAGATACTTGGGAGAGTGAGGCAGGACAATCACTTGAACCTGGGAGGCGGAGGTTGCAGTGGGCCAAGATTGCACCATTGCACTCCAGCCTGGGCAACAAGAGTGAAACTCCATCTCAAAAAAACACAAAAAACAAAAAACTACAGAGTTAAGACAAGCCTTTGCACACCTTTTTTATGTTAAGTATTAAAATTCCAAATGCCTGAATTGTAGTCTAGTCCTACTTAACAGCTAATACTTAAAGAAGCAGATTAAGTAGAAAATGGGTAATACTTACCTATACATGTATGTCCTGTTTTCTGCCCACAGTGTGTGGCCCAAAATCTACACAATCCATCTTTCTCCTGAATTTTCAAAGCATAAAGTCCAACCCCCACCATCCAGGTATTCAAGGCCCATTAGGATATGATCCTTACCCACCTCCATTACACCATCTCCTAGTACACACACTCTATGCTCCAGGCACATCAAAGGACATCTGGTTGTGTGGACATGCCACGCTCTTTCACAAATCTTAACTTTTGTAGAGGCTCTTCTCCATCAGAAATGTCCTTTTCAGTTGGGTGTGGTGGCTCATGCTTATAATTCCAGGACTTTGGGAGGCCAAGGCAAGTGGATTACTTGAGCCCAAGTGTTCCAGACCAGCCTGGGCAACATGGAGAAACCCCATTTCTACAAAAAATTCAAAAATTAGCCAGGCATGGTGGCACGCGCCTATAGTCCCAGCTACTCAGGAGGCTGAAGCAGGAAGATTGCTCAAGCTCAGGAGGCCAGAGGATTGCTTGCCTCAGGAGTCAGAGGTTGCAGTGAACTGAGATTGTGCCACTGCAGTCTGCCTGGGCAACAGAGTGAGACTCCATCTCAAGATAAAAACAAAACAAAAAATGTCCCTTTCCCTTAGGGCTGCCTAGCAAACTACTAAAAACTACTAACTACCCAAGACTCAGGTCAAATAGCAACTCTTCTGTGGCAGTCCCTGGTTCTCCTCTCTGTGTACCTTCTAGATACCTCTTTTCAATATCTATCATGTTGTACTGAATGGTTGTTTTTTTTGTTGTTGTTGTTTTTTAATTTACATGGGACCCTAAATGGTTTGTCTGCATGTCCCAAACTACAACCAGAGAACAGCACATGAGTCTTATTTATACCTACATCTTCAATGACTGGCACATGCCTGGCATATAATATGTGCTACAAGTAGAGACAGGTCTGCCTTTTTTAATACAAGTCTAAACTTTAAAATATAAAACAAAGCCAAAAGAAGGTAAATGCTTTTAAAACATGAGAATTGAAAAGTGATGACATATCACATCCTAATGGCAGTAAAATCCAAAAAGGGAGAATTGATTCAAGTGACATCTAACTAGAAACCTATTTTTCTGTACAATCACAATCTTTACAGGGAAAAGCTTTAAATGGCTATTATCAATTGTAATAAAATCTTACTGCAGTAACCTATTCCAAAATGAATGGCTGGGCATGACTAAATATGCAAAAAGAAATATATCATGTCCAACTATTTCCTCAATTTTTAAAAAAGAAACAGGATGCAAAGAAAAAAATGCCTTCAGTTGATAAATGTGTTGTGTAGTTTTAAACATAAATGCATTTCTGAAGAAAACACACTAGTTTTAAATGCAGGACTGGTTGTCATTCTGCATCAATATTTTTTATTGGCACCTGATACGGATCTCATCTTGAATTGTAATTCCCATGTGTCTAAGGAGGGACCTGGTGGGAGGTGACTGGATCATGGGTGCAGTTTCCCCCATGCTGTTCTAGTGATCGTGAGTTTTCATGTGATCTGATGCTTTTAAAAGCGGCAGTTTCCCTTGCTCTCTCTATCCTGTCACCTTCTGAAGAAGGTGTCTGCTTCCACCATGATTATAAGTTTCCTAAGGCCTCCCCAGTCATGCAGAACTGTGGTCAATTAAGCCTCTTTCCTTTATAAATTACCCAGCCTCAGGTATTTCTTTATAGCAGTGTGAAAAAGGACTAATACAGAGAATTGGTACCAGGATAGTGAGGTACTGCTATAAAGATAATCTGAAAATGTAAAAGCAACTTTGGAACTGGGTAACGGGCAGAGGCTGGAACAGTATGAGGGCTCAGAAGAAGACAGGAAGATGTGGGAAAGTTTGGAAATTCTTAAAGACTTCTTAAATGGTTCTGAACAAAATGCTAATAGTGATATGAACAATGAAGTTCAGGCTGAGGTGGTCTCAAATAGAGATGACGAACTTACTGGGAACTGGAGTAAAGGTCATTCATGCAATGCTTTAGCAAAGAGACTGGTGGCATTTTGCCCCGCCCTAGAGATCCATGGAAGTTTGAATTTCAGAGAGATGATTTAGAGTGTCTGGTGAAAGAGATTTCTAAGCACCAAAGCATTCAAGAAGTGACCCAGTTGTTTCTAAAAGTATATAGTCACATGCATTCATGAAGAGATTATCTGAATTTGGAACTTATATTTAAAAGGGAAGCACAGCATAAAAGTTTAGAAAATTTGCAACCTAACCATGAGGTAGAAAAGAAAAACCTATTTCCTGGAGGGAAATTCAAACGTGCTGCAGAAATTTGTATAAGTAACAAGGAGCCAAATATTAATAGCCAAAACAATGGGAAAAATGTATCCAAGGCATGTCAGAGACCTTTGCAGCAGCCCCTCCCATCACAGGCCCAGCGGCCTAGGAGGGAAAAATGGTTTTGTGGGCCTGAGTGGCCCTGCTGCTCTGTGTAGCCTCAAGACATGGTGCCCTGCATCCAGCTGCTCTAGCTCCAGCCATGGCTAAAAGGAGCCAAGGTACAGCTCATGCCATTGCTTCCGAGGGTGCAAGCCCTAAACCTTGGCAGCTTCCATGTGGTGTTGGGTCTGTGGGTGCACAGAAGACAAGAAGAGTTTAGAAGACAAGAGTTTAACCTCCACCTAAATTTCAGAGGATGTATGGAAACACCTGAATGTCCAGGCAGAAGTCTGCTGCAGGGGAGGAGCCCTCATGGAGAACCTTTGCTAGGGCAGTACAGAAGGAAAATGTGGCGTTGAAGCCCCCACACAGTCCCCACTGGGGCACTGCCTACTGGAGTTGTGAGGAGAGAGTCGCTGTCCCCCAGGCCCCAGAAAGGTAGATTCACTGACAGCTTGTATTGTACAGCTGGAAAAGCCACAGGCACTAAATGCCAGCCAGTGAAAGCAGCCATAAGGACTGCACCTTTCAGAGCTACAAGGGCAGAGCTGCCCAAGGCCATGGGAGCCTACCCCTTGGATGTGAGATATGGAGTCAAAGGAGATCATTTCAGAGCTTTAAGATTTAGTAACTGCACTGCTGGGTTTCAGACTTGCATGGGGCCTGTGGCCCCTTTGTTTTGGCCAATTTCTCCCATTTGAAACATTTAGCTAATGCCTATAGCCCCACTGTATCTTAGAAGTAACTAACTTGTTTTTTATTTTATAGGCTCACAGGCAAAAGGGACTTGCCTTGTCTCAGATGAGACTTTGGACTCAGACTTTTGGGTTAATGCTGGAATAAGTTAAGACTTTGGGGGACTGTTGGAAAGTCATGATTGGTTTTGAAATATGAAAAAGACATGAGATTTGGGAAGTGCCAGGAGTGGAATGATATGGTTTGGCTTTATATCCCCACCCAAATCTCATCTTGAATTGTAATCCCCATGTGTCCAGGGAGGAACCTGGTAGGAAGTGATCAGATCACGGGGGCAGTTTCCCCCATGCTGTTCTTGTGATAGTGAGGGAGTTCTCAAAAGATCTGATGGCTTTAAAAGTGGCAGTTTCCCCTGCTTTTTCTCTCTCTCTTTCTCTCTCTCCTGCTGCCTTGTGAAGAAGGTTATCTGCTTCCCCTTCACCTTCTGCCATAATTTTAAGTTTCCTGAGGCCTCCCCAGTCATGTGGAACTGTGAGTCAATTAAACCTCTTTCCTTTATAAATTACCCACTCTCAGGTATTTCTTTATAACAATGTGAAAACAGACTAATACAATACCTATCATTATTGACTTCTCAGCTTCTATCATTATCAAAAAGTAAATAATTGATTCATTTTTTAAAGTAAACAAGATTTTAACTCTTGAAATGTATAAGCAAATACATTTCCTCCATAACAGAATACCAATAGTTGTGTACTTAGGTCAAAAATAAGTTTTTATAAGCAATGCTCAAAAACCTCAATGGATCAAATATGTTATAAAAATTCAGCAAATTGATAAACCTTGTTATTTGACTATGAGAACAAATTTTAACTCGTTTTTAAATTGTGATAAGCCAACTTATTAGTTTAAAAATTAGAAATTAATATATTACATTGATTTATGTCATCTTTAAAGTCACTTTAACTCACTCTCAGAAGCACAGTGTTTTAAGTCAGAAAGCAGTGAAATAAAATTGTCAATTCACTCTTATTTTTCTATTCTCACTGAACTTTTAAAATTTTTTCTTATGTATTCAGCAGCATTAGAATAAGCAAAGCCAAAGGCATTTTATGGGACTCAAAAGACATAATGACCTCTGCAGACACCAGTTAAACAATAGACAGAAGAATTTGATTCCTACTTCGATGCTAGGTTTAGCAACCATTCACACAGATAATGTCCATGTTTTTCTTTCTTTTCATTTCACCAAGACCTTCATTCCTCAAAGCCTAAAATATATCTAAATCTTGGATTTCTCTTTTTTGCTTCATCTGACAACTTGAAAACTGACTGTTGGACACATAGCCATCAAGTGGTAAAAGTGGGTAACTGGAAAAGTTCTAACTTGTTTTACATTTTTCAAACCCTATTATAATAAGAGCAAATAATAATACTAGCTCATATTTATTCAATGCTGGTCTGTGATACAGACTACTAATAAACTTAGTTTGCAAATAAACACACTCAAGTTTAGGAAAAATATGTGACATACGCAAGGTCTCACAACAGGTAACTTACAAAGCTGGGATTCAAATCCAAGATTGACTAAAACCATGCTATACATCTTTATTATATACTCTCTCCCACAGAAGAAAATGACCCATTAGTTGCTCTTCTATTTCACAACACAGCTTCCCTGAACATACTGGTGGAAAAAAAAAAAAAAACAGAAATTGGCTATGTTCATTATCAACTTTTTTTTTTAATAACTTTTTTTTAAGACAGGGTCTCGCTCTGTTGTCCAGGCTGGAGTGCAGTGGCACAATCTCAGCTCACTGCAACCTCCACCTCCCACGCTCAAATGATTCTTGTGCCTCAGCCACCAAATAGCTGGGACTACAGGTGTGCACCACCACACCCAGCTAATTTTTGTATTTTTAGTAGAGGCGGGGTTTTCGCCATGTTGGCCAGGCTGGTCCCAAACTCCTGGCCTTCAGTGATCTGCCCACCTCGACCTTCCAAAGTGTTAGGATTACAGGCATGACTCACTGTACTCAGCCTCATTTATTAATTTATTCAACAAATATTTACTAGCTCCTTAAAACTCTCATTTGAGCTTAAATCCTTTTAAGTATTTTTTAGTATCTGGCATATGCAATGGACTGAATATGTTCCCACAAAACTCACATGTTGAAATCTTAACCCCCCAATGTAATGGTTTTAGGACACAGGGCCTCTGGGGGGTAATTAGGTCATGAATGCAGAGCCCTCATGAATGGGATTAGTGCTCTTATAAAAGGGATTTCCAAAACCTCTCTCATTCTCTTTCCACCACCTGCAGATACAATGAAAAGACAGTAGTAGTCTTTGACCTGAAAGAGGGCCCTCATCAGAACCCAAACATGTGGGCACCCTGACCTTGGACTTCCAACCTCCAGAATAGTGAGAAATAAATTTCTGTTCTTTATAAGGCACCCAGTCTATAATACTTTGTTACAGCAGCCTGAACAGACTGAGGCAGAAACTGGTGCCAAGAATTAGGGGTGCTGTTGTAACAAATACCTAAAAAGGTTATCTTCATTTATTTTTCACATAACCAAGCAAAATATGTGAAACAGTAAACTCTGACTGTTGAAGCCATTTAATTGTTTTCTATTACACTAACATTCAAGGCATCCTGATACAAAACGCTTACCAAAAAGTGCATTTGAAAAGAAAATGAAGAAGTCTAACTAGAATAGCAGTACGCAAAACAAATTTAAAAAATTAAAAAACAGAAGTGTATCTTCGGTTCAAGAAATCAGCTGCAAAATCACAGAATGATGTAAAACTGGTTTAATAGCAGTTCAAATAACAAAAGAGGTAAGTGTGTTACTAGCAGACTCAAAGTAACCTAACACTAAGACATGGCTGAGAACAATGTATAGCCACTTTAGGTAATATTATTAGAGCTAGGGGCTCAAGACTATGGTGGTAAAATCTTATAAAGCTTAGCCCTTCATCACATTTCTGGAATAAATTAGGTATATATTGAAAGGGGAGTTGAAAAACAGGATTATCAAAGGAGGGCTATCATAAGGATGAAAGACGTAGAGATCATGTCATCTGAGGACAGGACAATGAAATGACAAGTGCACAGTCTGGAAGAGAGCACATGGCTATTTTCAAGAGGTTTCCTGGACAAGAGGGGCTGGACTTGGTCTTGCCACTTCAGAGAAAGACACTAAAAGCAGCAGTTGGTTGCTATAGAAGGTAGAGTTGGGATTACAAGAAGCAGTTTCTTAATAATCAGAACCACCTAAAAGTCAAATAAGTTATCTCAAGAGAAAGTGAAATTTACTTTCACTGAGAGGAAGTAAAGACTGAGTGAGCATCCATCCAGGATATCCTAGAGTATTTCCCAGAGAGTAGTTACACCAGAGATTATTTTAACTGGTACATACATTTATTTTATTCATTACTTACTTATCTCAATGTACATTAAAAACAAATAAATGTACATACTAAAGTAGCCATCAACCCCATTGTTTCATGAATATTACTGTTTTAGGATAAATGAAGCAACAACTTTACTTGATTGAAAGAAAAACATTAAGTCAATATATTGAATTTACCTTAACTAGCTATATTATTTTATGATGTCAGTTATCATCCTTGAATTTATATAGATAATAAAAGGCACCAAAGATTTAAGAAAAAGGAAAAAAAAACTTCTGAAAAGAAAAATATTTTTTAAAAAAGAAAGAAGGAAAAGAAAAACATTAATTATAATACAAGTGGTATAAAAAGATGTCAAACATCACAAAAACTAGCCTGGGCAACATAGCGAAACTCCATCTCTACAAAAAAAAACAACAACAAAAAAACACACACACACAAAAATTGGCTGGGCACGGTGGCTCACGCCTATAATCCCAGCACTTTGGGAGGCCAAGGCAGGTGGATCATGTGAGCCCAGGAGTTCAAGACCAGCCTAGCCAACATGGTGAAACCCGTCTCTACTAAAAATACAAAAATTAGTAGGGCACGGTGGCGCACGTCTGTAATCCCAGCGACTCGGGTGGCTAAGACATGAGAATGGCTTGAGCCCATTCCAGAAGGTGGAGGTTGCAGTAAGCCAAGATTGCACCCCTGCACTCTAGCCTGGGCAACAGAGCGAGACCCTGACACACACACATACACACACACACAAATTCACACAGGTTCCACAAAAGGATCTGAATTTTGGACATACTGTTCTGTAGAGATTCGTGCATTGATTATCCTGAAACTAAAATTTCTCCTTTACCAAAATTGTCTTAATATTCAGTAATTCCCTGAAAACATAGTAATTTACAACTACATTTATTCAAATAGCTATCATAATTAAAATAGAAACTAAAATTTTTCATTATTTCAGTAACAATCTTAGAAATCTTGATTGTCAATAGCTATAGCTATAAAACATCTGGACCCCTCACATAACTAATCTTTACCACAAAAGACTGATATTCTTGCATCTAATAAGCATTTATTGAGGGCCTTCTCGGGCCAGGCACTGTGGTGGACAAAAATTTGAAAGTAGATTAGCAAGTTTTCATTTGAAGGATGTACTGCTCCCTTAAGGAAAATCTTAAAACATTTAAGGTAAAAACACAAAAAGAGGATGTCTTTATGTTCACTGAAAATATACATGTATGTTAGTACAACTGAAGCCCAAACTATTCTCTATGCTATACATACACACACACAAAATCTAGACACATGAACCAGATTTAGATATAAAATCCCTTCAGTAAGTTCTGCCTCATACTCAGTATTTTATGCTCTTGCTCCAATATACTCTGAAACACCTCGGGAATCTCACTGAAGCCCCAAAGGCAATCTTGTGATGTCTATGTGAAAAGTCCACCTACCTCTACCTTAAGGCACCATGTGGCAAGCACATTCTTAGAGCGCAAAGAAAGTGATGGGCCTCTCAGGAGGAAATGGTGCCAGAGTACACTGCTGGAGGGGTTTTTTCTGCCTAATGAGAAGACTGACCTTTTCTTTTCTTTCCCCGCTCCTTAGGCCAAGAGGTACTTTATGTTTGAATAATCAAATAATAAGTGACATCTAGTATGTATAAGAAATGCTAAAGTTTAAACTTGTCCCCTGAAGATATTTCTCCATGTGTCCATCCCCAAATGGATTTCAACCAAAGTCGAAGAAAGAAAAATAATCAGCCCAGAAAGATTCCCCTCCTACCTCCTGAGTGTGTTCTTTATAGACTTGCAGTGGCCCTGCAGCTTTGGCAGTGTCCCAGAGCTGCAGCGAGCCATCACCACTGCAGGTGATGAGGACATGTTCGTTGTTCTCACTCCAAGTCACATCAAACAAACCATCATTCCAGTCAAAGCTACACTAGGAAAAAACAAACAACAAAAAAATACAACACTTACATAGGCAGCTACACAACAAAAAAAAAACAATTATAATTATTGTTTTTTTCTTTCAATTTATCACATATTTTAACACGTATATCTCATGTAATCTGCACAACTATGGGAGTTAAGTAGAGTAGGTACTTGACAAATATGGCAACAGATTCAGAAAGGTTAAAAAAACAGTCCAGTGGAATGTAGTAGTCCAAAAATGTAATAGTACACAGTATACTGCTCCACATTTTTTTATGTTTAAATTTTATAATTTATGAGTGGACACTAAGAGACAGGCTTCAGATTTGTTTTGTTTTTTATTTGAGAGAAAGAGTCTTGTTCTGTCATCCAGGCTGGAGTGTAGTGGCCCAATCACAGCTCACTACAGTCTTGAACTGGACTCAAGCAATCCTCCCACCTCAGCCTCCCAAGTAGCTGGGACTACAGCCTAAAAATTAAAAAAAATTTTAGGCTGGGCCCAGCGGCTCACGCATATAATACCAGCACTTTGGGAGGCCAAGGTGGGCAGATCACCTGAGGCAGATCACCTGAGGTCAGGAGTTTGAGACCAGCCTGGCCAAAATGATGAAATCCCATCTCTACTAAAAAATACAAAAATTAGCCGGGTGTGGTGGCGGGCACCTATAATCCCAGCTACTTGGGAGGCTGAGGCAGGAGAATCACTTGAACCCAGGAGGCAAAAGATTGCACTGAGCCAAGATGGCGCCACTGTACTCCAGCCTGGGTGACAGAGCCAGACTCTGTGCATAAAAAAAAAAAATTTCTTTTAGAGACGGGGTCCTCCTATGTTGCCCACGAGGCTGGTCTTGAACTCCCGGCCTCAAGTGATCCTTCTGCCTCAGACTTGGGAATAGCTGGGACTACAGGTGCGCACCACCACAATCAGCTAAAAATAAGCTTCATCCTATGCAAACGCCAAGGTTCCTTTTATACTGTACATTAAAACATTAATCAAAGAGTCAAAACCTAATTCTATTAAGGCTTTAATAGCAACAATATATACCTTTAGTAATTTCAGCCCCCTTACCTTCTAAAAAGCCTTAGCCCAGCTTCATCTGGATCCAATATTAGTAGGGTTCCACAGCCTAAAGAGAAAAAAAATCAAGGTCATCCCTTTGAACCTGCCAGGGTAACATCAAAAGTCAAGGAGTTATCAAGTAATTGGTACCTGATTTTAATACCACAAATTTTTCCCCCGAAGTTTTTGGGACCTTGAATACCAAATGGTCAGGTGATCAATTTCTCCCTAAAGTTCTTGGGACATGAATACCAAATGTGTTCTCTATTTCTGTTTTTCCATATTGTACTTCAGTTACTAAATATTCAACTTCCCATTGCACCTATGATTGGAATTCAGACATGGACCTAACAGGGGGGTGAAATACTTAAGGGCCTACTCTGTAGCCAGACAAGGCACCAGAGACACAAACCTTCCAAGTTGGTGTTATCATTCCTACTGACAGATGAGAAACCTCTGGCTTACAGACCCCAGGGACTGCACTCCTCACCAGTAAATCTAAAATACATCTCACACAGGATTTTAAAGCAAAATATGAATGCGGAGATACCTGGTGGGATTTACCACATAACTGGTGGTAATAAAGTGCTGAAAACAGTATTAATATGTTACCTGTCAAAGATTAATTATTTTACCAAAGGGCCATTGTATTTTAAAAGTTATGTTTACTTTTTATAGAGACCAAGGGGGAAAATCTCTTCTATTTAAACATGACTGAATTTTTTTTTTAAATACCAATTCCCTTTAAAGAGTTTTTGCATAAGATTTTAAGTAGCATTACAGGCGAGTCACAGTGGCTCACGCCTGTAATCCCAGCACTTTGGGAGGCCAAGGCAGGAAGATCGCTTGCACCCAGTTCCGGACCAGCCTGGGCAACATAGTGATACCCTGTCTCTACAAAAATAAAAAATCAAAAATTAGCCAGGTGTGATGGTACATGCCTGTGGTCCCAGCTACTGGTGAGGTTGAGACAGGAGGATCATATGAGCCCAGGAGGTTGAGGCTACGGTGAGCCATGATTGCACCACTCTACTCAACCTAGGCAACAGGGTGAGACCCTGTCTCTAAAGAGAAAAAGAAAAAAGAAAAAAAGAAAACTACTACCATTATAGACTCATGAGTCTTCAATCTAACTGGTGGGCCATGTAAATCTGAATGTGCAAGCACTAAGAGCTAATAATGAAAATAAACCAAGTATTTCTCTGAGTTTTAGAAGTAACATTTTTTTCTGCTGTAGGACAAAACAAAAAAATACAATAGACCACTGACATTATGAAATGAGTTTTTGCATCTCGCTTCAGTGCGTATAATAGCTAGGACATGAATTAAGGCAAAAGCGAGAATGAACCCACGCCTTTTCATCTAGTCCACGGACTAGATGGACTCTTTTTTTTTTTTTTTTTTTTGAGACCGAGTTTTGCTCTTGTTGCCCAGGCTGGAGTGCAATGGCACGATCTCGGCTCACCGCAACCTCCGCCTCCTGGGTTCAAACTATTCTCTTACCTCAGCCTCCCGAGTAGCTGGGATTACAGGCATGCGCCACCACGCCCGGCTAATTTTGTATTTTCAGTAGAGACGGGGTTTCTCCATGTTGGTCACGCTGGTCTGGAACTCCCGAACTCAAGTGATCCGCCCACCTCGGCCTCCCAAAGTGCTGGGATTACAGAAGTGAGCCACCGCACCGCGCCTGGCCTTTTTTCTTTTTAAGACGGGGTCTCAGTCTGTCACCCAGGCTGGAGTGGAGTGATGTGATCTCAGCTCACTGGGCTGGGGCAGAGTGATGTGATCTCAGCTCATTGTAGCCTCAACATCCCGGGCTCAAGCGATCCTCCCGCCTCAGCCTCCTGAGCAGCTTTAACCACAGGCTGAGCCAATGCGCGCGACGGGAGACAATTAACTGGAGTCTGTAACACCTACTTCCGAATGTGTGCATTCCTCGTTAGACAACTACAGGTAAGAATTGAACTTGATACATTTCATGGTGTCACCCGTGGGACTCCAGGCGTCCATTCAGGAGCATCGTCCTTAGGAAGGCCAGCCCGCAGGTCGCGGCTCAGTGCTCGAATGCAGACTGGGAATTGTGGGCCAACTCGCGAGCCCTGGGGTCGGTTCTGGCTCAGACCGTCTTCCCCGTACTGCTGGGCCGAGCGGACCGATCCAAGGGACCGCGCAGGCTCCCCCGGCTCTCCCTACGGGGACGTGTGCCTGGGCGTGTGACAGGTGGCGGAGGCAGTGCGGTCTCAAGGAACAAGGACACGGGCTACTAGGCTACACCTATATGCACTTGCACACAACTGGAAGATCGACTCCTGCTTCAGACCAACTCCTCGCGCTCGGCAAAGAAGGGAGAGGCGCCGACCAGCGCCTCTTCTGCCCCCTGGCGTGGACCCGCGGAACCGTCTACTCTCAGAGGGGCTTTCCCTCGAGCGCGAGGAAATGGAGCCCGGCAGGCCCCCGCCTCCGCCTCCGCCCTCCGGCCCCAGCTGCGCGGCCCCGCCTCACCCGCGATGCCGTAATGCTGCGCGGTGGCGCAGGCCAGGCGGCCCGGCAGGTACGGGGAGAACTCGGCGGCGTAGCCGTGGCGTCCCGGCGTCCGCAGCGTCCGCGCCGCTCCACCGCACACCGCACTCATCCCGCCCGCCGCCCCCGGCCCTCGCCGCCCAGGCCGCGGAAGCCGTTCCGAGTCGGAGGCACACTAGCGCGGTTAGAGAGACCAAGAAGACCGGACGGAAGTGTGGGCCCCGTGCCCTGTGTTTGAGATTCTGATTGGTCCGCACAGGAAAGGGCGTTGACTCCGACGGAGACCATTTTTGTTTTGGGTGAAACCAAACTGAATTGCGCCTGCTGCAAAGATACAGATCTATCAGGGGAGTGATCCAGGGTTAGGTATTATTAATAATTACGACAGCTTTTGTCGTTGCATCTCAGCCTCCTCTGCGGTGCTATCTGGTTTTTATTTCATTGAGCGTTTGGAAGACTGGCATCAGGAACTTTTCCTGATGATTATAAAGTGAGAGAAGTTACAGCCGACTCTGAAACCACGCAGCGCGTCCAAAATTGCGTGCTGCGTTGCCCAAGGAAACTGGAAGCAATGATAACTTAAGTCCGTGGAGTCACTGCGGTCTTTAGGAATAAGAGCGTGGGCTGGTGGACTACTTTCACACTGTAACTGGAAAAGATGAAACACCAACTCTAAACCAACTCCCCATGCTTGGCAAGTGAGAAAAAGGAGCTGGCCAGTTCTAATGAAGCTAAGCAAAAAAAGCAGCACATCATCATAAATAACTTTTTAAAAAAGTATTACTATACATGTATATATTGTATGGTAATAAGTGCTCAGATGCTGGTGCTCATTCATTCATTTATTGCCAGGCATATACTGTGTGGAGAATGACCAAATATAATTTATCTGCCAAACCAAGAAACTTTTGAGAGTAAAGAGGGTGTAATTATTAAGCCAGGTCAACAGGCACAAACCAAGTCGTATGATCATCTTAACCATATACCAAGAACAGTACTAGGCATTTGGGATTCAAAATAATGGGATATGGTCCATGGCCTCAAGAGATTAGAGAAGAAGACTAAAAGAGAAGTCATGTAATTAGTTAAGTGTAATCAAAATACTGTAGAGGCTATGATAAATATATATGGGGTATTTTTAAAAGGTATTTTTAAAAGGTCCGTGCCAGAGGTATGGAAATTGCAGGAAAGGCTGCAGAAGAGAGATAGTTTTTATGGTGATTGCACACAGATGAGTAGGTTTTCTTTAGGTAGACAAGAAGATGGAGATCTTTGTAGGAGCAGGAATAACATGAGCAACCCAGGAGATTTAAACCAGCATGATCCATAAGGGGTCGTGGCTGCCAGGACTCAGCCTGGCCAGATGGAAGGGATACGGTGAAAAAAATATTGGGTGGGGAGACTGTAGAGTGTTTTACTGGGGCTAGATCATGAAGAGTCTTATATACCATACTAAGAGAATTGGATTTCTACTGTAAACAATGAAAAACAGTGGAAGTTTTCTAATGTGAGAAATTAAATGACCAAGGTTTTATTTTAAAAAGTCCTGCAACACTAATATGGAGGATAGAGTTTGGAGATGGGGAGGCCAGTTAAAAGACTTTTGCAGGCCAGGCGCGGTGGTTCACACCTGTAATCCCAGCACACTAGGAGGCCGAGGCAGGCGGATCACTTGAGGATCCAGACCAGTGTGGCCTCTATTATTTTGGATTTTTATCATATGTAGTCACTGGAATGTATGCTGCATGAGGGCAGAAATTTTTGCTTGTTATGTTCGCTGTTGTATCCCAAAGACCTGGTATTTAAGCATTCAGGAAATGTTGAGTGAATGCAGCCTAATACAATGCCTAAATGATCAGTGTGTTTTTCGTAATACTACAAAAAGTAACCTGGAAACATTCTGGAGTTTATTGAAATGCTAAATAGGTGTTAACAAAATATCAAAGTAAGCAAACATGAAGCAGCTGGGACCTTGGCAAAGAGTTGTATATAAAGAGTTATCCAATCTAAGCTAAAAATAGTGTGGTATCTCTGGGAGGGACAAAGCCTGGTTCCAGCTGGGGTAAACTATTTACAGTGACCTTGGACATACACACACACACAAACTGAGCTATTACCTGCTCCTTACCTAACCATACATGATTATAGCATTGTAAAATATTTCATCCCACCTGTGACGCTTTCTAAAATATAAACAACTAAACATATAAAAAATAAACCATACTCTTACACTAGATTTTGAGCATCTCGAAGTAATGTCCAAGTCTAATTTGTTTGTGTCTCCAGTACCTTGAAGAATGTCCAATATATAGTAAACACTGCACAAATGTTTGACAACTTGAGCTGAACTGGAAAATTAAGGAAAAGGAACATGAAATGCTCCTTAGATTCTCCTTGTCCCCTGTCCTTGCTCCACACCCCTTTCTCCACCCATGCTTTACCAAGTGGAGTCCAAGTTTGCTAGGGGTATGGAAAGAATTGGAGTTAAGAATTGCCTGGAAGGGCGGGCATGGTGGCTTATGCCTATAATCCCAACAGTTTGGGAGGCCAAGGCAGGCAGAACACTTGACGTCAAGAGTTTGAGACCAGCCTGGCCAACATGGTGAAACCCTGTCTCTACTAAAAATACAAAAATTAGCCAGGCATGGTGGTGGGCACCTGTAATCCCAGCTACTCTGGAGAAGGCTGAGGCAGGAGAATCGCTTGAACCCTGGAGGCAGAGGTTGCAGTGAACTGAGATCACACCACTGCACTTCAGCCTGGGCGACACAGCGAGACTCTGTCTCAAAAAAAAAAAAAAAAAAAGACTCTTTTTGTTGTCTTCCACCTGTTCTTGTCATTGTTTAGGAGTACTTGGTATTTCCCAACTGAGACAGAAACCGTTTTTTATGAGCATTCATTACACCTCAGAGTTGTGTAACTTCTAAACTTGGCCAACTCTGTGGAAGACAATTTAACTCTGTGGAAGGCCTAATAATGTAGGCGGACATGGCTAGATGTCAGGTTTCTGTAAGGATCTACAATTATATTTAGATTGTTTTGTTTTATAACTGCTATGGTGACCTCACAAAGACTCTAACTGCAAATATTTACCAACCCACATCATTTTTAAAACTAGTTTATCTTTCCCATGGAGAGAGACCGGAAGTAAAATAATTGAAATACGTGGTCTTTCTACCCAGGTGAATCATTATCCTAGGTAAATCGACAGGCTGCATATGGTAGTTATGGGAAATAATTCCAAGAAAGGATGGATAATTTCATTGTTCCTTTTAGCTCTGCACAGCATTGTGCTGGGTACCTAGTTAGCCTTGAATCAATGTTTGCCAGAGGGTTAATGTAATCATCATCCAAGAACTTTAAGCACTGTCTTCAAATATATGATGGATACTTGGACTGATGCACTTTAGAGACCCTTAAAGCTCTGAGAGTCTCTAATTATGGGCTAATTGTCTACCTTGCTCATTTTATATCATTCATCACTTATTATTTTAGTTATACTTTCTTGTTAAAAATTTTAGAATCTGTGGTAATGTAAAATGGTGCAGCTGATATGGGAAATAGGATAGCAATTGCTTAAAAAATTAAACATAGAATTACCATATAATCTCGCAATTCCACTTTTGGGTATATATCTAAAAGAATTAAATGCAGCAATTCAAACAGATATTTGTACAGTCCTGTTTGCAGCAGTATTCCTCATAATAGCCAAAAGGTGAAAGCAACCCAAGTGTCCATTGGCAGATGCTATGGTCTGAAAGTTTCTGTCCCCCCCAAATTCATATGTTGAAATTTAATCACCAATGTGATGGTTTTAAGAGGTGGGGTGTTTGAGATGTAATTAGGTCATGAATGAGATGATTACCTTTATAAAAGAGGCTGGAGAGAGAGACCTCTTACCCCTTCCACCACGTGAGGACACGGCGGGAAGTGAACATCTATGAACCAGAAAGTGGGACCTCACCAGACATAAACCTGCTGCTGATGGCTTGATGAGGGACTTTCCAGCCTCTAAAACAGTGATAAATATATTTCTGTTGTTTATAAGGTACCAAGTTTATGATAGTTTGTTATAGAAGCCTGAACCAACTAAGACAATAAATGAACACATAAAGAGAATGTAATATATGCATATGATGGAATATTATTCTTTCCTAAAGAGGAGAGATATTCTTACATGGATGAACTTTGAAGACATTATGCTAAGTGAAATAAACCAGGCATAAAAGGACAAATACCATATGATTCCACTTATATGAGGTACATAGTGTAGTCAAATTGATACAGACAGAAAATAGAATGGTGGTTGCCAGGGGCAAGGGGAAGTGGGGAATGGAGAGTTATTGTGTGATAGGCATGGAGTTTCAGTTTAGGAAGATGAAGTTCTGGAAATAGATGGTGGTGATTGTATAACAATGTGCATATACTCAACATCACTGAAATGTCTGCTTAAAAATGGTTAAAATGGTAAATTGTATGGTATGTATATTTTGCTACAATAAAATTAGAATCTTAACTAGAGTGTTGGTTTAGGACATACATTTACTGCACTTCTATGTAGAAGGAGAGAAAAAAATATAAGAGCAATTGGTATAATCTGATCATAGTAGAAAATGCATTTAGTCTTTTCGTCTTTTTCTGGAAACACAGCAATTAAGAGCATGGTGTTTAGAGTCAGAAACCTGGGATTGAAACCAGGCCTTATGCTTTTTAGCTTGTGTGGTGGAAAGCGTGTGACATCTATTTATCTACTTTCAGCTCTTGGGTAGGATTAATATTTTAGATGATGCTGCACATGTACTGACAGCTCCTTGATTCCCCACATGGCTGGATACACAGGTGCCCCTTCTGCAGGCTCAACTCAACAAAACAACATGAGGTGTGATACATTGGCTGTTTCAAATCCATATGCTGATAACATCTCCCTCAAAAGGTTGTTGTGAGGATTAAATGGGGCAGGTATCATGTGTAACTGTAAGCCCTCAATTGGCAGGGGCTATTATTTTAGTTGTGTGCATTCTAACTTGGCTCAAGTATTAAAATTACTTCTTCATGGCAGAAAATTAAACCCTCTAGTTCCCATTTCACTCTTTTTCTTTCTTTCTTTCTTTCTTTCTTTCTTTTTTTTTTTTTTTTTTGTTTTTTTTAGATGGAGTCTCACTCTGTCACCCAGGCTGGAGTGCAGTGGCATGATATTGGCTCACTGCAACCTCCACCTCCCAGGTTCAAGCAATTCTCCTGCCTCAGCCTCCTACGTAGCTGAGATCACAGGCATATGCCACCATGCCCAGCTAATTTTTGTATTTTGAGTAGAGACGGAGTTTCACCATGTTAGCCAGGCTGGTCTGAAACTCCTGACCTCAAATGATCTGCCTGCCTTGATCTCCCAAAGTGCTGGGATTACAGATGTGAGCCACTGTGCCTGGCCCCATTTCACTCTTGATTCTCTCTCTTAACCTCTTTTACTATCACCAAGAAGTAAGGATTTCTCAATGCTGTTAGTACTTTGCTAATTTTTTGGCTCATATACTTGATAATCATGATGAAGCACATCTACGTCTTAAGTTGCCCTCTAAAATGTTTTCTCATAACTTTAAATAGCTGCAAATGACATAATTTCAAGTTTATTGAAAATTAATGTCACTTTAAAAGTAAAAATATTTGATCACCCTTAAATATATCATATGGATTCTAAAAACAATAGGCTTTTGGTACTTATCATTATTATATTAGTTATGTATTACTGTATAACCAATTGTCCTTAAGCTTCACAGCTGAAAACAACCATTTATTATCTCACAGTTTCTCTGGGGCAGATAAAAATCTCTCACAAGACTGCAATCAGGGGGTCAGCCAGGGCTGCTGGGTGATCTGAAGACTTGACTCAGGGAGGATCTACTCCCAAGCTTCCTCACGTAACTGTTGGCAGGATTCAGTTTCTTATGGACCATAGGGCAGAGGGCCTAAGTTTATGGCTGGCTAATGGCTAGTGACCTCCCTCAGTTCTGTGTCACATGAAGCTCTCCATAGGGTAGTTCATAATATGGCAACTGTCTTTCCTCAGAGCACGCAAAAGAGAGAGAGTGAGCAAAAGAGGAGAGCAACATAGAAATCATAGTGCTTTGATAGCCTAATCTCCGAAGCCTCATCCCATCACATTTGCTGTATTCTCTTTGTTATAAGCAAGTCTTTAGGTCAAGCCCACTCTCATGGGGCGAGATTACACAAGGGCATAAATATTATACCTGGGGGCAAGGATCATTGGGGGCCATCTTATAAAGCCTGCTATCCACTACTCTCAATTTTTTAAAAAACATTCGAACAAGGTCATTTTTAACTGTTAGAAAAATTTGTTATTTCTTTTTCTTCTTGAACTTGTAATTCCATTCTACTATTCTCTTGTAGAATTTTCTCTAATGTAACATTCATTTATGCTTGAAATCATTTTATTGATCTCTTTATCATATATATCACATTAGAAAATTATGTACATAAACTGACGTTTTAATTTAACTTAATTTTGAAACAGGGTCTTACTTTGTAACCCAGGCTGGAGTGCAGTGGTGCAATCATAGCTCACTGCAGCCTCAACCTCCCAGGCTCAAGTGATCCTCCCACCTCAGCCTCCTGAGTAGCTGGAACTACAGGCACCAGCCATCATGTCTGGCAAATTTTTTTTATTTTTCATACAGAGGAGGGGTCTCACTATGTTCCCCAGGCTGGTCTTTAATTCCTGGGCTCAGGTGATCCTCCTGCCTTGGCCTCCCAAAGCGTTAGGATTATAGGCATGAGCCACTGTGCTCAGCCTGAAATTTTAATTTTTAAAAAATTTCCTGGGGCCGGGTGTGGTGGCTCACACCTGTAATCCCAGCACTTTGGGAGGCTGAGGCGGGCGGATCACCTCTGGTCAGGAATTTGAGACCAGCCTGGCCAATATGGTGAAACTCCACCTCTACTAAAAATATAAAAATTAGCTGGGCGTGGCGGCGGGCGCCTGTAGTCCAGCTACTCAGGAGGCTGAGGCAGGAGAATCGCCTGAACCCAGGAGGCAGAGGTTGCAGTGAGCCAAGATCATGCCACTGCACTCCAGCCTGGGAGATAGAGCGAGACTCTGTCTCAAAAATAATAATAATAATAATAATAATAATAATAACAATAATAAATAAATTTCTTATAACCATATGGCTTTAAGGATTATATTTTTCTAGACTGAGTTGTCATTAATGTATTGTTATTAGTAGTGGTATGAATAGCATTATTGATTAAAACTACATAAACATTTAATAAAATTTGATAAATATTATTATTAAATACAAAAAGTAAAGTGCCATTGGAAATATATTGCTTAATGCAATAGGTTTATTTTCAGTTAGTTCATTCATGCTCTCTTCTGTGTAACTTAGAATGAGTGAGGGCCACTAATAAATGAGGATCTAATGTTCATTAATGACGGTTGATAAGTGCCTTATTTTCAGGATAATTCACATTATATTCCCATTAAACTAATCCAAACCTAACAGATACATGGGAGGAATAATAAATGAGCAGAGAAATGGTTGCTACATGAGAGAGCGCCAAAGTAAAAACTAATATGGATTTAGGGTATCCAATAAGCTTTTGGGAAAAAAAATAATGAAAATGTTTCCTTTGCAAACCTTTATAAATGTTTATGTAAATACAAAACACTGGTCAAGCATGGTGGCTCAGGCATGTAATACCAGCACTTCAGGAGGCCAAGGCGGGAGGCTCACTCGAGCCCAGGACTTCAAGAAAACACCAACTTACTTCCTAAAAAGGAAAAAGAATTCTGAAAACCTTTTCTGTACTCTAGCTGTACAGCAAAGATGTATTTTTAAAGGGCACAAAAGAGAAAATTTGTAATGGGGGAAAACATATTCCAGAGTTTCTTTTTTTTCACAAATTCATAGTCACCAGGAAGAATGGAAATCATCACAACATGAAGTGCATTATTTTCAGGGTTCTTCTTTATTGAAATCACGTGCTTTGGTTCAAAGTACGAGAGACCCTATTCAGCACAGATACACATACATGCGGAAGTGATGCAGTCAGCAAGATCATAGCAAACTATAATTTCTGCATTTGGTGATAAAGGCCATAAATATTGTGATAAAGATGCCTCAACTTACTGGGGGAATAAACACAAAATGCTTTTATTTTCCAGTTATTACCACCAACTGTTCCTTATCTAATCTTCTTCATGCTGGGTAGCAGGACTACTGGCAAAAACACAATCTCTCATATGTGATTACAACCCTGAGTAACCTTGAGTACTGTATCTCAGACAGGTCTCAATCAATTTAGAAAGTTTATTTTGCCAAGGTTAAGAATGTGCCTGTGACACAGCCTCAGAAGGTCCTGTTGACATGTCCACAAGGTGGTTGGGGTACAGCTTGGTTTTATACATTTGAGGGAGACATGAGACATCAATTAATACATGTAAGATTTACACTGGTTTGGTCCAGAAAGGTGGGACACTCAGAGAGGGGGTGGCTTCCAGGTCATAGGTAGATTTAAAGATTTTCTGATTAGTGATTGATTGAAAGAGTCATTATCAATAGAAAGGAACAACTGGGTTACTAATAAGGGGTTGTGGAGACCAAGGCTTTATCATGCAGATGAAGCCTGGAAATGTTTCCTTTTTTTTAAATTTTATAAAAAATTTATTCAGGATCCAAAGCAGTGTGTAAATGTTTCTCATCAGATTTAAAGAGTCTGTTCTATCAGTAATTCCAAAAGAGAGGAGGGTATAATGAGGCATGTCCAGCTCCCCATTCCCATCATGGCCTGAGCTTATTTTCCAGGCTAACTTTGGAATGCCCTTGCCTAGAGGAGGCGTCCATTAGGATGATTGCTGGGGGTGCTTAGAATTTTATTTTTGGCTTACAGTATTTACAAAGGATTACTAGTGTCACAAAGGCTGAGAGGATTCAGGAAAAGCTGATGGGAATAATGCTATGGAATTCATGCAAAAGCAGGTTATAGTAGGTCATTCCTTTCAGACCACAAGGAGTGATTATAAATCTTGGCAGAGGCTATTGAGTCAGTCTGCCCAGCACCCCTGACTTCTCTGGAAACTAACATCTGCTCCACCTAACCTTCACTACACAGGCCTGTGCTTAGGACTGAGCCTCTCCTAACACCGCTACCTAGATACCATGTTGTCCCAGGACTACACGTGACCCAAGCCACATTAGTCAGAGTTAGTCCCTGGGACTTTTCTAATTATCTTCTACTTTGTTGTCGTTGCTGTTGTTTGAGACATGGTCTTTCTCTGTCACCCAGGCTGGGGTGCAGTGGCACGATCGCAGCTCTCTGCAACCTCTGCCTCCTGGGTTAAAGCAATTCTCCTGACTCAGCCTCCTGAGTAGCTGGGATTACAGGCACACACCACCACAGTTGGCTAATTTTTATATTTTTAATAGAGATGAGTTTTTGCCTTGTTGGCGAGGCTGGTCTTGAACTCCTGGCCTCATGTGATCTACCTGCCTTGGCCTCCCAAAGTGCTAGGATTACATGTGTGAGCCACCATGCCCGGCCCTAATTATCTTGTACTTTGGTGAGAAGCTAGCCTGAGAGAATACTCCAAAAATGATAGTTTTAGGATCACCAGAGTATGTACCTTATAAAAGTGCTGTACTACAGTGAAGGTTGTCCCATCTCTCTTAAATGGACTAAAGGCACCTCTCCAGAAGAGTTGAGATGTATTAAAATCCACCTCCTCATAGTCTAAACCATAGAATTTCAGAAATTGCAAATCAAAATAAGCCTAGACTACAAGGGTAAAGGAATTGGCTACATTTGAAAGAAAGAATCCCAGTGAATCAGAAGGCAGGAAGTAGATGCTAGATTTTAAATATTCATAAATGTTAAGATTTTTGTTTAGAGTATAAGGTAATCTGTTTTACAGATTAAAGTTTCTGTTTTTTCCATAAGGAGCTGGGAGCACTGTGAATCACACAAATGTATTAGAAACCTCTTGAATTGGCAATGGCATTCAGAGAATTCAGGGCACAAGAATGAGATTTGTATATTCCAAAGATGATGAAACTGAAATTAGATTGGTGAAATGCATGATACACAAGGAACTGGAAGTTAAATAGTTCACCTGAAATTATTTTTAATCCAAAAAGGGTAACTATAAATGCATTCATAGAAAGCTAAAAGTGGTATAAATTAAACTTTTAAAAACAATGTATTTTTTTCTGAAATTAGTTGTAAGCTCAGAAAAAATGAAATATAACAGGCTACAAGAGAAGAATAAAAACTTCAAAAGGACTTCAAAGATAGAAAATAGGCAAGAAACTTCAAAGAAAGAAAGGGAAAAAAATGGCAGTTTTAATTCATGTCTAACAGCAAAGTCTCTGGTTTTACCAAGATGGGGATTGAACCAACTACTCCTCACCCTTTTCTAAGTAAAATAATGATTTATGAATATTAGTTTCTTTAAAAAAAATTCTAAATTTGAGTATTTTTATATTAAACACATTTTAAATATCTAAAAGGAAAACATTCTACAATGAATCGGGGAGATTTAATTTTACCTTAATTTTAAAGGAATATAGTTTTATTATAGATTTTCTCAATAATGGTAAGTACAGTTACTAAAGAATATAAAATTGGTAATTGAGGCATAGAATGGCTTGTTTTTTCATTTTGATTTGTTTTAAGACAGAGTCTCAGGGCTGGGCGCGGTGGCTCACGCCTGTAATCCCAGCACTTTGGGAGGCCGAGGTGGGTGGATCATGAGGTCAGGAGATAGAGACCATCCAGGCTAACACGGCGAAACCCCGTCTCTACAAAAAATATTTAAAAAAATTAGCTGGGCGTGGCGGTGGGCGCCTGTAGTCCCAGCTACTCAGGAAGCTGAGGCAGGAGAATGGCGTAAACCCAGGAGGCGGAGCTTGCAGTGAGCCGAGATTGCGCCACTGCACCCTAGCCTGGGCTATAAAGCGAGACTCCTTCTCAGAAAAAAAAAAAAAAAAGACAGAGTCTCGCTCTGTTGCCCAGACTGGAGTGCAGTGGTGCCATCTCAGCTCACTGCAAACTCCATCTCTTGGGCTCAAGCGATCCTCCCACCTCAACCTCCTGAGTCGCTGAGTCGCTGGGACTACAAGCGTGTGCCACCACACCTGGCTAGCATTATGTATTATTATTATTATTATTATTATTATTATTGGTAGAGACAGGGTTTTGCCATGTTGCGC
Organism: Gorilla gorilla gorilla; assembly: GCF_029281585.2. Taxonomy (NCBI): domain Eukaryota; kingdom Metazoa; phylum Chordata; class Mammalia; order Primates; family Hominidae; genus Gorilla; species Gorilla gorilla. Next base: position 161,006,702 of record NC_073229.2, on the reverse strand, counting down.
AGGCTGGTCTCGAACTCCTGGGCTGAAGTAATCCTCCCACCTCGGCCTCCCAAAGTGTTGAGATTACAAGCATGAGCCACTGCACCTGGCCAAGTATGTTTGACTGCATAAATAAATTTGGAATTGTGCACTAAAATTAAATAGTCACATTTATGTAAATATGATTTTTTAAAGAAATGTATGTGATTTCAAATGGAATTTATTGTGCTGAAAGTGTATAGGCACATGTATATTTTGTGAGTTGGTTTTAGCAAGAGTTAGGAAAGTAGAAAATTTTCTGAATCTATAGACCACTTTGATACTGGGCAAAATTGCAATGTTTAGCATTTGACACTTTTTTTTATGTGAGTGATTATATCAGTTAGGGATACAGAGAGAAAGAGATTTATATTAAGGTTGGCTCATGGGATTGTGGAGGCTGGCAAGTCTGAAATATGTAGGGTAGGCAAGAAACTCAGTCAGGATTTCTGTGTTACAGTCTTGAGTCTTATTTGGGAAACCTCAATCTTTGCTTTAAGGCCTTCAACTGATCAGATGAGGCCCATCTACATTATGGAGGGTAATCCTCCTTATTTAAAGTCAACTGGGCCAGGTGCAGTGGCTCATGCCTGTAATCCCAGACTTTGAGAGGTCGAGGTGGGAGGATCACTTAAGGCCAGGAGTTTGAGACCAGCCTGGGCAACATAGTGAAACCCTTTCTTGATACAGGTTTGGTTCTGTGTCCCCACCCAAGTCTCATATTGAATTGTAATCCAAATTGTAATCCCCATGTGTTGAGGGAGGGACCTGGTGGGAGTTGACTGGATCATGGGGGCAGCTTCCCATGCTTTTCTAATGAGACTGAGTAAATTCTCAGGAGATCAGATGGTCTTATAAGTGCCAGTTTCCCCTGTGCTCTCTCTCTCTCCTGCTACCGTGGGAAGACATGCCTTGCTTCCCCTTTGCCTTCCATCATGATTGTAAGTTTAATGAGGCCTCCCCAGCCATGTGGAACTGTGAGTCAATTAAACCTCTTTCCTTAATCTTTATTCAGACTCAGCTGGGTGCGGTGGCTCATGCCTGTAATCCCAGTACTTTGGGAGGTTGAGGTGGACGGATCACCTGAGGTCAGGAGTTTGTAGACCAGACTGACCAACATGGAGAAACCCCATCTCTACTAAAAATACAAAATTAGTTGAGCATGGTAGCACACGCCTGTAATCCCAGCTAACTCAGGAGGCTGAGGCAGGAGAATCACTTGAATCTGGGAGGCAGAGATTGCAGTGAGCCGAGATCGTGCCATCGCACTCTAGCCTGGGCAACAAAAGCAAAACTCTGTCTCAAATAAAAAATAAAAAATAAATTACTCGGACTCTGGTAGTATCTTTTTTTTTTTTTTTTTTTGAGATGGAGTCTTGCTCTGTTGCCCAGGCTAGAGTGCAGTGGCTCAACCTCAGCTCACTGCAAACTCTGCCTCCTAGGTTCAAGCAATTCTCCTGTCTCAGCCTCCCAAGTAGCTGGGATTACGGGCGCCTGCCAGCACGCCTAGCTAATATTTGTATTTTTAGTAGAGACGGGGTTTTGCCATGTTGGCCAGGCTGGTCTTGAACTCCTGACCTCAGCCTTCCAAAGTGTTAGGATTACAGGCATGAGCCACTGTGCCTGGCCAACTCTGGTCATATCTTTATAGCAGAGTGAAAATGGACTAATACATGTCTCTACAAAAAATTTAAAAATTAGCTGGGTGTGATGACACATGCCTATAGTCCTAGCTACTCAGGAGGCTGAGGAGAGAGGATTACTTGATTCCAGGAGTTTAAGGCTGCCATGAGCTATGATCATGCCATTGCACTCCAGCCTGGGTAGCAGAGCAACACCCTGTCTCTAAAAAAAATAATAATAATAAAATAATAAAGTCAACTGGTTATAAATATTAATCACTCTACAAAATACCTTCACAGCAACATCTAGACTAGTGTTTGCCCAAACAACTGGGCATCATAGTCTAGCCATATTGACACGTTAACTATCATAGTTATCAATTTAATTAATTAATTTAATTAATTAGTCTAGATAAAATCTGATTTTAAATAGTTTGTTGGCTTTTGGAGGTTTTAGTTCACAAACCACTAAAAACATAAATGTTTATATTTATTCAAAGGCCTCTTCTTAATTGGATTTCTATACTAGAGATTAAAGTTACCTGTAATTAAAATAAAGGTAGTAGAAATATATATGACATTTTGGCCCATACATCAAAAGAGGAATTTAAATAATCTCAAGGGTAGCTGATATTTACATGCATCAATATTTCCTATTTACATGGAGTTCCAAATACCAAGATCATCTTTGATTTCCTACTGGAAAATGAAAGACTATAAGAGATATTGGGTCAAGATATTACTAATTGGGAGAGTTGTTTGGATTTATACAAAGCAAACTTCAAAAAATAATAATACATAGCATAATATTATGTAAAGTTGATAGGGGGATGTTTTGTCTTTTAAAAGAAGAAAAACTAGTAACTCAGAAAAAAGAGCAAAGTAAATGTAAAGGCTTTAATAACTGGCCAGGATTTTGTAAAATTAAAATATTATTAAATATATAAATATAGGTTTATATATTTATAAACACGTGGGAATTATAGGAGCTACAATTCAAGATGAGATTTGGGTGGGGACACAGCCAAACCATATCCCCTTACATCTGTCTTCTTTCGCTTTTGTCCTAATATTGCTAGAATTTAAATAATAAGAGAAATGATCAAATTGTTTAGCCAGAACTCTATATATATATAAAAGTTTATATACATGAGTCTTGCTCTTATAATTATACAGTAAGGTATTGAAAATGGACTAGATGATAGTAAGATGACATCCATCAAATCATAGAGTGACAAGTCAAGGCTATACAGAACCTTAAATTGCATGAGTTTCCCTATCAACTCAAAATGGAATATGTAGATGTTCCTTTCATTGTATGTGCAGATGTAAAAATATATCCACATCCTTTCTTCCTTTCTAACTCTATCCACTTGAGTGAACCCCAGAGTTTCTGGCTCCCCTGATGGGATGAACCCAATAGGCAACCCTAGTACTTGAAATGTGGCTTCTTATACCAGTCACTAAAAGGCATGAGTCTCTCTAGAAGGCTAGCTGATTTCATGTTTGTGGCAGGGCTAGACTGAGCCTGGAATATCTTCTTTTACCACAAAGCAAGGAAACTTTCAAAGATTAATGCAGTGGTATCAAAAGGAAAAGGGTGCTACTTAAAAAAGGGCTTCATTGGCCAAAGTTGTGACTTTGAGCATCAAAAAGAGAACCAAAGCTGTAGTTGATTAAAATATATCAAATCTGTGAAAGGCCCTAAGTTCACAATGACATGCCAAAAGAGAAAAGCATTCTCAAGGAAAGTGAATGGAGGAGAATATGGTATTGTTAATGGTCATACTGGTCTTATCCAGATAGTTGAGAAAATAGATATAGAAATTAGTAAATATTCAATTACATCAGTTAAAAGATATTTTTGGCCCGGTGTGGTGGCTCACACCTATAATCCCAGCGCTTTGAAAGGTGGAGGCAGGCAGATCACTAGAGGTCAGGAGTTCGAGACCAGCCTGGCATGGTGAAACCCCATCTCTACTAAAAATATTAAAATTAGCCGGGCATGGTGACACTGGCCTGTAATCCCAGCTACTGAGGAGGCTGAGGCACCAGCATCGCTTGAACCAGGGAGGTGGAGGCTGCTGTGAGCCAAGATTGTGCCACCGCACTCCAGCCTGGGTGACAGAGAGAGACTGTGTCTCAAAAAAAAAGAGATTTTCTGACACAAGAGCATTTCAGAAGAAAGAACATACTTGATCCTCCTTCCCTGTATTTTACTCTTTTCATTTCTAGGAGTAAATACATTTCCTAGAATAATTATGAATCCTTTTTGTCCATGTTTGTCTGCCTTTTACCACACATACATCTATCCATAAATAATACACAGTATTATTTGGTTTGTTTTTAAAATGGACACTTGTCCTTTTGCAACATACTATTTTTCTCTCTCAGAGTTTTATTTTTTGATATTTATTCATGTCGATGTACATACTTGCTCCCTTATGTGCACGGGGTCATTTCTGGGTCTGTTCCATTGGGCCATATCTCTGTCTCTGCATTAGTATCATTCCGATGTTATAAAACCATACTTACCTTTGTAAAATGTCTTGATTGATGTCTACATTGAATCTGTCCTTCTTTACTCTTCAAATATTATACTGGCTAGTCTCAATCATTTAGTTTCATATAACATTTTGGATCTACTCATCAAAAGTTTTGAGTTTTAAGTTGCTTGGGTTTGAAATGAATTGAATTTATAAATTAAGGTTGCTGTGAATTAATATATTTTAGGAGCCGGGTGTGGTGGCTCATGCCTGTAATCCCAGCACTTTAGGAGGCCAAGGCAGGCAGATCACTTGAGGCCAGGAATTCGAGACCAGCCTGGCCAACATGGTGAAACCCCATCTCTACCGAAAATACAAGAATTAGCCAGCTGTGATGACCCATGCCTGTAATCCCAGCTACTCGGGAGGCTGAGGCACAAGAATCACGAACTCAGTTGGCAGAGGTTGCAATGAGCCGAGATTGCACCACTGCCCTTTAGCCTAGGCAACAGAGCGAGACTCTGTCTCAAAATAATAATAATATACTGTGGCATTCATTTTTCTCATAGATGTTTATAGCAAAACTCTCTATCATTTAAATATTGTTTGAAATCTTTGCAGATAATTTTTGTTCGTTTTTATAGTGGAAAAATTTAATATATGCAAAAGTAGAGAGATTACTATGATAAACCCTCATAAACTCATAATCCAGTAAAACAATTATCAATTTGTGGCCAATCCTACTTCATCTGTATTTCCATATATTCTACTACCCTCCTGTTTTATTTTGAAGCATATCCCAGACATCATATCATTTCATCTATAAAAATTTCATCAAATATCTCTAAAAGATAAGGACTCCTTAAAAATATATCCACAATACAATTATTACCACTAAAAAACCCAATAGGCCAGGCTTGGTGGCTGAGGCCTGTAATCCCAGCATTTATGAGACCCAGGCAGGAGGACCATTTGAGCCCAGGAGTTGGAGACCAGCCTGGGCAACATAGCAAGAGCTTGTCTCTATTAACTGGGTGTAGTGGCACATGCCTGTGGTCTCAGCTACTCCAGAGGCTGAGGTGGAAGAATCCCTTGAGCCCTGGGGGCCGAGGCTGCAGTGAGCCGTGATCATGGCATTGCACATCAGCCTGGGCAACAGGGCAAGACTTCACCTCAATTTTTCTATTTTTTTTGAGATGGAGCCTCACTCTGTCAACTGCAGTGGTGCCATCTGGGCTCACTGCAACCTCTGCCTCCCAGGCTTCAGTGATCCTCTCACCTCAGCCTCCCCAGTAGCTGGGACTACAGGCAGGCCTGATCATGCCCAGCTAATGTTTGTATTTTTTGTAGAGACAGAGTTTCACCATGTTGCCCAGGCTGTTCTCGAACTTCTGGTCTCCAGCCATCTGCCTGCCTTGGCCTCCCAAAGTGCTGGGATTACAGGCCTGAGCCACTGTCCTCAGCCTATTATTATTTTTAATTGACACATAATAATTGTATATATTTATGGGGCACCAACCAAGATAATGAACAAATCTATTATCCTCAAAAGTTTCTTCATGCCCCTTTGTCATCTCTCCTTCCTGTGCTCCCCTCCTCCTTCCCCAGGTAACCACTAATCTGCTTCATTATAAATTAATTTGCATTTTTAAAGAATTTTACAGGTCCATCACCGTGGTTCACACCTGTAATCCTACGGCTTTGGGAGGCCCAGGTGAGAGAATGCTTGACTGGAGGAGCTCAGGACCAACCTGGGCAAAAAAGTGAGACCCTGTCTCTACAAAAAATCAAAAGATTAGTTAGCCAGGCATGGTGACCCATGACTATGGTCCCAGCTACAATGAAAGGCTGAGGCAGGAGGATTCCTTGAGCCCAGGAGGTCCAGGCTACAGTGAGCTTTGATGGGGCCACTGTACTCCAGCCTGGTCAACAGACTGAGACCCTGTCTCAAAAAAAAAAAAAAAAAACCCAAAAAAATTTCTTTCACCTTGTTTTCAGCTTGTTTTTATGTGTATCTGCAGTCCATTATTTTTATTGTGTACTCCTTTTTGTTGTATGCATATACCACAATTTGTGCATTCAGTCACCCAATGGTGGACATTTGGGTTGTTTACAGGTTTTGCCTATGACAAAGCTTTGATAAACATTAATATGCAAATCTTTTTATGAATATATTCTTTCATTTATCTTGGCTAAATACACCAAAGTGATATGGTGAGTCACAATGAAGATGTGTGTTCAAGTTTTAAAGGAACTGTCAAACTATTTCCAAAAAGTTCTACCATTTTACATTCCCACCAGCAGTGTAAGAGTTTCAGTTTCTCCATATTCTCACTAACACCTGATGTAGTCAGTTGTCGTATTTCATTGTGATTTTTAGTATGTGTTTCCTTAATGACTATTGATATTGAGCATGTTTTCCTGTGCTTATTTGTCACTGGAGAAATATCTGTTAAAACCTTTTGCTTATTATTTACTGGATTTTTTGTTTTCTTATTGTTGAGCTTTGCGAATCATGTATTCTTAAAAGCCTTTTGTCAGATAGGTGATTTGCAAATATTTTCTTCCAGTCTGTGGTTTGTTTTTTCATTCTCTTAATACGGTTTTCCAAAGAGCAGAAGTTTTTAATTATAATGACATCCAGTTTATTGATTCGTTCAGTTATGGATCATGCTTTTGGTGTCTTATCTAAGAAATCTTTGCCTAATTCAAAGTTGCAAAGGTTTTCTGCTTTTTTTTTTTTTAGACAGGGTCTCACTCTGCCTGTCACCCAGGCTGGAGTGCAATGGCATAATTTTGGCTCACTACAACCTCCACCTCCGGGGTTCAAGTGATTCTCCTGTCTCAGCCTCCTAAGTAGCTGGGATTACAGGCACCCGCCACCACGCCCAGTTAATTTTGTATTTGTAATAGAGACAGGGTTTCACCTTGTTGACCAGACTGGTCTCGAACTCCTGACCTCAGGTGATCCACCCGCCTGGGTCTCCCAAAGTGCTGGGATTACAGGCGTGAGCTATGGCGCCCAGCTCTCTGCTATGCTTTCTTCTAGAACTTTTCTGATTTTAAGTTTTACATTTAGGACAATGACAATTTTGAATTAATTTTGTGTAATGTGAGAGGTATGGATCAAAGTCCATATTTGTGCACATAAATAGATGATTGTTTTTGCATATGGATATCTATAGTACAGATATCCATATACAAACAGACTATCCTTTCGCTACTGAATTGCTTTTGAAACTTTCTTCAAAGTCAGCTATCCATATACATGTACTATATATCTATTTCTGGACTCCATTCTGTTTCATGTCTCTATTTATCTCCCAAGTAGCTGGGTATTGATGCCAATACCACGCTGTGTTGATTACTACAGCTTTATAGTCTTAAAATAAGTAATGTTTGTCCTCCAACTTTATTTCTATTTTTCACAGTTGTTTCAACTATTCTACATCCTTTCCATTTCAATATGAATTTTAGAATCAGATTTTTGATTGGAATTATGTCAAACATATAGTTCAAATTCAGAAGAACTGGCATCTCAATAATATTGGATATTTCCATTTATTTAGCTTCCTTCCTCCCGCCCTCCGTCCCTCCCTCTCTCTCTCTTTCTTTCTTTCCTCCCCTCCCTTCCTTCCTTCTTTCCTTCCTTCCTTTTTTTTTCTAAGTCTTGCCCTTGCAGTGGCACACTCTCAGCTCACTGAAATCTCTTCCTCCCAGGTTCAAGCAATTCTCATGTTTCAGCCTCCCAAGTAGCTGGGATTACAGGCACGCGCCATCAAACCCAGCCAAATTTTTGTATTTTTAGTAAAGACGGTGTTTCACCATGTTGACCAGGCTGGTCCTGAACTCCTGACCTCAAGTGATGTGCCTGCCTCGACCTCCCAAAGTGCTGGGATTACAGGTGCGAGCCACTGCACCTGGCCAACCAAGCCTTTTCATTTTTATACAATGTCTAGGAACTGCATATATTTTAATCTTAAGTCCAATATATAACATTTTTATATATTTATACATATTTATATAACATTTATATATAAATTATATATTTATAATTTATTTTGTTTTAGGTCATATCCAAGACATCTTTGCCTAACCCAAGTTCACAAAAGTTTTCTCCATTATTTTGTTCTATTAGGTTTGCAGCTTTTGCTTTACATTTAGGCCCATGATCAATTTTTAGTTATTTTTGTGACTAGCATAAGTAAGGATTGAGGTTCATTCTTTTTCTTTGTGGGTATCTCGTTATTCAAACACTGGTTTTGAAAAGACTGCCCTATCCCCATTGAATTACCGAGACACCCTTATTGAAAACAAATTGAACATATCTATGTGCCTATTTACGGACTCTATTCATATTAAGTCTTTTCATATTGTCAGGTTACCAGAGCTTTATAACAAGCAGTATAAGACCTCCTTTGAAAATCGTTTAGCTACACAAGTCCCTTTGCTTTTCATATGTTTATATATGTATTCATATCCTTTAAAAGTATATTTTAGATGTAGCTTATCAATTTCTACAAAAATAAGCCTGCACAAATTTTGCTTGACATTGTGTTGAACTTTTAGATCACATTTGGGATATCTAAATTGGGACTTCTTATTAGTCCTAGTATTTTTTTATTTTTGGTGATTTTTTAAGATGTTATACATACACAATCATGTCTACAAATAAAGGCAGTTTTACTTTTTTAGTTCCAATATTTATTCATTTTATTACTTTCTTGCCTTATTGCACTAGCTAGGACTTTGATACAAAAAAAAAATTTTTTTTTCTTTGAAACTGGGTGTTGCTCTATCACCTGGTCTGGAATACAGAGACACCATCATAACTCACTGCAACCTTGAACTTCTGGGCTCAAATGATCCCCCCACCTCAGCCTCCTGAGTAGACTGGATTACAGGCACGTGCCACCATGCTGGTTTTTTGTTTTGTTTTGTTTTTTTAAAGATGGGGTCTGGCTATGCTTTCCAGGCTGGTCTCGAATCTGGCTTCAAGTGATCCTCTTGCCTCAGGCTCCCAATGTGTGAGGATTATAGGTGGGAGCCACCATGCCCTACCTAAAAGTTATTAATCAGGCTAATATACTATTAAATAAATATATTTGTCCTTGACAAATATACTTGCATAAAGGCTAGGAAGGTGGATTTTGAATTTACAATTGAACTTCTTGGAGTTCCACACCCAAGTGCGGTAGCATGGAGAGAGTGACCTTTCTTGCCATCTTTAGCTCTGCAAGATCTTATAGACATTTTTGGAGACATCCCAGCCTCAGCAGCCAAACTCCATCTATAGCCCTCACAAACAGGCTCTGAAAATGGGCTTGATGATGCTTGAGCAGACAATCCTGGGGTCTGGGGTCTCCAGAGGGCAAATTAGAAGAGGAGGATTTTTCTGTGGGTTCATACCTCTGATTCTCTGAGAAAGGGACATGGCTGGGCCCTCTAAAACATAGGGCCCAAGGGAGGGGCCTCTCTTGTGCAAGCAGTACTGCAGGGCAAACTGAGTCACTCTTGCCCTGTTGTACTTCCATCTGCAGGCGACTCTCATAATGATTTACCATTGCTGTTTCTTTCCTGGGGTTATTGACCTTCATAAGGCTTCTCTATTAGCCATGAGCTGATTCTCCTGGTGGACTCTTCTCTGAGTCCACATATGCCCAGGCATGGCTTAATTTTCAAAGTAAAAACTGTTTAGGCTCTCAATAGGAACACTCACCACATTAAAATAGATATTAATTAGGCCAGGTGCAGTGGCTCACGCATGTAATCCCAACACTTTGGGAGACCGAGGCAGGTGGATCACCTGAGGTCAGGAGTTCGAGATCAGCCTGACCAACATGGTGAAACCCTGTCTCTACTAAAAAACAAAAATTAGCCGGGTGTGGTGGCACACACCTGTAATCCCAGCTACTCGGGAGGCTGAGGCAGGAGAATTGCTTGAAGTGGGAGGTGGAGATTGCAGTGAGCTGAGGAGCTGAGATCGTGCCACTGCACTCCAGCCTGGGCAAAAGAGTCAGACTCTGTCTCAAAAATAAAAAATGAAATAAAAAGATGATTTGCATGAGACTATACACATGTTCTTTTGTGGTCAGAATGTTAAAACATTTTTCATATGAAAACGTCTTACATTCTTTGTTTCCATGGTTTTATTTTATTTAAACTTTTTATTATGAAATATTTCAGGCATATACAAGAGTAGAAAGACTAGTATAATGAACCTCTTCCATGTACCCATTATAAAAAATCATTAGTTCGGGGCCAATCTTCTTTCATCTGTATTCTCACGCATTCCTGTACCTCCTACCATATTATTTTTAAGACAATCCCAGAAATCATTTTACCTCATTTATAAGTATTTCTGTATGGAGTCTCTGAAATATGAAGACTCCCTTTTTAACATAAGCACAATATTATTATTATATCTTTACAAATTAACAATCTTTTAATCTCAATGTTGCCCTCTTCCACCACTGCAATTTATTCATGCAAGAAAGTGAGCCATTTGTCTTATAGAGTTTCCTACAGTCTAGATTTTACTCCTTGCATCTCCAGAGTATTTGACCCTGTTTTTATGACTTTAATATTTCCTGAAATTAACTGTTGAACCCAGGCCTTGGGTTCTGGGGCTTTGATAGATTCATGTCCACTGTTTTTGGGATGACTACTTCATGGTTGGTGGTGTGTTCTTTCATCAGGAGGCAGGCAATAATCTGGTCATCTCTCTTTTAATGATATTAGTGACTATTAATGATTGATATGTAGGCTGGATGCAGTGGCTTATGCCAGTAATCCCAGCACTTTGGGAGGCTGACGCAGGAGGATTGCTTGAGCCCAGGAGTTCTAGACTAGCCTGGGCAACATGGTGAAACCCTGTCTCTACCAAAAATACAAAAATTAACTGGGTGTGGTAGCACGTGTCTGTGTCCCAGCTACTAGGCTGAGGTGGGATGATTGCTTGAGCCCAGGAGGCAGAGGTTGCAGTGAGCTGAGATGGAGCCACTGCACTCTAGCTTGGGCAATAGAGCCAGAACCTGTCTCAAAAAAAAAAAAAAAAGATTGATATCTGAATCCAAATTCATTAAGAGTTACAAAATGGTGATATTATAATGACATCGGGCTTTTGTATGCATTAGCTGGAATATTTCTGTAAAGAAAAAGTTCCCTTATTACTACATGGTTGCCCAATGGTATTTTCATTCTTTACACATTTCAATTCAGTATAAGAACTGGAATCTTAACTAAATACTTAAAATAGCACATTGGAGCTTCAAAGGATTTTCAGTGGAATCTAATTCAACACTGCGTTTTGTGGATGAAGAAACAGGTCCAGAAAGGTTAAATTAGTTTTCTAATTTCTAAACGCTCATTAGTAGTTATCAGAGTCCCAACAGGAAACAGGTAGGATAATTTGAAGTGGATTTATTTACAAAAAGACTAATTACAAAGGTGTGGAAGGGTATAAGGAGGCTTCAAGGAATTCTTCATGAGCTTGGGGCCAGCAACTTTATCATTTCTAGGTGCCAATAAACAACAAAGCAAGGGACAGTTATGAGACCCTGTTAGAAAGTGAGTCCCATAGGAGCTGTCACCTTGGGAAGAGCAATAACCTTCTGTTGAAGAACACAGCCAGCCTGTAGTGACTCATACAGAGTGAGTCCAGGAGAGAAATACCAACTCCCAATGTCCTTCCTCCTGCAGATCCCTGCCTGGACTCCCCACTGACCAAATCCAACTGATAAACAGAAAGGAAGGGAGCCCACTGACTTAATTCATAGCCTCCCAAGACAGAGACTCTGGGGGATATAAATGGAGAGTGAATCTAGAGGGGAAAATCAGAAACAGATGGCAAAAATTTCAGTTCACATTCTTGCTCTGATTCCACCATTCTACTGTGCATTCAAATATTTGCTTACATTTACAGATCTTATATTTGTAGAAATAATTCATGGCCCAAGATGATGTCGTCTTCCTCTGGAGTGAATTTTGTTTCTCAAATGCAGGGAACTACCTTAATACAATTTTAGGGTTTGAGACTTCTTTCTGGGTTACTCAGATGAATGGAAGCAGGATTGCTGTCCACGTACGGGCCATCTAACCTATAGTTCACTCTTACTTGTAGGGTATATCATCTTTAATTTTGTCCTCAAGATGTTATCAAGAATTCAGTTCAGATAAACACAGGCACAAAAATCCTCAACAAAATACCAGCAAACTGAATCTAGCCGCACATCAAAAAGTTAATTCACCCTGATCAAATAGGCTTCATTCCTAAGATCCAAGGTTGGTTCAACATATGCAAATCAATAAATGTGACTCACCACATAAACAGATTTAAAAACAAAAACTAGATGAATATCTCAATAGGTATGGGAAAAGCTTTTGATAAAATCCAACATCCCTTCATGATAAAAACCCTCAACAAACTAGGCATCAAAGGAACACACCTCAAAATAATAAGAGCCATTTATGACAAACCCACAGCTAACACATACTGAACAGGCAAAAGCTAAAGACATTGCCCTCAAGAACAGGAACAAGTCAAGGATGCCCATTCTCAATATTCCACATAGTACTGGAGGTCCTAGCCACAGCAATCAGGCAAGAGAAAGAAATAAAAAGCATCCAAATAAGAAAAGGAGTCAGATAATCTCTCTTCCCTGAAGATAAGAATCTTTTTTTTTTTTTTTTTTTTTTTGAGACAGAATCTCACTCTGTTACCCAGGCTGGAGTGCAGTGGCATGATCTCAGCTCTCTGCAACCTCCATCTCAAGTAGCTGGGACTACAGACTACATGCTCAGCTAATTTGTTTTTCAGTATTTTTAGTAGAGATGGGGCTTCACTGTGTTGGCCAGGCTGGTCTCAAACACCTGGCCTCAAGTGATCTTACCCGCCTTGGCCTTCCAAAGTCCTGGGATTACAGGCATGAGCCACTGCGCCTCATCCCCTGAAGACAAGATTCTATACCTAGACTCCACCAAGTGGCTCCTAGAATTGATAAACAATGTCGGTATAGTTTCAGGATACAAAATCAATGTACAAAAATCAGCAGCATTTTCATATACCAATAACGTTCAAGCTGAGAGACAAGTCAAGAACACAGTTCCATTTATAATAGCCACACACACACACACACAAAATCTAGGAATACATCTAATCAAGGAAGTGAAAGATCTCTACAAGGAGAATTACAAAACACTGTTGAAGGAAATCATAGATGACACAAACAAACAGAAAAATATTCCATGCTGATGGATTGGAAGAATCAATATTGTTTAAATGGCCACACTGCCCAAAGCAATCTACAGATTCAATGGTATTCCTAAGAAACTACCAACATCATTTTCCACAGAATTAGAAAAACTATTCTACAATTCATATGGAACCAAAAAGGAGCCTGTAGAACAGCAGGAAAAAATAAAATAAAATAAAACCCCAAAAGAGCCTGAATAGCTAAAGCCAAAGCCAGAGGCATCATATTACCTAACTTCAAACTGTACTATAAGGCAACAGTAACCCAAACAGCACGGTACTGGTACAAAAACAGACACTCAGACCGATGGAATGGAGTAGAGAACTCAGAAATAAAGCGGTACACCTACCGCCATCTGATCTTCAACAAAGTCGATAAAAATAAGCAATGGGGAAGGACTCCCTGTTCAATAAGTGGTGCTGGCTAGCCTTATGCAGAATAAAACTGGACCCCTACCCATCACCATATACAAAAATTCACTCAAGATGGGTAAAAGATTTAAATGTAAGACCTCAAACCCTAGGAATCATAGAAGAAAACCTAGGAAATACCATTCTAGACGTCGGCCTTGGGAAAGAATTTACGACTAAGTCCTGAAAAGCAATTTGCAGCAAAACGAAAAACTGACAAATGGGACCTAATCTAAACAGCTTCTGCACAACCAAAGAAACTATGAACAGAGTGTGGTGTTATGATATATATTGGTTTTCATCTGTGGTTTCTGGCTTGTAACTCTCATAACCCTTGTTATAGTCTTTTGTTATGTTGAGTGTGTTAGGCCTCAGAGGCAGGCCTCTAATTTTTTCCTGCTCTCCTTTTACCTGCTAACAACCCCCCACCTTTCTGATTGTGGGTCTTAAGACCTTCCCAGGAGAGGGTCCCATTGGATACACATGGACATAAAGATGGGAACAACAGACACTGCGGACGGGAGGGAAGGAGGGAGCAAGGGTTGAAAAACCAACTGTTGGGTGCTATGTCTACTACCTGACAGACAAGAACAATTGTACCCTAAACTTGAGCATCATGCAATATATCCATGTAACCTGCACATGTACCCCCGAGTCTAAAATAAAACTTGAAATTACTTTAAAAAAAGCACTATTTTGCATAGCTCGGTGATTTTTAGGAACTCATGTGTGCCTTCACAGTGGAAGTGACTGTACTCCTCCCAGAGTATTTTCTTCATGTACTTCTTCAAATACCTCCTACACTTCAGAAACTTCTCCAGATTTTCTTCATACCCTTCAACCAAAACAACATGCTGCAACAGCATGAATGTAGAAGCAGAAATGAGAATCCACTGTCATCTATTAAACCAGACATTAAAAAGATTTGTGAAAATGCACAACGGTGTCACCATTCTTTTTGTTTTGTTTTGCAAAATACCGTTATTTTTCATTAAAAAAATTCACCTCAGCCTTTCAGCTGCCTAATTCAGATCCACAAAAATCCCACAGCCAAAGGGAACCCTGACTGTAGACTCACCCTCTGGATTCCTGTCCTTTCTTCCAGAATCTTGCCAGCTAGTTTCTCATTATCTCATAACACTATGCTATGGAACATAAATTACCTAAACCATGCCTTTTAGGTAGAGGGAGAATCTCTGGACCAGCTAGAAGCAGCATTTCAACATTGTATTGGGGTTTGGGTGCCTAACATAAAAAACATATTTAAAGTTAATAAATCAAAAGAGCCAGCAAAGTAAAACAAAAAATAAAAATTGTATATGAAAATGGCTCTGAAAGGATCTGGAAGGAAAGCACAAAGTGAGAGGGTATAAAAAGTTACAGCTTTGGAAAATAGCTTGATATATAATTTCAGATTTTGTATTTCTACAGTAAAATGCCACTTGAGCATTTAGGCATTTTAGTTTTCCACACATGACCCTCATCGATTTCCAGAGTTTATGGTTCTTGGTGAGGATAGCGGGGAGGATTATCTTACTCCTACAAGGTTTTGGAGGTTTGACAAGTTGTTGAAAATATTAAAAGGCACATAACTATTAGTAGCTCAGCAACATTTTGTTTCAGTATAATCACTGATTCACTACCTATTTTACTATTGATATTAATTCCAAAAGCTAGTGTGGGTCACATAGATTCCATTTTACATGAAGAATATAAAGTTTTCTTACTAGAAATTTACTTCTATTATTTTATACACCTTTAGAAAAATCTAATGTCACATTGATTCATTGATACAGTTGTGCAGCGGCTAGGTGTTTTTCCTCATGACTATTTCCTTCCTTCCTTTAATTACTATTTTTTTTAAGATGGGGGTCTCACTATGTTGTCCAGGCTGATCTTGAACTCTTGGGCTCAAGCAATCCTCCCACCTTGGAGAAAATTAAAGAACTCTTTCCTTTAATTCTTTTTCTTTTTCTTTTTTTAGATGGAGTTTCGCTCTGTCGCCCAGTCTAGAGTGCAGTGTCGCCATCTCGGCTCACTGCAACCTCCACCTCCCGGGTTCAAACGATTCTCCTGTCTCAGCCTCTCGAGTAGCTGGGATTACAGGCGGCTGCCACCACGTCCAGCTAATTTTTGTATTTTTAGTAGAGACGGGGGTTTCACCATGTTGGCCAGGCTGGTCTTCAACTCCTGACCTCAAGTGATCTGCCCGCCTCGGCCTCCCAAAGTGTTGGGATTACAGGCGTGAGCCACTGCGCCCAGCCTTTCCTTTAATTCTTTACTATTCAACTATTTTATCCTTCCTTCTTACCCAGTTTGAAATGTAATTCATGGCTGGGCTCGGTGGTTCACGCCTGTAATCCCAGCACTTTGGGAGGCCGACGCGGGCATATCACCTGAGGTCAGGAGTTAGAGACCAGCCTGACCAACATGGTGAACCCCACACCCCCCGCCCCGTCTCTACTAAAAATACAAAATTAGCCTGGCGTGGTGGCGCATGCCTGTAATCCCAGCTATTCGAAAGGCTGAGGCAGGGGAATCGCTTGAACCCGGGAGGCAGAGGTTGCAGGGAGTCGAAATCGCGCCATTGCACTCCAGCCCGGGCAAGAAGAGCGAAACTCCGTCTCAAAAAAAAAAAAAAAAAAAAAAAAAAAAGGAATTTACATTTTCTTCTGCCTTTTTCACAGGACTCACTAGTCTCAGTTCCTGGAGATGGGAAGTACAAAACCTGTTTCTTTACTCAGTTGTAACTTGCACTGGCTTTCCTAACAATTACAGCATTCTGGGGTTCTCTGGGAACTTACACATCTGTTCTTTGCTCCCCAAATAAGCAGGTACTTTTTTTGATTGCTCTTAAACAATCTGGGTATTTCCCTCCCGGCCTCGCGTGATGCAGTTTAAAAAATAGAATAGGTCACGTTATTCCCCTGTTTCATCTTGTTGATCATTTGTGGAGTCGGGTAGAGACTCCATCTTCTATCTTAAGTATCTGGCGCTTGTGGGGGAATTAAGATCCTAAATGAGAATACTAAGTCCTTCGGCAGTTGGCACTAATCAATTACTCATTACTGATAACGGAATGAGCCACTGGAAATTTTAAAAGGAAAAGTACATGGGAGAACCTGATCAATTTAGCCAGCCACTTCTGGAGTGCCACAGTCACTAATGAAGCAACCTCCAGTGTAGGCCCTGGCTCCAGGGCGCTATGTGCAACCTCCTGCCTCGCGCAACGTGGGTCTCCCGGAGCCTATCCTGCCAGCGCCGCGCACGGTCCCAGTCCACCAGGCCGCCAAGGCCCGGAGGGGGGCGCCCTAGTCGCGGGGAACACTGGAAATGCTTCAGGGGCGGACTCCGAGGACCGAGTATTGCCTGGAGGGACTTTTTGCGCCACCCCGTAATCGCTTGCGCTCCAGGTCTTCTTAGGTGGGGGCCGGGTGGGTGAAGACTGGGACCCTATGCCACGCGCAGCACTCAGAGGAGGGCTGGGGTCCAAGGGCCGCAGCGCGGTCAGTTCAGTCCGGGCTCGAGCTTCCTAGCAGCGCCCTCCTTGGGGGCTGGCCCTGACCCTCGGTGCCGCTACCAGTGGGTAGCCAGAAGCTGGTGGTGGAGAGGGAGAGCGGCTGCAAGGAACGACGAGGCTGGCGCGGGGACCACGCGGCGGAGGCGATCGAAAGAGAAACGAGGCCAGGCAAGGAGGAGGAAATCCAGCCGATGAAGGCGAGCTGCCGCCTAGGAGGGAGGAGGGTCCTTTCGGCTGCCGCTGCTGCTGTTCCGGGACGCCGCCTGGGGAGCCAGCCCGCTCGTAAGGTGCGCGCCAGGTAGCTCCGCACCCAGGGGGCGCCCTTCCTGGCCCCTCCCAGAGCGGCCGGGACGGAAGGAGCTGCGCGGCGCGGCGCGGCGGGTGGCGAGGGCGGGCTGCACCCCGAGCGCGGCGCCCTTGAGCTGCACCGCGGCGCAGGTTTGCGAGCCGACTTGTCAGCCGGCCAAGAAAAGGAAGCTCCGTCCCTTCCCGCTCACCCGGCTTCCCCACCCCTTGTACTCTAAACTCTGCAGAGGGCGAGCGGCGCGGCCACGGAGGCGCCGAGGAGGAGCGAGCCGCCGCCGGGCAGCGGCGTGCCCTCGGGGGAGAGGGCGCCGGAGAGGAGGCGGCGGCGCGGCGGCGAGGGCGCGGCGCGCGATGGCAGCTGCTTAGCCCGGCGAGCGCGGAGCAGCCCCGAGCTGTGGCTGGCCAGGCGGTGCGGCTGGGCGGGGGACGCCGCCGCCGTTGCTGCCCGGCCCGGAGAGATGAGCACGGAGGCGGACGAGGGCATCACTTTCTCTGTGCCACCCTTCGCCCCCTCGGGCTTCTGCACCATCCCCGAGGGCGGCATCTGCAGGAGGGGAGGAGCGGCGGCGGTGGGCGAGGGCGAGGAGCACCAGCTGCCACCGCCGCCGCCGGGCAGCTTCTGGAACGTGGAGAGCGCCGCTGCCCCTGGCATCGGTTGTCCGGCGGCCACCTCCTCGAGCAGTGCCACCCGAGGCCGGGGCAGCTCTGTTGGCGGGGGCAGCCGACGGACCACGGTGGCATATGTGATCAACGAAGCGAGCCAGGGGCAACTGGTGGTGGCCGAGAGCGAGGCCCTGCAGAGCTTGCGGGAGGCGTGCGAGACAGTGGGCGCCACCCTGGAAACCCTGCATTTTGGGAAACTCGACTTTGGAGAAACCACCGTGCTGGACCGCTTTTACAATGCAGGTGCGTGTGTGACCCCTTTCCTATCCCGCGCGGTCGGGACCCGCGTTTAATCTGGCGGTCTTCGGGGCATTTCATTTTTCTGGGCGGGAAGCATTTACTTCTTGCCCTACTTTGGGGGCAGCGAGCGCCGCTGCGTGACTGCTCCTGTCGCTCGCCGCTCCGGAGAGAGCGTGTGTGCTTGTGCAAGAGTCTGTGTGTATTTGTGCGAGAGACCCATGGATCCACCCACCGCCCAGCGCTGGAGCCCTGGGTCCATGCGATCGACTTGAACTGTTCTCCAGCAGTGTGAGATATTTGCCCCAGTCAGTCTTTCTCCTTTCAGTGTCTCGGTTTCGCTTCTGTGAGGTTTGGTCCCTGTTTTCTTTCTGCATATACCTGTGACCGTTTTAGATGAGGTTCTCCTTTTCTCTGTGTAGTTTTGAGAGTACGGGAACGATGACATACCATGCACGCAGAGTGTAACTATATTAATTTGCATGCCATGTGATGATCTTCCCAACTCACCTTACCTTCAATAAGTTTTAGTAGCTTGAATTTCCTCTCACCAACCCAGACTTTGAAGTAATTACAGTGCTTCCAAAGGCAATAACATTACAACTTACACTGAACTTGTGTGTTACCTTTGTAAGGATTTTGGTGAAAGAACCAGGGCCTGTTTTTTATTACCCCATAAACCATGGTGGGCTAGAAAGTTTATAATTTAACATTGTCTAAAACACCTGTATGCTATCCTAATAATAAGATTAGTTTCGCCATTAAAGTGATTGCTAGCATAATCCATGAAAGAAATGTATCTTTCAACCTATCTCAAATTTCAGAAAATGTTAAGGCAGTTCTAGTAACTGAAGCAATTAGCTGTTAGCAAATGTTAGGAATAATACCATATTATGGAAATTAACCTTTAGTCCCCTGTACGTCGAGTGTTGAGAATATATACATATTTATGTTTACATTTGTGGGTAAAAACTTGGTTTAGTAGTTTCAAAACAATACACTTCTTGCATTTGTGATCACATAAAAGGCTTTATTTTCCAATCTTGTTTTCAATTCTGATTCTCTTTAGTGTCTTCCAAACACCTGAAGTGGGCTTATGTCAGTTTTGGAATTCAGCCAAAGCTGAATATTTTAAGAACAACAAGACCTTCATGTTAAGGAAGCCAGACTAAATAAACTAGGACTTTCTGGTTCTGGTATTTTTAAAATAGTTTTGGTCTTCATAACTGAGCATGGCTATAATATAGCTTGATTCTTTGGGTAGCTTGCTATAAAAGTTACATCAACATAACTTTTCTAAAAATTGTAGCACTCTTATTTTTGGATTATAATTTGGAAGAAGCTTCAAAGAACTAAAAGATATGAGAGGAAAATACCCAACTGAACACTTGAGCCTATTTTTATTGCACTGATTGGGCGTTTTTTTCCTAGGGCTCTAGAAAAAAAATGTTAAACTCTAAGCTAATTTGAAAGAAACTTTCCTAACAAGGCTTGGTTTCTGTTATTCTCCAAATACTGTCTCTGGGAAAGGGAGAGAGAATGATTAGAAGGGAGCTGAAGTTTGAGTGTATTTCATTGAATCCTCCAAACAAGACTGTGAAGGAAGTACTTACCTTCTTAGGTGAGAAAACCCAGGGATCCCTAACTGGCCCTAGGATTCATAGGGAGTAAGTGGCCAATGCAGGATTCCACTTCAGGTGGCTGACCCTAAAAGGCTGTGCTTGGGCCAGGCGTGGTGGCTCACGCCTGTAATCCCAGCACTTTGGGAGGCCAAGGTGGGTGGATCACTTGAGGTCAGGAGTTCCAGGCCAGCCTCCTGGCCAACATGGTGAAACCCTGTCTCTACTAAAATGACAAAAATTAGCCAGGCATGGTGGTGCACACCTGTAGTCCTAGCTACTCAGGAGGCTGAGGCAGGATAATCACTTGAACCTGGGAGGCAGAGGTTGCAGTGAGCTGAGATTGTACCACTGCACTCCAGACTGGGTGACAGAATGAGACTCTGTCTTAAAAAAAAAAAAAAAAAAAAAAAGAGGTTGTGCTTGGCCCTTGCTTCCTCCATTTAGGTGGGCTGAGTTACTCTCAGAATCAAGAGAAGCTCCCTATCTTGGAATCATGTGAGTGAGCTGGCAAAGATCTTACCAGGCGTTTAGGTGTGTATGGAATAGTGGGGAGGGCATGCTCTCGGAAGTCTCTTTTTCCTGGGCCCACTCTGTCCCTTCGTACTGCTTCTTTCAACCTAGACAGGTCTCAGTTTAACCCCTGCCCATCTGGATGGCATGAACTCCCAGGATGAGTACCCTCTCAGTCAGCATGAAAGCATGAAAATGTGACAGAATGAAGGTAGTGCATCAGTTTTATCCAAACCCTTTGTTTTTATTTTATTTTATTTGTTTTAGAGACAAGGTCTCACTCTGTTGCCCAGCCTGGAGTGCAGTGGCATGATCATGGTTCGCTGCTAGCTCGAACTCCTGGGCTCTAGTGATCCTCCTGCCTCAGCCTCCCGAGTAGCTGGGACTACAGGCATGAGCCACCACGCTGGGCTAATTTTATTTTATTTTACTATTTTTTTTTGTAGAGACAGGGTCTTGCTATGTTGCCCAGACAGGTCTCAAACCTGGCCTCAAGCAGTCCTCCTGCCTTGGCCTCCCAAAGTGTTGGGATTACAGGCGTGAGCCCTGCACCCAGCCTCCCTTTGTTTTTTCTAAACTAAGGGCGGTGGAGTTTGATGGTAGTAGAACTTACTTTCTTCTGACTTCTAAGAGGGCTTGTTCTTCCCCACTAGGGGTTGACAAACTTCTGTAGAGGTCCAGATACTAAATATTTTAGACTTTGCAGTTTTTAAAAAACTTTTATTTCAGAATCAGAGGGTATTTGTGCAGGTTTGTTTAAGAAATATATTGTGTGATGCTGAGGTTTGGGGTATGAATGAAAAAAAATTTCCTTGTACCCAATAGGTAGTTTTTCAGCCCCCTGTCTTTTCTCCTTCTAGTAGTCCCCACTGTCTGTTGTTCCCATCTTTAAGCTTTTTTTTTTTTCTTTTGAGACGGAGTCTCGCTCTGTTGCCCAGGCTGGAATGCAGTGGCGTGATCTTGGCTCCCCATAACCTCTGCTTCCCAGGTTCAAGCGATTCTCCTGCTTCAACCTGTCAAGTAGCTGGGACTACAGCCGCACGTCACCATGCCTGGCTAATATTTGTATTTTTAGTAGAGACAGGGTTTCACCATGTTGGCCAGGCTGGCCTCGAACTCCTGACCTCACGATCTGCCCACCTTGGCCTCACAAAGTGCTGGGATTACAGGCGTGAGCCACCGCACCCAGCCTCCCATCTTTAAGTTTACTTGTACCCAATGTTTAGCTCCCACTTGTGAGTGAGAACATTCAATATCTGGTTTTGGTGTCTTTTTGATAGAACAATTTATTTTCCTTTGGGTATATACCTAGTAATGGGATTGCTGGGTCGAACGGTAGTTCAGCTCTTAGTTCTTTGAGAATTACTTTCCACGGTGGCAGGACTAATTTACATTCTCACCAACAGTGTGTAAGTGTTCCCTTTTCTCTGCAGCCTCGCCAACATCTGTTATTTTTTGACTTTTTAACAAAAGCCATTCTGACTGGTGTGAGATGTTATCTCATTGTGGTTTTGATTTGCATTTCTCTGATGATTAGTGATGATGAACATTTTTTCATAAGTTTGTTGGCTGCTTGTATGCCTTCTTCTGAGAAGTGTCTGTTCATATCTTTTGCCTACTTTTTAACGGGGTTATTTGTTTTTTTTGCTTGTTGATTTGTAGACCTTTCTTAAATGCGTAGTTTGTGAATATTTTCTCCCATTCTGAGGGTTGTCTTTTTACTCTCTTAATAGTGTCTCTTGTTGTGTAGAAGCTCTTTAGTTTAATTAGGTCCCATTTGTCATTTTTGTTTTTGTTGCAATTGCTTTTGAGGACTTAGTCATAAATTCTTTCCCAAGGCTGATGCAGAATGGTATTTCCTGGGCTTTCTTCTAGGATTCTTATGGTTTGAGGTCTTACATTTAAACCTTAATCCATCTTGAATGAATTTTTGTATATGGTGATAGATGGGGTCCAATTTTATTCTGCATATGGCTAGCCAGCACCATTTATTGAATAGGGAGTCCTTTCTCCATTACTTACTTTGTTGACTTTGTTGAAGATCAGATGGTTTTAGGTGTGTGGTTTCATTTCTTGAGGTCTCTTTCACAACTTCTCAACTCTGCCCTATTACTCAAGAGCAGCCATAAACAGGACCTAAACAAATGATCATGACTATGTTCCAACCAAACTTTATTCGTGGACACTGAAATTTGAACTTCATATACCTCACAAAGTATGATTTCTTGTTTTATAACCATTTTAAAATGTAAAAACCATTCTTAGCTTGCAAGCCATACTCAAAAACAGGTGGCCCACAGGATTTGGCCCCTGCGCCATGCTGACCTTTGCTCTACACCCGTGACCTGTACTTGAAAGTTGAATTTTTATGAGATAGTGGGAAGAACATGGTCCCTCATATTAGATCCGAGTTTTCATCCCAGCTCTGCTGTGAACCATGTAATTGTGAGAACGGCCCTTCATTGCCTCCAGTGGTGTTTCTTTGCCTGTAAAATTGACCAGGGTTAGAAGTGAAGGGGGAATTAAACACATTTTTTAGGATTCCCTTATTTAATCCTGTGAATTTACAAAGGCAAGGCGGCATGGGATGCAGGCACAAAGCATTAGAACAGCATTTTCAAGGTTTGGCTTTGGGTCCTGATTCTTTTCTAACTTGGAGCAAGTCATTTAAAGCCTCAGAAAAGAGTGGAGTGTTGGAATAATTGGTATCTGAGATTCCCTCCAGCTCTCAAATTCTGTACTTTAAAATGACAGCATTATTAAGACAAATGAATCATTTCAGCTCATAGAGATTAAATGAACTGCTTGTATATATCATATTCCTGCCCCTGAAGAGCTCAGAGTTGGTGGGGAGGGCAGACCAATGCCTTTGCCTTAGCAGTGCCTCTGTGCCAGGATGCTGGGCTCCCAGGAATCAGCTTCAAAAATCAGACTGAGGGTACAGTGGGTTCAAGGGTAGCTTCTTATGCTTGTTTTTTGTTTGCTTTTTTCCTTTTTGTGGAGAATGGGGTCTCGCTATATTGCCCAGGCAGGTCTCAATTTCCTGGGCTCAAGCTATCCTCCTGCCTCTGCCTCCCTAAGAGCTGGGATTACAGGTGTGAGCCACCACACCTGGCAAGGGGTAGCTTCTTAAAGGTGGTGACACCTGAAGTGAAATGGCAGGGTAAGCAAGGAGAGCCTAATGAAGTTCTCAGCGTTTACATGGGAAACAGTGATGTTCGAATAGCTCAACCTAACGGAGTGAGTAAGAACTTAGTCCCAGCTACTTGGGAGGTTGAGGTGGGAGGATCCCTTGAGCCTGGGAGGCTGAGGCTGTGGTGAGCTGAGATCGTGCTACTGCAGTCCAGCCTGGGTGACAGAATGAGACCCTGTTTCAAAAAAAAAAAAAAAAGAAGAACTTAAAGTTTGGTAACATTTTTAATAAACTTTCCCAATCTTTGTGTACTGATGTCTTTAAAAAGAATAGGTTGCAAGTTAAAGGTTTTCACTGATTTTTTCTTGATCTGTTTACTATTTAACTATATTTTAATTTCTTCTTTGACTACAGTTGTCATTTGCTTTTTCATTTTCTTTCTGAGGTGAAGCTAATGCTCTGTCAATGCTTTTATGAAAATTCATCTTATTTATGTATACAAGAGACTGTCACTCAGAGACAGCAAAGCCAAGCTGACAATACCCCTTCTTTGCCCTCTGCATTGTAGGCAGAAAATTCTGTAAAAGCTAAGAGATGTCAATACTATCGTGTTGCCCTGTGTAGGTGGACAGATCCCAAATGGGAAGCTTTCCAAATTGTTTTTTTTTTTTTTTTTTTTCAGATGGAGTTTTGCTCTTGTTGCCCAGGCTGGAGTGCAGTGGCTCGATCTCGGCTCACTGCAACCTCTGCTTCCTGGGTTCAAGTGATTCTCCTGCCTCAGCCTCCTGAGTAGCTGAGATTACAGTCATGTGCCACCACATTCCAGCTAATTTTTTTGTATTATTAGTAGAGACAGGGTTTCATCTTGTTGGCCAGACTGGTCTCAAACTCCTGACCTCAGGAGTGATCTGCCTGCCTTGGCCTCCCAAAGTGCTGGGATTACAGGCGTGAGCCACCGCGCCCAGCCCTAAATTTTTTTTAAAAGACATCAATTCTGTTATTCTCTTGTTTTGCTTATGAAAACACTGAACCGTGAAGAGGTTATATTCATTCATTCAGGTTAAATGTTTGAAGGTTCTTGCTTGGAGCACACTTTTCTTAGAAACAGTATTGCACATGGTGGTCAGATTCTGGGACTAGCCTGTAAGAAGCCTGGTTAACACAGTTTATGGAACCATTCACCATTTTAAACATTCGGGAAAATTCTGTTTCTGAAACCTAAAACCGGGACTTTTCTTGTATTAGAGCAGTGACTTTTGCTTTCATCCAGCTCTGAGTAGCATCTTGGCCAGATGTAGGAGAAGCATCAACTTGGAGTGGTGAAGGTGGTGGGGCTGTGGTGAGGAAGGGGACAAAGGGAAGATCAGGTGGCTGCAGGGAGAACCGGGATGCTGTGTGAAGGAGGAGGCAATGCCAGCAGGAGATCCAGCACCACTTTCACTTCCTTTAGGCTTCTTCCCTTTCTACTTCCTGCCAACGTAAGACCCAGGGATGCTGCTGTGCTCAAGGCCACCTCACTCCTTCAGTGGACACAGGGTTAGCTTGTCTGCCTGCTTCCCATTTCCTTACCACCAGCCTTCACATCCGCCCGGGCCTTTCAGCTTGGCTCACTGCAGATTGCAATCTCTTACTCAGCCTTTCACCCTGTAGCAATCATAGGTAACAGGAAGGAAGCACATGCTAGTTAAAATTGTAAGAACTTAGCTTTTCTATTCTCATCCATGGTATGTTCCCACTTTACTTGAGCTTGTGACAAAAGTCACCCATGTGTTAATATGCCGTCTTGCTGGAGAGGCATCTGACCTTGCCAGGCTTGGCTCCAACTTGCTTCCAGCAAAGCTCCTTAGGACTTCTAATCTTATTTGGTAAAACAATAAAACAGAACAGAACATAACCTTGTATCCCATCTATCCCAGATGGAGAAGTTCTTGAAAATTTTCCAGCCCACTTCTGCGTTTCTACTTTCAATATACTTTCCGAGTATATTGTCTCATATATTTTGAAGGAGAGAGTAAAGTCTGTATGTCCTAAATAGTGGTTCCCACGAACCAGTTAAAAAATTTGGAGGACTGACATGTGTTTGCCAACATTTAAATTTTTCCAAGTAAGAGTATTATAAGTAGAGAAAGTGAGGAAAATCGAGAGAGAGAAAGAGAGACAGAGAGACAGAAGAAAATCAACAACCAGCCACCTATTGCCATGATTTCTTAAAAAGGAAAGTTTTATGTTAAAAAAAAATTAGGGGGGGACATAACCTTAGAATGAAGGGCAGATCTTCACATACAGAAAATGTGTGCAAAAACTCATGACTTATTATTTATTTTTCCCATTTCTCCAAGGATGAGTGAAAACTTTATCACACCAGTCAACAGAGTTGTGTTTGAGAGCCTCTGATTGGAACCGCCCTGCAGCCCCTTCCCACCTTTCAGCCACTGCTTCACGTGAGAAATGAACCTTAGTAAAATTATCAAAAGAGCAAACGTAGATAAACTCATAAGGGAAAACTCTAGTTAGGAAAGGATTTTTAAAAAAATCCCAGTGGTGTCCAACACATGGTTTTTCTCTGAGCTGTTCACGTTCCCTGGCACACCATTGCAGCAGCTGCCACCCACCCCACACAAACTGACAGCACTGCTGCTTCTTGCTTTCTTGGATAATGGGTCAATTAAGGCAAAACTATAATTTTTTTAAAAGAGCTTAACTAGAAAATCGGATGGAAAAAAGCAAAATCAAAAAGAAAACTCCAGAGCACAAAAATAGTTTTTAGAGTACCAATTTCTTACCCCACATCATCAACTGCATGTTGTCATGACCGGCTCTGCTTCCTGGGCTGCCAGGATCCTGGTTTCTTTCCTTAATTTGGTCACCTGTTGTCTGCTTGAGACATTATCAGTTGGTAGTTCGAGCTGGTTCCATCTCTGGGTGAAGCCTGTGCATTATATAAGCACATAACACAGGCTTGTCTCACCAGTGGCCTTGGCTGGAGCCAGCCTTTTGGGAGTTCTCTGTTTATAGGGCAGTTCCCCTCTGGTGGCTATAAGAACTGTGCCCTACTTCCTGTTTCAGAGGTCTGGTTAGAGGCCCATTCAGTTCCTGTTTCTGGTTTGCAGGATAAAATTGGTTCACACTTTCTTTGTGGAGCGGTGGGAGATGGACAAGCACAAAGTCCAGGAAATGTGCAAGTCTCTCCAGCATGAGGTACCAACCATGCCTGCTTTCCAAGTACTTCCTCCAAGTGGTCCCTTCAAACACCACCCCAAGCCAGGAAAGTAGAGAACCATAGGAAAATGCATTATTGGCTACTGACTCCAGGGCTGACAGTGTGCTGTGCAATGATGGCCCCTCCCAGGAGGCCATTCGAGGGCCTTTTATCACACGCTCCCCTTTCTGTCACCCATGGAACCCTCACTGTGGCTGTAGAACATGCCAGCATTTGCCCTGCTCCACCTGGGGCAAGATGAGAGTGGGAAGTGTGGTAGAGGTGGGCAGTGTTGCAGGAACCCACAGCTGTGTGGTTATCAGAAGAAACTGGGAACCCACAGCTTTGGGAAAAATATATCTTGAAGACAGCCTCATCTTCCTGTAATTTGGATATAGGTAGGTGGGGAAACTGGCTAGATATGAGAAAGATACCCTCATTTTCAGGGAGTAAAATTAAACTTGAAAATTTTATTAGTGGCATAAAAGGGAAATAAAGGAAATCAAGGCAAAATGATAAATTAAAAATCCATTGGTGACTCTGATATATTGGTTTGTGTAGTTGTGGGTTCTTTTTTTTTTTTAAGAAGATCATGCTCTGTCACCCAGGCTGGAGTGCGTTGGCATGATTTTGGCTCCAACTGCAACCTCCGCCTTCTGGGCTCAAGCGATCCTCCTGCTTTGAGCACAGCCAAGCCTGGCCAATTTTTGTATTTTTATGTAGAGATGGGGTTTTACCATGTTGCCCAGGCTGGTCTCAAACTCCTGGACTCAAGCGATCCTCCTGCCTCAGCCTCCCAAAGTGCTGGGATTACAGGCATGGGCCACTGCGCCTAGCCTAGTTGTTTTAATGTATTAGTTTTTCTCTTTGGCTAAAGGTATTGACTAGAGACACTAATCGAAATATGTGCCAGGTTAGTGGAAAAGCAGGAAAGATATGAGACAAAGCTGATTTTCAAAATCTTGTCTAAGTGTTCAAAAAATGTAAATAATTGATCACTTACATTTCATATGAATTTTATTTTGTAGTGTTTTTGGTTTTCCAAAGGAAAACAGAAATAACTGAAACTACATTGTGATAATTTTCTTAGGGGAGACAGGAGAGAGAATTTTAAATATTAAGGGCATTTCCTATTTGATAAAATCATAGTAGAGCAGATCTGTGTAACTTGAATGCCACAGAAGTTGCACAGGGTAACAGAAAACATTCTACTATAAGCAGACCTTTTCTGTTACAGTAGTTCATCAACAATGAGGAAAGCAATTGCCTTTGGTATATGATTCATACAGGAAGTAAGTTATATTCCTTTGTACAGGCAATCTCTAAAAATGGTTGAGACCAGTTATACCAGTACTTTCCAATACTTGTAGCCTCTTCTACACCCGTGAACTCTTAAGAAACAGAAGCATGGAGGAGAGCTGCCGTAGTCAGTAGCAATCAGCATCATCTTACCTGTCCACTGACCCCAAGCCATATAAAACCAAGTCTTTGCCTAAGCCAGAGAATTCTCTCTCCTTTAAAAATGTTGATTACTTCTATTTCTTTTGTTTTTTCTTGTCTTTTTTTTTTTTTTTTTGAGATAGGGTGTCACTCTCTGTCCCAGGCTGGAATGCAGTGTCTCAATCATATCTCACTGCAGCCTCTAACTCCTGGACTCAAAGGAATTTCCCACCTTAGCCTCCCAAAGTGTTGGAATTACAGGCATGAGCCACTGTGCCTGGCCTAATTACTCCTATTTATTATTTTAAAAAAGTCATCCAAAGCTATTACATGTCAAATACCCTTTTTTTTTTTTTTTTTTTTTTCCCAGTAGAGACAGGGTTTTGCCTTGTTGCCCAGGCTGGTCTTGAACTGCTGGGCTCAAGCAATTCACCTGCCCCTGCCTCCCAAAATGCTAGGATTACTGGCATGAGCCACCATGCCCGGCCATGTCAAATACCTCTTAGTGTCACGCTCAAGTTTTGTAATATGGTCATTGTGACAAATGTCAGCTTAAAGCTGGGGCAACCAGGACAGGAGTGCTATTTCTGCTGTCCAGGGGCCACCGCTTTGGCCTGTAGCTAGATATTTCCCAATTTATAATTTGATCACTCTGAGGTTTGGGTGATTTTATGCAGTTGGGTCAGAATGATAGTATCAATGAATCAGTTGTTCAGTGCTACTCCTCCTCCTTTGATTATCTTACTCTTCAATAAGATGATCCTATTTCTTATAAAATAGTAGGCGTGGCAGTGTAATTAACTATATCTTATAGTTGGAAAGGCTATGAGAGTGGCCAGATTAAATCAAGTGGTTGAATAGGAGGTCTTCCAACTTCCAAACGATACAGATGTTTTGCTCGCTATACTACCATTTCCACCTGCAGTGAAAAACATTTCAAAACATTTTGAACTACATATTCTGTTTAAGAGGATCAGTTCTAATGTTTTGGTCCACGATGGCAGTTATTATTATGAGGAAGAGTCATAGTAGTCACACAACTTCTGATTCCCTCTTGCTAGCAGATTTTAGTGACATCTTAATCAGAAAACTGACTTACCTTTTTCGATCAGTGTCAACAAGGGAGCCAACTCAATAGTGGTTGCCAGTTGCTTGGCCTTAACTTGTAAGTTGGGCTTTCTTCAGGCAAGTCTTGGGCTGTTTTCTGGGCATGATGGTTAGATGGACTGCGATAGACCAAAACTAGCCTTTCTCTAGAATGATCCAGAGAGCTGGGTTTACAGCACAGCCTGGGGACAGTTCTTTCCTTGTTTCCCTGAGATGTGCTGGCTCTGGAGTCTGATGCAGTTTCCCTTAATGTGATAGCATATTCCTACTAATTAAATTTTGTAAGCATTTATTATTAATTGCCTATAATATGCCTCTTACTGAATCAGGATGTATTGAAGAACTAAGAAGCAGAAGAAGGCATAAATCTTCAGGAGTATAAAGATGTATAACGTGTATCTGTTTGCATGGGAAAAACTGAAGCTAAGGGAAGCAGTCAGGAGGAACGACCTAGATTCCCCATTCCTCTCTACCAGACTCATTCTTTTTAGAAAAAACATTAAAAAAATTTATGAAACATTTTAGTCATAAAGAAAGTATATAAAATAGTTTAACAGACACTTATGCATCTACATACTACCTAAATGTAGTAGTTAATAGCAGTTAAACATTTTGACATACTTGTTTTACTTCTCTTTCTTTTTTAGAAAAATAAATCATTCTGGGCAAAACTAAAAGCTCCTTTCTAATTCATCAATTTCCCTTCCTGAGAAAGTGCATTCTTCACGGGAAGCACCACATTACAATGTTCTAAACTATAATTTAGAACAATCTAAAATAACAACTCTCTACAAATATAAACATATGCCAAATATTGAATTAATTCATTATATAATGAGAAAAACCAGAAAGATATTAAAACTGGTTGAAAGGAGAGTTTGAAGAGCAAATATTGTATACATACATACAAAATCAGGAATGGTGAAATGAATTTGCTAATAGATGCAAAATTGGCTAATATTATGTAAGGCAATTCTATAAGTATAAATGTTGGAGTCATCTATTCTAAAGGGTAGAAATCAATTGTATCTCTACCAAACCATATTCATTTGTATTGCTGTGGACAAAAAATATTTGCATTACTATCAGTTTTGCATAAGGTAATATTTACCCCAACAGCATTGTAAAATAGCCAGATCACTAGGAGGACAATCAAAGGTACACACCCCTTTAAAATCTGATAATTCCCAGAGGGAGTGCTGCACTAAGCCCAGCCCTCCACTGAAAGGATACTCAGTACCTTTTGACCTTTTCCAAGTCTTTGACAACTCTTCCCTGCAGAAGGTTGGTCATTCTCAGCAGGCTCTATGCCTGCCTCTCCAATTGCTTTTAACTCAACCTGACTTAAAGGACCTGTTGTCTCTGCTACTCTGCCATCTGAAGCCGTTTGCCCTGAGAGGGTCCCAGAATACCTTGCTTTAACCAGGGTTCCTAGTCATGGTTATTTTAGGTCAGGGAACATGTACAAATTGACAACAGGATGTCAGTCCTCTAGGTTTCGGATGTGAGAAAAGATATAAGCCATGTGGCCATAACCAAGTCAGGAATATGCCAGTGGTATGCCTGTGGTGTCTGGAAACCCAACTTCATTCTTATACTAGGAGAATATAATTGCTACTATGGGACCCTCAGTAGTTTAGACTGTTCCAAATAAGCCTATTTTATGAAGGAAAAAAGTCCTTATATTTGAGAGGGCTAGCAAACTGCTGTAAGATTACATAAGCTGACAAGCTGAATATATGACACTTTGGTCTTATAAATTAAAGCAAGCCATACACAAACAGCATGCATTACTGTGTACTAGGTGTATGTGCTAATCACTCTGTCACTCTATACGTATGACCTTATTTAATCTTTTTTTTTTTTTTTTTTTTGAGACAGGGTGTCACTCTGTTGCCCAGGCTAAAGTTCACTGGCATGATCATGGCTCACTGCAGTCTTGATCTTCCAGACTCAAGTGATCCTCCTGCCTCAGCCTCCCACGTAGCTGGGAGTACAAGCATGCGCCACCACACTGGGCTAATTTTTTATGTTTTTATTTTTATTTTTTATTATTTATTTATGTATTTATTTTGAGACAGGCTCACTCTATACCCAGGCTGGAGTACGGTGGTGTGATCTTGGCTCACTGCAACCTCTGCCTCCCAGGTTACCATGCCCAGCTAATTTTTTGTGTTTTTAGTAGAGACAGGGTTTTGCCATGTTGGCCAGGCTGGTCTCGAACTCCTGGCCTCAAGTGATCTGCCCGCCTTGGCCTCTCAAAGTGCTGGGATTACAGGCGTGAGCCACTGCACCCGGCCTATTTAATCTTTAAAACAACTTTATGAGGCAGATAGCATCAGTCGATCAGTTTTTTTGTTTGGGGAAACAAAAACTGAGCCCCTGAAACTGTTACCAACAGTGGTCTCAGTGTCACATAGCTACTGAGGGGCAGAATCCAATTCTGAACCCAAGTCTGTCAGATTCCGGAATCTATTCACTTATAACTTATGTTCTCCTGTCTCACAGAAATACATTTTCTATTTGAAAAGATTGAAATAACTATTACTATCATGATTACAGGCATCACATCAGCAGACATTTTTGGCTACTTAAAATCTGCAAGATATCTAAGGTCTATATAAAATTAGGTTAAAAAGGTGTGATTTCTGCCTTTTATGATTTTACAGTCTATTATTTGAATTCAGCAATTTAATAAATAATTGTTGGGAGCCTACAACATGCAAGATTATATAGTGAACTAAGTAATGAATAAGTAAAAAATCTGAGGGAGTATTTTAAGGACTTCATAATGTAGATCATTTCATTGAACTGTGCACTTGAGAACAGGGTTTATTACTGCTATAAAAGATGTGAAAATGCATCAAAAATAAAAATCTTTCACAATAGTATAATATGCATTAGACCCCCACTTATTTTTTTAATGAAATCAGTATCATAATGAAAATTACGTATATAAATTCCAAGATTTTATTAAAAACCTTTCAGATCTCTTATAAATACAGGTAAAATATTATTAAATTTACTTCCAAGAGGGGTATTATGATTCTTTAATTAAGAAGGACTTGTTTATACTGACTCTTAGGGAAACAAATGAGAGTTATTGCCTGAGATTTAGAACCTTTTAAAAAATATATTATTTTCCTAGTAGTGGAATTTGAAGTCCTTTGTATTAATCTTTTCAGCTTGTGAAAAAATCTAGGTTGTTTTAGATAATTAAAATATGCCAACAACGTAATTTCAATTTAGTATTTTTCTCACCTGTGTTACATAATAAAATTGTGTTGCTTGCTTGTTGATGATGTGTAGAGTGTGTGGTTCTTGGCTGACAGAAAATTGTCAACCTGAATGCCAAGCATTCGAATGGCTGGGCCAGAATAAGAATAGAAAATAAACAAACCAGGTTCCTTTAGATAATAAAGGCAGATGTAGTAGATGCGTTGTCAATGCAGAACCATATCTGTAATTTGATATACATAAAACATGTTCTAACGGAGAAATGTGGGCTACCTCTGAAGGTTCTAAGTCACATTAATGAATGTATACTTTATATAACATTTCTTTTTTAAACATTTATGTAACATTTCTGATTGTTTTTGAGTCACATACATACAGTTGATGTGCGTTAGTTCTTCCATGACATCTCCTAGATTTTTAGGAAATTGGTCTTGGGAAACTAGCTTTGGTTGATCCAGGGAAAATTCGGGTTTCAAATATGGACAGTAGGATTTTAATTTTTCAGGCTGCAGTGAGCTGCAATTGCACCACTGCACTTTAGCCTGGGCAAACGGAGACCCCGTCTCAAAAAATTAAACAACAAAACACCTCCTGGTCAGTTTCCCAGATATAGTGACCCAGTGTTTACTGTATACATAGAATTTGAGTAAGAAAAAGATTTGTAGATACTCTAGAGGAGCCTGGAGTCTGGTTTTAAAAACTGATATATCTCTTAGCGTGTGTATATTATTGCAAAGCAGGGTTGGGGCACAAGTTGCTTGGCTTGACCTAGTGAAAGAGAACAAGGTTGTAGCTTGCATGTGAGTTATGACAAGAATAGTTGGCTTGACTTTTCTTGCCGAGCAACTCAGTGCTACCAATATTTTATGTGTTTGAAGTACACTTGGCAGTTGGTAAATCTGAAATAAAATTGGAAAAGAAATACTATCCTAGACTGTTAAGAGAGTTCCAGACTCTTCTTTCCCTTATAAAACCAGTAGTATAGAAAACTCATTTAGCCATTAAATATGACATATGAGTGGGTTACCCAAGGACCGATCCTGCCGTGATGATTAGAATGTCATTTTGCAGATCTGCGTTGTTTGTATTTCCAAAGTCTGAAAGTAAGGGCTGTCAGCATTAAGAAATCTTTGCAGTCACTTACAATTTTGACTTGATTACCATTTAACTTACAGGACCATTGTGTTAGTCTTACCAATCCATTCAGCATATATTCAAATAAAGGGCAACAGAGGGCAGGCAAAAGGCAGACAACTCCAAGCTAAAGAATTTGTCGGTGTTGGAGGTTTGAGCTTAAGTAACCTTCCAGGAGTATTATGGTTAAATTTATAAAATCCTCACCTGTGGCTCATTTGGTGCACATTTGTGAAGTCTTTAAGAAGATTAAATCTTAATAGCAGCCGGGTGCAGTGGTTCATGCCTATAATCCCAGCACTTTGGGAGGCAGAAGCTGGTGGATCGCTTGAGCACAAGAGTTCAAGACTAGAATGGGCAACGTGGTGAGACCTCATCTTTACAAAAAATACAAAAATTTGCTGGTTGTGGTGGTACACACCTGTAGTCCCAGCTACTCAGGAGGCTGAGGTGGGGGGATCACTTTGAGCCAGAGAGGCAGAGGCTGCAGTGAGCTGTAATTGCGCCACTGCACTCCAGCCTGGGTGACAGCAATGTCCTGTCTCAAAAATAAATAAATAAATAAAAATAAAAGGCAACCCCAAAACCTTAATAGCATACAAGTGACACTCTTCTACTTTAGACGAATCGTGTATACACTTGGAACTAAAATTAAGATATTGATGTATCTCCTTGGTTTACCTGAAGAGACATTTTCACTGCTGGGTGAAATATACATAAGTAATGAGAAAGTACAGCCTCACAATTTCCAAGCTTCATAGAACTCAGGACTCTCCACTTAGTGTAGGTTTTATTAAAGAAATAGGTTTTTATCATGTTAAATAATGAACACTCTTCTTGATGGATAATCTCTTGATTATTCAGGATTGGATCTTCTTATCATTACCTGTTTTCAGGCAAGTTAACTTCTAATTTGAAGTAGCCCAAGAAGGGCCAGATCTCATCTTCAAGTGATCCCAGAAGGGAATGCATTGTACACACAAAAGCTGTTGCCACCGTGTTGTGACACTGCTTGAGAATTTTCAAGCAAAATTGCACTGTGGTATTTGTATATTGCCATGCCTTAATTTTCCCAGGCCACAACTATTTAATAGGCTTGTATGTTCCTCTAAAAACATCATTAGACACATTGGACTAAGTTTGCAGGAGTGGATGTATGAAGCAATCCTGATTTTTCTGTTTTCACACTGTATGTTCTTTGGGTTATTCTCCATGGTTTATTATCAGGGGAGTTAGGAGCATGTTACCCAAAGAGTTCTGTGCCAGAGGATATGCCACATTTAATATGAGGAGGTTTTCTGAGAGCATAGAAGAAGAAAAAGGCTATGATAGGAGAATTCGAGACTCTCATCTGCTTTCAGTTTTCAGTTACCTGGTCTACGTGCCGAAAGCATAATTTGAGACCTGGACTAGGTTGCAAGCTTCTGGTGACTTAATATTTAGTCTATGAGAATTATTTTTTCAAGACTTGTCATTGTCCCATTTAGCCACAGCAAAAAGTATTACCCAACTTTTGAGCCATAATCTATACCTAATATGTGGTCACCAGGTAAATTTCTCCCTGAATCCAGCACATTGCCTAGTTGCTTATAAGCTTGACTTTAGCATTCTTTTTCTTTTAAGGTATGAATAATCTTGGAACTATTTATCCTTCTATTTTTATTCTCTCTTTAAGGTCTGAATTTTTTTTAATGCATATTTCTGTTAGCAGCCCTATCTATTCCCTCTTGGAATGACCTCTGAAGGCTGTTAAATAAATTTTGATTTGCTTTAAGGATTCAGTATTCAAATCATGCTTGATTCTTTGGGAGATATAAAAAAAGCTGTTGCTCCATAGGTCTTGCATCATATGTGATATGACTAAGAAGGAACAACTGAAAAAGTCAAGTCCAATTTACACAATAATGAAAAACCTTTTGTTAGAAACATCTGACAAACAAGGAGCAGTTTCTGGTTTTTTAAAGAATCATTAGAATGTAGTTCCATGTCTCTTTTTCTGTCTTGTTAACCCTGCACCTCTAGTACCTAATGGAGTGCTTGGCACTTGATACAGATTGATTGATTGAATGAATATCACACTTTCCCCCCAATGGTGTTTTAGTTATTGGTTTTGATGTCTGCTTTTTCTGCTTAAGTGTGAGTTAATGACAAAGATCACATTTTATGGTTCTTGACATCCCCCAGGTCTTCTGTATCAGTGTGTGACCTGTAGATGACACTTAATGATGTTTATAGAATACAATTCAATGATGTCATCCCTTTCCTGGAGGGACTCACAGTCTGGTAAGGGAGACCAGCCTATGAACGTATTATATATATTGTGCTAATTGTTTGTTGTTGTTGTTTTTTAAAAAATTTGAGACTGAGTCACTCTGTCACCCAGGCTGGAGTGCAGTGGTGCGATCACAGCTCACTGCAGCCGTAACCTCCTTGGGCTCAGGCGATCCTCCCACTTCAGCCTTCTGAGTAGCTGGGATCACAGGTGTGTGCCACCATGCTGGCTAATTTTTTAATTCTTTTTTTGTAGAGATGGGGTTTTGCCATGTTGCCTAGGCTGGTACTAATTGTTATACTAGAGGTTTATGTAAGGTTCTTTGAGAGCACAAATCATGGAGTATTCTTCAGGGGGAGAAGGAAGTGTGGAGGAGGTTGGCTAAGACATTGGACAGGAGGTGACATTTGAACTGGGTTTTGAAGGATAATGATGAAAGCTAACATTTATTGAGCACTTAACATGTGCCAGGCATTTTATAATAAATCATGGAAAAAATGAGTCTCTCCACAAGGAAGGGGTAGGATAAAGAGAAGGCCTATGATAGAACTAAGGAAACACTGGCATTTAAAGATGGACGGCGGGGCATGGTGGCTCATGCCTGTAATGTAATCCCAGCACTTTGGGAGGCTGAGGCAGGCAGATCACCTGATGCTTGAGACCAGGTGTTTGAGACCAGCCTGGCCAACGTGGCGAAACCCCATCTTTACTAAAAATAGAAAAATTAACTGGGTGTGGTGGCACCCGCCTGTGGTCCCAGTTACTTGGGAGGCTTAGGCATGAGAATCACTTGAACCCAGGAGGCAGAGGCTGCAGTGAGCTGAGATCGTACCACTGCACTCCAGCCTGGGTGAAACAGCCAGACTCTGTCTCAGAAAACAACCAACCAACCAACCAACAACAACAACAACAAAAAATGGGCAAAGGAAGGCATCATCTAGTGAGAAAGGGAAGATGGTAAGATGGCACAACAGATGAGAGAAAGTTCAGAGAGGGAGAGAGAGAAGGGATTAGCTCTAAAAGCGATGCAAAGAGGGCTTGTCCGAAGGTCAGTGAAGTTGAATGTTTCAGAGAAATAACTGGACTTGGAGATCAGAAAACCCCTGATAACTTTGCCAGAGCAGTTTCAGGAAAGCAGGTGGTGGTAGATGTCAGGTACGGTGACTTGACTGATTTCTGGAGAACAACAGAAGGCATGTAACAGGGAGTGTTATTTAAAGAAATGTGTTCACGAGGAAAGCAGAGAGAAGGCAGTCTCTGGAAGCGGTGCAGGCTACTCCCAAGGTAAGGCACATGGCCTGGCTGCTGGTATTCATGCCTCAGATGGGATGAGGTCAGTAGGCCTTTGTGGGCTCAGGTGTTATTTAACAGGGTTTCCATGGGAACATGGAAGGCAAATTCCCAACCACTTTCTTACGAGAATAACTTCTGGAGCATGACCCTTTGTAAATGTACTTGTTTTCTTGCTAATTTTAATTGACTGAAAATAGAGTTGTTTTTCCTTCCGAGAATCTCTTAACTTAGAGAAATTTGAATTCACACTGATACAGCTTAAGTTGAGAATTCTTGACTGGTTTGAACCCAATTTACAGAGGTGTAGGACTTCTTCAGGAAGGGAAAGTGCCCATCTCTCAGGCCAGTTAAGTCTTCCATGCATCTGTCCCCAGTGGCCAGATTTCACAGGCTTTTGAAAGCTCAAGAATAGGAACTGGAACCTGAAATGCCTTTCTTGTTTTTCTCAACCACTCGAAACACTTAATTACTCATAATGCTGGCTGCATAACAGTGAACATGATTCATTTTTAAAAATGAGATTTTTTTTGCTCAGTTTGCCACCTTACTTTGTAAACTTACAGTGGAAACAGTTAACATTTTTTCAAAACTCAGCTTGATTTTTAGGTTTTCTTCATCTTAAGCTTCCTAACCCCTCCTCAGTGGAGGGCTGCTGTCAGTAGATTACTGAAGTAAACCCTGGATTAACCTGCATTGTCTCACTACTGTATGTGCATTCATTCATTTTCATTGTCTGTTCATTCATTCCAAAAAGAAGCCCCCCGCCACTGCCCCCAACCATCCTTTTCTGAATTATTTTACTGCACATCTTGGAATGAACTCCCTTCTGCCTTATCTGTATACAGAGAGGTGCACAGTATTGACTGCTGTTTCTGATGATATCTTCTACAGGGTCTTCTGTGCCATGCTTACCACAGTAGGGTAGGAAGGAACACATTTGCACAGAAACATTTCATATACTTAATATGCTAGAGAATTACTTTACTAGGGACTAAGGTCTCCCCCCCCACCCCCTCAAAATAACGGGAGACCACAGGCTGGGTGTGGTGGCTCACGCCTGTAATCCCAGTACTTTGGGAGGCCGAGGGGGCAGATCACCTGAGGTTGGGAGTTCGAGACCAGCCTGGCCAACATGGTAAAACCCCCCCATTTCTACTAAAAAATACAAAAATTAGTTGGGCGTGGTGGCACATGCCTGTAGTCCCAGCTACTTGGGAGGCTGAGGCAGGAGAATCGCTTGAACCTGGGAAGCAGAGGTTGCAGTGAACCACTGCACTCCAGCCTGAGTGATGGAGCAAGACTGTGTCTCAAAAAATAAAAAAAAAATAAAAAGGGAGACCATTATAAAGCCAAATATTTTGAAAACCTATTTTGAAAATCAGCTCTCAGGTTGGAAACATGGATTTTCCAAAAAGAACATATTTTAAAATATCAGGTTGTTGAGATAGAGCTGCTGCAGGGTAGGCGAGACCCAAAGTGGAGCTTAGCCCATGAGGGTTCTTGGCTTTGCCCAGGAAAGAATTCAAGGGCAAGCCAGAGGTAGAAGAAAACAGCTTTATTGAAGAGGCAGTGTTACAGCTCTGTGACTGCTTCTTCAGAGCACGGCTACCCAGTAGGCAGAGAGTAGTAGCTCAGGGCAGCTTTGCAGTCATATTTATACCTACTTTTAATTGCATGCAGATTAAGGGGTGGTTTTTGCAGAAATTTCTCAGGAAAGGGTAGTAACTTTTGGGTCATTAGGTCATTGCCATGGAAAGGGGTGGTAACTCCCTGGTATTGCTATGGCAACAGTAAATTGACATGGCACACTGGTGGGCATGTCATTTTGTTGTTGACAGCTGCTTCTGCTCTGGCTTTGTTTTAGCTAGTCCTCAATCTGGTCCGGTGTCCAAGCCCCACCTCTGGAGTCAAGTCCTGACTTCTACCTCAGTACAGAGTGCTTTTTGATGACAGCAATAATATAATAATAATAATGAGATTAGTGTAGTAAGTTGTCTATTTGCAGTAGGGGGAAATCAGCTAGGTTTCATTCCTTTGGTTCATGTGAAATGAAGAAAATGCCTTTTTGAGTATCGGATGACTCCCTAATACATATTTGTAGCCCAGACCTCAGAGCTGTAGGTTATGCATCTGCTCTACTCTCCATACCTGCTGGCTGGCCCACAGGAGCCTCAAACGTACTTTCATACAGAAATTGGTTTCCATCTCTAGTTCCTAACATCACATTAAATGACATCTAGTGTTTAAAACCAGAAATGTGCTTTAGATTCCTTTATTTTAATAAGGAGTTGTATACATATTAAGAATATTAACCCTTTGTTTTTAAAAATTTATTATATTTTTCCTTAGTTTTATGTTTATGATAATTTTTATGTGAATTCTTGACAGATTTTTTAATTAGTCAAAATTATCCCTTTTAAGTGCAGATTCTTGCTTCATACATATATCCGAGAAATATTCATTTGTGTTTTATTTCATTATTTTGAGAGACAAAGTCTTGCTGTGTTGCCCAGGCTGGAGTACAGTGGTGCCTTCATAGCTCACTGCGGCCTCGAATTTCTGGGCTCAGGCAATCCTTCTGCCTCAACCTTCCAAAGTACTGGGATTACAGGCGTGAGCCACTGCATCTGGCCTATATTTTATTCTATAAAGTTTAATATATTTTATTTTTACACTTGACTCTTACCTCCATTTTGAATTTATTTTGTTGTATGATATAGGAAAAGTAATACGTCTGTATTGAAATGTACTATGATTGATGAGAAGAAACAATTTTTGGGCTAAGTGAAATTTATAAACTTAACATTTCTTTAAATAACACATAGTATTTGGTCATGGCATGGTCTGAAATATATCAGTTATTTGTATGAAAAATCTTTTCCCTTGCTTTTAAGGATTATACTGAAGATAATTTAACCTTTTCTACTTTGCCCAGAATTGCTATTATAAACATTGCACTGTTCTGTATGTATTGTATTATACTGTAATATAATTTGTGAAAGGGGCTTAGAGTTCCCTTTTACCATATGCCTCAGTCCATCCATTAGGGGAGAGATGCCCCAACATGGTCTCAAAAAAATAAACATGGTCTCTGTCTCAAAAAATAAAAAATAAATAAAAATAAAAAGGGAGGCCAATATAAAACCAAATATTTTGAAACCTATTTTGAACATGGTCTCCCCTTCCGTTGCAGGAAGAGGCAAACTTAGTAGCAGTCTTTTAGTCACTGTTAGTGTAGCATAGGACTTACTGATGTATATAGTAGCTGTCTATTTTAAACTTCACTTTTTCCTTCCTTCCTCCCACTGTCTCTTTTTCTCTTCCTCCTTTCCTCCCTCCCTTTCTCCTTCCTTTCCCTTCCCTTCTCTCCCCTTCCGCTTCCCCTTCTCCTCCCTCCCTCCCCTCTCCTCCCCTCTCCTCCCCTCCCTGCCTCCCTCCCTCCCTCCCTCCCTCCCTCTCTTCCTTCCTTCCTTCCTTCCTTCCTTCCTTCCTTCCTTCCTTCCTTCCTTCCTTCCTTCCTTCCTTCCTTCCCTTCCTCCCTTCCTTCAGTGCACATTGGTTGGGTCAGCCTTGTGTGCCAGTGCCAGATGTTAGGGATAAAAAGTGAATGTGATATGGAGCCTGCCCATTGAATACTCAGTGCTGGTGGGCTTCCCTCTTCTGTCTCCTCACTATTTGTTTTTCTGTTTACTGTTACCCCTAACCCACTTCTGTATACTTCTCTCTTCTATTTTTAAATTTATTTTAAAAATTGAGAGATAACTTATAGACCATAAAAGTAACCATTTTAAAGTACTGTGTACAATTTGGTGGTTTTCAGTAGACTCATAAAGTGTGGAACCATCACCAATATCTAATTCCAAAACATTTTTGGCACCTCAAAAATAAACCCTGTACCAATTTGCTGTTACTCCCCATATCTCCCTTCACCCAGCCTTTGGCAACCGCTAATCTGCTGTCTCCGTAAATTTGCCTATTCTAGGTATTTCTTAGAAGTGGAATCATACAATATGTGGCATTTTGTGACTGGCTTCTTTCACTTAGCATAATGCTTTCGTGCTTCATCCATGTTGTAGCAGGGATCTGTACTTCATTCACTTTTCTGGCTGAATA
Source organism: Gorilla gorilla gorilla (assembly GCF_029281585.2). Taxonomy (NCBI): domain Eukaryota; kingdom Metazoa; phylum Chordata; class Mammalia; order Primates; family Hominidae; genus Gorilla; species Gorilla gorilla. Next base: position 160,965,126 of record NC_073229.2, on the reverse strand, counting down.
CTATCCTGTTGTATGGTGCTTGAACACCTTTTGTTTATCCATTCATCAGCTGATGGACCTTTGGATTGTTTCCACTTTTTGACTGTCATGAATAAACCATGAATATCCATGTCAAGTTTTTGGGTGGACATGATTTCAGCTTGCTTAAGTATATATCTAGGAGTGGAATTTCTGGGTCATACGGTAATTCAATGCTGAACTTTTTGAGGAATCACCAAGCCATTTTCTTTCTTTTTTTTTTTTTTTGACATGGAGTTTCACTGTGTCACCCAGGCTGGAGTGCAGTGGCACGATCTTGGCTCACTGCAACCTCCGTCTCCTGGGTTCAAGCGATTCTCCTGCTTTAGCCTCCCAAGTAGCTGGGATTACAGGCACCTGCCACCATGCCTGGCTACTTTTGAATTTTTAGGAGAGATGGGGTTTCAGCAAGTTGTCTAAGCTGGTCTCGAACCCCTGACCTCAAGTGATACACCCACCTTGGCCTCCTAAAGTGCTGGGATTACAGGCATGAGCCACCATGCCTGGCCACCAAGCCATTTTCTAAAGTGGCTGTACGATTTTGCCGTACCAACAATGAATGAAGGTTCCAGTTTCTCCACATCTTCACCAGTGCTTGTTATTATCTTGTCTTTTATTAAGCCATCCTAGTGGATGTGAAGTGGTACCTTACTGTGGTTTTGATTTGCATTTACCTAATGACTAATGGTGTTGACCTCTGTTCATGTGTTTATTGGCCATTTGTATATCTTTGGAGAACTGTCCGTTCAGATTCTTTGCTTATTTTTAAATTGGTCATTTTATTCCTGAGTTGTAATAGTCTGTATCTATTCTGGATACAAGCCCCTTATCAAATATATGATTTGCAAATATTTTCTATCATCTTGTGGGTTGTTTTTCATTTTCTTGATAATGTCTTTTGAAGCACAAAATGTTTTAATTTGGATGAAGTCCGTATTTATCTGTTTTTTCTTTTGTTGTTTGTGCTTTCATTGTCTTACGTAAGAAAGCATTGCCCAATTCAATGTCACAGAGATTTACACCTATGTTTTCTTCTGAGAGTTAGATATTTTTGCTCTTACAGTTAAGTCATTGCTCCATTTTGAGTTAATTTTTATCTATCATGTGAGTTAGGGGGCCAGCTTCATTCTTTTGCATGTGGATATCTAATTGTCCCAGCATCATTTGTTGAAAACACCATTCTTTTGCCATTGGATTTTCTTAGTGCCATTGGATTTTCTTAGCACCCTTGTAAAAAATCAATTGACCATAAATGTATGAGTTTATTCCCATAGTCTCCATTTGATTTCCATTGATCTATGTTTGTCCTTATGCCAGTACCACATAGTCTTGATTACTTTTGCTTTGTAAAAAGTTGTGAAATCAGGAAGTGTGAGGCCTCCAGCTTTCTTCTTTTTCAAGACTGTTTAGGCTATTTTGGTTCCCTTGTATTTCCATATGAATTTTAGGCTTGTTAATTTCTGCACAAAAGGCAGTTAGATCTTCCTCCTATTTTTAACTGTCCCCGATATTCTTTCTTTTGTCATGACTTTTTTTTTTCTTTTTGTTTCATTTACATTTCTTGATTTTCATGACAGCTGGACTCAAGTTTTGCTTCTTACCTAGTGACTACTGAACTGATCAGTAAATTGTAGGTTGCAGTTTTCAGGTTTTCAGGGTTTTGGGATTTATTGTCATTTATCACAGCCCAGCGGTGGGTGGTTTTCCCTCCCTGCCCTCCTCTCTTCCTTCGTCCTTCTGTCACCCCTCCCTTCCTTTAGTCCCCTCCCTCCTCCTTCCTCCCTTCTTTCTCCTTCCTTTCTTTTCTTCCTTCCTTTCTATTCTTTCTCGTTTATTTCTTTGCTCCTTCCCTCCTTTATGTTGTCTTCCTTCCCTCTTTCCCGTGGGTTTAGTGCTTATGAATTATGGGTGTTAGTAGACTCTGGCTTTGAAATAAGTGAGAATCACCACTTACCTTATCTACCTCTTACCTAAAACTTAAATATTTCAGTGTGGAAAGTCAGAATATTTTTTGAAAGATTTATTATAGAGATAAACTTGTCCTTTGTGATTTAGTTTCTTATGCAAATATATATACATATATGAAATAGAACTTTAGGGGTCATATAATTTATCACCTTATCTAATGCATAAATCTACCAAGTGGCTTTTAAATGTGCTTTTACTGTGTTTCTATATTGCCTTGTAAATTTGATAGTGGAAATCTAATGAAACTTCCTAATTTTTGTTAGGATACTGTGTAAAAACTCTGATTTTTGTAAGAAAAGAACTTATAAAAATTAATTTTCCTGTAATATGTTTACTAGTTCATAGTCTTTCTGGAAGTAATTCCTATCTGTGAATATATCCAGGGTGCATAGTTTAGTATCCTGTGTTTTGCAGAGTACATTTTAGCATTAAGATACAAGATGAAGAAATGGAGTTTATTATAGATTTAAATTGGTCTTATGTTGATCTGATATGAAACCTTCTCTGAAATGTTACCTTGAATTTGGAGATCACACTGACATGCTCTTTGCTGTGTAAATCCTTTAATGACCTCTGTTCCCAACCGCAAATTCTGACTTGTTCAGTTTTGTTGAGCCAGATGTCCTTGTACTCAGTACCCTAAAACCCAGTTGTTGGCTGGTATGTCTGGTAATGAAGGGAAGACGTCAGAACTTCAGATAACCTACCCTTCTATTCGTGACCCTGAGTGAATTCAGATAAAGCAGATATGAATTTGTAGAACTGGCAGGGGCCACAGCCTTGACCTACTTGGCTGTGGGATCAGTGGTGCCCAGCTATTCTGGTTTTTAAATTATGAAGTGTTTCCAGAGGTCATCCTTGTAGGCATTTCTTTACAGAGTTATTGCTTGGCCTTGTTCTGAAAGATAAACTAGAGCTGCAATTCAGAAGTTTATTCCATAGAACAGTTGGTGCAGATTTGTAGGCTTAGTGTTTATACACTCAGTCTCCAACTTCTCCCCAGGGTGGGAAGTGGAAGTTGGCTTGGGTTCTGGCTTTACCTGCAGCTTCCATGGTTTTATGCTGTACCAGATAGATTTTGCACACCTCATGACCTGTAGTGCAGCTGGGATGGCTCTTTGGGAGTTGGGACAATTTCTTGGAATATGTATAATCCAACCAAGTCCACAAATTATGTTCCTAGTGCAGGAATGGAAACTGTATATTTTATGACAAAATTTAGACTGTGGATCTGGGAGACCTGTGGTGTTTAATCTTGGCTCTGCCACTTACTATTTCTGTGTTCTTGCTTCTCTAAGCCTTAGTTTTCTCATCTATAAGGTGGAGATAAAAGCAGTTACTGCCGGGCAAAGTGGCTCACACCTGTAATCCCAGCACTTTGGGAGGTGGAGGCGGGCAGATCACCTGAGGTCAGGAGTTCGAGACCAGCCTGGTCAACATGGTGAAACCCTGTCTCTACTAAAAATACAAAAAAAAAAATTAGCCAGGCATGGTGGTGGGCACTTGTAATCCCAGCTACTTGGGAGGCTGAGGCAGGAGATTTGCTTGAACCCAAGAGGTGGAGGTTACAGTGAGCCGAGATGGCGCCACTGTATTCCAGCCTGGGCGACAGAGCGAGACTCTGTCTCAAAAAAATAAAAAAAATAAAAGAAGATAAAAATAAAAAAATAAAAAATAAATACATAAATAAGTTAAATTAGCTGCTCACGGTGGTGTGTGCCTGTAGTTCCAGTTACTCAGGAGGTGGAGGTGGGAGGATGTCCTGAGTGTAGGAGTTTGAGGTTAAAGTGAGCTGTGTTTGCACACTGCATACCAAGCAGGGTAACAGAGCAAGACCCCAAAGACCTCTAAAGAAAACAGTTTCTGCTTTATAAGTATAGGCTTACTGAGAAAGTTAAATGAGATCATGCACATAAGGAATTATGCACAGTGCTTGGCAGGTCATAGATTGCTGGAAGAAAAAGGACTTCAGAGTTTGTATAATCCATCATCTTATCTGATGCATGAATCTACCAAGAGGCTTTTAGATGTGCTTTTATTATGTTTCTGTACTGTCTTATACATTTGATTAGGGGGAATCTAATGATGACTTCCTAATTTTTGTTAGGATACTGTATAAAAAGTTCTCCATTGCCACACATTGGTGGCTACATGATAGAAGAACATGATCCTGAAAACACACATGGTAATACTGATCCCCAAAGCAGATACATGTTCAGAGAGCTGAGAATTGACCCCGCAGAGTCACTTGTCCCAGCTTCTGAGATGCAGTGAGACAAACACATCAATTAGGGCCAGGAAGTGTGCCTTGAGTTTCAGTTCTGCCTCTTACATAATCTCTCTGCCATGAGAAAGCTGATGTCTTAGCATAGTTTTGAGCATTAACTGAGAAAATATATATTAAAGGAGCAGGCCCATAGTGGGTGCTTTGCTAAAATTTATATATTCACAGTGTGGACTTGTGATTTTGAGAGGTCTGCGTTTCATTTTTCTGTTGCGGCATAACCACAAAAAAGTGTAGTGGCTTCAAACAACAACCTGTTATTATCTCTCACAATTTAGTGGGTTGAGTGGGTTCAGCTGTGTGGCTCTTCTGTTTCACATAAACTTGGTTGGGTCTGAAGCCATCTGGGGGTTTGACAAAGCTGGAGCATCCAATAAGGTTCATTCCCATGACTGGAAGGTGGTGTGGGCTGTTGGGCCTCAGTCCTTTTCCATGTGGCCTCTCCACATGACCCGGTTGGACTTCTCTCATGGTATCTGTGTTCTGAGAGGGAGCATTCTATGAGTGAATGTTCCAAGAAGAAGGACATGGAAGCTATCAGTCTGTTAGGTTTTGATCTCGAAATTCTCAGAACATTATTTTTGTCTGCATCCTATTGGTAAAAGCAGTTACAGCACCAACTCAGTCTCAAGGGAAGGGAGGTAACTGAATGGGAGAAGGGGCATATGCATGCACAGGGGTAAGGACTTGATGGGGGCCATCTTTGGAAACATCTACCATGGTCTGAACATTCTTGCATATGTCATCTGGGTGTGCACATGTACAGGTGGCTGATCAGCAGGGCAGTAGCTTAGTCCATTTTCTGTTGCTTATAACAGGATTTCTGAAACTGAGTAATTTATGAGAAATGAAATTTATTTTTTACTGTTCTGGAGGTGGAGAAGTCCAAGGTCAAGGGGGCGCATCTGGTGAGAGCTTCCTTGTTGGTGGGGACTCTCTGCAGAGTCTCAAGGTGGTGCAGAGTATCACATGGCAAGGGGGCTAGCTTAGGTCTCATTTCCTCTTTAGTCACCAGTCCCACTCCTGCGATAACCTGTTAATGGATTAATCCATTCATGAGAGCAGAGCCATCATGACCCAGTCACCTCCTAGAGGCCCCACCTCTCAATACGCCCATATTGGAGATTAAATTTCATCATGACACTTGGAGGGGACACCTGTTCAAACCACAGCAGTAGCTCTGTGCCTGTTTTGCATCCATCAGATAGCCAAGACATAGAGGGAAACTGAGGCCTTGAGAACAGTCATCAGATTTTGAAAAAGTAGCAATTGAAATTCAAAATAGAAGGTACCTGAATAGATTCAGCAAGAATAAGCTTTGCGTGAAAACTTTTTTTTCCCTCTGTAAATTTTCAGTTTCTATAGATAGGGTGGGTAGAAAACATACTGTCAGAATACTGCACCTGAGACTTTTTGCTAACCAGTCAGAAGAGCATATGCTTGTAAACTGACCTGTTTCCCCACATCTTTGGGCATATTGAGATTAAATGGTTGAACAGAGACAAGACAGCTAAAGATCTACCCTGCTGATGTTTGAAGTAGAGAAGGCAATGAACAATCTTGTAAAAATCCTGTTTACTCATCCAAGACTTCATCTTAGATGACTAGTTATGCAGGAAAACAGAGATGGTTACCTTTTAAAAAGATACACCAGGAGTTTGAGACCAGCCTGGGCAACATAGTGATGCCCCGTCTCTACAAAAAAATGAAAAAATTAGCTGGGCATGGTGGCGTGCACCTGTGGTCCCAGCTATTTGAGAGGCTGAGGTGGGAGGACGGCTTGAGCCTGGGAGGCGGAGGTTGCAGTGATCTGTGCCACTGCACTCCAGCCTGGGTGACTGAGTGAGAGCCTGTCTCAAAATAAATGAATAAGTAAATAATATAAAATAAATAAAATAAAAGATACATAATGCTAACATGCATCCAGTATGTATTATTTCATTGCAGCCTTGGAAATAGGCAGCGTTTACCATTTTTATTCTCTAGCTGTGAAGAGGGCAAGGCAATGAAGGGGTGGATTCACAGAGAGTACAAGAGTAGCAATGGTGCTAGAAACCTCCAGGAGACTGGGAGGAGGAAGGGGGAGAGGACTTTCCCCAGGGGCAATGCAGACATTGGCATGTGGTTTATGGACTGCTTTAATTCACCTGCAACCTGCCTGTCCCTAGAGGAGCTTGCAGCAAGCATTCTAGTGTCCAGATAAAGACAGAGGACAGGAGGTGTACTTTCCCTGGTATAATTTCCCTCGGTGCTTTACCCTGTTTAATTCCACTTGGCTTTAGAAACTCAACTAGGAGTTTATTTTTCTTTTTGTACTTTTCTTGAACTAAGCTCTCTTCCCCCCTTACCCTCACACACTCACTGTCTTATTTCTGATGCTGCCCATTGCTGAACCAGTTGAGGCACATGAGCCACCCTCTCTCCCTAATCTTTGTCCATGGAACACCTGAGGGTCATGTGCAAGCATGGGCAGACAGCTCTTGGCTGTGTATCCTATCAAATGTACAGTCTATATTTGGAAAAAGCATGGGTTCCTCTACTTGGTGAACAAAACATTTACAGCTTTAACCGTACAAAGTCAGGAGCTCTGTTTTCTGTGTGCTCATTCCCATACCCTCTCCCTTCCCATTTACCTCTCTGTCTCTTCTCTATCTCTTTCTTCCAATTTTTCCCTGGCTGGGCATCAGGAGAGACTTCCCTTTCTTATTTTTGTCACTTACTCCAGACTGACAGTGTTGTTCTCTGCTAAAATTAGAAACAAAAAATATTTGCATAACTTTCTGTAGGGTCATGGATTTTAAATTTTAAAAGGCTGCAGAGTTCATTTCAAGATTATGTTGTTTCCTTTTTCTAATATTTGGTTGGTGAACAGACACTCTACTCATTTTAATTTTCGGCAGGATTGCTGCCTGGTTAGGAGAATGCCCAGTCCTCCCCAAATGCATTATATCTGCCTCAAACTTTTGACCTTTTCTGGTCTCAAGTGGGCCATTCAGTGGCTTTCCCTTCTTCCCTTCCTTCTCCATCGCTCCTCTGTGCTGTCGGAGTAGTTACTATGAAATTACCTTCTGATCAGTGCAGTTTCCTGCTTAGAGTTCACTGGGCTCCTGACCAGCTATGGGAGGAAACTAAATTTGCTAGCACAGCAGCAAAGCCTTTCGAGGTTTGGCATCCATCTGCCTCATCGCAGCCCCTCTCACAAGGCCCCCTTTCTGTGACCAGCCCCAGCCGCAGGCTTGCCGGTCTTTTCTCTAATAAAGAGGTCGGGATCTCCTCACCCTGGTGCACATCTGTCCTTCTGTGCTTACTTTCCCATTTTCCCCTTTCAAGTTCTGTAGTTTTATTGTGTTGACAGTTGCTGGAACCACTGATTTGGGATGCGAGAACAATTTCCCCAGGCTCCTGGCTTCTTCCCGGGCTGCGTGGCATCCTGCAGGACAGCTCTGAGAACCTTCTCTCCTCCACACAGCCCTGCCCAGACACCTGGGATCTACTCTTCTGTCTTCCCACAGTGCCTGCTGCATGCACTCTTGCATTTTAGTGGCCAGCCTCCTGGCTGACTGTTCGTTTTTGTTTTTTTTTTTTTTTAAAGTTAGGGTCTGTTTTCTTTATTCTTGTGCCCGTAGTGCTCACATGTAATAGGTGCTCTACAAGTATTTGTCCTATTCAGTTCTGGCTGCCATAATCTCCCATAAGCGAGGTGGCATATAAACATCAGCAATGTATTTTCTCACAGTTGTGGAAGCTAGAAGGTGCACGATCAAGGCACCAGCAGATTCAGTGTTTGTTAGGGCCCACTTCCTCATAAATAGCGGTCTTTTCTCTGTTATCGCATGGGGCAAAAAAGGAGAGGGATCTCTCCTCTCTGGAGCTTCTCTCTGGTTTTTTGTTTTGTTTCGTTTTGTTTTGAGACAGAGTCTTGCTCTGTCACCCAGGCTGGAGTGCAGTGGCGCAATCTTGGCTCACTGCAACATCTGCCTCCCAGCTCAAGCCATTCTCATGCCTCAGCCTCTCGAGTAGCTGGGATTACAGGCATGTGCCACCCTGCCTGGCTAATTTTTCTATTTTCAGTAGAGACAGGGTTTCGACACATTGACCAAGCTGGTCTGGAACTCCTGACCTCAGATGATCCACCCACCTCAGCCTCCCAAAGTGCTGGGATTACAGGCGTGAGCCACAGTGCCTGGCCTGGAGTGTTTTATAAGGGCACTAATCCCATTCATGAGGGTTCCACCCTGCTAACCTAATCACTTCCCAAAGCCCTCACCTCGTAATATTATCACCTTGAGGGTGAGGATTTCAACATATGAATTTTAGGGAACACAAAAATGAGACCTTAGTAGTATTTATTGAATCAATAAATTAACAAATAATACCATTAATTACATTCACTGAACATATGTGAATTAAGGATTTGATCATTTTCATAAATAATACCTCATGTAAGAGCTTTATTCAGAAAATCTTTTGCCTTTTCTTTTAGTTGTTACGGCCCAAAGAGAGAGCTAATTAATATATAAGATGGCATGTGCCTTGAGATTTATGATACGATTTACTAGTACTAAATGGCCTTGTGTTTGTTGTTTCTGTAAGGAAAAAAATTGTAGGCTGGTGACAATTATATATATAACTGACTGCTAACTAGTCTTTACTATTTAAGCATGAGACAGCATGTTTATGCCACCTTATTGCAATTGGACTATCCTAATTGAAGAAATTAAAAAATACTCTATCACTCTCCACAAGATGACAGAGGACAAATCAACAAATTGAATAGTGCAATGTGCATTCTGTCCTGCTTTCTTTGATGTCTGTAAGAACAGGATTCAAAAATTATTTTCATTTCTCTCTTAAACTAATATGGATATTTACCATGATAATATTAGATAGAACCTATTCTTTGAAAATAGAGGGCTGGGTCCCTTGAGAATGCACTTTGTGAGATCCACCCACTGCCCCCAAAACATTGCTCTTAACTCCACCGCCTATCCCAAAACCTATAAGAACTAATGATAATCCCACCACCCTTGCTGACTCTTTTTTCAGACTCAGCCCACCTGCACCCAGGTGAAATAAACAGCCATGTTGCTCCAAAAAAAAAAAAAAAATAGACGACTGGGTGCAGTAGCTCACACCTATAATCCTGAGGTGGGCAGATCGCTTGAGCCCAGGAGTTTGGGATGAGCCTGGGCAATATGGCAAAAACCTCATCTCTACAAAAAATAGAAAAAATTAGCTGGATGTGGTGGTGTATGCCTGTAGTCCCAGCTATTCAGGAGGCTGAGGTGGGAGGATCGCTCGAGCCTAGGAGGTAGAGGTTGCAGTGAGCTGTGATTCTGCCACTACACTCCAGCCTGGGTGACAGAGTGATACTCTGTCTCAAACTTTTAACATATATATATATATAGTTTTAGTATAAAGGTTATTTTAGGAAGCTTTCTTCTTTGAAGATTTTCTCAGGATCATATTATTCTTAGGTTACAATGTGGGTTTTTGTTACTGACTTTTGCCTTTTTATCTTTATAGGAACATGGTACATTCATGAATCAACTTCTTGTTCATCTTTGCCTGTATTGTTCAGCCTATGTTCAGGCACATAATACTTAGTCAACAAATATTTTTTGAATGAATAAGTAAGGCTATATAGAGTAACATTTTACTTTCAAAAGTCTATTCTTTTATTTTATTTTTTTTTAGACAGTCTCACTCTGTTGCCCAGACTGGAGTACAGTGGCGCAATCTTGGCTCACTGCAACCTTCACCTCCCAGGTTCAAGTGATTCTTGTGCCTCAGCCTCCTGAGTAGGGATTACAGGTGCCTGCCACCACACCTGGCTACTTTTTTGTATTTTTGCTAGAAACAGAGCTTCACCATGTTGGCCAGGCTGGTCGCAAACTTCTGGCCTCAAGTGATCTGCCTGCCTCGGCCTCCCAAAGGGCTGGGATTACAGGCGTGAGCCGCCATGCCTGGCCAAAAGTCTATATTTAATACAGGTTTGACACATAGAAACATAGGCAGAAACAGGATTCCTACTGTGAATGTAAGATGTGCAAAAACTCAAAATACATTTTTATTTTCTTGGATAGACTAACAGTTTTAATCAAGGCAGAATACACTAAAACCTAATAATTGATTCCTTGTAAATTATTAAAGTATAAACAGAGCCTTCACTTATGAATTTGTCATTTGCTTCCTGCTAGTCTCTATTTTATTGATTTTTCTAATCCATAGGTAAAGGAGGGGTAAAGAGGATTTGCTTCTGAAGTCTAAGAATCTAGATCTGGATTGACTGCCCACACTGCAAAAATGATTTGGCATGCCACTTGAAAGTGGTTGAGGGGGTGGGCAAGGCCCATGGCTTTTTTTAAAAAATGGGAAACAAAAGATATATTTATGAATTTGAAGTCCTGGAAGAATGTCTCTTGAGAGGTATAAATGCAGTGTAAATTCAGAGACTGTTTTCATTTTCGTTCAGTTTTCATCATATGTAAAGTTATGAGACTAAAAATTCTATCATGGGAACATCATAAAGGATAAAAATTAGTCAAAATAATAAAAATGAAAAACTGCAAGGCTTTGTTATGTAATGATTTTTTTAGTGCTCTAAAATATTATATAAGACAAATTTGCAGGGCAAAGAAGATTACTTTTAAAAGGCATGAAGATTGTTGAACCTTAAATTTTAGTATGACATGATGACATTGATCTGCAGTGTATCTAAGAGAAAGTAAAATCAAAATAGCATTTGTTCCTAAATTACCAAAGTGCCTAATGTACTCTCAATATTTTAGCAAAAGTCGTGCATTGGGTGCTGGTATTAAAATAAGTTTTAATTATTTACAGAAAGGCTATTTAGTTCTAATACTTTTATATAACTCTCCTGTTACCACTTTGCCACTTTAAATGGTTTTATTTTTGTGTTCCCTAAAATATATTCACATATTTCAGGTATGAAAAGAAGCCTCTAAGATCTATAAAATGAGGCTGGGCACAGTGGCTCATGCCTGGAATCCAGCATTTTGGGAGGCCGGGGCAGGTGGATCATCTGAGATCAGGAGTTCCAGACCAGCCTGACCAAACAAGGTGAAACCCCATCTCTACTAAAAACAAAAAATAGCTGGGTGTGGTGGTGCATGCCTGTAATCCCAGCTACTTGTGAGGCTGAGGCAGGAGAATCGCTTGAACCGGGAGGTGGAGGTTGCAGTGAGCCAAGATTGCGCTATTGCACTCCAGCCTGGGCAGCAAGAGCGAAACTCTGTCTCAAAAAAAAAAAAACAAATAAAACAAATAAATAAATAAATCTATAAAATGAGTTCTCTGATTAATGTCTGTTGATCTTCTCATATTTCTAATTGGTAAACACAGTAATAGAAAGGAATCTTGCTAATTATTATGAACATTATTTACAAATCTGTGATGGTATCTGACTAGACAGACAGCTCATAAATTCTTGCTTCCCAACACAGAAACATCTCCCTTGAGCTTATTTCTCCAAAGACCCAGCCCTGACTCTCTTACTTCCTGTAAACTGTGTTGAAACCGAGATGCTGTTATAGTTGTATTTGGCTGGGTTGCTAAGGAATACCACAATCTTTCCCTGGAACTTATTTTCTTGAAAAGTCCTAGACGTAGGTATGTAGTCAGAAAATAAACCAAGGCAAAGCATCTCTTGATTATTGCACGTGGCTCTTGCCCCACGTCCCAGCATAAAACTCTGGTGAGCCAGGCTGGAACCCTACGACACCTTCCCTGGGCTAGATGACTTGAATGGTCTAGAACCAAAGCAGGCCAGAGTCTTCCTATCAATTTCTACTGCAGCACTGAAACCTGAGTTTTCTCGGGTGTTCGCCTTGATTTGCTGGAAAACCATAGAGATGCTGGAAAGCCAGAATGAGCTTTGCTTCTGAGCTTTGTGTGGTTCTGAAGAGAAAGCCTATGCACACTTGAGAAAGTGTCTCTTGGAGTCTTGGGGTCAGTCTTCCTAATGAGATGGAAGAGGAAAAGGAGACCTTATCCACATGCACCGGGCCATCAGCCCCTCAGTGCTGACAATGCTCTGATAATCTAGAAAAAGTGACTCATGTTACTCACCTAAGCCTTGCAAGTGTCTCTCTCCCATCAGTTTGTGGAAACTGTCTTGTGATGAATCGGCAGGGCCTTTAAGCATCCAATAGTATGACCTTCAGGCTTAATTTTCCTTGACAGGAGGGTAAAGGGGCTGACCACTCCTTTTCTCTTGAAGAATTGTTCTTTCATTATTTAGGACACTTATGATAAAGAGATGAGTACAACACAGGCAATACCCTTCTGGGAGGCGGAGGTTGCAGTGAGCCGAGATTGCGCCACTGCACTCCAGCCTGGGCGACAGTGAGAGAGACTGTCTCAACAACAACAGCAACAAAAAGGCAATACCCTTAAGGAGCTTCTAGTCTAGTTGGAAAGACATATTCAGAGAGATCATTTCATTGCACTCTGACTTAGCTGTGTAGCATCCATGCCCAGCTCAATGAAAATGACCTACATTTTGTTTTTTTGAGACAGGTCTGGCTCTGTCATGCAGGCTGGAGTGCAGAGGTACCATCTCAGCTCACTGCAACATCTGCCTCCCAGGCTCAAGTGATCCTCTCACCTCAGTCTCCCCAGTAGCTAGGACTACAGGCATGCACCACCATGCCCGGCTTATTTTTGTAGTGTTTTTTTTTTCTGTAGAGGCGGGGTTTTGCCATGTTGCCTAGGCTCGTCTTGAACTCCTGGGCTCAAGCGATATGCCCATTTTGGCCTCCCAAAGTGTGACAGTGACTTTCAAGTACATATTTCTAGCCCATTCTTCTCTCCTTAGCTCCATTTCTACTTTTCCATCAATCTGCTGAACGTATTTTTCAACTTCCAATTTTAATGTCATAATTTTTTCCTTTTAACTTACACCCCTTTGCTTACCAGTGATAGTGTTTTCTCTCTAGTCACCCTAACTAGAAACCTCAGTGTCATCTTTGACTCCTTGCTTCTTATTCATCTGTTCATCTAATGAGTGCCTTCTGTATACAAGATACTATTCTAGCCTGTGTGGTTACGGTAAGCCTGGAGCAGAGGGCACTTGTCTAGGGAAATTGTCATTAAAAAGTAGCTTTTCAACTTTAACTTTTTTTTTTTTTTTTGGAGACAGAGTCTTGCTCTGTCACCCAGGCTGGAGTGTGGTAGGAAGATCGTGGCTCACTGCAGCCTTGACCTCCCAGGCTCTTAGCTGTGACCACAGGCGTGTGCCACCATGCCCAGCTAATTATTTCATTTTATTATATTTTTTGAAGAGTCAGAGTCTCACTATGTTGCCCAGGCTGATCTTGAACTCCTGGGCTCAGGCGGTCCTCCTGCCTGGGCCTCCCAAAGTGCTAGGACTACAGGCATGAGCCACTGCACCATGGCTGCTTTCCAGCTATTGAATTACAAATTATGTGCTCAAAGGGAAGTTTAGAGGGCTGGGAGAGGAGACCCTGTGTCTGAGGGCCTAGGTGAGGAGTGAGGGGCATTTCTTGGGGTGGCGGAAACAGGGAAGAGCTGAGTTGTGCATGAGGATCTAGGAGGAAGCCAGGGAGCAGAGAGGAGCTGGATGCGGCTGGAGAGGGAGGCAGGAACACAGCTAAGCAGGGCATTAGAGACTAAAGTGAAGGGTTTTCAGCCTCTTTCTAAGCCATTAAAGGTTTTTTTTTCATGTAAGAGAATGCCATTATCAGCTTAGCATTTTTAAAAAGATCAACATGAATTTTGTGTTGCGAATGGAGTGGAGTTGCATGCGTTAGGAGACCAGATGGGCCATATAGATAGAGAGGAGTAAATGGACTCAGCAGGAAGTAGAATTGATGGGACTTCATGATTCAGTGGATTGAGGAGGAGACAACAGCCTCATATTTCTGGAATGGGCAACTGCGTGAATAGAATAATGGTTTCCCCAACATCTGAAGCATCGAGATCTTGTCAATGGACCCCAGGAACGTGCCTCAGCCCTGTTTCCTCTGTTCCATCTGCACTGCCATCATTCTTCCCTAGGCTGCAGAGGACCTCCCTTGAGGCATCCTCTGCAGATTTGCTCCTCTGTAGTCCAGCATGTGGGTGTCCTGTTCTTCCCGAAGCATTCTTCTGGACATCTTACTGTGCCCATGCAAAACCTTTGATCAATCTCCCTTTTCTGCAGATTAAGCATAGGGTTGGGGAGCCCTATAATCCACCTTCAAACAGGATTTTCTTTTCTTTCTTTCTTTCTTTTTTTTTTTTTTGAGAGAAGTCTCTCTCTGTTGCCCAGGCTGGAGTGCAGTGGTGCATGCCATCATCACTTGCTGCAGGCCTCGACCTCCCCAGCTCAAGTGTTCCACCCGCCTCAGCCTTCCGAGTAGCTAGGACTATAGACATGTGCCACAACATCTGGAAGATTTCTTGTATTTTCAGTAGAAACAGGGTTTCACCATGTTGCCCAGGCTGGTGTTGAATTCCTGGGCTCAAGCAGTTCCCCCATGTCAGCTTCCCAAAGTGCTGGATTACAGGTGTGAGCCAGTGCACCCGGCCTGGGATTTTCTTTTCTTTTTTTTTGAGATCGAGTCTTGCTCTGTCTCCCAGGCTGGGGAGCAGTGGCACGATCTTGGCTCACTGCAACGTCTGCCTCCCAGGTTCAAGTGATTCTCCTGCCTTAGCCTCCTGAGTAGCTGGGATTACAGGCGCCCGCCACCAGGCCCAGGTAATTTTTGTATTTTTAGTAGAGATGGGGTTTCATCATGCTGCCCAGACTGGTGCTGAACTCCTGGACTCAAGCGATTATCTGTGTCAGCCTCCCAAAGTGCTGGATTACAGGCGTGAGCCACTGCACCCAGCCTCGGATTTTCTAGTACTCTTCCACAAACTGAACTTGCTGCTTCTCACTAGCATCTTTCAGTTTGCCGCATCTGCCTGAAATGCGCTCGTCACTTCAGCAGGGCTGTGTTCTCCCTTTACTTCAAAGCCCTGCCTGACGCTGCTGTTCTCCTTGTGCTGAAGCACCATCTACCCTCAAGTGCATCCTCTTTGCCTGTCTTGTGGCATTTGGGGCTTTCAGACAGGCCTTAGCATTATTTATGATGATAAGCTACCTGAGGTCTGATTCATCTTTGTATTTCACTCAGACCTAGTACAAATGCCCGAATGAGACATGATGGAATATTCGTGGAGCGTGAATAAGCACTCAGTGGATACTTTTTCACCTGACCCAAGAATAATTAATTTTCAGGTAATTTAGAGTCCATCAATTTAATACCATGCCTTTTTAAAGTATTTTAACAAGATTATCAAAATGCTTTCTGGTCCTTTTAGATTCCGGAAAAAAAAAATACTATCTGTGGTGATGTTCCCCTGCTGCCACAGAATTTCCCTTTCTATAATTTATAACTTGGCAAGGCCAAGAGAGATTCATGCCCCATCCTTACCATTCTGCATGCTGTACCAAAAAAGGTGTTTTCATCAACACCATGGGGACCCACACTGTTGCTGCCTAATGCTAGGTTCGTATACTTTTGTGGTAAAAGAAAGTCAGGAATTCCTGTGTTCACTTGAAAAAAAGCAGTAAAGGCCTATTATTGTTTTAATGGACTGACAACTCAGATGTATTTAAATACAGTCTTCCCATGTTAAAAACAAAAGTACTTAAAGTGTAGACATTCTTTTTTTATGCATCTGTGGGTCCTAAAGTGTGTGTTAGAAAAATGTCACCTGATAAACAGACAGATAAATAAATTAATAGTGGGTTCCCGTTGGGATAAGTACCAGGAAGGAAAGAGAAGGTGTTGGAGGGCACAGAGGTAGGCTAGAGCTAGGGATTATAAATTTGGGGGTGGGGCATGTGGGCAAGAACTTTGGGGTGGTGGTGGTGGTAACCAGGCCTGAGTGGTGTGAAGGAGCCATGCAGAGATCTGGGAGGAGCATGTACCAGGCAGAGGGAGCAGAGTCTGCCTTCTAAAAGCTGACCTTTGCACTTGCAGCCTGACCCCTTTCTCTTTCCCCTCCAGCCATTGTCCCAGCCACGCTGAACTTTTGCCCTTTCACAGCTCTGTGCTTTTGCATAACTGCCTTTATCTGGAGTGCCCTTCATCTTCTTCCTGGAGTAAAGTCACACTCAGAACCCAGCTAAAGGCTGGGCCCAGTGGCTCACACCCATAATCCCAGCACTTTGGGAGGCCGAGGAGGGCGGATCACCTGAGGTCACGGGTTCGAGACCAGCCTGGCCAAAATGGCGAAACCCCATCACTACTAAAAATACAAAAATGAGCTGGGTGTGGTGGCACGCGCCTGTAATCCCAGCTACTCGGGAGGCTGAAGTAGGAGAATCGCTTGAACCCAGGAGGTGGAGGTTGCAGTGAGCCAAGATCACGCCATTGCACTCCAGCCTGGAAGACAGAGCGAGACTCCATCTTAAAAACAAACAAACAAAAAAACCCAGCTGACATGGCAGATATGACCCACCTTCCCACCCACCTCCCAACCTTCCTCCTCAGGAAGAGCTGGGCTCTCTGACTGTTGTTTCCTCGGCACCATCCCTGTTTCTAATACAGCCCTTATTGATTTGAAAGGTAGGTGGTGTGCTTAAAAGTCTCCTCCCCTACTAACTGTAAGTCCTTAAGAACAGGGACTATGACTTGATCATCTCTGTAGTGCCAGGGCCTAGAACCTTGCCTGGGACAGGGTAGATGCTAACTCATTGTGGAGTGCATGAATGAATGAGGGAGAGAGGGAACGGGGGAAGGAGGGATGGAAGTAGGAATGAAGGGAGGCAGAGAACCAATGTAAAAAATTTTTTTAAACTCTGAAGCACACTGAGAAAAAGGCTCTAGAATGAAAAGTAAATTAAGATGACTTAAAAAATAATACCAGAGATGTTTCTATAAATTTAACTAGAATCCAACTGATTACTGTGGTCACTGGGATTCTATCAAGCCATAAATCAAACTGAAAGTTCACCTATGTCTCAAGGGTGGCAACCTTCCGAAAGTAGGAGTGGCTTGGCTTCGTTCTTTTAAGTTCATGTGTTTTCGATATTTTACATGTTTGGTGGCTTCGATTACAAGAATGCAAGCCTAAATCTACTTTCTGTATAACCACATCCCTTTAGCAGCCTGCATTGGCAAATCATACTCTGGGCCAGAAAAAGAGAAGCATACCAATATGCTTTCTTCCTCTTAAGCAGTCTTCACAGTTTTTCTAGGCTGAGGTCACATCTTTAAACTTCATGAAACATTACTGCCTGATTGTTGAGTGGGATGGGAAGGGAGCGTTTAATTCAGCACCTGCAAGCTGCAACTGCCAGCAAATTTCTGCATTCAGAGGCATTTTGGTGTTTATGTATGCATAGGACAGAAGGAAGAAATAAGCAGGCCTTTATCAGTATGTTCTTTTCTAAAGATCATTACTAGATTTGACCAAAGTTCTCATAACTATATTTAACAGTCTATCAGTGCTTTCTTGAGTGTTTCCTTAATGCTAGTAAATTCTAACTCTCACAAATTCCCATGGGCTACAGCAGTGCCATCTGGAATTTAGTTCCTTTTACTAATCTGTGATTTAAACATCAGAAAGATATTGCCATAATCCCCAAATAAACACTTAACATGTGTGGGAAGGTTCAGGATAATGGGCCTTCTGGTGACCTAATAAAAAATGAAGGTGGTAAAATCATAAGCCAAAAAAAAAAAAGC
This sequence comes from Gorilla gorilla gorilla, assembly GCF_029281585.2. Lineage (NCBI taxonomy): Eukaryota > Metazoa > Chordata > Mammalia > Primates > Hominidae > Gorilla > Gorilla gorilla. The sequence continues at coordinate 160,947,150 of NC_073229.2, read as the reverse complement.
AGCCAGAGCCCACAGAGAAGCAGAGATTATCAGCAGATTTGTGCAGAGAAATCTGCATTAGAGCAAAAGAATGCTACTCGGGGATGAAGTGGTCAAAAAGTGGGGAAAAAACAACTCACTGGGGTTATAAGTCATGAGAAAATTTGACCTCAGAAGGGTCCCAAAAGAGAGGAACGTATTCTCTGGTTAGTCATTCTGATGAGCTGAGTTGAAAAGTTATTTCAGAAAAAATTTCTGAAGAAACTCAGAACTTTTGACATCCCGAAATACTAAGTAGGAATATTTGTGGAAATTTTTGCATTTTGTAGTTGATCCTTAGGAGCAGGAGACAATTGTGTAAACACTGCAGGACTAGGACTCAGGATGACTTTCTTTAGAAGGAGGAAGAAGATGAAATGTGTGAGAATGACAGGATTTTCACAAGTTTAAGAACTTTCTCCAATTGAAACGAAAGATAAATTAGGGGAAAAGGCTGAAGTTTTTCATCTAGATTCAGAATTGCTTTCAAAAAGCAACACATTCTAAATCTATCTAAAGATGCCACATGATCTTGTCGAAACGGTAATTTGACAAATGATTTTTAACAACAAAAATACTCAAGTGCTACATGTACAATTCACCCCTTCATTGTTGAAGAGAACTGCTGTTTCTCAGCAGTCCTGCAAAACACCTCACTGGCATGAGAAGAGGTATTTATGGACTTTTAGAGATCTACAGGAAATGTTTTTGAACTAATCTGTATTAACTACTGAAAAACTGGCAGGACAAGGCTGGGTGCTGTGGCTCACGCTTGTAATCCCAGCACTTTGGGAGGCCGAGGCGGGCAGATCACTTGAGGCCAGGAGTTCGAGACCAGCCTGGCCAAGATGGCGAAACCCTGTCTCTACTAAAAATACAAAAATTAGCCAGGCGTGCTCGTGCACGCCTGTAATCCCAGCTATTTAAGAGGCTGGAGCAGGAGAATCGCTCGAACCTAGGAGGCGGAGGTTACAATGAGCCGAGATCATGCCGCTGCACTCCAGCCTGGGTGACAGAACGAGACTCCATCTTAAAAAAATAACAAAACTGGAAGGACAGAAGGCCAATGGGGTGTGGAGAGAGGGTGACCACACCTTGTCTCTAATTTCTGCTTTGATGAGTACCTTGGGCAAGGGCATTTGGATAATGACTGGTTGTTTGTTTGCGGGTTTATATGTTGGAGGAGGAGGAATTTGAAAGCAGCATCAGTAGGTGGTTTACCGATATAGCTGCTCACCGTGAGCATTAAATACTGGGTGGATGAGTGCTGCAAAGCACAGCCTGCCCCAGGTTCCTCCATATGCTTCCTTCCTCCCTGGCTGCTGACTTCCAGCCTTATTCATCCTGGCCCTCAGTCTTTCAGTCGACGTCCATGTGGGCTTATAGACATCAGATGAATTAACTTGCCCCCTGCCTGAAAGTTCACATTCTGTTGGACAAGACTGATTAAAAAAATGACAGATTTTAAGTTCGTGGTAATTGCAAACTAGACATGGTGCTGTGGGTGGCAGGAAATCTCGTAGGAGGCAATGTTTGAGCCCTCCCTTTTGAGAGATGAATGAGCATTCCCTAGGTGCTGATGAGCGTTTCATTTTGAAGGAGGTTATCTGGCCGTGGGTGTGACAGTGGTCCTGAGATATTGGAGTCATATTAGACAGCAAAGCCGGCCAACAGAGTATCACGGAGGCATTGTATTTTCACTGGTGACCTTCACGCACCCTAATGGAGCCCTCATAATTCCCTTTTTTTTTTTTTTTTTTGATACAGAGTTTCGCTCTGTTGCCCAGGCTGGAGTGCAGTAGCATGATCTTGGCTCACTGCAACCTCTGCCTCTCAGGTTCAAGCGATTCTCCTACCTCAGCCTCCTGAGTAGCTGGGATTACAGGCGCGTGCCACCATACTCGGCTAATTTGTGTATTTTTAGTAGAGTTGGGGTTTCACCATGTTGGCCAGGCTGGTCTCGAACTCCTGACCTCAAGTGATCTGCCAGCACCCCTGACATTTTCTTCTCCAGGTGACAACAGCTTTGGCCTCTCAAAGTACTGGGATTATAGGCATGAGCCACTGTGCCCGGCCAGTCCTAATAATTAAGGCACTTTGACTATAACTTTTGAGCATATTATATAATTTTCTTTCTTGTTCCAGTTTTATTTCTTAACTAAAATCAGGAATTTATCTATAACTGTATCTGAAAGATGCTGAGTAAAACAGCAGCCACTGGCTGATTTTCTTCTCCTTAATTATACAAAATGAATTGCCTATGCAGGTATCCAAGAGCCTTAGTCAGTGTTAATCTAGTTAAAGCTACCTAGTTAAAGCTGTTTTAAAATATTTTACACTCATTTCTTAGAAGTTATTCTCTTACCTTTGACCACAATTTCTACAAAACATGTACTTCAACTTTTAACTTCTAAAAACTTGACTTCAAGTTTGAATTCTTTATTTCTAAGGTATCTTATTGTACCATGCCAGGTGTTAAATTCTGTAATTTAATTGCATCTTTATTCTTCAAGAAGCTAATCTTATAGTCTTTTATATATTTTCTCAGGTTTTATTTGCCCTGTGTCTTGTCTTTGCATATGTTTTGCGAAGAACACTCCCCCATATTTTCAGAACAATTTTTTTCATTTTTTTCCTGAGCAAATACATATTTGTGTGAGCATACACATATAGACATTTTGGGGGATTTTAACCCATTTATGACTGAGGTTGCAATTTTTTGAATTTTTGCAATCAGACCTTGGCGATGACCTTGAGCAGTAGGATATAAATAACTCCTACATGCTTGGTGTTCCAATAATGGAACACTAGGTATAAATTAATATGGTTCAAATGTGGCTGTGTAGTGATAAATATTGACATTTTCCCAGGTGCCTTCTTTATCTGAATACATTTGAGAAGGTTGTCAACCAAGATAATCCCCACCTGATTCAGAAAGGTGGGATTAAGTCCACTGAATAAGGATGTGAAATGGATAATATTGTACACTCTATGCCTACATGGACACATTCACAGCTCTACAAATGACTCAAGGAATACTGCTTTATTTAGGATTTCTCACTTTGGGGCAGAAAATGGAAATTTTGTTTTTTTTTGGAGATCATTTTGAAATCCATCTCTTAGATCATGGTAATAAATAATGGCCTCCAAAGAACCACCATATATCTGATAGACCTAGGTTTTTAAATATAGCAATATTTTCCCTGTTGGCTAAAGTTGGCTTCATTGTATGCTGAAAGCATTCCTTTTTACCCTGTTTATGGATTTACAATATGGCCGCTGCTTGGAGATCACTTAACAATAGTCTACGCCCTTGCTACTTAAAATGTGGTGCCTACACAGCAGCAATGGGCATCAACTGGGTGCTTATGAGAAAGGTAATCATCACCCCAATGTCACACAGCTCAATCAGAATCTGTTTTTTGACACAATATCCTGGTGATTCATGTACACATTAAATTTGAGAACACTAGTCTGAACTCACAATTTTTGCCTCATAACCTCCCACTTATTCTTCAATCCATCGTTTTTAATCTGCCAGTCTTGCAAAAGACACTCATGACCTGTTAATAGCTAAACATGCACCAGGCTTCTCAGCCTTTGCTGTACATTTCCAGCATATACTATTGTGGTGGGTTTTCGGTTCTGTTGGTTCCTTTTAGAGTTATAGTTTGTTTCGCCCCAGAAAATTCTTTTAATGGGCATTGGCTCCCTGTACATTCTTTGGCCAGAGTGTATCTAGACAGCACCCGTACTAACAGGACTAGAAGCCCTGCTGCCCTATGAAGGGACCAGAGATGTTGTAACCTGGATAAGAAAATGTCATGGATGCCAAGATTACTGTTCTTAAGTGTCTGAAGGTTTCTGGAAGAGAAGGAATTTGAGTTTTTCAGTGAAGCTTTAGGAAAGCAGAAAATAGAAGCAATGGGCCAGACATGGCAACTCATGCCTGTAATCCCAGAACTTTGGGAGGCCAATAAGACCAGGAGTTCAAAACCAGCCTGGGCAATGTAGCAAGACCCTGCCTCTACAAAGATTTAAAAATTAGCTAGACATGGTGGCGCATGCTTATAATCCCAGCTACTGGGGAGACTGAAGTGGGAGGATCCCTTGAGTCCAGGAGTTTGAGGCTGCAGTGAGTTATGATCGAGAGAGCAAGACCCTGTCTCTCAAAAAAACGAAAGAAAATTGAAGCAGTGAATCAGTAGAAGTTAGAGACAGATTTTGCATTTGTATAAAAAATATATTTTTAAAGAATTTGAATATTCTAACAAGAAGTGTAATTCTTCCAACTGTGTGTAGCAAACTGACCATTCTTAGAGCACAGACGGTGTTCAAACCAAGGCCACCAGAGGTACTGAAGAGTAGGGGTCAGAAAGAGGACTGGAGGATTTCCCCTAATTTTTCTCACTAATCCTTATTGCTTTTTTATTGCAAAAAGGAAAGAATATTGTTATGCATACTCAAATTGTTTTTTTTCCCCTGTTAAACCATGATTATACATAGATTTTGTCTCCCTCTCTCGTGGGTATTAGAACCCTGCATGGTTTTCTCTGTGTGGTGGGGCCATAGCTTTCTTCTAGGATAGTTATTAAAATGCATACCACTTTCAATTGTGTATCCGGTATTCTTTCTGTGATGTTCAGTGCCTCGCTAGTCATTTTCATTTAAAGAGACCCAAATACTTCCATAGAACAGTACATAGAAATTCCTGGGTCAATAATTAAGTTGTAACTAATAGCTCATAGTCAGACATCATGTTATTACAGGTAAGATTATCTTCCACCTGTATCGTTTTTCACAGACCTACAGACACGAACGTATTTGTATTTTCCTGCCCCCCCTCAAAATTTTATGAAACTTATTTCATTTGAGTCCTTTATGTCTAGTTTTTTCATTCTGTAAACCTAGAGAATACTTATTAACTTGAACATTAAGCCATAAACCTGCTGTATTTTCCATAGTTGGTATTGGGGAAGTCAAGAGTTAAGATATTAAATCATTTTAAGTATCTGACACTCTTCCAAAACTGCCACCATCCTAGTTCAAACATCATTAGCATTTCGCACCTGGACCCATGCAGCTGTCTCCTAACTAGTCTTCCTGCTTCTTCTCTTGACCCTGTTTCCAGGCTATGCATGCTCCTTACCAACTAACATCCCATAAGCAGAAGTTACAGAATCAATCTGGGTTTAAGGGAGAAGCAATGTTAGACATTAAGCTAACGTTAGGATGAGACTTTGGAACGTGACTAAGAAATCTCTGGGTGATGCTAACTCTCCTCGGAATTATCTAGATTAAATTTCTTGCTACCAAAAAAGACATTATCTATGCCTTTATTGAAAATATTGTTGGCCGGGCGCGGTGGCTCACGCCTGTAATCCCAGCACTTTGGGAGGCCGAGGCGGGCGGATCACGAGGTCAGGAGATCGAGACCATCCTGGCTAACACAGTGAAACCCCGTCTCTACTAAAAAATACAAAAAATTAGCCGGGCGCGGTGGCGGGCGCCTGTAGTCCCAGCTACGCGGGAGGCTGAGGCAGGAGAATGGCGTGAACCCGGGAGGCGGAGCTTGCAGTGAGCCGAGATCGCGCCACTGCACTCCAGCCTGGGCGACAGAGCGAGACTCCGTCTCAAAAAAAAAAAAAAAAAAAGAAAAAAAAAGAAAATATTGTTAAGTAGCAGATACAGATGTGAGCTCTTTTTCATGTCCACGGGCCCTTTTTCTGTGTGTGTAGCTGGAAGGCTTTGAACAAACAAGCAGCGGAAACACGCAGAATGCCTGCAGAAAAACTGAGGCACAGGCAGCAGCACAAGGAATTTTATTTTTAGAGTCCACCCTGTGAACAGGGTCTTGTGATGTTCATGGGCAGGTTGGTAGGTGTGCTGGGAGTCACTGCATTCCTCTACTCCCAGCTCAAAGAAGGGGAGAAAGAGCCATTCAGTGGGGAGAGTTCCCAGCATCCTCCTCCCTGCCACAGCAGCCAGAGGCAGGGAGCTGGCCAGCCTTTCCTTTAACTCTTTGAGTGCCCTGACAAAACCTCTTTTCTAGGTCACGTAGTGTTCTTGTATTTTCAAAAAGTGTATTCGTGTGTTGAGAGTTGAACATGGAGAGAAAATTAATTTTCTTCCCAACAATTTGTGTTGGTGAAATACATGATTATATTTATCCCATTTTTAATACTCTGATATAGTAAAGGGAAAAATGGTTATCTTCGTCTATTCAATTTAAAGGAACTTTTCTAAACAAGATACATAATAGATGCCGAAGCTCCAATTAAGTTGCTCAAAAAAAAAAAAAAAAAAACTTTAATGACTGCCAAGTGTATGCCCGCTGCTGCCCTGTCAGTATTCTGAACAGGAAACATTATGTTCCAGCCAAATACCACTTACACTGGTCTTCATTTTAAGAGCAATTTATTTCCATTAATGTGAAAATGAGTATTTGTTGCCAGAATTTCTAAGGAGCATGATAATGGATCAAAATGCTAAAATAAGCAGTCCGTGCTCTGAGGCATGGTTGATGGATGAGTGTCTTTAAATCAGCTTCCAAATCTGTGGTTCTTAGTCTTATTGAAAATTAGAATCACCTGATTCCAAAAATCCTGATGGCCACCCTACACCCCAGACCAAGTAAATTAAGATCTCTGGGCTGAGGACTCAGACTTGCTGCTTTTCAAAGCCCCCAGGTGATTACAATGTGCAGCCAAGGCTGTGAATTATTCTTTAAGTGACTAGGCTTTGCAGCTGCACTTCATTGAGCCGTAACTTCTCTAACCAGAACTCCCTGGTGTAGGTGTTGGTGAGGGGTGTGCAAGGTGTGGATACCTGTCCATGTTAGAGTGCATGGGGTTGGAGGTTCTACTTTCTGCTGCTGGATTGGGAGCTGCTGATTTCCAAACTGTGGTGGCATGGACTAGGTCCTCCTTCCAGCACAATCTCAAGATATCTGTGGGAGTTCTTTGGCTTCTGTCAGAGTGTCAGGAGCCTTCCTTATAACCCTGACACCATGAACAGAGACTTTTCTGGGCATGGGAGAGTCAAGGGTTCTCATATATACATATATATATGTATATATGTATGTACACACACATATATACACACACGTGTATATATACATATATATATGTATATTTCAGAGCGGTTTTAGATTTACAGCAAAACTCAGCAGAAGGTACAGAGACTGCCCATAAACTCCTTAACCTCCCACAAACACAGCCTCCTCTGCTGTTAATATACTGATCTAGAGTGGTGCATTTGTTACAATTGATGAACCTTACATTGACACATCATTATCACCTGATGCCCATAGCTTACATTAGGGTTCATTCTTGGTGTTGTATATTTTATGGGTTTGGACAAATGTATAATGACATGTATCCACAATTATAGTAGTATATTGTACAGCATAGTTGCACTGCCCTAAAAATCTTGGTTCTCTGCCTATTCATCCCTCCTCACAACCCTTGGCAACCACTTATCCTTTTGCTTTTTCCATAGTTTCTCTTTTTCAGAATGTCACAGCCTTTTCATACTGGCTTCTTTCACTTAACAGTGTACATTTAAGTTTCCTTCGTGTCCTTTCATGGCTTGATGGCTCATTTCTTTTTAGCCCTAAATAATAATGAATTGTCTGTGTGTACCACAGTTTATTTATCCACTCACATCCTGAAAGACATCTTGGTTGCTTCCAAGTTTTAGCAATTATGAATAAAGCTGTTATACACATCTGTGTGCAAGTTTTGTGTGGACATAATAATTCACTTCATTTGGGTAAATACCAAGGAGTGCAAATGCTGGGTTGTATAGCAATAGTATGTTTAGTTTTATCATAAACCACCAGACTGTCTTCCAAAGTGGCTGTATCATTTTGCATTCCCATTATCAATGAATGAGACTTCCTGTGGTTCCACATCCTTACTGGCCTTTGATGGTGTCAGTGTTTTGGATTTCAGCCATTTGAATAGGTGTGTAGTGTCAGTGTTTTGGATTTCAGCCATTTGAATAGGTGTGTAGTGGTATCTCAATGTTTTGTTTTTGTTTTTGTTTTTGTTTTGAAACAGAGTCTTGCTCTGTCACCCAGGCTGGAGTGCAGTTTTGCGATCTTGGCTCACTGCAACCTCCGCCTCCTGGGTTCACGCCATTCTCCTGCCTCAGCCTCCTGAGTAGCTGGGACTACTGGTGCCTGCCACCATGCCCGGCTAATTTTTTGTATTTTTAGTAGACACAGGGTTTCACCGTGTTAGCCAGGATGGTCTCGATTTCGTGACCTCATGATCTGCCCGCCTCGGCCTCCCAAAGTGCTGGGATTACAGGCATGAGCCACTGCGCCCAGCCGTATCTTAATGTTTTAATTTGCAATTCCCTGATGACAGATGATGTTGAGCATCTTTTGTTCTTTTTCTTTTTCTTTTTTTTTAGAGACAAGGCCTCTGTCACCCAGGCTGGAGTGCAGTGTCATGAGCATAGCTCACTGCAGCCTTCAGCTTTCTGGGCTCAGGTAGTCCTTCTACCATGACTCCTGGCCTTAAGTGATCCTCCTGCCTTGGCCTCCCCAAGTGCTGGGATTACAACAATGAGCCACTTTGCCTGGCCCCATGAACATGTTTTCATATGCTTACTTGCTATCTGTATATCTTCTTTGATGAGGTATCCATTCAGGTCTTTGGCCCATTTTTTAATCTCATCGTTTGTTTTCTTATTTTTTAGTTTTAAGTATTCTTTGTATATTTTGGATAACACTCTTTAACAGATATGTCTTTTGCAAATATATTCTCTCAGTCTGTGGCTTGTCTTCTCATTCTCTTCACAGTCTTGACAATTTTTTTTGCTGAGCAGAAATTTTTAATTTTAATAAAGTCCAGCTTATAATTCTTTTATTATGCCTTTGGTATTGTATCTAAAAAGTTATGATGATACCAATGGTCATTTAGATTTTCTTCTATGTTATTTTCCAGGAGTTTTATAGTTTTTCATTTTACGTTTAGAACTATGATCCATTTGAGTTAATTTCTGCAGAGGGTGTAAGGTCTGTATCTTTGTTTTTTTTTTGTTGTTGTTGTTGTTGTTTTTTTCTTCATGTAGAGGTTCAGTTGTTCCAGCACCGTTTGTTGAAAAGATTATCCTTGTTGCATTATATTGCCTCTGCTTCTTTGTCAAACATCAGTTGACTGTGTTTATGTGGATCTATTTCTGGGGCTTCTATTCTGTTCCGTTGATCTATTTCTGTAGTCTTTCATCTACACCACACTGTCTTGTTATAGAGCTTTAGAGTAAGTTTTGAAATCAGGTAATGTCAGTTTGTTCTTCTTCAATATGTGTTGGCTCTTCTGGTCTTTTCCCTCTCCACATAAACTTAGGAATCAATTTGTCAATATCCACCAAATAACTTGCTGGGATTTTGCTTGAGATTGCATTGAATATATAGGTCAAATTTTGAAGAACTGACATCTTGACAACGTTGAGTCTTCCTATCTATGAACATGGAATATCTCTCAATTTATTTAGTTCTTTTTTGATTTCTTTTATTAGGGTTTTATAGATTTCCTCATATAGTTTTTATCCGTATTTGGTGAGATTTATACCTAAGTACTTCATTTTTGGGGGTGCTAATGTAAATGGCATTGTGTTTTTAATTTCAAATTCCACTTGTTTATTGCAGGCATATAGAAAAGCAATTTACTTTTGCATATTAATCTTGAATCCTGAAACCCTGCTATAATTGCTTATTAATTCTAGGAGGGTTTTTGTTATTGTTGATTCTTTTGGGTTTTGTACATAGATGATCCTGCCATCTGTGAACAAAGACAAGTTTTATTTCTTGTCTCCATCAGTATACTTTTTATTTTTTTCTCATTTTATTTCATTAGCTGGGATTTCCAGGATGATGTTGAAAAGGAGTGGTGACAGGGGACAGCTTTGCCCTTTTCTTCACCTTAGTGGGAAAGCTAGTTTCTCACCATTAAGTATGATGTTAGCTATAGGTTTTTTTTTTTGTAGGTGTTTGAACACTTTTATTATTTTGATTTGACTGCAAATTATCAGCATCTTATTCAGGCTTCTCCAGCTGTGAAGTTAGCAATTAGAAGTGGTTGTGATTGAAACATTATCTATAATTCAATTTTGAATTGATAATATATAAATCAATAATTTGCATTTTGCTCCCATACCAAACAGGCATGTGTATGTTTATTTGTATGCATAATAAATTGTATAGGGAAATGCTTAGAGTGAAATACCAAAATGGTTAGTATCTCCGTGTGCTAACTAATAACAGGTCATTTTAATATGTATATTTCTTTGCTACTAAGGACTAAATATATTATATTTTTGAGGGTTGTCAACCATTAAATTGTTTATCATTTGCCTGGATATAGTTTCATTATTTCTTACATTTAGTTAAGAGGCTCACATTGCTAGTGTCATGGTCTATATCGACAACCAAGACAGTCTTATTGATGGAAAAGCAAGTGCATATATTATAATGAAATGTGGTGAGAACTATTGGGAATTCAACATGAAGAAGTAAATAGTCTCTCCAGGAGTGAAAAAAATTCACCATCTTAATGTGACCCTCATTTTCAAAACAAGTAAAAAATCTAGCTCTCATACAGAGCAGTAGGATCCAATTAAATGGCAGAAAATTGCCCCTTTGTTATTTAGCACTCAAGCTCCTTCTCAGAAGTCTGGTTTATTTATGATGACAGGCACAAAGGGAAGATTCAGAGCAGTTTAAGAAAATAACTTATGTAGCACTTTTTCTAAAAGTAAGCTAATATAAAAACTCACTCGAGAATCCAAGGAAAAATGTCATCTGGTTAATGGTGGGATTGTGGATGGTGGAATTTCAGGTAACATTTCTTCTTTTTTTAAATCTTTCTTTTTTTATTGTCTCAGTCTTGCTCTTAAATAAATCACACGGAGGTAGAAAGAGCTGGGGAGAAGTCTTTCAGATATGACGACCTGGTTTAAACCAGTTTCCAAAGAGTATTTGGGACTTTTAGTCCAGGACTCAGGGGACACGTGGTCTGCATTATAAAACCAGCTCTGGCTTGTTGATGTCTAAAAGAAACTTGACGTGACATGAATATTTTCAGTAAGAAATCATAAGTAAACAGCAGAAATTCAAGAAGACAAAGATCAGCCCTTAGAGGAAGATGTAGATTCCAAAAAAGGAAAACCAAGATTAAAGGTGAAAGAGGGGGAAGGTAAAAAGAAGGGAAAAACACTTCACCTCCCCCGTCCCCAGCCCCGCTGTGCACACTCCCACACAAACAAGAAATGACCAAAGAAAAGACGAAAAATTGCAGCAAGATGAAATGCAATTTACTGCAAAGAGCGAGGGCTGGAGTTTAAAAGCTGTCTGATTCTACTCCATGCCATTTGTAAAATTTCCGTCATTACCTTGGCTGGGAGATTTGGAAAAAGCAGCTTGTGTCTGAGAATAATTTGAAGAACATGCAGGGCTGAGGTCTTCATCCTGTGGAAGCCCCGGGGCCAAGCCACCTAGAGTAGCAGCTGTAAAGAGGGGCTCCTGCTGAGTTTCTTGGCAGCTACAGGCCCCTGCTGCCACTGCCCATGGAAGGGACAGCTAATGGTGCAGGAACTGCCGCTTGCTTAGGGCCCAACCAGGACACTTGAGAATGAATGGGGGAATCTACTAGAAATGACAATGAGATCATACACATCATGGGATAACAGACATCTAAGACTGTTTGAAGCAAACTGGAATATTTATTCAGCTGGAAAATTTCTGCACCTTCTATGGGGCTTGCCATTAGCTGCCCTGGTCTGCCCCCTTCAGACTGCAAAATGTTGGTTGTGTCCATATGGTCTAGGACCTCTCTTGAAGATGCTCTTTAACTACAGACTTTTTTAAGGCACTAAAGGGTCTACTGAAAAGAATGAAACTCATCTTACTGATTCCATACTTCCTATTTATCGAATAGGAAAAGTATGAGAAAAAAGTACAGGAAATAAGAAAAATGTCTGTAAGTGATTGACGGTACCCTGGGGTGGGAGTGAGGGGTGAATGTCCCCCCGACCCATGGCCCACTCTCTAGTCGTGGCTGATGTTCATTGACACCTCTTTGTTGTTAAGCCCTTTCTGTGACAAAGACTATTGTTATTGTTGGTTGACAGGTGAGGAAATGGGCTCAGGGTGTTGAGGGCTGCACAGAGCAAGTGTGGATTTGGGCATTCTGACACCAGCCAGCTACACCCCAGGCATAGCAGGCAGGAGCGACACCATGGCCATTTGTAATGCCTGGTCAGCACTGACTACTGATAGGCCACATTTACTTCTACATCCGTTTATTTCTATATCTCCTTCAGACACCATTACTTTGTCAGGGGAGCTCCACTGACGAATCAGTTCTGTCTGTTGTACTGTTCAAAATGCCCAGTGTCATGTCGTCAACACACTTACCACAGTGTGCATTTGTTTTTGTACGTTTATTTGATTGTCTCTTCTCTCGCTAGATCATAAGCTTTCTGAGGGCAGGAACCTAGTGTGCATGGGTGTGTGTGTGCATGTGTGTGTGTGCACGCGTGTGTGTGTTTGGATGACTTTTGTATCCCTTGGACCTTAGCACTTAGTATCCCTTGGCACTTAGTAGGGATTTCATGAACATTGGCTGCACTGATGACTGAACCGGTCCCTGCTTTGGAGCTGACGTGGCTACAGGTTCCTTAGGCCGTCAGCCGTCTGTTCCAAGTAGGGCTAGCTGTATGTGGTACCCTGACTGTTCTCACCAGCACTTCGGCTCATTAGCTCTTTCTGTTTCTGATGGCTAATATACATATAGAAGCGAATGCTACAAATTCAGGAGCTTATATAGTCTCCTTGAAATGAATAATTTTGCTAATGCCTTTGCCAGATCTGCATTTTGTGCTCCTCATTGCCTCCAAATACTGTCTGTTGCTGTGGTGATGATCTGTGGACTCTTGGGCTGAGTGCCAGTTGGAAGACTCTTTTTATTATTCAGAAGCCTTTTCCACAGGTTGTCTTCTGTTTGTTTGTTTGTCTCTCATTTTAGCAATGTGAATTAGAAGCTGTCTCCTTACCATCAAATGCCTCCTCTGCCAGGTATTTCTGTTAAAACAGTCAGGTCCCTTGGAGGACACAGACAAGCAGGTCCGCAGCTATAAGGTCTCAAGTAGAGAGAGCTTTGCCGGGAAGAGGTACCGAAACTCCCCTTGGACCAGGGAAGTAGGGGATCCAAGTGATACATTACAGGAGAGGATGCATTTAGTTGGGCATGGTAGAATGCATAAAGACACAAGTAAAATGAAATTTCTCTCTCCATAATAAGAAAAGTTTTTACTGAAAACTGTTCCCAAAAAATGATTGTGCAATTTATTTTTCTCCCTGTAAACTTCCTGTGGAAAGACCAGCTGGGCAGAGCGATAAGCCATTTCTCATTTGGTGGGTGGTGGTGTACATGTCCATTCTTAGGTAGTGGAGCAATTTTTTCTGGTAAAAAGAAACTCCTATATTATGCAATTGCAAAGCAGCCAGGAATGTCCCTTCTTCCCAGGCCCTGCGTCCTGAAATTCTACCACTTCTCAAGGCTTACTGTGAAGCTGTTGCCCTGAATGGCCTTCTCCATTACTCCTGTAAGAATCAGCCACTCCTTGTCCTCTGCTCCCAAAGAACATTTACATCTATTTCATTTGACTTTGCACTTCTGCTGCTCACATGTCCAGCCATTGCACTTGAAGATTATCAGCCCATGAAGGGCTGATGCTGATTTCTTTGACCCCTTCTCAGTACTTTGCACAGTATAGACAATCATGTGTGTTAAAATCAACATGTGGGAGAGCAGAGTAAAGGGAGTTCTTACTTCCATGGTGCTATGATGGATGGAAGCTGAGGCGAAGAAACCGGAGCCTCCTGGGCAGCGTGATAAGAAGCCGTCAAAGGGCTCCTTGGAGGGACTTAGTATGTGATACATGGCGGGGGCTGCCCTCTCCTTTCCTTTCTGGTCTGTTGTCTCTATTCAGCAGGCTTATCTCATTTTCCCCATTGTGGGGCTGGTGAGGGTCTTTGGTTCCCTGTCTTCATCTCTGTGTGGCTGGCCTTTTTTTCAACTTTTATTTTAGTTTCAGAGGATACATGTGCAGGTTTGTTACGGGGTGAATTGAGTGTCACTGAGGTTTGGTGTACGAATGATCCCATCACCCAGGTGTAGTGAGCATAATATCCAATAGGTAGTTCTTCAACCCTCGCCCCCTTCCCACCCTCCCGTCTCTAGTATCCCCAGTGTCTATTCCTATTTTTATGTCCATGTGTACTTAATGTTTAGCTGTCATTTACAAGTGAGAACATGCAGAATTTGGTTTTCTGTACTTGCAGTAATTTGCTTAGGATATTGGCCTCCGTCGATAGCCTTCTTTTAAAGAGACATTTATATGATCACATCTAAGTTTATATATATATATATGTAAAATTAATTTGTCACATTAAAAAAATAACAACATGGCTGTACACAGTGGCTCATATCCATACCTGTAATCCCAACACTTTGGGAGGCTGAGGTGGGAGGATCACTTGAGTCCAGGGGTTTGAGACCAGCCTGGGCCAATTAGCAAGACACTGTCTCTAGAAAAAATGTGTAAAACATTAACCGGGAGTGGTGCTGCATGCCTATAGTCTCAGCTACTTGGGAGGCTGAGGTGGGAGGATCAGTTGAGCCCAGTGAGCTATGACCATACCATTGCACTCCAGCCTGGGTGACAGAGTGAGACTCTGTCTCTAAAACAACAATAACATTAGTTTTCCTAGAGTATGCGAATTCCTTTACTGATAGATTTAATCAATTGGAAGAAAGAAAGAAAAAAGAACCAGACTATTTCATTATAGTCAGTGAAGTCCAGCCACCTGTCAGCAGTTAAAAGATCAGTTAACAATGAATAGTTTTAATCTTATTCATTTCCTCTAATCATTCTCAAGAAAGAAGTCTCAAACCCCCTTAAATGGATTGTTGGACTTAAATGGAATGTCAACACGTACGCTAGGAATGAAATTATTTACTGGCAGAATCATTTATACATCTGTCATGTCAACAGAATTACAGATACTATTAGAAGAAGTAAATTTGAACAAAAACTATTGCACATTTTGACTAGATGAAATTATTTATTAGGTGTCAAAAGTGAGTTTAACAGAGTAGAAAGAAAGGGTATGGCATCTTTTAGAGATGTTGAATCCTGACCGTGAGAGGTTTCCATTCGTTGACACATTAAGAATCTTGGAGCACTGTGGAGCTCCCAGGTGCTCACCCACACTTCTTAGATCCAACCGGATTTAAGACCACGAGAAATGACAGCCATAATTACAAGAGGAAAACCCTCCAAACTAGCTTGCTTACCAGGATGAGCAACAATTTCTGCCCATAAGTAGTATGCAACTGGATTTCATTTAATTTAGTTTCTACAGGAGTAGAAAGAAAAAAAAATACTGATTTTCTTTCTACAGCAATAATGGTATAGTGTTTCTTACTTACAATTATATTTCTATGGCATGCAAGATAATGCTTTTTTTGATTAGGAATGCATACATCATGTGGTGCCAGACATTAGCATTCTTTATTTTTTAACATAGGATGAAATTATCATGCTTTTTTTGTTTGTTTTTTTAGAGATAGGTTCATGCTCTGTCACCCGGCTTGGAGTACAATGGCACGATCGTAGCTCACTGTAACCTCGAACTCCCGGGCCCAAGCCATCCTCCTGCCTCAGCTCCTTAGTAGCTGGGACTGCAGGCACGCACCACCACACCCAGCTATTTTTAACACTTTTTATAGAGATGGGGTCTGACTTTGTTGCTCAGGCTGGTCTCAAACTCCCGAACTCAAGCAATCCTTTGCCTCAGCCTCGCAAAGTGCTGGGAATTACAGGCTTGAGCCACCTCACCCGGCCTATCATGCTACATTTTTCTTCTCTAAAAGATAAGGACTCCTAACATAGTACCTTATCATACTTAAAATAATTCATTTCTTCATATCATCAAATATCCTGTCAGTTTTCAAAATTTTGATTATCTCATAACTACCATGATTTTTTAAAGTTTACTTTTGTAGAATCCAACCAAGGTCCACACATTACAGTTGACTATGTTCCTTAAGTCTCTTTTAATATCTAATTTCTACTTCCATCTCTTCTTCTCACCTGTGATGTTTTTGTTAAGGAATTCAGGTCATTTTTCCTGTAGAATTTTCTAGAGTCTAAGTTTTTCTGTATCACCATGTTACACTGCTTTAATAACTATTAATGCTTATATAAACATAATTCACATAAATGACAGTTATTTCTCTAGCCAGAGTGAGAAATACCTCCTCTTAATCAGAACAACCTCAAGCATGAGTTAAACTACCACAGCCATTTTTGCTACTGAACATCATCAGAGAATGTGAAGTTCTCCCTGTCCTCTTTCTGTTTTCCATGTGAAGAGGTCGTAAAGGTATAGGACGATTAGGTAAGAGTATGTCACTCAGCATCCACATCTGTGAGGAACAGTTGGATTTTCTTCAAAAATTATCACAAATCAACTCCTATAACCTTATGTAACTTAAACAAGTGCCAATTAAATGAGGCAGATTATTGGTTTGGGTTGTGAGGGAGGATGCTCCCATAAGAATCTTACAGTTACAAAGGGCTACTCTGTGTGACTGAGGAACTTCACTGAAGCATAAATGAATGAAGCTTTGATGGTTTAATTAAAACTAAATATGAGAGACCAAAAAAACAAATGACATAGACCTTAACCACAATAAAACTGTAATAAGCTTCACAAAAGCCTGTTCATATATTCATGAGCAGCCTTTTCAGTGTCTAATTAAAATAGATTTATTACTTAAGGACTGAAATGTTTTATACAAAATGAGTTTATAGAGATCTAAATTTATGCATATAGACTCAAACCCAGCACACCTTCATGAAATGTAACCATTTCAAGGAGAAAAATAGTTTGCCATGGCGGTACAGAAATTTTTACCAACAAATTAGCCTCCTATCCCATTGCTTTCTTTTTTTTTTTTTTTTTCCAAGACAGAGTCTCGCTTTGTTGGCTAGGCTGGAGTGCAGTGGCATGATCTCTGCTCACTGTAACCTCCGTCTCTCGTGTTCAAGCAATTCTCCTGCCTCAGCCTCCCAAGTAGCTGGGATTACAGGGGTGTGTCACTGCACCTGGCTAATTTTTTGTATTGTTAGTAGAGACAGGGTTTCACCGTGTTGGCCAGGCTGGTCTCGAACTCCTGACCTCAGGTAATCCGCCTGCCTCAGCCTCCCAGAGTGCTGGGATTACGGTGCGGTGAGCCACCGCACCCAGCTGCCGTTTCTATTTATAATGTATAGCATGTCCCTGTCACATAATAAACTTTACGGTTCATTTTGACTTATACATTTCTTATATACTCTTTATAGGTCATTGACCTGTTGTATTGCTGTTACCATGACATTAAAATATAAATTTTTAAATGGATAGGCAAAGCCTGGAGGATTTTTAGGGTGTTATGGTCTCATACTCTGTATGATACTATAATTATGATACTTTAGTGGTAGATACATATCATGATAAATTTATCCAAACCCAAAGAATGTACAGCATCAAGAGTGAACCCTAATGTAAACTATGGACTTTGTGTGACTATGATGTGTCAATGTAGGCTCATCAGTTGTAAAAAATGTACCACTCTGGTGGGGGATGTTGACAGTGGGGGAGGCTGTGTGTGTGTGAGGGCATCAGGTATATGGGATATCTTTGTACCTTCCTCTCAATTTTGCCATGAACCTAAAACAGCTCTAAAAAAAAAGGTGTTTTTTTTGTTTGTTTTTTGTTTTTTAACTTAAAGACAAAATAAAGTTAAGGCATAAATCAGGCTCTGTTTTAACTTGGAGGGAGAATAACACTTTTTTGGGTAGGACCTATTTGTACTTTTCTAATAAGCAAAATTATGTAGGGGACTGCTATGCTCATATCAGGAAAATATCTCTTCATAAAGTACTTGGTATGCACCAGAAGATATAAACTGTGATTTACCCACTTTTTTTGTGAAGTGATATGAGGGATTCACTTGAAGACAACCCAGTGACAGTATTTGCAGGGCTCCCTCAATAACACTTACTAAACCATCATCGAATGCTGTGTGCTTGAAGCTGGGCGTGGTGGCTTATGCCTGTAATCCCAGTACTTTAGGAGGCCAAGAAAGGAGGACTGGTTGAGACCAGGAGTTCAAGACCAGCCTGAAACATAGTGAGACACTGTATCTACAGAAAATAAATAGAATTAGCTGGGCATAGTGGTGCATGCCTATAGTCCTAGGTACTTGAGAACTGAGGTGGGAGGATCGCTTGAGCCCAGGAGGTCAAGGATGCAGTGAGCCGTGATTATGCCACTGTACTTCAGCCTGGGTAACAGAACAAGACCCTGTCTCAAAAAAGAAAAAGTACTGTGTGCTTGAAACTGGATTTTTTGTTAGTCCAGTCCATTTTGTGACCAAGAACATTCATTTGTAAGATTGGGATTTTAATGTCTATTTAAGGCTTTTGCCTGTGGCCACTAAGCAGAATAAAGTTCAAATCTAGTCTAGATCTTCCCTCTTTTCATATTTTCCTTTACCTCTATTGTAGGCAGATAAGAGTTCAAAAAATGGTGTTTTTGTTGCTTAGGAGGCTTACATCTTGCTTCTGTTGCTGTAGTTGTAAGCGTTGTTACTATCACAAGTAAAAGGAATGCTAAAATGAATTCCTTTTAGTGAAAAAGAAGACGAATTGGCGTCACGACATGCAGAAGCTCAGGTGGTGCTACTTTCAGGCACATTTCCAGTGATGTCACTCAGGCGTGTTTCAGCTGTCCCTGGAGAGGGCTTTCCTTTCTGTTGGCTACCAGCTATCAGCAAGTCACTACCTGAAGTGAAGGAGGAGATCGGTGTTCTTCCTTTCACCTCATCACTTCCTTGTCTTTGCCATTAATTACTTCCCTCCTTGTTTTCTTTTTGTTTGTTTGTTTGTTTGTTTTGTTTTGTTTGAGACGGAGCCTCGCTCTGTCACCCAGGCTGGAGTGGAGTGCTATGATCTCGGCTCACTGCAACTTCCACTTCCCGGGTTCAAGTGATTCTCCAGCCTCAGCCTCCCTAGTGGCTGGGACTACAAGCGCCCGCCACTGTGCCTGGCTAATTTTTGTATTTTGGTAGAGACGGTATTTCACCATGTTGATCAGGCTGGTCTCGAACTCCTGACCTCGAGTGATTTGCCCGCCTCAGCCTCCCAAAGTGATGGGATTACAGATGTGAGCCACTGCGCCTGGTACTTCTCTCCTTCTTACCTTTAAAGTATCCCTTTTCCCCCATGGTTGACTTTTCTCCTCTGTCATAGAACCCAACCCATCTGTCTCATCTGAAAATACAGAGATAGCCTCCATTAATTAGCACTCCCTTTAAAATCTTTCTCTTTTTTCTTCTTTCAGCTTGACTTCAAAAATGCCTACAATCTCCACTTGTTCTAATAATGTTCAAGTACACCATTCTAACACCAAAAACCTTTAGATCTTTCTGTCCCATTAAAGTATTGTCTGATCTCTTGCTTTCCTTACTGATTGTAAAGGTGCCTACCATGGACCTTGGAAAATGTTTATCACCTTTTGTTCTTCGCCAGTCTTTGGAGAATCCTTTGGGCTCATTCCCTCCATTTCCTCATCTTGTATTCAGCACCTTTTGTTCTGTTGTACTTACCTTCGTTATCATGCAGCTTCTTTATAATCCTTGTGGTAAGCTAAAATTTGTCCCTCACCTCCCCTGCCACCCTAATATCTATGTCAGAACTGGAACATGTGCATGGTACCTTATTTGGAAAACGAGTCTTTGCAGATATGATGAAGTGAAGGATCTTGAGATAAGATAATCCTGGATCATCTGGATGTGTCCTAAATGCCATCACAAGTGTCCTTGTAAAAGAGGCAGAGGGCGATTTGACACCACATGCATACACATCACAAGCCAAGGAGTGCCGAAAACTTAGAATCTTGAAGGGGCAAGGAACTGATTATCTTCTAGAGCCCTGCCTACACCTTGATTTTGGACTTCTGGCCTCTAGAACTGTTTTAAGTTCTGCTGTTTTAAGGCATCAAGCTTGTAATAATTAGTTACAATGGCACAGGAAACAAATGCAATTCTCTTTTAACATTCTGGGCAAAATGATTGATTAGAAATGAGTTAATTTTCACAAGGCAAACATGCCAGAGTAACCAGCACCTAGATCAAGAAGTAGAACTTTACCAGCACCCCAGAAGACCCCTTCAAGCCCCCTTTAGCCATGGCCCATCCTCTCCAAGGCGTGCGCCATTGTGACTTTTAATATTGCAGAATCACACGGTGCCTAGTCCTTTGTATCTGGATTCCTCCTCCCAAGAATGCATTTGTGAGATTCATCCATGTTGTCACGTGTGGTTGTAGATTTTTCATGCTCATTACCGTATAGTATCCATTGTTTCTACATAGCATGCTTTTTAATTTCTTCTGCTGTTAATGGTTTACAAATAGTATGGCTATGAACATTCATTACATGAGCACATATCTGTGTTTCTATTGGGTATATAATGAGGAGGGGAATTCCTGAGTCCAGGAAGCCTCATTTCTTTCTGTACTCTAAGTTGACAACCTCATCTACATTCACTGTTTCAGTGGTCACCCATTGCTGTGACTCTTTTTTTTTTTTTTTTTTTTTTTTGAGGCAGAGTTTCACTCTGTCTCCCAGGCTGGAGTACAGTGGCGCCATCTTGGCTCACTGCAAGCTCTGCCTCCTGGGTTCACGCCACTCTCCTGCCTCAGCCTCCTGAGTAGCTGGGACTACAGGCATCTGCCACCACGCCTGGCTAATTTTTTTGTATTTTTAGTGGAGACGGGATTTTACTGTGTTAGCCAGGATGGTCTCGATCTCCTGACCTTGTGATCTACCCGCCTCAGCCTGCCAGAGTGCTGGGATTACAGGCGTGAGTCACCGTGCCCGGCCTGCTGTTATTCTTAGATCTTTCTGTTTTTTATCTCTCTGCCGAGGTTCAAAAGGACTGCTATCAGTAATATATTCACTCCCACTCCCCAATTTAGTGTGTTCCAATTTGAACTCAAGCTCCTATAAAAAAAAAAAAAAGTTTGGCCAGTTGTGGTGGCTCACACCTGTTATCCCAGCACTTGGGAGGCCTAGGCGGGTGGATCACTTGAGCCCAGAAGTTTGAGACCAGCTTGGTCGACATAGTGAGACCTTGTTTCTACAAAAAAAAAAAAAAAAAAAAAAACAAAAACCAAGCAAACAAAAAAACAGGTATGGTGGCGTGTACTTGTGGTCTCAGTTACTCAGGAGGCTGAGGTAGGAGGATTGCTTCAGCCCAGTAGTTGGAGGCTGCGGTGAGCCGTGATTGCATCACTGCACTCCAGCCTGGAAGACAGAGTGAGACCCTGTCTCAGAAAATATCACAAAATCTCCCTTGTGTCCTTTACTATGTTAATGGCAAATCATTATCCTTAATTATCCATGTTCAAAGCAGAAACATCCTTAATTCTTTCTTTGCCTGTAGCCACCAAGTCCCTGAAGCCTGTTGAGTTTCCCACATGTTGTCTGTGTTAGTTGAGGGACACGCTCTCTCGGTTGACTCCCACACAATCTCCCAGCCCCCAGTCTGTGTAGTCTATCATCCATCTACAGATTCTAGCTTTATCTTTCCAAAGCGAAGCTTAGATCCTGACATACCTCTTCTCAAACCTCATGGACATGGATGGATCCATCCATTGATTATAGGATCAAGTCAAAATTCTTTATGTTGGCTTTCTATGTTTTCATAAGTTTGCCTTCAATATCATTTCTATGAGAAATTACTCAAATAAGGCTTTATCAGGAGTTGTTGAGTTGTATAATAGCATTATCTTCGATCACATTTTAATGATACATTGCTCAAAGGGTCTCCTCTGGGCATTTCTTGTCCCGGCTCTATGTGATTACCGTTCATGGTGAGTTTACTGTGCCTAGCACACATGTAATCCTTACAACAGTTTTGTGCAGTAAATACCTATGTTGTTATTCCCAATTTATAGTTGAAGAAACCACAGCTCAGAGAGTTCGAGGTACTGTCTGACGTCATCCATCCAGAAACACAACTGGGATTCAAACACTGGAAGTCAAAGAACAGCTTGTCTGTTATTTACATGCTCATTACTCTTCTGGAGATGAGAGTGTTTCCTTTCCAGCTCTTCAGCTCTGTGGAGTGCTTTACTGAGGCTGTGTGTCCTCCTGGCATTGAGCTGTGGCTCTAGGTCCTGACCTTCTGGTCTGGTCACCTCCGAAGGATGTGTGCTTTCTCTGCCTTCACATTCTCTAAAGCTGAGCTCTTGCAGCTATTGCCTGGGTAAGGGGTCTTTAGTTATTATAACACCCATCTTAGTTTTGCACCCTCCTGTGTCTCTGTTTCACTCCTTCCTCTCCCTCTTTTTTTCTGTTCTGTCCCTCCCTCCACACTAGGTTTCTCCCTTTTCCTCTCTTCCCTTTCCTTTTGTAAGTGTAGTGGCTCTCAACTCTTTTTAAGGCCACCCTCTGGAAGTGCAAAATATCCCTCTGATTACCTCCCTACCAGCCCTCACTTAGCAGATTAACAACAACAACGGAAAGCCAGCAAAACACTTGAGTGTAATACAATGTCACCAAATAAGAAAATTAGGGCTGGGTTGGGGAGGTTAGGAATAATTTGCTTTAGCAATATAAGAATGATTAACGTTTGAATCACCATGCATACATTTATTAGAGTTTAGTGATGAGGAAATTATGGACCAGAATATACTGTTGATATAAATTTGCATCATTTTACATGGTATAATTAACCAAATAACACACAAGAAATTAAAGGGAGGCTGATGAAGCTAAAAGAGTAGTCATTTATAGTAGGGAATGCCCAACTGTGACCAGTTCAAGACCATGATGATAGATGATTCTTATGTCCTTCTTGAAAATTTCAACAATCCTAGCTGTATAACAGGACTTTTGCAGTTTCCCGATGTTATCTACTTGCCAAACTTTAGAAAACTGACTTGGAGTCTTTAGGAGACTCTAACAGGACATGACTTTTAGGTCAAATTTCAGCAAATACCAATTAACATCTTCCCTCAACTCTTCTCTTCAAAGCAGCAGCAACTCATGTGAGATATTTAACTAACAGATACCTTATTATGAAGGGAAAATTCAATTAAAAAACCCCACAGACTACCAGCCACTGCCATTCGATGACCAAAATGCAATTAAGCTTAATAGTTTAATGTTATTACCCTAAAAATTTTATTATGCTTTAATAAACCCCTGATAAACCTTGTGTTATCCTCCACTTAACATTAACTCAGTCAGAACAAGGAAACAAATTATACCTTAGGTAAAAATGTAGGAGATTTTTGTGTCTTTGTCTATACTTTTAAATGACTAACTTTCTTAAATTTCTTTTTTTTTTTTTTTCTTTGAGGCGGAGTCTCGCTCTGTCGCCCAGGCTGGAGTGCAATGGTGCTATCTCTGCTCACTGCAAGCTGCGCCTCCTGGGTTCACCCCATTCTCCTGCCTCAGCCTCCCGAGTAGCTGGGACTACAGGCACCTGCCACCATGCCTGGCTAATTTTTTTTGTATTTTTAGTAGAGACGGGCTTTCACTGTGTTAGCCAGGGTGGTCTCGATCTCCTGACCTTGTGGTCCGCCCGCCTTGGCCTCCCAAAGTGCTGGGATTACAGGCGTGAGCCACTGCGCCTGGCCCTAACTTTCTTAAATTTCTAAATGTGGCAGTTTTACTCACAGTATTATTACAACAACTCAATTAGATAATTATTAAGTGCATTTACTCATGAAATATACAATAAGACTGGTATGATTTGATCCCCAAATCTATTTTCACATCTCACTTGTGTTCTGAACTTGTGAATTTCTGTCTCCTGTAAGTTTAGGATGTGAGTCAGTGAAGAGTTAAAAGAGCTTGGACTCTAGAGCTGGATTGCTTGGGTTTAAATTCTGGTGGCAACACTTTCTAGCTGATCTTTGGCAGATACATTCTCTGTTTCAGTGTCCTGAAATAATACTACCAATCACAAAGGGGTATTAGGAAGATTGAGTTAATATTTGAAAAGCATATACTGTCTGACACATAGTAAGTACTGAATATATGTTTATAAAATGAAATGGATAAACTGTTCCTCCTATAAATGGGGCTCAGGAATTCTTGAGTATCAAGTGTTTGTTTAATTTATTATAATTACCTCTTCATTTGTATTTTTAATATGTCTTAGGATCATTTCACAAGGAAGATAATTTTCACTACTTTTGAGAAGGTACCCAGCAGAGTCAGAAAGTAGCCACAGATAATGTTTTCTTTAGTTAGGTAATGAAATATTACTGTTTAAACAGTGCTGTGTTACTGGAAGTCCTAGCGAGTATAACAAGGCAAAAACAAACAAAAAACAAAAGGCATACAAATCGGAAAGGAAAAAACAAAATCACTTCTAGTTGCAGATTACGTGACTGTCCATGTAAAATTATACATATAAAAAATACATATGAAAAAAGCTTCTAGAACTTATAACTGAGTTCAGTTAAATTTCAGAATACAAGATCAATCTACAAAAATTATTGTATTTTTATATGCTAGCAATGAGCAATTGTGATTTGAAATTTTTAAAAACAGTACCATCTATAATAGCACCAAAAAGAGAAAACATTTAGGTATAAATTTAACAAACTATGTGCAGGATCTACATGTTGAAAATTATGAAATACTAATTAAAAAACGACGGCCTAAGTAAGTGGAGAGATATTCCGTATTCTTTTTTTTTTTTTTGAGGCAGAGTCTTGCTCTGTCACCCAGGCTGGATTGCAGTCATGTGATCTTGGCTCACTGCAGCCTCTGCCTCCAAGGTTCAAGTGATGCTTGTGCCTCAGCCTCCCAAGTAGCTGGGATTATAGGCATGTGCCACCCTACCTGGCTAATTTTTGTATTTTTAGTAGAGACAGGGTTTCACCACGTTGGCCAGGCTGGTCTTAAACTCCTGGCCTCAAGTGAGCCGCCTGCTTCGGCCTCCCAAAGTGTTGAGATTACAGGTGAGATATTCTATATTCATGGATTGAAAGACTCAATATTGTTAAGATGTCAGTTCTTTCTAAAGTGATTTTTTAGATGCAACACAATTCCAATCAAAATCCCAGGATTTTTTTGTAGCTATCAATTGATAGATATCAACAGCCAGCTGATTCTCAAATTTACGTAGGAAAGCAAAGAGAACAACTAAAACAGCCAAAACAAATTTGAAAACAGAATAGAGTTGACCTACCTGATTTTAGTAGCTACCTTAAAGCTCCAGCAGTCCAAACAATGTTGTGTTGACAAAGGATAAACACATAGATTAATGAAATAAAACAGAGAATCCAGAAGAAAACCCACCAAAGTGTAGCCAGTTAATGTTTGATGAAAATGCAGAGGCAATTCAGTGGAGAAAGGACAGTCTTTACAGCAAATATGAACCTTGACCCATGCCTCACACCATATACAAAAATCAACTCTAAATGGTTCATAGACTTAAATTTAACATAAAGCTATAAAACTTCTAGAAGAAACCATAAAAGAAAACTTTTGTGACCTTGGGTTACACAAAGATTTTTTCAGTACCACACCTGAAGCACAATCCATTAAATAAAAAGTTGATGAACTGGACTTAATTAAATTTAAATACTCTTCTCTTGTAAAGACACACTTAAGAGAATGAAAAGACAAGTCATTATCTGACAGTATCTGCAGATTGCATATCTGACAGAGGAACAATATTCAGAAAATATAAAGAACATTCAAACCTCAACAATAAGAAAACAAACTCAACAATAATTTTTAAATGGGCAAAAGCATTGAGTACTTAACCAAATAAGATATACAGATAGCAAATAAGCACATGAAAAGATGCTCAACCTCATTAGTCATTAGGGAAATACAAATTAAAACCATAATGAAGTACCACTACATACCTATTAGACTGGCTTTAGAAGAAAAATGGACAATACCAAGCGCTGACAAAGATGTTGGACAGCTGAGATGCTCCTCATACTTTGCTGGCGGGAATGCAAAATGTTTGAGTCACTTTGGGAGAGCTTGGCATTTTCTTATTAAGGTAAACATGCCCTTACCTATGACCCAGTAATCCTACTCCTAGGTCTTTACTCAAGACAAATGAAAGCATGTGTCTATATAAAGACTTGTACATGAATAGCAACTTTATTCAAAATTGCTCAACCTGGAGACAACCCGAATGTCCTCAAACCTGTGAATGGACATGTATGGATGAATCTCACATGCATTTTGCTAAGTCAAAGAAGCCAAACCCAAAAGGCTACATACTGTATGATTCCATTTATATGACATTCTGGGAAAGGTAAAACTTTAGGGACAGTAAATAAATCAGTGGTTGCCAGGGACTGGGATTTGGGGTGTGGGGAAGACTAACCTCAAAAGGACAGCATGAGGGAGATTTTTGGAGTGAAGGATCTATTTTGTATCATGACTATGGTGGTATGTACGCATTTTTCAAAACCCATTAGACTGTACATCAGAGACAAAGAGAATGAATTTTGCTCTATGACAATTAAAAAGTAAATTTAGGAAAGAATAGAAATGTCTTAGAACAAGTCACTTATTTGAATTTGAAATAGAAGAAAAAAGCCAACCTTTTTCTGAGTTACCATACTGTATTACTGTATTTTAAAATTATACCAATAAGCACCTTTCAGTGTTCTTTATAGCATCCAGAAATGGATCTGTTCCTGTTTAGATGTTCAGAGGTAATAAATATACCTTACTTTGCTTGCACCATTTATTTTAAATGTCTAGGCTGGGCACAGTGGCTCATGCTTGTTATCCCAGCACTTTGGGAGGCTGAGGTGGGCAGATTACCTGAGGTCAGGAGTTCAAGACCAGCCTGGCCAACATGGCGAAACCCTGTCTCTACTAAAGATACAAAAATTAGCTGGATGTGGTGGTGCACACCTGTAATACCAGCTACTTGGGAGGCTGAGGTAGGAGCAACACTTGAACCCGGGAGGTGGTGGAGGTTGCAGTGAGCTGAGGTCGTGCCCCTGCACTCCAGCCTGGGAGACAGAGTAAGACTCCATCTCAAAAAAAAAAAAAAAAAAAAAAAAGTCAGTTTCTCTCTTAATCTGAAAACTTTCTGCAGTGTTTTTATTTTATTTTAGCATCTAATTCCACATGTCAGTTCTCTGGAAAAATTTATCCCCTCCTTTCATTACTTTAACTTAGCTAGTATTTTTCTTTGCATGTCTCTTATTTTTCATCAGTAAGTGTTTTATTTGGTTTCTTCCAGCCCCACATTACACAGCTTCTTGATTTTAAAGCAATGTGATTGACTGCTGAGTGGCTGGCACCTGTGGGAGGAGGAAGCTGTGTGGGTGCAGGAGGCAGCTGGGCTGTGTGGGTAGGATGCAATGACTCACTTTTGTCATGTGTTGATTTTTGATGCAGAAATGTTGAGGACCCCAAAAGAAAACTCTTTATTTGTATTAAAGAGTCCTTAAGTCATTTTTAGCCTTGAGGGGGGAGAAAAAACTTCTGAAGCTCCTTTGACCTGTCTTCCCATTTCATAAACTTCTGTGTCTTTTACCTCCATTTCATCTGATTGATTTCTCATTCACCAAAGTTTAATGCTAATTTCATGCTCATTAGACAAGGTGGACTTTGCACCAAACAGCTTCTCAAGCATCTGCGGTATTTTTATGTGCTGCACTGTGGTTTTATATTCCATCACACAGGTCTTGAATGTTGTTCATTTTATATTTTGATAGATTCCTAAATTGTGAAAGTAATCAGTCTTCATAATAGAAATTGTGGGAAATATAGAAGGTATAAAATAGAAAAATAAAATAATTCGTAATCCTTATAACACAGCTATTACCAACAAAAGTTGGTGTACAACTTTTCAGGTATTTTTTATGCACATGGATATATACATGAATGTAAACATCATGATGCACTCATTATAATGTATACATTATATTTTTAATGTATATGCTATACATGGCAGTATGTATATTATATTTTACTTTTTATTTTTACTTGATATAGTTTGAATTTATCCCCTGTTGCTAAGTGTTATTCTACTTTTTTCTTTTTCTTTGGTTACATGATATCCCATTATTTGAAATTATTATATACATATATATCATTATTACATATATACACATACACACGTATATAAACATTTTCTTACTGATAGGTATTTAGACATTTTCCATTATTTTATTGTAAAAAATATTTTTTCAATAGACAGGTAAATCTATTCACATTTATAATAATTTTCTCAGAGTAAATTCCAAGGAATGGAATTATTGGGTCAGAGTGTACATAATTTTTAGGATTTAAGCCTTCTAGAAAGTTTACACTTGGCTGGGGTGTGGTGGCTCATGCCTGTAATCCCAGCACTTTAGGTGGCTGAGGCAGAAGGATTGCTTGAGGTCAGGAGTTTGAGACCAGCCCGCGCAGCATAGTGACACCTGTGTTTACAAAAAATTTTTAAAAATTAGCCAGGCATGGTGACACATGCCTGTAGTCCCAGCTACTCAGGAGGCTGAGGCTGAAGGATTGCTTGAGCCCAGAATTTTGAGGCTGTGCATATATAGTGAGCTATGATTTTGTCACTGCACTCTAGTATGGGCAACAAACTGAGAACTGTCTGCCTTAAAAAAAAAAAAAAAAAAAGGAAAAAAAAAGAGAAGAAAGTTTACACTTCCCACAGCATAAAAGAGTGTCATTTCTCTGCATTTTCATTGACTCCTTTACTTTGCCCACTTCTTAGGCAAAACAATTGGCATTTTATAGTTGGTTTAATGTGCATTTATTGGAAGCAAGATGGAGCGTAATTTCTCATATATTTATTTACCATTTTAAATTTCCGTGAATTTGCTTGTTGATGTCTATAGCGTGATTGTCTAATGTAATGTTTTTATCATTGCTGAGTTATTTTAAATTGATCATAAGAGATGATTTATAAAGATATTAACCTTTCATCTCTCACATATTGCATATATTTTTAAGAAATTATCTTCTTTTAAATTTGTTATATATTAACATTTTCATTGTAATTATGAATGGCTTCTGTTTTATATTTCCTAAATGTTTATTGCAATTACAAAGGAAGCTCTTTGTTTTCATAATAGTTTTGCATCTTGATGCCTTACTAAATTGTATTATTACTTCTAATAGCTATTCAGCTAAGTCTGTTGGGGTATTTGGTTGACATCCACAACATCGGCAAATAGAGATAATTATCTATTTTATTTTCTAGAATTATATCTTCTTATTTTCTAGAAATCTTATTGCAGTGGCTGGGATTTTCAGAAAGCCATTATATAGTAAGTTGTGGGAATAGATGACAGCCTTTATTTCTGATTTTCATGGGAATACCTAGATGCACAAAGTTGGAAGTTGTTATGAAACGTATATTATTCTCTATGTTAAGGAAATGCCCTTATATTTTTAATTTGAAGTTATTATTTTTTAATTTAAAATTTTTATTCTTCTTAGAGCTAGGGGTCTTGCTGTGTTGCCCAGGCTGGCCTCAAACTCCTGGCCTCAGGTGATACTCTCAACTCAGCCTCCTGAGTAGCTGAGATTACAGGTGCGTGCCACTGTGCCCAGCTCAGCAATTTTTTTAAATGAGAAATGGATTGAGAATTTTAATTAATGCACTTGGAGCATGTTCGAGATGCTGATGAGTTTTTTCCATTGAGCTATCCTTGCATTCTGCAAATAAATTTTAAACTCACGATCTAGGTCTTATAACACTTGGTACATTTTGTTAGTTTTTCTTTCATATTTTTGTTTATAGCCATAAAGGAGTTTTATACTAATCTAAATTTCGTTTCTGTGACATTGTCAAATTTTGATATCAAATTTCTACTACCTTGTTACTGGTCATCTTTGAGCCTTGGATGGATTTGCATCTGTGGTTATATTCCCCTTTGTTATATTTTCTATACCTTTTTTCTCTCTTTTGTTCTTGATTATACTTACCAGGGACTTACTAGATATCAGTTATTTAACTCTAAAACCCAGTTCTGGATTAACTAATAAGCTTACCTATTTATTTTTTTTTATTTTTTAAAAATCTCATTTTATATGTGTTACTGCTATTTTTTAATGAATCTTTTTTTTTTTTTAATTTCCTTATTTGGAACCTTAGTTAACGTGTTTTAATGTTGAAATTTATGAGAGAGCATTAGCCCCTGCTTCCCACCGTTGCAAATTCTCCTCGATTTCCAGTAATCACATGATCTCCTTCTTCTTTAAAAAAAATGCAGGTTTGGGCCAGGCATGGTGGCTCACACCTGTAATCCCAGCATTTTGGAAAGCCGAGGCAGGAGGATTATTTGAGGCCGGGAGTTTGAGTTCAACCTGGGAAACATAGGAAGACCCTGTCTCTAAAAAAATTTTTTAATTAGCTGGGCGTGATGCCGCATGCCTGTAGTCCCAGTTACTAGGGAGACTGAGGTGGGAGGATCATTTGAGCCTAGGAGTTCAAGGCTGCAGTCAGCCATGAT
The DNA here is from genome assembly GCF_029281585.2 of Gorilla gorilla gorilla. Taxonomy (NCBI): domain Eukaryota; kingdom Metazoa; phylum Chordata; class Mammalia; order Primates; family Hominidae; genus Gorilla; species Gorilla gorilla. The sequence continues at coordinate 160,916,530 of NC_073229.2, read as the reverse complement.
CATATCACTGTACTCCAGTCTGGGTGACAGAGCAAGACCTTGTCTCTTAAAAACAGAAAAAGGAGGTTTGTTACATTTTATAAAACCACTTCCAGGTAGAGCTGCAAATTCAAAATTCAGTGATAAATGAAGAGAGAAAATCCCTGTCATTTCCTTATTTCCTCTTTTGAATACTAAGATAATTCAAACCAAAATGTGCTGATTGGGCATTATTTGGGTGTCATTCTTTGGGGGACTTTGTTTTCTGTTTGCAGATATTGCGGTGGTGGAGATGAGCGATGCCTTCCGGCAGCCGTCCTTGTTTTACCACCTTGGGGTGAGAGAAAGTTTCAGCATGGCCAACAACATCATCCTCTACTGTGATACTAACTCGGACTCTCTGCAGTCACTGAAGGTACCTCCCTTGTTTACTGAATGTTTCATTTTAACATCAGCATTTCAGGGATACCGGTTTGTCATCCAACCATTTTAAGTAGCTTTTATTTATGAAAGACTTTTATATGTGTGGTTAGTATGCATCAATTACTTGTCAAGTTGGGAGGTTTATCGAGAATTCACTGTAGAAATTTGATGACACAAGTAGGAAAAAAGTTCACATTGAGTTCTGAGTTTCAGTTATGGTTGTAGCAGAGGAGACTGTGTTAATAGGAAGTCATTAGCACAGACGTGGAGAAGGGAGATTGCATAAGGTATGGTCAAGCCTTCATGCTTTGTCACTTTTGGGAGCTTCATGGTGCCCAGCAGTCTCCCAACTAAAAGTACACTTCCTACTTGAAAGTGCTCTGAGAAATTCTCTCTGAGTATACCAAAATAGTTGCCTTCCTCTTTCACTAGGGTATGATTTAAACTAAGATGGGAGAAAAGGAGGAGAAACTTACTATGTTTGTCTACAAAATTCAATCTGTCTCGATGTCATTCTCTCCAGTAATAGGAGCTTACTGCTATAAAGGCATTTCCTCCATCCAAAGAAGTTTGCCTAAAATGCTTTTTGCAAGGCCAAGTGATTTTACACTGTGTGATTCTTTGAAAAGCATCCCACAGTTCAGTGAATCGCATGCTGAGCTTGCCATCATCCATTTCCTTTGTGAAACTTCCAGCTAGCTTCATGTGGCTTTTTCTCAGCTCTGTCTTCCAGTTCCCAAATCTGAGCCAACCTTGGGACATTGAGCTCTAGAATTCTTAACCATATTACTAATGACTTAGCAATTGTTATATGAGTATCTCTAACCCATATTTCATGCAAAAAAGTCAGTAGTATTTTGCATTCTGAGTATTTAAAGCATATGTGGCTTTCTTTGAGAAATCTGCGGAACTTCATTGAGCAAACATACCTACTACATGCCAGGCATTGTGCTGGTGATTGACAGGTATATCCCTTTCCAGAATACTCTGAAACAGTTCTAAGAGATTTGCCCCTACTTGTCCTAAGTCTGTTTTTTTATCCTAGAGCAATCCTTTACCTGGAGCAATCCTTAAGCCCCTCCTTAATTTTCCTCCAGATTTACCCCTTTAATTAGTACATCATAAAATGTTGTAACTCATTTTTAATTAGACATTTTGATTTGCTGCTATTTGCAACCCATATTAGCATTTGATGAAGGAATTATTTTATTTAGCTCTTTTCATTTTTCTTTGGGTTAAGTTTATGTATGTATGTATTTATTTATTTATTTAGACAGGATCTCACTCTCTCACCCAGGCTGGAATGCAGTGTCGTGATCACAGCTCACTGCAGCCATGACCTCCTGCGTCCAAGTGATCCTCCCTCCTCAGCCTCCTGAGTAGCTGGGCCTACAGATGCATGCTACCTCACCCAGCTAATTTTTCTCTCTTTTGTAGAGATGGGGTTTTGCCATGTTGCCCAGGCTGGTCTTGAACTGCTGGGTTCAAGCGATTCTCCCACCTTGGCCTCCCAAAGGGTTGGGATTATAGGTGTGAGCTGCCACACCTAGATCACCTAGATAGATTAAGTTTATTTAAGCAGGCCCTATTATGTTGGAGATTTTTTACTCTCTACATTTTTTTGCTCTTGCTCCTGCTAGTATCTGGTGGTTTAATTTTGTGCCCATTCTTTCCTAGGGAAGTATTTTTAAATGAAGTAAACTTACATTTGAGAGAAAGAGATAAAGCTAATCTTACCACACATATGGGACAAATAAACTGGCTTATTGTTTTAAGCTAGCCTTTGTCAAGGAGTGTTATTGGCATTTGATTGAAGTAGTTCCTTAAAAAGGCTAATGATGTCTAAACTGTGCTCATTTATCTTGTACATATTATCTGCTTCTTATTGAGTATTCACTATGTGCTAGGTACCAAGTGCTTTATATGCATACATTTTCAAATTCTTAAAGGAGAGGCTGGGTGTGGTAATCCCAGCACTTTGCGGAGCTGAGGCAGTTGGATCACTTGAGGCCAGGAGTTCAAGACCAGCCTGGCCAACGTGGTGAAACCTTGTCTCTACTAAATACAAAAATTAGCCTGGTGTGGCAGCACATGCCTGTAATCCCAGCTACTTGGGAGGCATGAGAATCTCTTGAACCCAGGAGGCAGAGCTTGCAGTAAGCTGAGATCACACCACTGCACTCCAGCCTGGGCGACACAGCAAGACCCTGTCTCAAAAAAATCACAAAACAAAGAATAATAATAATAATAATTCTTAAAAGAGCTCTGTAAGATGTATTTTCTATTAGCATTTTTTTAGTATCACAAACCGAAGCTCAAAGAAATTCAATCATTTGCCTAAGGTGATATAGCTAGGAAAATTTGGGATTACGACTGCCTGACTCCAAAGTCCTGTTGCCCTTGACCACTAAGCATTATTGTTAGTTACTTCTAGGTAAAATTATATCATATATTCCTGCTGAGTGTGTTCATTTAGAAAAGCCTATCAGCTATGCCTCCTGAGTTTTCCTAGGTAACATCCTTCTTTTTTTCTTTTCCCTTCTCCTTTCTATTAACTTAAACTTTTGCTGTTTTCTTATTTAGACTATTCCTAGCCTGGTAGGTCATGTGTCTGGTTGCAGAGGACAGAAATATCTGGGATAGGAAGCATATTTGGCAGTCTAGAAATTTCCTCTGAGTCCTGAGAGTTCCTCAGGTCCTATGCTACCAAAAAGAGTTGGTGTGTGTTTGTATTTTTAGTTTTATTAATTTCTGGGCAATTAGTTAAAGATGTAACCCTTATTCCTGCCACTGACCAACAGATAGGAAAACTGCCATGAAAGAAGCAGAACAAGAGATATTTAAAATAATATATCATGTAAGGATTAGCCAAGTGAAATAAAAACAAAGCATTTTTCTGTTTTCACAGGGCAAAGACAGTTTTAGAATGCTATTCTTGTCATATGTTTAGTTTCACTTAGGTTGATTCTTTGGCCATCTAGAAAGTACAGCTGCACAAGTTTTATTTTAATCTGCTGCTCTTTGTTGAAGACTGCAGTTTCTCTTTGGTGGCAAATTCTCAGGAAGAAATCGTAGAAAAAATTTTTTTTTTGTTTTAATTTAAGCTCCTGTAAAAGTAATGGGAGCTATAAAAGTACTTTAAAAATCTATGTCTGAAGTATCATTTGAAAGGATATTTAGAATCTAGTCATAGCATTTAATTGTAATAAGATTTATATCCATTGTTTTAAATCACAAGTACTATTTTGTTGTACTAAGAATGAAAAATTTTAGTATTTTTTTCAAGAGAAGATGATCATTACACTTTGAGAGAAGGAAGTTGATTTTTTTCTTTTTTTTTTTGTTTTTTTAGTGCAATGGAGCAATCTCAGCTCACTGCAACCTCCGCCTCCAGAGTAGCTGGGATTATAGGCACATGCCACCATGCCTGGCTAATTTTTATATTTTTAGTAGAGATGGGGTTTCACCATGTTGGCCAGGCAGGTCTTGAACTCCTGACCTCAAGTAATCTGCCCACCTCGGCCCCCCAAAGTGCTGGGATCACAGGCGTGAGCCACTGTGCCTGGCCAATTCTTTTTCTTTTCTTTAGCATTGTAACAACACTTTTATTTTTTACAATTTTCTTTAAATCTCATGAGAATTTCTCTCATGCCTGCTAATGTTTATTGAGAGAATATCTGTGCCAATATTTACATTGGTTTAAAATAAGAAATGCTAGTAACAATTATTTTCTGATTTATTTCATGCATTATGAAATGATCATACTTCCGCTTGGGGTCTCTCAGTAAGTGGTGAGTAAGTCTGGACACTCCTGGTCAATGAGCTGTGGCGCAGATGCATTAAACACCTCTGATGACTTAGGAGAAATGAGTCTGTTTTGTGTAGAGTGAGGAAATTGTTTTAATGAACCATCTCTTATCACTAGAAATTCCTTTATAACACCAGCTCTCAGCTTATCTTCTTGTGATCCTTTCCTCCACTCCCTTCCTCAGCTCCTCTATGTTCTGGGCCACTCCCCACTCACTTTAAACAATGCTACTTTTAAACGAAGCAAAACAACAGGATGAAACATGACTGCACGTGCCAGATAGTTGAGAATTAAAAGCTCTTATACTACAGATGGCCAGATTGTGGAGAGTGGGAAACCTACACACTGCTGGTGGGAGAGATACTACCTTCTGAAGCGCAATTTGGGAATATTTAATGATATCAAATGAGCATATCACCAAGACTTAGTCATTCCAACCCTAAATGTATACTGTAAAAAAAGTCTTTTGCATGCATAAGGAGATATAATCAAGAATGTTTATGTTAACATGTTTATAATAGCTCCTCCTCTCAAGGAAATGGAGAATTAATAGATACCTTCAGCTGTAATCTTCTTCTTTTTTTTTTTTTTTGAGACGATCTTGCTTTGTCGCCCAGGCTGGAGTGCAGTGGTGCTATCCCGGCTCACTGCAACCTCCACCTCCTGGGTTCAAGCAATTCTCCTGCCTCAGCCTCCCTAGTAGCTGGGATTACAGGCTCCCGCCACCACGCCCAGCTGATTTTTGTATTTTAGTAGAGACGGGGTTTCACCATGTTGGTCAGGCTGATCTCAAACTCCTGATCTCAAGCAATCCGCCCACCTTGGCCTCCCAAAGTGCTGGGATTACAGGTGTGAACCACCGTGCCCAGCCAGCTGTAATCATTTAATGGAATATTATAGAGCACTTAAAACAAATCAGTTAGTGCTTCAGACATCAATATCAATATATCTCAAAACAACAGTGTTGGGGTAAAAAAATTACTTGTGTACAGTATCATAACATCTATATAAAATATCATCAGTGCAAGAGAATGCTTTTATACACACTTGTGTTATAAAAGGATAGACATGTGCATGGAATTATAAACAACATTCAAAATAGTTACCTCTTAGGGGATAGGAATGGAATAAAATTGGGAAGGGAAGATGAGAGTCTTCAACTGTATCTGTAATGTTATAGTTCTAAATCTAGGTGGTAGATTATGAGTGCTAATTTTTGTACTTTTTATATACTTGAAATATTTAATAATTAACCTTTTTACAAAAAGGAAAAGGTTGCTATATTCTTTTATTTTTTGTATCCACCAGGATAACGTATATGCATTTTGGACGCTGGAATCCCAAAATATTTTTAGTGTCTTTTTTCTATGTTCTGGCTGTGGTTAGAAAGCTTCAGATATTTGGATATTTCCCTTTCTGCACTCAAACAGACTTTGTTCTCATTTTATCCATTACAGAAGTAATGTTTCTTGATAGGTTGGTAGGCACATCAGTTAGTGGTGATGCAGTTTGTGTTGAAATGTAGTGATTATGTTAGATTATTTCTTGTTCAAAAAATGTAGTTGTATTTTTATCTTTAACCATTGGCTGAAAAGTTACTTTACGGATGGGATTTTCATTAATAGACTATTCTCTGTGGCAACCTGTCTACATGCTTACTCCTTCACTATCTCACTGAATACAGAACACACATATGTGATGCTTGAACCCCTTACTCTGCCTCAGTGCCTCTATTATTTTCTAGAGTGGGATCTGGCTAGCATGAAATCTTAGGTGCACAAACCAAAATTTGTAACATTTCACTAAATTAGCCCTTAAAAATCAGCAAATTTTAATAATACGGCAGCTCCCCAAAACATTAAAAATAAAATTACCACATGATCCAGCAATTCCACTTCTGGATATATACCCAAAAGAACTGAAAGCGGGATCTTGAAGAGGTGTTTATATACCCACGTTCATGGTAGCATTATTCTTAGTAGCCAAAAGGTGGAAGCAATCCACATATTTATCAACAGATCATTGGCTGAACAACATGTGGTATATACATATAATGGAATATTATTCAATCTTAAAAAGGAAGGAAATTTTGACATGTGGTACAACATAAATGAACGTTGAAAACTACTGCTCATTTGAGCAGTTCTGTGATACCTAGACCCATGATCTTTTATCTGCAGGCGCTGAGGGACTCAATCTCCTTTAGAACTTAAACACGGAGTCTTGTCTTTCTGGCACTCATTCATATCCATTTGAAGCAAATGGTTATAGTTTTGAAAATAGCAGTGATGTCCATGTGTAAACTTTGATGATTATACCAGTTTGTAAATTGGTGAGGAGACCTGGTAATTTGTTACAAATACCTCACACTTAAATTGAATTCTTACCTGTATTTGGAGAATCTACTCGGATTCCAGAGTGTTCTTAAACCCATAAAAACGTTTATCTCTTTTTTTGTTTTTACAAACAAAAAACAGTACTTCCTTTTGTTAAAGTTTTGCCTCCCTTATCAAAGTAAATAAGATGAATTTGGTTTTAGCTTGAGTTGTGCATGGAATTAAAATTTTTATTTTTCAAAGGTTTAGTATTCTTTTAGTTTAACAAAGAATTTTTGCTGGATTCTTTTCAGCGTTTTAAAAATCATCAACTTGTTAGTGGTACAAAGTACACACTCAGTAAATGTTTTTTAAAAACATCCTTGGAAAATATGATCCTATAAAGTGGTCTCACAATTTGTGAACTGGAAACATTGGCCCTACCCCTTTTTAATAGTGCTGCCTCTGGACATCTCTGAAAGTTTCTAGCTTACTTTATAACCAGCTGTTGATTTAAAAACCCTGGGACTCTGTACTCTTCCTGGTTCAACGTTGCTATCCCTTACACTTCTTTTCATTTGGTAGAGACAATCTTGTTCCTTTATTTTATTTATTCAGAAATGATCTAACTTTCATCTAAGCTATAATCATTCCATCTCAAATTGGGGAAAGAAAGGTAATTTGTGGGGAGGAGCAAATAAGCAATTCATATAACACTGCTTTATGAAGGTTTTCTCTGAAGATCTTGAATTGACAAGCTAGATGAATGATTTATTTAGCAGGAGTTGACTTCCCAATTGTAGAATCCCTGAGGTTATTGAAGGGACTCAAGACTGGAAAATTCAGCTTTCTTGGATGTCAGTTAGCAATAGTATACCTTCTAAGGAATTATGTGTAGACTGGATAAAATATGCCCTTGCTTTCTCCTTCCTGATACCTCTTTAACCACCCTCACTCCTTGCCCACTGTTTTGAATCTCTTATTACCATTTTGTCTAAGAGGCGATGCACAATGCCATTATATGACTGTGGGCACCAGCTATTTTTCTCGTTTGTAGTGACTCTGGTCATAGGCCTATGATTTTGAATACCCTTAAAGAGTAAGAAGGACTACTTCTGCACACAGAGGAAGGAGTGGGGCAAGCCTTGCTGAATTATCTTTATTTTCATTTATTCTAAATAAATGACTCTTTCTGTGGAAGTTGATCTTTTTGGCATTGTAACCCATCACCCTCTTTGGGCCTTTTTAGAATATATCTTTGAAACTATTACTGAAATATGTGTATGTATTAGTTCATTTTCATGCTGCTGATAAAGACATACCTGAGACTGGGTAATTTATAAAGAAAAAGAGGTTTAATGGACTCACAGTTCTATGTGGCTGGGGAGGCCTCACAATCATGGCAGAAGGTGAAAGGCACGTCTTACATGGCAGCAGACAAGATAGAATGAGAGCCAAGTGGAAGGGGAAACCCCTTATAAAATCATCAGACCTCGTGAGACTTATTCACTACCACGAGAACAGTATGGGGGAAACCACCCCCGTAATTCAGTTATCTCCCACCAGGTCCCTCCCACAACATGTGGGAATCATGGGAGCTACAATTCGAGTTGAGATTTGGGTGGGGACACAGCCAAACCATATCAATGTGTGAAGTATGATTTACTGTAGAAAAATTCACTATACCTCCAACTTTAACAATACAGTTTAAGAAAAGTAATACATGCACTTGAATAATATGGCCCAATTAGGTGTTGCTGAAAGAAACAACTGGTTAAAAAGAAGAAGTTAATTATAATAGCAACACAGTATAAAGTGAAGTTTGTGTTAAGAAGCTCTGTTAGGCCAGGCACAGTGGCTCATGCCTGTAATCCCAGCACTTTGGGAGGCTGAGGCAGGTGGATCACCTAAGCCCAGGAGTTCAAGACCAGCCTGGTCAGCATAGTGAGACCCAGTTTCTACAAAAATTACAAAAATTAGCTGGTCATGGTGGTACGTGCCTGTAGTCCCAGCTACTTAGGAGGCTGAGGTAGGAGAATTGCCTGAGCCTGGGGAGGTTGAGGTTGCAGTGAGCTGAGATCACGTCACTGCACTCCAGCCTGGGTGATAGAGTGACAGAGTGAGACCCTGTCAAAAAAAAAAAAAAAAAAAGCTCTATTAAATGCTTTATGTATAAAATGTCATTCATCAGCATTCCAGCCAGTTTAGAGACAGATACTTACTTACGGCAGAGTTCTTCCACCAAGATATACTTATTTAAATATGAAAAGAAATTAATAGGGAAAAGAGAGGCTAGAATTCCTTTTAGGATTACTTTCCAGCTTTGATATAATTTAACCTGATTTTTGGTACAGGTTGTTTTAATTGATAGGTGTTCATATTCAAGAGAAGGATGTGTTCTTAGCCCCCGTCATGAATAACAGAGGTGTAAAAGGTCTCTAGACCTGGCAGTGCAGGAATTGAGTTGGAGTTGTTTGCTTTGGTTTATTAATACCTCCTCCTATAAATGGCTTTAAAGTACTGCAAGTAATTTCATTAACTTACTCCATTTGGCCTTTACATAGAACCCAACGAGACAGACAAGTTAGATATTATTTGGATTGGAGAGATAGAAGGTATTTTCTTTTTCTTTTTTCTTTCTTTCTTTCTTTTTTTTTTTTTTTTGAGAGGTCTGACTTTGTCCACCCAGCCTGGGGTGCAGTAGTGCCATTTTAGCTCAGTGCAACCTCCACCTCCCAGGTTCAAGCAATCCTCCCATCTCGACCTCCTGAGTAGCTGGGTGTATAGGCACGTGCTGCTACACCTGGCTAATTTTTGTATTTTTTTGTAGAGATGGGGTTTTGCCATGTTTCCCAGGCTGGTCTCAAACTCCTGGGCTCCAGTGATCTGCCTGCCTCTGCCTCCCAAAGTGCTGTGATTACAGGCATGAGCCAACGCTCCTGGCCAGAAGATATTTTCTTTACAGAAGAGAAATGAGATGCGTGATGACTTGTTTGGGGAACACACACAGCTAGTGTCGGGGCAAGGATAAGCCCTATATTCTTTGACTTGTCATCTGGTACTTTCCTCTCTCAGTCTATCCACAGATTTCATATGTTCTGCAAAAGGATGATTTTCTAGGTTTTTTTTTTTAAGATTATTGAGATTTTTTTCTTTCAAAGCTTGAGCTTTTTTAGCAGTGTGCAGAAAGGGTACAGGGGTGTTTCTCCTTCTCAGCAAGGCCTAGGAGGCCCAGACAGCCCATCTGATAGTTTCTTGTTTTGCTTTTTTGACACATTGAAATGAGTTAAGAAGATGGAGCTGAGGAGTATAGGGATTATTCTTCTTTTCCCCAACTTTAATGGAAAACTTGCCAAGTTCCACTAGGACAGAAAGATGGATCAGAACGGAAGACCCAGAAAGTCACCAGCCAGGGAGAGGTTCTTTCCCTGGGCAAGAACTCCAAGCCTGCTCCTTTCTCTTCTTTCAGGAAGATGAAATCCTGGTTCCTATTCCTGCTTCTCCCACCCCAAGTCTGATTTGACTTGGCCACCCCATGCCTGCTATTTCCACTTCTTTCCCTCGCTGCAGTTACCTAAATTTTAGGCACGAAAACTTTCTAGTGGTGGAAATACTCCATTTAGTTATCCCTGAGGTGACCTTTTCAAACACTGTCCCAGAGAGCTATCAAAAGTTAGTCTTTGCCTTCAAATGAGCCTTGGACTAGACTTTTTTTTTTAGTCTTGCTTCCCTTAATTGGTTATCAACCAATACCAGAAAATGAGGAAAAGAATTTTTTTGAATGTTTTTGGTATAGCCAGGGCTACACTGACCAAAAGCCCCCTAAATACCTCAGACAAGTATGGAGTTGTAGTGGGGTAATGCATCTTCAGAAATGTGCCCCTGGCAAGGAACTGGAGTTTATATTGATTTTATCTTCTTATTCATAGGTACTTGAGAGGAAAATTTCCATAAGCTGATGTGAAATAGAGCAGTTATGTCTTAAATTTATTCCCTTTCCTTCCCACCCCTCTTTAGTGGATTTAATACAAATTAAGCATTCTCTGCTCTAGATACCTTTCAAGGTCTTATTTGTTATTTATTTGGATTGAGTTAAATGAACAAACAGTACCTTTGCTCCATTAAAGTTGATGCCTCCTTTAAGGTTACATGATAAACTGTGAATAAACTCTGTCTCCTTCAGGAGAACAGGATTTGTAGCCCTTTAGCATCTACAAAGCATAAGCAATAGCTAACAAGAATTCAGATGTTACACGAATGATTTTTCTTTCTCTTTTTAAGAGATGGGACTCTCTTGTCACCCAGGCTGGAGTGCAGTGGTGCGATCATAGCTCTCTGTGGCCTCGAACTCCTGGCCTCAAGCAACCCTCCTGCCTCTGCCTCTTGAGTAGCTGGGATTACAGGTGCACACCATCATCTGGCTCAGGAATGATTTTTATAATTTGCAGGCACAATCTGCAAGCATAATCTAAAATGCATGCATTATAAGGTATGCATAATCTGAAATGAAGATGGAGGAGACATGTAAGAGGGTTATTATTCCAATGAGCAATTCATAAGGAAGATATAGCATATTGGCACTAAGCCAGTAGTGGCCATTTGCTTTTCTATAGAGCCTTCTGCTCACTCAGTACTCACCACTGCTCCCTTCCCTGCCACTTCCATTTCTGTGCCTGGTGCATCAAAAACAGAGTCAAGGGTAGAATATCTTGTATGCTGGGGGAGCATGAGGGCATCTCTCCTTCTAGCAGCACAAGGACAAGACTGACTATGAGAGCCCTTTAGGCAAAAGCAATTGATGAACACAGCGTTAGAAGAAACTAGCAATCACTTAGTCAACTCTTTTAATGTCACATTAGAGAGAAGTGAAATGGCTAGCTGGGAGCAGAGCCATGTCTTACACATATCTACCCCTAATTCATAGTCCAATATTTTATACATTCATTAATTTATTCATTTATTCATGCTTTTGTAGTACCTGCTATATGTCATGACATTTGCTAGACAGTTAGTCAGGATACAAATATGAATAAAATACATGGTCTTTGCACCCCAGGAAGTCATGATGTAGGGTGAGAGAATCATAGGAACAAAAATGTGCAATGTAGAAAATGAAGTGCTTTCGAGGAGATCTGTGTGAGGATTAATGACAACACAGATAAAGACATAATCTACTTCTGTTGGGGATGTCACAGAACACAGTGAAGGCAGGCTTCACAGAAGACAGGTTTCTTATACATTGCACAGAGGATGCTGCACAGAGAGGACGGAGAGGGCATTTCCTCGTTACTCAGAGGGGAAGAGAGAAGGATATTCTATCAAGTGAGAGCCATATTTGCAAGCGTATGGTTTGCTACTCTGGAGAGATGCTCCATAAATCAAGTTTGAAAAATTCTACATACCGTGTTCCTGGCTTTGTGATTATCCAACATTTTTCAACTTCCTTGTTCGTGAGCCATTTCTGTGTGTGCGCAATATTAACTATTTGAAATACCTGCAGGAAAAGCCACTTTCAACCTTCCTCTACAATGCCACTCATCTGTCCCTTGATTTCCATTCCTGGGGCACCCCCATTGACTAAGCACTTACTATGATGTCTCTGGACTTTTTCAGTAGCCACCTAAATGCTTTTCCCCATCAAATACTAAGTACTGGCCAGGCACGGTGGCTCATACCTGTAATCCTAGCGCTTTGGGAGGCTGAAGCAGGCGGATTGCTTGAGCCCAGGAGTTAGAAACCAGCCTGGGAAACATGGTGAAACCCCATCTCTACTAAAAATACAAAAATTAGCCAGGCATGGTGGCAGGCATCTGTGGTCCCAGCTACTTGGGAGGCTGAGGTGGGAGGATTTCTGGAGCCTGGGAAGTTGAGGCTGCAGTGAGCCGTGATCACGCCACTGCACTCCAGCCTGGGTAACATAGCGAGATCCTGTCTCAAAAAATTAAAAAAATAATAATTAATACTAAGTACCATCATCAAATTAGTCTGTGTAAAACTTTAACAAGGTTTACCTTTTATTTATTTGTCCTTCTAAGGTAATACATTCACTTGCTACAAACATTTAAAAGTACAAAATGATATACAGTGAAAATTTATTATTTTACCTTTATCCTCTAGTCAGCCAACCGACTCCATTGGCAACCACTGTTTTTAGTTTCTTATACATCCTTCCAGAGAGATTTTATGAATTTACAAATTAGAATTTCATTTTTCTCTCTTTTATACATAAATAGCAGCATAGGATAAAAAACTGTTCTCTATTTTGCTTTTTTTACTTAGCAGATCTGGGAGATCCTTCTCTATCACTTCATTGTTTGTTTGGTTCTTCATTGTTTGTTTGGGTGTAATGTATTCCAGTGTATGGAGGTACTAGTGTTTATTCAACTAGTTTTTAGATGATGGCCATTTATGTTGTTCTCAGTCTTTACTATTACAAATGGTGCCCCAATATGTGCTGATACTTCTTTGAACATATCACTCACCTTAAAAAACACGTTGACTGCCAGGTGCTCACAGAGCAGAGTACTTGATTGTAGCATTCAAAGCCTTCTTCAATAAGGCTCCAAGTAGCTTTCTAATCTTACTTTTTGTATGTGTCAAAATGAACTTTCTGCTTTAGCCAAATGACTACGTTCAAGGGTTTCCCCCCCCCCGCCCCAAGTACCTCTTTAATTCACTCTTCCATAGGTCCCCAACTGAACTGTCTTCTTTAGCTCCCTGTGATAATGTTTATTGTTCCTCAGATGGGCCTTTGCTTTACCTAGCTCTCCGGCCTGGATCCTCACCTTCGGGCTTTGCCTTTGGAGGTCGTGTCTGTCCTTCACAGCTCAGCTTGAGTTCCACCTTCTCTGCTGAGCTTCCCAGGCTTTCTCAATCTACAGGAACGTCTTTCTCTGATAAAGCATAGCCCTTGCTGTCTGTGTCATTCTTTTTACTTTTAGCAATTGTGCGTATACACACATTTCCATCCAGACTTACATAAATATTAAATGTGTACATGTCCCTTTTTTATCTGCAAGATTGTCAGGTATTGAAGAATATCTTTTAGTCATTTTTTTTTTGAGTCAGGATCTTGCTGTGTTGCCCAAGCTGGAGTGCAGTGGCACAGTCATAGCTCACTGCAGTCTCGATCTTCAAGGCTCAAGTGATCCTCCTGCCCCAGCCTCCCAAGTAGCTTGGTCTATAGATGTGAGGTGTGTGCCACTACACCCAGCTAATTTTTAAATGTTTTCTAGAGGCAGAGTCTCATCATGTTGCCTAGGCTGGCCTCAAACTCCTAGTCTCAAGTGATCTTCCGGCCTTAGCCTCCCAAAGCGCTGAGATTCACAGGCGTGAGCCACGGCACCAGGCATTTTTAGTGTTTTGCGTACATCTTCACAGCCCTCAGAACTACCCAGTGCAATTCTTTCCTCTGTCAGTTTTTGTTTTCTCATCTGCTATCCTTAAACATTCAAAAATCTTACATGCTCCTTTGCATGAAAGTCCTCGCTGGTTCTTCTTTGCCCCATGTGGATTCAGCATCCTGGTCCTGGGCTGAAGATGATGGCCACTCAGCCGGGCCTCGCCTGGCCACACTCTTCCCTCCCAGATCTGGCTCCTTGCCTCAGCCAGATGGACTCGCCCTTGAGGCTCCACAAATGCCTTACTATTTCTGTTTCCATGGCAACATTCATGCCATCCTTTCCAATATGCTGTTCCCTTTTCCCTTTTCTAAATGATGATTCCCCAATCTCAGTGAAGCCTTGATACAACAGGCTTTTCTAGATCGTCTCTCCGGTGTCTGTAGTCATGGTGAGGTATAGGAATAACAATACTGATAGTTAGCTTATATTGAGAGCTTTTATGTGTCAGGCACTGTATAGCTGTATTATTTGTATGATCTCACTCAATCTTCACAACCTAGAAGATAGGCACACTGCCTACACTGTGTACTTATCCCATTCTTTTTTTTTTTTGAGGAGTCTCACTCTATCACCCAGGTTACAGTGCAGTGGTGTGATCTCAGCTTGCTGTAGCCTCCGCCTCTCGGATTCAAGTGATTCTCCTGCCTCAGCCTCCTGAGTAGCTGGGATTACAGTCATGCAGTCATGTGCCACCATGCCTAGCTAATTTTTGTATTTTTAGTAGAGATGGAGTTTCACCATGTTGGCCAGGCTGGTCTCGAGCTCATGACCTCAGGTGATCCACCTGCCTCCACCTCCCAAAGTGCTGGGATTACAGGCATGAGCCACTGCACCCGGCCACTTATCCCATTATATTTCTTAATGAAAAACACACAAATTATGACTATTTTTTGTCAGATGTCTTGATTATCTGTGTGTGGATTTGCTGGTGGCCAATACCCTTTATTTCTAGCTGCTCAGGATGTAACACACTGTTTTTTCCCCTCCCAGAGTGTGAGAGACATTGTGCTTAGGGAAAGCAAACTCGTTTTAACCTCCTCCCAAAGAGATGGTGGCTGATCAGGTAATCTGCAGAAATTATTTTTAGGTTATTCAGTTTGGGGATTTTACATATTAATGCTGGTTTTTTGTTTTGCTTTGTTTTGTTTTTTAAACTGCAGACAATACTTTTGTATTTTCCTGTCTCCTCCACAGATTGTAAACTTTTTAGGCCGGGCATCGTGGCTCGCACCTGTAATCCCAGCATTTTGGGAGGCCAGAGTGGGAGAATTACTTGAGGCCAGGAGTTTGAGACCAACCTGAGCAACATAGTGAGATCTTGTCTCTACAAAAACAATTACTAAAATTAGCTGGTTGTGGTGGCATGTACCTGTAGGCCCGTAGTCCTAGCTACTTGGGAGGCTGAGGTGGGAGGATCACTTGAGCCCAGGAGCTTGTGGCTGTAGTGAGTTATGATTGTGCCATTGTACTCCAGCCTGGGCAACAGAGGCAACCTTTTCTCTAAAATAAGTAGGTAGATAGATAGAAAACTTTTCAGATGCGGGAACTGAATCTACAGTTCCTAAAATTTCTAATTGCTAATATCATTGTTAATACAAATTTTCCCACATAGTTCAATAAATGTTGTTGAATTATTCAGTTTTGTATTAACTTGTGGTATATTTTTTTCTTGTTTTTCAGGAAATCATTTGCCAGAAGAATACTGTGAGTACTTTATTTAACCTTCCACAGTTTTAAAAATATCTTCTTTTCCATTAACTAATCTTTGGTATTTTTTAAATCTCCACAAATTATTAATTTATATCTCTATTTTTCCTCTTTAGATTTTCTGATGTATCAGTATAAATATGGTTATCTAAGTACTTCATTGTAGTGAAACTTTATTTTTCATAATGAGAGATGGCACTGATACATGTCTTTTTCTGCATATATAATTATGTTTTGGAAGAAAATGTTTCATAGTATATTCAGGCCAGGTATGATGGCTCACGCCTGTAATCCCAGCATTTTGGGAGGCAGAGGCAGGCAGATCACCTGAGGTCAGGAGTTCAAGAACAGCCTGGGCAACATGGTGAAACCCCATCTCTACTAAAAATACAAAAATTAGCCAGGTGTGGTGGCATGCTCCTGTAATCCCAGCTACTCAGGAGGCTGAGGCAGGAGAATCGCTTGAACCCGGGAGGCGGAGGTTGCAATGAGCCAAGATCATACCACTGCATTCCAGCCTTGGTGACAGAGTGAGACTACGTCTCAAAAAATAAATAAATAAAAAGAAAATCTTTTATAGTGTATTCAATGTTGTGGAATTATGAGTGGCACTAAAGCAGCCTATATCCACACACAGATACACACACATATGTGTGTGTGTATATGTGTCTGTAGTATGTTTCCATGGCAACATTCATGCCATCCTTTCCAATATGCTGTTCCCTTTTCCCTTTTCTAAATCATGATTCCCCAACCTCAGTGAAGCCTTGATATGACAGGCTTTTCTAGATCGTCTCTCCAGTGTCTGTAATCATGATACGGTATAGGAATAACAATACTGATAGCTAGCTTATATTGAGAGCTAGCTAGCTCAATATAGTATAATTACATATACACTGATATATAGATATCTTTATCTATTTTCTACTTGAAGAGATTGATTTAAGTTCCTAAGTATTGTATTCTGCCTCTGAGACCACACTACAGAATTCCTAACCTCCACACAGAATTAAACAAATGTGAAAACATGAGAAAAGTAAATTTTAAACTTTAAAAATGCTGTGTGAAGAAGAATTATAAAGTGGAAACAGCCTTGTTAGGCCAATGGTTGTGGCCAATGGTTGTACATTTATTTCAGAAAGCAAGCCAATATTTAAAAACCTTAAAGAATGTACCTCTGCAACTCGGAGTGAAGATAATATACAATATATTATAAAAGCCTGCACAAGATTTGATTTAAGACGACAAAATTAACAATACAATTGGTCATTTCTCCTTAAATCAGAAATTTTAAGCCTTTTTTTATAGTAGTGATTATACAACTCTGAAGTAATTTTGAAACTTATGCTTAAGATTTAACCAGGGCAGAGGCATATTTCAGCATAAATAATGTTGCCATTATAAACTCTTATCCTTCCTATCTCAACAGGAAATGAGCAATTATTGCTTCATGCTTCAATGCACTGTTTTAAAATACTGTTTAATTTGTTAAAGGTGTGAAACTGTTTAATTTATCTCACACATTTTTTTAAACAAATATTGATTGGACATGCGCTGCACGCCAGGCTTTGGGCTTGGTGCCTCAGGGTTCTCACAGGGGAGGCTGGAAGTGGAAACAAGCACATGTGTAACTGTTGTGTAGACAGTCTAATTGGTAGAAAATCAGCGAACAAAGAAGCAGACAAATTAGAAAATGAACGTAAGGTGATGTGCTAAAGAGAGGGTAGCCATTATGTCAGTGTCCTTCAGAGAAGGTAGCACTCCCTGAGACCGGAATGGCAGAAAGAAGTCCATCCTGCCTAGCCCAGCTTGGACTTGTGGAGAAGCAGGCTGATAAAAGAACCAAATATTGTACATTTTGAAGAAGTTGCCCGCTGACTTGAGAGAGAGGTGTTGCGTTTCAGGTGCTGAATGTCCTTATAAAAAGTTGAATATTTCGAGCATCTCTATCAATACATTTGAATGCTGAGAGCTTTTCCTTCCAGAAGCTCATTTCATTTTCAACACACACTTCTATTTACCTTTATGTAGTTTCTAAAAATTGAAAACCAGAATTGGAGGTTTTTTTTAAAAAAAAAGAAAGAAAAAACGGTGAAAATAATTAATTAGGAGCCAGGGCAGTGGCTCATGCCTGTAATCCCAGCACTTTGGGAGGCTGAGGCGGGAGGATCATTTGAGGCCAGGAGTTTGAGGCCAGTCTGGCCAACATGGTGAAACCCTGTCTCTACTAAAAATACAACAATTAGCCAAGTGTGGTGGCCCATACCTGTAATCCCAGTTACTTGGGAGGCTGAGGCACGAGAATCACTTGCACCCAGGAGGCAGAGGCTGCAGTGAGCCGAGATCATGTCACTGTGCTCCAGCCTAGGCAACAGAGTAAGATTCTGTCTTAAAAACAACAACAACAACAACAAAATGAATTAGAACAAGACTAGATTTTGAGCTGTGGGATTTTATAGCATGTGTTGTTATTTCATGACCATGCCTCAGTGTTTTGAAATTTAAGGAAACAAGGTCTTTGAAGCAAGTTTAAATATTTTAGAATGAGTACTTTATTAATAAAAGGCAATTGTTCCACTTAAGGTGTCTGTTCTTGACCACATATGGGTTGTTTTTATTTTCTTTAGATTATCAGCTATTTCAAACTATGGGTTTGGTGGCAATCTGCACACAGAAAATACAGAAATAACATTTCTAAGTTACATGTGAGCCAACTTGGGAAATAAATGTTCCCATGCTATTAGTTTTCATTATTTTGCAAAAGTGCTTTTCTGGGCAATTATATCTTTTTGAAAAACACAACTTTTCCTCCACTGCATACTCACTGGGCTGTCTCTTAGCTCAGGCCCAGTTGTATCCATGTGGCTTCTGCAACTTATCACCCCCCTTTTTTCCTGACATTGGCAATGGGAAATTGAAAAAAAAAAGATTGCCTTAGAAACATAGGAAAGAAACTCCAAAGAATGCACTGAAGCCTAGAACTTGGGAAAACCCTTAGCATGCTTAGGTATTTTCAGCAAAGACTCTGAAGCCTTATACCATGGGGTTTGTTTCAGGAACTGCTTTTCTCTGCTGTTTGCATACTCATTATTACCCCTTTACCTCTCCTCTGCCTAACACACACCCAGACATCTGATAGTCATTCTCTCCCAGAATTAGTTTTACACAGGTGCGGTATTCCCCATTGCCCCGTATTTCAATAATAATATCTGATAAACTAATATGTGTAGTATCAAGGTTTCTGAGGCTACATAATTTTATCCAGCAGCTAAAACTCTGATACCACTTTTCTGCTTTATTGGCTTTTTGGCTCTTTGTTCTTATTTTGTGACTTGGAGGATTCAGATAATTTTCGTTTGTAATTTTGAGTTACGGTGCTTATCTACAATAGTGTTTGATTCTGTTGTTCTTTTAGAACAATTCTCATAGTTGAAGCTTTAGATGCTTTAGAAAGCAGCCTCTTTGGTATCCTTGCCTTTCTTTTCTGCTTCGGCAGTAGCTTGGGTAAAAGGATTAAATTGGGCGGATGTGCTGTGGGATCTTGGTAACATTTTAGAAGCAGGACATGTTCACTTTCCCTTTTCCAATTATTGTTTCCTCTTCTAATTATTGTTCCATGGAGGAGAACTTGAGACAGGAACAATTTAGCATACTTGATTTTCAAATCAAATCTCACTCTCTGGAGGTTCTTCTTGTGCTTTAACTGGAAGTGAGGTTTGGTTTCTGCTTCATTACCTGACATACAAGAAGCAGCCTTAAAGGATAACATAGTCATAAATAATTAAGTCCGGTCATAAGGGCATTTGGCATTTCTTGCCTGTTTTCTGTGAACAGTCATTTGGCTCATACAGGGTTCCCGTAGAAAGTGACAGAAGGTTAGAGAGCAGGTGTGTCTGCTGTAAAGGCCACTCAGGAGGGTGCATAACCCCCTAGTGGGAAGGACATGCCATCTAGAGAAAGAATCCCTGGGCTGGAGTGCCAAACATGTTACAGACCAACTGTACGATCTCTCTAAGCCTTACCTGTCTCCTCACTTTTAAAATGAAGGCCACAGCAGCTTCTTTGTAGGTTGTGACCCACTGACTTATGACTGTTCATACCCTGGCACACACACACGGTGAATACATGTTTGTACTTATTACTTAAGTGCTAAGGGTAAGAGAAATGCTGTATTATTCTCCGTATGCTAATATGGCTAGGAATGGATAACCTGGACTTTTTTTGTTCCCCATAACGGCAGTAGTCGGGTGTCCCACATATCTCTTTCTAGTTCTCAGCCTCTGCCTTTTTCTATGATTTTT
The DNA here is from genome assembly GCF_029281585.2 of Gorilla gorilla gorilla. Taxonomy (NCBI): domain Eukaryota; kingdom Metazoa; phylum Chordata; class Mammalia; order Primates; family Hominidae; genus Gorilla; species Gorilla gorilla. The sequence goes on along the minus strand of NC_073229.2, from coordinate 160,896,594 downwards.
CTCATAGAGGTCTCTCCCACTTCTTTTGATTCTACCATATCCAATAATTCTCAGGTCTGTATTTTGGCTTGAAACTATTTTATGTTTCAATCACATATTTCTAGCTCTCTTTTGGACATTTTCACACTAGGTGTTGTGCCCCACCTCAATCCCAACCTCTTTAAAAGTGACTATTTCACCCCATCCCACCAAATTCGAATCTCAACCTTTTGAAGTTCTTCTCATATTTTAACTAGAATTCAGATTCTTTGATTAATTACCTGATATACAAGTGTCTAGAAGAGGCATGTGTTCATAAATAACTTAGTCTGATTCTGCTTTCTGAATTCTTGCTTTCTGTTAATGATACCACTCTGTATAGGTAGTCGCCCTTAGAAGTGCAGAATTGCATTTGATGCCTTACCCCTTCTCAGGTTGTTATCAGTTACCAGATCCAGCTGATTCCTTCTTCAGTCACGCACGTGTCTGTCTCTCTATCGCCACCTCTGCCGACCTGGTCATGCCACAGCATGACTCATCTCCTCAAACCTCATATCTCTTCCCTTTAGTGCATCTTGTTACCTGCCCAGGCTGCCAAAATGCACAGTTTTGATTGTGTATTTTGATTTGTGCATTTTGATTGTGCATTGTGAAAATGCACATTTCTCCCTCCCTCCCTCCCTCCTTCCTCCCTTCTTCTTTCCTTCTTTCTCTCTCTCTTTCTCCTTCTTTCATTTGTTCATTCGTTCGTTCTCCTGACAGAGTCTCACTCTGTCACCCAGGCTGGAGTGCAATGGCGCAATCTCGGCTCACTACAAGTGATTCTCGCACCTCAGCCTCCTGAGTAGCTGGGATTAAGGGCGTGCACCACCCCACCTGGATAATTTTTGTATTTTTGGTAGAGACGGGGTTTCACCATATTGGCCAGGCTGATCTTGAACTCCTGGCTTCAAGCAATCTGCCCGCTTTGGCTTCCCAAAGTGTTGGGATTACAGGCGTGAGCCATCACACTCAGCTGATTGTGTTTTCTTTCCTGCTGTGGATCCTTCTATGATTCTGCATTGTCCAGAATGTACAGTCTAACATCCTTAACTTTGCATTTAGTTCCCTTCCCTGAGCTTCGAGCTCCAGTCAGATTTGCTTACTCAGGGTATCCAACTCACTTTCCACTTTCATCCCTGCTCTGCTTTTGTTTGCACCAGTTTATCCTCGCTTGGGCATCATCCAGGAACCAAGAGAAGGTCAGTGAGCCCAGGTTGTAGTGGGCGAGGGGAGAGTGGCAGGGCTGAGGTTAGAGAGGGGCAGGATCTGCGTAGTCAGGCCCTTGTACATTGCATTGCAATTTCTTCTTTCTCCCAAGAGCAAGAGATGGGGCTTTAAGCAGCTGTGGGAAGTGATCTGAGGGACGGTGTTGAAAGATCACTCGGATGGCAGAGTGGAGAGTAAATTAGAAGACAAGAGTGGAAGCAGGGGGACCAGTTAAAGCTGATGGCAGTGGCTCAGGCCAGGTCCATTGGTGCATGGACTAAAGTGTTGGCCGAGAAGATGGAGGGAAATGGACAAATATGACATTATATTTTGGAGGCAGGACAGATGGGACTTCGATAGGATGTGGAAGGGGAAGGGAATGGAAGCATCAAGGATAACTTCTGGGCCTGTAGTTTTGGTAGTGGGGAGACAGAGAGAGAGCAGCCTCCCAGGGGGTGGATTTGAGCGGGATCTACTTGCGGCATCACCTTACATGTAGGAAGCCCTTCAAATATGAGCTTGTAGCATTTTCATATGTGTGTGCTGCGCCCTGTGACTAAATTATAAGTTCCCTGAAGGCTGAAGGCCATGCTCTAAACTACTTTTTCCAACAGCAATAACGTAGTGCCCTAGTCTTGAAAGATGGTGAATAAATATTTAATTGATGGATAGAAACTGTTCCACTCTTTTTTTGGTATCATCTGTAAGTCCTAATTATTTGAAGTATGCAGTGAAAGGAATTGGGGAAATTTTCATTGTCGTAGGTCATAAATAAATAATGAGGCTTTTCTATTTCCCTTTGCATTTGGAATTATTTAAAATGAGTAAGACATGGGATTCCATCTGTGCCGTGTCTCCAGGCCAGCTCCCCACTTGCCGGTGCCTCCTCTCTCCGCAGATGTGCACTGGGAACTACACCTTTGTTCCTTACATGATAACTCCACATAACAAAGTCTACTGCTGTGACAGCAGCTTCATGAAGGGGTTGACAGAGCTCATGCAACCGAACTTCGAGCTGCTTCTTGGACCCATCTGCTTACCTCTTGTGGATCGTTTTATTCAACTTTTGAAGGTGGCACAAGCAAGTTCTAGGTAAAGTTTAATTAATAATGCCATTTGGTGATGATAATGAAGTGTTATTCTACATCTTTATTTGTGCATGATATCAGGTGCTCCTGAGATATCAGTATACAGCTAAGAACTAGGGAGAAAATGTTTATTATCCTCCAAGTAGATAAAATAGATGCCACACAGTACATTTTATTCACAGAACAGCAACAGAACAACAACTTTAAATCAGAAAAAAATTAAAAAGTCTGCTAACTGCTTTATAGTGATGGTAGAACTAAAAATATATACAAAGCAAGTACAGAAACAATACCAGGATAAATGCCCAGGGACTTCTAGTGTAAGGGCAAGAACACTTCAACTTTAATTAACTCTTAACTCTAATTGTTCTTTCAGTGAAGAACAATTATTTATGTTAATAAATGATAGGCTGAGTCAGGAAGTTAAAGTTATATTATGTTCAAATCATAGGTACTTCACGGCCAGTGCCGTGGCTCATGCCTGTAATCCCAGCATTTTGGGAGGCCGAGGTGGGCAGATCACTTGAGATCAGGAGTTTGAGACCAGCCTGGCCAACATGCCGAAACCCTGTCTCTACCAAAAATACAAAAATTAGCCAGGTGTGGTGGTGCACACCTGTAATCCCAGCTACTCACGAGGCTGAGGCAAGAGAATTGCTTGAACCCAGGAGATGGAGGTTGCAGTGAGCCAAGATCATGCCAGTATACTCTAGTCTGGGCAACAGAGTGAGACTCTGTCTCAAAAACAAAAACAACAAACAAACAAAAAATCATAGGTACATCTAATTTATTTAGAACAATTTGTACTGGAAACAGTAAAATGGAAAACAAAGTTTTGGCATTTTAAGTGGTTTTTTGCAGGAAAATTTATTAAGGTGGAGTACCTTTACCTTTAATTCTTTCTGAAGGCAGAGTAATAAAAGAAATACATTGGCTTCTAAATTTCTTAATAATGCCAGATATGTAAGATATTTATTTAGACATCTGAATGAACTGAAAACTACAAATGCTTTATAGCTAATGCTGCAATATCATTCATGTCTTTATTAAAATGATTGCTTTTCATTGAAATTGTTTCTAATGTCAAACTCTTTGAAATGTGTGTGTTTTTACCAGCCAGTACTTCCGGGAATCTATACTCAATGACATCAGGAAAGCTCGTAATTTATACACTGGTAAAGAATTGGCAGCTGAGTTGGCAAGAATTCGGCAGCGAGTAGATAATATCGAAGTCTTGACAGCAGATATTGTCATAAATCTGTTACTTTCCTACAGAGATATCCAGGTGAGAAGATGTTTAAAGTGAAATCTTTGTTGTGTAGCATGTTGGAGGGATAAGGGAGTATTAACCTCAAATTTCAGTTTGCTGGTAAGCAGTTCATGTTACTACACGTAATTTTTTATTGACTCTCTTAAGCTTTCCATCCTATAATTTTATGATGAATGAAAAAGACTCATGTGAGTTAACCATCAGTAATTGTGAAAGACTTGTATGGTAAAGGCCTGACTTTTTCCTCCAAAAGAACAAAAAGAAAAATCTGCTGGCACAGCGAACCTGTGGACACAGTCTATTCTACTGTTAGCCTCAGGCACACCTGTCAGTGAAAGCTTTGTTTTGGCAAATAGCAGACATTTTTAGAGCTTTCTGGACATACCTTTTATCCCTTGAAATTGTATTGCTTGAAATTGATAGTGCTGAATCTAACTCGCCTGAAGGAAAAAATATGTAATTGATTACTTACAGAAATAACTTTAAAAATATGTAATGTAAAACACACTAACAGGTTATATCATTTTTATTGACATGTCTTAAAATTTTAAAAATAGGGTAAGTGGAATAAAATCCTCTCCAAGTTAGGGATTTGCTCTTAGGTTTTAATAGTAAAATTTAAGTGACATCTGGTTTCTCCTTTCCATTCCTAGCCTTTCAGGTCTGTGTAAAGGCTTCATGTGCTCAAGACAGACTCACATCCATGGAGGGCTGTGGCGCATAGGATCCTGTGGCTAGAGTGCTTACTCATGTGACATGAAACTGTGTTGCTACTTGTAACAGAAGTTCAACCCATTGCCTCATGTCCTTGACATTTTTATTTCCCTGAAATTGTTAGAACACTGCATACCGGGAATCTGGCTCTATGGAGAAATAAACCACCCATATTTAAACAGTAGAGCACTATCATGCTTGGTGTTTTTGTTTCTTTTGCTTTTTTAGTTTTTGTTCAACATGGTAACTCTATGTTTCTAATGTTTTTATATATACGATCTAAACCTTTTAGAAGAAAAACAACAAAAACTGTTTATTCTAGGTTCTTCAAAGTGTTCTGTGGATTCTAGTGTCTTTTTAATGTGTTTCTTGAATTCAGATATCTGGTCGTCAAAAGACATGTTATTGTGAGAATTTTCTCCTAGTGGTTTAATTCTGTGCTATTCTCATCTAATTTGAAAGGACTATGATTCTATTGTGAAGCTGGTAGAGACTTTAGAAAAACTGCCAACCTTTGATTTGGCCTCCCGTCACCATGTGAAGTTTCATTATGCATTTGCACTGAATAGGTAAGAAGAAAAAGTTCCCTTCCAGAATGCGTTAACATATTATTGTGTAACCTGCAATTCTTTACAGGGAATGTGTTTACTGCAGCATTGCAAGAAGGCCCTATTAAAATGTAGTATTAGCATATGTGCTTCAACCCCGTGAAATATAGGAAGCATGCATTCTCATTTTTTTCTGATTTATTTTTCAGTAAAAAAAAAAAAGTCTCACGCTGTTGGTATATTTAAATTCTTACAGGTTTTCTGCTCTGTCAAAGTTTGTATTTGCTATTCATATTTTTTAGAATTGTAAAAGTTACATGAATATGATGTTATCTTTAAGCAAATACACTCAACACCAGATGGTCATTCACACAAAAGTTTTCACTAGAGTAAGGATGGTTATGTCTAGGTGAACATAGTGTTAGATAGTTATTACCAAGGATAAAAAGGAATTTCATGGACAGAAGATTTGAAGTAGTAATTGAGAATAGAAATGATACCTTTTTTATAATAGCTTTATTGAAACATATTTCACAGGCTGGGCGTGGTGGCTCACTCCTGCAATCCTAGCACTTTGAGAGGCCAAGGTGGTAGGATTGCCTGAGCTCAGGAGTTCGAGACCAGCCTGGGCAACACGGTGAAACCCCGTCTCTACTAAAATACAAAAAAATTAGCCAGGTGTGGCAGTGTGCACCTGTAGTTCCGGCTACTCGGGAGGCTGAGGCAGGAGAATTGCTTGAACCTGGGAGGCAGAAGTTGCAGTGAGCCAAGATCATGCCACTGCCCTCCAGCCTGGGCAACAGAGCAAGACTCTGTCTCCAAACAAACAAACAAACAAACTAAATATATTTCATCAAAACAATAAATTTTAAAACATTTTCATCACTCCACAAGGAAACCCTGTACCCATTAGCAGCCCCCCTTCCATTTCCCTCCCAAATCCCCCAACTCTAGGCAACCACTAATCTACTTTCAGTCTTTACAGATTTGCCTATTCTGGACATTTCATATAAATGGAATCATACAGTATGTGGTCCCTTGTGACTGACCTCTTTCACTTAGCATAATATTTTCAAGGTCTAAGAAATGATAACTCTTATAGAATTTTTATCTGGTTTTGTGAACTGTCTACACATACTATTTTAAAGCATGCTACATAAAGCAACTTCCTTAGATAATCAGTTAGTCACACATAGAAATCAAGCAGTTCTTGGGTTTGATTTGATTTTTGGTATCATCTGTGAATGAGTTTGCTAAGTTTTGGAGCAAAAGCCATTGAAACCTAAGGTCAGGGTTTTGTCCCTACTTGGATTAATTTACTCTACCCTATTCAAAGACACAGACTACAACTCTAATCTCGTTTCACCAACTTGAACCTGCATATAGGCTGCAGGGAAATTGGAAGGATTGTGGATGAGTAAGTACAAATCCATCACCATTATTAACACAGAAACTCAAAAGAAATCCTTGTTAGACCTAGTAGACATACAATGGGATAAAACAAAAAATTAGGCTTAGGACAGAGGTTTACAGAGGACTCTCGAAATCTAATTGTTTCTGTCCTGGCAAATTTCTCTAATATTAATCAACATGTTAAGTAGAGTTTTTAAAAAAGAATTGATCTATATTGCTTCTGTAATGTATATTGAAACAACGTTTTCTGCCTTAGGAGAAATCTCCCTGGTGACAGAGCAAAAGCTCTTGATATTATGATTCCCATGGTGCAAAGTGAAGGACAAGTTGCTTCAGATATGTATTGCCTAGTTGGTCGAATCTACAAAGATATGTTTTTGGACTCTAATTTCACAGACACTGAAAGCAGAGACCATGGAGCTTCTTGGTAAGTAAACGGTATATAAATGAGCTACTTACTTAGTAAATCCATGGCATAAAAAAGTATTTGCAAATGAGAGTGTTAAAGTATTATTATAATCCATAAGATTGTGTATTATGAACTAAACCTTAGATTTTATTTTATTTTATTTGTTTTTTGAGATGGAGTCTTGTTCTGTTGCCCAGGCTGGAGTGCAATGGTGTGATCTTGGCTCACTGCAACGTCTGCCTCCCAGGTTCAAGCGATTCTCCTGCCTCAGCCTCTCGAGTAACTGGGATTACAGGTGCCCGCCACCACGCCCACTAATTTTTGCATTTTTAGGAGAGACAGGTTTTGCCCTGTTGGCCAGGCTGGTCTTGAATTCCTGACCTCAGGTGATCCACCTGCCTCTGCCTCCTAAAGTGCTGGGATTACAGGCGTGAGCCACCGTGACCGGCCAATCTTAGAGTTTATAACTTTAGTAAATAATTTGATGAAATTCCTTTAACGTGGTAAATTGGGATAAATGGATGAAAAGATAATTTAAGAAATATAATTTTAAAAAGATATTTTAAATAAGTAATGTAAATAATAAAATATAATTTTGTAGAAAAATTTATATAAAGACATTTTAAAAGACCTGAATGAAAGGAAAAAATATACTGAGTTTGTAGATGAGAAGGCTTGATATTTTAAAGATTTTAATTCCCCCCAGCAGGGGTTTTCATGTGATTTGACAAACCAATTCCAAAATTTATTTGAAAGAATAAAGGACTGAGAATAGGCAAAGCAATTCTGGAAAAGGACAAGGTGGAAGGACTTGCTCCACCAGTTATCAAGACTCATTATAAAGCTGTAATGATTAAGATATTGCAGTATGGCTATAGGCATAGACAAACAAAGCACTGGAATACAAGAGACAGCCTGGAACAGACTAAGATATACATAAGTCTAGATTTATGGCAGAATCAGCTTCATGAGCTGTAAAGGAAAGGATGGACTCTATAGTAATGATACTGGGAAAATTTCTTTATCTGCTTGGAAAAATAAAATAAAGTTCTATCCCCATTTTAAGCCGTGCACAAAAAATGAAATCTAAGTGACTTAAATACCAAAACATGAAAAAATACTTTAGAAAAATATTTTTAGAATAAAATGTACAAATTATGTATTACTATTGGATAAGCAAAGATTTCTTTCTTTTTTTTTTTTTTTGAGACAAGGTCTTGCTCCGTCACTCAGGCTGTAGTGTAGTGGTGCAATCTCAGCCCACTGCCACCTCTACCTCCTGAGCTCAAGTGATCTTCCCACCTCAGCCTCCTGAGTAGCTGGGACCACAGGTGTGTGCCACCACGCCTGGCTAATTGTTTGTATTTTTGGTAGAGAGAGGGTTTCACCATGTTGCCCTGGCTGGGGCAAAGATTTCTTAAACAAGGCTTAAAAACGCCATATACCATAAAAGATAAGACTGGGAAAATTGTCTACATGAAAATTGGCTTCTGCTCATCAAAGTAGTAGCTTTTGGAAACAGCAAAGTAGATTCTATTGTGCTGATCTTCCTGTTGATAACAATTATAAATGTTGGAAAAAAGTTGGAAAGCACTGAAGAGTGATTAAAAGTAGCCAGAAACTGGAAAGGTTTTCATCCTTGGATGAAGGGCACTGCATAGGATAAACTCCACATTTAAATGGCTTTTCCCTTGAGACATTCCCTGGTCTTCAGGGAGCAGGACAGATAGAACTCTAGCAGGAAATCACAGTCTTATTGGCCCGAGAGTGAGTTTGAGGCTGCCAGAGGACCTGGACATTGAGTGGGATAAGCCTTTGTGTGAACAAGGTGAACCACCAATAATTTATTTACCTTTTATTAAAAAACTACATACTCTTAAGAGGAGGAGAACAAATCCAAACTCTCTACAGCTTATCATCCAAAATGTCTAATACACCATAAAAATTACTAAGCAACCTGGGTGTGGTGGCATGTTCCCATTGTTCCAGCTACTCAGGAGGCTGAGGTGGGAAGATGGCTTGAGCCTAGGAGTTCAAGACCTGCCTGGACAATATAAAAATACCTTGTCTTATTTAAAAAAAAAAAAGAAAGAAAGAAAAACTCTCAACTACTAAAGTGGTGAAGAAATAGGAAAGTGTGATTCATAATTAAGAAAAAAATTATTCATAGAAATAAACCCATAGATAAAACAGAGTTTAGAATTACCAGACAAGGACATAAAAATAACAATGATAAATATATCAAAGAATCTATTTGAAAAGATGAATATAATGGGTGAAAATATGAGGAATTATAGGAGATATTTGGAAACTGGAAATAACCAAACGGGAGTTCTAGAACTGAAAAGTACAATATCTGAAGTTGAAATGTCATCAAATCAGATTAACAGCAGATAGGACACAATACGATAAAAGAGCAATAAACTTCAAAACAGGTTATTAGAAATCATTGAAATTGAAGCAGAGGAAAGAAAGAGATGAAGTCATTAATAATTCCAATGACCTGTGGCATTTAGTGGTCTAAATACTTTTTTTTTTTTTGAGACGAATCTTGCTCTGTTGCCCAGGCTGGAGTTCAGTGGTGCAATCTCACCTCACTGCAACCTCTGCCTCCTGGGTTCAAGCGATTCTCATGCCTCAACCTCCCAAGTAGCTGGGATTACAGGCATGCCCCACCATGACCAGCTACTTTTTGTATTTTTAGTTGAGTCCGGGTTTCCCCATGTTGTCCAGGCTGGTGTCAAACTCCTGACCTCAAGTGATCCACCTGCCTTGGCCTCCTGAAGTGCCAGGATTACAGGTGTGAGCCACCGTGCCCAGCCTTAAGTGGTCCAGATACTTTTAATTAGAGTCCCAGGAGAGGAGAGATATACTGTTGCAGGGATAATAGTTGAAGAATTAGTGGTCATATATTATCCAAATCTGTTCAAACAAACAAACAAATAAAAAACAGCTCACAGATCTAGGAAGCTCAGCAAAACCCAAGGAGCATAAATATCAAAGAAAATTATCTCTTGGCACATCATGGTAAAATTGGTGAAAAACAGAAATACAAGAAAAGGTCATAAATGCAGCCTAAGAAAGAAGATACATCAGGGGAAAGAGTGAGTGCTGAAGGAAGCCAAAAGATAATGGAATAACATTAAAGTGCTGAAAGAAAAAAACCCAATCAAGCAAGAACTCTGTATCCACTGATAATGTCTTTAAAATATGGGGGTGAAGTAAAGACAATTCTAGATACATCAAAACTGAGATAATTTGTTGCCAGCAGAACTTCACTACAAGAAATGTTAAAGTCTTTAGGCTGAAGGGAAATAAAACCAAATGGATCTATAGGAAAAAGCATATAGCACTGGAAGTGATAAATATATGAATAAATATAAAAGATACCATCAACAAAGAAATCACAGGGAACAATGCATGTAACCAATATAGGATATGTATTCAGTATATATAAATAACTCCTCAAAATATCTTTAAGAAAAAGAGATTAAAAATGCATAGAATATGAACAGGTTATTCACAAAAATGGAATCACAAATGGCCAATAAACATATTTTTGAAACTTATAAAAAGATTATTTTTATACTAGTTTACGCTATTCAGATTAACCAAAATTTATAAATCTGACAATATCAATTGTTAGCCAGGATGTTAGAGGAATGTGAGTCCTAATGCCTGCTGGTTGTGCCATAAATTTCTATACGCACTTAAAAGATTTTGGCATTATTGAGGAAAGTTGAGAACTTGCCTCCCCTAGGTCCAGCAGATTTATATACCCTAGAGTAAATATTAGACATTTCTCTACATAAAAGGTTCAACATAAAAAAAAACTTTAAAAAAGTTGAGCAAAGTAAGCAAGTGGCAGAAGGATACAGAGTACAGTATCATTTATAGAATGTTTAAAAACAGTCATAGAGATTTAGTATAAGTATAGATGCACGGATGGGCATCATAAACTCCAAATTCAGTATAATGGTTACCAGTAGGGAGGAAGAAGTAGAAAGAGATCCTGGAGTGATTCACATGCAATTTCAAGTATATTAAAAATATTTTATTTCTTAAGCTGAGTAGGAAGTATATCGGGGTGTTGCTTATATTATTCTTTTGTACTTAGTATTCCTATCACATTCCCAAAATAGTCCTTGATTTAAAAAAAAAATTCAAGGAGGCCAAGTTAGTTTAGGAATTCCTGTATGGTAGCTGTAATTTTTTTTTCAAGTTTTGAAACAGAAATCTTAGCTTTTAGAAATCTTAGATCATTTTCACACTTTAGAGGGACTGTTTAGTTCTTTTATGTGCTGCCAAAACAGAATACAAGAGACTGGGTAATTTACAATGAATACACATGTACTTCTCATAGTCCTGGAGGCTGGGAAGTCCAAGATCAAGGGGCCAGCATCTGTCAAGGGCCTTCTTGTTACATCAGCTCATGGCAGAAGGGGAAAGAGAGAGTGGGCAAATGGGGCTGAACATGTTCTTTTAAAAGGAGCCCACTCCCTCTATATGGAACCGATTTCTGATATAACAGCATTAATCCTTTCATGGGGTCAGAGCCCTCGTGGCCTTTCACCTTTCATTAGGCTCCATCTCCTAACACTATTGCATTGGGGATTAAGCTTCCAATACATGCTTTTGGGGAGAAACATTCAAACCATAGCAAGAACTGAAAGTAGGGTAATGGGGAGAAGGAGAAACACTTGGGGACAGTAATTTCCTAGATCCTTTAGGGAAGCTTTGGTCTGGACTTTTAAATTTGTACTATAAATTTTTATTACACTGCTAAGAGTTTCACAGTTTATCTTAACCAAATTTATTTTTAAAACTTTTATTTTTTAGAAATAGTGTCTTGCTCTGTTGTCTAGGCTGGAGTACAGTGACCTAATCATAACTCACTGAAGTCTGGAACTCCTGGCCTCAGGCAGTCCTCCTGCCTCAGTCTCCTGAGTAGATGGGACAACAGGTGCACGCTATAACACTTGGCTAATTTTTGAATTTTTTGCAGAGATGAGGTCTTGCTGTGTTGGCCAGGTTGGTCTTGAACTCCTGGCCTCAAGGGATCCTCCTGCCTCAGCCTCCCAGAATGATGGGATTATAGGCATGCGCCACTGTACTTGGCCTTAACCAAGTTTTTTTTTTTCTGCTATTACAAAAGAGGAGTGTAATTGTGCAGCCCTTTTATTACCCTGATGTTTACACTTTATGAAAATTCTTAGTTGTAGGAGATTTAGAATCAGATATTTGAGAAGCATTATGCCCAGTATAAATGCTTTCGTATGTGACAATGAAATGCATAGGTAATCCAAAAAGGCCTGGTTTTCAAGGTCAATGAATTAAGATAGAAAACATCTCCTATGAAGTTAGAATGCATTGTGTACAAGGATAAAATAGAAGTGTTTTTCCATTTGAAAACAAAATAATTTAGAAGACTGAGAGCTTTCAAGGTCGCATAAAGTTCAGTTAAGGAGCAGAGTTTTTTCTGGTTTTGTTTTTGTTTCAATTTTCTGTACTTACAAATTCTGGCTCTTTTATTTTAATAATTCCCATTTAGCCTAGGAACATTAACTGCCTCTCAAAAGAGCTTTGTGTTCAAGGTCTTCAGGTCAAATTGAAGATGTCAGGATTTTTGTGATTTCATTTTAAGCTATCTTATTTATTTTCTATTAAGAACAGAAAATGCTGTTAGAGCTCAAAGATTTCTAGATTTTTTTTTTTAAATTATACTTTAAGTTCTGGGATACATGTCCAGAATGTGCAGTTTTGTTACATAGGTATATATATATGCCATGGTGGTTTGCTGCACCCATCAACCCGTCATCTACATTAGGTATTTCTTCTAATGCTATGCCTCCCCTAGCCCCCTACCCACCAACAGGTCTCAGTGTGTGATGTTCCCCTCCCTGTGTCCATGTGTTCTCATTGTTCAACACCCACTTATGAGTGAGAACATGCGGTGTTTGGTTTTCTGTTCCTGTGTTAGTTTGCTGAGAATGGTGGTTTCCAGCTTCATCCATGTCCCTGCAAAGGACATGAACTCACCCTTTTTTATGGCTGCATACTATTCCATGGTGTATGTGTGCCACATTTTCTTTATCCAGTCTATCATTGATGGGCATTTGGGTTGGGTCCAAGTCTTTGCTATTATGAACAGTGCTGCAATAAACGTGTGTGCATGGGTCTTTATAGTAGAATGATTTATAATCCTTTGGGTATATACCAATAATGGGATTGCTGGGTCAAATGGTATTTCTGGTTCTAGATCCTTGAGGAATCGCCACACTGTCTTCCACAATGGTTGAACTAATTTACACTCCCACTGACAGTGTAAAAACGTTCTTATTTCTCCACACCTTCTCCAGCATCTGTTGTTTCTTGACTTTTTAATGATCACCGTTCTAACTGACGTGAGATGGTATCTCATTTTGGTTTTGATTTGCGTTTCTCTAATGACCAGTGATAATGAACTTTTTGTCGTATGTTTGTTGGCCGCATAAATGTCTTCTTTTGAGAAGTGTCTGTTCATATCTTTCACCCACTTTTGATGGGATTGTTTTTTTTCTGGTAAATTTGTTTAAGTTCCTTGTAGATTCTGGATATTAGCCCTTTGTCAAATGGATAGATAGCAAAAATTTTCTCCCATTCTGTAGGTTTCCTGTTCATTCTGATGGTAGTTTCTTTTGCTGTGCAGAAGCTCTTTTGTTTAATTAGATCCCATTTGTCAATTTTGGCTTTTGTTGCCATTGCTTTTGGTGTTTTAGTCATGAAGTCTTTGCTCATACCTATGTCCTGCATGGTATTGCCTAGGTTTTCTTCTAGGGTTTTTATGGTGTTAGGTCTTACATTTAAGTCTTTAATCCATCTTGAGTTAATTTTTGCATAAGGTGTAAGGAAGGGGTCCAGTTTCAGCTTTCTGCATATGGCTAGCCAGTTCACCCAACACCATTTATTAAATAGGGAATTCTTTCCCTGTTACTTGTTTTTGTCAGGTTTGTCAAAGATGAGATGGTCGGAGATGTATGGTGGTATTTCTGAGGCCTCTGTTATGTTCCATTGGTCTATGTATCTGTTTTGGTACCAGTACCATGATGTTTTGGTTACTGTAGCCTTGTAGTATAGTTTGAAGTCAGGTAGCATGATGCCTCCAGCTTTGTTCTTTTTGTTTAAGATTGTCTTGGCTATATGGGCTCTTTTTTGGTTCCATCTGAAGTTTAAAGTAGTTTTTTCTAATTCTGTGAAGAATGTCAATGGTAGCTTAATGGGGATAATACGGAATCTATAAATTACTTTAGGCAGTATGGCCATTTTCATGATATTGATCCTTCGTATCCATGAGCATGGAATGTTTTTCCATTTGTTTGTGTCCTCTCTTATTTCCTTGAGCAGTGGTTTGTAGTTCTCCTTGAAGAGGTCCTTCACATCCCTTGTAAATTGTATTCCTAGGTATTTTATTCTCTTTGTGGCAATTGTGAATGGGAGTTCACTCATGATTTGGCTCTCCGTTTGTCTATTATTGGTGTATAGGAATGCTTGTGATTTTTGCTCATTGATTTTGTATCCTGAGACTTTGCTGAAGTTGCTTATCAGCTTAAGGAGATTTTGGGCTGAGACGATGGGGTTTTCTAAATATACAATCATGTCATCTGCAAACAGAGACAATTTGACTTCCTCTCTTCCTATATGAATATCCTTTCTTTCTTTTTCTTGCCTGATTGCCCTGGCCGTAACTTCCAATACTATGTTGAATAGGAGTGGTGAGAGAGGGCATCCCTGTCTTCTACTGCTTTTCAAAGGGAATGCTTCCAGCTTTTGCCCATTCAGTATGATATTGCTTGTAGGTTTGTCATAAATACCTCTTATTTTTTTGAGATACATTCCATCAATACCTGGTTTATGAGCTCAAAGACTTCTAATGGGACAGTCTTCAGGAGTTGATCTTGCACATGACACTTACTGATTTATTTAGTAATGTAAGAATGCCACTTTTACTGTAGAGGACCTATCCATAACCTGCCATTATTGTCATTATATCCATTTGTCCTATTTAACACTGAAAGGGAGCCCCCACTCCCCAATCTTAAAATGGATGCCTTTTCATGCTCTTGCTTATAAAGCTATTTTGGTATTTCTTAGTGTTTTGTCCAGCTTCCGCTGTAGTGCAAACATACTCTTATTTGTGTTGGCCTTGTCCCCAACCTCCCTTTCTGTTGGAGCTAAGAAGGAAACCTGCCCTGTCAAGGTGCTCACAGGGAGGAGGGCTGCTGAGGTTGTCGGGCATCTGGCCAGATATACCCAGGATTATGCCCCTCATTAGTCATGGGTCCCAAAGGGATGTTTCAACCGACCTTTTTTTTTTTTTTTTCTTTTGAGTCATAATCCTTTGGGTTTTCATTTCTTAAATGCTGTTGCTGGCATAAGCAGTGAGGTGTTAGGGCAGGTAGTCAGTCCCTCAGGCTTCTTTCCATGGACTGAATCATTTTCTGTTGACTTGAATAAACAGTAAGCCACTGATCATGGAAAGTTTAAGGATAAGAGTTCCAACTCAATGGAAAGAGAACCCAAGCAGTTGTGATTACAATGGCTCATCGAACTCTTTCTGCAATTCTCCTTTTTAATAATATTAATAAATGTTCCTGACCCACAGTAGAGGGAGGAAGTTTTACTCTCCTAGGCATATTATCTGATTCAAGTACTAAATGGCAGCGTTTTAGTGCTACAGAGAGTCTCTAATGTGATCTATTTTCCGATAGCTTTAGTTGTGGGTTCAGAATGTGAAAACAGAAAATAGGGGGAAAATGGTTTACATTATTATTATTATTATTATTATTATTATTATTATTATTATAGAGCAGGATCTTGCTCTGTCATCCAGGGTCAAGTGCAGGGGTACAATCTTGGCTCCACTGCAGCCTTGAACTCCTGGGTTCAAGCAATCCTCCTGTCTCAGCCTGCTGAGTAGCTGGGACTACAGGCGCGTGCCACCATGCCCAGCTACTTTTTGTATTTTTTTTCCAGAGACAAGGTTTCCCTATGTTGCCCAGGCTGATCCTGAACTCCTGGGCTCCAGATCCACCTGCCTCGCCTCCCAAAGTGCTGGGATTACAGGCGTGAGCCACCACGCCTGGCTGGTTTAGATTTTTCTAAGTGTGCTGAATTACAGTATATTGTTGGAACAAACTGTGATTCTTGACTCTTATGTGAGACAGAGAGTGAATGGTTTGAATGAATACATCCTAATTTAAGCATTAAAAACATAGTTCTCTAACATTTGATGTTTTGCGTTGTCATTTCCTTAGTTATTTTTGTTCATCCCAGCTCTTGAGAATGGCTGAAATAATGCA
This sequence comes from Gorilla gorilla gorilla, assembly GCF_029281585.2. Classification (NCBI taxonomy): domain Eukaryota; kingdom Metazoa; phylum Chordata; class Mammalia; order Primates; family Hominidae; genus Gorilla; species Gorilla gorilla. Next base: position 160,880,587 of record NC_073229.2, on the reverse strand, counting down.
ATTTGTATTTAAAAGGCTGTGGCATTTTTCTCATAGCTTTTCAATATAAAGATTTAAATTAGTTAAAGGCAGCAGTGGTGCCCGTCACATGCTAGTTAGAGGACGACTTGGGCTGCAGGAGAAGGAGCAAGATGACAGCAGAGAGGGTGAGAAGCTGGGAGGAGAGCCAGCTTTCAAGGGGTGAGAATTTGTGACTAAAGAGCTGAGACTTACATCCTAAAAAACAGCCATCAAGTTTCTGAAGTGGCAAACTTAACCCCTGGAGATGATCCAAGGAAGTGTTAGGGACAAATCACCATGCCTTAGAGGACCGCAGAAGTTCTCATTGCCAGATTATCTCCACATTTTCTTTTTTAAGCAATCTAAAAAGAAATAACCACGAAATGGTTATGCTGAATTCCTATGCAGTATGACTTATTTAGAAAATTTTGTTATATGCAGTATTTGCTCACATAGGTAGAAATATTAATAATAATTGAGCCCTTAACCCTTAGAGTTCACACAACGTTTCTGTGCATGTTACTAATGAGGGAGGCTTACAGGAACCTTGTGAAGTAGGCAAGGCTGACATTTTTCTTCCTTTTTTTTTTTTTAAAAAAAAAATTGAGATAGGGTCTCATTCTGTCACCCAGTGCAGATCACAGCTCGCTGCAGCCCTGAACTCCTGGGCTCAAGTGATCCTCCCACTTCAGCCTCCCAAGTAGCTGGGACCACAGGCGTATGCCACCATGCCTGGCTCATTTTTTATTTTTTGTAGAGATGGGATCTCGCTATGTGGCCCAGGCTAGTCTCAAATACCTGGAGCAAAGTGATACTAATGCCCCAGCTTCCCAAAGTGCTGGGATTACAGATGGGAGCCACCACACCTGGTCACTTCTTCCCATTTTGCAACTGATGAAATTAAAAATCAAAGAACTCCAGTGAATTTCGTGTTGCCCTGTGATTAATAAAATTTCAGATCTTATTTTTTCAGATCCAGTGTTGTTTTTACTGTATCCTAGGCCCTCCTTCCTGAAGTTTCCAGGAATAGACATTTCCAGAAATGTCTAGATTTCAGTTTTGTTGAAGAAGTATGAACTAATGGGAGACTCACAAGGGATCAGTGTTGACACAATACTTGGAAACAGTGTGATCTTGGGCAAATTACCCTTAGAATATTCTGTTTTATTACTTAAAAAAAATTAACACTTGCTTAGATGAGTTAGAATGCTCTTGGCATATTGCAAGTAGCAGAACACCTTACTCCAATGGGTTTAATCATAAGAAAGTGTATCTCCTAAAACATGAAGTTCAGAAGTAAGACTGGCTCAAGTGCAGGTTGAACCAGCAGCTGAAAGACATCAGTCAGGTCCTTTTTCTTGCTATGGCCATGGGTGGCTTTGACCTTGGGCTGCCCCTACTCAGGATTGCAAGATGGCTATGGCCATTCCAAGACCAATCCAGATTAGCTGCACCAGTGTCGAGGGGAACTGAGGCAATCTTTTCCTGTATCTTTCTCTTAGGACTGAGAAAACATTCTTGTAAAAACTTACTCCAGACTTTCTTTACGCCTTCATGCTTCTAGTATTTCATCAGCCCCAAACTACACAAATCACTAGCAAAGAGGATGGGATTATTACAACCGGTTTAGACTAACCTCTTTGGGATGAGTGCTTTGTTGTGAGGATTAAATGAAACAACATATGTTAAAGTCCTGAAATTTACTAAGCCTTTAGTGTTATATCCTTGGTGTTAATACATCTTTAGTGAATAATTTTGTATTTTTTTCTGCCCCCCCCCCCCATTTTGTATGTCTTTACATATTTGATATATTTATCCATGTTCAAAATGGACATTGACTATATTAAATTTCCCTTGTTCTAAAATATTTCTAAAAGTCTTTTTTTTCTTTCTGGATGCAGCTAAACATTTTAGCTAATGAGGGAAAATGTATAGAGTCTGCATAATTTTTACCCAGGCCCTGTCTGAATTTCATATATCAGGGCTATTGTGGCACCATGTAGGATAGGCAGTACTTGCCTGAAATCACATTTGATTTTGGAGAAAACGGTGTTCTCATTCTTAAGGGAAGATATGAAGTCATTTTGAGAACTCTGAAAGGAAATTAGGTGCTTGTACTGTATTAGCATAATCATGTCTTTCTTGTTATAATGCCAAAAAAGATCCATAGCCAGGAAATTAAAAGCATTAAGTCTGTTTTTAGCATTAATATGTTCATTTTTCCATAGTAACTTGGGGAAGAACAGCGAGCCTGGCCTTATCAACTAGTTTTCTTTTACGTCAGTGACAGTGCTATTCAAACAGTAATGTGTGCCTAATAAAGATTTAGTTTTTACATTATTAATGGGGTTGGCTCTACTTTGGAAGAGTTATATAACAAACTAATCAACAGACAAATAAAGACCAATGTCGATTTTCCATTTGCCAGATTAGCCTTGTTTCCTTTGTCTTGGCTTCGAGTTATGTTTCTCAGTGTTCTCTTCATTTTTACTACCCTCCTTCCCCCTCTCTCCCCACCTCCAGAGTTTTATCTCACTGTTGTTGCATTAACATTATTTTTGCTTAGTCCTTTATTGTGTCTATTATATGAGTCCCCAAATTTTGGATGATTTTTATTTTTAGAACACAAGGCCTGAAAAGTTTTTAGTAACTCAGCATGACACCAGCTCATTGGTGACCAGATAGATGTACAGGATTCCTAAGGGATCGCTAGTTCCAGGATGACCTGGGAACTTGAGTAAAACACACAGTGTGTCCATAGCTGCTTTGTAAACAAGTGCCCTGGAACATTGGTCTCATGCTTTGACCTTGATTTAATACCGCATTCAGCAGATGATGGATTAGATGAAGCTGTGTTATGGCATGACCAAGTTGAGGTCTAAGAATTCATAATTTTTTTTTTTTAAAAACAGAGTCTTGCTCTGTTGCCCAGGCTGGAGTGCAATGGCATGATCTTGGCTCACTGCAAGCTCTGCCACCCAGGTTCACGCCATTCTCCTGCCTCAGCCTCCCAAGTAGCTGGGACTACAGGCACCTGCCACCACACCCGGCTAATTTTTGTTTGTATTTTTAGTAGAGATGGAGTCTCACCATGTTAGCCAGGATGGCCTCAGTCTCCTGACCTCATGATCTGCCCACCTTGGCCTCCCAAAGTGCTGGGATTACAGGCATTTCGTTTTGCTTTGTTTTTTGAGACAAGGTCTCACTCTGTCACCTAGGCTGGAGTGCAGTGGTGTGATCATGGCTCACTGCAGCCTCAACCTCCTGGGTTCAAACTGTCCTCCTGCCTCAGCCTCTGAAGTATCCATGACTACTGATGTGCACCACCACTCAGCTAATTTTTCAAATTTTTTCGAGAGATGGGGGTCTCACTGTGTTGCCCAGGATGATCTTGAACACTTGGGCTCAAGTGATCCTCCTTCCTCAGCCTTCCAGAGTTCTGGGATTACAGTCGTGAACCATTGCACATGGCCAGAATAAGAGTATTTACTCTGTCTCTGTAGAGGTCTCCTAATTGACTAACAAAGATGGAGCAACTAAGGAGAGAAACTAAGGCTTGCTTTATGTAATTCAGTTATTAGAGAAATGAGTGAGAGAACTAGATATTTGCCAGGCATTATACTGAAAAAGAAGGAGAATATGGAAGAATAGGAGTGATTTCACTTAGTGAACCAAAGCGATTGTTTGCAAATCTGGCTGAGAACATCAGAATTGCTTAGGGAATTTTTTAGCAATGTGAACTTCTTTGCCCTGGAAGATTCTGCTTTCGTGGTTCCATCTGACAGCATAGATTAATCATAATTGGTTAATGTGACTATTCCCCTTGCATGAAATATTTAGATTTTCCCCATATTTGCTGTCACTCCCTTCCTCCTAAATCTTTACTGTTCTTCATAGCCTCCAAGATTAAATCTACACCCCCCAGCCCCGCCCCTGCCTCCCCTGCAGAGCTCTTCCAAGGGTATCTCTTCCCATCTTTCCAGCCTTCTCAGAATATGGGTTTGCATTGTTGTTTAAAGAATTGGGGCAGTTATTGCAAGAGTAAGTGTACATATGAAAACTATTCACCCTTAAGAGTAATCAAATTTGAGCTGTTCTTTTTTGTTGTAATCAATTGGCAAAGATGAGAAGAGATGAGAATAATTTATTTTTGCATGGGTACACTGTAAAAGTCACTCTCCTACACTGCTCTTGAGAATGTGAATTGGTAAAGACCTTTCTGGAAAGCAGTTTGGCATTGTGCATCAAGAGCTTTGAAATAATTCATGTTCTTTGATCCAGTTCTGTCACTGGGAAACTATCCTAAAGAAATGGTAGATATGGAAACAAAGATCTGCAATGGTGTTCATGACACTGAACTTTATGGTAACAAAAAATTGGAAGAAATCTAAATATCCAAAAATAGATAAGTTGTTAAGCAAAGGATCACGTTTCCAAAGGATGGAATATCATTTATTCAAAATTTGGTGGTAAAATATATATAACATAAAATTTACTCTTTTAACCATTTTAAGTGTACAGTTCAGTGGCATTAAGTACATTCATATTGTTATGCAACCATCATCACCATCCATCCACGGAAAATTTTTTCATCTTGCATGACTAAAACCCTGTATCTGTTAGACAACAATTTCCCATTCTCTCCTTCCCCTGGCCCTGGGCGCCACCATTACTTTCTGTCTTTCTATAAATCTCTCTGAATTTGACTACTCTAGGTACCTCATGTAAGTGGTATTATATTTGCTTTGGGTTTTGTGTATGTGTGTGGCTAGCTTATTTTGCTAAGCATAAGGCCCTCAAATCTTCCTCTGCATTGTAGCATTTGTCTGAATTTCCTTCCTTTGTAAGGTTGAATAATAATTGTGTTGTATGTATATACCACATTTTGTTTATCCATTCATCTCTTGATGGACATTTAAATCGTTTCCAACAACTTTTTTGGCTATTGTAAATGATGCTACTTTAAACATTGATGTATAAATATCTCTTTAAGGTTCTACTTTTAATTATTTTAAGTATATACCCAGAAGAAAATTGTGGTTTTGAAAAATGTTTAATAGTAACATGCGTCATGATATTTCATCAGTTAAACAGCAGATCATAAAAATAGGGTGATTCTCTTTTTTTGGAAAAAAATATGTGCGTGGTAAAAGGACTGGAAAAACACAGTTAGAACTTGGGGTTCTTTTATTTTTGTTCCTGAGTTTCCTATTATAACAAGATATGTACACAAATAAGTAGTTTGAATTGGAGGGTTATACCCCCACCAGCAGATCACAGCAGCAGGGTGATTCAGCATTAGTTTCTTCACATGCTGTCCTGCTTTGTTTCTGAGTTATTTTATGAGTGTTAATTTCAGAAATATCCCTAGAGATAAAAAAAACCATGAAATTCTAATTTAATTACCTTTGTGTCTCATAGAAAGAATCACAACTGTTATATCACAAACAAGGAAAAATAGCAAGAACTTGACTTGAGCTCAGTGTCTTCTTTGTTGGAAAGTACATATTCCAGCTAGAAATAATCAGTCCAAGAATATTTCCTTTATTTTTGATTTCTGTTGAATGTCTCAGTGCGGATGCAAAAAGTGAAAAGTCTTTTTTTGTGAAGACTTCATCACTCACTCTATATCAAAGACTTAACTGCTTTTAAGCTAGTTTGCAATCAGGCGACAAATACAGTACTAATCATAAGGCAATGCTGGAACAAAAACCTATTGCTTTGAAAGCTCAAAAGAGAAGTTTGCATCTTTTAAATGAAATAATGAATTAAATAGTGCAAATTATTTGCCCCCTTTTGGCTGGGTGTAGTGGCTCATGCCTGTAATCCCAGCACTTTGGGAGGCCGAGGCATGTGGATCACCTGAGGTCAGGAGTTTGAGATCAGTCTGGCCAACATGGTGAAACCCCATCTCTACTAAAAATACAAAAATTACCTGGGTGTGGTGGCACATGGCTGTAGTCCCAGCTACTCGGGACGCTGAGGCAGGAGAATCGCTTGAACCTGGGAGGCGGTGGTTACAGTGAGCCGAGATTGCACCATTGCACTCTAGCCTGGACGACAGAGCGAGACTCCATCTCAAGAAGAAAAAAAAAATTATTTGCCCCCTTTCAACAAATATTTAGTGCTAAAATAAAAAAAAAAAATCCACAGGAGTGGCAATAACTTCGTATGGTTACTCAAAGGTAGCCACTAAATTTCTCTTAATATGTAAATGTATAGTTCTCTAAGATTTATTTCCTTCTTAAAGTCTTATCCAATTTAGCTTCATCATTTTATTTCTCTATCTTTATAGATAGTTTTGCACTTTTAATCATTGTTTAGATTTCTTTATGTATAGATTTACATATTGTGCATATTTATGTATCCTTTTGCTAAACTGTGACATTCTCAGCATTATAAAACTCGTTTGGTGTGTTTTTATGGGTGCATTTCAGCAGTACTGCCATGTAAGTCTTTTTGAAATATTAGTCTTTTGTTTTATGAGACTGATCAAATATATTGTGAAAAATACCATTTTTTTCTTAGAATATATCAGCATCTGTTTCTGTTGTATATAGAATACAAGTTTTATCCTAACTATAAAAGCAATACAAGCTTTATCCTTAATATAAAAGCAATATTTATTTTTCCTGTTTAATTCAACTCCCTTTTATTAAAAACAAAAATAAAAAAAACCCAGAAAATAATGAAAAAGAACTACCAAAATTGTTAGTACAAACCAAAGGGTAGGCAGAGCCATACAAAGAAAAGGGCCTAGGCTTATGGAATCCAGCAGAACTGGGTAGAGTTCCTGCTTGACCGCTTCCACACTGCATAACTTAATATTCCTGTGCTTCAATTTCCTTGTTGGTAAGGAATTCCCCCTACTTTAAAGAGTTGTCAGAATTAGAAGTATTATGCCTGAAATGTCTCATTCAATGCCTTGTACCTGGTAGGTGCTCAGTAAGCAGAGGCAGGTACTATTGATTCTTTTACCATTTGATGTTAATCACAGCTTTCTTTGATAGAGACCGTCATCTATGCTGTTGTATTATTGTTAGAAATACACTGTCCTCATTTGTAGGAAGATTAAATATTCCCACTCTTGATGCCAGACTTGGTTGTGTGTCTTGATTGATGTGCATTCTAAGCAGAAGCTTTGAGAGCAATTTTGTGATTGTACCACATGTACTTTTTCCTTGGCCATTTCCATGAGAAGGCTGCTCCTTCAGGCTGGATCCCAGATGGAAGACAATGTGGAGCATAGCTGAACCATGACACAGAGTTCATGACACAGACATGTGGCATGAACAGGAGTTGCAAGCCACTGGGATTTGCAAGTTGTTTGATACTGTGACACTCTTACCCTAAAATGTCTGAGATAGCATCTTCAGTTAAAGTGGATATCGCCAGGCGCGGTGGCCCATGCCTGTAATCCCTGCACTTTGGGAGGCCAAGACAGGCAGATCACGAGGTCAAGAGATCGAGACCATCCTGGTTAACACGGTGAAACCCTGTCTCTACTAAAAATGCAAAAAATTAGCCGGGCGTGGTGGCGGGCGCCTGTAGTCCCTGCTACTTGGGAGGCTGAGGCAGGAGAATGGCATGAACCTGGGAGGTGGAGCTTGCAGTGAACCGAGATTGCGCCACTGCACTCCAGCCTGAGCAACAGAGTGACACTCTGCCTCAAAAAAAAAAAAAAAAAAAGGATATCATCATTATTTTAACATCTACAAAACCAACAAAATGAGCTGGGCACAGTGGCTCATGCCTGTAATCCCAGCACTTTGGGAAGCTGAGGCAGGTGGATTACAAGGTCAGGAGTTTGAGACCAGCCTGACCAACACAGTGAAACCCTGTCTCTACTAAAAATACAAAAATTAGCTGGGTGTGGTGGCGTGCACCTGTAATCCCAGCTACTCGGGAGGCTGAGGCAGGAGAATCGCTTGAACCCAGGAGGCGGAGGTTGCAGCAAGCTGAGATTGCACCACTGAACTCCAGCCTGGATGACAGAGCGAGACTCTGTCTCAAAAAAAAAAAAAAGAAAAGAAAAGAAAAGAAAAGAAAAATTAACAAAATGATAAAATACATATGAAAGTTAACACAAAGAAACTAGAGAATGTAAATATGGCAGTAATAAGTATCAACATGCTTGTTATGACTAAGCTTCAAGCCAATATGCTTTTTAGTGATAGAATGAAAAAAAAAATCATATACCAATTCTTCAGAGGAAGTTAAACTCTCCCTAGCAGTAACTTAAAGGAATTTCTCATGACAGACCCTGTGTAAATAAAATCTACATAAACAACAATCAATAAAAGCTATATAAACAACATCAATATTTTTATTGAAGTCGTGAACTCCAATAACATTAAGATGTAACACAGTGAATAATGTAACACAGTGAAAGTGATATGCAATTCACTTGTTTAAGGTGGTCCAAGGATGTAGTTTCTAGTAATATAGTTTTATCAAGATCAGAGTTTAGATCGCTGAAGGAAGTTAAGAGATTATTTGTATCTTGTATGAACTGACATATTTACCAGTTATCTCAGCCTGGTTCTTGGTAGGAAGTGGATGCATTCTTTCTTCATTTCACAAGTATTTCATAATCACCTGCAGTGTGTCAGGTATTCTGATGATTCAAGTACCGGAGATTCATTGGTCAGCAAGGCTGATAAGGTTCCTGCTCTTATGGAGCTTACATTCTCTTGGAGCAGATAGACAACAAAAAGAAGAATTTCAGAGTATTATAAATTCTGTTAACAGATATGGAGAAATTCAGAGTCTCCATTTTTTCCTTGTGTCATGCTTACATGTGATTTTAAGAAATTTTTCATTTTACCCATGTTGTTATATTTATTGGCATAAAGTTGTTCCAAATGTCCTTTACTTTGCTTTTAATGCTCATATCATCTCTACAGATGACCGTCTTTTTGTTTATGAGGGCTTAGCAGTAGTTTTTATTTCTCTCTCTTTCATGAGAAGTCTGCCTAGGAGTTTATCAACTTTATTAATTTTTGTAAAGAACCACATTTTGACACTATTTTCTTTATTGCATGTTTGCTTTTTATTTCACTGATTTCAGCTCTTTTCTTTATTATACCCTTCTACTTTGAAGATGATATGCTGTTCGTTTACTAGATGGAAGCTTGGAGCATTGATTTTCAACCTTGCTCCTTTTCCAATATCTACATTTAAAGGTATAATTTGTTCTGCATCCCAGACATTTTATCTATTAGACTTTCATTACCTTATGTATAACAACATACATATATTGTTCAGTTTAAATACCTTCTAATTTTCAGTATGATTTCTTCTTTGACCTTTGGGTTATGAACTGAGTTGCCCAATTTCCAAATATATCTTTCTTTGTTGTTCTGTGGTTTAATTCTATTATGGTGAGAGAACACATTTTTCATTATTTCAGTCCTTTGAAATTTGTTGAGAAGTACTTTACAGCCCAGAATATGGTACACAATTGTTAGGTCTAGTGTTCCAGATAAGTCAGTTAGATTAACTTGGCTAATAATGTTATTCAAATCTATATCCTCACTGATAATTTTTGTCTGTTTGTTTGATCATCACTGAGAAAGTGTTTTAAGATCTCTACCTATAATTGTAGATTTATATATCTGCTTTTTTAGTTCTGTGCATTTTTTTCTGTATATGTTTTGAAGCCATGCTATTAGGTACATTTGGGACTATTATATTTTCCTATTGAATTTACCTCTTTATCATTATGAAACCTTCCTTTTTTCTCTTATAATAATTTTTATCTTAAAGTCAGTTTTGTCTGATATTAATATATAATGATAACATTTATTTAATATTTGGATGGTACATCTTTATGCATCATTTCACTTTCAACCTACCTGTGTCCTAATACTTGTTAATTATCTTTTCTATATAAAATGCTTGGGACCAGAAGTGTTTTGGATTTTTTTATATTTTTGAATTTGGGAATGTTTGCATTATAATTGCCAGTTGAGCATCCCTAATCTGAAAATTGGAAATCAGAAATGCTCCAGTGAGCATTTCCTTTGAGCATCATGTTGGCACTCAAAAAGTTTTGGATTTTGGAGCGTTTTAGATTTCAGATTTTTTTATTAGGGTTACTCAACTTGTATTTACAGTGTGCCTTTTTAAAATGAATATACTTGCATTTTTTGCTGTTATTGTTCAGTCTAATTTGAAAAATATCTTATTAGGAATGATTAGATCATTTACATTTAATGTGGTAACTGATAGTTGGGGCTATATCAATAATATTGACTATTTGTCTTATTTATTTTTTATTTGTCTTACATGTTTTTTGTTCTTTTAGTCCTCCATTCTTGCTTTATTTTTATTAACTTAGTATTACATTTTCTCCTACATTAGCACTTTAGTAATAGTTTTCATATTATTCTTTGAGTATTCCCTAGAGATTACAACTTGCATCCTCGACTTTTATAGTCTACCTTACATTTTGTATTTTACTGCTTCCTGAACAAGGAAAGAAACTTGGAGCAGTTTAAATAATCAATAGATTTTAAATAATTTTTATATTTTAGATCTAGTCACATATTTACTCTTTCTGATGCTCTTTCTTTCTGAAGTTCAGTGCTTCCAAATGAAATCACTTTCCTTTAGTCTGAAGCACTTCTAGTATTTTTTTATAGTTCAGATCTGCTGGCAACTAGTTCCCAGTTTTTGTCTGAAAATATCTTTTTTAGACTTTTTTTTTTCTTTTATTACTCTAAAGATGTCACTACGTTGTATTCTGGCTTCCATAGTTTGTATGGCAAAGTCTACTGTCAATTTTATTGCTACTTTGAAAGTAATGTGTCTTTTTTCTCTGGCTGATTTTAAAAGATTTTCCACTGTGTTTTTGGATTTTGGTAACATGTTTTGGCATTTAGACTATAATTATCTTATTTTATCCTGCTTGAGTTTTGCTGAGCTTCTTGAATCTGTGGGTTGATGTTTTCATCAGTTTTGAAATGTTTTTATCCATTATATCTCACATATTTCTTGTGCTCCATATTCTCTTTCTTCTCTTTCTGGGGCTACAGTAATACATAGGTTAGACCATTTAACTGTGTCTCCTCTGTTTCTTATGCTTTGTTGTTGTATGTGTGTGTGTTTTCTTTTTTTTTTTTCTATATCTCTGCTTCAGTTTAGATACCTTCTATTGACATGCGTTTTAGTTCACCAAAACTGTTTTTCCACTTTGTTGAATTAACTTGTAAGCCCATACATTGAGTTATTCTTTTCAGGTATTGTATGTTTTGGTGCTAGATTATGTGATTTCTTTGATTCTGATTCTTTTTTGAAGTTGTTTATATCTTTTATCCATTTTATCTTTTTCTCTATATTCTTTACCGTATTTGTCATAATTATCTTAAAGTCCTTGTCTATAAACTCCAGCATCCGAATTATCTGTAGGTCAGCTTTTGTGTGTGTTTGCTTTTGTTTGTTGGTCACAACTTCCTGGCTCTTTGCATGTCTCGTATCCCAGACATTTTGTATTAAAAAACTATTGAGACTTGGAGATGATTTTATTTTCACTCACAGAGAGTCTCCTTTTCCTCTGTTAGCCAGATAGGGTAAGAAGCTGATTACTTCAACAAATGCAGTTGAGTCGGGTTGGGTCTGGGTTTTCATTTTCATTGACCTTATCTGTTTCTGTTTTGTCTCTGCTTCTTAGCTGTGACCCTCTTGAACTTTTAATTGATAGGCAGGCAGATTTCTATCTTCTTATCCCTTAAATACTGTCGGAGATTCCTTATCTGTCCTTGAGAGTTTTGTGTTTAGCTCTTTATTCTCCAAAATTTGGTAGATTGCTTTTTTTCTTTTTCTTTTTCTTTTCTTTTTTTTTTTGAGATAGAGTCTTTCTCTGTTGCCCAGGGAGGAGGGCAGTGGTGTGATCTTGGCTCACTGCAACCTCCACCTCCGGGGTTCAAGTGATTCTCCTGCCTAAGCCTCCCGAGTAGCTGGGACTACGGGCACACACCACCATGCCTGGCTAATTTTTATATTTTTAGTAGAAATAAGATTTCACCATGTTGGCCAGGCTGATCTTGAACTACTGACCTCAAGTGATCCACCTACCTTGGCCTCCCAAAGGGCTGGGAGCCAGTGCACCCAGCCCAAAATGTGGTAAATTTCTTAAAGGGAAGACTTTTTTCCTATGGTTGTTGTAGACTTCTTTCCCTAGTGGGACTTTTCTCCTAAACACTCAGGAGATTTCACTCTGTCATCCCAGCTCTACTCCACGCCCTAGCCTCCTGTACAACTCAGCATTCAACGAATGTCCTGTGAAGAAAACAGCAACACATTTGGGGCTCCTTCAGGTTTCATTCTGTCGTGCCAAACCACGCAATTGTCAAGAAATCCACTAGTTTCTCTTTTTCTTGGTAAAGTTTAAAATAGACAGAGTTTCTCTGCCCATGCCAAGCCCAAGCCTAATCTCAGGGTCAGAATCAGCAAATGCCCCATGAAAGACAACAGCAATTCAGCTCATCTTGGAAGGCCACTTCCCTCTTTGGAGTTTATTTCAGTGATTTTTTTTGTTGCTTCCATAGATCTCCAGTGTCCGCAAAAATGTGTTTTTGATATGTATTCTTATTTCCCCCTAATTACTGAAGCAGAAGTAATGGCTCCCAAGTAGACGACTACATCTTACTTGGAAACACAAGTTTTCCACCTCACATTTAATATTTGTCCACAATACAAATGGCTATGTAGGTTCCCAACATTTGTATAATATTTTATTCCATGTTATACTTTATAGTATTATTGGAAATTTAGGGTAATTTTTCATCTTGTAACAAATGCCCTTGTAATGAAACTTCTGATTACATGTTTAATGTTTTTTCTTGGTATAAATTTGTAAATGTATAATTGTTAAGAGTTATACATAGTTTTAAAATATTTCTATAGTTGGCCGGGTGCAGTGGCTTACACCTGTAATCCCAGCACTTTGGGAGGCCGAGGTGGGCGGATCACCTGAGGTCTGGAGTTCGAGACCAGCCTGACTCACATGGCAAAACCCCATCTCTACTAAAAAAAAAAAAAATACAAAAAAATTAGTCGGGCATGGTGGTGCATGCCTGTAATCCGAGCTACTTGGGAGGCTGAGGCAGGAGAATCGCTTGACCCCTGGAGGCAGAGGTTCCAGTGAGCTGAGATCGTGTCACTGCGCTCCAGCCTGGGCAACAAGAGGGAAACTCCATCTCAAAGAAACAAACAAACAAAAATTCTATAGTTTTGATATTGGCAAATTTCTGCCAAGAATACTGTACTTCTTTGCTTTTACAGTATGGGAGAATTCCCACTTCCTGCAGTGGTATACTAATGATATATGACAGGATTTTATTTCTTTTGTAATATACCTACATGCTCTTTTAATCTCCAGAAAACATTAAGACTTTTTCCTCAATACAGTACTCAATTTAGTCTCATGGATTGAGGGGAGCTCAAGAAAAATGTGAATTATTAATTTTATTGGTGTTTATCTTTTCATTTAAAATACAAAAATATATATTGTTTGTGGTAACAGAAAAACAAATATAAACCCAAATATTCATTTAGGTTGGTTTTGGCACATAGGAGATATTCAGCCAATATTTATTGATTCATTTCGATATGTCTTCATTTTTGCATCTTCCTTTTCATATCTTTAAGAGACATTTCATGTTCTTTGGTTTCAGGGAAAATGCCATAATGTATTTAATGAAAAATATTACGTATCTTGATATGAATTGGTAGAAAGGGAAGTGTCTACTTCTTTCTTCTCCTAAATCCTTTTTTGTTGGGACATTATACTTGCCTCTGAACAAAGACAAAGAACTTTGAGACTTATGTTAGTCTAAGACCTGTAAGTTGTGACTGGCCTTGATATAGTTTCGAATATCTGTAGTCTAGGTGTATATACTTTTTTGATTTTAGAATGGAAACATGTATACTTCTGGAAACATTAAAAAATGCTTTTTAATCTCCTTTGGTGATGCAGTGGTACCTTTTTTTCATATTCCATAGGTACATAACTATCAGAGCCAACTAGTTAAGATTCATAGTTATTTTTGCCTCCATTCAGAGATGTTTGTTCTAATTAAAGAGCAAGATGTTTAAAAAAGAGACACGGTCCTCAATATTCAGAAAAATATATTTTTTGTTTTCATTTGATCTTTAATTTATTTTAAATTATGGAAAATTTTGAGTATATATAAAAGCCAAGAATATACATTTATTGTGCCTACAATATACACTATTGTGCCTATCACTATGTTTACTATTCCTGTCTTTTATTTACACAGTTATGACTTAGGTGAGAATGCTTTTATCTTGGAATTATAATGTATTTCTTCCCACATAACCTTTTTTTGGTATCATCAAATGGTCATTTGTTAGATATTTAGTTCTTATATTTTCTTCAGCATGATTTTTTTAAAAATAAAAGTTTCATTTTTCATGCTTTGGCCTCAGGCAGTTCCTCTTAGTCACTAGGGCATTTATTTTATTTTTCTCATTTTACATACACCTAAGTGAAATTATATTGAATATCGTTGCCCGTTTAATGATGCATGTGAGGAAACCCTTAAATGTATCCTAGGAAGTATTACCTTGAAAATAAAGTAAATATTCAAACACTGAAGTCCTTTTAAATATTGAAGTATTTTCAAAGGTTGATACTCGGTTTTATGCATATTCAGAAAAGTCTTTTTATAACTCTCTGAGCCAAAATTAGTATGTAGAGACATACTCTACATCTCTGCTTTTCTTAATTTCATCCTATAATTGACAGTTTATTTCATTTTTATATCATTCTTATGGAATTGATCATTTCAGTGTGTTACCTCCTCAGTGCTCTGTATATTTTTAAGAGTTTGTAAAAACTACTTTAAAAAATATGTGCGGGGTTCTCATTTTTAAATGTTTATTGTACACACACACACACACACACCCACCCACCCTGAATGATGGCTTCCAAGTAGACGACTACATTTTACTTGGAAACACTAGTTTTCTTCTGACTTTTAACATGCTTCTACAACATAAATGACTACATAGCTTTCTAACATTTGGAATATATGTTATTCCATATTATACTGTATAATATTATTGGATATTTAGAGTAATTTTTCATCTTGTAACAAATGCCCTTGTAACTAAATTTTCACATTCACATATTTCTGGTAGATGGTTGAAGAAAGGATTTTTTTAAAGACTAGGGTTACTAGGTAGGTTGAGGGTGAGCTAAGCGGGGGAAAGCAACAGAGCTGTGGACAAAGATAAGCAGTTTCTGAAGCGTTAAGTCCTAATAGCACACCAGATTCTGGGGTGAAGGCCAGTGCAATATTTTTACTTGCTCAGGCATTGGAGTTATACAAACAGAAGCTATTACACACCCAGGGTTTCATGACTGAGAAAGTTAACTTGTACATTTGTGGTTTTTTATAGGTTCAAAAAGGCATTTGAATCTGAGCCAACACTACAGTCAGGAATTAATTATGCGGTCCTCCTCCTGGCAGCTGGACACCAGTTTGAATCTTCCTTTGAGCTCCGGAAAGTTGGTAATTACAACTTGATATTTTACATGGAAATCAAGAAACTGGACCCAACTTGGTGCAAAGAAAAAGAATCATGAATAGATAAATCTTTTGCTTTCTATCTTTTCATACTTCCCAAAGAGAAAAAAAAAAACTTATTATATCTCCTTGTTTGGTGTTTCATACTGTTGTACAGAATCCTGATATTAGGACATAATTCAGTTTTTAATTTATCTTACCTGTTTCTAAAAGTCCCCCTGGTTAATATTCCAGCTCAAACTAATATTGAGGATATGGGTTCTGCATTCAACCCCCAACTCCTAAATAAGGTTACTGTTTTGTGAGACATCAGGAATATTTCCTATTTTAGATTGCGCTTTTGTGGTGCTTTTTTTCAAAAACCTCTGCTGTTTCCTTTATCTGTTTCTCAAGCACACCTTTCCCTATGATTTCACTGGTGTTGGGGGAAGAGCCTCCCAAAGCCCCAGGAGCAACAGGTTAAGCAAATGGTGGTCTTGGTAGGAACTAGGCTCCTCAGACCATCTTTGAATCATAGCCATCGACAGAATGTGCTTTTGTCCCTTTTTATCTGTAGACATTATCTCATCTGCTGCCTTTCCCTGGGAATTTAAAGAAGTTAGGGCATCTTAGTGAACAAATTTCAAGTGATTTTCTTGGTTTTGGCTTTGATCACATTTTGTAAAGATTCTAGATACTGGAATCCTGTCTATGGGAATCATATTTTGCTCCGTTGGGTGTCTAACGACCTCCTTTCAGAGAATCTTTCCAACTCTTTTAGGAATTACTACAGACATAGAAATATTCAGCCTTGTTTTTCATAGGGAAAAAATAACACGTTCATCTTAGTGAAGCTATGAATTGTAGAAGAAACTTTTTCTTCAAAATAAAAAAAAAATTTTTTTGGAAACCAGGTTTCACTCTGTCACTCAGGCAAGAGTGCAGTGGTGCGATCATAGCTCACTGCAGCCTCGAATTCTTAAGCTCAAGTGATCCTCCCACTTTGGCCTCCTAAGAAGCTGGGACTGTAGGCGTGCACCACCACAGCTGACTAATTAAAAAAAATTTTTTTTATAAAGATGTGGCCACACTATGTTGCCCAGGCTGGTCTTGAACTCCTGGCTTCAAGCAGTTCTGCCACAGCCTCCCAAAGTACTGGTATTACAGGTGTGAGCCACCACACCTGGCCCACTTTGGTGAATTTCTTGTTACTTTTCTTAAAGAGAAATGAATCCTAGACTTTAAAAAAAAACATTATTTTGGAAGAGCTTGTATCTTTATGTAATGTTCTGGAGAATCTCCGAAGCTAAATAAAGTCAGAATATTTATTTGTTTATTTTTTTAAATGCCCAGACTAAAAGAATGATAAAGTATTTATTCCTGTAGCAGGGGTATTAAAGGCATAAAGGTCTGTTTGAAATAATTTTTTTTTTCTTGTGAGACAGGGTCTCACTCTGCTGCTCAGGGCGCAATGGCACAATCACAGCTCACTGCAGCCTTGACTCCCAAGACTTAGGTGATCCTCCCACCTCAGCCTCCCGGGTAGCTGAGACTACAGGCATATACCACCACACCCGGATAATTTTTTTGTATTTTTTGTAAAGATGAGGTTTTGCCATGTTGCCCAGGCTGGTTTAGATTGTGCTTTCTTAGTGCTTTTTTCAAAAACCTCTGCTATTTTATTTATTTATTTATTTATTTTTAAGGTTGGGTCTCATTCTGTCACCCAAGCTGGAGTGCACTGGCACGATCACGGCTCACTGCAATCTCAACCTCCTGAGCTCAGGAGATCCTTCCACCTGGGCCTCCCAAGGTGCTAGGATTGCAGGTGTGAGCCACCTTGCCCAGCCTGAAATAATTCTTTTGATTGGTTCAGTGAAATCGGAGAAGGTACATTGCAATTTGTGCTCTTCAGAAATTATGATTATAATAAAATTTTGGGTCTAAGACTAAATTAAAAACTCTATACTAGCCAAAATCCCTATATCAGTGTTCTAAAAATATTTTTATTGCTCCTTTGTTGCTTTTTTCATTGTTTTTATTGATATACAATAGATATATATTTTTTCAGTATATATGTTCTATTTTGATACAGTCATATATTTATTGTTCTGTTCTTAACTCAAGGTGAGGTTTTGTTGAAGCCTCTAAATTATTGCAGGAATTGACAGTGATTTGCATATGTAGGCAAAACAATGACAATGGTTTGAAAATGTACTTATTCTAAATCTCATTTTGAAGGTAAATACTTATTAAGATGGTCAGAACTCTGAGGTTTGAGGAAATGTGATTAATATGTAAAAGAAACATGTTAATTTTTTTCAGGAAGAACTCACTTGTAATACACGTTAAACAAACATTTGAAAATATACAAAGTTAGTTTAAAATTTTAGAAATTGCATAACATATACAGACTTAAAATATGGCTTATCAGTGAATTTGTAGCTATCATGAGAACTGTTTTAGGCTTCTAACTAAAATACTGTGATATGCATTCTAAATTGTATTGTCCTTCAATAATGAAAACATAGTTAAAACTCACTAACTTAGATTCTATTCAATTGTAAATTATGCTAATCAACATAGATTGATCTAAAGTTAATTTTTATATGGTAAGAGGATTGAATGGATTTTCAAGGAAAGACAGGTTGGTTAAATAAATTAATAGTTTAATATAATAATGATGTTAATTGATAGTATATAATAAAAATGAGACAATATACTTGGCATATTTTAAAGATACACCTAGTTTCATTCTTTCTTTAAATGCTCCAATCAGCTTTTCCAGTAATTTATACCTCCCATTCCTCCCGTTGGCCTCTGCAAACATACAAATTATTCCGAATTACCGAGTTCTTATAATAACCAGACATTTACTTATGAAGTCCCTTCTTTAAGATGCTTTTTGAAATTTTGATTTATTTATAAAGGGTAAACAATTAAGATGAGCACTCAATCTGAAGCTCCCTAAATGTATTATCTTAAGATCTCAAATGTAAGAAATGATTCTTAACTGTCATGCTGTGTTGCCCAAAGACTCTTAATTCTAGTTGTGTGTTTGTTTGCGGTTATGACTAATTGCTTCATGGATCTGTGTTTTACTTTTCCAGTTTTTGAAGAATCACTGATGCTTAGTCTATTTAGAGCTAGGATTTAAAAACACAGAGCCATATCTTACATCTTCTTCCTGTTTTCACCTTTGCAAGCCTTAAAAATAATATTCAAACTTTAGCTAAATAACAAGATGATGCTTCCATCTTCTGTGGAATTTTCCAATTGTGAGACATTTTATGGGTGAGAGTCAGACTTAGAGGTTTGAGTCTCCAACAGTAATGATGATACAGGAAAAGAACACTATGTTTGGAACTTAGACAACCACTATTTAAATATCATTTTCAGTGAGCATTAAAAAATATTGAATAGAAAATATATATTACTGTACATAAAAATCCATGAGTCAATAGAGATAATCAGGGAAAAGTCATCAGAACAAAATCTATCACCAACCACTGAAAAACTCCTTTGTCACCTATGGAAGTGACCAACTTTTCAGAAAATTAGAAGTTATAAGGAAAGAAGTAAGTACTTTTCCTTCCTCTTTCAGAGATACTATAGTTCATCCCGTTGATGAAATATAGCACTTCTTAGGCTGGGCGTGGTGGCTGACGCCTGTAATCCCAGCACTTTGGGAGGCGGAGGCGGGTGGATTACCTGAGGTCAGGAGTTCAAGACCAGCCTGATCAACATGGTGAATCCCTGTCTCTACTAAAATTACAAAATTAGCCGGGAGTGGTGGCATGCTTCTGTAATTCCAACTACTTGGGAGACTGAGGCAAAAGAATCGCTTGAACCCAGGAGACGGAAGTTGCAGTGAGCCAAGATTGTGCCACTGCACTCCAGCCTGGGCGACAAGAGCGAAACTCCATCTCAAAAAAAAAAAAAAAAAAAAATACAGCTCTTCTTGAGCTATGCTACATAGTAAATGTATTATTCTTCCAGAGAATATATTCTTCAAAAGTACACTATTATAGTTAATAAAGTAATGATAAAGCTGATAATGAGAGTGATGTTGATATAATTGATTCTGGCAAGGATCATCAATTTGAACTAAAAGTATTAAATTGAAATGCTTATTTAACAAAAATTTACATTTTACCCCTTTTACATGATACCAAAGCTAACTCATAGATAACTTGTTAGTCACAAAGGAACAAATGTACCTGTAGAATGGGAAGACCCAGCTGTCAGTGATCCATCCTTGTATCACTAATAATAGGGTGGCCAGACATGTGCCCTTAGGACTTTATTATGATAACTGTGAAGTGTACAGCAGCTCTTTTTGATTTTTTAATTTTTATTTTTTGAGATAGAGTCTCACTCTTGTCACCCAGGTCTGGAGTGCAGTGGTGCGATCTTGGCTCACTGCAACCTCCACCTCCCAGGTTCAAGCGATTCTCATGCTGCAGCTTTCTAAGTAGCTGGGATTACAGGTGCGTGCCACCATGCCCAACTAATTTTTGTATTTTTAGTAGAGACAGGATTTTGCCATGTTGGCCAAGCTGGTCTTGAACTCCTGGCCTCAAGTGATCTGCCTACCTGGCATGAGCCACCACATCCGGCCGAGTGTACAGCAACTCTTGTGAAATATTGTCACCAAAAATGTTTAACTTGAATCTTAAGATCTAAAGTTCTCTTAATAGGAATCACAAGCTCTAGAGAAATAAGTCAAATAATCCCAAGAAGTTACATCAGACAGATCAGAAGGTGAGCACACTAGAGCAGCAGTCCCCAACCTTTTTAGCAATAGGGACTGGTTTTGTGGAAGACAATTTTTCCATGGACCAGGGGCAGGGGGTGGTTCAGGGATGATTCAGGCACATTACATTTATTGCGCACTTTATTTCTACTGCATTGTAATATATAATGAAATAATTATACAACTCTCCACAATATAGAATCAGCGGGAGCCCTGGGCTTGTTTCCCTGCAACTAGATGGTCCCATCTGGGGGCGATGGGAGACAGTGACAGATCATCAGGCATTAGGTTCTCATAAGGAGTGCACAACCTACATCCCTTGCACACGCAGTTCACAATAGTGTTCACGCTTCTATGAGAATCTAATGCTGTTGCTGATCTGACAGGAGGCAGAGCTCAGGCAGTAATAAGAGCAATGGGGAATGGCTGTAAATACAGATGAAGAAGCTTTTTGCTCATTTGCCTGCTACTCACCTCCTGTGTGTGGCCCCATTCCTAACAGGTCACAGACCAGTAACTGTCCATGGCCCTGGGATTGAGGACCCTGCACCATGGCACTGCTTGTCTTTTCGAAAAGTCAGGGTCATAAAAAAAATATGTAGAGGGATTGATTAGATTAAAAGAGATTGAGGCCGGACATGGTGGCTCGTGCCTGTAATCCCAGCACTTTGGGAGGCCAAGGTGGGCCTCACTTGAGGTCAGGAGTTAGAGATTAGCCTGCCCAACATGATGAAACCCCATCTCTACTAAAAAAATACAAAAATTAGCCGGGCGTGGTGGTTCACACCTGTAATTCCAGCTACTTGGGAGACTGAGACAGGAGAATCGCTTGAACCTGGGAGGTGGAGGTTGCAGTGAGCAGAGATCATGTCACTGCACTCCAGCCTGGGCAATAGAGTGAGATTCTTTCTCAAAAAAAAAAAAAAAAGTGAGAAATTTAGAGACATAAAAACTAAATGCAATTAATGTTCCTTGATTGGATTCTGGTTTGGAAAAAAAAAAACTATAAGAGACATTTGGGAGTCAATCCAAGAATCTGAATCAGGACTAGATGATAGATAATATCAGTGAATTGTTTTTGTTAGGTGCAATAATGGAATAGAATATGTAGGAAGATTTTTTAGGTATATGCTGTAATATTTCAGAGCGGAATGTCATGATGTCTGTAATTTAATTTGAAATGGTTCAGCAGAAATATTCAGGGAGATGAAGCAATAGCAAAATGTTAACGATTGTTGAAAATATGGTCATTCATTGTAGTTTTATTTTGATGTATGTTTGAGATTCTTCATGATGGAAAATTAAAAAGGATCTAATCTCCACCACTTATAAGGTGTATGGCTTTAGACATGTTGCAATACCTCTCTGGGCTTTATTTTTCCTTACTACAAAAGGGAGATAATCTCTAACTCATCGTGGTGGTGTATAGATTGAGAGAGTTAACATTTTCGGTACACACAGTGCTAGGCATCTGAGTATTCAGTAAAGTCTGCCATTTTCCACTAAAACAGCCTTGAACATAATAACAGCTGCAAGGTGATAAGACTATGATAAAAAGTAAACGATGAAAAAATACTCAGTGTAAGTCAACCAATTTTAATGACAGCATTGGCAGCATTTAAATTGCATAAATATGCAACTGAATCAAATAAATGGTGAAGTGGTTGTTAACACAGCAATGACATACTGCTCATTGCTTAAAAATTCAACCAAAATATTTTTAAATAGAGAAAAATATTGATCTGGAAGGACTTGGTTAAAAAGGTACAACTGAACATCACGAATTGTGCTTTATTAATTTTTCCCTATGGATGAAGAGCCTAAAAATATTGTAGTCTGGAACCAAGTATAACAGTACTCCTGAAATTCTATCCTATGGAAAAAATCCTAAATACAAAACAAATTTGATGCACTAAGATGTTTATTTCTATATTCTGTGTGGGTGTGAGAGAGAAAGAGAGAGGAAGAGAGAGAGAGAGAGAGAGAGAAAGGAAGAGAGAGAGAGGGAGAGAGAGAAAGGAAGAGAGAGAGAGGGAGAGAGAGAAAGGAAGAGACAGAACGGACTTCTAAATATAAAAAATTAGAGCCATGTTCTTAACTCCATACTTAAAAGATTAATGTCTTCATGTAGAAACAAGTTTGTGCAAAGAGCATAAATGCTCATTCACCAAAGAAATACAAACATGAAAAGAGAGCCAATCTCAGCGGTTAAAAAAGACAATGTTCCTTTTTTTCCTCTGTCATATTGGTAAAGATGAATGCACGTGATAGTCCCCCTCACTGGGAAGGGTGTGGGTAAGAGCTTATTGTCAGATGCCTCCAGTGAAAGTATAAATTGGTACAGCATTTTCTAAGGGCAATTAGGGCAAAAATCCATCAACACTAAAAATGGGCATGTCTTCTGTCCCTAACAAATCCACGTTTAGAACTTTATTATAAAGAAATAATTGAGCAAATACACAAAGCTGTGTGTACAAGAATGTTTAGAGTAATAAAAATGGCCACCCATCTACATTTGGGTAAATAAATTATGATACATCCATATGCTAAAATACTAGTTGACATCAAAAATATACATTTTATCCAAATGCTGGCTGGGTGTCACAATCATGTGATAAATGGATGGCAAGGCCAAAACCAAATATCACCACCACAAAATGAACTTCTGAGGTTCAAGAGTGCATCTGAAATTTTATTTTAAAACTATTATTGGGTCAGGTATGGTGGTTCATGCCTGTAATCCCAGAACTTTGGGAGGCCAAGGCAAGAGGATTGCTTGAGCCCAGGAGTTGGAGATGAGCCTGGTCTACAGAATGAGACCCTGTCTCTACAAAAAAATAAAAAGTAGAAACTACAAAGAAATTTAATTAGCCAGTTGTGGTAGCATCTGTTATCTCAGCTAGCAGGTCTAAGGCAGGAGGATCACTTGAGCCCAGGAGTTTGGCTGAGCAACATGGCGAAACCTTGTTTTTCCAGGAAAAAAAACAAAAATTAGCTAGGTGTGGTGGCTCATGCCTGTACTCCCAGCTACCTAGGAGGCTGAGGTGGAAGGATCACTTGAGCCCAGAAATTCAAGGCTGCACTGAGCAGTGATCATGCCACTGCACTCCAGCCTGGGCGACAGAGTGAGACCTTGTCTCAAAAACAACAACAACAAAATTATATCCAGATAGAAGACCGTGGATGTTGTCCTATGCGTGTGTAATATTTTTTTTTTCATCTCGTGAAACAGCAGTGGCAAAGCTGTTCTCTCTTTACCCTCACAAAATGTGAAGAATTCCCAAATGGACATTTTCCTGAAATACTTGTGGTTTGAGTGGAATTATACGATAAAAAGTAACATGAAAAATTTTAAACATTATTTTGTTTCTTTCACAGATAATTTTCAAAAAGCTAAAATCATGACTCTCATCAAATATAAAATGGACACATATAAAATCATGACCCTCAGCAAATATAAAATAGACACATATAAAATATTTTATTTAACTCAACTAATATGGAAACTAGTAAGATGGAATGTCCAGTTCAAAAAACATTTCTATTCATAGACAACAAAGAAATATTAAGATATCTGAGTTTGATTAAGGAAAAAAAAAAAGCTGTTTTGTGTCCACAGGCCATAAATCTTAGGGATTTATCCATTCCACTCTACAGAAATTTGCATCTCTACCGGACAAAAATCTGCAAGTTAACAAGTAAACTTCTGTAAGTCTTGGACCTTTAATAAGTGGTACATAATGAGATGAACTAGTGTCACTTTCCTGAGATAGTCCTTGAGTGGCCTTATCTTCCCATATGATATTGAAATGATATATCCTACCTTTTTGCCTTATTTCTAAATCTCAGATAATTTTCCCAACAATTTAATGTGATGGATGTTAGTGGCACCAAACAATGCTACAAGGATGTATTTTTTTAAGCAAACAAATACTTATAAAATGCAAAAATAATACAAGACACAGTAGAATTGAAAATATATAATGAAACATTAAGAACATAGAAGTTCCAAAACAGTGTTGAAAAAGAACAAAGTTGGAGTATCTACATTACCGGATTTCAGGACTTTTAAGACAGTGACATAACAAGACAGTATTATCTGTCAGTCTAGTTCCTTTTTTTTCTGTTTTTTCTTTTTTTTAGATTTTAAATTTTTTTTCATGAGACAGAATCTTGCTATGTTGCCCAGGCCGGTCTAGTACTTCTGAGCTCAAGCAATCCTCCCACCTCGGCCCTCCACAGTGCTGGGGTTACAGGTGTGAGCCACTGTGTCAGGCATATTTCCTTATTTCTTTAATGTTTTAAGTGTATAATTTTTGTGTCTAAAATTATTATAGCATTTTACTCTTGCAAAATATATATACTGTATACATTTATACTTCAACTGATAGAATTTCAGCATAAAAAAGGTAAGATTTTCCTTTTAAGTTATTTAAGAATCCATGTTATAAAAAGACAAAGAAGAAGGTTACATAACAATGTTTGTATTATGACCTTTTAATTTATGCATATACTGACATATATAAAAATTCTAGATTTATGTACATTAAAGTGACCATAGCAGTTATCCTTGGGTTTTCAAATTAAAGGTTAATTTTCACTTTCTTCTGTGTACCTTTCTGGTTAGTCTGACTTACTATTGTTTTTTTACCAAAGTTTTTATTGTGATAAAATGTACGTAACAAAAATTTCCATTTGAAGTGCACGCTTCAGTGGCATTAAGAACATTCGCACTGTTACGCAGCCAACACCACTATTCACCTCCCGAACTTTTTTATCTTCCAAATTAAAACTCTGTATGCGTTAAACTATCACTCCTCATTCCCTTCTTCCCCCAGTCCCTAGTAACCTCTATTCTGCTTTCCACGTTTAGGAATTTGACTGTTATAGGTACCTCTTGTAAGTGGAATCACTCAACCTTTGTCTTTTTGGGTCTGGCTTATTTAATTTAGCATGTTTTCCAAGTTCATCTATGGTATGTATCAGTGTTCCATTCCTTTTTATGACTTATTTTTACAGTGAACTGAAGCCACCTTAATAATCAGAAACTTAACAAAGCTGTTTTAATCTGAAAAGAGGAATGAAAGCTTAATTTTACTTTTTAGTGAAAACCTGGTTCTACCTGTCTGGGGTGCATTTGTAACATTCTACTTCCTGTTTGTATTCTAGGGGTGAAGCTAAGTAGTCTTCTTGGTAAAAAGGGAAACTTGGAAAAACTCCAGAGCTACTGGGAAGTTGGATTTTTTCTGGGGGCCAGCGTCCTAGCCAATGACCACATGAGAGTCATTCAAGCATCTGAAAAGCTTTTTAAACTGAAGACACCAGCATGGTAATAATTAGCTATTATATGTTGATACAATTAATAAACAGCTCCATATTGTTCCCATATTATATTTATTGAACTGACAATTAGATGATTTTATTTGCTTATAAAATAAAAAGCAGAATATAGAGGAAAATTGTGATATTCATAAAACGTGTTACACATAAATTCTGATGACTTTGGACATAGGTGATGTCAGCAGGTTCCTGACTTAGCCTCTCCTGCACATTGACCAACCCACTGGCCCAAATTGGCCAGTGTCACCCATGTGAATCATGCAGAGGCCACGCATTTTTCACCTGCAAATATAACTTACGTTCGGGGCCTGAGACCACATTTCCACTGCAGCTGTTAGACCTCTACTCCAAACATATGCCCTTTGTTTCCTCTGTGATCTAATCTCAGTTTTGGAATTCTCATTCTTGATTTTGTTTTCTTCTTACTTAGGATTTGACTGATGACACATTTGAGTGTTTCTTATATATGTGTGTTTTTCTAATTTCAAATTGTTCTTGGAGTGCACCCAAATCTCATCATTATTTTTCTGGTAATTGGAGAGGTGGAAACAAAATTCCATCTGCATTCAGGACAATATTGAAAAACAGTGTTGGCCGGGCGCACGGTGGCTCACACCTGTAATCCCAGCACTTGGGAGGCTGAGGTGGACAGATCACTTGAGGTTAGGAGTTTGAGACCAGCCTGGACAACCAGGTGAAACCCCATCTCTACTAAAAATACAAAAATTAGCTGGGCATGATCGCGGGTGCCTGTAATCCCAGCTACTTGGGAGGCTGAGGCAGGAGAATCACTTGAACCCAGGAAGCGGAGGTTGCAGTGAGCCAAGATTGCGCCACTGCATTTCAACCTGGGCGACAGGGCAAGACTCTGTCTCAAAAAAAAAAAAGAAAAGAAAAAGAAAAAGAATTTTTATTAACCATTAGCTATAAAGATTTTAAAAGGCTAACCATGATATAGTGAAAGCCTGTTTCCAGAGCCGCTCAGAGCCCAGGCCACCGACTCAGCTGTTTTCATCACAGAAACCGTGTGAGGAAGAGACCACCATGTTAGGCCCTCATGGCTTTTTAAAGAATTTTCCTCATGTTCGGGTCTCCTTTAGCCAATCCTCCCCAGGGATCTTTCTAAAGATCACAGTGATCTTTCAAAAATGCACACCTGACACTTCCCCTGCACTGAAATCCTTAAATCAATATAGTTTAATTGTTCCTCACAGCCTAAGGAATAAAGTCCATCATTTTGTCTTAGCAAACAAGATTTGCCTTTAGCCATTCCAGCCTCGGCTCTTGTCACACCCCTGAGTTTACACTGCTGTCTCTTCATACCACACTGCTGGTTTCATGCATGAGTGTCTGAGCACGTGCTGAGCATGCCTCTCAGAATGCACACATTCTCCGAGGAACACTCATCCATCACACCTGCTCACAAAGCCGACCTTGACCTAGAGCCCTTCCTCACACCCAAGTCCCTTCTTTAGTGTTTCTGTCATTCTTTAGTTATGCCTCTCTTGATACTGAGCGTATAGCTTTTTAAGTTGTCTCTCTGTTTAATCATATCTCCATGGATATTTATTCTTGGTGTTATAGCACCTTTTGATATTTATCCCCACAGCACTGTGTGCAGAAGTAGGCATTCAGCAAATGATATGAAATAAAGGAACCAATAGATGCACGCATGATATTGAGTCACATTTGCTATTTCTTTACAGTGACCATTCTGATGGCAGTATTTTAGGCATCCTGGTTTTTTAACAAGAAAACAGGCACTATTCTATGCAATGGTACTCGCAGCCACAAAACAGTGCCTTAAGGTTCCACTAACTTAATTTTTATGGAATGTTAACTTCCATGTTTATAGTCCATAAAGCGCCTGCATAGCCATTATCACCTATAATTATCCCACTCCTCATTTTTCCTAACTTTTTCTTTTGAGGCACCATCTGTCTTATTAGGTTTGAGGGTATTTGTATAATATATAAGCTGAGTTGCTTCAGAGCTAAGTAATGATCTCTTATGAAGTGTCTATTTAGGAAAGCTTCCTCAAAGAAGCATAATTAAAAACAAATGCATTAACCGCTTCCTTGAATAGAATATATGCATTTTAAAGTTCAAGTTTTAACTAGATGTATGGCCCTAGTCCAAGTTACCAAGCCCTCTAAGCCTGTTTCCTCCTCTCTAAAATAGGGATAAAATAACCAACGTTATTGAGTTTTTGTGAGATAGAAATGAGATAATGTGTGAAAGCACGGCTGGGCGTGGTGGCTCACACCTGCAATCCCAGCACGTTGGGAGGCCGAGGCAGGTGGATCACCTGAGGTCAGGAGTTCGAGACCAGCCTGGCCAACATGGTGAAACTCCATCTCTACTAAAAATGCAAACCGTAGCCAGGCGTGGTGGCGCATGCCTGTGATCCCAGCTACTCAGGAGGCTGAGGCAGAATGGCATGAACCCGGCGGGCGGAGCTTGCAGTGAGCCGAGATTACACCACTGCACTCCAGCCTGGGCGACAGAGCGAGACTCCGTTTCAACATTAAAAAAAAAAAAAAAAAAAGTGTGAGAACACATGATATGCAACAAATAACGAATAACATTTGGTGAATCTGAATGCATAACTATTAATGTCATATATAAATTACATTTACAGAATTAGACTGGGATACATGGGAACAGGTGGTTCTAAATTTGTCTGTTACATGTTTCATATCTTTTCCTTCTCAGGTACCTCAAGTCTATTGTAGAGACAATTTTGATATATAAGCATTTTGTGAAACTGACCACAGAACAGCCTGTGGCCAAGCAAGAACTTGTGGACTTTTGGATGGATTTCCTGGTCGAGGCCACAAAGACAGATGTTACTGTGGTTAGGTTTCCAGTGAGTACTCTTCCTTTAAATCTAAGTACATTTCTTTATTTAAAGAACATCTTGTACTGTGATTGTATCGGTGCTTGGGGGCTGATTTTTGGTGCCTTAAAACTGCAGTCATCTGGTTAATATCTTTATTTCCCGCACATTGGTTTGCTTTAGCTTACTTTTAAAAATAACTTCTCAAAATCAGAGAAATGAGATCTATTTTTATGTTTTTGCCATGGAATTTGGGTGGTTCCTTTTGATAAGTGGTGGAGTGTACTTCCTAAGCAATGCAAAGATTGTCTCTTGGCTTAGCTTCAGGCCAGCCCGATGTATGCTTTTCCTTAATACTGCAGTTGCGTTGACACGGTCTTCAGTATTATCTCCCGTATTGTGGTGAAAAATATCAGGCTTACCTGCATTGTTATCCCATCCCCACCACCCATTACCCAGGTGGGTCAGAGTTAGATGTAATATCCCCAATCACTATTTACAACGTTTTAGGCCATGGGAAATGACTTGCAGTTTCTGGTCTGCAGCTCATTTTGGCTGATCTCTAGTGGACTTCAGATATATAGATTTAAATGTATAACACACACACACACTTTAAAAAAATTTATTGCTCTTCTCAGATGGTGCCATGCCCCTCTGGATGGTTCTTAATATCGTCCAGCATCCAATTCAAGAATTACTGGCAACTCCTTGTATGTACAAATTTCTTTCCATATCAAAGTGATGCCATAAATCTCTCTGAGCTCTCTAATCTCTATCTTCCATACTCAGAGGTGGTGACAGTTCTCAATTCTTTTTGTGAAATCTTGTTTTCTAGTTCTTGTTGATAGGATCATCTACTTCACTTAATTAAATCCATTGCTGACATGAGCATGCTTTACTCTTGCTTCCAGATGAAGCCTTGAGCTCAGCAGGGCCCTTAAGCAAAAGCCTTTCTAACTGAAACACTTCACTTTATTTTCTAGCCTAGATAATGTGTAGCCTAGGAAAATACTTACCTTAGAATGAGCTGGCAGCTTGCCTCTAGCTGGTGCTCTCAGTAGCAGTAAATGTAGTGAAAGAAGAGAACATAGAATTCAGGTATTTAATTGACTATTGACTTGATCGACTAGAAAACTGGCTATGAAAGGAAACCATTCAAATTAGTCACTTTGAGCCCATTTAGATTAGTATCATATGAATTTGTCTGTCATAATGTAAATATAAGTGAATATAAAAAATATTTGACAGAATTTGTCTGTCATAAATATAAATAAGTGAATGTAAAAAATAAACCAGAAAATATTGGGAAGTTAGGAGAATATAGGTATAAACACCAGTTGAGAGAGGCATCCTTAAGCAAGAAAAGGACTTATAAGACCTAAAGGAAAATATTCACCAATTTGATTTCACTAAAAAATGGATATTTTTGTTTGATTAAAAAAAAAAAACACCGTGAACATGCCAAATAGGAACTGCTAGGCAGGGAGAAAATGTTTTATAAAACTGTGCAAAATTGTCAATTTGCCAAATATGCAAAAAAATCCTATGAAGTGATAAGCAAAATAAAATAAGAAGAGGCCGGGCGTGAGGACTTATACTTGTAATCCCAGCACTTTGGGAGACCGAGGTGGGCGGATCACCTGAGGTTGGGAGTTTGAGACTTTCCTGACCAACATGGAGAAACCCTGTCTCTACTAAAAATACAAAATTAGCCAGGCATGGTGGCGCATACCTGTAATCCCAGCTATTTGGGAGGCTGAGACAGGAGAATTGCTTGAACCTGGGAGGCAGAGGTTGCGGTGAGCCGATACCATGCCATTGCAGTCCAGCCTGGGCAACAAGAGCAAAACTCCATCTCGAAATAAATAGATAAATAAAACAAAATAAAAATAAAAAGAAGAATAAAAAATTTATATGAAGAGATAATTAACTTCTGGTTAGTCAAGAAAATGCAAATTAAGTGAGACACTATTTTTTTGCCCATTGGACTCAAAGAATTAAAACATTTTACAACAGTTGACACCATTGTGGAGACAAGAGCATTTTTAGAGCCTGCTGGTGGGCATAGGAATTGCTGAATATTCTGGGATTCTATCTGGGAAGGGGATGATAGGATTGTGTAAGGGATCCTGAGGACCTCAACTTTATTTGCCACATTTCATTTCTTTAGAAAACATTTCGAAGCAAATATGATAGCATGTTAACACTTAGTTATCTGCAAGTGGTAGGCACATAGGTGTTATCTTGCCAACATATTTATGGCATATTTGATTTTTCTCAGCAATCCATTTCCTTCTTGAAACTTTGTGGCTTATTTGGGGTCTGTCTTTTTGTGACAAGACTCTAAAATGCAGTGTTTTCCCCCTCATCTCTAAATACTACTCCTACATCAGAATTCATAACTCAGCTACTCAAAAACTTCTTTTCTATAGTTTGTTGTTACACAGAGGATAAAATTGTACAATTTTGTAGTCCTTCTTGAGTTTTCCTACAACGACTTCATCTGTGTGAGTTCTAGAAAATGCCAGTCTACCAAGAAGCTCCAAATTTAATGGAAATTGCTTTAGGATTAACCGCTTGATTGTTTTCTTATATTTACGTGTATGATGAAGCGTTGCAGAAACTGTAAAGATATTGCTTTAAAAAATAATGAAAGCCATATAGATGATTTTTAAATCTCAGTATACATAATAGCATAGCAGAAAAACAGGACAAATATTTGGGTAATAAGTTGTAACCACTTCCGGAATTTGCCACCCATGCTCTCCCTCATAGAGAAAGGCAGCCTTTTAGTACCTGTGGGGCGATCTTGGTCGCTGCACCTTGTCATGTCCTTAGCATAGCATCTTCCGTGGCTCACACTACAAAGGTTGCATTAGGTGTTGATTAGGATGATAACATTATCCTTCTTTTGAAATGCATCTAAATAAAATCCAGGATGGCCGATTTTAGAAAATATTATTTGATTGTTTTTATTTATCTCAATACTGTATTCATTCTCATTTCTCCAAGAATTAACTGTGACTCTGGGCAAAAGAAAATTGAAAGTTTATTTGGGAAATGATTTGAATGGTACCATCATTTATCACTTCAATTTATTCTTTTTTCTTACCTCTCCTCTTGGTATATTTCCTTTCCTTCTTACATTGAAAAGTTTGGAGACCATCAACTCATTATCTAATGTCAGGAGAGAGGAAGGAGAGACGTATGGTACTTCAAAGACCCTGTAGAAACTTAAACATCTGGTTAATATCTATCCTTTATAGGCCTTGCAGTCTTCCTTTTTGATTCAGATACATGAAATTAGCAGTTAATTATAATATTAACCTAAAAACAAGGAACTAAAAGCAAGAATATATAAACTCATAAGTGAGGTATATCTACCTTTAAGGCTTTGTCAAATTGCCTCCATTCCTTGGTCTGTTTCCCAGCTTTTCTGTGACCTCTGTAATGTGTGCTATGCATTTCTCACATTTTGTCATTTCAAGGATAGAGCAAAGAGCTCAACAAATATTAGACAGTGATAGTTACAACCTTGTTTTTATTTCCTGTCTCAAGTTAGGGACACATAGTTCAGATTTTATCTGTTAGAAATACTGAGATGACAATAAAGACATAATTTAACAAGAGAGGAGTTAGTGCTTTTCTTTTCTTCTGTTGAGTATAATAGTGTGCCCACATAATTTGGGAATGGAGTATATTCTCACTCGTCAATGAAGAGAGTTGGATGATATTTTGGGAAACCCACCTTTTATTCTCTATTGTTTTGATTTCATATACATTGCGATACTCAGATATGAGAGCACTATTTCTGCAAAGTTTAGATGGGAAAATGATTTTCATTATTCATCATTACCGCTTATGTCTCTGTTGGTTGGAATTAAGATTTTGATTCACTGGGTGAGTTTGTTCCTGAGTCAGAATATGTTCACTTATGGGCTCTCACTGTGTGTTTATTTGTTGCATAGCCCATCTTATTTTCACAGCTAGAGACTGACTGAGAATTCTTGGAGCCCTTAACGTTTTTAATATTCAAAGAGTAAAGAAAAATTGTTTTTTTCTACCTCCGTTTCTCTAGTTCCCTGTGCCTTAAGTAAATGCGCTGTTAAGGTAAGTTGAGAGTAAAACAAATATGCCCAGATTCTTGTGCCTTCTTTCTGAGGGTGCATTTCATGTTTTACTGTATTATGAATCTGTAATTCCTTATGGGTGGAGCCTTCTGAAGGAGTTTTCCTCCACTTTTATTTGGAAAACTTGCTTGATTCAAGATTAGTTCTAAAGATAATTTTCTTGAGTGTTAAGCAGTAGAGTAGAATGATTATTCCAGTTCCTCTAATAGTTAAGTATTGACTTTTCTTTTTTTAAACATTCCTAGTGAAGTCTGCCTAGGAAATTTGGGCCAGGAAGATGCCTTTAAGCATCTATACAAGTAGATAATGAATCATAGCACCTTTGAAATCAGGGCATGTGTATTATTTTAGTATTATTCACTCCAAATGTGAGATATTAGTAATAATATAATACTTCATGCTGTCCTTTGATGGAGATTCTCAACTCATTTATCACATACCCCTTATAGAGCTTCAAAATAGGAACAAATTTTATTTCTCTTTTTCTCTTACAAGGCTAAATGTATCATTATTGAAGACGCCAGTTTCATCTGGAAGGCAGTGCAAAAACGTGTTTATTATTTCATATAGCTAAGTTTGTTTCTTTGGTTTATATATAAAACTCAGGAATAACCAAAACCATTTCTAAATTTATTTACATGGGTATGAAAACCATACTACTACATCTGTATGATAAAGTGTGATAGCAGAAAACTAAAATAAGGATGTGACATTCTATGTATGGACCTTTTCTGTCTTTCTTTGACACATTTGTATTTATAGAAATAGCTTATGTAGTACATGATAAAATAGAAGATTTTTTAAATTTATCACTAGTAGATTCCCTGAGGATAGCTGAACCCATGTATGGACTTCAAAAATTTATTTCTAACCTTATTAGCAATACAAGGTGATGCATTATTGAACCTTATGATAATTGATAAATACTGTAAAATGCTTGAAGGATTTATAGGAATAACAGCAATCAGAAGTTGAAATGGTTTACTCCAGGAACAGATTCAGAAGCTCATCCAATAATCCTCTACGTTGGTGCTGGGGTGTTACAGCAGCTCTAAGTGGTTTCAATCTTAAGTCACTGATATTAGTTTCTTTGCCGTATCTTTTCAAGGTATTAATATTAGAACCAACCAAAATCTATCAGCCTTCTTATTTGTCTATCAACAATGAAGTTGAGGAAAAGACAATCTCTATTTGGCACGTGCTTCCTGATGACAAGGTAAATTGTGCAATTATTAACACAAGAGCATTAGTAACAAAGGACTTTACACCCTTCTAGCATTTACATACTCCAGCAAATGTCTGTGTTAGTTAAGAAGAAATAGCTCAGCTGTGTGTCTGTCTTGGCATAAATGCATTCCGTATTATAAAACTTGTTAAATTTGAATTATGAATTTTTATCAGTATTAATAAAATATAATTGAACTATTTGGATTTTTATTATAGATGGCATAACCATCCAAAGCATACTCAGAATTGGAATATTTCTCTTTTGTAAATTCATGCCGTAAGTTATGCACCGAAGAACTAATACTTAAAATACGTGACATAAAAGATGCATATGTTAATTTTAGGAAGCCTGTCAGAATGATGCCACTTTTAATCTTACACTGGTACCATTATAGTTATCATTACATCTAGCTGTTTTGTTATCTAAGTAGTTGCCAAATCTCAGATTAGCCACTGACTCAGTGTGCTGTGCACAAAGTGAGGTGGGCTGTGCGACCACCTATTTTGAGAAAGATCTTAAAACAGTCTCACTTCCGCTCATAGCAGTCATGTGGATAGGCCTTTCCACTTCTATATTCATCAGTTTTAATGCATGTACAAATCATCCTACTATTTTTTAAAAACAGACATTTTCAGGACCTGGCTTCAGTCCACAGGATAAACCAACAGAAATGAGAGAAGTCTTGTGGAAAAATAGTTCATTTACTTTCTTTCTCTTAACTGTTTCCCAGAATGCCCTTATAATTTTATTTAACCATCATTCATCAACTTACTCATTTGATAAATGTTTATTGAGCACTTACTCTGGACCAGGCACTACCAGACACGGTGTTAGACCCTAGGGAAACAGCTGTGTCCAAAATGAGTGAAGTTCTGCCTCCGTGGTGCTTGCTTTCCACTCAGATAGGGCAATAAACCAATAAATAAATGTATAGGTATATTCAGTGGTGAGAAGGGAAAAATAAAGCAGGAAGTGGAAGCAGGAAGTAAATTTGGGAGTATGGGCTTGCAGTTTTTTACATGTAGACTTGAGTCAATAGACCTGGATTCAAATCCCACCACTGCCCTTGGGCAACTTGGCTTCTCCAAGCTATGGTGTCCTCATCTGTAGAATGAGATAATAATATCCATCTCAAAAGGTTGTTGTGAAGGTTAAATGAAATAATTTGGTAGAGTGCATTTCACAGAGCCTGGCATATAATAGATGTTCAATATATCTTAACTACAGTAACAACAAAAACAATTATAAATCACTGCAGTGTGCATATTATGTGGACTAAATCCTAACTTTGAAACCCCAGAGTTTAACCCTGCTTTGCTCTTTAAATGGCATGGGAGTAATCATTTGGGAGGTTGTTGGTGTTGAACTGGGGCACAAACCTGGCTCTGCATCAGAATTATCTGCAATACCCTGGATCCCAGGAGACCGACTTAGTTGGAATCCTTTATACTTAGAGTGAAGCTTGGACACATGCATTTTTATGAAGATTTATCCATGATTCTGATGTGCAGCCATGGTTGATAACAGCTTTAATAGGGATGTAAACATAGTAATTACTCAATTGTAGTAGCTCAAGAATTATTACATCCTTGACTTTATGCCTAAGCTGGTTCCTGGGGATGCTGCTTTTCAAGATGTGGTTCCCTGGAACACCAGCATTAGAGTCACCCAGGGAGCTGGTTTAATTAAATGGCAGATTCCAGCTGGGCACAGTGGCTCATGCCTATAATCCCAGCACTTTGGGAGGCCAAGGTGGGTGGATCACTTGAGGTCAGGAGTTCGAGATCAGCCTGGCCAACATGGTGAAACCCCATCTCTACTAAAAATACAAAAATTAGCCGGGCGTGGTGGCGCTTGCCTGTAATCCCCACTACTCAGGAGGCTGAGGCAGGAGAATTGCTGGAACCCGGGAGGCAGAGGTTGCAGTGAGCCAAAATTGTGCCACTGCACTCCAGCCTGGGCGACAGAGCAAGACTCTATCTCAAAAAATAAATAAACAAAATAAGATAAATTGCAGATTCCTAATCTGCATGTCAGACCTACTGAGGACAATTCTATGAGGTAGACTCTCAGACCTCACGTATGTGAACCACCACCTTAGGAAGTTCAACAGGAAAACAACACAGCATG
Organism: Gorilla gorilla gorilla; assembly: GCF_029281585.2. NCBI lineage: Eukaryota > Metazoa > Chordata > Mammalia > Primates > Hominidae > Gorilla > Gorilla gorilla. The sequence goes on along the minus strand of NC_073229.2, from coordinate 160,844,628 downwards.
TCCATAATCTAGCAAGAAGAATGTCCCGTGCTTTGATGTGTCCAAATCAGCTGGGACAGATCCTTCCTGGATGTCAATCATGGCCAGGCCCTGTGACCTCTACCAGAGTGGCAAGAAATCACCAGTCCCAGTGCTATAGTTTCTAGGAAGGGCAGTATCTTGTGTTTAAAACGAATAGATACTAAGCAGCACCCAGAATGCATGTTATTTATATTTTAATTTGTTCTATGTTTAGATAAAGTTGGTCATGTTAAGTCTTGTAACTTAGTATTTTAGCAGGCACACTAAATGTTGGCAACATGAAATTATATAATAAGCATGGAGAAAAACATCCATTCTCATGCTCTCAACACCAAGTCCATCTAGTAGCACTGAGCAATACCGAGCAGCATCTTTCAGAACTGTGGTCTTTCTCCAATCCCAGTTTGTGAAACGCTGTCCAAGCTGACACTTTTACAAGTCAGTTTGGGACTGGCTGCATCCAAAATTTAGAGACACTCTACCAATAGGTTGTGGTAACTTAAGGATCTTCAGCCAGCAGGCCCCAGATTACACATGCCAATATTTGCCACTGTGTGCAGAGTCAGAAGCTTGATTCTTTTTCATTATTAGAAGTGTCAATTGTATGGAAAAACACTTGAAAAAGTTAACTTGTGATACTAATTTATTCATAAAAGAAAACTTCCTTGCCAAAGGACTTTGAAGACAGGCTTTCAGCTAAGACATAGCTTCCCATGAGACTCACTTCCATGAGTGCAGTAAATAGAGGGAAGACGTTGAAAGAAGTCATTGCCCCAGCAACCCATCAGCAACATTTCTAACATGTCATTTTAATTGTGTTAAAATGCATCATGCTACACCCGAGGAAAGCACTGTTGAGATGATAGTAGAGCAAATCAATCTACCAGCGTTCTTTTGAGTTCTGTGGACTTTGGGACTGTGCTGGTTCCTGAGGAGGACATTATGGGTTCTTGGTCTGTGGCGTTCAGTGAGGAGGAAGATCAGTGAGGCATGGAGTCCTTCGAGAAGGCTTGCTAAAGGAGGTGGAACCTGGACTTTGGCTGTGGGTAGAACTAGAAGAGATAAATGAACACGGGAAGACAAACTAGATTAGAAGAATAAGGCAGAATTCCAACCAAGGCACCAAAGTGAAAGCAAGCATGGGACGTTCAGGGGCCGGCAGAGTCTGACTCATTCCACAAGGGGAAACGTGTTGAGGGAGGTGGGAGATATGATTGGTTGGGCAGGATGACATAAAACTCTAGAGTGCTATGTAAGCTAGGAAGAAGAATTTTAAACATGTGTCGGTAGGAAACAGGACGTCACTGATGTTTCTGAAAATCTGAGAGCTGGCAGGAAGGCAGAACAGAATGTGAATTATGAACCCAGGGTCAGCATCAAAGTGCATAGGTGTGAAGGTTGATGTTAGCTCTTGCATGCTTCGTGGCCTAGGCATCCGCTTCAACTCCTCATGCTTTAGTTGCCATGTATGTAAAATGAGAATAACAGTACCTCATAGAATTGTTGTGAAGATTAAGTGAGAGGATGAATGGAAATCATTTAGCACAGTGCTAAGTGGCTTGGAACAAGTGCTCCATAATGGTTGCTAGTGTAGCTAGAAGACTGATCTGGTCTTGACATTTGATTTCTGAAGTCTGAGGCTCTGGAGGGTCACAGAGAAGACTGTTAGAGGAACTAGCTAGATATGAGGCAGGTAGAGGTCCTAGAGTGGAATAATACAATTGTGACTGCAAAGGGACAGATGATTTGGAAAGAAAAGTATATGACTTAATCACAAATTAGGAAGAAGGATTAAAAAGAGGGAGTAAGTGTAAGGTGACTCAAGTTTTGATTGCATTGATAAAGGTGGTAGGATTTTTAGAAGGAAAACCTGAGTTGTAGAGGAATCATGAGGAATTTCATTTTGGACGTGTTTAGTTGAAACTAATGGCAAGAGTCCAAGTGGAATCATCCAATGGCAAAATTGGGAATAATCAATATAACTGTCTATATACATGTTAGTGATATTACTTTAAAGTGCAGTGCAATATTTATATTGTTTTGCATGTATGCAAGTATATACATACATGTTCTCACAAGCTGAGATACACTAATCATCCAGTGGAAACTACAAAAACTAAGAGCAGTTAGGAGACATGAACATTATGGAGACGAGAGCAGGACTGGAGGAGGAGATTTTCAAAGGCTTGATTGAAAAGAGCAAGGTTATCCAAGGACACTTGGAAACAGAGTGAGGCTAAAGGAATTAGTGATTAGCAAGGCCTAGAGAATGAGTAGAGAGCCAGAAGAATTTGGAAGACAGAAAAAGAACAGAAAGTAAGCCAGAGATTTTTGGAAAATGAGTACGATTTCCAGCAATTTGTTACTGTTTTCTCCTTCCTGGAGGTTCTTTGCTCAGTAAAGTGAGCCTCGTTTTCATTCTCTTATGTTTTGTGACAATTATAGAGACAATTTTTATATTATGCTAAGAAATATTAGGATATATATTAGGATATAAACAAGTGCATTAAATAGGGTTACAAATTTAAGTTATGTACTGTCCATTTTCCATTTTCACCATCTTTTGATCAGGAGGAATTTTATTTATGTTGTCCTTATTTCCTATAACTTTTAGTGCTAAAAAATTCTCCTTGTTCAAAAATTGAAGCTTTCTTGTATCAGTTTCCATTCTGAATTTATGTCAATTTCTTTGCAAACCCTGATTCTATCCATAGTGTATTCATTATCACTACCATTTTCTCAATTTTTTAAAATAAAAGTGGTAAAATTGGAAGGAGGACAAGCAATAAAAACAAAAAAACTTTATTATTACCATGTTACTTTAAAACAACTATAAATAACAGAGAAGCAACCAGTTTAATAGGTCTTATGTTAAACTAAAAATGGGTTGTTTTTATCATAGAATGTTTAAAATTTTTTCCTAAAATTAGAATAGAGAATGTAGCTTTTCATTTATCATGTTTATTTCTTTAGTCACTCCTCTCACTAGTTTTATTCTAACATATGGAATAAATAGCTCTGTGAGCTAGTATATACTTTATACTGCAACTTTCAAAACTTTAAGCACATTGTATACCAATTCCCAAGGACTCTTAGAGAGAGCTACTCTACATTCAGGGGTAAAATTAATTGAAATCCCGATCTTTTAACAGTTCTCTATTTGTTGAATGAATGGTTGCTGCTGAAAAGTAAGTTAGTCCTTGAAGAAAGTCTGCATGTGTACAATGAAAGAAAAACTTAGATTGAGGAAGAGAGAAGTTATTTGCAGGGCGTTTTAAATGGTTATTTAGAATTTCCCCCCCTTTTGGGGGTTGAAGTTTGGGCACCCTTGGCCTAGCTCACGGATTATCCAGCAAAGGCAGGGGCCTAGTGGAGGACTAAGTGCTGACTCTCCTCCCTCACTTCACCTCCAGCCAGTGGCCACTCACAGAAGGCCCAGGAAATTTATGAGGGAAACATGCTTACCCCTGATTCTAGATTAAGATGATTTGATGCTGTCATCCACCAAGGATGCTTTCTGCTACAAACTCCCTGCTAAAAGCAGCTTAAATAAAGAAATGGTATTGCATATTACAAGAAATTACAGACTGAGCATGGTGACTCACACCTGTAATCCCAGCAATTTGGGAGGCCAGAGCAGGAGGATTGCTTGAGGCCAGGAGTTCAAAACCAGCCTGAGCAATGTAGCAAGACCCCGTCTCTACAAAAAAATTTAAAAAAATTAACCAGGTTTGGTGATATGTGCCTGTAGTCCCAGCTGCTTGGGAGGCTGAGGCGGGAGGATTGCTTGAGCCTAGGTAGATCCAGGCTGTAGTGAGCTATGATTACACCACTACACTCCAGCCTGGATGGAAAAAAATAAATTTTGAGGTGGGGTGATTCTGAGGGTAGTTTCAGCATCAGGATTCTGAATTCTGGCTTCTCTGCGTACTCTTGGTGTTAGTCTCATGTTCTTAAGTAGCTAGCTATTCCAAGAAGCACCTCACACAGGCGGCATCCTGGGGAGGAGGGCCAAGCCCTCTCCTTTATACCATAAGTTGTATCACATGACCATGCTTACACCCATCCCCAGCAAGGCAAATGGACTTACCGTAGCCAATTTAGACTAATCAATTTCACCATTCATAAACATTGCCACCTGAACCTGGGCAAAATTTATTTTTTTGTCAGCAGAGGAGAAGGATGGAATGACAGTTGCTGAGGGAGCTGACAGTGCCTACTACAGTATAACTCCTGCCACCTTCAGTCAATACAGTATTAACTTCCAGCTCCTATTCTAGCCCTAACTGGGGCCTGGGATCTGAGGCTAACCCGTTCCTAGAAAATGGTGCTTGTGCTGATTAAATTAGGTTGAGTGTTGGTTTGAGGCCTGTTGGGGCTAATTATAGCTAGCGCTGCGTTTGGCCTTGCTGTTTTCCCTGATTCCCAGACAGATCCCAGGAGCCTTTAAACTACCTGTTGGCTTTACAGCTCATCAGCGCCTCCTTGTGGTGCGTCCTACAGGTAGGTGGGGAGGGAGGCCTCCTTCCACCTTCCATCTCAGGGCTTGGGCTTTATTTACATCACTGAAATGGAACGTTCCCTGGCAGCACTGGCAACCTTTCAGGAACCAAGCGTTCTGGAAATGCTCCCCTCCTTTCCTACAAAACCAGTCCAAAATTTTTACTTAGCTGTTCCCAGAAAAGGATTGATAGAAGATGGGTTTTACCAGTGCTGTCTTGTTAGTATTTGCCAGTTGCTGTGTTCAGGGGCGGGTTTGCATACTGCCTCAGCTCTGCACTTGCCTCCCACCTCCTGCTCCTGGACATGGTCTTGGAAAGCAGCTCAGCTGCAGGCTCTAAGGATAAGGCTGCATTGTACGCAAGTAGTGTACAGGAAACAGCTGCAGCTCCTGGGTCATATATATATATATATTTAGAAGTTCACCTGAGGCCAACAGGATTTAGAAGCAACTTTCCAAATTACCAGCTGAGGCTGCAGTCTGCTATTTTAATTTCACTCCCTCTGTACTCTAGTTAAGAGAGCCACCACATACCTTTTTATGGTATCTTCCCTCCTGGACTTCATGCAACAAAATTTGCTCTGTGTTCATTCAGATCACATCCCCATGACCTGACTGACATGCACTGAAACTAGCTTTTTAGTAAATTCACATCTGACTTGAGAGGATCTATTTTTACTTTTAAGTTGCATTGACCTAGCAAAGAATTATGGGCTGTAGATATAAATTGTCACTTTTGAGTTGCTTTAGCCAAAAGGAGGGTTCTAGGCCACCTCAGAGCCACAAGGCTTTGTCACCCATTTCATTAGCCCAGGCAAGACCTCAGCCTCCTGGCAGTGGGTGGGTAAGAACTCCTTTTCATGGTTGTTTTAACTTTACAGAATTGAATTTCAGTGTCAGTTTATTGCCGTACTGTACTTGCTCAACTTAGACACATGGATAAACTACTTTATTTCTTTAAAAATATTTATGCTATTTTATACTGTTGACATATTTTTAAAGGGATTATCATCCATTTTGTTATTTATTTTAGGGACATATGAATTTGACAATAATTTTATCTTAGCTTTAGTGATAAACTCAAGAAATAAATTCTCACATTTTTCTTTACCTTGGCTCTGCAAATCACCCATGTTTATAGTATGACAATCAAATTTTTGATGTTCAAACTTTATTAGCATATGGAATTTTGCATAAATTAGGTAGCAATACCTTGTAGTTATGATGGGCACTGTACACATGTGTGTTCACGTACATTCTTGCTCTACTAGTTTCTGAAGAAATAGAACTGCCTATTTAGTTGGAAATCTTAACTAAAGATAATTCAGAAATAGTTATCTTTAAAAGCTTGCCGAGATGTTATTCAAATTAATGTTTATCTTTCTCGGAAAAGAAGTATTTCTCAACTGTAATAATAGAATTACCTTGATCATTGACTTTTTTTACTTAAAAATTAACACACAACAGTTATTACTAGATATCAAGTTTTAGAATTTAATGAGACTAATTCTCCTAGGCTCTTTTGGAAGCTGTTTTATTGAAGTACAGGAATTATTAAGTAGAGTAATCATTACCCTTGTGACTTGAGAATGAATTGTGCTTTCCATCCAGATAATTCTTTCATGAAAAATAGTGTACCAGGAAAAATGGCTGTGTATATCACTTTAAAAATAATTAAACAAAATTATTGTTGTTATGTTATTTTCCATTTGGATGACTCAGTATATTTTCTTGTTGTTGTTCTAGAAAGGTATACATGAGTGGAATTTTAGTGCCTCTTCTGTCAGGGGAGTGAGGTAAGTTTCCTTGGTACATTTTGTTAACTTATAAGACATTTTTCTCCACTATTCATGGGCTGGATAGAACTTTTAATCATGATTTTAAAATACAAGGAATGTCAAGAATCGTTCAATTGGTGGAAATGCCCAACATTCTTCAGTGTCACTATCTCCTTTAGGAAAAGATTTGCAACAAAATGTTCACTGCTGGTTGAACTGATTCTGTGCTCCTGACCTACTTAAAATGTAACTGTGGGGTCAATGTGAACTATGGACCAGAATCAAAATGTAGATTACACTCAGCCATGTGGAGGTCCTCTTTAGCTGAGCTGTTGGTTTATGTAATAGGATGATTTCTGTCCTTTTGGTATACCAGGAACTCATCTCCCTTTGCGTGGATCCAAAGCACACATGCCGTCTACTAGATTGTGTCCTGCCACTAATTTTATTTTATTTTATTTTATTTTATTTTATTTTATTATTTTATTTTATTTATTTTATTTTATTTTGTGAGACAGAGTTTTGCTGTTGTCGCCCAGGCTGGAGTGCAGTGGCATGATCTCAGTTCACTGCAACCTCCGCCTCCCAGGTCCAAAAGATTTTCCTGCCTCAGCCTCCCAAGTAGCTGGGATTACGGGCGCATGTCACCATGCCCAGCTAATTTTTGTAATTTTAGTAGAGACAGGGTTTCACCGTGTTGGCTGGGCTGGTCTGAAACTCCTGACCTCAGTGATCCGCCCGCGTAGGGCTCCCAAAATGCTGGGATTACAGGTGTGAGCCACCCCGCCCGGCCCCTGTCACTAATACTAGTGACTTCAGATGATAAGCAGTCCATTAAAAAAAAAAAAAAACTTTCTGTAAGGTCACTTTCCTGCATTGATCTTGAGATTACAGTGGTGAACTTCAGTTTGGTTCAGTTCTGACTGCTGTCACAATGCCAGTAGCTTAGAAAATGCCATTTCTTGGGATTTAGAAATAAGATTTTTTTTTTTTGAGAATCAAGAGTCAGTGGTTAAGTCTTTAAATAATTGTTCTGTTGAAGCTCATGCTAAATCAACTCTTGCAGATTTCAAACCAAATTAGATGTGCTAACTACTGTTTACCCCCACGTCATAGCAATGAGAGACAACAGATTTTTGCAGCCTGGTTATGCAATATCCTGTTGCTTTTGGAATAATAATAATTGGTTTTATTAGAGCATAAATTGGTAGAGCGGTCTGAGTCACTAATAATTGGAATTCTCCTGGTAAAGCTACCTGTTACCTCATGAATGATCTGAACAGAAACAAGCAAGATGATGGACTGACTCATTATATATCTTTCAGTCGATACTTTCTCAAAGAAAACTGTACTCTTAATATTTAATTTTTAAAGCCAGTCATTAGCAAGGCACTCACTATTTATTGCTGCATTTTTAAGCAATCCACTTAAGAAAGTATGGTAAATGTAAATTTCACTTTATCATATCTGTTTTCCAATGAATAGATTTTCTTTAATTAGGTATGATAGCCCTATGTAACAGTTGTTGTGGTTTATGACTTATACATAGGCTGCTACTATCTTACTATTGCTGGCTTATATGCTGAGAAACTTGAGTTGTAGTCTGTGACTTCAAAGAGAGCTCATTCTTCCTGGCCTCCTCCTCCACAAAGAAGAGATGACAAACTATGGAAGAAAATCCAACTAGGTCAGCAGCTTGCCTTGCGTCACCTCAGAACTTGCACAGCTCGAGTTAGTGGGCATTAACTGAGCACGAGCTGTGTGTCAAATGTTGAGTCCTGTTCTGCCAAAGATACAAAAATGACTAAGACATCAACTCCTCTCTTGAGGAATTCACAGCCCAGCAGGGAGAGGAACAGACATTTAACAACTCTTGACAATACAGTGTGAGAAGAGCAATGAAAGAAGTATACTCAGAGGACACAGGTATAAGAGGAAGTCTTTCTGTTTAGGGCAGAAGTAGGGCAGGGAGAGAAGGTAAGATCTAAGCTGGGCCTTAAATCGTGAATAGAGTTTCTTTTAAAAGTAAAAAACGACATGCATTCCAAATGGAAGGAACAGCAGGCACAAAGGCACAAAATAAGGATTGACAAACTGTGCCCCATGGACTACATCTGGTCCTTCACCTGTCTTGTAAATAAAGTTTTATTGGAACACAGCCATGTTCATTCATTTATGCATCCTCTTAGGCAGCTGTCATGCTTCAGCAGCAGAATTACATAGTTTGGCCTGAAAAACCTAAAGTATTTTACTATCTGGCCTGTCACAGAAAATGGTTGCTAATCCCTGGCCTAAAACAGCATGGCCTAGTGGGTCAACTCAAAACTGTTTCATATTGCCATAAAGTCAGCCACTCACTGAGTCCTAACCGAGCGCACTTGCACATTGCTTCACTCCTCTAAAATCTCTATAACGAATGAGGTGCTTTTACTGCCTCCACAAATTGACTCCCTAGCTTTGGAAACATTTCATTGTTCTACAGATTGCATAGCACCAGAATCACCGAGGTCAGCCAGCCAGTTGGTATTTATGCTTTTCCTCCCAGCACACAGAATAGTGTAGTAGGCAGGACACCTTTTCCTGCTCTGTTGAAGGATGTGTAGTTTGCGTGTGCTTGCAACACCGTAGAGCAGCCCTGCTCTGCAGAGATGAGGAGGAGGACACCTCTCGGAAGAGTAAATCATTTTAGTAGTGTGGTGCAGGAAGTATCATTTTTTAAAGTGCTATTTATAACTTCTTGTTATAAACAACATTGAAATAAATGGGATTGAATTTAAAACATTTCTTTTTCGTCATAGGACTGTAGAAGAATTGATAGTTCTCTGAATAATGCCTTTTTGTTTGTTGGTTTCAGTATTTCTAAATTTGAAGAAAGATGCTGCTTTCTTTATGTGCTTCACAATTCTGATGATTTCCAAATCTATTTCTGTACAGAACTTCATTGTAAAAAGTACGTATTAGTCATTGTGTGTGAAAAAGATTCTTCTCACCTGATCATTATTTTCTTTCTTTCTTTTTTTTTTTTAATTGATCATTCTTGGTTGTTTCTTGCAGAGGGGGATTTGGCAGGGTCATAGGACAATAGTGGAGGGAAGGTCAGCAGATAAACAAGTGAACAAAGGTCTCTAGTTTTCCTAGGCAGAGGACCCTGCGGCCTTCCACGGTGTTTGTGTCCCTGGGTACTTGAGATTAGGGCATTATTTTCAACTAATGAGTGAACATGTACCTCCTGTGAAGAATTCATGGCTATGTGGTTATATAAATATTTTATTTGGGCTAATATTTTATAATTATATCATAAATTTAACAGATTTTGGGGGGGGTTTCTTTAATAAGTCAAACTTTATCTTAGTCATAACTTATTTTCCCACAGATAAAACATTAAGACTTATTGGTTAATTGTTAAATATTATAACTCATATTTTAAGTGCTCACTTATTGTATATGATTACCAGAATTTTCATTCTCAAATTCTTTTAAATCATCTCACTATTATCTACAATAGTACCTCTTTACCTTGGCTCATATTAGTTAGATCCACCTGGTAGGCTTTAAAAAAACATACATGGCCACCACCTCAGACTAATTATATTGGACATTCTGGTGGGGGTGAAGCCTGAGTTAAGAGCCACTGATCTGATCTATACCAATAAAAGAGATCATCCAAAAATCCATGGACTGCATTGTATGTTTGTGTTTTTCTCCATTGTATGTTTCTCTTGGGCTAATAATTAAATTCTTCTTACTTCTTTAGAACACTATGATTGACTGTGGGAAACTGGAGAAGTGAGTGATAATTTAGAAGCCAAAGTGTAGGTGAAAGTTAGTTTGGACTCAGAATTTTGCTGGGGATTGTTCTTATTTAAATAATTACTATTTGACTTCATTATAAATGACTGATATGCTAGCTACAATATACAGTCGTTCATTTTTATCTTGGTGTGAAAAAGAAAAGTGTTTGTTGAATCCACAATTCTTGGCTCAAGCTTTATCTTTATTATCATAAAACATATGGTGGGGGAAAAAAAAACACTTGGAAATAAGAGAATTCCTAGCTCTTGTATGGACTAATTCTCTACTTACACTTAAATTCTCAAGTCTGTTGACCTGTTTCTATGATAATTGTAGCTAAGATTTATGAAGTGTGTGCCCCAGAACTAATATTTGTTTCAGTCTTCAAAGAAACCCTATTAGATGGGTAGTATTAATATCTTTATTGAAAAGAATAAAAAAAGTAGTCTTGGAGAGTGTAGCCTAAAATCATGTAGTCAATAAGCATAAAAATCTGGGGTTTGAACCAGGCACAGGAGACTTCAGAATGGAAGCTTCTAAAAATTATGCTAGTGCTCCCATCCCACTGTCGAGTGTTATATTCTGCCTAGAGATGTTCATATTGAAAATTTTTGCATGAGTGGCTGATGCAAATCCTTAACCCAGATCTTAAATCATGTCTGTAACACCAGATTTTTTTTTGATCTTTCACTTTATTCTTCCTCTTGGTTAAACTAGCTTTTCTCTCTCACTCATTGTGCTGTTTAATAGCGCATACTGTTATTCCAGTCAGGCTTGGGAATTTTTTTTCTTGTCATGGACCTCCAAGAAATGTGTTTAGAGACAGGAAGAGTGAGGAAGTTGATACCACATATGAACTCCATCAATGGGGTCCAAATTCCAAGATAGACTTTGTTCATCATCATGCTCTCAATGGCCAGAACAGTTCTTTATCCTAGTAGACACTCAGTGAGTATTTATTGAATGAATGGATGGATGGGTGGGTAAGAAAGGTTCTGAGTTGTGTTAGGGAAACTTTTCTTATCACACCATAACCTGCTCTTCCCTTAGGCTGGCATCGCATAGCATGACCTGCCTGTGGGATCATCAGCCCATGTTCACAGTGCTTCCCGGCTTTATGTCTGTGAACCATCAGCCTCCTCTCTGAATGGCCTAGCCACAGCGAGCAGGATGCCAATCTGTTTCTCACTGTAATCACTTTGCTTGTCTCTGAAATGGTCTCTAGAAAAAAAAAAAAAAAAACTTTACAAGAAGAGTTCCTGAAGAAAAATGTATTTGAAGTGAGGCATTAGGTTAGAAATTTCTAGAAAATCCTACCAACCTGTATTTTCTTTTTGAAAAATTGTATTTTTCACATGATCTTGATAGTGTGTTATTGCCTGGTTCTAAAGACTCTCTTAGCTCTCAGTTTTGGTTCTGAAGTCACTTTGAGATGTACTTGCTTATATTTACTATTGTTTGTGTTATGAATGCTCACGTGCTAACTTGTATTGTAGGTTTTTTGAGATGGTGAACACCATTACCGAAGAGAAGGGGAGAAGCACAGAGGAAGGAGACTGTGAAAGTGACTCGCTGGAGGTAATGACTTAGGTGTCCATTTACATTTAGAGCTCAATTTAAAACAAACTATTTGAAGCCTTACTGAGGCAGGAGGCAGGGTGTATGAAGGGGTAGGAGACTGTCTGTAGGCTTTCCTTTAGTGTTAAAAGCAACTTCTGGAATTCCTTTGGTAAAAAAGGGCTAAAAAGTAAACATCGGAGAATTCTTATTCCACAGCACCAAGCATTAGCATTTTACTTATCTGATAGCGAGTAACTATGCTTTATCTATGACAGTGTCAATGCATGGGCCATGGTGTCCTTACACATTTTCTATTCTCCTCTGAGATATGTGCAATTCAGACAAAGAAGATTCACTGAAGATTCTGGCTGATAGCACCCTTGTGGCAGGCATTAATATGCTACACAGAGAACCTGAAACCATGGAAGATTAATGGAATTAAGAGAGGAGGGAATAACAATGACTTCAAATGTTGTTCCTCTCAACTGGAATCCTTTTATTAATGTCTAATGGACACAGAGCACTATGGATACCTACTTTTATATGGTTTTTATTTTTATTTTTGTAGAGACTTGGTCTCGTTATGTTGCCCAGACTGGTCTTGAATTCCTGGGCTCAAGCAATCCTCCCACCTCGGCCTCCCAAAGCACTAGAATTACAGGCATGAGCCACCGCACCCGACTGCTGGACACCTACTTTTAGTTTGTGTCCATTTTCTCTGCCATGTCTGCTGTGTGAAGAAGAGCCTTCCTCCGCTGCAAGGACCAATGCTGGAGTGTGTCAACAATGCTGACTCCAGCATCTTCAATGTCTGAAGGATGACGCTTCTCCAGGCTTGACACATGGCCACCATTTTCTCCAAGCCCTTCCCAGTGTTTGACTTGGGAGAGAACTCTGAATCCAAGTATCTTAGTCCATTGGGCTGCTGTAACAAAATACTGTAAACAATGTGGCTTGTAAACAGTAGACATTTATTTTCTTATACTTCTGGAGGCTGGGAAGTCCAAGATCAAGGTGCTGGTAGATTCAGTGTCTGGTGAGGGGCCTGTTCCTCATAGAAGGTGCCCTCTTGCTGTGTCCTTACATGGTAGAAGAAGCTGGCTAGCTCTCTGTGGTCTCTCTTACAAGGCCACTAATGTTACCCTGCTCTGCCTTCAAGACCTAATCACCTCCCAAAGTCCTCACCTCCTAATAACCGCACCTTGGGGTATGATTTCAACATAGGAATTTGGGGAGGACACAAATATTCAGTCCATAGCACCAAGCCATACTGAAAATTATATTTTTAATGTTAAAGTGAAATTGAAGAATCTATAGCTCACCAGTCTAATTGGCATACTTATTTATTAGATCACGTTGATAATGTCATCTCATAAACTAAAATTTTTGTAGAAACACTGAATTAGTAAGGTAACAGTTGAGAAAAAAATTAATATAATAAATTGTTTTTTGAGACCGGCTCTTGCTGTGTTACCCGGGCTGAAGGTGGAGTGCAGTGGCACAATCACAGCTCGTTGTAGCCTCTTGACCTCCTGGGCTCAAGCAATCCTCCCGCTTCAGCCAGAGCATGCCACCACACCTGGCTAACTTTTTTTTTTTTTTGGTGGAGACGGGATCTCACTTTGTTGCCCAGGTTGGTCTTGAACTCCCGGGCTCAAGCAGTTCTCCCTCTTCGGCCTCCCAAATTGCTGGGATTATAGGGATAAGCACCATGCCTGGCCTATAATAGCTAGTTGTTAACTCTGCCCATAGTTAAGTTCTATGATTATCTAGCAATTGTATAGCTTTGATATTTGTAGTTAAGCCTAAGCCTCTTTCATTAAGGTTGTAAAAAGATGACAGGCCTAATTTGGAAAAAAAATTTCCTGTGCATTAGCTTGCTGTCTATAGAAGTAATAGATACAACTTCTTATTTATGTATGTTTTATATTTTACAATTTTTTATTTCTTATTCAAGTGATTGTTAGGAATTAGCTTTCTTGACTCCTACTTCAGGGCTCATTTGATTATACCTTGTTATCTTTGTTTCTGTGTTAAGTTTTGCATCACTTGATACATAGCAATTTGCCAAGGTAAAACTTAAAGAAACTGAAAATGAAACAATTCTATCAATCATATAGAATTATGAAGGGGATGACTGGAAAATTCATAAAGTATTCTGCAGTGTTACAAATTTCTGGCTTTTTTTTAAAAAAACCAGAGATAGCTATCCTTTGTTTCATGCCCTCCTTTCAGGAACTAACTGCATCTTACCAAAAATATGCATAGCCTAGCCAGGCTGTGGTGGCGGGTGCCTATCATCTCAGCTACTCAGGAGGCTGAGGCAGGAGAATCACTTGAACCCGGGAGGCAGAGGTTTCAGTGAGCCAAGATTGTGCCACTGCACTCCAGCCTGGGTGACAAGAGCAAAACTCCGTCTCAAAAAAAAAAAAAGAGAAGAAAAGAAATTATTCTGAAGTCAGGTGTGGTGGCTTATGCCTGTAATCCCAGCACATTGGGATGCTGAGGTGAGTGGATCACTTGAGGCCAGGAGTTCGAGACCAGCCTGGCCAACATGGTGAAACCCTGTCTCTACTTTAGCTGAGCATGGTGGCGTGCACCTGTAGTCCCAGCTACTCAGGAGGCTGAGGCAAGAGAATTGCTTGAACCTGGGAGTTGGAGGTTGCAGTGAGCCGAGATCGCACCACTGCACTCCAGCCTGAGCTACAGAGTGAGACTTGGTCTCAAAAAAAAAAAAAAGAAAAGAAAAACATAAGAAAAACATTCTTACATTTCTATCCTTTGCATTTCATTAGAATAATGTAAAATTTCTGACAGAGAATGGCTTCTACAGTATTCCCAATGGACTTTAGAGCCTGTAGGAAGAATTCAAGCAGACCGGCTTCAAGAGTCTTGGCTTAGTTTGCCATTGTGCCAGCTAGTGATATTGCTGATGTTTTTCGTGGGTGTTCTTTTAGCAAAACGTGAATGAATGCATGTTTACAGGGATGCTCTGGACTGGAGGATGGTGAAATCCATCGTGGTTGTCTCTCTCCCTGAATGTCCTTTTGTAGCCAGGGCATCTTTCCAATATGAATTATTAAGCCTTAACTTACATTTTTGCATAACTTAGAACTCTACATTATATATTTGGTTACATTTCTTAGATGTTTTCAACATTCTTTATTAAAGTTATTTTATCAGCATCCTGCATATTTGATTAAAATGAATTCTTTAATTTCATTACCACAAATTGAACTCAAACTTCAGCCCATGAATAACAAGCTAAAAATAATTCCTCCACTTCCCATTCTTTACAGTGGAAACAAGAATAATTACTTTAGAGATCATCTGAACACAGTGATTAAGATTTGTATGCAGAATAATTATTTTCTGATGTTTACCTCAATTGAAGGTAGAATTAACATTGTTTCAATACATGCGTCAATTATTCCTGAAGCCTTTGGCTACCTTGGCCCAGAACAAAAGAAAAATGTTGGAAAGGCCAGGAAATGCTACTTAATGTTTTTAACTTCACTTAGGGTGTTGTCAGCAGTCAGCAAAACAGTAACTATTAATGTGGTTCTATAAACTACAAATGTGAAAGTAATTCCTAGAATTTGAAAGACTTCTTAGAAGCCCAAGGCAATAACTCCTTTTCTTTCTGATTGGAACAATAAGGTTTATTTGAAGCAGTACAACTGTGGGTGGGATTTGGCTTCTTTCAGGTCACCAGCCCCTTCTTCCTTCTGATTCAAGCTGGATCTACTAAGAACTCCAGGCTGGGGTCAGGAGCCTTGGGCCCTGGTTCTGACTTTGCCGACAGTCAGTTTCATAACCCCAGACAAAGTTCATACTCCCGCTGGGCTAAGATGACTTCATTCCTTAAGTTAGAGTTGAAAAGAATACATACATATATATATATATATATTTTTTTTTTTTTTTTTTTTTTTTCCAGACAGAGTCTTGCTCTGTCACCCAGGCTGGAGTGCAGTGGCATGATCTTGGCTTACTGCAACCTCCACCCCCGGGTTCAAGCAGTGCTCCCACCACAGCCTCTTGAGTAGCTGGGATTACAGATGCCCACCATCATGCCCAGCTAATTTTTGTATTTTTAGTAGAGACAGGGTTTCACCATGTTGGCCAGCTGGTCTTGAACATCTGACCTCAGGTGATCTACCCACCTCGGCCTCCCAAAGTGCTGGGATTATAGGCCTGAGCCACTGCACCTGGCCAAGAGCAAGAGGATCTTTAATGTCCTTTCCTGCCTCTAATTTTTAAAATAATATTCAAGATTGGTATAAATTGTACAAGGTTATTTCAAATATAATGCAATACCACTTCTCAGAGAAGGATTTTCTGTCTTTTAACGAAAGAAAATCAATTTCTTTTGATTCAAGGCTATGTTTTTTGACTCAAGGATGTATTTTGACGTGGAAGGATAATGAACTCATATCTCAAGTAATTTAATATGTTATTGTTATAATACTTTTATATTGAAATCATCAAACAATTGATCAGAGTTAACCAGCCTTGGTCTCCATTGTTCTTCTTCCTGCCTTCCATGTCTTCATTAAAAGTAAAGGCATCCAGCAACCCAAGCCAGATTCCTGAGAAACCCCTCCCAACCCCTCTTAATCCCTCATGCCCATTCTTTCCTGCAGCCCCTTCATTTCATCTTCTCGGTCACTCCCCTGATCTCAGGTCTTCATCCTCTATCATAGCCTAACGTGTCTCATGCTTTGTCTCTGTTATCATCAGAGAAATCTCTCATACAGATTTAATCCTGTGACTCCCCAAATTAAAAACCTTTGATTCTCATTTTTGTTTTTTGATACAGAGTCTCACTCTGTCACCCAGGCGGGAGAGCAAGTGGTGCAATCTCGGCTCACTGCAACCTCCGCCTCCTAGGTTCAAGCAATTCTCCTGCCTCAGCCTCCTAAGTAGCTGGGACTACAGGCATGCACCACCATGCCCAGCTAATTTTTGTATTTTTAGTATGGAGTTTCACCATGTTGGCCAGGCTGGCTTTGAATTCCTGACCTCAAGTGATCTGCCTGCCTTGGCCTCCCAAAGTGCTGGGATTACGGACGTGAGCCACCATGCCCAGCTGATGCTCCTTTTTGTAGAAGGGAGTATTTGCACCATACAATGTTCTCACCCCCTCTGGCTGTAGCTTCCCCTTTCCTTTCCACTCTGTGGTCCAGCGGTGCCAGCCTCCTTTCCACTTTCCAGGTGGCCACGCTTCTCCGGCCTCTGGGCTTGACATGCAGACGCCCAACCTCACAGACTTTTCTCCTCAGTCCCACTTAGTGACCAAAGCCTTAATTTTTCAGATCCAGGTCCTGTGTCCTTTTCTCTTTGAATCATTTCTCAACTCCCCTTCTTGCTTTTCTCTGTTCTCTTAGCATTTTGGCCCACTCCTCTGCCTAGCTCTTCTCCATGCATTGTAATCTGGTAGCCTGCACTGGACTGGACAGTTAATGTCCCATGGCAGGATGGTGGCTTTATGCCCTTTTTAATCACATGAGCTCACATGGTGCCAGGTGTCCAAGTAGAAGAGATTCAATCTGAAGGGTTTGAAGCTGGGCAGTGACAAAATCAGAGTTGTTTTAATATTAGGTTGTAGCAATAATGGCAAAAACCACAATTACTTTTGCACCAACCTAATATCTCAAACTGGGAGGAGAGAGATATGGATGGGAGAAGGCCTCCAATCCATATGGACCTCTCTGCTTGAGCCCAAGAGGTCAAGGCTGCAGTGAGCTAGGATTGCGCCACTGCACTCCAGCCTTGGTGACAGAGCCAGACCCTGTCTAAAAAAAAAAAGAAAAAAAAAAGTGACATTATTTTCATTTGACTCAAATATCTGCAGGAAGATGGAAGACCTTACTGTTTTCTTTTCTGATGATTGGCCTCATATACCTTAGTAATTATGGTTCAGAATTTATTTCAGTCAGTTTGGAATCATCATGTAGCAAACTCTTTTTTAACATCCTATTTCTATTTTTGTGCAGATATGAAGCTGAATACCCACAGTTACTTCCCTGCCTGAGAAAATACATCACTTATAGTGTTGTATGATATGAGTATCAATTTGTTATTCATTCATTCATTCTGTTGGGAACGGGGAAAAGCCTTTTTCTTGTACCAGCTTATGTTCAATGGTCAGGGGCCTGCAAATTAACTGACAAAAGACAAATTAACAGGAGAGCAGACAAACTTTATTCTTTTGTTTTGTTTTGTTTTTGAAACAGAATCTCCCTCTGTCCCCCAGGCTGGAGTGCAGTGGTGTGATCTCGGCTCATTGCAGCCTCTATCTCTTGGGCTCAAGCGATCCTCCCACCTCAGCCTTCTGAGTAGCTGGGACTAAGGTGTGCACCACCATGCCTGACTAATTTTTGTACTTTTTATAGAGACAGGGTTTCACCATGTTGCCTAAGCTGCTTCCTTGGCCTCCCAAAATGCAGAGATTACAGATGTGAGCCACCATGCCTAGCCAAAATTTATTCATGTAGTCAATGCTAAGTCAATGAAAGAGACTTACACAAAGAATTGGCTCCCTAAACAGCTAGAGTTGAGTGTTTATATATCATCTTAGTAAGAAAGAGGGTTAAGACTTTAAGAAAGTGTATGGTGGGAGACTAATGAGAAACAAGTGTGAGGAACAGAAAGTTTTGATAAGGTTTTGTTTATGCAACATCTCCTCTAGGTGCAAGTGGTCTATCTCCTCTTTGGTCATTAACCTCCTGGAGAGGAAATAAACGGCAAATGTATTTTAGGAGGCATTGCTTATGTCCGCAAAAGAAGTTTAGATAAGGTTTTTTTCTGTTGCTGCTGTTTTTCTGATGTTTTCAGCCTAAAATCATCTTCATCCACATCAGTGGGTCCAAATGGATCTCACTAATGCACTCACATATTTTTTGGACAGCTATTGAATGGTAGGCACCATTCCATGTGCTGGAGAGATGGCAGAGAACAAAATGGAGAGAAATTCCTGCTATCACTGAGAGCTTACATGCTCTCATCTAAGTCTTAATCGGGCCCAACTCTGCTTAGCTTCCGAGATCAGAAGAGATTGGACGCATTCAGGGTGGTATGGCTGTAGACTCAGGTTACTTTCTAATGAGAGACGAACAATAAACACAAATAAGTAAAATACCATCTATAGTATGTTAGATGGTGATCAGGGTTAAGGAGAATAATAAACCAGGGAAGGGTTTAGGAAGTTACAGTGTAGCAGGGAAGTGCAATTTTAGACAGGAAGGCCTGGGAAGCTCATTAAGAAGGTAAGATTTAGGCCGGGTGTGGTGGCTCATGCCTGTAATCCCAGCACTTTGGGAGGCCGAGGCAGTTGGATCGTTTGAGGTCAGGAGTTCGAGACCAGCCTGGCTAAAATGGCGAAACCCCATCTCTACTGAAAATACAAAAATTAGCCGGGCATGGTGGCAAGCGCCTGTAATCCCAGCTACTCGGGAGGCTAAAGCAGGAGAATCGCTTGAACCTAGGCACTCCAGCCTGGGCGACAGAGTGAGACTCTAAATAAATAAATAAATAAAAGAAGGTGAGATGTGGCCAGGCGCCGTGGCTCACGCCTGTAATCCCAGCACTTTGGGAGACCAAGGCGGGTGGATCATGAGGTCAGGAGATTGAGACCATCCTGGCTAACAAGGTGAAAGCCCGTCTCTACTAAAAATACAAAAAATTAGCCGGGCGTGGTGGCGGGCACCTGTAGTCCCAGCTACTTTGGAGGCTGAGGCAGGAGAATGGCGTGAACCCGGCAGGCGGAGCTTGCAGTGAGCTGAGATTGTGCCACTGCACTCCAGCCTGGGCGACAGAGCACGACTCCTTCTCAAAAAAAAAGGTGAGATGTGAGTAAAGATCTAAGGGAGGAGAGATCCATCACACTAGGTATTTGTACCTGCAGTGCTTTTGGCATTCTATTAATGTTATTAGTAGTTATTAATGTTTTGGCATTTACATATTAAGAAGGCCATACAGACTGAACATTAACAAAGCTGCCATTTGGGTCTTCGAGGTGATTACTCACCTAACGTGGTTAAGCCCCCGCCGAAAGTGCATGGCTTTTTCTAAGGTGGTTGTTTCCTTCGAGAGTGCAAGGACTCAGTGAGTCACCACTTCGTTGTTTGGCCTTGTCAACGTTGCCTTCCTACACTGATTCTCTTCCCACTACCAGTTTAGATTGTTCTGGGCAGACAGCAATAAAGAGATGATTCTAGAAAAATTCTCACGATTGCCTCAGAATGAAATTCTTGTTTCCCTTAGCAACAACCTGACTTGCTAACCTATTACCATAGAAATAGAATGCAAAATATATAAGCAATGTAATGTTACCTTTTATTTTTTAAAACCCTCTCTTCTACTATTCCTGGCCATTACATAGATGATTCTCTGTCCTTCTAGGCTGAACCAGTCCCTTGTTTCTTTTCAGCTTTCTTTCAAAACTGCCATTTCAGTTTCTATCTTTATCTCGTAAGAATAGAAAGGAGAGATAGAAAAACAAAGCAGCAATTACCCACAGAGATGGTTTTACTTAAATAACACTGCTCTTTTTACAATTCCTTTTCATTTTACTATCACCATTTTGCTTAACAGGAGTCAGCTTCTATATCTAATCTTCTATATCTAATACATAATCTTTTAAATCTGTATCTAATACATAATCTTTTAAAAAAAATAGTCTTCTGATGCCTTAGATTCCTATGAGAAATGAAAACTTTAGCAGCCTCATCAAGGTTTATGTATTCTTCACTCTTCTATATAAGCATACGTGTTGTAGAGCTGGACCTGGTGGTGTGCACCTGAGTCCCAGCTATTTGGGAGGATCACTTGAGCCCAGGACTTTGAGTCCAGCCTGGGTAACATAGCAAGACTCCATCTCTTTAAAAAAAAAAACTGCTGAGTATGATGGCTCCCACCTGTACTCCCAGTGGTTGGGAGGCCGAGGCAGGAGGATCAGTTGAGGCCAGGAGTTCAAGGCCAGCCTGGGCAATATAGCAAGACCCCATCTCTACAAAAAATAGAAAAAATTAGCTGGACATAGTGCTGTACACCTGAAGTCCCAGCTGTTGAGGAGGCTGAAGTGGGAGGATTGCTTGAACCTAGGAGTTCAAGGCTGCAAAGAGCTATGATGGCACCACTGCACTCCGGCCTAGGTGACAGAGCAAAACACTCTTTAAAAAAAAAAAAAGATTTAAATATATCTATTGGAAAAATGCTTTCACCCAAGAATAAACCAATAATGACTCTAAATGTTTTGTTTTGGGATCTAGTTCTTTTCTAAAAAAGTTCTCATCACATTTTTCTATAACTTGATTAATTAATTAAGCAAATAATTACTGAGCATCTACTACAAGCTACATGCTAAAACTGGGGATAGAGTAATTAAGGATTAAGTCCCAAGTCTCGAAGAGCTGAAGTGTCCAGACGAGGATGACAGAGGCAGCTGTAAGATCTTGAAGGGCATTGTCTTGGTCCGTCCAGGCCACTATAACAAAATGCCTTAGACTGGGTAATTTATACCCAATAGAAATGCTTTGCTCACAGTTCCAGAGGCTGAGAAATCCAAGATCAAGGCACCAGCAGATTCAGTGTCTGGTGAGGGCCTACTTCCTCTAGATGGTACCTTCTGTGGGTGCTCACATGGCTGAAGGCTCAACCAGGCTCCTTCAAGCCTCTTCATAAGGGGACTAATCCCATTCATGAGAGCTCTAGCCTCATGACCTAATCACCTTCTAAAGGGCCTAACTCTTAATACATTGTGATTCGGTTTCAACATACAGATTTTGAGGGCGCTGAAGAGGGGGGTACGCAAACATTCAGACCATAGCAGGCATTTATGCTGTGCTAAGGAGTTTGGATTTCATCCGGAAAGTAACAAGCTGCCAATAAAATAGATGCAGTGGCACTGACATGGAAAGTTCATGTGGAACTTTGGACTTTGGAAAGTTCACTGTCAATTTAGTGGAGAATAAATTGGGGAATGGAGCAACAAGAGAGGAGAAAAGCCTCTGAGCTTTTTTTTGCAGAGAAGTGCTTTTCTTCTGTGCTACTTCTACAGAGATTCTGAGGCAACTGCGGTGAGAATAAGGAGGTAAAATGGATTTGTGAGATTTTAAGAAGAAAAATCTGAGAACAGTTGGCAATAAATTTGAAATACATAGTAAGAGAAGGAAAAAAAAAATTCTAAGAGGACAGTGGCTACCAGATGTCTGCTAAAAAAAAGCAAATGGATGTTCAGTGGATATTAACAATATACTGTAATATCTTTATAACACTGGTATTTGGAAACAACTAATAATCACCCTGTAAGCTCTTATTCTATGATAGGGTTTCCCTAATGCATAGGTAGTGGAAAGGATACAAAATCTGGAATCTCACAAGCTAGTTTCAAACCACAACTCTGATATATTTTCACTGGAAAAAAAAATTTCTGATCATTTGTAAATTGAAAGTAATCAGAAACCTATTACACATGCTTATGATGATAGTCAAGTGAGGTGGGTTATTGAAACTTGTTTTTTTTTTTCCTTTAAGATTATAAAGCATTGTAGTGTAAAATGGTGGTGGTACTAGATGGAGTGTATAGGTTTCTAATCCTTTGAGAGGGCACATCAGCAAAGTTGAGCTTCTTTACCTGCTGCTGGCTGGGTCCCACTGGTGGAATTCCAGTGTGGCAGGCACAGCATTGCAGAAGTCTAGACCACAGGAATTGGGTGTGGAGACTTGGGCTCCTTCAGGTGGCATTGTTTGGATTATGCTTCCTGCCTCCTCGCAGGAGCCCAGTTTTAACTCTGAGTTAGAGCATGTTGCTAAATGATCCCTGCTGCCTGTTCCTTCCCTCTGACCACCTATCACCTGGTCACTCTGATTATCTACCCTGGACGAAGACAGTCTTCAGCTTTACGTTAGGCAGCCAGAACAGGGCTATTCTCTAATGTGCCACTGGATACTTGGCAATGGGTAAGTAGTCATCTCCCTTCCAGAGCTTGGCCTCTGTCCTGAGCCAGAGAAGGATTCATGCTAAGGAGGCCAGTGCTCACTCCAGCCCTAGCATTGTATTAGGCATAATTTTCCCCAGAAGACACCACCTGACTGCCTTCTATAAGGGCCTGGAAACCTGCTGGAAACAAATAACCTGGAGGTGGTAGGGACATGCTCCACCCCAGCCCCATCCTCTCGAGTCATGCATGTGTACCCAAGAGTTTGCAGAGTGATCTGATGAGCTACCTTTGTAGGTAATTTGCCCTTTTATGATCTTTTTGTCTTTCGTATTTTGTAGTTTCCCTATGTCATATCTCAGTGAGTTTGTTTTTATTTTTCCTATTTAGGGCTGAATTTCTGGAAGTTGTATTCAATTCTCTTTCAAGTCTGGCCTTTTGTAGAATATCTTATCTTCTCATTTTTAAATATTTTATATCTTTATGTTAAATGTACATATTTTATAACTATATTCTATCATTTCTGACTTAATGAAGTCTTGAGGATTGAGATTTGTCATATATGTTTTCACTGATGTTGAATTGTTTCCTTACATAGTTTATATTTTTTGGATTGTGAGTTCAACTTTAGTGGTGCATTATCAGTAAGAATTCTGCATAGCAAACTTGAAGGGGTCTGCTATTAAAATGTTTTTGCTTTGTTTCTGCCAGGCACTCCAGGGATATCCCAGGCTCAAGAGCAATTATGAGTACTATAATAAGTGTTAATTTGAAGTTCAAACAGCACCAGGATCAGCTATGGTTGAAAGTGTTTAGAGAAGACCTATTTTTGCTCCTCCAGAGCTCAGTCTTGAGACAAACCAGCCTTCTTTTTGTTTCACAGTGTAGTGGGCTGACTTTTCTAATCTACCCTTTCACCAAGGGCCTGGTTTTGTGTGTTTCTGCTCTTTGCCTGGCGTAGGCACTAGGCCATACTTCCTATCCCCTCCTGGGCATTAAGACCCAAGCCCCACATGAGAGGTCAGCAAACTATAGCCCCAGGATCAAATCCAGCTCACTGTTCATCTTGGTAAATAAAGCCTTATTGGAACATAAACATGCCCATTTGTTTATATATCAGCTGGGCTGCTTTCACATCACAATGGCAGAACTGAGTAGTTGCTACAAAGACTAGATGGCCCTCAAAGCTAAAACATTCACTATCTGACCTTTTACCAAAAAAAAAGCAGACAAACTCACACCCTAGATTAATGAAACTGAAAATCTTGCCTTCATCCCCACCCTTTGGGCTGCAGGAGTTCTTGTGATTACCTGCTAGTATTCCTTTCCTCTTCATTTCTAGCTTCTGCAGTCACCTTTACTCTTTAGTAAGCCCAGCTAGACATTTAAAAGTATGTCTGTTTTATTTTACCTATGTGTTTTTAGCAGGAAGGTTCTCAGGTATCTGGTCTACCATCTTGCCAAATCCAAGCCTTTCTTCTACTGTCTTGGTAGCAATATGTTATTCTTTTTCTGTTTCCTTGACTTGACCATTAAACTTATTCATGTTAAATTTTTATTTTCTAATGGATTTTTTTAAGATCATGAAATTTTTCATCTACCTAACTCCATATCTATGGAATTTGATAAATAATGTTTTTCTTCTCATTTAAAAAATTACTGTGTAATTCCCATGGTCATTTCCTTTTTAACCCATTGGTTATTTTAAAGGAAAGTAAAATATACTTTTGGCTGTCTTATTTTTAGTATTCTGTGCTCAGAGATCATGGTCTTTATGATATCAGTTCTTTGGAATTTGTTGAAATTTTTCTTTGTTGTCTAATATGTGATCAGTTATAATATATTTTTCATGTATGCATGAAAGGAATCTGTATCTGGGTACAGAGCTCTCTCTGTAGATGTTATATCAGACTTGTTCATTGTGCCATTAGATTCTCTATTTTAAAATCTGTGTGCCAGATATATTCCTTTCTAAAAGAGTTCTGTTAAAATC
This sequence comes from Gorilla gorilla gorilla, assembly GCF_029281585.2. NCBI lineage: Eukaryota > Metazoa > Chordata > Mammalia > Primates > Hominidae > Gorilla > Gorilla gorilla. The sequence goes on along the minus strand of NC_073229.2, from coordinate 160,820,043 downwards.
TGTTGTGGTTGATATTTGTGTATTTTTCTTTGAAATTTTATCAACTCTGCTTTATATATTTCAAGGCTATGTTGTTAAAGAGCATAAAAACTCATGATCATTGCCCTCTTCATAGATTACTCATCAGTATTAACGTTAAGTTTGTTGACTTATACATGTTATAAATCATTTTTTTTCTTTGAGATGGAGTCTTGCTCTGTTGCCCAGGCTGGAGTGCAGTGTAGCCATCTCAGCTCACTGCAACCTCCGTCTCCCAGGTTCAACCAATTCTCCTGCCTCAGCCTCTTGAGTAATTGGGATTACAGGCGTGCACCACCACACCCAGCTAATTTTTGTATTTTCAGTAGAGACGGGGTTTTGCCATGTTGGCTAGGCTGGTCTCAAACTCCTGACCTCAGGTGATGCACCTGCCTCAGCCTTCCAAAGTGCTAGAATTACAGGCATGAGCCACCACACCTGGCCAGAAATAATTTTTTTTAACGGCCAACTCAGACCCTGCTGTGAGGTGAATCTAACTATGGACTGCCAGTTTTAAACTCCAGCAAAATGTAGACGATATGAAAAGCTTGTTCTAATGTTCTCTCCCAGGGGTCTGTAGTTTTATGCTGGGTTTCTACAGGGACATGCCTTGATCATGTGATGGCCCTAAATCGTTTAGTTCCAGTCCAACACAAAGGATGTGGCTTTGGGGTGATGCCTCCAGATCTGAGGAGGTCTCTACTGAATCCTTTCTGTAGATCCGGTTTTCCATATTTGGCTGACATACTTGACAGTTTGGAGTTTAGAACTATAGATATTTCCTTTCTACATCAGAGATCAAAATTTTCCTCTATTTTTCACTTAAAAAATGTTTTTGGGTCTTGGGGAAACGGTGGGGAGTGGTGAAGTAAAATAATCCTGACTTTATCATTGGCACCTGATAAGATGTCAACATTTTCTTCTTACCCAAAGCCTTTCGGTGGTTTTATTCTCCTGGCAGTGTGAAATGCTTTAACAGCATCAAAAGCTGAATAACAAAAGGAAGATTTATTAGATGTGATAGACATTGATAGATGTTGATGCTAGTTATACACTGTTTCACTGACCTCCAGAATCAATGAAAAACAGGACTGAGTGGGTAAAAGAATCTACATGGCTTTTGGAGAAGCAATTCTATGAAGTTAACTATGTAATCCCCACTGTATTTGTAACAGTTGTGAAAACATAAACACAGTATCTGCTTTATGTTGGGAGCATTTATTTGTTCATCCTTGAAGCTTCTTCTTAGAACTTCAGCCTGTTAATGCCATCTGATAAGATAAGGAATAATGCTCTTGGAAAAAAATTTGATGTTTGAAATGTAGAATGAACTAATGTTTTGATCTTTTCTCCCCATTTTTCCTTTTGTAGTATGACTATGAATATGATGAAAATGGTGACAGAGTCGTTTTAGGAAAAGGCACTTACGGGATAGTCTACGCAGGTCGGGACTTGAGCAACCAAGTCAGAATTGCTATTAAGGAAATCCCAGAGAGAGACAGCAGGTACAGTAATTGTAGCTACTAAAAGCTGTTCTGTAGTACTTTGGGTTGTTGACAGTATTTTAGAAAATACTTGATGATATTCTAATGAATGAAACTGTGAAAACTTCACTGTGTGAATTAGCTCCTTCTGAGGTTTCACTGCTGCATCATTCAGTGTTTGAAGTGCCAGACTGGTGGGGAAGAACGGGGCTTTCAAAGACTAGAAAAGAGAATGGCCCTGTGTGTGTTGGGCTCAGGTTGTCTTGGATAAAGGTGGATGTATTATGTGAATAGATGAGGAATAAGCACTATCAGAAATCGTTTAGGTTGGAACTAGTTCTAGGTTCCAGTCGGGCATGTGAGGAGCTTGGAAGTTGTCATTCCATCTTAACAAGTAGAAAGCTGAACAGACTGAAATCAGTGGCTCTTCTTGGATTGGTCAGTGAAGTTGCAAGGGAGGCAGCTGCCCCTGAAATTGGAGAGACTGGAAAACTGAGAGACTCATAACTTACTGAGCAGAAATCCATGATCTGCTCACCTCTGTGGGAACCAGTGCTGGGGTAGGAAAACTGAACTGTAACTGACAAATCTCTAGAGGCCCACTGTGAAGTCTGAGTTAAAAACTCCAGCGGGACCCAGTCACTGGGGGCTGGGGGTGAGGGTCACACTTTCATGAGTTTTGGAGCTTTACCAGGTCCTCACAGAGACTTGAAATGAGAGAAATCCCATTGTGCTTCTGGCAGCAAGAAAGGAAAAGTCACTATTTCTCTCTCTTTTTTTTTTTTTTTGAGACGGAGTCTTGCTCTGTCACCCAGGCTGGAGTTCAGTGGCACGATCTCGGCTCACTGCAAGCTCCACCTCCTGGGTCCATGCTGTTCTCCTGCCTCGGCCTCCCGAGTAGCTGGGACTACAGGTGCCTGCCACCACGCCTGGCTAATTTTTTGTATTTTTAATAGAGATGGGGTTTCACCGTGTTAACCAGGACGGTCTCGATCTCCTGACCCCGTGATCCGCCCGCCTCAGCCTCCCAAAGTGCTGGGATTACAGGCGTGAGCCACCACGCCCGGCAAAGTCACCATTTTTAAATACGCTGGAGCATTCTGTTCTTAACAAGGTCTGTCCACAAGAGACTCTATTTTACCGGAGCCTAACCAAACTAGGGGAAGTGGAGTACCAAATTTAGCCCAACTCTAGCTGTCCTGTCTCACCTAAGGGGGCTAAAGCTAAGGAGCACTTGTAAAATTCACAGCCCAGGGGCACTGGCTCACTGAAAGACTGAGACCTAATCACAGACCTGTCGAACTCTTCCCCTCCCTGACTGCTTCCCACCACATCACTAAAGGCCTATTTACTGCAGTACTTTCACTTAGGATATCATGTCCACCTTTCTATAGAAAACTATAAGGCATACTGAAAGACAAAAAACACAGTTTAAGCAACATAGCAAGTGTCAGAACCTGAACCAGATATGGCGGGGATATTAGAGTTATCAGATTGCGAATCGTATTCACATGCTTAGGGCTCTCATGGAAAGGTAGAGATTGTGCAGGAGCAGATGGTAATGTAAGCTCAGAGATGGAAATCCTAGGAATAATTTTTAAAAATGCTGGAGATCAAAAACAGTAATAGAAGTGAAGAATGGCTTTGATGGCTTATTAGTAGACTGGATACAGTTAAAGAATCTCTGAGTTTGGGAATATATCAGTAGAAACTTTCAAAATTAAAAAAGCAAAGAGAAAAAAGACTGAAAAAAAGACTGGGACAATATCCAAGAACTGTGTGACGACTACAAAATGTATAATATATACATTTTTGCCATCAAAAGTAATTAATGGCAAAAACCGCAATTACTTTTGCACCAACCTATGCTTGAAGAATTGAGTTGAATCTCACATAGTGAGGCCTTGTGAAAGGTGGAATCTTTTTTAGGAACAAAAATGTTCAGGAAACTGAAGCGCTCTGGTGATAGGATTATCTGTTGCTCACTGCTCTTGTGCTCTGCCTTATGGTTTATTTCTCCAACTAATAATTCTGTCTTCTCTCAACCTCATGATTTCTGCTGCCTTAGGGCTTCCCTTACATCTCTCTGTAAGGCAGTGCTCCTGTAATTAGTGAAACGCAGTTGTAGTGTATGATACACAGTTGTGTGTGTTGTGTATTCAAAGTCTGAAAGAGAGAGGATTGGATTATTTAATAGATGGTTATTATTATCCATATTTGGCCAGGCTTTAATGCTGGGCTACATCATGGGCTGACTCTGGCTGCCCTTGAGTCCACGTTCTGTGGCCGTGGTCATAGGCCACATGACCAGCCTTCCTTAGGAAGGACCCACCCCTGAGCTCCCCAGGTTACCTGTCTACCCCACATCTCCAGTTATAGATCTCAAAGGCATCTCAAGGTTAACAGGACCAAAACTGAACCTGGATTTTTTTCCTTTTTTAACTTTTATTTTAGAACCAGGGGGTACATGTGCAGGTTTGTTACAAAAGAATATTGTGTGTTGCTTAGGTTTGGAGTACAAAGGAATCCATCAAATATACCTAGGTAGTGAGTATATAACCCAATAGCAAACCCAGATTTTATTTTTATTTCCTTATTTCTTTAAGTCAGAGACTCACTCTGTCATTCAGGCTGGAGTGCAGTGGCCCCATCTCAGCTCATTGCACCCTCCACCTCCCGAGTTCAAGGAATGCTCATGCTTCAGCCTCCTGAGTAGCTGGGATTACAGGCCTGCGTCATCATGCCCGCCTAATTTTTGTGTTTTTAGTAGAGACAGAGTTTCACCATGTTGGCCAGGCTGGTCTCGAACTCCTGCCCTCAAGTGATCTGCCCACCTCAGCCTCCCAAAGTGCTGGGATTATAGGCGTGAGCCACCACGCCAGGCCGTGAACCCAATTTTTATTCCCAAATGTACTCTCCCTAAAGTACGCCTTGTGTCATCAGTTACTGTCTCCCCATGTATCCAGCTGCTAAGGCTAACCTCCAGGATTCATTTGATTCCTCTCTTTCTCTCGCACTCCACATCTACTCCATCAGTAAGTCGTACTGTTTGTTGTATCAGCCTCTGCAATATATTCTGAATCTCTCTACTCTTTCTGATCACCACAGCTGCACCTCTAATCTAAGCCTTCAGGCCTGTCGCTGGGACTCCCTTCTAGTCTCTGCAATCACCTCCTAATTGGTCTCTGCTTTCACTCTTTCCTCCACTCCTAGTCCATCCTTCTTTGAGGAGTCACAGAGGTCTTTCTGAAGTTAAAATCAAATCATGTAGTGATAATGATGTGTCAGTGAAGGTCCATCAGTTGTAACAAATGGACTACTCTGGTGGGGAATGTTGATAAGGGGGGAGGTTGTGCATGTGTGGGAACCAGGAGTGTGTGGGAAATCTCTGTACCTCCCTCTCAATTTTTCTGTGAACTTACGAACTGCTCTAAAAAATAACATCTATTTTTAAAAATCACATCACGTCACTACTGCCTAAAACCCTTCAGTGGATTCTTATTGCAACCAGCATGAAACCCAGAACCCTTACTTTGAATCACAAGGCCATAGGTGATCTGCTTCCTCTGTGGCCTCACTTCCACTCCAGCCACACTGGTGTCTCTCTGTTGGGCATACCAAGATCAACCCAGACCTTGGCAGGATTGCCTCATTTTCATCACTTAAGCTTTAATTCAAATGTCAAGCCCTCAGAGAGGTCTTCTCTGACTGTCCCAAACTGAAAAAGACACCCCCTCCCATGCAAGCACTGTGTCCGGTCCCAGCTCTTTATCCTTAGTGCATGACTTTCACACTGCCTCCAGGTTCCATATGTCAGTCCAGAAGGAAAAGGAAAACAGAGCTTCCCAGAACTGCCCAGTATACTTTCTCTTCTGTTGCACTCGCCCAAAATGCCTACCCCTACCTACAAGGAACTAGGAACTCTGGCTTTTTAGCCAGCCATTTGTTTCTCCAAACAAAATCATAGAAAGAGGGAAGAATAGATACTAGGTAAGCAAACAGCTGTTGCTGCCTGCAGCATGTGTAGTTTCATTCAATTTCATATTTGTTTGGTGTCGTTCCAGAGTTTCCTCTTAGTTAATTCATGAGACATGATTATGGATTCTTATGAAACAGTAATAGAAATTACTCATTAAATACCTAGGTAATATATATAAAGTTGTCATCTTAAAATTTTTCTTTCAGTCCTATGCGTTCTTAAGGAGCATATGTATAGATAGTGTAGACTTTGAAACAATATGAAATTTAACGAGGTCATCACTATCAAATTGCTGCAGCCAAATTCACTAACCTTTAGCCACAGCTCCTCTCTTCTCTCCTCCTGATGGATTTAGGTGAACACTTGGAAGAAACTCACTTTTAAAATCACCCTGTAGTTTAAGTTTATTCAAATGCTACTATACACACACAAAGCACACCAACACCAACAAGATGTTTCAGCTCCTATTCTGTAACAATGCAGTTGGTATATGTGATTTGCACATGACAAGCCCTTAGCTTGAACAGCTGGTGCAGGGCATCTTCTTATTGACAATATAAAGAGATCGCAGACAACTCTATTATTGTGAAGATACAGCAAACAAAGTTGTTTCTATCCATGTAACCTGGAGGGGTGTGGACATTCTGTTGAAAAAGATAGCAGTTACAGTTACAAAGCATAATTACAAAAGTAGTGTGATGTGAATAATGCATGATACAACCTGAGTGTACACTAAACTACCATCTGTAAAGAAGGATCAGAGCAATGGAAACAATTTCTCCTCTGTTTCCTTCATGTTCTAAAACCACTTTGTTAGAGAATCAAAGTGGTTGTAAGAGAGAAGAGGTAGATTTAGTATGCTGTCATCATCCACCCCCAACTAGTTGTTAATCTCAGGTTGGCTTTCTCTTCTGATATTCTACATATCCTGAACTGGTTATTTTTATTTTATTTTATTTTTGAGATGGAGTTTCATTCTGTCTCCCAGGCTGGAGTGCAGTGGCGCCATCTCGGCTCACTGCAACCTCCGCCTCCCGGGTTCAAGTGATTCTCCTGCCTCAGCCTCCCAAGTAGCTGGGATTACAGGCACCTGCCACTACGCCCAGTTTTATAGTTTTAGTAGAGACGGGGTTTCGCCATGTGGCCAGGCTGGTCTTGAACTCCTGACCTCAAGTGATCTGCCCACCTTGGCCTCCCAAAGTGCTGGGATTACAGGAGTGAACCACTGCACCGGCCGTGGACTGGTTATTTCTATGTCATTTTTCACCCAGCTGTATATGAGAGACAACAGGGGAGCTTTTAAAAATACTGGTGCTCAAGCTCTACTTCCAAAAATCCTGGGGTGGTCCTGGACAATTAGAATTCCTCTAGGAGATGTAAATATCCAGTCAAGGTTGGCAACCACTGGTCTAGATGGTTAGCAGTAGGGATTGGACTCAGAGGGGATGTCTGGGAGATACCTATGGATTAATAGTTTTGTCAAAACCAAAATATGTAAGTATCTCTGATTATCTAGGCCATTTCTTCTTTCCCTTATTACAGGTAATTGAGAAGAAATATGATTTTCTTATAATTCTCATAGATAAGAATAATTTGTTGATGTGAACAAAGTATAATACCATCCTTGTTTAATGCTTCGCACTTACACTTAGTGAAAATGCTGGGTGTTTGTAATATTTTTTTATATTGGAGAAGAGTACTTGTCCTTAGCTAGGTTGGATTCTGACTATTTTTGCAAATTTTGAGCTATCTCCTTAGTTTAAGTAATGAGGTAAGGATATTGCTTCTCCAGGGTCTTAAGTTTAAGCATTGATGTTTTGATTTTCAGTAGAGAATCAGGAGGTGGGAGTCTTTTGATTAATAATTAACTGAGGGCCCGGTATGGTGGTTCGTGCCTGTAATCTCAGCACTTTGGGAGGCTGAGGCTGGCGGATCACTTGAGCTCAGGAGTTTGAGACTAGCCTGGACAACATGGTAAAACAAAAAATACAAAAATTAGCTGGGCATGGTGGTGCATGCCTGTAGTCACAGCTACTCGGGAGGCTGAAATAGGAGCATTGCTTGAGCCTGGGAGGCTGAGGGTGCAGTGAGCTGTAATCGTGCCACTGCATTCCAGCCTGGGTGACAGAGAGAGACCTTGTCTCAAATCATCATCATCACCATCATCATCATCATCATCATCATCATCATCATTGAGTTAGTTGATTGTTTCAGATTTTTCTTTATCTCTTAACTCTGTAGAATACAGAGGCACAGTATTTTCCACTAATCCATATCAAGAGCAGTTATAAGCCAGGTTTGTTGGCTCACAGCTGTAATCCCAGCCCTTTGGGAGGCTGAGGTGGGGAGAGGTGATCTGTGGTCAGGAGTTCGAGACTAGCCTGGCCAACATGGTGAAACTCCATCTCTACTAAAAATGCAAAAATTAGCCAGGCATGGTGGCAGGTGCCTGTAATCCCAGCTACTTGGGAGGCTGAGGCAGGAGAATCACTTGAACTCGGGAGGCAGAGGTTTCAGTGAGCTGAGATCATGGCATTGCACCCCAGCCTGGGCGACAAGAGTGAAACTCCATCTCAAAAAAAAAAAAAAAAAAAAAAAGAGGAACAGGTATGAACCAACATCAAAGTGTTTTAACCCTCATGGAAGAAGCAACTTGTAAATACCCTTATAGTTGAGAGTCATTACCTAAGTATCTTATTGGTAACACTGTATGTTGATATTTCTGGTGTTATCTCACTCAAGCAATTATCAAAATGTTGTTGCTATCTCTAACTGGTATACTATTAAAGTGCTCATTTTAATACGTGCCCTTCATAGTTCCTAAAGCAATTCTAAAGAAAAAAAGAATAATCGATCTAAAATACAAGTCTTTTGTTATTGTTATTGCTGTTGGCTGCTTTCTGGAAATATTACACAGATAATAAAAATTAATTTAAATTAAATGAATTTAAATGTTTATAAACTAATTGCTTTAGCTAAAGCACTTACTTTAAAAAGCGTATTGAAAATAGCATTATTCAGTATTAACCAATAGATTTGTCAGTGTAAGATCTAAGGATTTCCTACATGTAGGACTGAAGCAAGTGTGAGACACCAGGTTTGCACTAATGTGAATTATTAGTGTATTTCACACCTGTAGCCTCCATTATAGAAGATATATGTATATTCAATTTAGATTATATATAGATCTATCTCGAGGAATTGCTTTGAGTCTGTATTTATTGTTGCTGACACCCTACAATATTTAGCTTCTTAAGTAAAATTTGAGGCTACTGATTTGGACTGAGCTCCTGCACTAGGCTCCAACAGACCAGCCTGTGGAACCATGCTAGGGTTCCACATCACCAAACCAAAACTAAGCAGTTTACTTGTAAGATCTGACCTTCTGAAAAATCAGGAGAGAGATGATAGCCAAATTCTCCAACAGGCCAGTTTTTAAAAAACAAAAACAAAACAGAGTCACAGGGACTGATCAAAAGGCACCCAGCCAACCTGAGCTGGCATGAAAAGAAGTCCCCTCTGCTTTAGTTAGGTTAGTTCAGGGAAGTAACCTGAACTAACCTAATGTTAACCACTTGGTTTTTGCTCTATGTTGTTTTTGTTCCTGCTCAAGCTACCTTAGGAAAGAAAACCCACTGTTTTGCCATGCCCAGTGGACCTCCTATTTTGATTGGATACTGCCTGGCTCATGAATCATGAATAAAAGCCAATTTGATTTTTAAAACTCAATTTGCTGAAATTATGTTCTTTGGCAAGCTGTACAATAATTACATTAGGGCTACATTAAATTCAGGGTGGTTAAGAGTCTATAAAGCTTTACAGTACTTCCAATAATCATCAAAAGTGTTGTTCTGTTCCAGAAATATAAAATAACTTTCATAATTTGAATCAGCAACATATATCAAGTACATAATTTTGAAGTCACACTTTCAATGTGGAGGCTTCATGAGGATTAGGTAAAAATCATGATATAATAGAATTAGTGGATACAGTAAGGTGAAGATTTTGACGCAAGGGGCTCAAAGAGATTTGACATATGAGTGGTTTTATGTTTGCTATTGAAGAATTGACGGGCCTTTCAGGAAGTTCTGGAATGTACATTATGCAAGTTTTGTCTTCCTGGGCAAGAGTCTCCTGATTAATAGTAAATTGTAATAGTAAAGTTTTATAGTCAATAATAAAGTTGTGTTGATGAGGCCAGTGGGATAGAAAGTCATGTTAATGTGTTAACATGGAGAGTAAACTGTGCGGACGATTTCCATTCTCCTGGGTTTGAATCTTAGCTCTGTCACTTAATAGCTTTGGGATCTTGAGCAAGTCAGTCATCCTCTCTGTGAATCAGTTTCCTCATCTGTAAAATGGGCATACCAATACTACCTTCTCATGGAAATGAATTAATGTATACAACTGTCTTAGTACCTGACACATTTCCCCTCAGATCCTACCACACCTTCAACCTCATAGAATTTACCATAGGAGAAATAAAGGCCTTAAATTGTTGTTTTGGTTTTACATATGGACATATATTTGGCTGACATTTTCCATTTGTATTGTTTAAATTTATACAGTAAAGTCTGGCTACATAATTAACTCATTGACAATTGCATGTCTTTTAGATACTCTCAGCCCCTGCATGAAGAAATAGCATTGCATAAACACCTGAAGCACAAAAATATTGTCCAGTATCTGGGCTCTTTCAGTGAGAATGGTTTCATTAAAATCTTCATGGAGCAGGTCCCTGGAGGTAAGAGATATTTCTTTCTTTAAAAAGTGTGAATGTTTAGAGCCTCGAAGGGGAGTAAAATTGAATGGGATTTACTAGAGTCCAGGTCTTAATCTGTCTAAACTGAAAGAAAAATTGGACATGTGACATTACCTCCAGTTTGTTAGGAGATGTCAACCATAAATGATGAGATTTAGAAAATATCCTAATGTATAGAGTTTATTCCAGTGCAAAGCTTGACGATAGCCACCCAGGAAACACAGACTCCAAAAGAATGGGCCAGTGTTCCAAAGTGAGGAAGTTCATGTTTCACTTATATAAGCTGAAGACTAACAGGGTGGCAACATCTTCTACCTAAAGTCATTACATTTAAGTGGTTACAGCTTGCTGTATTCCAAGGCACATTATTTTAATGTTCCATAAGGAGGGGCAATGGTCTCAGGGGATCTTTTCTTTGGCACCATTCAGTCTTCTCCAATCATTTACAGGACAAAAATGCGGAAAAGATTTAGCCTATAATCGCAGAATCAGAAGTTACAACTGAATGCTATATGACTCGGGCCACAGAGTCACATTCCTTAAATAATAAGGCTCAAATAATTTAAAGTTCTAGAAGCTTTACATGTAAATTATGTAATTTCACAGAGACAATACATAAATATGGGAACCATTTCAGTATCCTATCATCATGACTTGAATTAAAGTTGGCAATTGACATTGGCCTTTTACTTAGACATATTTGATTACAAGCATCTTTAGAGTAGGGATATTTGCAAATTCATGTTTGAGCCCGATATCCAGTATAGCTCCTGGGCCACTGTGAAGAACCAATGACTGTTAGCTTAAATTACTGTTACATTATCAATACACTTTAAAGAGCTCATTTGAATGAGGATTTATTTACTATTTATCGCTACTTTACAGGAAGTCTTTCTGCTCTCCTTCGTTCCAAATGGGGTCCATTAAAAGACAATGAGCAAACAATTGGCTTTTATACAAAGCAAATACTGGAAGGATTAAAATATCTCCATGACAATCAGATAGTTCACCGGGACATAAAGGTGAGGTACACCAGCATTCATTTTCATGAGTTCTTTCTTTGCTGGGTTATTATTTTACTTGGAAAAGTCATATTGTGTTATGAGTATTAATTTAGAATGGTGAATAAGTAAATCTTAGAAACAGCAGAAATATAAAATATCGTTCAACCCTGAATCAGTTATTTATGTTCATGTCTTAACGCTTCTGCTCAAGGAACACACTGCTTAACTGCGTTCAGCCAACAAGATTGTGCTCCCACCACACAATGTTTCCTAGGAGCTCTGTGGTGTGGGATGCAGCTGTCAAAAGTTAAACAGGAGATGGCCCCTGGTCCTGAGGAGTTTATAGGCTGGTTAATCTTTGTATCCTTGCCCATAGTAGCTACTCAGTAAATACTTATTGAATCAATGGATGAATGATTAGAAGAAAAAAAATTCCTCTTTTCTCACAAGTATCACATATTCATTGATTTAACTATAATTATAAGGTATAGATTCTCTAAAATAAGCTAAAATAATAACTTTACATTCTCTTTTTAAAAAGAAAATTCAGAACTAATACTTTTTTACAAAGTCTGGACTGTTGAAAATAAGTTAATATTAGTACCCTAAAATCAACCAAAAAGCCCATTTATCTATCACGTCCCTACATATTCCAGGAAAAGAAGTAAAGAAACATAGAAAAGAAAGTAAGGTAACTGGAAAGTTATGAAAATCGTAATTTAATTATACATACATCATTATATATCTGTAAATAGCAACAAGCTCTAACCAATTAGGAATCATATTTGATCTTGTGATCTGAGTAGCAGATTATGAAGAACTTATAACCACCCAATGAGTTCATGTTAGCCACTGACCAGATAGAGCTGATTTCTCAAGATGTAAGAATTGCAATTGAGAAAGAGTTTAATACACATAGAGATGGCCAAATAAAATATTGGATTTTATAATTATTCAGATCAGCTTCTCCAAAAATTTAGAGGCTAGGGTTTTTCAAAGATAGTTTGGTGAGCAGGGGGCTAGGGTCTGGATGGTTGGGGATGTAACTATAGGGGTGTGGAAAATGGTTCTTGTGTGTTGAGTCCATTTCTGGGTGGGGGCCACAGGACTGGTTGAGTCCAGTGTCACAGGTCTGGGTGATGCCATCTGATATTCAGAAATGGAGAAGCCTGTAAAGCCATCTCAAAAGGCCAGTCTTCGGTTCTACAATAGTGATGTCAATTATAGGAACAATTGGGGAAGTTGCAAATCTTGCGACCCCCAGAATAATGGGCTGATAATCATTTGACTGTGCCTACATCTTAGCGGACTTTAGGCCCCTCTCATCCTCCTAACCTGGTGGCCTTTCATTAGTTTTACAAAGATGGTTTAGTTTTGGGGAAGGGCTATTATCAACTAAACTATAAATTAAATTTCTCCAAGTGAGCTTGGTCTACACCCTGGAATGACCAAGGGCAGTTTGGAAATTTAAGGCAAGATGGTGGTGGTTAGATCAGATCTCTTTTACTGTCATAATTTTCTCACTGTTGTAATTTTTGCAAAGGCGGTTGGTTTCAAACTGATAATATGTAAACAAAAAATAGTGTCAAGAATGCACTATTGAGATAAACTATTAATGAAGAATACAGAATTAATATCGTTGGTAGCTGTAAGGACACCTTTTTTTTTTTTTTAAATTGGACTTACCAAGTCAACAACAGACAGTATCTGAAGAAAGATAACAATTGTGATTAAAGTCCTCTGTTCTCTAGGGTGACAATGTGTTGATTAATACCTACAGTGGTGTTCTCAAGATCTCTGACTTCGGGACATCAAAGAGGCTTGCTGGCATAAACCCCTGTACTGAAACTTTTACTGGTATGTTTTTGCAATGATGATACAGATCTTATGTAATTAAAGAAATAATTGCTGAGTTTGAGCACAATGTGAGAGAGAAATTCAGTTGGTGTTCTCACACACAGTAATGTTGGTATCTTTTCTCTTTTCTTTCTTTTCTTTCTTTTTTTTTTTTGAGACAGGGTCTTGCCCTGTCACCTAGGCTGGAATGCAGTGGTGTGATCACCTATCACTGCAGCCTCAAACTCCCAGGCTCAAGCAATCCTCCCACCTCAGCCTCCTGAGTAGCTGGGACTACAGGCATGCGCCACCACACCCAGCTAATTTTTTTGTATTTTTGATGGAGACAAGGTTTCACCATGTTGACCAGGCTGGTCTCAAACTCCTGGGCTCAAGCGATATACCTGTGGCCTCCAAAAGTGTTGGGATTACAGGCGTGAGCCACTGCGCCTGGCCAATGTTGGTATCTTTTGATGCTCACTGAAAAATGTGTTACAGAATTTGATTTGGCACTTTTCTCTTCCTGTATTTATATGACTTGCTTAGTTAGTCTCCTGCTTAATGCCACTGAAGATTTTTTTTTTTTTTAATTCTCAACTTGTTACTTATTTTTCTTTTCATGTAATTACTTCTTTCCTGGTTGGCCTACAATAACTCTAGCAAGATTTTTTTTTTTTTTAATTAAACATTTCCTTGGCCCAACCTCTCTGTGATTCTTACTCATACCCTAATCACTTCCCATTTGGACGATGAATTCCCTCTGTTACTGTTTACTCTCTGTGGTTGACTCCCCTACTCCACAATATAAATAACCCTAGGATTTCAATTCAGAAGAGGAAGTGACTCACCGACTCAGAAGAAGGGAGGGAGACAGCTTTCCTGAGAAAGTAGGCAACGCAGCCACTGAGCTGCCTCTGGTGCAAAGTACTGGGAGGGTGGAGACCAAGTGATTTCCAAAAAGGTAACAGTAGCCAAGAGGAAGCTCAGACTCAAGAGATTCATGACTGCCCAACAGTTATAGGGAGGGTGTGTGAGATTTCAAACCTGATCTCCATTTAGTTCTTATCACTCCATCATGCTGATTCTCATGAAGTGTTAAGTTCTTCTTATAGAGAGAAATTTAGCAGGAAAAAAAAAAGGTGGGGGGAAGGGAAGAGAAAAAGATCATGAATAATCTTTGGTCTAATATGAAGCAACATGGCCCCATCTCAATTCTGTGAGGTAGGTGGGAGTACCTCCATTTTGTAGATGAGGAAATTACCTGGGAGAGAAGTGACATTGCAGTCAGAAGTCACAGCAGTGTGTACCGGATAGAACTCAGACTGGTTTTTTGTTTTTGTTTTTTTTTTTGAGACTGGGTCTTGCTATGTTGCCCAGGCTGGTCTTGAACTCCTGGGTTTAAGCAGTCCACCCACCCCACTCTCCTAAGTATCTAGGATGTCATGCCTGGCAAAACTTTTTTTTTGTTTTTGTTTTTTCTTTTAAGATGGGGTCTCGCTCTGTAACCCAGGCTGAAGTACAGTGGTGTAATCTCTGCTCACTGTGACCTCCCCTACCCCAGGCTCAAGTGATTCTCCTACCTCAGCCTCCCTAGTAGCTGGGACCATAGGCACGCACCTCCATGCCTGGCTCATTTTTTGTGTTTTTGGTAGAGACAGGGTTTCACCATGTTGCCCAGGCTGGTCTCAAACTCCTGACCTCAAGTGATCCACCTGCCTTGGACTCCCAAATTGCTGGGATTACATGTGCGAACCCCCACCCCTAGCCAGAACTCAGATTTTGTATCTACTGTTTGCTCTTTGCTTTTACCTTCTGGCTCTCGTCCATCTTTCTCTCTACCTTCCTGCAGGAGGAGAGAGAGACATTCTGTGTAAGTTTTTTCCCTAGAGCATTCAGTCAGCAATACCCCTGGCCCAGCTCCCACCTCAGGGCAATGGATATTTTAAGGTACAGAATTAAACACATTTTGAGTATATTTTTTTGAAAAAACTAAATTCTGACCTATTAATAACTTCAAATGTCTTTACATTTCTTTCCTCATACTCTTAACTTGGCAAGCAGCAGTTTCAGTGCTGTCAAGACTCAGTAACTTCTGAGAGGAAAATCCCTGGTTTCACACACTTTGTGGGACAGGATGTTGACACAGTATCTTCTGCTACTAATCTGGGGAACATCTTTTTTGTAAAATCTCCAAAGGAATTGTAGGAAAGCAGTCCTCACAGAGCCCTTTGCTTGGACCTCTTCCACTGGTGTCACGTAAGAGTGACGTGTGTCACTAACATGCATAGATCTGTCCCCAGCACCGGTCCCGAGGGCCCTGTACATCGTAGGCTTCAAACATGAACTTGGTGGTCACCAAGTCCCAGGTGCTTAGTCCCAGGTGCTCAGTCAATAAATTGGTCTGTATCACCTTTTGGTGATTTTGATGAGGGAAAAGGCAGCAGTGATCACCATTTATGGAGCATGCTTACTGTATTACCTCGCTCTGCACTAAGTGCTTTACATATGTTGTTTTATTGAAATTCATACATCAGCCTTAATCATTAGGTATCATTATCCCAGTTTGTGGTGAGAAAATGAAGGTTCAAAGAGGTTGAATAACTTGCCCAAGGTCACAAAGCTAGTTAGTAATAGAGCTGAGACTCAAGCAAGACTTAACAGGCCAAAGGGAATTAATTATCTTCTCCCAAACCTGTCCCCGGCACACTCTTCTGTCTCAGTTGGCAGCCACTCCCGACATTGTTATCCAGGGAGCTTCTCTTTTCTCACACTCCAACCCAGTCCATCCACGAAGCCTTCAAAACATGTCCAACATTGGGCCGGTTCTCACCACCTCTGCTGCTGCCACTCTCATCGCTCACCTGCATTTTCGGTGGCTTCCCCAACTGTGCTCCTGCTTCACTTTTGCCCCCTACTGTCTACTCTCAGCACTGCAGCCAGAGTGATCCCTCTGAAACATAAACCAAGTCCTATTGCTCAGAGCCCTCAGTGGCTTTCTTTTTTTTTTGTTCAGAGTAAACAAATGTCAGAACCCTCATAGTGGGGGACGAGGCTCTGACCTGATTCGGAATCTGTTCCCTTTCAGACCCTATTTCCTACTCTTCTTCTGTTATTTACTCAGAGCCAGAAACGTGGACCTTCCTGCATTTCCTCCATGACAGCAGGCAGGGTCCCATCACAGGGCCTTTGCACAGGCTTTTCCTCCTGCCGCTACCCCAGCTGTCTGCATGGGTAACTTTCTTACCTTCTTCCAGTCTCAACGCAGATGTCACCTCTGCAGTGAGACCAACCATGAACACCCTATTTACCATGGCAGCCTTCCTGCTGATCCTCTTCACTCGGGTTTATATTTTTTTGGTCATAACATGTCACTTTCTAACATGCTGTATAATTTACTTACTGTGCTGATAATTTATCATCTGGCTTCTACTGCAAAAACATAAGTCCAGGTATTTCTGTCTGTTTTCTCCTCTGCTGTGTTCTAAGTGCCTAGAACAGTACCTGGCCCATAGTAGGCCCTCAATGTGGATCTGTTAAATGAATGAATGAATGAATGAAATGTGACATTAGAGTTTAATTAACCACTAAGCTGTACCACCTCCCTGGGTAGTTGCAGCAGCAAAGAAATTCTACCATAGATATTTCAAAGCAATTTTTGAAGAAAACTTTAGAATGCAGATACGTGAGGTATGAGTTTTAGAGCAAATACTCTCATTGATTTTACTTAAGCCAGTGTTCAAGTTGGCTCTCATCTTCATTATCCAGCTTTGTAAATTGCTTTGTTTAAAATATTATGTGTCATGTATTTGTGGAGTAAAAAGAGGAGCAGATAAGAACACATGACTCAACCTGTTTTTCTGGCACTTGCTCAGTGGGGGATAATTAAACACAATTGGCAGATTGTTATCTGACAAATCAAATATTGCATAATTTGTTGTTGACGTTACTTGAATTGTCTAATTTACGATGTTTAAAAATTTAAAATTTCCAAATTTTGATCCACTATAACTCCTACTTAGCTATTAGTACAACTTAAATTCTCTCATTAATTCTATTCTAGGCCCCGAGACAACAAAAGGGGGTGGTAGGCTTCGACGCATTTTCGAAAAGACCATTTGAGCTTATTTAAATCATACAAAATTATCACTTGGGGAAAAGCTACAAATGAAGAGAAATCATACCAATTTTGTAGTAAAGGTGGGCGAGCATCTTTGGGGAGCATGGTTGCCTTGTCTTTGGCCAGGTGAAAGGCTTTCTGAGAGCAGACATGTGCAGTTGTATGTTAGCGTGAACTACTGCTATGCAGTGATAAGGTCTGCAGGATAAACCTAGAAAGACTGCGATACATAACAAAAATGATACACTTTTATTTTTGTAAACAATAGTCCATTTCTCACCTATGATAGTGCTTTTCAGAGGAACAGTTTGCAGGAATTTTACACAATTGTTTTCACCTAAAACCATGCATGAGGCATTCCTAAAAGGTGTCATCTGTATTTATCAAAATGTCTGTCACTTTGGTTATGAATCAGAAAATCTGAAGCAGTTCTTTTGGCAAACACCTCATGATTTGAAGTAATTCAACATGGCATCTTGGATGAGTTCTTGTTTGCTGACTATATTATTTGTATATCAGAAGCAGGGTATGCGGTGATATGTTTCTATTCATGCTCCTGACTCATTGCTAGACTTTAGGAAACCACTTTATGGGGTATTTGAAGTTCAAATCCAGCCTCTCATTTGGGTTAATGAGGTAATTGTACTTAAATGTTTACCTGGGGTATACTAGGCCAGAAGCAGACTAAGGGCTTGTGGCCCCCTCCACTTAATTCTTTCCATTATACCACACTCTCCACCTCTCTGATTCCATGCAGGCTTAAAGCTCTTCCCTTTTTCATTGTATTCTTTTTGTTTGTTTGTTTTTTTGAGACAGAGTCTCACTCTGTTGCCCAGGCTGGAGTGCAGTGGCGTGATCTCGGCTCACTGCAACCTCCGCCTCCTGGGTTCAACTGATTCTCCTGCCTCAGCCTCCTGAGTAGCTGGGATTATAGGTGCCCGCCACCTATGCCTGGATAATTTTTGTATTTTTAGTAGAGACAGGGTTTCACCATGTTTGCCAGGCTGGTCTCAAACTCCTGACCTCGTGATCCGTCTGCCTTGGCCTCCCAAAGTGCTGGGATTACAGGCGTGAGCCACCACGCCCAGCCTTCACTTTATTCTTAGTCACTGTATCTGATTATGTGTCTATATGGATGGCTCATGGCCTGTCTTTGATCTCTTAAACCTGTTAGTCCATGGACCACAGACAGCAGCAGGAGTCATGTATATTTGGATTACAGAATAGGGCACACCAGAAATTTATTTGCATTAATTTTCACAATGGCTTTCAGAATCTTTATGCTGTCATGATTAAGAAATAAGAATGAAAACAGAAGAGTTAAAGCATTCAATTTAGGAACTGAAAAATAGAGATAGAGCTAAGGAAATGGATGAATGAACTATATTCTCTTCTGGAAAAGATTAGAAGTTTACATAATAACAGTCTTCATGCATTTCAAGAAATGTGTGCTGATGTTATTGTTCTCAAAAGACTAATTGTTAGAAGTTTCTAAGAGGCCCAATGAAATGATGCCTCACTTATACTCCACTGTCTAGGGAATAAGAGCGTACCTATTCATAACCAGATAATATGGGTAAAGTATTTTTATGTCACTGATGAAATCCATTATAAAAACTGCTATTTCCACTTTTATTAATAGCAGAGAAAACTGGAACTCACAAATGATATTAGGACTTGAATCATGTTTTTACAGTTGTCTCATTTCTGTTGAAAAATTCTGTTGAAAAACTGTCATTAGATACCCTTCTGTTTTATCTTTTTAAAATGGAAATGTGTTTGAATTGTTTCCAGGTACCCTCCAGTATATGGCACCAGAAATAATAGATAAAGGACCAAGAGGCTACGGAAAAGCAGCAGACATCTGGTCTCTGGGCTGTACAATCATTGAAATGGCCACAGGAAAACCCCCATTTTATGAACTGGGAGAACCACAAGCAGCTATGTTCAAGGTCACACTTCATTTCTCTTAAAAACAAATGGATAAAGCTTTTTATAGCTATTGGATGTTCTGTGTATGTGTGTCATATTTTTTTAGATAAAGGGTGCTAAGTAAACACAACTGAGAACACATTAAAGGTCAAGAACATTCTCTCTCAGTTAGAACCAGTGCTGGTGCCTCACACAGTGGATCTCTCTGTGCCTTAGTTTTCTCAGCTATGAAGTGAGATCCAATGTAACTTCCACTGACCACCTTTTAACAACGCAGTATAAATAACACATGACTATACTGAAGATGATTTAAGCCCTTTGGGAAACAGTCTGAAAATTTTCCGTGAAGGAAGATAGAAGAACTTTTTTTATAATCCATTTAGGAATTAAACCAAAATTAATAATTTCCTTTACTTCTCTACCATAATAGTTTGAAGGCTTCATTTTTTTAAAAAAAGAGCATAATTACCATTTTAAGTAAATCAGTCTTATTCTCATATACCTACTCCTCTAGCTTGTTAATTTGCCCATCAGTAACTCCTATGGGAGGAGGAAGAAGCCCCACCTTTTGCAGTAGGAGGTACCTGATAATAGAAATAGGCTCATGAGAGCACAAGTGCCAGCATTTTGAGATCTGGGGACTGAGCATGGCTATGACCTGCATCTTGAATCCCTGCAGTCCTCCGCTGCCAGACTGCCAGGCCAACAGGAAGTTTGAAATGGAAACATGCTTCCCAAGTAGTAAAACTCACACATCTGCTACTTTCTAAGGCAGAGGACTTAAAAAAAAATTATTTATTTATTTATTTATTTATTTTTTGTGCTCCCCCGTGGGATCCAAGGCAAAGGACTTTTTCTTTTCTTTTTTTTTCTTTTTTTCTTTCTTTCTTTCTTTCTTTTTTTGTGGAGACAGAGTCTCGATCTATCACCCAGGCTGGAGTGCAGTGGCGCGATCTCGGCTCACTGCAACCTCCGTCTCTTGAGTTCAAGCAATTCTCTTGCCTCAGCCTCCTGAGTAGCTGGGATTGCAGGCACACACCACCACACCCAGCTAATTTTTTATATTTTAGTACAGACGGGGTTTCACCATGCTGCCCAGGCTGGTCTCAAACTCCTGAGCTCAGGCCCTCCGCCTGCCTTGGCCTCCCAAAGTGTTAGGATTACCGGCATGAGCCACGCGTTTGGCTTGAGAGGACTTTTGATGGTAATTGTTATTCCAATCCCTGCTGCAGACCATGTTTCTAGCTCTTATTCCATCTGTGCATAGCCTCTTGTGAGGGGCCATGTGTTGTTACAGACCTTCTGCTTTTGTGCAAAGCTTGGCTTTATGCTTGAAGACAATCTGATAGGACACTGCTGGTATAAAAATGAGTAGTGTGACCAAACCTCAAAGAGCAATGACAGGTGCCAAGAGAGGTGCCTTTCTTGCCATGAGTGGATGTCTTTCTCTTCTTGGCCAGTCTTTCAGGTTTTCTCCAGTGTCTAGGACTTATCTGAAATGCTGCTTTATAATTCACGAATGCAATGATTATTATACCATGTGTTTTTTTGGTCACATTAGGCCAGTCTAAGCTGTGCACAGGAAGTTGCTATCTTAGAGAGATGACATGACATAGACTGTGGCACCAGTTTACAGTGTTTGAATCCAGGCTCCAACATGGTCAAGATATTTGAGACTTTGAGCAAATTATTTAACCTGCTCGTGCCTCAGTTTCCTCATCTATAAAATAAGGATAAAAATAGTACCTGTCGGCCAAGCGTGGTGGCTCACACCTATAATCCCAGCACTTTGGGAGGCTGAGGCGGGCAGATCACCTGAGGCCAGGAGTTCAAGACCAGCCTGGCCAACATGGTGAAACCTCATCTCTACTAAAAAAAAAAAAAAAATTAGGGGGGCACAGTGGCAGGCACCTGTAATCCCAGCTACTTGGGAGGCTGAGGCAGGAGAATCACTTGAACTGGGGAGATGGAGGTTGCAGTGAGTCAAGATCGCACCACTGCACTCCAACCTGGGCAAAAAATGAGACTCCATCTTAAAAAAAAAAAAAAGGTACCTGTATAATAAGAGCTTTTTGAGGAATGTATGAGGTAAAATGTACCAAGCACTTAGAACTGTGTCTGACACATGGTATAGGCTATATAATTCTTACAAATAATTATATATTGTTTATATTACAATGAAGTTACATAAGCTGTATAAGAACAAAAGGATTTCCTTTGAAAATTTGCTCTGTACTAAAAAATGAAAATACCATTAATTTTTTTTAGAATAGCAATAATAAGAAGTAAATTCTAATTGTTATAAAAATATTGTTTGTTTAATTTTAAAGTGCTTTTAAATATCTCTTTTAATGCAGGTGATTTGAGACAGGGAAGATATTCACAAATCATGTAATAGGGAAAAGAACATAGGCTTTAATCCGAACAATTCAGGTTCAAATCCCAGATCTCCCTTTTCTTAGCCATGTTACCTCATCCTTTCTAAGCCTTATTTTCCTCATTGGTGTAACAAGGAAAATATTTAATCCGCTGGATTGTTGGAAGGATTTGATGAGATCTGTAAGTGCAGAAACCCCAGCACAATGCCCAGCACTTAGCTACTGTGAGCAACGCAGTGGTCTCAGCTCGGTGGCTGAGCACGGTGGCTCGTGGCTGAAATCCCAGCACTCTGGGAGGCCGAGGTGGGTGGATTGCTTGAGCCCAGGAGTTTGGACCAGCCTGTACAACATGGCAAAACCCCGTCTCTACAAAAAGTACAAAAAATTAGCCAGGCGTGGTGGCATATGCCTGTAGTCCGAGCTACCTCAGGAGGCTGAGGTGAAAGACTCGCTTGAGCCTGGGAGGTCGAGACTGCAGTGAGCTGAGATTGCACCACTCTGCACTCCAGCCTGGGTGACAGAGTGAGAACCTGTCTCAAAAAAAAAAAAAAAAAAAAAGAAAGAAAGAAAAATAAAGATCCTTTTTGTGTGCCAGTGTACCAATACGTTCTAAAGCTTTGAAGGACTAAATTATTACTTCCTAGTGCTGCCTACTGTCTTCAACTAATTATTCTGCCTGTGCCATTGGTAAAGGTACCAAGGCACTCTGTCGATCTTCTATAACCTGCAGCAAACACATCTTATCTCCCTTTGAGAAAAGCCGTAAGTTTGTTGTATGATAAGGGATCTTGTTGCATTGGGGGTTCCAGTTATGGAAGCTGGAGTTCAGGTGCTGAGATGTTCACTCAGAAGGCACATTGCACTTTTTATATTTATGTCTTAGGTAGGAATGTTTAAAGTCCACCCTGAGATCCCAGAGTCCATGTCTGCAGAGGCCAAGGCATTCATACTGAAATGTTTTGAACCAGATCCTGACAAGAGAGCCTGTGCTAACGACTTGCTTGTTGATGAGTTTTTAAAAGTTTCAAGCAAAAAGAAAAAGACACAACCTAAGCTTTCAGGTATGTGGTTGCATTGAAGAGGATATAGTCTGAGTCCTTCAATCCTAAGCTTTTAACATGGAAGAATTTTCCGGAAGTAAACTAACCTGTTTGCAGATATCACTGGAAATTGGTATAAATATTAGCACAGTGTTCTCAGGCATTTGGTTCCAGTATCAGGGAGCTGTATTCCATCAATTTCACAAGTGCTGGGACCTCATACATAATAGTCTTCAATCACATAGTAGGTAGTTAATATGTCACCATCTATATCACTCTAACATCGTGGATACTAAGGTTCAAGTGTAAGAGGGGTTAAATTTAGCCTTTTAGAGCTGAAACCCCAGATTACCACAAATGGGCCTACAGAGCCATTATAGAGCTGTTGGATTTCCAAGCCCTGTAGGTAATAGTTTCTTTTAAGGCAGTAGAAAATACCTGTTGCCTCTTAGGGTATATACTTCTGAATAATTACACCCAAAAAAAGGCAAGAAGGAAAAAGAAAGAGAGAAAAGATTGCCAGCTATAAATAAAACAGTAGTGCAAAAATATAAGTACATTATATTTTTGCAATAATTGTCTATAACTCAGAAAAAAAAAGTAAAGGTTCCAATTGTTCTTAGCGTTTTTTGGTGTTTATATTGGAGGAGAATGGGCAGATTGAATGTTTGGAAAGGACATTGACCCCATTTCAGGCATTCACTTTTTGTTGATTTCTCAGTTTAACAACAAACCCAGCACGTGCTTATTCATGGCTGTTTGCTTTTCTTTCCACAGCTCTTTCAGCTGGATCAAATGGTGAGTTTGTTTTTACTTTGCCCATTGAGCTGAGACCTGGTGTCTCGTGTGATAAACTCCAGACTTCCCATCAAGTAGCCTCATGCTCTGCTCCTGGCTTACATGGGGGGAAAGGAGGGTGCGGTACTAGATACTATAAGGATGTGTGCAGCTGCAAGCCTGGCTGGGCTTATTCCTTTGGAAATCCTTCATCTTTCTCTTTCATGAGTGGGGATGGCTTAAATTTTTTCTCCCTAAAAGCAAGATGGTGACTGTGTTTTTGACAGCTTCAATTTGAGTGAAGTAAATGCTTCTTTATCTAGGAGCCAGTTGACTACCTAATGTATTTCTTGTGGAAAATGTAAATGCCAGATACCTTCCTCTGTCATCTTTGGGGTGATACATTCTATTTTTAGTGGCCAGGAGTTATTGTGCCTTTGTTTTCTAACGTTGGCTTTTGCGGATCATAACTAGGAAGGTAGAGAAAGTAGATTTGCTCTAAGAAGATCCATTAAAGCATTTCGAAGAATAATAAAGAAATGAACATGAGGCTGGGCGTGGTGGTTCACGCCTATAGTCTTAGCACTTTGGGAGGCCAAGGTGGTCAGATTGCTTGAGCTCAGGAATTCGATACCAGCCTGGGCAATATGGTGAGACCCCATCTCTACTAAAAATACAGAAAAATAGCTGGGTGCGGTGGTGCATGCCTATGGTCCCAGCTACTTGGGAGGCTGAGGTGGGAGGATCGCTTGAGACTGGGGTGGTGGAGGTTGTAGTGAGCCGTGATTATACCACTGCACTCCAGCCTGGGTGACAGAGCGAGACCCTGTCTCAAAAAAAAAAAAAAAAATTAACAGCATGGTGTTGGATTTTCCTAAGTTGGATGTGTGGTTGATCAAACAGTTCAAGGGGCTTAATGTTCATTGTGCATGGGTTCTGCAGGCCAAGGGCAGGTTATTGCAGGTTCCTCTGATGCCCCAAAGCCAGTCAGCCCAGAGTAGAGGCCTGTTAATTGGGGTTTCCTGGGTACAGCCTCTCTACTTTTTCTTCTTCCATTTCTTCCATTCTGAGAATCTGGGGAAGCTCAGAAGAAGACAGGCATACCCTTGTACCTCTTTTCTCCACAGACAGCCTGGGCTCCGGAAGGCAGCCTTGCATTGTCACAAAGTCGGCCCTGCAGCGCTTGGCAACCTTCTGACCAGCCTGCTTCTGGTGTCCTAAAATGGGCACTGACTTCAGAATTACACAGAAGTGGGTTCTGATCCCACTGACCCACTTTCTAAATATGGGACATGCATATTTCTTCTGTCATTCGGTGCTGGTAACATTACCTACTTCACAGATTTGGTTCTGAGAATAAAATAAAATAATATCCTAAAAGAGCCTTGGAGCCGTGCCTGGAAGTTTAATCCATGATTGTTTTATCCCTTCCACATGGCTTGGTTTTTGTTCGCAGGAAATAGTTTCCCATCACACACACGCATTTAACTTCTGTGAACTCAACTATACACACTTGGCAAGAGCGTGCATGTACGAGAGAGAGAGAGAGATCATTTAAGTGGACAGTTCTACGTCTTCTCAGTGACTGTGTACCTTGGAGTGAGCGTGAGATGGAAGGTGTAAACCTGCTGAACTCTAGTCAGTCAGGTTCCCACTGCCCTTTCGCCCTTCTTGCCCACATGTGGACTTGGGCCTAGAAAAAGTGGCAGTCCCCAATTCCCTGCATGATTAAACTGTTCAGACTCTCAGCTAAAACAATATCATTACATGGATGATGTGCCTCCTCCCTCTCCTTCCTAGGAGAGCAGGACAGATGTGCTAACCAAATTAGGAGCTAAAATCCACGCCCCCCCCCCCCTTTTTTTTTTGAGACGGAGTCCTAGGCTGGAGCGCAGTGGCATGATCTCAGCTCACTGCAACCTCTGCCTCCCAGGCTCAAGCGATCCTCCCACCTCACCGTCCTGAGTAGCTGGGACTGTAGGTGCCCACTACCACGCCCAGCTAATTTTTGTATTTTTAGTAAAGACGGGGTTTCGCCATGTTGGCCAGGCTGGTCTGGAACTCCTGGCCTCAAGTGATCTACCACCTCGGCCTCCCAAAGTGCTGGGATTACATGTGCCACCATGCCTTGCCTAAAATCCCATTTGATTGTTCCCAGGTATTATAGGAAATGGCATGCCTCATGTTAATTGAAACAATGACCTATTAGCTGGTCTTACTCTCCTTCTAGATGAGTACAAGATACAGGCCTCTTCCTTCCCCAGGTACTTTCTATAGGCCATATATGTGTTTCTGTCCAGAGCACAGGCCCACCTCTCAATGTTCTCTATCTCCCATAACTGCACTTGGCTTCCCCTCAAGAGGGGAGTAAGAGGGTGGTGACAATGAGACCCCCTTCCCCTTTAGAGAGAGACATGACTTGTCTCATCCTGACTGCTCTTCCGTGGCCACACACAGACCCAGAGATTTAAGTAATTCATATTAGCTTAAATATTAATTGTACCGTTATGGTGTGCACAGGAAATGTGCTAGGCCCTGAATGTATAAGGATGATAAAGACAGAGTTCCTGATTTTAAAGAGCCATTGACCTTATAGGAGAAAAACACTGGAAAAAATCATCTCCACCATAGTATAGTTTAGTCTGTGCAGAGGAGTCAAAAGGGAGAGACAGTGACTGAAGTCAGTCTGAGAATGCTGTTTCAAGGCAGACTTTCCAGTGAGGTGCACCTGATGAGTAAGGACAAATATGAACTTAACAGGTGGATGGGGAGTGGAGATCCAGGTGAGGCGACTTCTCGCATGAGTTAATGCCAGGATGTGTGAAACTTTACTGTGTGTTAAGGGAGGCTTGCTGGCTCAGCAGCACTGGTGCTTAAAGTAAAAGGGGAGGGATGATGCTGGAGTGGGGAGCAGGCTCAGATCCCAAAGGGCTCCTTATGAAATGATAAGGAATCAGCGAGGAGGGTTGGGGAGCCGGGGAAAATTTTTATCTGAAATAATATTATAGACCAGCACTGGACCTATGATTCTACAGTAAGAGAAATGTCATTTATCTGCCCTGTCCAATACATTAGCCACTAGTCATATGTGGCTATTAGACACTAAACATGGCTACCATGGCTGAGGCACTGAATTTTTATTATTTAAATGTCAGTGTTAATAACCATATGTGGGTAGTAGCGACCATATTGGACAGTGAAGCTATTGATGGATCATTCCGATAGCTGTGTGAGGATGGTTTATTTAGTAAGATTTATTCCATAACATTTTTAATCCTCTGCTATGCACTTGGCACTAGAATGTAGGCACGAGGCACTAGGAATATAGCTGTGCCTCAGTTGGTCCCAGATCATGCCTGCATGGATCTCTTGCAATGCTTGTTAAAAATTAAGATGCCTGGCCCTTCTCAGAATCTGGAGGTGCAAGCTGGAATTCTGTACTTTTAAGTAAACCCAGATGATTCTTGTCATCACTGCAGTGTGAGAACCACTATTCTATGTTTGGCCAGTTGGAGACTGGAGGCAGGATGGCCAGTTAGGAGACTCTGTGTTGTGGCCAGACTGTTTCTAAACTGTCTAGGAGAAGGAGAACCATAAAGATCCCTAGTGATCATGAATAGCTGTTAGGATCTGAGGCCACCCTCACAGCAATGGAAGGGATTTAGAAAATCCCTGTTTTCCGAAAGCAGGAATGTATCTAATTCCTTAAAGGTCGCACTGTCTCCCTTCCATAGATGGGAGCTCCCAGCAATCTGGAGTCCATAGGGTTGCCAGTCACCCCTCCTGACTCCAGCCTACTCCTGGCCTCTTGGTAAAGCTATCTCTTAGGGGATATGGGGCTCACACCCCTTCCCATCAGCCCCTGAAATAAGGCAATGAGAATCATCTCCTTAGAGACACACCTTTGACATGTCCTATCCTCAGAGAGGTTCATTTAGTCTCTTTTAGACTCTTCGTGGTCAGCCCCATAGAGGAGGGCTTCTTAATACCTGGCAAGATATCAGCAGTAAGGCTGCCCATGACTGGAAATTCCTGCCAGGCTCCTCTCTTGCAGCCTGGGGTCCCAATCACTCATGTGTATGAGCTGATGTTTGAGGAACTTGTAACCTCTGTGATATCTGGAAACTGTCACCATGCTCCCCTGGAAATAGTTATACTTGAGCTTCTTCCCATTTACAGTGACACAGAAAGGCACTACGCATTCTCACTTGCCTGGAAATCGTCATAACTTAAGAAGGTAGAAATCTCAGGCGTGGATTTGATCATATTTCCACCACAAACGTATAAAGCAAACTGTCTCAGCACCACCTGTCTCGCTCTTTCCACCCCTTACAATAGAGAAAACATCCATTTTCCTACAGAAGGCCAATCCCTCACAGATGAGTTCTGGCTCCTGTGGGGCCCCCGTGACTCCTCCAGCTTCTGCCTCTCCCAGTGAGTTCCATATACACATGCTCTAGTGTCTTTTGTCCTAAACCCGTCCTTCCCCTGATCTACAAATGGCCTCCCTGGCTGACACCACCACCATTTTTTTGCCCCCCATCACAGCTTCCCGTCTTGAAGTACAGTGTCTCCAGATCTCCACCTCTTCCTTCCCACCCATGTAGCGTCTCCCCTTCCACGCGATCACTGGGCCTGCTCTGGCCAAGGTCTAATGAGATCTCTTTAGCCAAATCCAACAAGTGCCTTTCTCAACCTACTCAACTTCTCAGTGGCTCTCAGCCTGGATGACTGTTCTCTCTTACTTTCGCCCTCTCCTGTGTGGGCTTCCATGACACCCCATTTTCTCTGTTTTCCTCCAATCTCATGGCTGCTCCTTGTCATTCTCCTTGGCTGCCTGTTCATCCCCTTCTTTTCCTCTAAATATTGGCTTTCTTAAGGGCCGGGTCTATGCTGTCTTTTTATCTTTCCCCAAATTATGTCATCCTTTACTTTAAATACCATCTCCAGCCAGTAGGCTACTGAGGTTCTATCTGGCCCAGTCTTCTGAGCTCCAGACTCATATCCAATTGCTTCTTTTTTTTTTTTTAGATGGAGTCTTGCCGGCGGCTGGAGTGCAGTGGCATGATCTTGGCTCACTGCAACTTCCGCCTCCTGGGTTCAAGCAATTCTCCTGCCTCAGCCTCCTGAGTAGCTGTCACTACAGGCACACACCACCATGTCAGGCTAATTTTTGTATTTTTAGTAGAAGCGAGGTTTCACCATGTTGGCCAGGTGTCTCGAACTCCCAACATCAGATAATCCGCCTGCCTCAGCCTCCCAAAGTGCTGGGATTACAGCCGTGAGCCACCGCGCCCAGCCGCCCAATTGCCGTCTTCATTTTTCAAACTGAACTGTCAACACCCCTTATCCACTAAAAAGAACTTTCCTTTTTGGCCTGTATTATTTCTCATCTTAGAATATAAGTACGATATGCATCCATTCAGTTTCTTAGGCCAGAATTCTACTTTGGGGTCATTTTTGATTCTTCCTTTTCACACCCTTCACTCCAGTCCATCAGCAACTCCTGCTGGCTACCTGACATATAGTAGATGATCCACAACTGTATGTTGGATGAATGAATGCATGTGCCTAACAGAGAAGGGGACTCAATCTAGAATCAGGTTCACTCATTTAAAATCAAGCAGGCCGGGTGCAGTGGCTCACACCTGTAATCCCAGAACTTTGAGAGGCCGAAGCCGGTGGATTACTTGATGTCAGGAGTTTGAGACCAGCCTGGGCGACATGGCGAAACCCTATACAAAAATTAGCCAGGCGTGGTGGCACATGCCTGTAATCCCAGCTACTTGGGAGGCTGAGGCAGGAAAATCACTTGAACCTAGGAGGCGGAGGTTGTAGTGAGCCAAGATCATGCCACTGCACTCCAGCCTGAGCAAAATAGTGTGACTCTGTCTCAAAAATAAAATAAAATCAAACCGAGGAGGGAATCAGGGCTCTGCACATAGAACATGCAGAATATCTGTAAGTCCTTTTATTTCCTTAACGAGCCATAGTGACAGGCACTCGGTTCCATCCTTAAGCATATACAGTTTTACCTCATTAGGCCTCCTTTTAGGCAGTTGGTAGTCACAGCAACGTTAAAATTCACAGGTGTGACACAAGTCCTCTCATTACTGGATAATCAAACCACATGATATGACCAAAAAGCCAAAATACAGGATAATTCAAGTCCTTACTCCTTCTCTTCTTTAGATACACATACATTTACTACACACACACACACACACACACACACACACACACACACACACAGACACACACACACAAACACGGAAACACACGATAGGAATCCCTCATCTTGTACTGTTCTAGTCTAGTCTGTACTAGTCTCTTTACTCCCAAGAAACAACAATTTTGTCTTTGAAATATGAATGATGCACACCTCCGTTTCTGAGTGTGGCATGCATCTCATAAAAATGGGCTGGTGAAGAAACTCACCAAGTCTCAAGGATCAGCAGTGAGTTCCACTGCAGGGCTTGTATCCCTTCTTGTAAAGAGATCGGCTACTCAGTCAAGCCAAGAGATCTTCAGCTGTGTTCTTCCATCAGCAACATTTAACTTTAGGGACTTGACATCTCATAGCAGTGAAACTCTTTCTCCCAAGCAGCTATTTTTTTCTGTTCTAAAGTCTGTTCCCCCCAAATAGCAAGATGTTGACTCTAAAGTGAAACAAGGCACACTATAGACCTTGACCTTCCCCAGGAATGACTCAAAAGCAGTTCGGTGTTTGGGCCCCCCTTCAAACCTTTCTTCTCTCAGACAACCTTACTATTACCAGCAAGGAAGAGGTCACCCATTTCCTTTCTGCTGTAGCAGCACTGCCCAAAATATGGTCCGTGAAATGCTAGGCCCATGAGCTGCTCCAGAATATGTGGAAACAATACATGCCAGGCATTTCCCCTGCCATATATCATTTGCATACTGGTACTTAATTGGTCAGTTCAGCAACTCTTTGTGGCTTCCTCTTGCTTCCTGCCTTCTAGTGATTCAGCTACAGAACTATTTAAATAACAGCAGATAAGTCAACCAATTCATCCTGGGGAGACTTTCCAGTTACTGACCAGTAAGGTGGTTTCCCCCGAGGTCAGCTGTTCCTGAAAGCTGTATGTACTTCCGTCTTTCTCGCTACAGCTGAAACCAATGTCATGAGTCCCCTATCCTTGAGATCAGGGCAGTTGATTGAGTTCAGCCCAAGAGGAATTAAGTAAGAAGGAGATTCCAGGCAACAGTGGATTTCCTTTTCTATAATTTTATACCTTCATTCTTTATTAAAATGCTTTTGTAGCATTAGGATGTGTGTTTGATAAAGATATTTCTGGCAAAAACCACTTTCTTTCTTTTTTTTTTTTTTTTTTTTTTGCATATCTGTCCATAGGATAGATCATGGACAGTATTTTATTGTGATTCAGATACCCGTTTCTCTCATTAGGAGTGAGGCTGAGAAGTTTTATATACATTTGGGAGCTTTTTGTGTTTTTCTTTCTGTGAACTGTTCAGGCATACATATACAGAGACTGACTAGCTGTCCTCCAGACCTGTTTCCTTTTCCTTCTGGGGTTTCCCAGCCTCCTGGCAAGTAACTGTGGCTGGTGGACTGAGGCTTGGGCAATGGATGGTGGGCCTGAGTGGCAACTCTCCCAAGCATGATTCATAAAAACCTCCTATGAGATCCTCCTACTCTTTCTTCCCCATCTGCTGGAAAGATGTTGACACCCAGAGCGACCTATGAAGCTTTCTTTAAAACCAATGTTTGAGGAAATATAGGCAACTCCACCGTCTTATTCTCCATCCAAATAAAGAAGCAGCTCATGTCTACTAGAGAATCATA
This sequence comes from Gorilla gorilla gorilla, assembly GCF_029281585.2. Classification (NCBI taxonomy): domain Eukaryota; kingdom Metazoa; phylum Chordata; class Mammalia; order Primates; family Hominidae; genus Gorilla; species Gorilla gorilla. The sequence goes on along the minus strand of NC_073229.2, from coordinate 160,788,888 downwards.
GTATCTGAGAACCAGGACAGACCTAAGAGATCATCTAGTCCATCTGTTTCCAAAATTTGTTTTCAGTGATGAATCCTTTTTTATACGAATCCTTAAGCAGAACTGTGATATATGACAGTCAGCATATTTTCTCTGGTTTCAGGTATAACAGGATTGGAACCTGTGGTCTAGACCTACAGCATCCCACTCACTCATCCCAACCAAGGCAGCCCCAAGATGCTAATGGAGACGCTTAAGCCCCTGAAGAACAGGCTTAAAGATTATCAATCTGACCCTGAATTTGATAAATATGAAAACTGAGACCCATAAATAGAAATAATTAGTAGTCAGTAAAAATGAGGGGATCAGACCCTCAGTAGACCCACTGAACTTGGGCTTCCTTGACTGTTTTGGTACCCCAGAGATATCCCTCCCAGGGCCTGGGAGGCCCTTTCCTGGCTACCCTCCTGGTTATGCTGGGCAAGGGAGGCAGTCATAACACATGACCGTTCCCTTACATAGCATAATTATGCTGCTCATTGTAACAAGATATTTGACAAAGAATATGGCCTCTTTCAATGGGTGTTTCAGTATGTGTACATTTTTTAAAGTGTCAATTATCTTTTCCCTCCTCTCATCACAAGCAGAATATCTCAGGAGTATATCCTTGCCGGTACCTGTGCTGGTGGAGGACACCAGCAGCAGCAGTGAGTACGGCTCAGTTTCACCCGACACGGAGTTGAAAGTGGACCCCTTCTCTTTCAAAACAAGAGCCAAGTCCTGTGGAGAAAGAGATGTCAAGGGAATTCGGACACTCTTTTTGGGGTAAAGACCTGACTTACTTGGGGTGAGAGAAGTGTGTTGTTAAGTGTGTCATTTTATAAAGGGAACTGTGATTTATGCTGCATAAATTTTCTCAGCATTCCAGATGAGAATTTTGAAGATCACAGTGCTCCTCCTTCCCCTGAAGAAAAAGATTCTGGATTCTTCATGCTGAGGAAGGACAGTGAGAGGCGAGCTACCCTTCACAGGATCCTGACGGAAGACCAAGACAAAATTGTGAGAAACCTAATGGAATCTTTAGCTCAGGTAAATCCTCTCCCAGGTGCTTCATTTCCCAAAGGTTGCATATTTTACCTGTGTCCTAACCGCCTGCAGCTGTCACAGATGATGTGAAAGGCAGGAGGAACCTGTAGTGCTCATCATGATAAACCTACCCCACAGGAAAAAAGAAAGCAAACCCTATGGTAGGGAATATATTAATATGAAAATAGGGAAACGATTTTTTCACTGCATTTTTGAACCTAAGCTATTTTTAAGTCAGAAGCAAATTTTTCACATTGGTGACATTCCAACTAGCCCCTAGAAGCCTCTTTTACTCTTCATTCATTTGTTTATTCATTCCATCAGTAAACACGCATTAAGCCATGTGAGTTGCTAATTCTGACATCAGCATGAGGCTACCTGCCAGTCGCTCCTCTCAGCATTTGGGAAACATCAGCAAATACAACAGAACCCCTGAGCTTGTAAGGTTACATTTAGATGGAGGGTGAAGGGCAAAGGGAAGTAAATTGTAGTGAGTCTTCACTTAATGTAGTTGATAGGTCCTTGTAAACTGTGACTGAAGCAAAATTACGTATAACCAAACCAGTTTTGCCATAGACTAATTGACATAAACAAGAGTTAAGTTCCTATGGCATATTTCTGGTCACAAAAACATAACCAAGCTCCTAAATAAAGACTAAAACACTTCTAATATTCTACATTGAAATAAATGTGAACTCTATATACATTTAAGAAAGATGAATAAAAACAAGATAACTATCTACCCAGTTCAAGGCCATGGGCGGCCAGAGCCTATTCTGGCAGCTCAGTACCAGGTGGGCACCCGCCCTGGACAGGACACTATTCCACTGCAGGGTACATCCACACACACACCCACACTCACTCACACTGAGACCACGTAGACACACAAATGAACCTAACGTGCACATCCTTGGGATGCGGAGGAAACTATATGTATTAGTCTGTTCTCACGCTAATAATAAAGACATACCTGAGACTGGGTAATTTATAAAGGAAAGAAGTTTAACTGATTCACAGTTCCACATGGCTGGGGAGGCCTCACAGTCATGGTGGAAGGTGAATGAGGAGCAAAGTCACATCTTACATGGTGGCAGGCAAGAGAGCTTGTGCAGGAGAATTCCCATCTATAAAACCATCAGATCTCATGAGACTTATTCACTATCACAAGAACATCACAGGAAAGACCCACCCCCGTGATTCAGTTACCTCCCACTGGGTCCCTCCCATGACACATGGGGATTATGGGAGGTACAATTCAAGATGAGATTTGGGTGGGGACACAGCCAAACCATATCACCAGAGTACCCCAGGTAAGGCCACACAGACATTGAGAAAATGTGCAAATTTGCCAGGCGTGATGGCTCATGCCTGTAATCTCAGCACTTTGGGAGGCTGAGGTGGGTGGATCACGAGGTCAGGAGATTGAGACCATCCTGGCTAACACGGTGAAACCCCGTCTCTACTAAAAATACAAAAAATTAGCCAGGCATGATGGTGGGCGCCTGTAGTCCTAGCTACCCAGCTGAGGCAGGAGAATGACGTGAACCCGGGAGGCGGAGCTTGCAGTGAGCTGAGATCACGCCACTGCACTCCAGCCTGGGTGACAGAGGGAGACTCTGTCTCAAAAAAAGAAAGAAAAGAAAATCTGCAAACTCCACACAGACAGTGGCCCCTACCAGGAATCAATTCTTTTTTTTCTCATCAAGGTTATAAGGAAACAACATTGGGCAAAACAGTGTTATTTGAGGATCTGCTGTATATAATAGTTTAGAAGGCCATATGTACTCTGAAGAAAACAAAAGCTTGTCAGTGAACCTATCATTCCTTGGTGTACTAGTTTGCTAGGGCTGTGTCTTAGTCCATTTTCTGTTGCTATAACAGAATACGTGAGACTCAGTAATTTATAAAGAAAAGAGGTTTATTTGGGCTCATGGTTCTGGAGGCTAGGAAGTCCAAGATCCAGTGGCCCATCTGCACCTGGTGAGGGCCTCATGCTGCTTCAACTCATGGTAGAAAGTAGAAAGGCATTGGGGCTTGAGTGGAAAAAAGAGACAAGGAGAGCCAACTGGCTTTATGACATCTTGCTTTCCTGAGAACTAACCCAGTCTGTTGAGAACTACATTAACTGCATTAATCCCTTCATGAGCCTCATGACCCAAATGCCTCTTTAAAGACTCTGCCACCTCTCAGTATCATTACATTGGCTATTAAATTTCAACATGAATTTTGACAGGACAAATCACATCCAAACCAGGGCAAGCAACCATAACAAACTATCACATACTGGGTGGCTTACACAACAGAAATGTGTTTTCTCACAGTTCTGGAGGCTGAAAGTCCAGGATCAAGGGGTTGGCAGGTTTGGTTTCTCCTGAGGCCTATCTGCTTAGCTTGCAGATGGCCACCTTCTTATCGTGTGCTCAAATGGCCTTTTCTGGTGCACTTGCAGCCCTGGTGTCTCTTCCTCTTCTGATATGGACACCAGAAACATCAGTTCAATTGGATTAGGGCCCCACCCTTACGACCTCACTTAGTCCTAATTATCCCTTTTGAGGCCCTGTCTCCAAATATATCCCATTGAGTGTTAGGGCTTCAACATATGAATTTGGAGGACACAGAACCATAATACCTGGGAAAATGTGTTCCCTGGAATTCTGTGTACAAATACAAGGAAGAATCCCGTTCCCAAATATGCACCAGGAGAAAAATGGATTTCCCTCAGCCCCAAGCTTCTTGTGGATACAACCTCCCACAGACACACTCAGTCCCTGGTATGACACTTCTCATCCTCTTTTAGTTCAGTGGGTACTGGGAACTCATCTACCTGCCTCCCTTGCCGTGGCCTCCACCTGTCCTTCATGATCACTGTGGACTACTACACATAGCTTCTTCCCTCCCTGTGTCCTGAGGAAATAGCTGCAAAAAAAGGTTGGGGCTAGAGGAGTCTAGCCAAGTTTTTAAAGTCTCTCAGTACAACAGTTTACCTGTTCTCATCTTTTATTGAGATGTAAATGGAGCAAAGCTCTCTCTTGGCTCTTACTAAACAATCTCAGCCTGTCTCTGTCTTGAACACCTCACTGTGCTTCTTTGCTAAACATTTTATCGCCTTAGGAATTCCCTAATGTCCACCTCTTTAGATCTCATAGAAGGAGCTGAAAGGCCATATATGTGCCAGTAGGGCCTCAGTACAAGGAGAGCTGAAATGAGTGTTTTCTACACACTCTCAAAAACCTTGACTTGGGTCCTAAAGGAAAGCTGTCTCGGGCAGTTACTCTGAGGCCCAGGAAGAAGGTGCTCTAGAGTGAGGGGTAGCTGGCCTCTGAGTCCAGGGAGGATGAGTGTCATGCATGCTTCGTGGCGGTGGAGACTGGAGTGGTCTCGAGCCATCAGCTTTCTCTCTGGCCTTTCCTTTGGCTCACGGTGATCATTCAAAGACTTAGAATAGGACTGGGTTGACCCAAGAAGAGGAACCAAGCTGGATGGAGAGAGCAGCTGGGCAGCCCTTGGAGTTCTTTCATTTATTCATTCAACAAATACTTATTGAGCATCAGTCGAAGGCCAGGCACTGTACTATGTGCTGGGGATGCCGTGGCAAACCGAACAAAAATATCTGCATCCCCTTGAAGTTGACATTCTACCAGAAGAGGAAAAACTATACATATATATAAAACATATAGTAATAACAGCTAACATTTTCTTTAGGCCAGGTACTGTTCTTAGTATTCCATGTGTATTTGCTCATTTAATCTTCATGACAGTAATACTATACCAGTAGTTCTATTAGCATCCTCATTTTACGAATGAGGAAACAGGCACGGAGGACTTGAGTAGTTTGCCGAAGTCATGAAGTCCTAAGTGAGGGAGTTAGGATTTTGACCCAGGCAGTTTGGCTCTGAAGTTTTTGCTTTAACCACCACATTGCTCTGCCTCGCTGGTAGGCCCGATGGTGACAAGTGCTAGGAAAACATAAAGTGGGGTGGGGATTAGGCGTTGGAGGTGAAGAAGGAAAGTAAATCACCATTAGCCACTGCAGAGTGAAGGCCTCTCCTGTGGACCTTTAAGATGCTTGATTTTAGGTCAAAAACACATAAAACCCAGGAATTGTCTAAATCTCTAATTACCCCCAAAGAATGTGCTTTTCCAGTACAGGAAATGCCAGCTTGTTGGGGTCTATTCTTTGTCTCCCTGCTGGACCATAGCGCCATAAGGGATAGGACTGCCTTGGTCATCACTTCTATGACTGTGCTGAAATACTTAAATGTGGGAGTGGTTAGTCATATTCAATTGTTTGGTGCCTCCTGGTTTTAAAGTGCATTTGAATGTTCTCTGTAAAAGGAGAAATGAAAGAAAACCTTAAAAGCAACCATCAGAGGGCATGCCTTAGGGGACCAGCATGAAGCTACCAGTGAGTACCCGAAACTGCTGATCAGAATCACATGCTGAATCCATAATGGCCACATGATGGTGGGGGCCCTTCTGACTGCTGTTAAGGATGTTGGGAATCCTTTCCTGTGACATCAAATGGTGATTCAGTGGTAGAACAGGTCCTGACCCAGGTTGACAGCTGCTATTGCAGGTCATTGGGGCAGTAGAATGGAATGGTTAGGAGCTTGGGCTTAGCTTGCTGTTTGAGGCCTGGTTCCATCACTTAAAGGCTGTGCAATTTGGGCAACCGATTTAACTTCTCAGAGCCTGAACCTCCTCATCTATGATGGAGGAGTCTACTTTATAAGCTTGCTATCGGGAGTAACTGAGATTGTGAGTGATTTAAATCATAACAGAAAATATTCCACAATTGTTAACTGTTATTGTTATCATTATCAAGCAGGCTAATAATAGTTATCTAATATCTTTAATTTTTTTCTACAATCAATCAGAAGTAATTATTGCCATTGTATTGTTTCTAGATACATATTTGTATCTATATTTAAGCCTACACTTCATAACAAAACCAAATCTAGATATTGGTCAGGTCCTCAAACCCTTAAACCATGAAAAGCCTTTTAATCTGTAACATCCTTCTGAAATCCTTTCCTGGTTTTTGAGGAAGTTTAAAGGATAAAGACTGGAGAGCATCTTTGCAGAAGACCCTGTGTGTTAGTCAGGGTTCTCTAGAGGGACAGAACTAATGGAATACATATATATGTAAAGGGGAGTTTATTAAGTATTAACTCACATAATCAAAAGGTCCCACAATAGGCTGTCTGCAGGCTGAGGAGCATGAAGAGCCAGTCTGAGTTCCAAAACTGAAGAACTTGGAGTCTAATATTCGAGGGCAGGAAGCATCTAGCACAAGAGAAAGATGTAGGCTGGGAAGCTAGGTCACTCTCTCTTTTCACATTTTTCTGCCTGCTTATATTCCAGCCGCACTGGCAGCTGATTGAATTTTGACCACCCAGATTAAGGGTGGGTCTGCCTTTCCCAGCCCACAGACTCAAATGTTAATCTCCTTTGGCAACACCCTCACAGACACACCCAGGATCAATACTTTGTATCCTTCGATCCAATCAAGTAGACACTCAGTATTAACCATCACAACCTGGTACTAGGAGTGCAGGAAATGCATACCGTTAAATCTATGCTGATGCTGAGTCAGGCTCACCAGATACTAGCCAAGACGCTTGTTTTTGAAGGCACATGAGTGAGTTAACATGGAGAGACTGGAGTCAGAACAGAAATAAATGATGACGTAAGTAGATGAAATAGTCTGAACAGAAAACATTTCCCAGAGTAGAGCATGTTCCTTTGCAGGACAGTAGCACACACATCAAAAAACCAGAAGCAACATGTTTTTCTGTTGTGAAAACAAAGTTAATGTCGAAAAAAAAGTTTGCCATTTGAAGTTTGCTATTGGCAAACATGTTGCAACTGAGTTTTTACTAAGAGAAGCTTCCAATTTCTGCATAACTCACATTTTTCTTCTTGAACATGTTTTCATGATGTTATGATTTTGCCTGTGAATCTTTACCTTGGGTGCAATTTAGTTTGTGGTAAGGAAAAAACCAACAAAGTTTATAATGGTTCCCATTGTGATTTTAAAGTATTCCTTTAATGACAGCTTTCAAGCTTTTCAATATAATCTTATCTCATGAAAACATAAACATGAGACCAAGCTTCCAAATGAAAATATATTAAGAGAAAGAACTCGATGGTGCATTTCTTTTTTATTTTAATAGACTCCTAGAAATTATAATTTTCACAGCCCAGTGGAGGAATTTTAATTTTAATGGTACAGTAAGAAAATGTACAATATAAAATAAAAATGATATAATAGTTTCTTAAAGTTTCTTATATTTTCTTAAAGTTAAATGGGAACAAATAACATCCTACTGTGCTTCCTTAAAGAAGCAGTGTGGGCCGGGCATGGTGGCTCATGCCTATAGTCCCAGCACTTTGGGATTACAGCACTCAGGAGGCTGAGGCAGGTGGATCACTTGAGGTCACGAGTTCAAGACCAGCCTGGCCAACATGGCGAAACCTCAGCTCTACTAAAAATACAAAAGTTAGCTGGGCATGACAGGTGCCTGTAATCCCAGCTACTTGGGAAGCTGAGGTAGGAGAATCACTTGAAGTTGGGAGGCAGAGGTTGTGGTGAGCTGAAATGGAGCCACTGCACTCCAGCCTGGGTGACAAAGCAAGACTTTGTCAAAAAATAAATATAAATAAATAAATAAAGAAAGAAAGAAAGAAAGAAAGAAAAAGAAAGAAAGAAAGAAAGAAGCAGCAGTATGCGTTGCTCAAAGGAGAAAAGTTCCATCTGAGGTTGGGGAAAGTGGCTCACATCTATAATCCCAGCACTTTGGGAGGCTGAGGTGGGAGGATCACTTGAGCCCAGGAATTTGAGACCAGCCTGGGCAACTTAGCAAAACCCAGTCTCTACAAAAAGTTTTTAAAAAAATTATCTGGGTGTGGTGGCACATGCCTATAGTCCCTAGCTGCTCAGGAGGCTGAGGTGGGAAGAGAGCTAGAACCCAGGAGTTAGAGGCTGCAGTGAGCTATGATTGTGCCACTGCACTCCAGCCTGGGTGACAAAGAGAGGCCCTGTCTCTTAAAAAAAAAATAAAAAGAAAAAATCATTTTGAGAAAGAGCATTTGTTTGAACATTGTAATATATTTTAGTGTAATAAAATAGTCCATCAGTCTGTTCTTAGAAGCAATTGCTTCATTGATGGGTAAGGGGTAGTTTCAGAAATGAAGTTTGAGATCAGCCCCTCTTGGTTGCAAGGAACTGACACACCGTTAGGACAACTGAAGTACCAAGGACATGTTATAGGTAGACACGCATAGCAATAAGGGAAGTAGACTCTTAAGGAATTCCAATCATAGTGCCTAGCCGAGTCTCACAGACACTGAAAACAGAATATGAGCCTGAGGAACTTCAAGTCCCCGGAGTTTGCACATCTTTTCTCTGGCTTGGTTGCTGTTGACCTGCTTGGTGTGCATTTCTGTTCTTGTCCACTTCTCCTCTCTCTCCCTGATATGGTTTGGCTGTGTCGCCACCCAAATCTCATCTTGAATTGTAACTCCCACAATTCCCATGTGTTGTGGGAGGAACCCAGTGGGAGGTGATTGAATTATGGGGGCAGGTCTTTCCTGTGCTGTTCTTGTGATAGTGAATGAGTCTCACAAGATTTGATGCTCTTAAAAAATGGGAGTTTGCCTGCACAAGCTCTCTCTTTTTGCCTGCTGCCATCCACGTAAGATGTGACTTGCTCCTCCTTGCCTTCCGCCGTGATTGTGAGGCTTCCCCAGCCACGTGGAACTGTAAGTCCAATTAAACCTCTTTCTTTTGTAAATTGCCCAGTCTCGGGTATGTGTTTTCAGCAGTGTGAAAATGAACTAATACACTCCCTATTGTCTTTCTCAATTCCATTGCTTCTGCTATGGTTGGACATATTCATGACCCTATTTTATAGCTTCTCTTTCCGGGCAGACTTTCAGGTTGAGATCCTATGGCTTATTGCTCAAATCTCTTTTTAGTTCCCAATTAAAATTTCTGAAAGAATCTTATGGCCTTAGTCTTTTTGGGCAAAGCTTTGTTATCTGACTATATCATGGCTACTGACCAGCGTGTGGGGCAGGTACCTTTTCTCTCTGATTATTTCTTGGTGTTGGTAGGAGGATTGAAGAGGAGCCATATAGTTCAAAATATGGTCTTTCCTTTGGAGACATTTGGAGTCCAGTTCTTCTCAGAAAGGGGTGTGGGAAGTATGGTGGCTCATGCCTGGAATCCCAGCACTTTGGGAAGTAGTGATGGGAGGCTGGCTTGAGCCCAGGAGTTCGAGACCAGCCTGGGCAATATAGTGAGACCTTGTCTCTACCAAAAGAAAAAAAATGTGGGGGCAGGGGGTATGGAGATAGGATTCCCATGGCAGGTATATCCAGCATATGTTGACGGAAGGATTGTTGATTTTTATTCACAGGGGGCTGAAGAACCGAAACTAAAATGGGAACACATCACAACCCTCATTGCAAGCCTCAGAGAATTTGTGAGATCCACTGACCGAAAAATCATAGCCACCACACTGTCAAAGCTGAAACTGGAGCTGGACTTCGACAGCCATGGCATTAGCCAAGTCCAGGTGGTACTCTTTGGTTTTCAAGATGCTGTAAGTATGATATTTTGCCAGTGTTTTCCCACACACTAAAACTAGTTAGAAAAATAAGATAAAACATAAGTTCTGTTATTTTTCTTTTAAAATTCCAGTGAACTCTATTCTTTTTGGATGAAAAATGTGAGATATTCGCCTCTCAGTGTGCTTCTAAGTATCTGATTTGTTGTTTTGTGTGTTTGCATTCCCCAAATTAAAAAACACATAAAACCAAATCACCATGGAAAATAACAAAATATTTCCCATGGCTGAACTTCGTTCTTATGAAATTATGTTGGGTCATTGTTTATTTTGACAACTTTAGCAACATAACACACTTTAGTCATACATTTTCTAATGCTATATGAGAAATGCCATCTAGTGGCCATTGAGAAAAATTTAACAGTACAGATTGAAATGGTCACTGCTGAATAAAACCAGTTAATTTTTTTCCAGTTTTTCTCTAGTTTTCATACAGAACATTTTTAACATGTTTGTTTCATAAATACCTACTCTGTTCTAGCCAGAAGTATACTTTCAGAGTACAGAGCATCACTGATTAAAAATTAAAGCACATGATCTAATGAGAGATTGCTGAGAAGTCTTCTCTCCAAAATTGAGTTGCTATGCAACACAAACTAAAGCCAGTCTTCTGTACTGCGTTCAGAACCCTCTGTGTTATTCTTGGGTGAGACTTATCTGTGGAACTCAGTGCCAAAAAAGCCTCAAGCCACCTCCAGGAGACCCTTAACAAGATGTGGGAGACTGAAATAAAAGGGTTCTTGATGGTGCTTGTGGTATAAATATGGAAGTATAATTTTATTTAAATTCCAAAATTAATTCAGCCCTAATGTGTGTATTGCTTCTTTGTAGAAAGTGTGTTGACAATTTTATTTGCAACATCAAATGATCCCCAATTTAAAGCCAAATTGGAATCCTTCAATAACTACTAGCATTCTCTGAGACACTGTGTAAGCCACTTGGTCTTTATGCTATATTGTGGGCAGGGACAAGAGTCCTGACTTGATTGAGGGCATAAGAAATTAAAGCAACTGGCAAAGCCTATCACTAATATTAAATGCTAAAAGCATGCTTATGCTGCAACTAGGGAAACCCAACTGCCTGCAAGTAGAGTGAAATAATTTAGCCAATTTGCACTTGCCCACACATTTGGCTTCTAGCCTAGAGGTTGGAAAGCAAGTTTGCTGTAGAATTCAGACTGAGAGCTATTGGGTTGTACTCCTGGGCCTTGGGCCAGGTCAGACACACACACACACACACACACACACACACACACACACGTGTACACACACACGCCTGCTCTTGCTCATTCACTGTCCAGGATGAGAATGAACCCAAAGTATGGGCCCTATGATGTAATTTGCTATGTAATAAAGAGCTGAGAGGAGCAGGTCATGGTTATAACAGATCCCTCTTCCACCTAATAAGAATGTAAATTCTTTTTTTTTTTTGAGATGGAGTCTCCCTCTGTTGGCTAGGCTGGAGTGCAGTGGCATGATCTCAGCTCACTGCAACCTCTGCCTCCCGGGTTCAAGCAATTCTTGTGCCTCAGCCTCCCGAGTAGCTGGAACTACAGGTGCCTGCCACCATGCCCAGCTAATTTTTGTATTTTTAGTAGAGATTGGGTTTTGCCATGTTGGCCAGGCTGGTCTTGAACTCCTGGCCTCAGGTGATCCGCCCGCATCGGACTCCCAAAGTGCTGGGATTACAGGGCGTGAGCCACCATGTCCAGCCAGTATGTAAATTCTTTAAAGAAATGAAGGTACCAGGACAAACTCAGCCTGGATGGATTTTCTAGAACAAGTGGGAACCTAGCAAGGGTTCATTTCCTGTGCAACTACTACGATGAAGTCCTCAAACTGACTCTCTTCCAAACTAGGGGATTTTGATGAAGATGGACCAAGGACAGGCATGAGCAACTGGAGCTCCAGCTCTTGACCTGGGTTTGTGGCTGGGTCACCATCTCCCCAGCCGCAGTAGGGATGGTGATTAAATTTTTGGAATTTAAATAAAATTATACTTCCATAATCATACTATAGATACTCAGAGGTATCTAACCAGAGCCCTGTTGGGGAAATAGCCTCTTTTTTTAGAGGTCTGTGTAAGCCAGCAGGTAGTAGAGTTAACCCAAAATTTAAGTGAGCTTGTCATAGTCTTATGCTAAAAGCTTGTTTTTAGAAAGGTAATGCACATGATAAATACATAAAATTGAATATAATTCAAGCTTAAAAAGGAAAGAAATCCTGACACATGCTACAACATGAATGAAGCTTAGAGATGTTATGCCAAGTGAAACAAACCATTCACATAAGGCCAAATACTGTAATTCCACTTATATGAAGGTACCTACGGTAGTGAAATTTATAAGAGACAGAAATTAAAATGCTTGTTTTCAGGGACTGTGGGGAGGGAGAAATGGGAACTCACTGTTTAATGAGTATAGAGTTTTAGTTTTGCAAGATAAAGAGTTCTGTGGATGGATGGCGGTGATGGTAGTACAATAATGTGAATGTACTTAATGCCACTGAACCATACACTTAAAAATGGCTAAGATGGCCAGGCACGGTGGCTCATGTCTGCAATGCCAGCACTTTGGGAGGCTGAGGCAGGAGGATTGCTTGAGCCCCGGAGGCACAGGTTGCAGTGAGTCATGATCCCGCCACTGCACTCCACCCTGGGTGACAGAGCAAGACCGTGTCTCCAAAACAAACGAAATAATAATAATAAGAAGAAGAAGTAATTGAAAATAATGAACAGTAAGAACAGCCTTTATTTTTATTTAAAGTCTCTTAGACCCTGTTTTCCTCCTTCACCCCCTCCCTCCATCCATTCTGCAGACATTATAAAAGCTAAAAACTGCACATTCTGAGTCCCAAAGAAGCAACATTCTCATTTGAACCAGACTGCCTTTCACTTAAATAACTTATTTGCTTACATGGGGCTCACTAAACTTTGATTTGAAGTAGCAGTTTTTACTTTGTTTTCCAATGACATAAAGAATTACAAAGAATTCAAGGTGAAGAAACTTCTTAGTTGTTTTGTAAATGGAACTTCATACAAGTGCTTGGATCAGCTAGGCTATTTGCAATTAAAAATTAAAGTAGGCTAAATGTCACTCTCTCTCCAGGTCAATAAAGTTCTTCGGAATCATAACATCAAGCCGCACTGGATGTTTGCCTTAGACAGTATCATTCGGAAGGCGGTACAGACAGCCATTACCATCCTGGTTCCAGGTCAGAGATATTTAATTACTCTGCACATATTTAGTGCTTGGATATTTTAGATTACTGTTCATCTGTTATTTCTGATATCACCTTAGTACTTTAAGAACCATACTACCCTTTTTTAAAGAAATATTTTCAACATCACCAAATAGTACATATAGTGTGGATAATGGTACACCAAGCAAAATATTTACTAAGAATGAGGAAGACTTGCTTCCCCTGTCTTTAAGGAATGTGTTTGGATGTGAAGAGAAAAAGTATACAGGTGATTCAGATAAATACGCATTTCAAAATATAGATATCTGGACCACAAAACACATTCCTACATCTTTTACCCAGTGGTTCCCAAATCTTCCAATGTATTGAGCAATTTAAGGAGGTATTGCATAGCTCGTTGCATTGAGCAATTTAATTGTCTTTAAAATTACAGCTTTCAAAGCCCCATCTGAAGCCAAATAAGAATCTGCCAGGAATAAAGCCCAGGAATCTGATTTTTTTTTAAAGACTAGTCTTTTAGAGCAGTTTAAGATTCACAGCAAAATTGAGTGGAAGATACAGAGATTTTGCACATACCCCTTAGGCTAACACATGCATAGCCTCCTCCATTATCAAGGTCCCCCACAGAGTGGTATATTGGTTACAATCAGTGAATCTACATTGACACGTTATCATCACCAAGAGTCCATAGTTCACATTAGGGTTCAGTCTTGGTGTTGTACATTCTCTAGGAATTCTACATATATAATAACATGTATCCACCATTATAGTATCATAAAGAATATTTTCACAGCCCTAAACATCCTGCTTGTTCCATCTGTAAGAACTTGATTTTAATACAGCTCTCAGGTCATGTCGATGAATAGCCAAGTTTGGAAATCACTGGTCTAGACACAGCCCCAGCTATGTTGGCAGTGAGATACAAAAGGGGTAGTGTTGATGAAACAAGGCTTTTTGGCATAAGTGAGGAGTGTATTCATACTCTAAGGCAAAACCTCCAACGTGTTTTGATAGTCTACCCATTAATAAAAAATTGTAAGCAAAGCTCTTCCACCCTGTGTGTGTGTTGGGGTGGTGGGTGGATGCATGGATGCATGGATGAGTATGTAGGTAGGTAGAAAGAAAGAGCAGTTGACCAATTTTACATGGATAGATACAGATTTATATATATTTATATAAACAAATTAGAAACATGTTCTGTTGTACTAATTTGTACCTATATTATAAAGCATTCTGAAATATAAATTTAAAAGGATAAGATCAATATGAAATATTTTCATTTTAGTTTTTCTTTTTTTTTTTTTTTTAAGTAGAGATGAAGTCTCACTCTGTTGCCCAGGCTAGTCTCAAACCCCTGGGCTCAAGCTGTCCTCCCGCCTCGGCCTCCCAAAGTGCTGTGATTACAGGCGTGAGCTGCTGCACCTGGCCCTGAAATATTTTTAAATTAAAATTATTTATAAATGGTACTACAAACTTTTAAGTTCAGGCCAACCCTTCTGAGTTGTGGAATTCCCTCTCTTCTCATAGAACACTTGAGTGTTTGACATGAGAGCGAGAGCATCCGTGTCAATCTTTATGTCAAACATTGGTCAAGATTAACTTATTTCTTATGTAAGAAAGAAACAGAAGTTCTGCTATCCCTGAACATGTTACTTCTACCTGGAACACACCTCCACCCCATGTCTCTCGTGTCCTGTGGCTTGCACCTTTGCATTCTTCAGGCCACCGAGAGTCTGGACCTATCCCCAAATCTAAAGTAGGCTTCCTCTGTTATTCTCTCTCCTTGGAAATGGTTTTCACCTATTTGTGATGCCACAATCTGAAACTACTTTTGTTTCTAGTTTAATGGCTGTTACCCTCACCAGAGGGTAACTGTTTGTGGTTTATTTTATTCTGAGCCTAGCATACTGTCCAGCACAGTGTCTGGAAAACAGCGGATCCCTGATTCATATTTGGTTGAAACAATAAGTAAATGAGTTTCACCTGATTATAACAAATTAGGGTGGAAAATTTGCATGGTGTAGAAACTTAGAAAAAAATTCTAGAGAGCCTTTGAAGCACATGATTAGTAGTTGGATGTGAACCTAAGAAATTCATGCTCTAAGGAAGTCAAGCAATATTTATATTCAGATACTTTATCATTAGGATAAGGCTGGTTGTAGGGAATGTGCTATAGAGGGGTTAGATATTCAAAAGATCTATGGGATGAAGGGGGAATAGTGTATATCACTGAGAGGGAGAGGTATGGGCCATGAGTTAAACACAGTAGCAACCTAAATTAAGGACACCTAAATGAAGAAAGGAAAAAGAGAGTATATTTTGAAACAACTTAAATAGCATATAAATGATCTGTTTACTTAATTAAAAAAAAACAAACTTCCTTTTAGTAATGATTACCTAATGTAATGTGGTATCCAGAATAGAAAACGAACATTAGTGAAAAACTGAGAATCTGAGTGAAATCTGCAGTTTAGTTAATAGTTTATACCAATGTTAATTTAATCATTCTGAAAAACATGCCATAGTTATGTAAGATATATTAGGAAGAGCTGTGTGGATGGTATACAGGAATTCTTTGTACTATTTTTGCAATGTTTCCATGAATCTAAAATTCTTCCAGAATAGAAAGTTTAAAAAGCAAAAGTAACTGTAGGTGAAACTCTGTTAGGTTTAGGGAGAACAGCAGGGAGGTTGCAGAGAGGGAGCTGTCCTTGCGCGAGTGTCCCAGGGATGGACACTGCTGTGATCAACCATGTGCGGAACAAGGCACATTTTTTATTAAAAGTGTTTGCTAAAGAAAGGACTTTGTTCTTCCACCATGAAATTGGTTTCTTTGAGGCCACTAGGAATTTCTGATTTCAACTGAAGTTACTGTTTGAAAACATTTATTTTTGAAAAGTGGAATTTTTAGAAGAGAATTACATGGACAGTACTTTTTGTATTTCCCTCAGGATAAGAAAAGTCCATATACACTGTATACCAATATACAAATGATGAAATAAGTGGACAAAATGAAGTGATGTCAGTCATTCAACAACTCCATCAAATTTCTAGATGTCCTGAAAGATTTTGTTATGCCATTAAGATATAAAGAAATTACATGAAAAACAGACGGTCTTCAAATGCCCCTGATAAAAATTCCTTTCAGATGCAAGATACTATAGTTAACCTGCCATTTCAGAAGACATGCGAAAGAAGACCACAAATTTTAAAAAGTATACCATCGCTAGTACAATATGCATTGCTTAATGACAGGGCTATGTTCTGAGACATGCGTCCTTAGGCAATTTTGTCATTCTGCAAACATCCTAGAGTGGACTTACACAAACCTAGATGGCAGAGCCTACTAGATGCGCAGGCCTTATGGTATGGCCTGTTGCTCCCGGGCTACAAATTTGTATGGTGTGTTACTATACTGAATATTGTAGGCAATTTTAACACAGTGGTAAGTGTTTGTGTGTCTGAACATACAAAAGGTATAGTAAAATATAGTATTACAATCTTATGGGACCACTGTAATATATGCGATCCATCCTTGACTGAAATGTTATTATACCGTACATGATTGTACGTTCATTTCCTAGATCTGTCTACTGAGAAGACCCAAATCTTGGTTTCTAAATGCCATTCTTCAATAAAAGGAATTGGGTTTCCTTGGAGAAGTGGTTGATTCCAGGCTGGGGGCGGGGGAAATAAAAGATAAGATTGTAGCTGGGCATGGTGTCTCACCCCTGTAATCCTAAGGCTTTGTAAGGCCAAGGCAAGAGGATTGCTTGAGGCCAGGAGTTTGAGACCAGCCCAGCCAAAATATCAAGACCCTGTCTCTAAAAAAATAAAAATAAATTAGGCAGACATAGTGGTGCATGCCCATAGCTACTTGGGAGGCTGAGGTGGGAGGATTGCTTGAGCCCAGGAGATAGAGGCTACAGTGAGCTATGATTGCACTGCTGTACTCCAGCTTGAGCGACAGAGCGAGACCCCATGTCATAAATAAATAAATAAATACCTGGAACACCTTGTGATGCCAGAAATAAGAAAGTGTCAAAAAGGATGGAGATTTATTGAAAGGACACTAGAGCCAACCTGAAAATGTTCCAAACAGTCCAAGCCAGAACAATCTGAACAACAAAATAATGATCATATTGGATTATAGATTATAGAATAAAATAAGCATCTGTGAGTCCATATTAATATAAATAATTGAATAAATAAATATATGGACGAGAAAGATCACCTTTTTGTTATAGTAGAATTGTGATTGATAAATAAAAATGAATGAGGAAAACAGAAAATCACCAGTAGGCAAACACCACAGTAATAATTATTGCAGGCAAGGACCATCAATGACAGCTAAAGTAGTCAAAAGAATGAGGAGAAACAGGATATGTGGATGGTTTTCAAAGTGTCTCCCCACAAGATATTTACTAACTACAAGGAGAAAACAGTAATTTTACAGTGAAGGAATGTGGCAGACACCCCCTCAACCAAATGATCAAGGTAAGCATCACTAGTAGGAAGACACATCAGCGTCATGTACCTCCTGATAGGATGCCCTGAGAAGGACACAGCGTCACACTGTGGTGTTCTTGCCAAAAATGCACAACCTCAACCTAATCACAAGAAGACATCAGTGAACCTCAAATAAAAGACATTGTACAAAAACCTGACCAATACTCCTCAAAAGGGTGAAGGTCGTGAGAAATAAAGAAATACTAGCTACATATTGGAAGAGACTAAGGCGACATGACAACTAATTATAATGAGGGATCCTTGATCAGAAAAAGGACATTGGTAGGAAAACTGGTGAAATTCAAATAATGTCCATAGATTAGTTAATAGTATTGTGTCAAAGTCAGGTGTGGTGACTCACATCTATAATACCAGCACTTTGGGAGGCTGAGGTGGGAGGATTGCTTGAGCCTAGGAGTTTGAGATCACCCCAGGCAGTGTGGCAAAACCGCATCTCTACATAAAAAATACAAAAATAAGTCAGGCATGGCGGCATGTGCCTGTGGTCCTGGCTACTAGGGAGGCTGAGGTGAGAGGATCAATTGAGCCCAGGAGGTCAAGGCCACAGTGAGCTGAGATTGCACCACTGCACTCTGGCCTGGGGGATAGAGTGAGACCCTGTCTCAAAAAAAAAAAAAAAATAGTATTGTATCAATGTTAATTTCCTGGTTTTGATAATAGTGCCAAAGGTATATAAACTGTTAAGGCGAGAGCAAGTGGCTGAAGGCTATACAGGAACTCTCTGCACTATTTTTGCAACTTCTCTGTTATCCTAAAATTATTTCAAAATAAAAAGTTAAAAAAAAAAGTGTTTAGGCCGGGCGCGGTGGCTCACGCCTATAATCCCAGCACTTTGGGAGGCCGAGGCGGGCAGATCACGAGGTCAGGAGATCAAGACCATCCTGGCTAACACAGTGAAACCCCATCTCTACTAAAAATACAAAAAATTAGCCGGGCGAGGTGGTGGGCGCCTGTAGTCCCAGCTACGTGGGAGGCTGAGGCAGGAGAATGGCGTGAACCCCGGGGGGTGGAGCCTGCAGTGAGCCGAGATGGCGCCACTGCACTCCAGCCTGGGTGAAAGAGCGAGACTCCTTCTCAAAAAAAAAAAAAAGTGTTTAATCTTTTTTCCAAAAGGAGCACACAGAACAGAGAATACAGTACAAGTCCCTTAAGAATTTGTTTTATCTCAGACTATTTTCTCACTTGTCAACAAGAATCAGCCTTTAGATTATTGGCAGCATTAGTCCTCTAGTACAGTCTGTTTGTGGGTGACCAGATGGAGTAATGCTGAGCACAGAGACTATGATGGCAGTGCTAAGGTAAGAATATTGATAATGTGAGCATACTTCCTATATCAACAATAATTGTTAACAGCTGCTTCAAGCACTTGATATTACCACTAGTTGTTAACTGAATCAAGCATGTGCTCCAAGTTCACATTAATGTGAATTGAACAGCATTGTGTACGTACGAGGAGCTTCATGCAAGTGTTATACACTGCACTCACAAGTATTATGATCTTACTAAGCATTAGAAATACTCTGTGTTAAAGAAGCTTGGTCTAGGCCAAGCATGGTGGCTCATGCCTCTAATCTCAGCACTTTGGGAGGCCAAGGCAGGCAGATCACATGAGGCCAGAAATTTGAGACCAGCCTGGCCAACATGGTGAAACCCCATCTCTACTAAAAATACAAATATTAGCCAGGTATGATGGCGCATGCCTATAATCCCAACTACTCAGGAGGCCGAGGCAGAAGAATCACTTGAACCTGGGAGGCGGAGGTTGCAGTGAGCCAAGATCATACCACTGCACTCCAGCCTGGGCGACAGAGTGAGACTGTGTCTCAAAAAAAAAAAAAAAGAAAGAAAAGAAAAAGAAACTTGGTCTAGTTATTTTCCTTCTCTGAGGAAGTAACCATTTGGGTGGGAATAGTTTTGTTGTTGATCCCATCTTGCTGGTTTGGAAACAATGCACTGGCTCCACTTTTCCACTCATGGGCGTTAAGGCCCCCTTGAGTCCCAGTCTTTCTCCTAACACATGGCTGTCTCCTGACAGTCGCCTCTGCTTTACATTGTTCTCAGAGGGTCCTGGGCCATCGTTTGAGCTTCATTCTTTCAAATACACTTCCCTCTTTCTCTATCAAGCCAAGGCTCCCCTCCCCCAGAACTCTGCATAGGCCCTTCAGCCTCCATGAATCCCTTAGTGAGTGAGTAAACTACCACTGGATTCAGTCACTGCAAATGTACTTTATTTACCCCTTAGCACTCTTACTACATGTATGTGTTAGGGTTCTTCAAAGAAACAGAACCAATAGGATACATAGAGATATATAAGAGAAGATTTATAATGGGAATTGGCTCATGTGATTATGGAGGCTGAGAAGTTCTACCATATAACATCAGTAAACTGGAGAACCAAGAAAGCTGGTGGTATAATCAGTCTGACTCCAAAGGCCTGAGAACCAGGGGAGCCAACTGAAATTGAAGGTCTGAGAACCAAGAGCTCTGATATCCAAGAGCGGGAGAAGGTGGATGTCCCAGCTCAAGAAGAGAGAAAGAGAATTCACCCTTTCTCCATCTTTTTGTTCTATTCACGTCCTCAGTGGACTGGATGATGCCTGCCCACATTGGAGAGGGCCATCTTCTTTATTAAGTGCATTGATTCAAATGCTAATCTCTTCTGGAAACACCCTCACCCCTCACAGACACATCCAAAATAATGTTTTACCAGCTATCTGGCCATCCTTAGCCCAGTCAAGTTGACATATATAATTAACCATCTCAGTGTACATGTGAATTATATATATAACTAGGTCTATACCTGAGATAATCTGAGATATTTGTAGCTGTATTAATTTGTGCTTATAATTTCATGTTATATTTCAATGTGCTCTCAGCACTCTTCTGTGTATTTGCCCTAGTTCTCCTTTAGATTGTCATCTCTTTGAGAAAAAGAACCAGATGTTCTGTGTCATTTGCATATTTTACAATGTCTAATCTGATGGCATGCACTCAGGGAGCCACCATGAAAGACCAAAATAACAAAGCACTGCATGAACTTACAAATTTCTACTTTCTTTAAATTAATTCAGAGAATTTTTTACGTCATATATACATATGTAAAATGATAATTTAAAGTTTACAGAATTAAGAGGATATTTAAATATAATAGGATTATAAATTTTCCTTCCCTAAAAGTGAGATTATAGTCAACAGGACTACAAACCTTTTTACATTATTTAAAAATTTCAGTTTAGGGCCGGGCACGGTGGTTCACGCCTGTAATCCCAGCACTTTGGGAGGCTGAGGCAGGCAGATCACCTGAGGTCAGGAGTTTGAGACCAGCCTGACCAATATGGAGAAACCCCATCTCTACAAAAATACAAAATTAGCTAGGCATGGTGGCACATGCCTGTAATCCCAGCTACTCAGAAGGCTGAGGCAGGAGAATCACTTGAACCCAGGAGGTGGAGGTTGCAGTGAGCCAAGATCGTGCCATTGCACTCCAGCCTGGGCAACAAGAGCAAAATCAAGTCTTAAAAAAAAAATCAGTTTAGAAATCATGAAATAAATTGAAGAATAATTATAGAAAGTTGTAAAAGGTCTAATCTTGTCCTCTAATTTAATCTAGAATCACACTTTCTTAAATTATTTTTAAATTATTTTATTGCTTTCTAAATACAAATAACCAAATAACCCTAGTAGGAATACTCTTCCATTCTGCCAACAGTTTTTGAAGACCTAATATGTTTAGCCCCTGCAATCAGTGCTGGGTTTACAAAACTAAAACACATGATTTTGACTTACTCCTACCATACTATCAATAAATTAAGAAATGGGATTTTGGAATAAGAGATGAGACAGAGTAGAGGTGAAGTTTGGTTAGCCTTAAGAGATAAAGTGTGAGGACACAGAGAAATTGGAATCCTTGCACACTGTTGTTGGGAATGTAAAATGGTACTGCTACTATGGAAAACAGTATGATGGCTCCTCAGAAATTAAAGATAGAAGCAAGCACCCTTGTGAACCAGCAGTTTCTCTTCTGGGTGTATATTCAAAACAACTAAAAGAAGGATTTCAGAGAGACATTTGCACATTCATATTCATAGCAGTACTAGTTACAATTGCCAAGAAGTGGAAGCAACCCAAGTATCTAGCAGCAGATGAATGGATAAACAAAATGTGGTGTATAAATATAATGGAATATTATTCAGCCTTAGAAAGGAAGGAAATTCTGACCCATGCTACAACATGAATGAACTTTGAGGGCATTATGCTAAGTAAAATAAGCCAGTCACAAAAAGACAAATAGTATATGATTCCATAATTTTATGGTTTTTTCACTCCTGTAGTTCAGCAAGTGGGAGGGAGTGGCACCCAGTGGCTTCTTCTCTCCCATTGTTCGGCAAGTGGGAGGGAGTGTTACAGCTGTATTACTCCTGCCGCCGACAGCTTGGTGAGCAGGAGTGCTACATCCCTTTCACTCCCACAGTTCAGTGAGTTCTGGGTTCTTGTCCCGTGACCAAGAAGAATAAGGTACACGGCCATTGGAGAGTGAGTAAAGCAGAGTAGAATCTAATTGAGTGACAGAAAGAAAGTTCTCAGTATTGAGAGGGGACTTGAAATTGGGTAGCTGTCTGTGATGCTGAGTCTGGGGTTTTTATGGGCTTAGAATAGGGGCATGCATGCTGATTGGTCCATGGGAGGTCTTGGAAAAAGCACCGTTTGATTGGTTAAAAGACATCATTCAGAAGGAACCAATTGAGAGAGAGTGGGTAAGATGGGGATAGATGTTCTCACTCTGGTTGTGGACTCTCTCCGGAATTGGCAGCTTGCTTCTCAGGCTTTAAACTGTCCTTAGTTTGAAGGTCAGGTTTCACTGGAGATCGATTCCTGTCTGCCTAGGAATTTATCTGTCTCCTGTAACTATAAACGTGAGGTGTCTAGAGTAGTCAAATTCATAGAAACAGAAAGTAGAACGGTAGTTTCCAGAAACTGAGAAGAGGGAGTAATGGGGAGTTGTTGATGGGCAGAGTTTGAGTTTTGCAAAATGAAAATGTTCTGGAGATTGGTAGCATAGCACTGTTAGTATACTTAACACTACTGAACTGTGTACTCAGAAATGGTTAAGATGGTAAATTTTCTGTTATGCACTTTTTAAAACCACTATACAGAATTTTAAAAGAGGGATAAAGAAAGCCAGGTCTATGTAAACTGGGCCTTGAAAAAGGACACTCTGGTTTTTGTTATGATCAAAAGATGATGAGTTCTCTTTAGATTGTTGACTTTAAGGTGCCTACCAAACAGTAATGTCCAGGATGTTCTAGATATAACAGGACCGGGGCTAGAGGTGTAGAGTTTGTCATCCACACATCTGAAATACTTAACCTTCGTGGAGTTGAATGAGCTCATCTATGGAGCAAAAGTAGAAACATAAAAAAGTGAAGGATAGAATCCCAGGTTCCAGCTTAAAAGTGGGCAGGTAGTAGATAAAAAGGCTCTGAGGAAGAGAAATAGCAGCCAGAGATTTAGAGGAAAATACTGTCCACAGATCAAGTAGGGTAAAGATAAAAAGTTACCTAGAGGATTTGGCTGGCAGGCCTTTGGTGACCTTGCCAAAGTGCCCATATAAGAATAGTGGGATGGGGTCCTCCATTGCTCCCACTGGACTCCCCTCCTGTACACATGGGCTCTTAACCTGTGGTTCATGGACTTGGGAGAGGCTTCAGGGAATCTGTGCAAATATAGCAAAATCTAGGTAAAACCAGGAAATCTAGGCAAAATGTTGCATGAATTTGTTTTCTTCTGGGGAGAGTTTTTATGACTTTCATCAGATTTTTAGTAGGTTCTGTGATCCGATAAATGTTCTATGTGCCAAAGCATATGGAGTGAAAATTCAATATTTCTGCTACCTTGATTTCACTTAAATTATGACTGTAATTCCTTTTTGTGGACCAAGTTTAAGGATTTAATTACAATTTATAATATTTTTTCTTATGGGAAGATATTGTTGACGAAAAATAGCCAAACTCTGTAAAATATTTAGAAGTTTATTCTGAGCCAAATATGAGTGACTATGACCTGTGACAGAGCTTCCGGAGGTCCTGAAAACATGTACCCAGGGCAGTTGGGTTATAGCTTGGTTGTATACTTCTAGGGAGACAGAAGTTACAGTCAAAGACATAAAGCAATATATGTAAGGTAGATGTTCAGCCCAGCAAGGCAGGACATCTGGCAGGGATTGGGAGGTGGGGAGGTGGTTGGGGTCCCAGGTCATAGGTAGATTCAAAGATTGGCAGTTGGTTGAAAGAGTTAAGCTTTGCCCGAAGAGTTGAAGTCAGCATAAAGAAATGCTTGAGTTAAGATAAGGGCTATTGTGGAAGCCAAGGTTCTTATTATGTAGATGAAGCCCCTAAGTAACAAGCTGCAGAGAGAATAGATGGTAAAATCTCTTATTGGACCTTAAAAAGTGTGAGACTCTTAGTTGAATCTCTCCTGGATCAGGAAAAGACCTGGGAAGGGAAGGGGATTCTCTACAGAATGCAGATTTCCCCCACAAGTGATGACTTTGCAGGACCGTTCCAAAATATGTCAAAGAAGTATATTTTGGGGCAAAATACTTTGACTTCCTTTATGGCCTGTTGTTTGTCATGGGATGCTATACTAGAGTCAGGTTGGAATTTGTTATCTTATTGCTACAAGAAGTCTGTTTTGTCAGACTTATGGTCTTTATTTTAATGGTAATGCTGGTCAGTTGTGCCTAAACTCCAAAGGGAGGAGGTATAACAAGGAATATCTGACCTTTCTTCCCATCATGGCCTGAACTAGTTTTTTCAGGTTTTCTTGGGGATCCCCTTGGCCTGGGGGTAGGTGGTTCTTCAGTCAGTTGGGGGGCTTAGAATTTTATTTTTGGTTTACAATATCATCCAAGTTTTTTTTTTTTTTTTTTTTTTTTTTTTTTGAGACAGAGTCTCGCTCTGTTTCCCAGGTTGGAGTACAGTGGCATGATCTTGGCTCACCACAACCTCTGCCTCCTGGGTTCAAGTGATTCTCCTACCTCAGCCTCCCAAGTAGCATGCCACCATGTCTGGCTAATTTTTGTATTTTTAGTAGAGACAGGGTTTCACTATGTTGGCCAGGCTGGTCTCAAACTCCTGACCTCATGATATGCCTGCCTTGGCCTCCCAAAGTGCTGGGATTACAGGCGTGAGCCACCATGCCCAGCCACAATATCATCCAAGTTCTAAACTGACATGCAGGTGATCTCATGTTATATAGTATGTTGAAGTTGGAAACTTGTAACTTCTATAGTTTAAATTTCAATGGTTAGTCAACAGGTTAGAGGAGAACACACACTAGAAATCGGCCCAATAGTCAAAGAGAGATAGTCTTACTAATGTGGGTATCAGCCTGCGTGTGGCATTTTCAGCACCTGCCCTGTATCCCCTTACATTTTGGATGTTACAGGCAGAAAGCATTCTGCATATTCACGTGTGTTTATATAATCTCTGTATAGCTCACTTTCCTTATCTATAAGCAAGTTAATAGTTGTCAGATATTATGTAATCTGAAAATGAACTTTACTTGTATAAACACTTTTAAATATTCTTAAAAGGTTTTTACATCTTTACCTTTCTTTCAGATTCCTAGCATTTTCCCCACATATATGCAATGTGACTATGTATTGATCATTCTTGAATTAAATCATTCTGTTTGAATTAGATCATATCTTGTGAATTTTGCAAATTCAATAGAAGAACAAATCTGAGTGCACAGAAATCCATCCTCACTTTTGGAAAAGCAGTTTGGAATATATATCTTATTGACGGTGGGGCAGGAGGGTAGCATTCATATCTTAAGAAATTAAGGCAATGAGTTGTATTTTATAAACACTACCACTGATATTATGCCAAACAGAACTAAGGCCACATTTCAGCCTTGCATCTGAGAGTGATACTGCTGATCAAGAAGACTTGGATGTAGAAGATGACCATGAGGAACAGCCTTCAAATCAAACTGTCCGAAGACCTCAGGCTGTCATTGAAGATGCTGTGGCTACCTCAGGCGTGAGCACGCTCAGTTCTACTGTGTCTCATGATTCCCAGAGTGCTCACCGGTCACTGAATGTACAGCTTGGAAGGATGAAAATAGAAACCAATAGGTAAGTCCTACACTGACGTGGGTTGGTTTCTTTTCCTTTACTTTTACTAAAGAGCATGTGTTTTTGGTCTACAGAATATGATTCCCTTATCCCATTCATGGAAACTTGATTGAATGCCTTTCTTTATAAAACAAGAGAGGTTTAGTTTAGCCTCTTTTGTCAAATACCACTTTCTGCCTCTACCAATTTAAGCCTTTTTCAGCAGCATTTGATTACTTCTTCATCTCCAAGTGCCCTAAGATTTTTCCGATAGCTTCGTTGTAGCCTCATAGACTGTCTAAGAAACAGGCTCAGAGCAGCATGTACCTTCCAGTAGATAGCTGAAAGAACAGAAAGCTCATGTTTTTGAAAGCCCAGTCAAGTCTTTATAGGAGAGGAAGATCACTGAGGTCGAGGGAACAAAACTAATTAATGGTGCTAAAGATTTGTATTTTAGAACCTAAAAAGGAAGATAATTGACCACATTTATGATTCTATTTTATTTTTGATATGCTGTAACATATCTGGAGTATAATTTGCCTTTGATAATTTGCTAGCATAGAACCCACAGGATCAGATTATTAACAGCAAATGTTTCCTGTTCTTTGCAGATGTTGTTGGTACAGTTCAAGGTCTGAATTTTTATGATTTATAGCTTCCTGTGCTGCCTACAGTTGACATGTGGGAAACTGACTTTATGACTCTAGGTTTGCATTAAAAACTTTTTTTTAAGCGAATCAATAAAAGTTATTCAAATATTTAGAAACCTTAATTGAAAATTCTAGTTATTCACCAGGGAGATTAAAAATATCTTATTTCCAGTCATAAAGTTTAGGTTTTTAAAGGCAAGCTTGTATACCAAAATGAGTACAAGTGGTAAAAGCTCATCCTATATTCAGAAACATGAAATTTGGTTGCATTGTTAAGTAAATCCATATAGACACATCTTCTATGATGTGCATAGAGCAGTCTTATTTTAATAACGGGAGATTGCCTCTCTGACTTTCATATCCCAATTTTGTCCTCTGAAACCCAGCTCTTGCCATCTCTGCTATTTAGTGGGAAAGAACTTGGGTCTTTTCTCTTCTGAGACTTCATGGAAATCTTGGTTTCCCTCATTCCTCCTCTTCTCAAGCAAGAGTCCAAGGATAACACCCCATCGTTATGGAAGGTGTCCATGTTAGTCACTTATCTCTAGGTTACTCTCTGTTGCCCAGTCCTGAGTGGTGGTGTTTTTTGGACTCCTGCTGTGATCTCTGGAGGAGGAAAGTTCACTCATTACTGTTTTGGTTGACCTCCTCCCACCCATGCCTTCTGGTTAGAATTACGCAGATAGTAAAGCTACTTTGTTTACCAAAGAGCTGGTATATCTGCTTTTCTGGCCCTGTAACCTCCTGTCTACACACCTGGCTATGTCAATAGGACCTGCCTCTCCTAATGCAGCCTAGACACAACTCTTTTCCCTTCTCTCCTTGGCCTATTTGGTTAGCGTTGTGCTCGCCACCCTGGCGCCACTGTCTGTCTACCATGCTTGGGCCATCTGCAGTCCCTGAGGGCTTCTGGCTGCTTTCTTCACAGCTTCCCCTTTCTCTTCTGAGTGTCTCTTGGTTCTAGCTGAGGGCCTGCTTCTCACATCTGCCCATCTCTGTTGAAAAGACTAGTATTTACCCACATTTCTTTATTACATTAGTATGTCACAACCACCCACACATTTACGCTTTTTCCTCTGCATATTTACATCTGAGTCTGTGAAATCTACAGATAATCAGCCTCGTTTTTCCTTTTTCAGTAATATCTCCCACGGCTTTCCATCACCCACAGAAAAGTGAGATGAGGGACGATGTTTGCTTCATGTATGATTTGAAGAAAGGACAGCTGCTTTAGTACAAAAACCAAGTAATTGAAATAAGGGACCAGTCCTGTCCATATTGGGCCTTCTAATTTTCAGTTGAATATTACCTGAAATATAAAGGCATACCTACCGCAAAATGAATCTAGAGGAAATGTTAGTGTGTTTTCAGGAAAGGTTGTAGCTCTCATATTAAAAATTGTAAGCTTAGAATATTTAGGATGATCACTGATGAAGGGAAATCAGGTTTATCCTGCTTGGAGGATCACCTGAGCCCAAGAGGTTGAGGCTACAGTGAGCCATGATTGCACCATTGCACTCCAGCCTGGGTGGCAGAGCAAGACCCTGTCTCAAAAACAAAAACCTATCTCAAGAGGAGCTGCCTGTTTATCTAATTTCCCCATCCTACAGTTCTGGAATTACCCACCAATCCACCTCATCACCCTTGCCCGTCCAAGGGTTAAAAATTGACCTCATGGCAGATCCTGCCATACTTTTTTGGAACAGAAAGGCAGACAGTTGCCTTGATTTCGAAATATTGCCCTACTAAATAAACACAAAATAAAAATAAAATTGATGTACTGGATTGTTCTTAAGATAAATACTTCTAAGAGCTGGATTCGGAGCAAATGAGGTGGGCTGTCAATACTCTGCTTCCAGTGTTGAAGTTCTGGTGTTTAAGGTGTTAAAAGAAAGCTTCAGACAAATTAAATTTAATGGAGTTTAATTGAAAAAGAAAAAAATAGTTTGTGAATCAGGTGGCCTCTAGAATCACAGCAGATTCAGAGAGATTCCAGGGATGCCTCGTGGCCAGAACAAATTTATAGAAAATAAAAGTAAAGTGACGTACAGAAATCAGAAGTGTACAGAAAGAGCTGGATTTGTTATGGGTTGGCGTTCACCTTATTTGAATACTCAGCAGTGTATGAGTGATTGAAGTATGGCTCCTGGGATTAGCCAAGACTCAAGCTATTGTTATAGACGCATACTCCTAAGTTAGGTTTTCAATCTTGTCTACCTGTTAAGTTATAGTTTGTCCACGAGGACTCAAATGTGCAAGTACGGAGTCCTTCTCAGGCCATATTTCATTCACTTTAACAAAAGATAAAAAGAAATTACATAGTCTAGACAAACATAGGTTAAACTCTAGAAAACGTCACTGTGTTCCTTGAGAAAACAGTAAGAAGATACCATCACTATCTTATACGTATAAATTAGCAAGTAGGACAAAATTACATACCAGATCAAAAAACTGCCAACTTAAACATTCACACAGAGTTTCCTGCCCATTTCTTTGGATATCATTTGTTTTGGAAGAGATAAGAAGCCTCCCTCCAAGACCCTGTGCTCCCTCTTCTAGCTTTCAGTTCATGCTGCTTCATCCACTTCATTGTGCACCACACTTACCCTGCAGCTGTCTTTGTTAACTTATTTTCCTCCACCCACCTTCTCTGTCTACCTCTCATTGTGTTTTACTTTTGTCCCACCTCTGCTACCTACTCTGCTGTGATCCCTTCTCTCTGAGGATCTCATCTTTATGTCCTGTGGGAATGGGGTCGAGCCTGGGGGTCTGGGAAGGTTTCCTTCCCACTGAGTCCTGGAAAGGCTCTTTTCCAGGGACTGAGGTAGCAAGGAACAGAACAGCCCTTATTAAAGACCAGACACTGACTTGGCACTGTACCTATGCTGTCTCATTTAATGCTCACAATAATCTTTTCTGGAAGCTTTAGTTTTCTTTTTTACAAATGATTTGAAAACTGAAGCCTGGAGGCATTAGGTAATTTATCTAAGGTTAACACAGGAACAGGAAGTACAGGGTTGAACCAGGACACAAGCCCAGATCTGTCAGTTGCACGATGCTGCCTTCAGATTATGTCAAGTGAAGCAGAAACAAACTTTTCGATGGAACATGGTCTTGAGTTAAATCTATCAATACTCAGAAAATGAAACAAATAGAGTTTGTTAAGAGCTGTAGTTTATGCAATGATTTATCCTGATAATCTTAATAATGTTATATTTTAAATTATTATTTCTGAATCCAACTTACATTAAGATACTTTTCTAAAAAATTAGAGCACCTCTTTTCATAACTTGGAATGTTTTCTTTGAGAAATTCTATTGGAAATGGTGAGTAGGTTACCAGTTGGCTCTCAGTTGTATAGCGAACCTTCTATGGGTAAGAACTTTGGTATGAATATCACAGTTTCTCCTTGTTTCTCTGGAGACTGCATCAGATGCCAACTAGGAACTGAATGTACCAGGAACACAGCTATCCTTTTACCCACTTCACCCCCACCCCCTTAGAAGGGAGAGGAATAATAGTAACAATCACAATTGTAGCAACAACCGTGAACATTTATTGAGAATTTGTTATGTGCCAGATATTCTAGGTGACCTCACCTATGACTGTTTCTCAAATTTTCATAGTTTACAAAAAGTGATTACTTTTCTGATTTGCATTGATTATGATATTATGCACGTTTGCCAACTTTTTTTAATGGGGGTCCATACATGTAAAATATAGGCCTGTTAATATCTGTATCCCATATTTATATCTTTGACATTTATGGTCATAACAAGAAATATCAGGACACATCTCTGAAGATTTTGGCAGACAATCTGTGGTGGAGGTTTTGAATTCTTGTCAGCAAGCACAGTCTTCCAAAGCTTAGCTTCTGGACCTGAGGGTCTGTGAACCTGCAACATCAGTGTCACCTGGGAGTTCATTATAAATACAGTCTCAGAACTCACCCCTGGGGCACTGGACCAGTATCTGTATTTCAATAAAATCAGGGGTGTATGTGCTTATTATAGCTCATGTCTAGAAGGTCATCCTAGGCCTGGCACGGTGGCACATGCATACACCTATAATCCCAGAGCTTTGAGAGGCTGAGGTGGAAAGACCACTGGAGGCCAGGAGTTCAGAGACCAGCTTGGACAACATAACAAGACTCTGTCTCTACAAAAAAAAAAAAAAAAACAAAAAAAAGCAAATTAGCCAGGCATGGTGGTTCATGTCTGTATTCCCAGCTGCTTGGAAAACTGAGATGGGAGGATCGCTTGAGTCCAAGAGTTAAGGATGCAGTGAGCTATAATTGGGCCACTACACTCAGCCTAGGCAACAGAGAGAGACCTTGTATCTAAAAAATAAAAATAAAAAAAAGAAGGTCACCCTGTGTCACCTCCTGTCAAACAATATATTTTTCTTCTGCAGATTACTGGAAGAATTGGTTCGGAAAGAGAAAGAATTACAAGCACTCCTTCATCGAGCTATTGAAGAAAAAGACCAAGAAATTAAACACCTGAAGCTTAAGTCCCAACCCATAGGTGAATAGCAGAAAGTTTTATAGTAATACTGTTCAGCCAGGCTGCCACAAAAAGCCAAGAAAGCCAACAGGAAGTTTTATTTGTGGCTAAGTCAGCATTTCTCACTTCTACCGTGACTGCAAGCAGGAATTCCTTTAAAAAAAAAAAAAATCTAGTTTTTAACTGTAGCAAACTCATTTCTTATAAGTGCAGTAAAAATAGATTATTCATAATCATCTTTTCCTGAGATTATGTGTTACTGAGGTAAACAGGGCTCTCTGTTTTTAGTCTTCATTTTTAAAGATTTCACAATGAGCTTACTAGAATAAATAATACTATTTTTTGTCATTTTGCATTTATATTCTGTGTATTCTAGCTTTTTTCCTTATAATTTGAAGAGGCTTAAATAGAATAAAGATGTAGTAGTAAAAAGGCATAGCTGGGGAGAATGTTATTTAGCCCATTTAGAGGAAAACAGAATTCATAGTTATTTGTTTAGATACGTGGCTCTTTCATAGTGGAAAAAGAGATTATGATAATTGTATAGTTCTCTGCTAATTGTATTCATCTTTATTGCATGAAAAACACAAAGTCTAATTTTGGTGCACAGAGTTTATTCTAAGAAACCATAAAATTGATATGAAAGTGTAACGTAGGAGTATCATTTCATTATTGCTTTTGCTCCTTGTTTACTAGTAAATTCACTTGTCTGAGTTTTATTCATATTATCATCTATACTGCCAATCTCAATTGTTTCTATGAACTGTTCTCTGATAGAGCAAAATCTTTTAAAGTATCAATAAATGTCTGTTGATTGTGAGGGTCTCAGATGACCTCTGTTAGGTGAAATTAAGAATATCTTCCCAAAATTCTGTTCTAGAAATTCCTGAATTGCCTGTATTTCATCTAAATTCTTCTGGCACAAATACTGAAGATTCTGAACTTACCGACTGGCTGAGAGTGAATGGAGCTGATGAAGACACTATAAGCCGGGTAAAGAAAACTGTCTGTGGGACAAGTATTCTTTCACTTCGTTTCATAATGTTGGGTACCTGCTATGTGACAGGCACAGGGGATACACTGGTGAGCAAATCAGACCCAGCCCTGCCCTCCTGAGGTTTACAGACCAGGGTAGGCACGTGATAATCAGCTAACTCCACAGATACAAATGTGATTCTACACTGGTAAATTCTATGAAGAAAAAGATATCAGGTGTTTATTAGATAGGGCAAGAGAGGTTGGGGAAGGTTGTTGGAGAAGGGGATGAAAGAGCTGAAGGCTAACGGAATGTGAGGGAATAAATAGGCCAATTGTATGTATGTTCAGGAGGGGCGTGGGAGGGAGACCAGGGAAGAACCTTGTGCAGTGGGGCTGCAGTGTGTACAATCCAACGAGGCAGGCAAAAGCTCTGGGGTCCTGAGCCCCTTAGGAATTTTATATGTTTGAAATGAAAACCAGAAAGAGTGGGAAAAAAATAAAGACAGGACTAAAAGAAAAAATTTCTTGTTTCTAATTCTTTGTATGTTAATTTTTATTTTATTTTATTTTATTTTATTTTTTTGGAGACAAGGTCTCGCTCTGTTACCCTGGCTGGAGGGCAGTGATCATAGCTCCCTGCAGCCTTGACCTGCTGGGCTCAAGTGATCCTCCCACCTTAGCCTCCTGAATAGTTGGGACTACAGACATGAACCATCATACCCAGCTAATTTTAAAAAAAAATTTAGAGATAGGGTCTCGCTATGTTGCCCAGGCTGGTCTTAAACTCCTGGCCCCAAGCGATTCTCTCACAGCCTCTCAGAGTACTGGGGCTACAGGCATGAACCACCACGCCAGGCCTATTTGTGAAATTTTTAATTCTTTTTCAACATTATTAGATTCCACTGGGCAGCAGCTATTTTATTGCTACTTAATAAAATCAATCTGGTCGACTTATTTCAGAAATATTTTCTATACAAACCATATTTTACCTGTAATAATCTAATTCCTCTCTGCTCTGTATAGACTTTTTTTTATTTTGTTTTTTGAGACACAGTCTCACTCTGTCGCCCCGGCTGCAATGCTGTGGTGCGATCTCAGCTCACTGCAATCTTTGCCTGCCAGGTTCGAGAGATTCCCTGCCTCAGCCTCTCAAGTAGCTGGGATTACAGGCATATGCCACTAAGCCCGGCTAATTTTTCTACTTTTAGTGGAAACAGGGTTTCACCATATTGGCCAGGGTGGTCTCGAACCCTGGCCTCAAGTGATCCGCCCACCTCAGCCTCCCAAAGTGCTGAGATTACAAGTGTGAGCCACTGCGCCCAGCCCCTATAGACTTTTGTAATGAGCGTGAATAGCGTTTGTTTATGTTCATTATATGAACACACAGGCATACATCAAAACATTGTAATATTTGATAGAAAGGCCCTCTTAATACAATATTGTTTTAATTTGTTTTATATTTAAATTTTAAAAATAAATAAGAATAAAGATATCTCTTCTTTTGACTTGATAATTTATTAACTAAGTAGAATTTCGGGCCGCCTTAGAAATCTACATTTAACAAATTACAGCTGAATAAATTTAAACAACTCCAGAATATACATTCCTCTAACTTAGGCTCAAATCCCAATTAAGGAATAGTAATTGATAATCTACTAAATAATCACCCTTTTTATTTGGTTTAAAAGTAAAAGCTTGAGGCCAGGTGCAGTGGCTCCTGCCTGTAATCCCAATACTTTGGGAAGCATAGGCAGATTGCTTGAGGCCACGTGTTGGAGATTAGGCTGGTCAATATAGTGAGACTTTGTCTCTATATATAAAAAAATAAATAAAATTTAAAAATATAAAGGTGCAGTTTAAATTAAGACTCTGCTTTTATGGTGAATTACAGTCAAGTGCCTTTGCTTAACCATGAAAAAATAAGTTCAGAAATTAAGCATAGGCAGTACCTTTCCAGGAACAGTTTTTATCCACTTGAGGAAAAACAAAGCTACGTAGCATTGAACTTCTAAATACAAGATTTGCTTTTGAACAGCAGATGTGATTACAAGTGAGTCTCATCTGTTCATTAGAAGACCATTCAGAAGTTCTGCGTCACTTGTAATCTTTTTGCATTTGGAAGTTAATATGGATGCATTTCTTTCTTTTTTTTTTTTTTTTTTGAGACGGAGTCTCACTCTGTCTTCCAGGCTGGAGTGCAGTGGGTCAATCTCAGCTCACTGCAACCTCTGCCTCCCGGGTTCAAGCGATTCTCCTGCCTCAGCCTCCCAAGTAGCTGGGATTACAGGCATACGCCACCACGCCCAGCTAATTTTTTGTATTTTTAGTAGAGATGGGGTTTCACCACTTTGGCCAGGCTGGTCTCAAACTCCTGACCTCAGATGATCCGCCTGCCTCAGCCTCCTAAAGTGCTGGGGTTACAGGCGTGAGCCACTGCGCCCGGCCTGGATGCATTTCTTTGTATTTATTGAGTAACAGGGAGGCCTTTCCCCTAATAATCCTGGAAGATTGTGTTTTTAGTAGATTTCATTTTTAGATTCATTTTTAATCATAGTCAAGGTTTACATTATGAATAGAGTTTGTGCTTTATTAAAGTTATATAAAACATCTTTTGTGCATATTCTACTTTCTCTACAGTTTTTGGCTGAAGATTATACACTATTGGATGTTCTCTACTATGTTACACGTGATGACTTAAAATGCTTGAGACTAAGGTACCATTTTTCTTTCTGTTGTCACTATGGAAAGAGCACCAGGCTAATATCAAAAAGTCTGAGTATCTGCCCAGGCTGGGTCTCTAATTAGCTTTGTAGTTCTGGACAGAGCTCTCTAGCTATTAGCTGCTGTGAGTAAACTGAGTTAGTTGGACAATGCTATTTTTGAGGGCTCTAATAACCAATATTTCTATATTAGTGAGTGAAAATCAGCTGGAAGAATTTTTTTGAATAAGATGCAGACTAAGTCCCTGCAGATATTCTGAAGCTGCCTTAAACAAATGCTTCAATTGAGTTCATGATGGTGTTAGACTCAATAAATATTTGGAGGAGGTGCTGACTTGCCCTCCAAAAACCTGGTATAATCTGATATAATTTCTTATTAATTAAGGCCAAGCATATAACTTTTTTTTTTTTTCGGGATGGAGTCTCACTCTGTCACCCAGGCTGGAGTGCAGTGGCATGATCTCAGCTCACTGCAAGCTCCGCCTCCCAGGTTCACGCCGTTCTCCTGCCTCAGCCTCCCAAGTAGCTGGGACTACAGGCGCCCACCACCACGCCCAGCTAATTTTTTTGTATTTTTAGTAGAGACGGGGTTTCGCCATGTTAGCCAGGATGGTCTCGATCTCCTGACCTCGTGATCTGCCTGCCTCGGCCTTCCAAAGTGCTGGGATTACAGGCATGCGCCACCGCGCCCAGCCCAAGCATAAAACTATTATACCCACCATTATAAAGACAAATTTCAAAAATGCTGAAACTCTAAAATGATATTTTGGGACATAGCAGTTTGTGGGAGTGAAAAGGGAAGGAATGGAGGGAAGATGAGAAAAAATATACAAAAAGAATACATAATAACTGATCAGACTTTGGGATCTTCTTCTGACCAGAGCAGATGAAAGCTAAGAAGTCACTTTTCTATTTCAAGGGCAATGTTTCAAATGAAATGTTCGTTTCACCATGTTCTTGTGTCTTTAAACAGGGGAGGGATGCTGTGCACACTGTGGAAGGCTATCATTGACTTTCGAAACAAACAGACTTGACTGTTGCTCAATCTAATCTTCGATGGAAATTCTAAAAATTAATACAGAGCTGATCTTCTTGGGGGTGGGAAAATTGAAGGGAGAGGAGAAAGGCGCTGCACTTTAAATCCAGTATTTGTTTACTCATGTTAAAAAAAAAAACAGACAAAACACACTGAAATTTCCTAGCTACATCTATTTCTATAATTTTTAAGGACTCTTCATAAGGACTCTTAAAATAATCCTGAACATTAGAACCCTAATGTTCAGGAAGATTTTAATCTAAGCATTTTTATGGAAATATTTTTAATGCAGCAGCTATTGCACTTCAGCCAAATGTTTATTTCACACAAAATGGATGTAACATTTCATGTGATCGTGCACCACTGGAACAAAACCAAAATGTGACCATAACTGTTTAGGCTTCTGTGTGTTTGTAATATGCTCTAATAATCTGAGTAGAAATGCGTAATTTCAATTACTGTATAAAGTTTATGTTTTTTTAAGTGTGCAGAATCTGAGAGCAATGGTTTTTACTTCTCTGTGTTAATTGTAATATTGACTCTATTTTGTAACTTAAGTTTCTGACCTGTCGTACATTTGTTTGAGTCGTTTATGTACTACTGAACTGTACCAGTTGCACATGCTTGAACCGTAGTAATGTTAGCTTGTTCTAAAGCTATCCATTGTGTCATATTTACTCTAAAAATTAAAGAGACTCTCAACATACTGTTTTGATAAATTCTAAAGAATTCTTATTTTGTGTTGACAAACTAGATAATCTGCTGTGTTAAATTTCCAGTCATTTCTCCAGCTGTAACATTAAGTAAAATCTGTCTTCTATTCAAGCAGTCAGACAACTGACATCCAGGTTGTTCCTCAGAGGAACAGAGGTTTAAGAAAGAGGGTAAGCCTGGGCAACAAAGTGAGACCCCACCTCTACAAAAACTCAAAAATTCAGCTAGGTATGGTGGTGTACATCTGTGGTCCTAGCTACATGGGAGGCTGAGGCAAGAGGATTGCTTGAGCCTGGGAGGTCGAGATTGCGGTGAGCCATGATCGTGCCATTGCACTCCAGCTTGGGCAACAGAGTAAGACCCTGTCTCACCAAAAAAAAAAAAAAAAAAAAAAAGAGGATGAAGAAAAAAAGAATAAAGGAAAGTCAGTATATTTTTCTCAAGGCCCCAAGTTATCTTGGATGACTATGGTATATCTTAAGGGGTCTGCAAAGACCATCTTAATGGAGAATACTGCTTTACTGCTTGCTTTTTTTTTTTTTTTTTTGACAGAGTCTTGCTCTGTTGCTCAGGCTGGAGTGCAGTGGTGTGATCTCAGCTTACTGCATTCTCCACCTCCCGGGTTCAAGTGATTCTCATACCTCAACCTCCTGAGTAGCTGGGATTATAGGTGTGTACCACCACACCCAGCTAATTTATATTTGTAGTAGAGATGGGGTTTCGCCATGTTGGGCAGGCTGGTCTCGAACTCCTGCCCTCAAGTGATCTGTCCACCTTAGCCTCCTAAAGTGCTGGGATTACAGGGGTGAGCTACTATGCCTGGCCAAGAATACTATATTTTTCTCTCTCCTTAATTTTCTTATATTTGGATAAACATTTTTATTTATTTTAAGCTGAATAGTATATTTTTATGAGCCTGCCCATATTGACCAGAGGAAGTGTGATGCTCCTAGATGGATAAATGAAATACATTTTCTTAAATACAGAGGAACCTGTTTATTAGGCAGGATAGAAATAACATAGAGCTGTTTATATATCATGATTTCACTCATAAATAACAGTCTTTGACAAAGCAGAAGACATCTTTATTTTGAAAACATTCTCACTAATGTTTTCTGATTGATTGATTGAGACAGGGTCTCACTCTGTTGCCTAGACTGGAATGCAGTGGTGCGATCACAGCTCATTGCAGCCTTGTCTCCTTAGGCTCAAGCAATCCTCTCACGTCAGCCTACAGAGTAGCTGGGACTATAGAGGCACACCACCACAACCAGCTAATTTTTAAATTTTTAGTAGATGTGGGATCTCACTGTGTTATCCAGGCTGGTCTTGAACTCCTGGCCTCAAGTGATCCTCCTGCCTTGGCCTCCCAAAGTGCTGGGCTTATAGGTGTGAACCACTGCTTCTGGCCTCTTTTTTAACATCCTAATTTGGAGGACAGAGTTGCCTCTGGTATCCTTTGTGGATATTCTGAAATAAGTGAGGTATAAATTCAATGATATGCCATTTGGCTCATACTGAAACACAGAGTAAGCCGTTTATTAAGCCACAGTTCATCTTCTCAATTCTAATGGTGAAGTGCTTCTTTTGACTGTATATAGGATCCAGCTACCCACCTTAAACCAAATCTTCAAGGATACAATCTTTCCTTGGTACCTTCCTCTTACCCTGTCTTTGTGAGCAGATGATCCTCTGTCCCTACAGGGTTCTAACACACTCCCAGGCCAACATCATTAGCCATTTGTCAGAATTTTGGGTCTCAGGCACAAAAGAAGACAGTTCCATTATGGAAGGCTCCATTATGGAAAGGTTTGCATTTGAAACGCTTTTAGGATCAATCTAGGCCAGTGATTCTCAACTCAACTTCGCATTAAAATGACTTGGATGCTTTTTCAAAAATATTGATGCCACCACCTTGGGACAACTGAGTTGTTGTTGTTATTTGTTTTTTCTTGAGACAGAGTCTCTGTCACCCAGGCTAGAATGCAGTGGCACTGTCATAGCTCACTGCATCCTTGACCTCCTGGGCTCAAGTAGTCCTCGCACCTCAGCATCCTAAGTAGCTGGGACTATAGGCGTGCACCACCATGTCTGGCTAATTTTTAAATTTTTTGTAGAGACAAGGTCTCACTATGTTCAGCTCACTCTGGTCTCGAACTTTTAGGCTCAAGTGATCATCCTGCCTCAACCTCCCGAAGTGTTGGGATTACAGGCATGAGCCACTGTGTCCAGCCGGAAAACTGTTTTTACTGGTCTGGGGTGGGGTCCAGATACCCTTTTTAAAAATTAGCTTCACAGGTGTTTTAACATGATCAAGCTTCACCTCCTTATTTCAGGTAACAGCTAGAGAGGGAAATGGAGAGCCCCTTTCTATAGAGGGAATAGCAAGATGGTTAACATTCATCATTTGTTTGGCGTAGCAGGAGGCTACACACCCAGGCCTGAAGCAAAACTGTAACTTGACTTGTGACGGAACAAGTGAATTAGCTTCTCCAAGTCTCAGCTTCCTCATCTGTGAAATGGAGGAAATGATGTACCTTCCACATAGGTCTGCTATAAGATGTAAATAAGAAAATGGAGGCTGGGCGCAGTGGCTCGTGCCTGTAATCCCAGCACTTTGGGAGGCCAAGGTGGGTGAATCACTTGAGGCCAAGAGTTCAAGATCAGCCTGGCCTACACAGGGAAACCCTGTCTCTACTAAAATTACAAAAACTAGCCAGGCATGGTGGCGCACGCCTATAATCCCATCTACTCGGGAGGCTGAGGTACGAGAGTTGCTTGAACCCAGGAGGTGAATGTTGCAGTGAGCCGAGATCACACCATTGCAATCCAGCCTGGGCGACAGAGCAAGACTGTGTCTCAGAAAAGACAATGCAGGAGAGGTGCCTAGCACAATGCTTAGCATACAGTAAACACTGAGATATGCTTGCTATTGCCATCACTTATCCTTCATTCAAAAGTATTTATTAAATACTGGGTACTACATATTGTGGTGCACCAACAAGATACAGTTCTTTCCCCTGAAGTTTCTTGTCAAGGAATCAAGACAAAGCAGAAACAACACTGGTGCAGTCAGTGCTATAGTTACATTTACTGTCAGAAGGGGTCAAGGAAAGCTTTCCAGAGGAGTGAAGGTGCAGAGCTGAGCCTGGAAAGATGGTTTGAAACAGAACAGTTAATGCAGGGGGTGGGGGGGTGGCAGTGTTATAAAAGAAACAAAACAGGAATTTGCTGGGAGAAGTAGATCTAATGTTTCCTTTTAACTGCATTTTGATCTCTTTCTCCTGTCATTGGATACTTGGTTTCGTTCATCCCTAGGCCACCACATAAAAAAGCTTGGCATTGAGGAATTATTAACCCATTTGAATGCCCACTGTGTGTGAGGCATGGTAGCAACACAAAAGATATATACCATGCCTACCAAGTTCAGAATGCAGGCAGTGCACATGATGTCATCAAGAATATCTGCAACTCGTGAGCAAATAAAATAACTGATAGTTCTAGACTTTATGGACACCCTGTAGAGAAGTAGAGGACAAAGACCCTACTACCAAAAATGTGCATCAGATTGAGGAGGCAAATTTGCAATAACTCATGCCTAGTCTATTTTAACAGCTGGACAAGTACCAAGCCCAGCAAGCCCTGGCCAGGTACAAAGGACAGGCATGCTGGGAGCCAGGGCAGGAAGAACAGGCTTCATGGAGGAAGTAGACCTTAACCTGGGCCTCAGAGGGAAAGTATTATTAAATACGTCAGGATAAAGGACATCACTTTGGGCAGAGCAGCTTCAAGCACAAAGACTAGAAAGCAGGGATTTGGAAGGTGTTCTGGAGAATGAACAACTCCATGGGCTAGAAATACGAGTTACAGAGGTGAAAAGTGGAAATGGGTAGTAGAGAGCTCAGGGCCCAATTAGGGGGTGGTGGTGGTGATGGTGAGGAGGTGAAGTTAATATTTAATTATATAGGAACGGAGAATCTATTAAAGGTTTTTGAGCAAGGGAGAGGTATGTGTAAAGTGATTGTATATTGCAAGATTAATGTGGTTTGGAACATATTAAATTAACGGCAGGGTATCTTGATAGAATTGTGCAGGGACCATTCAGAATGTATTAGTGGAAGTCAGGAGTGAGGTTAAGGGTATATATTCTGGAGTTGGGAGTCACTGGGATGCAGGATGGAAGTAATAGTAAATGAGGGCTGTGAGAGACAGTAAAGATAAAAAGCCTGTGGTTTACAATTAGGGGATGGTAAAAATATTGGAGGATTAGAAGGGAGGAAGAATCTGAGTCAACAAAGACGAAAGGACTGCTACAGAGGAAGGAGAAAAACCAAGCCAATGGTAGACCAAGAGCAAGGTGATTAGAGGATCAAGTGCTGCAGAAACTCTAGGGGCAGAAAGTCTAGGGGAATGATGGATTTAAAAATAAGTAATTTGATTTGTATACATAAGCAAGAAAAACTATTAATATATAGCTTTTGTTGAAAAATAATGGCACCAAAATCCACATTTATTTTTATTACCTTTGGTGAACAAAACATACGACAATAGATTCTGGAGGGTGGGACGTTAAAGGAAGACATTTTCAGAATCAAAGAGTCTTAGCTGTGTTTATTGGGGTAGATCCCTTAGGTGCAGAAACATTTAGGGATTAGGGAGAAAAAAGGGATGATGTTTGAAGGAGGCAGGAGGGGAGTGGACGGTGTCAGGAGGTTCAGCTCCTCCCCTGGAATGGGGAACCCTGAAGATTTGAAATGGATGTGGGAGCTCCAGACAGATGGCTTCCATGTTCCAAGTAAAGTACAACTTGAAGTACAACGTGATGGTGTTTGACATTTAACAGATGTCATCCGTTCTCTGCAGAGTCACTCAGCAGCCTCCCCTGTTGCAGACACCTCCTTAGGTTTGGAACACACTGTCTATACAGGGCCTAAGTGCAGGATTTTGGTGTGTTCCTTATTTCATTTATTTTTGTTTAACTTGTGGCAGACAAATACAGGTTATCAAAAGAATGGGACAATGAGTAAGCACACACCAAACTAAACAAAACAAAACAAATAGAAACATCACAAGTCTTGACTTTTTTTTTTTTTTTTGGTCAAAGAACTCATTGGTTGATTTAAGTCGGTGGTAAATCAGAAGGTTGAAAATAAATCACCCTCCTTCTCCAGGGTTCTTCCGGATAGTTCAACTCTCTAAATTCAGCTGAGAGTATTTCTGATGCTCAGAGAAAAGTGTCTTAAACTCTGATGTTTTAATGTAGTAAAAAAAAAAAAAAACACAAAAAATCTTTGCTGAGGCCCAAGCTGAGGTCAAAAACTACCTCTAGCCATCTGGTGCTTTATTTTTATTGATTAGAAGTCTCTGATAAGACTGATTTGAATGTGATTTAGGAATATCACATTCTAAATGGTCAGTTGCCTATTCCATTATAGAAATGACACTACGGGAAAATTCATCATCACAGACCACAGCAGAAGTGTTCTTTAGTTAAATCTCTACCTAGTCATCCAGAAAGCCAGTAAGTAAACCAAATAAAAATAGTTCACTGGGTTCAGAGTGGCAAGTTTTGCATGCAAAGATCGTGAAAATTGTAACCCTAACAATAAATCCAATACTGTTCTCGACTCTCTTGTGTGTCCAGTGCTGCTGCAGTCCTTGGAAGGGTCTTAAACTGTTCAGAGCTTGCTGGTTATCTTCAGCCAAGCCCGAGTGTGGGAGTGCATTTTAGTGTAACCATGCGGAACTGGTCGCTTCTTGATTTTGTGCCGTATGTTTCCATTTGTGTAGGCTTTTTCCCCCCTCAGTATTTTGTTGCTTATCCTTTAGAGCGAAATTGGTTTTTCCTCGGCCAATAATCTGTTTCTTTAAAAAAAGAAAAATTTGTTACCTATTGCCTTTTTTTCTGGTCTTCCTGAGCAAGCCAGAAGTCACAAGGTCGTTTACTAAACGGAAACCAAGAAAAAGAAAAGCCACATCAGCCGGCACAAGCCTCTCTAACTTGTGTGCCCTGAGGCTCATCAGATGCGAAGTCCTGGCGACAAGATAGGGTCGCCCGCAGTGGCTTCCTAAAGCGCAGATCCAGGCCGGCTCCCAGCGTGGAATCCGACCCATGTACTTCGCCTCTCCACGTGGCATCAGATGCTCTGCCGGCTGTCACCGTGAACTCCAGCCCTCGCGGAGCCGACACTGACCTGGCTGCTTCAGAGTACGGAGGGAAATAGCGTCTCCGTACCCTCGCCCCACCTAGGCTGCTCCTCGGACCGCCGCTCGTCCCAGACTCCAGGAGGCGCCACCAGGCCTCGCTGACCCCGCTCCATATCTCCGGGAGCCCTCAGCTGGTCGGCCGCGGCAACCGGAAGCTCCGGACTGAGGTACTGGTTCCGCCCGCCGCTCTTCCAGCCGAGACTCGGCAGCGGCGGTCGGAGCGGCTGCCACGCCGCACCTGCCCGCGAGGGGGCGCGCTGGGCCCACGCCGCAGCCGACTGCCGCGCTCTCTGCCCCCGCCCTCCGCCGTCCCCTGGCTGCGCTCACCTGTCTGGGCCGCTGGCTTGGGAGGTGGGGGCCGGCGGGAGCCAAGCCGAGGAAAGGGCGGAGCGGCTCTCCGGGCGCGTCATCGGAGCACCATGGCGGAGCTAGGAGCTGGCGGCGACGGCCACAGGGGCGGCGACGGCGCAGTGCGAAGCGAAACAGGTGACCGCGCAGCGGGGATAGTGGGGGTCCCGTCGGGCAGGGGACGGCGAGCGGGGCCGGCGGGCTGGCACCGAAATCACCCGGCGCCGGCAGCCCCCTCCCCGCCCGCGCGGCCGCGGCCCGGAACAACCGGCCCTGCGCCCCGCGCACCCTGCTCCGAGCGCGCCTTCCCCCGCCCTTCGCCGCCGCGCCTCGGCCAGCCCGGCTCGGCCCCGGCCGGGGTTGCGGCCGCCCTCGGGCGCTCCACCGCGACTTTCCCGCAACAGGTGGAGGCGAGCCGGGGGAGGAAACGGAGAGACCCCGGCCGCTGCCCTCCCCGCCGCGGGCTCGGGTCTAATTCAGTTGAATGGGAAATCGTATCCCCCAGACCAAACCAGTGGCCAGAGAGTCGTCGGCCAGGTGCGACTGGCAGGACGAGCAGTTTCTGGGCACCTCCTCCCGCCTTCCCTCGTCGCCCCGGGTGCCGGGGGCTCCTCGGCGGGGTCGGTGTGGGGCAGGACCGCGGGGTGAGCGGCCCGCCCCCCAATCTGGTGCCAGCAGTGGCGACGACCGTCGTCCGAGGGGACCGAGCTCGGGAGGGCCGGGGCCCAGTGCAGTACGGTGGGGGTTTGCGAGTGCGGGCTTGACGAGATCAGACTTTCGTTGACTTGTCGGAGTTCTCAGAGTTTTTTGTTTTTAGTCTGTGCAGGAGCCCAAAGGAGGATTGTTGGCTCTGCAGCCCGGGATTTGGTGGTCAGGCCTCTGTGTTGAGGATACCCGTCCCCCACAACCTCCAGGGGCACACTTAGGGACAGGGGATCACGTCCCCAAGACCAGCAGCAAGGCTTCCCAAGACCAGCAGCAAGGCTTCCCAACCCCGCCCATCTCTCCATAGTATGAAGCCGATTTTTCTCCCTCGTGATTTTTTTTCTCCAGAGGCTGTCTTGCAAATCCGTCCCTCTCCACTGGTTCCCTCTTCTATTCTTGGCCAGTAAGCTGTTTCTATATCTTCCTACACTTGGGGATGGGGACAGTGAGGCAGTTTCTTACTTTAAAAAGAAATTCAATTCTTAGACTTTCCAATTGCAAGCTGTTTTCCACTTCCATACGCTCACAATCGGAAGCATTTGTTTCCTAAATGTAAGAATCACTGTCTCCCCACCAAGTATGCTTATTTTAACGTGAAAGGTCCAGAGAGCTCTGAAACAGTATTTGCAAATTATGTATCTGCTATTGCTAGGAAGAGGTTGGGTACGTGAAGTCTAATGATTTAATCCCTTCAGCCAAGATACCTGAGGTTAAGACTGACAAAGTATCTTGAACTTGTTTAAGTCGTGCTCCTTCCTGTAGGGAGTTTGTCTTAATGTGTTTGCAAGATTGGTAGATCATTATTTTGTTTTGGGGTGGAGAAGAGATGCCTTTGTAATTGCTTTCGGGAATTTGATGAGCTAGACGCTGGGACGGGGCTCCCCCAAGTGAGGGCCCCGGGAGAGGAGCATCCTCGTTTGTAAATATACGGCATGATTTTCGTGCCTAACCCTGACCCAGTAACTGCATGTGAAACAACATTGTTCTAGCGAGCTAAGTGTCAGTTTGTGCTCAAAAATAAACTTTCTAGAATCTGCACGTGAACAACTTGTTCAGACATAAGTGAACTGACTACAAACTGTAGCATATTCAGTGCCTGAGCATGTTAAGGAATAGGCCGTGCTTCCAACAATTAATATACAAATCAACCATGTGCCTGTCAGTGTAATATTTTATTTCATTAAAAAGGGAGTTAAATTGGCTGTTATCTCCTTCATAGAAAACATTTCTTCCACACTTTTGCCTAAAAACTTCAATTTCCAAAGGACACTTTTTATATAT
Source organism: Gorilla gorilla gorilla (assembly GCF_029281585.2). Classification (NCBI taxonomy): domain Eukaryota; kingdom Metazoa; phylum Chordata; class Mammalia; order Primates; family Hominidae; genus Gorilla; species Gorilla gorilla. The sequence continues at coordinate 160,744,197 of NC_073229.2, read as the reverse complement.
GGTCTTGAATAATTATACTTTATATTTTCACTGAAAACTTAATTCTGGCCCCGCATCTCTTTCCTATTTTTCTACCCCAAGATTACTATTAATGTTTTTAGTGTTCAGAAGCATTTGTGTCAGCAGGTGCCAAAGAAAGAAGGAAGGTGTAAATGTATTTTTTTGAATCTAGGTGATAGTTATTTTGAGAGAACAAGTGAGATTGTTTGAATTTCAACAACTTAAGTTATTCCATATATTTAAAACACATGACCTATATCTGAATATGAGACTTTAATTTAGCACTTCATTCTGGTGAACATATTTCACATTATACACATCCAAATACTGCAAGTCTCATTTTTTTAAACAATCAGAAGTTTGTATGGAATTGTTGGGGGGGTGGGGGGGTGGTGGTGGTGGGTGGCCGTGGACAGAGAAACTTGTATTACCATCAAGAGTTGAAAATTGCCACCTTAAATGGCAACATTTCTTGAGAGATTAATTTTATTTCTTTTTAGAACTCATTATTATGAGGTAGAGTCCACTCTTAAATAACTCTTAGTTTTTGGGTCTCTATACAAAGACTGGTCTAATTTTAGGGCACTTTAGATGAGAATATCAGGTTATTATAAAAATGATACCTGTAATGTGTTCAGAATTATATGTGTGAGTGCGTGTGTGTGTATATGTGTATCAAAGATGAATTGACAGTGGTGGTGTGTGGCCTATGAAGTGAGACCGTTCTTAAGCATATTGAAAGCTATTATATAAACCCAACATTTAAAAACCCTATTTCTGTGGGTATATATTTATCTTCTCAAAGTTAGTCAAATCACATTCTTTGTAGCGAAAACATTTATTTTTCTTGAGGATGAAAAGTTCTTCCAATATAATATTTTTCTTGCCAACAGCCAAAGTTAAGAGCTGGGAAAAAAAAAAAAATTGCCTTGGAAACAAGTTTAAGACATCACCACTAGAGGATGTCAAGTCCTTTTTCAGCCTTTTTTGAGTAGTCGACCTACGATGGGTGATATTCACAAAACTGCCTCTACCCAAGCTTTGTATATTTAATTTTATGTTCATGTTCAAGAGCTGTGGAAAGCGAGTGTACAGCACTAATTTCCTAGTCTGATAGCCTGTTTTAAAAACCTCCTGAACTAAAAGCAAATTTAAAGCTGCTTTTGATTAATTCATGAAGCTTTCATGCACGAAGGAATAAGTTAATGCCAATAACCTGTCAATTCTGTTGATATTTTGGGAAGTGGGTCATGACTTAGAATCTGGAATTGGGCTTTTTGTCCATTTTAGCAACCTGTGTGGTGAACATGGCCTCTTTCGTGACCATCCTTTCATGAACTTTTCCAAATCAAAAAGTGATCTTGTAGGTGTCACTTAACTCTAAGGGTCCACATTAAATATCTGCAATTAAATAGGGGCTCAGACGTCAATTTGGTATTAAGCTTGTCCCCTTTGAAAGAGATGCTTCATTCACATAGCTAGATAGCTTTTCTCCCATCCTATATGGCTGTTACCTTTACATCTTGCTAAGTAGGAGGAAACGTTATTATTAGACTAGGCAATTGTGCTCAGGAGCATGCATTTATGTGATATTGATAGGCTTGTGTGAAATATTTTTACACAGTTTATTTACACTGGCATTTTCTCTAAAAAAATTCTAACATCTTTGCCTCCCAATGCATGAGAAACAATCATTTGGAAGAGTTATTTTTAAAAACTCGGGCCTCGTATTGATGTAACAATTGAAAATATTGAGGCTTAGAATAAGAAATGTGTACCTTCTGTATATTCAGCATTATGGTGGTTAGAAGGCTGTTGAACAAATGATCCTTGAATTTAGCAAGGAAGACAAAATTCACCAACAAACAGTTGCAGGTTATGAGGAGTTCAGTGAAGGAGGAATCACTTCCGGCTATGGTCAGCAGGAAGAACATACTGGATACAGCACTGAAGTTAAATTTTAAAAAGTGGTGGAACTGGAGATCATTATGTTAAGTGAAATAAGCCAGACACAGAAAGACAAACATTGCATCTTCTCACTCATTTGTAGGATCTAAAAATCAAAACAATTGAACTCATGGACAGAGAGAGTAGAAGCATGGTTACCAGAGGCTGAGAAGAGTAGTGGGGGTAGGGGGTGGGAGGTGGCAGGGAGGTGGGGATGGTTAATGGTTTGAAAAAAAAAAAGGCCAGAAGCAGTAGCTCACGCCTGTAATCTCACCACTTTGGGAGGCTGAAGCAGGCAGATCACATGAGGCCAGGAGTTTGAGACTAGCCTGGGCAATGTGGTAAAACCCCATCTCTACTAAAAATTAAAAAATTAGCCTGGTGTGGTGGCGCACGCTTATAGTTCCAGCTCTTTGGGAGGCTGAGGCAGAAGAATCACTTGAACCCGGGAGGTTGAGGTTGCAGTGAGCCAAGATTGCACCACTGCACTCCAGCCTGGGTGACAGAGCGAGACCATGTCTCAAAAAACAAAAAGAAAGAATAAGAATAGTGACAAATACTATTTGATAGCACAGCAGATTGATTATAGTCAATAACTTAATTGTACTTTTAAAAATATCTAAGAGTGTAATTGGATTGTTTGTAACACAAAGGATAAATGCTTGAGGGGATGGATACCCCATTCTCCATGATGTAATTATTTCACATTGCATGCCTGTATCAAAACATTTCATGTACCATATAAATATATATACCTACTATTTACCCACAAAAATAAAAAAAATTAAAAAAATTTGTTTTAATTTAAAAAATAAAAAAATAAACTTTTAAAAATGGGTAAGTGGGATATAAAATTGGATGGAGGAAAGGGAGAAAAAGATGCAGGTGTGAAAAAGAGCAAAGTTTTGGTCATATTGACACATGTGTAAAGCTCAAAGAAAGTCCTAGGTCAGTTAGGAATGATTGTTCATCGAAGTCAAATTGTGGAAGGGCTGAAGGCCAAACTGAGAGGCTAGTACATTTTTCTGGGGTAGGGTAGTGGGGGAAGTGTTGAGGATTCTTGAGAATAAAGGATATTGATTAAAGCAGGAATAATCAGGTAGCTCTGTGCCCATGAATCTTGAAATATTGATTGCAAGTTTTAACAAGAGCTCAGCTGTGCCTTTAGCTAATGAAAGCAAAGTTCCTCCCTCTGGGAAAGTCATTCTCTTCCATTGATTTTTTTTTTTTTTTTCCTTTTACTGCTTTGGGAAGGGTGCACCTGGAGGGATGAGAATGCATGAGGAACATCTGCCTAGCCAGATTAGCCAAATCTCTGGAGATCAGTGAAGGGCTAGGTCTACTCAGCTGTTCCTCATTTCAAAGTAGCAACGTGGCCTTGAGGATGGACTGAAGAAGAGTTCAGCGACACACACACCAACTTTGAGATTCCTGCAGAAATCCAGGCAGTCATTAGCATGGCAATAGGAAGAGACGATTAATATAAGGTTCTGCAGGGGCATGTGTCAAAGGATTGCAGGTAAAAAGGTGACATATGAGACTTTTCCAAGTTTGAGTTTGGCTCATTGACTTACTGGAAAATATTCATGAGGAGGACCTGTTTTGTTTTTTACCCCAAAGAGGTGGGGGGCGGGTCTTGCTATGTTGCCTGGGCTGGACTTGAACTCCTGGGCTCAAGTGATCCTCCTGGCTTAGCTGTTCAAGTAGCTGGGACTACAGACATGCACCACTGTGTCCAGCAGAATCAGGTTTTGGTGGGAGAAACAGGAAAAAAAACCCTCTGCTTTAGACATGAAAATGTGTGGTACAAGAGAGATCTGTAAGTGGAAATGTTCAAAAGGCAACTGGAAGTATAGGACTAAAAGAGAAAAATAGAGGTCAGGACTCTGGGATTCACTCCATAAAGGAATAACAACTGAAGGTTTGGGAGTGAGGAGAGCTCAGAAAAACCACAAAGGGGTGAGATGACCTGTAAAGCATGGGAGGAGGAAGAGCCAGCAAAGCAGACAGATGGAAAAGCACAGCTGAGCAATGTCACACCTGCTGAGAGGGATGGAGAGGTAAGGGATTCAAAGACTGATGAAGACATTTTATAAAAAGCTGTTGGTTTGGTTACAAATAGTCACTGACCAACCCCAGAAGAGGAATTTCAGTTGTTGGTGCAAGAGTTGGGGCTACATCAGATTATAAGTGATTATTAGATAAGCAGTTTGGGAAAGAAAGGTAGCCAATTTAATAGACCCTCCCATAAAGCTTGCTGGTGAAAGGAAAAAATTACAAATCCTTGAATAGGCAGAGGGATTTTTAAAAATCTATTCTAAAATTTGCGTACAGTCCAGGCGCGGTGGCTCATGCCTGTAATCCCAGCACTTTGGGAGACCAAGGCGGGCAGATTGCTTGAGCTCAGGAGTTCGAGACCAGCCTGGGCAACATGGCAAAGCCCCATCTCTACTGAAAATACAAAAATTAGCCAGGTGTGGTGGCATACATCTGTAATCCGAACTACACAGGAGGCTGAGGCAGGAGAATTGTTTGAACCTGGGAGACGGAGGGTGTAGTGAGCCGAGATGGTAGCACCACATTCCAGCCTGGGCAACAGACCATGACACCGTCTCAAAAAAAATAATTTGTGTGCAAAAAAATTACTGATTTTCTTTTATTTTCCTTTTTTAGTTTTGTTGACTGTATAGAGTAATGTAAGCACCACTGTTAACATTATCCCAGAGAGTCCTCTGCCTCCAACCTAAATTCCCTAATGCTGCACCTTTGTAGTGAGACTCTCTTCCTACACCTAAACCCCTGGCAACCACTGATCTGTTTACCATCTTCCTAGTTTTGCCTTTTCCAGAATGTCATAAAAGTGGAATCATACATTGTGTAACCTTTTTTTCTTTTTTTTTGTGAGACGGAGTTTTACTCTTGTTGCCCAGGCTGGAGTGCAATGGCAAAATCTCAGCTCACAGGAACCTCCTCCGCCTCCCGGGTTCAAGCGATTCTCCTGCCTCAGCCTCCCGGATAGCTGTGATTACAGGCATGTGCCACCATGCCCGGCTAATTTTGTATTTTTAGTAGAGACGGGGTTTCTACTAAACCCCATCAGGCTGATCATGAACTCCTGACCAAAGGTGATCCACCCGCCTTGGTATCCCAAAGTGCTGGGATTACAGGCGTGAGCCGCCGCACCCAGCCCCACATTGTGTAACCTTTTGAGTCTGAATTTTTCACCTGGCATCATGTTTTTGAGATTCAGGCACACTGTTGTGCATGTTAGGATGTGGTACATCCTTTTTCTTGATGAAGTAGTTTGCCATTGTATGGAAGTATCACAGATGGTTTATCAAAGAACATTTGAGTTGTTCCCGGGTTTTGGCAATTATGAATAATGCTGCTGTAAACACTTACCTACAGGTTTTTGTGTGAGCATAGTTTTCATTTATTCTGGGTAAATACCTAGGAGTGGGATTGCTGATTCATGTAACTGTATGTTTAACTTTATAAGAAATGGCCAAGCTTTTCCAGAGCATCTCTACGGTTTTACATTCTTACAAGCAGTGTATGTGAGTTCTGGTTGCCCTGCATCCTCACTAATACTTAGTATTGTTAGTTTTGTTTGTTTTTAAAACTTTAGCCATTCCACCAAGTTCTTTGAGTAAAGCAATGTAATCACCTCAAAGTAAAATAGTGCCTTTTTAATGCTAACCCATGCTCACATGAATTAGGAAAGCCTGGAGGTGGTGTTGATCCCAGAGCCTAGGTATAATACGGAATTTATATTTGACTCTACTATCTTTATTCTCCTTCATTCTTTCTTCCCCACAGTATTTCTTTTCTGTTCTTTTTTTTAATTTTAACACACCGTTGCTTGCTTGAAGATCCATAGTATCTCTTATTTCCTGTGGAGTATGCATTCTGAAGTTGATTATGGACAGAAGTGCCATTATATAGCACATTCCCTGCCAATTCAAGTTCTCTCTTCCTCCTTAATGGTCTGTGTTCTAATCCCTTGAGATATGGCTTTCTAGAACTTGGAAATAACTTGTTTTGTTGTTAGAAAGCTAGACATATTGGTCATATACCTTGTTTATTATCCTGATTAATTCCTTATTGGAACATCTTATATTGTCAAACTGAATACTTACCAGTTCTCAGATACAGTGCTTTGTAAAGCCTTGATAGTCTGTCATTGGACGTTTCATCAGTTGCTCATGGTCTAAGGTTCTGTAAGCTAAATGTGAATGGTATTTAGGCTTATACTTTTTTATAAAATTCAGTTTTAGGGTTTGTCTCGTTCTCTAGCAGTGATGTTGTCTACCTCTTTACTATCTTAGCTCTTGTAAAACTCTGAGTTACGGTTGTTGACACATTTAAATGGCATTTGGATTTTCTCTTCAGTAATTATTATTCTCTTTAGTATCTTTTTGAGAAATAGCCTGTTGAAAAAGATCTGTAAGATTTTTTTATTAGGTACCACTTTGAAATTTTTTTTTAAATATATTTTTTGAGACAGAGTCTCGCTGTGTTGCCCAGGCTGGAGTGCAGTGGCACAAACTTGGCTCACGGTAACCTCTGCCTCCCAGGTTCAAATGATTCTTGTGCCTCAGTCTCCCGAGTAGCTGGGACTACAGGTGCCCACCACCATGCCCAGCTAATTTTTGGATTTTTAGTAGAGAGGGGGTTTTGCCGTGTTGGCCAGGCTTGTCTTGAACTCCTGAGCTCAAGCGATCTGCCCAACTCAGCCTCCTAAAGTGCTGGAATTACAGGTGGGAGCCACCACTCCCGGCTCCACTTTGAATTTTGATTTGAAGAGTAATATATAGTATTTGACAGTGAGAAAAACTGCATTCAACTGTTCTTCATCCTTGATGCTCCTATAGAAATAGTTGTGAAAAAAAGAATCATGAGAAAGTGCCAAGGAGGATTGACACACCTGACCAGATGGCACAGAGGAGCACGGGGTATAAAACAATGCAGGGAGGAGGCTGGGAGCAGTGCACTTGGCATATGTGAGCTGCACTTCATAGGCACTGTTAGTAAATGATATATCTTTAAGTTTAGAGTATTGAGATTTGGGGTATCTTAAAATTTCTAATTCTGTGACTTTTAAAATTAAATGATATGTAAGCTTCCTTTTTGGAGTTGGCTTTCTAGTAAAGAGAACTATCCTTCACTATGGCATAACCTCTGAGTATAAAACTCATTTCCCCAACACTGTTGAATGTAGAAAAGTTCTCTAGGATCAGTTTAAATGTCAAGGTGAAGTTCTAGAAAGGAGCCCTTCCTTAGCACCTCCACCCCTCATCATGAAGCCTACTTGGTGGCAATAACATGCATAATAATTGGCTGTAAGATGTGTTCCTGTAGCCAAACTTTTGGCTGCTTCTCAAGATTCGAATCTGGGCTTCTGGTTCTCAGAAGCTCCTGACCCAAGTCTTTGGGGTGGCAGGCACACCAGACAGGACCTGGTTGCTTACTTCTTGCATTCCAGCTGGACTGGTTTCTATTCATGGTAGATGCTCCAAATTAGTTCAGTGACAACTTCACCACAGGCGTGGTGGGTTCATTTAAATATGGGTCACTCCTTGACCCTAAGGTTATGTCGTTGAAATGATTATTGGGCCCATGTGCTGGAGTATCATTGATTCACATCATTGGCTCTCAATCTTGGCAGTGATTAAAAATCACCTGGGGACCATTTAAATATCAGGATGCCCAGGTGGCATCCAAGGTAATTATCTGAGAATCTTGCAGGATGGGAGTCAGGTGGCAGTGTTTTTAAAACTCCCCAGATGGTCTGGTGTGCAATCAGTGCTGAGAACTAATGATTCAGAACCATTTCCTATTGTATTCCCTTCCATTTGATTGTTGTGGTGCGTGGTGTCAAGTGTGTGCACCTTGCTTATGGAAACCACATGGAAAATCGTAATAGCAATTGCCCTAAATCTAGTGAGTTTACTCAAGTTGTCTCTTATTTTGCCCCAGGACATTTTTGAAGGAAATATAGATGTGAATACAGGTATGAGTACAATTGAATAGCTAAGTATGCACACATATACTCAGTGTCCACATGTACGCACATTTCTGTATGAATATGTGCAGTGAGACAAAATACGATTCAGCTTTCTTTTTTTTTGACTTTGCCTAGCTGCTACACTGCCTTCCTCTCCCTCCTGCCCCTTAAAACCAGGAAAGGTTAAATTGGGGTAGATATTAAAGTATTTTGTAGAAAATTACATACTTTTCCCAGAGATCTTTCTAGTGACCCCTGACCTCTGATCACCAGGTCCCTGGCTCTGGAGACTGGACCTTGTTTCTTCTGTCTATAAATAGTTGACCCAAGTACCACCTTTTCCCTTCCGTGTGACCAGATGCTAATACCCTTCAGGCTAATCTTTCTTTCCTTCACCTCTCTTGTTTCTCCTCACCGCATGCTGCTGTGCCCAAGGCCCAGCTGATAACCTCTGCGGTTTTTACTGTGCATTTTTTTCTCAGCAGGATTATTCAACTTGTGCTTTGATTATCACCGCAAATTGTCATCTCTGGCTCTACACATTGAAATGTCTACCGGCACTTCTGGTTTTGTTTTTGAGACAGGGTCTCGCTCTGTTGCCCAAGCTGGAATGCAGTGGCACAATCCTGACTTATTACAGCCTTGACCTCTTGGTCTCAAGCTATTCTCCTACCTCAGCCTCCCGAGTACCTGAGACTACGGGTGCATGCCATCAGCCTGGCTAATTTTGTTTATTTTTTGTAGAGATGAGATTTCTCTATGTTGCCCAGGTGGGTTTCAAACTCCTGGACACAAGCAATCCTCCTGCCTCAGCCTCTGAAAGTGCTGGAATTATAGGCATGAGCCACAACACCCAGCTTACAGGCACTTCTGAGTTGCATTCATGCCTGCTCCTGAGGTTTTGTGGTGCCATCTTTTGTGATTTGAAGCTTTTCTGGGAGGGCTTACCTTTGGCAGCATGATTTCCTATCTTTTTCTCCTCTTTGCAGCTAGCGTGTGTCTAACTATGAAGTCCAAGGCAAAAATGAAGAGGTCAGTAGTGGATATTGGATGGGACTGATTCCTAAATAAGAGTATCTTTGATTTCTCTTTAAGATTATATGGAAACTGAGCATGTGTGAGGCTGTGAGGTCTGAAGCTCAAAACTAACACTAACTGTTTAGGGGTAATTCTAACCTACTATTTTGTGCAAGATCTCTGGAGTCTGGCTGCCTGGGTTCCAATCTCAGCTCCACCACTTGGTACCTGTGGGATCTTGGGCATGTCATGTAAGCATTCTCTTCCTCAGTGTCTTCCTTTTTAAAATAGGGTATTGGTAATATCGTCACAGGGATTAAATGAGTTGATACTAAAGTTCTTAGAACAGTGCTTGCCACAGCATAGGCACCAAGTGTTTGTTATGATTCTTGTCATGATTACTGAAGCTTAGTATTGCATTACTGTGAAACGATGGGCACACCCTGGCATGCTAAGTTTCTTCCTTAAGCCGTTTTTTATTTATAATAGTAAGCTTTCCATAGTGAAGGCATCAGAATGTAATGATGATTCAGACCTCATTGTAGCTGTGTGATCACACTGTCATAGGCTTGGCACTGGGATCAAAGGCATCATTAAAGCACTTGGGATGATGGTTTTTACCTGTCAAATGTTCCAGGAGGTTGCTGTACACTGGCCTGCGAGACCCTTAGATTGTGTTATGTGATCATGCTAAACACCCATAAAAGCCCTTCTTGGCTTTTTTTTTTTTTTTTTGAGACAAAATCTTGCTCTGATGCTCTGTCACCCAAACTAGAGTTAAGTGGCACCATCATGGCTCACTGCAGCTTTGACATCTGGGCTCCAACGATCCTCCCATCTCAGCCCCCTGAGGTAGCTGGGACTACAGGTACATGCCACTATTCCTAGCACCAGCTAATTTTTTTTTTTTTGTCTCTTTTTGTAGAGACAGGGTGTCACCATGTTGCTCAGGCTGGTTTCAAACTCAAGTGATCCTCCTGCCTCGGCCTCCCAAAGTGCTGGGATTACAGGTGTGAGCCACCACACCTGGCCCATAGTTTTAAATTTTAAGTCCTTTGCTAAAATATTGCCACAGAGGTTATGTTGCTTTAAGCCATAGAGAGATGGACCTCCTAACACCCATTGTGACTTTAAACAAGGCACTATCACCACATTGAATATGCTTCTCTACCAGGAAAATAGAGGAAACATACAACTTGCCTTCCACGAGATATTCATGAGAAGCAGGAGGCAGTTTGCGTTTCTTCAAGCAAAGTACATACATGAAATAGAAAATATCAGTAAGTTATTAAAGTCACAAATTTTAGAAGAAACTTTCTTAAGTTGTAGAGGACCATTTACAAGGTGTATCCCGGGTGTGGTGTGTGGGCATGTGGGTGAGGCACATTTCTCACTAAGAAAATGATATCTTGTTCAACTTGGAATTTAGAATTTTATATCTTTTAAAAAATTTCAGCCAGGCATGGTGGCTCACGCCTGTAATCCCAGCACTTTGGGAGGCCGAGGCCGGCTGATCACCCGAGGTCGGGAGTTCGAGACCAGCCTCACCACTGTGGAGAAACCCCTGTTTCTACTAAAACTACAAAATTAGCCGGGCGTGGTGGTGCATGCCTGTAATCCCAGCTACTCAGGATGCTGAGGCAGGAGAATCGCTTGAACCTGGAAAGAGGAAGGTGCGGTGAGCCGAGATTGTGCCATTGCACTCCAGCCTGGGCAACAAAAGTGAAACTCCATCTCAAAAAAAAAAAAAAAAAAATTCATAACTTCGTAAATCTGAAAATATGTCACTTCCTCAGATGGGTCCTGGGTTTAGATTCTCCCAGCAATGCTCCCAAATTGTCTTTTTGTATACAGTAGCCACTGTGGAAATTGATTAAACAAGTGTTCCTGATGCCACCTTTGAAATATTAAAATGTGTTATTCAGTAAAAATAGAACTGAATTATTATTGAAAATAAGTTTTGTATGGATTTACTTAACACTAGGAATAAACCCATCCCAATATCCTGGTGAAGATGCCCTCCCTGTGTTATATAAAAAGATACATCCATATGCTTTGTGCAGTGACTGTATAAGGCCCAGATAGAGAAAAAATACAAGAGATGTCTCAACAGTTGAAAGTATTGAAATAAATTGAGAAGAGGGAAGCTATTTTTAGTCTAGAAGACCTATGAGACTCGAACAATTTTGGATAGAAAAACCCCATAATCTTATAATCCAGTGAGACCTCACAGGGAAGAGCCCTAGGTTGGCATTTCAGATTCAATCCTCGGTATCCCAGCTGTGTCTAAAATGGACAGATTTGAGAATGTCAGTTCTTCAACTTATTTACAAACTGATTAGGTCCAATATTTATCTGCTGCTTGCTGAGAACAGCATCAAAGTTTAAAAAAAAAAAAAAAGAAAAAGTTTCCAACCATCAACCAAGTGTGCAACACAAATCTAAACCATATATGTGATGAGACCCACATGTCATTGTGAGAGTGTTGCAGGACTCATTAATGACACCCACAGTAGCAAGTAAGTCTTCAAGAAACTTTTGGAAGAGAGAAGGCCTGTATATGAAATGCCAGAAGGAAGGGGCAAAAGGTTCAGAACTAGGACTCTGGGTATGGAGTTCAGACACCTGTGAATTGGGCATTCTGAACCACTTGTATAATGTGCAAAGCTGATTTTTTCTTACCATAGCACAGGGTTGCTTTCTATTCCAGATGTACCTATCTGGAAACATTTTCATTCAACAGTTTGCAGTCCTGCAGTTATTTTCAAAACAGTTTTTGCTTCCCTCTTTTTGTAGTAAACACGGTCTTTTTCCAGTGTGCTAGATAAAGTCTGGCTCTGGGCAGTAAAGGGACATGGCTGCTGCTTATTTCAGGAACTTAGGGGCAAGTGTCTTCATGCCTGTGGAAACAGGAGCCAGCTAGTACTATTTCCAGCAAGAAATTTAAGAGAAAGGAGAGATTTTTATTATGATTTTGATTTCTTTACTACAACATTGCATGTGTCTGGAGTATAGCCATTACACTTTATGAAAAAGGCAAAATGGTCATTTGGGGTGTTTTAGGAAGTTTGCCAAAAGGCTCCTTTGTCATTATAATCCTTCCTAAGCTGCCATCCACGGGTTTAGGTCATGGATATGAAAAGTGAAAGGGTTTAGAGATGAAGTAGTGTCCCCTGAGTGCTTACCAACCTGTTAATCTTTTTGAGATGTTAATTTTTTCATATAGAGCCCCCTAAAATCTTGATGGCTCTAGGTCAGTCAAGCCTAAGAGAAGATGTATTTATGAAAAAAACAAAAAACAAAAAAACCTTGCTGGATTGCTAGTAATATCTACTTCTTGGAAATTAATACTTCATATTTTTTAAAAAAATTATTGATGCATTAGGAATATTTTTTGCTTAGCAGTTACAAATTTTAAGAGGCACATATACACCACGGAATACTATGCAGCCATAAAAAAGGATGAGTTCATGTCCTTTGTAGGGACGTGGATGAAGCTGGAAACCATCATTCTCAACAAACTCTCACCAGGACAAACAACCAAACACCGCATGTTCTCACTCACAGGTGGGAACTGAACAGTGAGAACACTTGGACACGAGAAGGGGAACATCACACACCGGGGCCTGTCGTGGGGTGGGGGGAGCGGGGAGGGATAGCATTAGGAGACATACCTGATGTAAATGATGAGTTAATGGGTGCAGCACACCAACATGGCACATGTATACATATGTAACAAACCTGCACATTGTGCACATGTACACTAGAACTTAAAGTATAATTAAAAAAAAAAAGAAAAAAGATGACAAATACTAAAAAAAAAAAAAAGAAAAAAAAAAGCTTCTAAGCTTGTCACTCAATCCCAAATATCTTATATCTTTATAATTTAGCTTAAAGGCTTTTAGTGTTCTGGTTGGTTACTGACAATTCTCAGTGTGGCTTTCACTGAAGGAAAATGGACCAAGCCTCAAACTTACCCACCACAATTATATAATTTGGCTTTTCTGTGAGGCACTTCCTTCCTCTAGGTTGGTTTCAGAACTATGCTGGAGAATTGTATGTAATTTTTTTTTCTTTCGTCAGAATTGGTGTGTTAGGCCTTTTTTTGTGTCACTTAAACACCTGAGGCTAGGCAATTTATAAAGAAAAAAAGGTTTAATTGGCTCAGGGATCTGCAGGCTGTACAAGCGTGGCACTGACATCTGCTCGGCTTCTGCTGAGGGTCCCAGGAAGCCTACAATCATTGTGGAAGGTGAAGCGGGAGCAGGCACATTCACATGGCAAGAGAGTGGTGTGAGGGGAGGTCCCAGACTTTTAAACAACCAGACCTTATGTAAACTAACTGAGGGAGAACTTACTTATCACCACGGGGATGGCGCTAAACCATTCATGGAGGATGCACCGCCATGATCCGGTCACCTCCCACCAGGCCCCACCTCCAACATTGGGGGTTACATTTCAACATGAGATTTGGAGGAGACAAGCATCCAAACTGTACCAATTGGTTTCAGTTAATAAATAAACCAAAAAATAAAGTTTAATGCCTCAAACCTTCATACGCTTTTCTCATGAAAAGCGTTTTATCCAACCCTCTCTCCATCCCCATCTACATATCTATGTACTTTAGTTTCTACTGATTGAGAAAGTGGGGTTACTTCATTATAATAGAGAAGGATTTTTTGTAATCTATATATCTGTACTTTTGAATCATTTAATGTTCAGATGAACAGGCTGCTTAGTTCTCATTAAAAGGGTTCATTTGATAATGCTTTTAAGCTCACCAGTACTTGATTCTCAAAGGGTGATCATTAGTGAAAATAAAGAGGGATTTAATAAGTCTAAGATGTCCTGACCCCAACTGTAGGAACATTATATTAATAGAGCATTACAGTATTGGAAAATTATCTGAGTAAATAGAATCCATCCTATTCAATGAAGATTTGAATACATTTGATACATAATACATTGATATGTATTATGTATCAATACATTGATACATAAACCTTTGGCTTTTGAATGGCATGCTTTCGTTCGCAGCATGTTGACTTGAATGTGGGAATGGAGTATCTTAATCTCTGTGAGGTCACTGACTGATAGGTTAAGTGTCAGCTGGGCTCAGCCCAAACATTAGACGTTGCTGGGAAGGTATTTTGTAACTATGATTAACATTTACAATCAGTTGACTTTAAGTAAAGGGGATTATCCTGGCTATGGGTGGGCCAAATCCAATCAGGTGAAGGCCTGGGAAAGAAGAAGAAGGAGGAAGTCTGCCTTAAGGCTGTGACATGGAAATCCTGCTTGAGTTTTGAGCCTGCCAACCTGCTGCACAGATTTCACACTTGTTTGTCCCCACAGTGGCAGCAGCCATTATTCCTTAAAATAAGTCTTTATATACAATATATTTCTCTCCAGAGAAACAACCAAAAATACTATTGGTTCTATTTCGTGGAAGAACCCTCACTGATACACTCACCCTCAAGAAGAAAATTAACAGTTTTTACCCAGAATCATACAAATCGCTTTATTTAAGAGATAAAATTTAAAAATTAATCTTTCCTGATTTTTGAAGGTAAAAACAGGATATTATGCTTTCAGTAAAAAAATGGATGTCTTTTAATTTCAGGGGGTTTTAGGAGAAAGAAATGGAAAGAGTGGCAAAGTAGCAAAGGATGGTGATACGGTTTAGATATGGTTTCATGTTGAAATATGACATCCAATGTTAGAGGCAGACCTAGTGGGATATGTCTGGGCCATGGGAGCTGATCTTATGAATGGCTTGGTACTCCTCTCATGGTAATAAGTGAGTTCTCATTCTGTTCGTTCATGTGAGAGCTGGTTGTTTAAAAGAGCCCAATATCTCTCTTGCTCCATTGCCATGTGACACACCTGTTCCCCTTTCTCCTTCTGTAAACGTCCTGAGCCCTCAACAGAAGCAAATACCAGCACTGTGCTCCTTGTACAGTCTGCAGAACTCTGAGCCAAAATAAAACTTTGTAAATTATCCAGTCTCAGGTATTTATAGCAACACAAAACGGACTAACACAGATGGGATTGAGGAAGTCTTAAAACATTCTGAAATGAATGTTCTTCACCTGTCCGATGCTTTGCTGTCCTAAAGACTTAATGCTGTCACTATCCTTAAAATGCCCAAAAAGTCATACACTGAATTGGTTTGCTGTTCTTTAGTATCGCTCTTCATTTAGATTTCATCTCTCAAGTCACATAGCTATAGGGATCCACCTATAACAAATTGGCTCATTGAGGGGAAAACTCTCTTATTCATCTTTATCAGTAGGTTTTTTGTTGTTCTTTTAGATGGCGTTTCGCTCTTGTTGCCCAGGCTGGAGTGCAATGGCGCAATCTCGGCTCACCGCAACCTCTGCCTCCCGGGTTCAAGCGATTCTCCTGCCTCAGCCTCCCGAATAGCTGAGATTACAGGCATGCGCCACCATGCCCGGCTAATTTTGTATTTTTAGTAGAGATGGGGTTTCTCCATGTTGGTCAGGCTGGTCCCGAACTCCCGACCTCAGGTGATCCACCCGCCTTGGCCTCCCAAAGTGCTGGGATTACAGGCATGTATATCAGTAGGTTTTCATTACATTGTGGGTGAGAGAATGTGGGAAGTCTGGAAGCTGCAGGTGTGGAGATCAGAGTAGTGTGGCCCTCTTCTAACCCAAACACCTGGAGAAGGTTCAGTTGTTTCTGTGATTTAGCATTTAAGGCTAAAACCTCGGGGCCATCAGTTGAATAAGTAAAATAATGAAACGCAGAGTTGCTTACAAAATGAAGCCATGCGAGTAAGTATGTGCACAGGTACAGCAAAGGAGAGGGCTTTATCTCAGCCTTGCTTTTTCCCTCTGCCTGAGTGTTCTCTCTTGGTTATATAACTCGACTTTCCGTTTGCATCAAGTCATGGAATCTCAGGATCAGAAGAAGCTCTAGAGATTTAAAAAAAAAAAAATCAACCTGTAAACAGTGCATTAATCCAACATCATCATCCCAGATCAGTGTTTGTGCACAGCTGTCTTCAATGTCAAGAAACATAACTTTTTACATTCTGGTAACTTACAGTCCCTGGTCCCAGTTTTCTCTTCCAGAACTAAATTTACACTTCCACTAAAAGTGTAAATTCTTCCATATGTTAACCTTTAATTCTGTTGTTTTATTCCTCTGGAGTCTTGTCTTATTTTCTTCTATGTTATGTCTCCTATGTTATGGCCTAGAATATTTATGGTAAGTCCTAGGTCACTCTCTTCTGAAAGTGTTCTCATTTATCATCCTATTTCAAATATCTTGCGAGTACCATGTAGTATGAGGACCAGAAAACAGAGAACGCTTGTCCTCCTATTAGGCACGCTGGTGTCTGCCGATTCCACTGTGACACTGTTAGGGTTTTTACTTCCTCAGTGCGCTGATGATGTTTAGTGAGCTTGTTGTCCAAGTGCTCGCTTTGTTTCTGGGGCAGCTTGGGTAGGTCTTCATTTTATACCTGTCCAGTTGAACTTTTTTTAAATATAAAAAGATATGCTCCTGTTTATTCTTACTGAATGGATAAGAATATAGCCTATTCAGTGGGAATAAACTGAATAGGCTGTATCCTAAGTATAGCTCATTATTTCATTCTTTGAGATCATTTTGGACCTGAGTCTATCCATCTCTTAGCTTTCTTTTTTCTATGGATATAGAGCACTTGTTCTCATATTAATCTTTAATAAAAACGTAACTACCTTTCTTTCCATTGCCCACTTCTCCATCTTTCATCTGGACTATTGCAGGAGCTTGGTATTCACATTCAAGCCTATGGATAAGTTTTTCACACTGCTAGAGGGGTGTCTGTTAAAAAAACACAAACATGATTGATTCTCATATTCCTGTTTTTACATCTATCCCTGTGGCCACCATTTGATCCCTTTTCTTTACTTGGATGAAGTAGTTACATAGCTAGTCTCTGTCCCGTCTCTCTCTTTCTCACTGCAAGTTCATCCTGGCCTGTCTGGATCACACATTTAGCTATCAATACCCTTCAGTGGCTCCCCACTGCCTCTGTTTGGTGAAAACATTATGCCTTTGGCTCTGTATCCTCTCTGATGGCATGCCCCAAAGCACCCCATCTGTCATCTTTAACATGATTTTACTACTCCTAAAGCAAAGCAAGTCAAGGAACCATAGTTTCATTTTCTTATCTTTCTAATGGTGTGGCTCAACAATAAAACTAAATTAAACACTAAATTTAACTGCTCACAGACCCTCAGTGAATTAGGTAACTTACAGAAACACAGTCCGGGCATCTGTATGAATCTTCTGTTGAACCCAGCGATTGATTTCTTTGCCTCATTTGGAATCTATAAAATTGGATTTCTTAGCCTAATTATCGTGAGAAGAGAGGACGATCTTTGCACATTTAACTTTTATCAAGTAATTCAGAAGTTCATGTAGTGCACATTAATAAAGTATTATCAATGAGAGTAATGAACAAGAGGGCTGAGAGGCATTCCAATATGTGCTACTGGGTTAAGGTTTAATGTGGCATTTCACACCTAACGTTTAGGAAAGGGTTTTAAAGCTTAGTATCCACACCTTACATTTGTATAAATGAATCCCTAGCATTTGAAATTTGTTTATGATAGAGCAGACATGGGAAAATGGACTCTGTAGGCACCATGAAGTGTTTTGCAGTGAAGATTTATAGAAATGTTGTAAAAGGCACCACAGGGACCTGGTACTTCTGGCTGATGGCATCACTGCTACTAGGGCAGTATTTACTGTTTTTCTTATATGCCTGTTAACAAAAAGTGGTCAAATAAAGAAGATCAAAGCAAATCTGCCTTCTCCTTTCAAAGGGTTGATATTTCTTTGGGCAGTATTTCTTTATCCAGCCTCTTCTATGCTATGCACGATGCTGCAAGATGGCAGAATGTTGTGCCTTTATCGTCACAAAAGCCATCAGTAAGTGGCATAATTCTAGGAAACTCTGAGGCTGCCCTTTAACTTCAAGAATAGAGTGGCAAAGAACCAGCTGGGACCCTTTGTTCCTTAGTGGTTGTTTGATTCCATGTCAACCTGTGCTGGCTTTGTCATTTTCAAAATCATGCAAAGTTTTTAAGTTGCATAAAAATATTGTTAAAACTCCTGCTAGAAGTAAATTTCAGTTTATCTTGGGGAGATGCATTAAATACTTAAAAGATTACTGAAGTCCGGTAGTTTTGAAGAATTAACCATCTCTTCGAATGTTGAAACGTGGAAAAGAATTTTGGCACTTCTGGACCCTGATGAAAAGTAAATAACTTATACATACGTGGAACTTGTAATTTACTGGTGACAGGCCATTCAATCCATCAGTAGTAATTTCTGTTTTCAGCTACAGCCATTGAATAGTACAAATTAGGCTCTTTTTTCTTTCAATAATGTTTTTGTAAAGCTCACTGGGCTTTTAGAAAGGGAAATTTTACGTATGTTTCTCACTGGTTAAGCAGATTTCTTGGATTCATTCATGGAGTGTGCTGTTTTCCAACTTTATGGTCACACAAGTCTAGTAAGCATAAATGTGAACAGAAAGCTGACTCTATGTGTGCGTATGTGTATGCATGTGACTACATGTTAGTCTTTTATATAACATTGTGACAGCTAGGCCCAAGTCATGAGCTTACTTCCCCAAAGATCAGCAAGTTTGACTCTGTTTCATATTCATCCAACTCACAGGTTGGACATAGGCCAGAGATGCCAACCAGCCAGGGTAGGAGGACAAAGAGACATAAATTTATTGTGGACCAAGCGGGTGGGGACTGCAGTTGCTCGGGGGCCTATTGGACTGTTTTAATCATAGTAGCTGAGTGGTAATGTTTTTACCCATAAATGTGAATACATTTTGAAATTATACTGCAGAATATTTTTATGCAATATAAAGCCAATCTAGTTGTAAAATCTACCCTTTTGCACTAGGCAGTGCCTCATTTCTCT
Source organism: Gorilla gorilla gorilla (assembly GCF_029281585.2). Taxonomy (NCBI): domain Eukaryota; kingdom Metazoa; phylum Chordata; class Mammalia; order Primates; family Hominidae; genus Gorilla; species Gorilla gorilla. Next base: position 160,725,269 of record NC_073229.2, on the reverse strand, counting down.
CAAATTTGTACAGAGCCTCTATTAATACAACATTTATCACTTTAACAATTTAAAGAAAGTAATTGCAAAACCTTACTGACTGTTGGAGGGCTGCATGCCCATTTCCCATGGGGACTGATTTAAGCCTCTGTATCTGCATGTGACATGCAAGGATAGTTGTGCCACATCTAACTGAAAATGCTCCTTAGTGCTGGAGAAGAGTTCAGGAGGCTGGGCGCGGTAGCTTATAACCTTTAATCCCAGCACTTTGAGAAGCCAAGGTGGGTGGATCACCTGAGGTCAGGAGTCAAAGACCAGCCTGGCCAACATAGTGAAACCCCATCTCTACTAAAAATGCAAAAAAAAATTAGCTGGGTGTGGTGGCGGATGCCTGTAATCCCAGCTACTCAGGAGGCTGAGGCAGGAGAATCACTTGAACCCGGGAGGTGGAGGTTGCAGTGAGCCAAGACTGTGCGACTGCACTCCAGCCTGGCGACAGCGAGACTCCATCTCAAAGAGTTCAGGAATTCAGAGTAGTGTTTATTTTACTTTGGCGGATATTTAAATTTAAGGTCTCACCATACCCCTTTCCATATTTGCCTTTGGTTTGGATCAAAATGTAAAAGGGAATTGCGAGAAGATGGTACCCACACCTCTACAGGGATCAAGCCACAGTATTCCTGGAATTCCCCAGGAGCTAACCCCTATATCCATTAAAGATTGGGTGTGAACATTTAAGAAACTAATCTCAAATGAATTTATGTCTTAAGTGAAAAATGTGTCCTTTATAAGGGAAGGAAAAAAATCCTTTATTGTTATTATTTGATCTTGTGCTGTTTGCTTTTCTGTGACAGTGATGCAGCTAGTTGATGTTGGGGTCAAGATTTACAAGACAGCAGGATGAGAGCATCTTGACTCAGTGGAGATAATGTGTTAGTTATTAGAGCAGCAGCTAGCTTTGTTTGGAAGCTGTAAGCTGTATTTGGGTGACAAACATTTCTAAATGAAATTAGTCATTTGCTTAAGACAGATTTTCATTTTCTTTACCAAAAGGTAGTTTCAAGTATGCTTATTTTGTATGTGGGTTTTTTTGTTATTATTTTGCTTTTTTGTTTTGTTATGCTTTTGCTATTGTAAATACTGACCTGATTCTCTTGAAGTAGAGGAAGGAAGCTAATGTGGATTTGAAAATATTTTCATTTCACAAATAGTATGATATTGATGTATATTACACCTGTGTTTATTGATCATCTGATTAAAGAAAAATAATAGGAAATAACAAATCATGTCTCATTCAAGAATAAAAGTTTACAAATATAGAAAATTATGGAAGTATGTTACATTTACAATTTGTATCCTTTTTTTATTTCTTAAACAATAAGATCTTATATGCGTCCTCCCTTTCCTTCCATCTCCACATAAATTGGAGATCGATCTAGGATTCTAAAACATCTGGGTCAAACATTTTTCATCAGGAGAAGCACTGGAATAGCAGGAAGATGGTCTAAATTTTAATTGTAGACTTGCTGCCAACTAACATTTGACCTAGGCAAGAAATTTCACTTCATGAGATTCAGCTTCCTCGCATGTAAAACGATGCTGACTCACTTGCTTTCTCCGGCCCATTCAGCTCCAAAACTCCATTCTATTTTATTCCAAAGACCCACTGCACAGATTGACACAATTTAAAATAAACTCTAAAACTGAAATTTCCTGTGTTTCTTCATGCCAGAGATCTAAATACATGTGAACTTAATTAAATCAAGCAGCCTGTGGAGGGAAAGAGTTCTTAAGATTCATTTATTTTTTTCAGCATGTGTTTGCTCACAATTTAGTACATCCCCCAGCACCATGCTGGACAATAAGTGTAGATACAAAGAAGTACTTCCTGATAGCGTTGATAGTTGAACTGGAAACACCTTGAAAATAATTACAAAGCAAAAAATGGACTAGTTACAGCAAACTATTATAAAGTATAATAATAGTTGGTATTTATTAAGCACTTCAAGTTGCTAGCAGTACACGCATTTAATCCTCACCCTAATACCATAGGTAAATGATAGTCATCACCCCAATTTTACAGAGAAAACGGAGGCACTGAGAGAGTTAAGCGAATTGTCCAAAGTTACTGTTCCACGCAAGAGATTTAGAGAGGATATTGTACTTGCCTTAGACTCCCTTGGGCCCTCTCTTGGGTAAGTAGGTTTAAGTACTGAGAAAAAGTAAGGGAGTAGTTGGGGAGTGGGAGGATTGCTTTTGACTTGCTAAAGCAGACTTGATTTTTATTAAAACACAAAAGCAAAAAAAAATGTTTTTTCTTAATTTGGCAGTTGGCATGTTTTAATGTCATTTATTGTAAATTTTTTTTGGAGACAGCACACATTTTAAGCAGTCTAGAAGTGGAGAGTCTTAAAGTGAGATAGCTTATTTCAGGAGAAAACAATAATCACATGATTCTGTGCTTTGAAGAAAACGAGACAAAAAAGAGCTAAAATTGGGTCAAGTGTTGAGCATTGCTCAGCACCGCTGGTAGCAACTGCCCAGAGCGGTGGGGATTGAGGGTGGGGGGTGTGCTGGGTGTAATAGAGGCAGGTTTTCTCCTTTGGAGAATTCCCGAGTATAGGTTCTGTCCTTGAAACTTGAGTTGCAGAGGAGACACTCCACGTTGTGATCTCTGGTGGGAGCCAGCATAGTTCTTCCCTTGCCTGTCCTCACCGGAGGGTTTCAGGGACATGGCACTGGTGGCCCTCATGAGTGGTGCTGCCAACCCTGTTCTTATACGTGCTCTGGGGTGGTAAGAATGTCAGGAAAGTAAAGTGAGCTGCTCTGTGGGTACCAGCTGCTCTGTGGGTACCATTCATTCATCCAGGGGCTTGCAAACATTGTTATGATAGACAACCTGGCCCAGAAAAGAAGAAAAAGCCTTTCTTCCTCAGGCTTCTGTCTCCATACTGAGGAGTCTACTGCTGTTTGTGCAAGCAAAACTCTTTCTCCTCCCATCGTGCTGCGCTGCCGCTGAGAGGAAGAGGGAGCTGCCCAGCGGCCTCACGCTGTAACCCTCTGCTGGTGAGTTCCCAGAACCCAGCATCCTGCAAGCTGCCGCTTCTCAGCTGGGGAGATGGAGCCGCTCTGGGCCCTTCTTGATTAGGATATGTTAGGGTTGTCAGGGCAACTGTTAACGGCAGCATATCATATTTTCCCCTCTCTGCTGTGGGCTGAATATTTTACTGTGTGGTAGCAGGAAGAAGATTGGGGAAAGGTGCTGCAGCAGGAAGAAGCTGGGATCTGATTGAACAGGTTGTGCAGTGGTGGGAGGCATCAGACCCTGCGTGTCTTTAGTAGGGCTTTTCTGGAAGGAGTGTGTGTGTGTGTGTGTGTGTGTGTGTGTGTGTGTGTGTGTGTGTGTGTGTGTGTGTGTGTATGTGTGCGTGCATGCATGAGCCGGAGCAATCACCAGCGCATGTGCCTGTCGGGGAGTCAGTGGGAGGGGGCTGGTAGGGGAGGTGGGGAAGCTGCTGCTAGGTGAGGGGAACTGCAGGGCCTCAGTTGCCAAGTGGCTGGTACTATCTGTCAGCTGTTTGCAAACTGTTTACCCATAGGGGATCTATTACAAGTGCTCAAATGAACAGGCAGCTTAGGAACTAGCAGCTTCCTGGGAGCTGCAATTACATAAGCATATATTTTTAATATAATCACAATTAAAAAAAAAAAAAGTAGCAGCGGTATGCCTGGATCAGCTACAGCTCTCCGACATGAGAGACTGAAGAAGACCAATGCAAGGCCAATTCCTCTTGGTTTATTCACCATTAATGAGGAAGACGAACAGCAAAAGAATGGAAATTCCAGAAGACCAAAAGGTATGCATTAGCTCCACCCTTTGGTCGGAGCCAGATCCAGCCCTTGTCTCCCACACTGCCTATAGAACGTTTTATAAACTGTGCTGCTCGTGCATGCTCCAGGGAGTGCTTGTGACCTCCTAGCACGGTTTGCTGGTAGTGTTTATACCCTCTGTAGGGTTGTGTATGCATGAAATGGGAAACAGTTTTTGTAGATTCGGTGTATTTCAGATCAGTTGCCTTTTTTGACTTAAGCTACTTTCTTGGCCTAGAGATGTTTAATTTTTCCCATGCTCACTTCAACAGTGACCAGTCACTCTGTCCTCATCAAGAGGAGGAAATACTGAGTTATCAAGGTTTAAACGAACATCTCCCCACCTTCCTTAGGTGCCTCAGATAATTTTTGCTTACTTTAATGAAGTGAGTTTCTGCTTTAAAGGATGAGTTAAAGTGACTCAAGAGTGCAACCTTTTCTAGGCAGAGGGTCAAAATGTCACTTCCCTTTCTATACTAAAATGCCGAGAGTAAAGAGGAGCACAGCAAACATTGAGGGTGAATGTGGAGGGTGAAGCTAGGGAGCAGGGAGGAGATCATGAGGTTGTATAACTTTTGATGATAACTGAATTCGTGTATGGCAGTTGAAATGCACAGGTTACAGAAAAGGGAAGTCTGACCCTTGTGTTGTTCTTTCACGGTATGAAAGGTAGCAGCAGCTTGCCAGCTTCTTGAGAGCCTGTGTACTGCATCATTGTCAGCATTGTCTCACAGCTGCCCTCCCAGGGCTGTAATTATCAGCCAGAGACAGCAACATCAGACATTTTTGAAAAAGGGGCTTTAAGGCCTGTGTTTTACATTTTCCAGCATCCTAAGTCTTGCTTCCCCTTCCCCAAAATATATAAGCTGTTCTTAAACAGATGGGTTATGAATTTTCTTGCTTTTATGTGCTGATTAATTTTTAGCTTGCGCTTAAATTATTCTGTCACTGAGGTATCAAATTTTCTTCTGTGATGCAGAGAGGTAGCATGACAAAGTAGAAAGCAAATATTTAAGCAATGATAAAGTGAAGAGTGTTAAATAGAATCCAGTGTCTGAGGACTCCTCGTTTTCTTTTTCCTGTTTCTCGAATTAATCTTACTTTGCTTTTCTTAAATATAATTGAAACTGTCTACATTAAATCCAAGAGCATATTACTTCATTTTTATGAGATGGTACACAGGGAAGTTCTAATAAGTAGAATCTTAACTACTGTAGTTGATTTTTATTTACTATCAGACCTGGCTCCTGTCTGAGAACCAAATGACCTCAGAAATCAAATGATGCTATGACTGGAGGGTGACTTAATGTGATTCTTTTATTTGCCTGTGAATTACATCATTGAACCAGAGTGTGTTGCTCTGGATGAAAACTCAGGACTTTAAATTTTTAGCAGCAAATCATTTTGCCTCTGAAAAGTTGGTAACTTTTAAAATTAATGTAGATTTGTTGAATTGTTCCCATGGGGTATTTTTGGAAACATTCTTGATTTGTGGTACTTTTCCTTGGATGTCTTGGACAGTAACTTAGGATAGCCATCCATTTTATTCTTAATAATTTTCTTTTCTTTTCTTTTTTTTGAGATGGAGTGTTGCTCTGTTGCCCAGGCTGGAGTGCAGTGGCACAATCTCAGCTCACTGCAACCTCTGCCTCCCAGGTTCAAGCAATTCTCCTGCCTCAGCCTCCTGAGTAGCTGGGATTACAGGCACCCGCCACCATGCCCAGCTACTTTTTTTTGTATTTTTAGTAGAGACGGGGTTTCACCATTATTGGCCAGGCTGGTCTCAAACTCCTGACCTTGTGATCTGCCCACCTCAGCCTCCCAAAGTGCTGGGATTACAGACGTGAGTCACCGCGCCCTGCCCTCTTCTTAATAATTTTCTTGAATACCTCTTCCTGTCTCCTGTTGTTGTTTTTGTTTAGTTGTCTTTTAGTATTTTTTTAAAAAGGAAGAGGAAGGGGAGGAAAGAAGATGCTTCTAAAAACCTACTTATTTTTGGCAATTTATGCAGCTTCTTGGATAAGAGAGACTTAATCAAGGAGTTTCTGACCCCCTACCATTTTTCTTTCTATCCCTGCCCATAGTGGTGGGAAAGGCAAGGGTAGGTATTGGAGGAATACTGGGAGAAAAAAATCCTGTGCTGATAAGGATGTCCAAACTTTCTGTGGATCACCAGTCGTCTCTATGACACATTCAATAAAATAACCAGATAACCGTGGATATCTCTAATTATGCTCAATGAATAACACTATTGACTTTGACTGAATTTTTCATTGGGTCCATCTTAACAATAGGAATATTCACTTTGTAGTCTAGCTTTGTTCCATGGAAAATGATGGAAATGTTCTGTATATGCACTGTCCAATACAATAGCCACAGCTGCAGAGCTTGAAATATAGCTAGTGCAACTGAGAAACAAAATTTTAGTTAAATAGCCACATGTGACTACCTTATTGGACAACACAGTTCTGATCTGTAGCACTGTTACGTTCTGAATTTGTGTCTTCTCTGGTTCGTTCGTCCTTACTGCTTCCTGATGTTGGATATGGTTGGGTCCTGAAATGAATGTGGTTATTAAGAGAACATCAAGGAGCAGACAGCCTCTGTACTGCATGAGAACACAGAAACCTGGATGTGTAGACAATTTCATTTTACCTTTTCCACTTAAATGTTATTGCACTGTTCTGATTATTATTATTACCAGTCACTAGTTGCCTGTATCATTTGTTGCACCTTTTAATGGACTCTTTTTTTTTCTCCTTTTTATTTTTATTTTTACTTTAGTGACAGGGTCTTGCCCTGTTACTCAAGCTGGAGTCCAATGGCATGATCATAGCTCACTGCAGCCTCCAACTCCTGGGCTCAAGTGATCGTCCTGCCTCAACCTCCTTAATAGCTGGAATTACAGGCACATGCCATCACACCCAACTAATTTTTTAAAAAGTTTTTTGTAGGGATGGGATCTTGCTATGTTGCCCAGGTGATCTTGAACTCCTGTCTTCAAGTGATCCTCCCACCTTGGCCTCCCAAAGGGCTGGGATTACAGGCGTGAGCCACTGTGCTTGACCATCTCTTATTTTCTAAATTAAATATTCCCAAAGCATCATAGCAAGATGACATACAGTTTATTTTTTGTGTGTGACTATTGCGATACACAATCAGAAACTTTTCTTTTCCCACCCCATGGCCTCATCTGCCAACCATACCCAAACCTGGTTTTCATGCTTAGTATCTTTTTTCTACCAGTAATAAAGAAGTTTACCATCTAAATTTGATGAGTTGAATGTTTCTGTTCAGGATTATCCTGGCTAATGATGAGTACCATCTTTTCAGGTACCATACTGTTGGGCAAACATCAAATGACTCAGTAAGAGTGAACGTGGAGATTAACATCTGGCCTTCTATGGTGGCTTCATAGTTATCTGGTGGGGTGACAATAGTTTGTTTAGATGGCAGACTAGATAATTCTTGAAGGAGTGATTACTCTTCCATGTAATCAGTAGGAGTGTAATGTTTTACATACCTGACTGTTATTACCACAGTAATTAAATAATCACTGGGAGCGAGCTGGGCTTATGCTGATGCCCTTATACCTCGGAACCTCAAGCCTCCTTGTAATGCTGACTTCAGGACTGGCTTAGGAGAGACTGTTTAGGTGCTGCAGTAACTAAATGCCCTTGGATAGGTCTCAAGGCAAACCTGCCTTAGACGGTGAATTTTGCTGAGCACAGCGATTATTAAGTAATAAGGCATTTTCCTCCTAAACCAGCATTTGTTAAATGCTCACTCTGTGGCAGATTACTCTGCTGGGGTTTTGTGGAAGTAATGCAAATATAATTGACATGGTTTCTGCTCACAGAAGTGGAGGAAGAAAAATGTGTACAAATAATGCAAGAGTATAAATTGAAGTCAGGAAAGGGAGAGGATGAGAGTGGCGGAAATGTTAAGTGTGTGCCAACTGTGAAGCCATTAGCTTCAAGATTTTAATCTGAAACAGGGCGTTTAAGGGATATAGACTCCTATCCCATCCCAAATGTCTGGCTGAGGTTGGAAGCTCACACAGACCTTAAAGGCGGGAGCACAGAATAATGGGCAAAGAGTCTTTTAAATGTCATTATAGAAGCAAGACATCCACACAGTGTTTCCCTGTGGATAGACACTTCTAGAGGCTTCATGACTATTACACAATACATTTTACAACTTCTGCTTTGTAATGGCCTCCTGACCCATTCTGTGAACTGCCTAAAGCAGTCATCTGATTGACTTTATACTCCTGTGTTGTTTTTATATAAAACCTGATTGATGTCCAGATCTAATACTAAATTTACTCATGAGACTTGACTCTAAACGACTTTTATTTGATTTTATCAAAATTATCATCTCCCTCAAAAGACGAAAGACTCATAACTCTCTAGGTGGATCATGGTGTTCCTGCTTTCAGTCTTTCCTCTTTCCAACCCATCCTCCATAGCGTGCCACTATGACATCTTTCCAATGGAAATATCTGCCCATTAGAAATAAACTTCTCATGAAACAGAGGTCTTGACTAGGAGTCTTGGAGCCATATTTAGTCTGTAGCTAAGTTTATTTGTCCCCTGCAGGTGTTTATGAGTCAACATTTAGGAACTGATTTTTTCATAATCTGGATTTCAGCTTCCCTTGAAAAATTGGAAGACACAGCCACCCTTGTCCTCTTTCTTCAAAGCAGTCATCAGCTGGAGCTAAGTAGCAGCTGTCACCATATGCTATAGATGGGTCATGCGTGCTCCAGTGCCCCTCTTCTAGAATATGCATTACATGGCCTGCCTCAGTTATCTACATTACCGTAGTCATTGCTTTTGTGACCCCTGACCTAAGGAATAGTCCAAGCCCCTTAGCATGGCACCTAGACTACCTACCAGCTGGTCACTTTTTCCTTCTCCATCCTCTTTCCTGCCACTCTTTGCACTTTGTGCTCCGGCAGCACCAAAGTGCTTGTTGCATTTGCCTGCTCCATCATGTTCTTGCATGCCTCTGTGTCCTACTCATGCTCATCTGTCCATTTTCCTCATCTTGCTTCCTCATTTGGATAACTCTGACTTACTCTATAGAATCAGATCACATGGCATCTTCTCCAGACTTTCCTTGGGTGCCATCTGCAGGAAACCTCCTCTCTCGCTCCCAGCCTCCTCATTCCTGGCACAAAGGGCAGCCCCTCACTGTGCTCCTTCCGCACTATAAATCCATTACTGACTTACATCAGTGTAATGAAATCATCCATGCACACACCCATGTCCTTCTTGACACTGTAAGCTTTGTAAGGGCCAGGACTCACTCCTCTTTATACCCTGTACCTTTCAGAGTAAATGGAACATTATGAAACAAAGGTAAACTTAACACTTAAAATAACTTACACAGACTCTGAAGGTCTTCATAATATAGAAATTCTAAGAAATGTTGATAGCATTAGAATTGTCCTTTCAAGGTAACTACTTGGAAAGAGACAATTCTGTGTTTGATACATTAATCATATTGCTCTCTATGAAACTGCATTTGTCTATTAGTATACCAGAGATTATCTCTTTGTTGTTGTCTTCTTCTCCTCCTCCTCCTGCTCCTCCCTTTTTTTTTTTTTTTTTTTTTTTTTTGTGAGGCAAACTCTTGCTCTGTTTTCCAGGCTGAAGTGCAGTGGTATGATCATGGCTCACTGCAACTTTGAACTCCTGGGCTCAAGTGATCCTCCTCAGCCTTCCAAGTAGCTTGCAACTAGAGGTGCACACCACCACACTTGGCTGTTTTTTTTCTTTTAATTTTGTAGAGGCGGGGTCTCACTTTGTTGCTTAGGCTGGTCTCCAACTCCTGGGCTCAAGTGACCCCACACCTTGATCTCCCAAAGTGCTGGGATTGCAGGAGTGAGTCACTGCACCCAGCCCTGTTTTGTTGTTTTCTGTCATGCTATTCATTTTTCTTTGGTGGAAAAACAAAGGTATATAGTTACAAGGTGCTATTAATTGACCACTTTGTGAATATTAAGGTTAATAATGCTTTCTGTCCCTTTTGTTAGCTAATCATAGATTAAATTGTAAAGAAATACAACTTCTCCTTGAGATCGGGACACAGTGGTTCTGAGAAACTGTACTCCCCCGCCCCCACTTTGTTAAAATGTGTATTTCTGGAGCCTGCAGTGACTTCTCTTCTTTTGGCTTTTCCACTGTAAAGGTAGAATTTCCTCCAGTTAAGGTTTCCAAACGAAATATAATCTAGTGTTTACCATTTATATTCCTATCGGATAAGTGATGATCTAGCAACTGTAATGTCCTTTTCTAAGTCATGAATCTTTTTGTTTTCCAAGAGGAGTCTTAGAATAAGAAATATGAATGCCCCTATAGAATCATTCTCATATATTTCCTTGTTTCTTTTTCTCTTTTGTTCTGTAAGGCTTGCACCATTGTCTTTTCCCAGTGTCCTTATGTGTGGCATTTTAGGGCTAGGCAAAAGGTTTCAGCCGTAAAATTTAACAGCTAGGGAGGCAAAAATGTATTTTAGAACAGTGGTATCAAAGATCCTTATTTTGAGGAGGAAATCTTGAGGTCAAATTCATTGGCATAAACTTTTATTTGCTGAAGAGATCTTAAATGTAATATTTTATTCAAAATGTTTATATAAAAATAATAGGGGATGGAGCAAGGATCACATCATCTAATGTATGTCTTGTACTCATTGGATTCTCTGTAACTATTTGAATAAATGAATACAGCTGTTCCCCAGGCATTATGTGTTATATAAGTAGAAATTACCACATGCGTTACTGTGTACAAGAGGAACATGATTTAACCTGTGTATAACCAAAGTTTTTGTATAGTGAGGTACAATATAAAGTGTAATTTGCTTGCTATATAAAACTAAAAGGCTGAAAAATTGTGTGCCTGTTTCCAGAGCTATAATTGATGGAGCTAAAAGAGCTGACTCCTCCAATCATAGGAACCAAACACAATTAAGTATTTACTTAGAGCCTCCCAGCTGATAACTCTTAGATATTATTTATTAAAAGATTATAGTCTGAGTTTGAATTGAATGTCCATTTCCATTAACATCTGTGTGTCTCCAAGAGCAACTTTAATTCGTTTTTACAGAAATTCTCCAGGTGGCTCCAGGCACCTTGACTATGTTTTTCATTTAGCAGAAACTTAACAGCAATGAAGGTGATTTTACTGAGAGACTCCATCTTAATTCTCAGATCATCTAGACGTTTAGGAAAAGCCCACTTTATGTTGCACCTTCCGTATGTTATTTTAAGTTTATGTTCTAGATTTGCCAATTTCAGAAGATAAGTCATACACCATTATACCCCAGAACCAGATGCCGAGGCCCAAAGTGTGTCACAGATGGACATAAGGCACTGTTTGAATGTTTACCAGAGCATTATTTGACATTTATGCCAACTGTAAAATGTAGGTCCTGTTTTTCAGGCTATCTGCCCAGCAATGGTTTGTTAGTAAGGAAATTCTCATATAATCTTTCTAGATTCCAAAGAATTTACAATCCCAGGTCCAGTGTGGAGTGGGAATGAAGTTCAGGAGTATAGACCCAGAAAAATTATCCTAACAGTTTTGATCTTGAATATATATGGTTTGGGGGACTAGATTCATTCTAAATTAAAGTTGCAGGCCTAATAAAGTAGTAAAAAGATATTAAAATACGAAGATTCAGCAGAACCTGTCATTCTAAAACCATTATTGGAACAACAGTATGGAGGCTCGAGCCACCTCCGTACTCCTAATAGGATTGCTTTCAAGGTCATCAGCTGAGTGTATGACCAAGAGGTGTCTTGGAGTTGGGCAGGAGGGAAGAGAGTTGGAATCTCTATTAGCCCCTTTTAAAAACTTCCCAAATAATGTAGCTTAAGATCTAAGTAAAAATGCAACTTTAAGAGAAGTTACCCCCTTACAAACAAGTTGTCGCCTCTGAGCCCCGATTTAGAACTATAGAAATTCAGAACCAGCCCTTATCAGGGATATCAGTTTACATAGTGGGAAAACAGGATACTAGGAAAGTTTCACCACGTTCACTAGTAGTCAGTGGGTACAGGTCAGAGTTTGCCACAGTTATTAGAAATCCAGGCTATATTTGGTGTGAGAAACTATGAAAAAAGTGCTTAGAAAAAAGTGATAGAAAAAGTGCTACATATGGAAATATGCACATTACTGTTATTAATATTTAAACTTTCTAAGCCTCAGATTCTCATCTGTGAAATGAAATGAATAAAATCATGCTCACAGGTGCTGGCAGGTATTAGAGAGAATACACAAGCACTTAGCTTATTCTCTGGAAAATAATTGGAGCTGATTATGTGACAATTATAATATTGGTAATTTATAACCAAATGTCTCACATTTTCTGATAACTTCTACTGACATGTTCTGTTGGGAGAATGGCCTGGTGGAAAGACCATCATGCTTGTCTGTGCCAAACCTTTTATAGAGATATTTTCCCTAATCTAATTTCTTTCCTTAACTTGTGAGTGAAAATTTCTAGGAAGGCTGCCTTCTTTCTTGTGTTGTTTTAGTCACTTTCCTACCATAGGCATATGTGACTGGATCTTTGTTCTGTGTTTGTTCATGTGAATCAGAAGTCCTAGCTGCCAGGTAGATTGCTCATGCAGTACCCTGTAATTTTGTTGTGTTAGATGAAGGAAATAAATTGCCATAATGTCAGATCACCTCACTTGTTATTTTAAATATGATTAAGGGAGTGTACCTGTTATTCCTTGGGATTAATGGAAAACTCTGATCTGCCTTAATCAGGGAACAGTAGCAGTGATCATCTGCCATTTTAAAAGCCAATTCAAAAGGATTTTTTTTTTTTTGCAAGGGTTTTTTTTTTTCCTTCTGACGTGGGGTGTGCATGTGCGCTCGTGTGCATGTATGTGAGTTGCTTGATGGCAATGTCCTATGCTAATGGACAGGTTTCTGCCAGTGGTTGAGATTATGGATGCTTACACTGGGGATGCCAAATGTATCCAGGCTTATTTTTGCAGGCTTATTTTCACATACTTATTTTCAGCACCAAGACTTCTTATTCTAAGTTTGGTTAGCCATCTTTTCTTTCAATACTTCTTGTTTCTCTGTGCTAGTCTTGTTTTGTTCTCTAGTCACTCAGAAGTAAGTGCTGTGAACACTTATGATGGAGAAAGCACCAAATTAAATGTTATTTGAGGCTATAATTGAACATATATATGCCAGCGGATCCGTGTCCTGGTGCAGTAGATACTTTTTCGCTTGGAGCTCTTCCCTCTACCTGGTATGTACTTCTGCTGCTTCTCCTCTCTCCATTTCACTCTCCCTGGTCAACACCTACTTGTCCTTCAGTTTAAATGTCATTTCCTTGGCCAGGCATGGTGGCTTATGCCTGTAATCCCAGTGCTTTGGGAGGCCAAGGTAGGAGGATCATTTGAGCCCAGGAGTTCAAGAGCAGCCCTGGCAACAGAGACCCCGTCTCTACAAAAAATACAAAAATTAACCAGGTGTGGTGGTGTGCACCTGTGGTCTCAGCTACTCTGGAGGCTGAGGTGGGAGAATCCCCTGAGCCCAAGGAGGTCAAGGCTGCAGTGAGCCATGATCGTAGCACTATACTCTAGCCTAGGCAGCAGAGTGAGACCTTGTCTCAAAAAAAAAAAAAAAAATTGTCATTTCCCTAAGGATGTCCCCAGACCAAGCTAGTCTCAGATTCTAGGCCCTTTCTTTCTCCAGGCAAATTGTGTATTAAGTGTTTGCTTAGTCGTTGTTTATTGTCTGTCTCCTCAACTAGACGAAGCTTCCAGAAAGCAATGAATATGTCTGTCAGATTCACACTGTGCCCCCAGCAACTAATACAGAGTCTAGTATGCACATACTTTCTTTTATTGTGCTTCACGGATACTGCATTTTTTTACAAATTGAAGGTTTGTGGCAACCCTATGTCAAGCAAGTCTGTTGGCGCCATTTTTCCAATAGCATGTGCCTACTTCTCATCTCTGCATCACATATTGGTAATTCTTGCAATATTTCAAACTTTTTCATTGTTATTCTATCTGTTATGGTAATCTGTGATGGGTGATCTTTGATGTCACTATTGTAATTGTTTTGGGATGCTACAAACCATGCCCACATAAGATAGGAAACTTAACAAATATTGTGTGGGTTCTGACTACTCCACCAACCCAGCCGTTTCTGTCTCTCTCCCTCTCCTCAGGCCTCCCTATTCTTTGAGACATGACAATTTTGAAATGAAGTTAACTAATAACCTTACGATGGCCCCTAATCTAAGTGCTCAAGTGAAGAATTACATGCCTCTCACTTTAAATCAAAAGCTAGAAATGATTAAGCCTAGTGAGGGAAGGCATGTTGAAAGCCTAGATAGGCTGAGAGCTAGGCCTCTTGCACCAAACAGCCAAGATGTGAATGCAGAGGAAAAGTTCTTAAAGGAAGCAAAAAGTGCTACCATGGTAAACACAAACGATAAGAAAGCGAAACAGCCTGAATGCTGATACAAAGAAGATTTGAGTGGTCTGGATAGAAGATCAAACCAGCCACACGTTCTCTTAAGCCAAAGCTTAATCCAGAACAAGGACCCTAACTCTCTTCAATTTTATGAAGGCTGAGAGGTGAGGGAACTGCAGAAAAAAAGTTTGAAACTAGCAGAGGATGGTCATGAGGTTTAAGGAAAGAAAGTGTCTCCATAACATAAAAGCACAAGGTGAAGCAGCAAATGCTGATGCGGAAGCTGCAGCAAGTTATCCAGATCTTGCTAAGGTAATGATGAAGGTGAGTTCACTAAACAACAGAGTTTCAATGGAGATGAAACAGCCTTCTGTTGGAAGAAGATGCCATCTAGGACGTTGATAGAGAGTCAAAGTCAGTGCCTGGCTTCGAAGGACAGGCTGAATCTCTTGTTAGGGGATAATGCAGCCGAGTCATTGCAATCATTGACTTGGAGTTGAAGCCAATGCTCATTTGCCATTCTGAAAATTCTAAGGCCCTTAAGAATTATGCTAAATCTACTCTGTGTGCACTCTGTCAGTGGAACAACAAAGCCTGGATGACAGCACATCTGTTTATAGCATGGTGTACTGACTATTTGAAGCCCGCTATTGAGACCCACTGCTCAGAAAAAAAGTTTTCTTTCAAAATATTACTGCTCATTGACAATGTACCAGGTCACCCTGATGGAGATGGACAAAGGAGGTCAATATTGTTTTCTTTTTTCTTTTCTTTCTTTTTTTTTTTTTTTGAGACAGAGTCTCGCTCTGTCACCCAGGCTGGAGTGCTGTGATCTCAGCTCACTGTAACCTCTGCCTCCTTGGTTCAAGCTATTCTCCTGCCTCAGCCTCCCAAGAAGCTGGGATTACAGGTGTACACCACCACACTTGGCTAACTTTTTGTATTTTTAGTGGAGACGGGGTTTTGCCATGTTGGCCAGGCTGGTCTCAAACTCCTGACCTCAGGTGATCCGCTTGCCTTGGCCTCCCAACGTGCTGGGATTACAGGCATGAGCCACTGCACCCGGCCACAAGGAGGTTAATGTTGTTTTCATGCCTGCCATCACAACATCCATTTTTCAGTCCATGGATCAAGGAATAATTTTGACTTTCAAGTCTTATCACTTAAGAAATATATTTTGTAAGGTTATGGCTGCCATAGGTAGTGATTCCTCTGATGGATCTGGGCAAAGAAAATTGAAAACCTTCTGGAAAGGATTCACCATTGCAGATGCCATTAAGAACATTTATGATGCACGGAGGGAGGTTGGTGTGCCAAACCCCTATTGACTCCAGCGGGCATGGCACCAGGTTCAAGACGCTGAAGAAGAGACCTAGAGCCAGCGAATGAGACATGGGTTTTACTGGGGACTTACGTACAGGTGAGAGAGTCCAGTGGTGGCAGACTGGGCAAAACCACCACCACCACTTGCAAAACACATGCAATGTATATAACATTTTCACTTAACACCCTCCCCCTAGCAACTTCCACCTGGCAAACCTCATTTAACCCAAAACAATGGGCCGTGATCCCCTGTATGGCCCATGTTCCACAGGATGCATCTGGGGCTCAGGTGTTCCTCATAGACAAGGAATGGATCTCTGGGTTGGCCACTTCTGAATACACATTGAGGTGCTCTGCCATACAGGGTTATTCTCAGGGTATACTCAGGTCGCATTATCACTGTCAGGTGCATCTACCATACAAAACTCAAAATATCAACATTAACAGGTGTTTGTAAGCAGTTGATCCCAACCTTCATGAATGACTTTGAGGGGTTTAAGACTTCAGTAGAGGAAGTAACTGCAGATGTGGTGGAAATGGCAAGAGAACTAGAATTAGAAGTAGAGCCTGAAGATGTGACTGAATTGCTGCGATTCCATGATAAAACTTGAACAGATTAGTTTCTTCTTATGGAAGAACAAAATAAGTGGTTTCTTGAGATGGAATCTACTTACGGTGAAGATGCTGTGAACATTGTTGAAATGACAACAAAGGATTTAGAATATTACATAAGCTTAGTTGATAAAGCAGCAGCAGGGTTTGAGAGGATAGAGTCCATTTTTGAAAAAAGTCCTGTGGATGAAATGCTATCACACAACATCGCATACAACAGAGAAGTCTTTCATGAAAGGAAGAGTTCATGGACTTGGCAAATTTCATTGCTATCTTACTTTAAGAAATTGTAGCTGGGTGCAGTGGCTCATGCCTATAATCCCAGTGCTTTGAGAGGCAGAGGCAGGAGGATCATTTGAACCCAGGGGTTTGAGACCAGACCGGGCAACAGAGTGAGAACCTGCCTCTACCAAAAACAAAACAAAACAAAACAAAACAAAACCTAGCTTGGTGTGGTATCACAAGCCTATAGTCCTAGCAACTTGAGAGGCTGATGCAGAAGGATTGTTTGAGCCTGAGAGGTCAAGACTGCAGTGACCTGTGGTTGTGCTACTGCACTGCAGCCTGGGCAACAGAGTGAGACCCTTTCAAAAAAAAAAGAAAGGGAAGAAATTGCCGCAGCACCCCAGCCTTCAGTGACTACTATCCTTATCAGTCAGCAGCCATCAACATGGAAGCAAGACCCTCCACCAGCAAAAAGATTACAACTCACTAAAGGCTCCAATGATTCTTCGTATTTTTTAGTGATCAAGTAGTTTTTAATGAAGTTATGTACACTGTTTTGGGACATAATGTTGCACACTTAATAGACTACAGCGTAACGAAAACACAACTTTTGTATGCACTGTGAAACCAAAAAATGTGTGTGACTTGCTTTATTGCAATATTTGCTTTATTGGGGTGGTCTGGAACTGAACTGGCAGTATTCTGAGGTATGCCTTGTTGAGGCTTCCTAAATCTTCATTACATCAACAGGTGTCACACCCTAGATAAAAAGTTGACAAGAATACATCCAACAATTTTTTACATCCATAATAGTCTTAGAAACTTTGGTATTTACTTTTTCCACTGAAACAGTTCTCTTTTTCTGTTGAGCTGTTCTGTAGAACTTGAAGGAAATTATTTCTAGGTGCTGATTCAAGACCTCTTAGTCCATGGGTGCTAAGCCAGATGGCAGAAGCCCAAATCTGGTTCCTCATAAGATAACTGATTGGAGGCAACACACTCTGGCCCTGCCGGCCAGAGAATGAGACAGCACAGCTGGAGAGGTAGTCTGTCTAGGCCTTTAAACATTCCAGGGTTCAGGACTTTGTTTTGAATCTAGCAAAGGCCTGGAGATATCAGATCAATCACCACCCTGCCTAGTGATAATGACAGTGAATTTTGTATTAACAACCTTTGTCCACTAGCCTTTATGCAGGGATGACTTGTTTGTTTTCGGCTAGAGGACATTGGCTTGGACAGTCTGCAGTGGCTTACTTGGATCAAATTCTAGAGCTAGACCATTCCAGAAGTACCTTCTACCATCGTTTTTCCTTGAACTGCCAGAGCTTATTATAAAATGTTCATTTCGTGTTTGTGGCATATCCTCATTACAGCCATGTTTGAATTATTATAAGTATTTTCTTTCCTTTTGCACAGTTGAAATTCAGTTATCATGACCATATTAAGTGTAAGCCAGGGAGAACTTGCATACACAAATCCTTAGTGATTTAAACTCCCACTGAGCTCATGACTAATAGTGTCCCTCACTCCCACCTGCTGCTCTGTGGATTAGGAAATATCGTGGAAAGTGAACTGGAGCTGCTGCTAATTTAACAAAGTCCACTGTGTACCTAGCCACATTCCCTCTAGTTCTCCACCTATTCAGTGCATCTCATTAAGCCACCCTCACAAATTTCCTTTTATGCTTCTCTTTTATAATACTATCTCTGCATCTGCCTTTTTTTTTTAAGGCCCAGAAAAACAGGTTCTTTGTGGGTAGACAGTTCCTGGTGCACACCTTTCATTCAGCACTGTAAAGATGCAAAGTGGCAACTGAGATATTAGGATTCAAAACCTCAGCACTCTGGATTTTTACCCTGGGCTTGGGGAATCAAATTTTCTTTTTATGAATTTGCTAGCTCTGATTCTTCTGTGACACCACAGTAGAAAATCCTATCCTAATTCTTAATGGTATTGTTCAGAATCCTATAACTTCCCCTTACCCATCTAGTAGTTTAGAATACCATAACATTAAAATTAGTATGAATTTTGAGTGGAACTCCAAACTGACCTCTTATATCAACACTTCTAATCATCAGCCAAATTTTCTCACAATCTAAGTAATTTCAAAATTATTCTCACTCCACTGCCATAAGTTTCAGTGACACACACATCTACTTTGATGCTGCATGACCTTCACTTGAACTTCGTTCAGCCAGCTGTGTGGGTTTATGCTGGGACTTGTTTCCACACCACCTATGATATCATGAACTCAGAAATTCTCCTAGGTACCCACAGACTTCAGATTCAGCAAACAATGATTTGCTCCCTACCCTATGCTAGATGTTTCCACACGCAGTAGTCTTCCGCTTGTCCTTCTAGGAGCCTCAGTCGATGCCTGAAACTTCAGATGGTACCAACCCCTATATGTATATACTATGTTTTTTCTATACATACCTGTGATACAGTTTAATTTATAAATTAGACACAGAGATTAATAACAATAATAAAATATAGCAATGTACCGTAATGAAAGTTATATGAGTATGGTCGCTCCCAAAATATCTTACTGTGTTGTACTCACCTGTTTTCAGACTGTAGTTGACTGCAGGTAACTCAGAATGCAGAAAGCAAAACCAGCGATGAGGGTGGACTGCCGTGTGTGAGCTCATCCTCCTACCTGAAGAAAAGCCTCACACCTTCTGAACCTTCATCCTCTCCACCACCCCCAGGCTTCTGAACCCCCTGTGTTCTCACAGTTATGAGTCCTCCTTCCCACTCACTGGTGTTTTGTCAAGCCCAGAACTCACGGGTAACCATTTCAAAGATGCACTTGCAATGATGCCTGGGCCTTCCTTGCAGGCTGGAGTGTCCCCTCATAGCCTCCTGTTTCTTCTTTAGGTCTGTGGAGTGTTACTGTGAGACTCCTAAAAACCAGCTGTGTGGGTCGTTTCTACTTTCTTATCCTCTCACCATCAGCTGAGCCCAATTTGCTGCTAGCCAGTTGTCAAATCACATCACAGGGATGCTCACCCCATTTTGTCTACTGTATGTCACTCTTTTGCCCAGGCTGGAAGTACAGTGGTGCGATCTTGGCTCACTGCAACCTCCACCTCCTGGGTTCAAGCAATTCTCCTGTCTCAGCCACCCGAGTGGCAGGGACTACAGGCACACGCCACCACACCCAGCTAATTTTTGTATTCTTAGTAGAGACAGGGTTTCACCATGTTACTCAGGCTGGTCTCGAACTCCTGACCTCAGGTGATCCACCTGCCTCGGCCTCCCAAAGAGCTGGGATTACAGGCATGAGCCACCACGCCCAGCATGTACCTCAATCTTAACATCTAATATTTGCTATGAATATTGAGGATGTTTTAAATTAGCTTCCAGGCAGGGCACCATAGCTCACGCCTGTAATCCAATGCTTTGGGAAGCAGAGGCAGGAGGACCTCTTGAGCCCAGGAGTTCAACACCAGCGTGGGCAACATCGTGATACTCCATCTCTGCAAAATTAAAAAATAGCCCAGCATGGTGGTGCATGTATGTATTCCCAGCTAACTCAGAAGGCTGAGGTGAAAGGATTGCTTGAGTCTGGGAGATTGAGGCTGCAGTGAGCTGTAATCATGCCACTGCACTCCAGCCTGTGCAACAGAATGAGACCCTGTCTCAAAAAAAACAAAAACAAAAACCGAAACTGGGTACAGTGACACATGCCTGTAATCCTAGCACTTTGGGAGGCCCAGGTGGGAGGATTACCTGAGGCAAAGAGTTTGAAACCAGCCTGGGCAACATAGCAAGACTGCATCTTTACAAAAAAACTTAAAAAAAGAATAAGTAGCTTCTACATCATAATTTACTCTCTTGACTAGAGGGAGAAAATAGGTGGAAAGACATATAGCCTGTATTATTCTAATTTAAAGTTCAACAGGAAAGAGAAGAATGAGGAACTTCTGTTTTCATTTGATATGATTTTGAAGAAGGAAGAGGTTAATGTTTAAAAAGGACTGTTGGCCACTGACATTGGATTTCACTAAATCCTGAGTGTCAAAGGTAATTGCAGTCATGTGGCTAGTGACATAGTTTTTTGGTGAAGCGTTATCAAGAGGAGCAAATTGAATGCTCCAGCCCCATCTGAGGATTTCTTGGTTATTTATTGTGAGCCATTATAACTACAGATGCTTCATGAGAGAGTTAATATAATTACTGGTCTATATCTTTTTACTTTAGGAGAACAGAGTTAAAGAATGAGTCCATTACTGTTTCAGGTGATGTGTTTAGAAAGCAGAGCTTTAATTCAGGACTTAAATGGTATTAAATGGTGTTTCTTGAATTCCATTCTTCTGACACTTACTGTCATAATCATTTGTAGTGAAACCTATGTAGTCATTCCCAGTATCCCGGATTTGGTTTCTTCCAAGATTAGATACACTTTAATGAGTAGGTAAATTTCCTATTTCAGTTTCTCTTTAGTGTATTTTATCTTCAAACTTTACTGTGATATTTTAGTGTGAACATTAAAACAAAAAAAGGAAAACCATCCTGGGTTGCGACTGATGGTTCATCCTGGACCAGTCTATGGCATTTAGCATTATCTTTTCTTTTATTGGGACCCTGAAACTTACAGTTTATGAGACTTAGAAGTTGATTGAAGAGAAGCAGGCATCCCTGTATGAAGTCATAGCAGGTATATCAACACAAAGCTTGGGACAGTTAGGCTCACAAAAAGTATTGGTGCCCAAATTCAGAATGCTTGATCTCTGTTAAGTTAACATTTGATAAAAAATTAATTTCTTTATCCTGATGCTGATGAAGATCTCTTCTGAGAATCACAGCGATGCTTCAGGACTCATAATGATGTGACAAATCTTTGTTACTGTGGTCTCTGATGAAAACCAAATTTTCTTTTCTTTCTTTTTTTTTTGAGACAGTGTCTCACTCTGTTGCCCAGATTGGAGAGCAGTCGTGTGATCTTGGCTCACTGCAGACTCCACCTCCCCAGGCTCAAGTGATCCTCCCACCTCAGCCTCCCATGTAGCTGAGAGTACAGGCATGCGCCACCATGCCCCGCTAATTTTCGTGTCTTTGTAAAGATGGAGTTTCACCATGTTGCCCAGGCTGGTCTCAAACTCCTGAGCTGAAGCGATTCACCCACCTCAGGCTCCCAAAGTGCTGGCATTACAGGCGTTCACCACTGCACCCAGCCTGAAAACCAACTTTCTAACAGGCAAATTGGGCAAGTTAGGTTTTAATGTACTAGGAGTAGCTCTGAAATTTTAAATTTGGATGTGTGTCAAAGAATTTGTAGAATTGAGGGAGCTTGCAGTGTGTTGTGGTGTCTTGGAGGCCATACGGTGTAGGAGTTAAAACTTGGACCCTGGAGCCAGTCCAGAGCCCATTTTTGCCTCCTCCTAAACATATGCTTCAGGCAAAGTACTTACAATTTCTGTGCCTCACTTGCTTTATCCATAAATCAGGGCTAGTAGTGACACCTATCTCATAGGGTTATTAAAGATTAGGTAGAATAATATCTAAAACATGCTTGTAACTGTGCCTAATCAGGCACTAATCAAGCAGCCTGTAAATGGTAACGAATGTTATTAATATTTGGAAAGCTTTCTTAGTTCAACAGCTTTATCTTAGTAGTTTTAAGAAACCAACATTTCTGCTAAGATGTCTAAATTTTGTGTTTTTTTAAATGTCTTTTCTTAAATTTAAAAAGAAAAGAATTATTTAAAAAATAAAATTTGTTTTTTCTTTTTTTTTTTTTTGAGAATCTTCTCCTGGAAGGATGTCTAAATTTTGGAAGACTTGAAACAAGTTAAAAGAAATTTGTATCTGGTCTATGAGAAAATTGAAATCAGTAATTCTGACTTTAGGCAGGTTACTACCCCCCTTCCCATCCTTCTCTCTTGTTTTCTGGATCTTCTGCTTGGCCTCCAGGAGTCCAGAGAGGGAACTGTGGGATGTGAAGACTCATTAAATTCACATGAGGTATCCTTTAAGCCCTCCATTGAGATTGACCCCCGCTTAAGTACATTTCAGCTCAAAACGCTGCCTTCCCCCACTTTTCTGGGGAGCAGGGATTACTTTTCTTATAGCCCCTGTTAAAAGAAAACTCCAGAAAAGTTAAATTCAGTGGAGTTTAATTGAGCAAAAAAACAGAAACGATTCACGAATCAGGCAGCCTCCAGAATCACAGCAGATTTGGAGACTCCGGGGTGCCTCATGGTCAGAACAAGTTTATGGACAAAAGGGGTAAAGTGATTTACAGGAATTGGAAGTGAGGTTCAGAAACAGTGCGATTGGTTACAGCTTGGTGTTTGCCTTATTTGAATGCAGTTTGAACACTCAGCAGTCTATGAGTGATTGAAGTATGGCCGCTGGGATTGGCCAACACTCAGCTATTGTTACAGGTGCATATTACTAGTTAGGTTTTCAATTTTGTCTGCCTATTAAGCTAGGTTACAGTTTGTCCACAAGGACTCAAATATAGAATGAAGTCTTCAGGCCATATTTAGTTTGCTTTAACACCCGCCTCAAGCTTCATTCCTTTTTGGAGGTGAAAGGAATTTATCCAGTGTTCTTGCACGTCAGTGAAGGAAACCTTTCCAGTGAAAAGGAGTCTGTTGACCTGCCTAGGCTGGACCATTTCCAGTATCAACCTGGGCCAACTCCCAGTACTGAGGCTGGAAGAGCAGATGCTGCCTGATAAATAATCTTTTATTGTTTCCAGAAATTTCCCAAAGCTTATAAACCTTAAAATATCCTGAATTATCTAAAACTGTGGATTGTGTCCTCTAAAAACTCCTACCAATGCCCTTCCCTCCCCACATTTCTCTTCCCTTCCCTACAGGTGACCTTCAAGTGTGGTTTGTGTAAAGTATTATTAGTTCCAGCTATTTAGTGACCTCTCCTTTCTCAGTGAAACCTAATACCATCCACAGTAATGATTATGCATGTCTTTAGGTAGGGATTAACTTGTTACAAGTTTTCTTTGATTACCACAGTCATCTTATGTATATTCAATTCTCCCTATTTGATATTGTTATATTATACAGTATATCAGTGGAAAGATGTGTTGAATTGAGATGAGGCTGTTAAAAAAAGGTTTTCTAGGAAAACATAAATTGGCATTTACTCAAGAATTTTCTTTAACATTACATTCAATTAAAAACACAGATTTTTTTTGTTGTTGATTTGACAAACAACAAAGAAATTTCTCAAGGTTAAATACATTATTAAATCTTCTTTACCAATCACTTTGGTTTTGTTACATCAGCATGTTTATAAAGGTTTTCTGAAGGAAAAGATTATATCAACATACACTTCACAGGCAATGTCTAATGGTTGTTTTTCCCACAGTGGAAAAGATACTGTGGTTACATGAACTACATTTAAAATTCCTTATTTTTGCTACTTGCCTTATTTTGCTACTTATTTATATATAATAAGTCCTATATATAAATTATTAGATTTTTATTTTTTTCAAACTTTTAAGTTCAGGGGTACACGTGCAGATTTGCTATAGAGGTAAACTTGTGTCACGGGTGTTGTACAGATTATTTCATCACCCAGGTATTAAGTCTGGTACTCATATGTTTCTGGATCCTCTTGTCCTCCGGTAGGCCCTGGTGTCTGCTGTTCCTTTCAATGTGTCCCTGTGTTCTCATCATTTTTCTTTTACTTCTGACTTTTTATAACTTGAAAATAATCTCAGATGCCTAGCGATTGTCTAGCTATAGCAAATATTTTTATTGGAACTTATTATCCTTGACAACCACTTTTATAATAGCATTGTGAGGCAAACAGTACTTTTACATCAGACACACAAAAATGGGGACACTAAAATTAGGACATTATGGCTAATGTTCATCTCTCTCTCCCTTCCTCTCCCTATCTCCCTTCCGAGGGAGAGAATATGTACCCTTGCAGTCAATTTCTGTAATTTTACTATATATATACACACACACACATTACATGGAAATGTAATATGTAATTGAGTTCTTAAAACAGTGTTCAGGAAGATACTATTTTATGGCTTGCGAACTCAGCTTATTTCACCTTATACCTTGTTGTAAGATTATATGCCTTTCTCAGTCTTTTATTTTATCGTCTGTTTGGCCCTAAAAAAGGGAGTTACAATGTTTGCAAAATTATTTTAAAAAACAAAAGAAGCAGAGGGCCAACATAATAAATACTCATGGACCCCAGGACCCAGACCTTTTAAACACATTTTAAATATTTTGGCTGGGCATGGTGGCTCATGCCTGTAATCCCAGCACTTTGGGAAGCCAAGGTGGGAGGATCACCTGAGGTCAGTATTTTGAGACCAGACTGGCCAACATGGCAAAACCTCATCTCTTCTAAAAATACAAAAATTAGCCAGGCATTGTGGCACATGCCTGTAATCCCAGCTGCTTGGGAGGCTGGGCACAAGAATCGCTTGAACCTGGGAGGCAGAGGTTGCATTGGACCGAGATTGTGCCACTGCACTCCAGCTTGGGCAACAGAGCGAGACTATGTCTAAAAAATTTTTTTAAAGGTAAATATTTTATATTAAAAGATATATTTATGGGAAATGGGCTGGATGCGGTGGCACAGGCCTGTAATCCCAGCACTTTGGGAGGCCAAGGCGGGTGGATAGCTTGGGCCAGGAGTTCGAGATGAGCCTGGCCAACATGGTGAAACCCTGTCTCTACTAAAAATACAAACATTTGCTGTGGTGGCACCCACCTGTAGTCCTAGCTACTTGGGAGGCTGAGGCAAGAGAATTGCCAGAACCCAGGACGTGGAGGTTGCAGTGAGCCAAGATTGCACCACTGCACTCCAGCCTGGGTGACAGAGTGAGGCTCTGTCCCAAAAAAAAAAAAAAAAAAAAAAAAAAAAAGGATGTATTTATGGGAAATACAAATTATTATGGCTAATTTCGTCATTTCCTGTGTATCCTTCCATAGTCTCACCTCCTTCCATCTCTCTCCCTGTTTCCCTATTTCCCTTCCCAGGGAGATAATATGTACCCTTGCAGCCCATTTCTGTAATTTTACCACATATATATATATCTATAAATAATACATCATTTGTGTGTTTAAATTGACATAAATTATGTCATATTAACATATCAGTTTGCTACTTTTACTTCCCCTACTGAAGTTTTAAAATACCCATCCCAAGTGATAAATATAGTTTAAGTGCTGCCTAGAATTCTGTAGTGTGACTTTACTGCAGTTTATTTACTATTCCCCAATTGATGAATGGAGAAGTTGATTATAGTTTTGTTTTTTCACTTTGTTGTGACTACAAATCGGCGCAGCAGTAACTTTTTATAGTGCTCTCTTTTAGCATATGTGCAAATATATATTCCTAGAAGTGGTATGTGCTGTGCATTTTCACATGCCAAATTGCCTTCCGAAATAGTTTTATCAGCATACTTCTGCCTGCAGCTCATGGCAGTCCCTATTTCCCCATATTCACTTTCACTTGATTTAGTAAGACACTTTGATTTTTGAGAATTGGATGGCTATAAAATGGTATTTAGTTTTAATTAGCAAAATTAAACATTGGTCAATGTAGATTTTTTTAAATAATGGAAAAGACAGCACTGTTTAGGTGGGTTTTTTTCCCCTTAGGGGAAGGCAAGAGAAATTGCTGCATCAGTAATCTGGTATAAAGCTAATTGTTTTCCTAAGGTATGCCGAGTCACTGGGGGAGGAAACAGATGGTACCAGCACTGTGCGGATCTGTGGGAAGGGCAATTATCATCTCCATTGACATGGCGGGTCAGGGTTAGAGCCAGGTTTCAGATTCTTCTTCTCCCCCCCGCCGCCTTTTTTTTTCCCCCTCAGAAATCCTTGTTTGGACAGATTCTTCTTTTGGAACCACATCGAGTTGACAGACCTGAGCCTTTGGTTTTCTCTTCTTCTTGCTTCACTTCCTTTTGGTCATTCAGCATCAATACTATTAGGTGGGCAGAGAAAAAGCAAAGTACATAAAAAGTTAAGTTGGCCGCCTTCTTTCAGAATAAAGGAGGGAAAGGGAGAAGGCACCATTTGGGGAAGATTTCTGAGGAGAGCATGTATTGAAAACTTTGCTTAAGGTTAGATTTGGTAATTATTTCTGGATTTCCATTATTCATGTAGTCCTTGGGCCTGATTAGCATTTGTAAAGTATAAACTCTACACATGCAAGGCATTAGCATGAATAATTAAAAGGTAGGGAGTTAGCTATCCATGACTGTGGTTTTCTTTTATTATTATAGAGTCTATTTTAGTTAACAAGAGGAAGCTTAGACTTGCAGACTGCTGGTCTGGCAACCTCAGTTTTGCTTTCAGCTCAGCCACATATCATGATGCATTGTATGGCTGCCTTATTTTCCTGGAAAAAGAAAGTTACTTTGCTGGGAAAAAAAAAATCAGTATTCTGTGCACTCTATTCATATCAATTATAAGAGTACAGTCTGAATTCCTGAGAGGAGAGCTCTGCTTAGAGTAAGCATATCAAATTAACTGTAATTATTATTGTACTTATAATTTAAAACTACCTTGGTCTTTGTTATAACCCATTGATTCAGGACCCATCAGCCCCTACAAAATATCGCTCCCCAAATTTTGGACATTTCCCAGGGGTATCTGATGTGCTCACAAACCAGTCCTCTCCAGGAATGCCACATTCATCCTGGAAGCATCTTCCCGCCGGTGCTCTGTGTGCCACTCCACTACTTATGCTTTGCAGTTATGTTTCCCATACTGGGGTTCCACAAGGCACTCCTAGTGCAGGCCTTTAATGACTGTGCCAACAAAAGAGTGTTTCTAATTCAGGTTACTTTTGAACTTGTAAGAGCCTTTAGTATTTTATTACGAATCACAAAGAAAGGAATGTAGTATACTTATCTGGCCAGGGAATAATTCTGTGTGGGATGTCTATGTGTGTATACCACTTTAGGAAATTACGTAGCATGTGTATGCGTTTGTGTGTGCACACACAGAGCACTTCCTAAGAGATTCTTCATTTGCTGCTCCTTGGTACAAAAGCCATGAGCTGGGTCTATTGTTGCAAATGGATGAATTACACTTTTAAAATGGCTTTTGGTAGATTCCTTGACAAGCCCTGGTGTATTTAATTTTCTCTTAAAGTCAAAATTGGACCCCTGCTACATAAAAAAATCTATAAATCTAACTTGGCTGTTGGTGAAAAATGCACAAAAAGGCATCTCAGCATTTTCTAGTTCTTGGTTTGGAATCTAGTGGCAAATACTACTACCTCTGTGAATGCCAGGCTCTGGTCCATGAAGCCATGGCTGCCTGTGGCCCTCTGAATTCACAGGAGGAATCTTTCCTTATTCTGCAGCCTCACACCCAGACTGTGATCCTCCCTTCCTACTCCAGATGTTCCAGTGAGTAGAGCAGAAGAGAAAATTTGTGATGGGAACTTAATGGCTTCATCTGGAGCCTTATCTGAGAGCTGCATGTGAGCAAGCCATGGTGGATCTGTCTATTCTCTCTGTTCTGGAAGGATGAGTGCAATGAAAGTTGTCATGCTGTGGTCTGATCATTGCGTAACTTAAGTTTGACATGTGCAATATATAAAAAAAGCCATCTGGGCATAAAAATTGGATAAATAACTAGGGTAAAATAAATGATAAATAAGATTAATGAGACAGGAGTGGAAGGGAAAATCTGAAAAAATTTCCATTTCCAGCATTATAATATTTAGTTAGTAAGAGAAATGAGAACCACCATCATGAGTGGAGCACTTACCATGTGGAAGCCATGAGGGTGTTCTCTTAAGGGAGGTATTTACCCCATTTTACACAAGGTAAACCTAAACCCGAGGGTGAAGTAACTAGCAAGAAATATACACAGCTAGCAAATGGTGGAGCAGCTTTCAGGCCCCTCTGACTCCAGGCCACCTCCTGGCCCTGTGATAAGAATATAAGAACTGGAGAGGAAGTGAGTGCTTTTCATGAGGGAACAGACCTCCAGGGGTCTGTTGCCCAAAGCTTCATAGTGACTGGTCACTGTTCTGCTTCTCTGGCTACTGAATTAGTGTCAATTAAAATAAATACATGTGGCAAACTGTTTCAACATGGAAGAGAATTAAGGGAAACATTTCAGGTTTTTAGTTCTACTTTGGAAATAATATTATTCTTTATTTTTCTTTTCTCAAAAGGAGCATGTGATTATGTTTAGAAAGTTTGTAAAACATAAAATTTACATTGCAATGAGGGTAATCACAATAATAAGATTCTTGGAAAACTCCTGTTGACATGTGGATGTATTTTTTTTCCGTCTTTTTCTGTGCATCTTCCCAATGATTTGGAAATTAGAGGCTCTGCTTTAAAATCTACTAATGGTTATACTGTAAAAGATTTTTCTTCAAATCTTACATTACCTGACAGTGACAAAAATATTTTTATTCTGCTTTGTAATAGATGAGCTTTTTCTCTTCTTAAAAGAAAAAATTAGAGAAATAATTAAGACCTGGAATATGGGATTACTCGTAAATCAAAGCGGATGTTGAAACACCTGATTTTTAAGAAGCTGTTAGAAGTTTGCTTTTTCCCATTCAAATCCCTTTGGGATTCAGGTAGATGCACTTAGTATAACCACAAGTACAACACTTTGCTACGTCAGCATTCCTATGTTTAGAGGACAATAGTATGTCTAACATTACTATAAAACCTGAAAAGAATTTGATTTATTTAGAGTTACTTTCAAAGTGATTCAAGATTAGTGAAAAGATTTTTACTAAACTTAGGGCAGTTCTATGCAACAGCGAGACAGATCCTCCGTAAGTGTACAAACACACTTAGATGTTAAGAGATTAATTAAAAAACAAGTCAAATATTAGTATGTTCCATAAAGAAGGAATTGAGAAGGAAAATTCCATTTGAAGAATCAATGGTGAGACTGTGAGCAACAGTTTTCCTGGCCTGGGATGCCAAC
This sequence comes from Gorilla gorilla gorilla, assembly GCF_029281585.2. Lineage (NCBI taxonomy): Eukaryota > Metazoa > Chordata > Mammalia > Primates > Hominidae > Gorilla > Gorilla gorilla. The sequence goes on along the minus strand of NC_073229.2, from coordinate 160,695,883 downwards.
GAAAATTGTAGAATTTGAAATTTTTATTGGGATAATTGTTTATAATAATTGCCAGTATTTATTGAACACTTGCTATGTGCCAGGTACTTTGTATAGATAATTTAATTTTAATCCTCACAATAATCAGATGATAAAGGCAGCTACTACAATTTCCTTTATATATGACTAAATTGAAACTCAAAGAGGTTAAGTAACTTGCTCAGAATCACACAACTAGGAAGTGCTGGAGTCTGAACTAGAATACAGGTCTGTCTGACTCAAAAGTCCACTCAACTGTTTTTGTTTGTTTGTTTGTTTTTGAGAAAGGGTCTCTCTCTGTCACCCAGGCTAGAGTGCAGTAGTGTGATCATGGCTCACTGCCAGCTTGACCTCCCAGGCTCAAGCAGTTCTCCCGCTTCAGCCTCCTGAATAGCTAGGACTATAGGCATGTGCCACCATGCCCAGCTCATTTTAATTTTTGTAGAGATGAGAGCTCCCTATGTCGGCCAGGCTGGTCTGGAACTCCTGGACTCAAGCAATCCTCCTGCCTAGGCCTCCCAAAGTCCTGGGATTACAGCTGTGAGCCACTGCACCTGGCCATTCAGGGTTTTTTAAAACTGTAAAAGGTTTGTAAAAACAAAACACAGAGAAGAATGTACAACATACTTGTGGCCCGGAAGCCTAAAGTATTTCCTGTCTGGCACTTTATAGATTAGGCTTGTTGACCCCTGTCTTAGCTCTTTCTCTGTCTGGGGAGATAAGTAGTGGAGTGATCAACGGCATCAGTTGTGGAATTGGAGGGCTCTGCATTGGCTTCAGGCTGTTACTGTCATCAGCTGTGTAACTAGGCACCGTTACGTAACCTCTGAGCCTTGTTTTTCTCAAACCCTGTAAAATGGTGATAACAGTACTTACCTTGGGGTTATCGCATGAAGCCCCATATTAGTTAGGATTGTGAACAATAAATGAAACTATTGGCACATGTAAATCATGTGTTCAGAGGAGGTGGGTGGGTTCTTTTTCTCCTTGGAAGTGAAGAAGTCACAGAGCCTCAGGGCTGCTAGCCCAAAGAGGAGGCCAGAGCTAAGAAATCTCAGGCCGGACAGGATGGCTTATGCCTGTAATCCCAGCACTTTGGGAGGCCAAGGCAGGCGGATCACCTGAGGTCAGGAGTTCAAGACCAGCCTGGACAACATGGTGAAACCCCATGTCTACTAATAATACAAAAATTAGCAGGGCGTAGTGGTGCCTACTTGTAATCCCAGCTACCTGGGGGTTACCTGGGGGGCAGAGGCACGAGAATCTCTTGAACCTGGAAGGCAGAGGTTGCAGTGAGCTGAAATCATGCCACTGCACTCCAGTCTGGGTGACAGAGTGAAACTACGTCTCAACAAAACCCAAAAAATCTCAGCGAAATGGAGCTAGTATCCTAATGACTTCCTGAACTTTCAGATCAAACTGAAGCCTTTTCTACTTTTGGGACTGTCAGTTGTGAATGCCTATAAATTTCTTTATTATTTAAGTCAACTTCGTTGGGTTTTCCATATATATATATATATACACACACACACACACACACATTGCCATGTAGGTACAATTGCCCAAGCCACCTGTGACCGAATGGCTTGTGGGATCTCTTGGTTCACACAGTCTTTCATCTCCTCCATCTTCCATCTCTTCCCTCTTAGCTGATGTTTGGGACTCTACCTTTCATCTCCCTCTAACCACCAAACATTCTCAATCCATTTCCTCTGCACAGATAAGCATGTTCCCTTAGACACAGGTGCATGTGAACACCTGAGTCTCAACTCACAGAGACTTCTGGTTTTCATTTCATTTTAGAACCAGCGTCTGCACTGTCTTGTCCAAAGTCAGTTGGAAAGAAGTACATAAATTTGTGACTGTTTCTCCTTTCATCTCCCTTCCTATCCATGAATCGGGCAGGTCCTGGTGTTCCCAGTGTCCTCAGTTACTTGTGCTACTCTATGTACGGGCCCTATTCCCTCTACTCCTATCCTATCATCATGCTGATGATGAACATCACAGTTTTTAAGTGTTCCTCTAAAAGGCAGATGGGTTTAACTTTACAGTATGCAAATCTAAATATAGGATTCTTTCTTTGTATCTGAAGAGGGATCCCTAAAACTTTTGGGGTCCACAAATTATCAAGTATATGTGTATGTCCTAATGTGCATTTTTCTGGGGAAAAGGTGTAGCTTTCATCATCTTCTCAAAAGGACACATGACCTAAGAAAAGGATAAAGTCTCTCACCTTTGTCAGTTGAGAAAAATAACAGGTCTCCATCATTTTAGGAGGTTTATTTGTCAAAGTTAAGGATATGTGGTCAGGAGTCAGGTCTAATGCCTTTCTCCAAAGATGATTTTGAGGGCTCCAAATTTAAAGGGGAAAGAGTGGTATATTGAGAAGTACACAATTTTCATGTAAGAGAGGGGCTAGGGAAAAACAGTCATTCATGCCTTTGTCTGGCTCAGTGAATCTGCTTGCCTTTTTTTTTTTTTTTTTTTTTTTTTGTGACAGAGTCTGGCTCTGTCACCCAGGCTGGAGTGCAGTGGCACGATCTCGGCTCACTGCAGCATCCACCTCCTGGGTTCAAGCGATTCTCCTGCCTCAGCCTCCTGAGTAGCTGGGATTACAGGTGTGTGCCACCACGCCTGGCTAATTTTTGTATTTTTAGTAGAGACAGGGTTTCACCATGTTGGTCAGGCTGGTCTCGAACTCCTGACCTCGTGATCCGCCCACCTTCAGCCTCCCAAAGTGCTGGGATCTGCATTTTTTTTTTTTTTAAGTAAGATGACATAGACATGGGGTAGAGGAAAAATGCAGGGAATATGCATTTTACATAAGATAACAAAGACAAAATGGGGCAGGGGAACAATCAGATTGCATTTGCATCTGGTGGGTGGTGTGGGGAGGTGGCTGCACCTGCAAAGATAAACTACCAATTTACACTGCCGTGGCGAAATTTTAACAAAAACACCTTAAAGATCTTGCAGCTCACTAGGAATTTTCTTGTGGGCAAAAATATTGGGGAGGCCTGTAGCTTTTCATCTTGTAGCCATCTTATTTAGGAACCAAAAAAGGGGAAGCAGGTTTTTATGACTCAGTTCCCAGCTTGCCTTTTGCCTTTGGCTTGATGAATTTGGGGTCCCAAGATTTAATTTCCTTTCACACCTTATAGGGCTTTGGTGAAAAAAGTGAAAGGGTGAAAGGATGTAGGAGAAAAAAAGTTTATAACCTATTTCACTATATTACCTAGCAGGGTCCCCCGTCTCAGATATTTAGTACAGGGCATGAAGATAGAGAAGAGGCCAGGAAGAGAAGAAACTTTTGTTCAGTGAAACCAGTAGAGAGTGAATGAAGCCAGTCCCTGAGAGAAGGAAATGAAGGGCAACATTAGCAAGTACCTTCTATGTGCCAGAACTTGGGCTACGTGCTGTAATTTTTTATTTAATTCTTTCCAGGATTTATTGATGTGATGGTAAGCACTCAGGCTTTGTAACTAGTCAGAAATACAGCTAGACCCAGATCTGAATTCTGGCTCATTATTTTCCTCTGAGATCCAACTTGCCTATAACATCTGAAACCCAGTTTTTTTCCATTTGAAAATGAGGTTAAGACCACTTACTAAATTTGCATGAAGATTGGGGATTATTTATGGAAGTTTTAGGCATGCAGCAAATAATATCAAATATGATATTATCATCATATTTCAGAGAAGGTAAGGTTGACACTTGGGGGCTGGTTGGAAAACCAGAAATGGGAGCTGGCCCTGAGATGGGTTCCCAGGGACTACTTAGCCAAGAGTTTAGCCCCAGTCATTCTACAATCCCTTCCTTTTGGGAGTTGGCCTTCTCTTCTTACCCCCAAGGTTCTGACAGCCATCACTGTTGCTTTGGAGTTAGGAGAAGCTCTGTCCTCATACAGCAAGAGAGAGATATGTTCCTGGCAGCTCAGGTTGAAACTCTGGCCCAGGGAAATATCACTACATGATGGCACAGAAAGCAGTACTTTACGTTATAGGTTAGGTTATGGATCAAATGGGCTTTATTTTATTCATTTTTTTTTTTTTTTTTTGAGATGGAGTCTCGCCCTGTCGGCCAGGTTGGAGTGCAGTGGCGCGATCTCCGCTTACTGCAGCCTCCACCTCCTGGGCTCAAGCAATTCTTCTGCCTCAGCCTCCCGAGTAGCTGGTAGCTGGAATTACAGGCGTGTGCCACCACTCCTAGCTAATTTTTTTTTTTTTTTTTAGTAGAGATGGGGTTTCACCATGTTGGCCAGGCTGGTCTCAAACTCCTGCCCTCAAGAGATCCACCCGCCTCAGCCTCCCAAAGTGCTGGAATTACAGGTGTGAGCTATTGCACCTGGCCTCAAATGGACTTTGGTTAGCCTAGGAGCCAAGTTAACATATGTAATATTGTTTCTGTTGGGGAAATATTTTTAAATGCCAGTTAAATGCCATGTTCACATGTAGGGGACTGCCAGTACTGGTAAGTATATATGTATAATGGTATATGAAAATTGATAGGATCTTGTGGAATAGTATCTTAAGTAAAAAGAAAAAGAGAACCAGAGAAACATGACATTGACAAATGTTTACACTTTTTCCCCACTGTTTGTTGAGTGTTAACTCCATGTAGTTTTCACATGAAGCTCATCCTATCCATTTATTAGTTGCATGACATAAAGGAATGAGGGATGTGAGAGGATGCTTAATTGTCTGTCCTTTTGTGACAACTAAGGCTTCTCTTCTTTTCCAACCACAGGTAATTAGGAGCTGCTACTAAGAGGAAACTTAAACAATGTCCCCCAGTGGATATCTTTTCTTCCCCTGGGGGAAAATACCTAAATTTTTTTGCAAATAGTTTATTTCCCTTTGCCCCACCCTGGGGTAGGGAGAGATGGGTCCAGTATATTCATATGACAAAAGAAGTATACCTGTTCAGTAACATAACATTGTTTGGGGATGTAAGTTATGCCCTTTATAATTTGTAGCTTAAGGAACATCCTGTTATAACTTATTATTTTAATTGTTCCACAGACTGAAACATTCCTTACCAATTAAGCCCTCCTTGAGCCGTTATTTTGAGGGGACTTTCGGCTTTCTTATTAATGTCTTCTTTTTCCAGTATTTAATTTTTCTTTGTTTTGATATGTATAAATCAAATTAAAGAGAAACATTCAAGACCTGTGATCCTTAAAGATAACCATAATGTAAACTTGAAAATGTTATTTCCCTAGCAAAATCTATAGATTCTGTTGGTATCTATAGATTCTATCCAAATGCATATCGTTTTTCACACTGGGGACATGTGGACCTATAGAAACCCCCGTAGAGAAAACCTTTCCAAGAAAGTTTAATATACCTATCAGGAATACGTTTTTTAAAAAAACTTATACAGGTTGAGTAACCCTAATCTGAAAATCTGAAATCCAAAATGCTCCAAAATCTGAAACTTTTTGAGCACCCACGTGACTTTCAAAGGGAATGCTCATTGGAGCAGTTTGGTTTTTTGGATTAGATATGCTCTACGTGTGTGTGTGTTTATGTGTGTGTGTGTTTGTGTGTGTATTCTCACACTTCTCACTTGTCATGAAAATAAACCTATGTATTTAAACCCAGAATCTGGAAGACTAGAGTTCAAGAATGAACTTAAGTAAGCTATGACCAAATTGGAATGGTCCACACACAATCACCTGGATATGCATTTTTCTGATAGAATTCAGAGCTCCTGGTCTTCTCTTGGAGAAAGTTTTAACACCATTTAGAAAAGTTTTCTGGAGTAAGTTAGATAATGGACTTAAATAAGGTCTTTTTCCTCTTCTTGGAAGAACCATCAATTTTCTACATGTTCAAGCTTTCAGGGTCTTAGAGATTCAACGGAGATAGAAGGTGCTGGCTATAGGTAGAAGACAGTAATGGTAAAGATAAAGAGGGTCAGTACAATTCCAGAGGCCAAGTAGAGCTTCTGCTAGGCCTCATTTTGTGTTTTGAGCAGGTTGGTTCTGCTGTATAAGAAGTTTTAGTGATGACCTTAGTGTTATAAAATGAGGTGTCACGCTGTCTCTCATTTCTCTCTGTTTGTGTGTATGTGTGTACATGAGATGACCTTTCATCTGTGGTCTCTATGGACACCCATGCTCTGTATTGTTGGATTCAAAGGCTCTCAAGGAAATATTCTGTCCACTGATTTAATGCATAGGATTTGACACAGTGTGAAATTGTCATCTCAAGTTTTGTTTTTAGGCCCCTTCTTAAGGAGAGAGACATCTTTTGAGGACTAGTTTTTTTCTAGTTTGTCTATATCCTGTCAATACAGTCTTTCATCTCATGTAGACATGACTTAATAATGAGGGATCCCTATGGATTAGTTGTAGCCTCAGTGGCCATGAAATGAGAGATGATAATGGTTATTTAAGGATTTTTCTTAATCATGGTAAAAGACGTAACAGAAAATTTACCATTTTAACCATTTTTAAATGTATAGTTCAGTTGCATTAAGTACATTTACGTTGTTATGCAACCAGAGGATTTTTTTAACAGTGAATTTTTCTGCACAAGTATTTCTATCTTGCCTAGTCAGAGATTTCTCCCCAGAAAACCATATATCTTACTCCAAGGACAATATAAGTAAAATGTGTTTGCTAAAGTAACTGAGCACATCAGGGTAAGTTTTTACAATAAATAAAGGACTCAATGTTACAACTGCCGCCAAATCTGTTACTAAATCTGTCAGAATTCTAATTTAGCTACTGCATATCACACCCTATGAATGCAGCCTTTCTTGTAGCAAATCTTCACATTTCCCATTTCTGTTTCCTAAGTAACAGTCTATTTCTAGGTAGGCTGCAAGACTGAAGGCACACAACGCAGCACGCTTGGTTCTACTAATTCGTTGCAATGATACTGATTGCCTGTTACACTAAGATAGGCTATTTCCAGTTATCTTCCATGTCATAGATTTCAGCCTCTAAAAAAGAAAAGTGGTTTTATATGGTACAAATAAAAATGGCAAGGTATTAAGAACTCTAAAGGTTTTAATTACTTATAACCTGAGAGGTAGGTAGGTTGTGCCTTCCCCATTTTACAGACATGAAACCTGAAGCTCAAAGCTTAAATAGTAGTCTCCCATTACAGCTGGATTTCAACTTACGTTGCCTCGCTATAGAGTACTATAGGGTGTTAGAGTCTAATACCATTCTTAGACTTATGGGGAGATAAAACTGCAGATGGGAAGCCTTTATCACATATGTCTGAGAGTTTTGAAAAATAATTGAATCCCAATGAGAAAGATACAATGCTCTCGGTATGGGTTTTTCAACATGTTTCATAGGAATTACTTTGCAAAACTTTGAGATAATCATTGTAGAATTATGACTTCTAAGGGGAGGGTTTAACTGACAGATGGTCTCTTAGTCTCCCTTCTTCAAAAGTTCAAAATAGAAGCCAGGTGTGGCAAGTGCGCTCCTGTAGCCCCACCTGATCCAGTGTCTGAGACAGGATCCCTTGAGCCCAGAAAGTCCAGGCTGTAGTGAACAATGTTCAAGCCACTGCACTCCAGCCTAGGGGACAGAGTGAGACCTCTTTAAAAAAGGAAAGAAGAAGCCGGTGCAGTGGCTTATGGCTGTAATCCCAGCACTTTGGGAGGCCAAGGTGGGTGGATCACCTGAGGTCAGGAGTTCGAGACCAGACTGACCAACATGGAGAAACCCCGTCTCTACTAAAAATACAAAAATTAGCCAGACGTGGCGGCACATGCCTGTAATCCCAGCTACTCGGGAGGCTGAGGCAGGAGAATCGCTTGAACCCAGGAGGCAGAGGTTGCCGTGAGCCGGATCGTGCCATTGCACTCCAGCCTGGGCAACAAGAGTGAAACTCCGTCTCAAAAAAAAAAAAAAGGAAAGAAGAAAAGAGCACCAAAAAAAAAAAAAAAAATGGGAAGACACATGAGACAATGCTTTCACATCATTTCTTGGCACTATTATGTATAACAGTTTTATGGTTTATATTATTTTATTCAAAAGAATTTTTCCAATCTTATTTTCTTCCCAAAAACAATTTTTAGTTCTAGGACAAAGGATTTATTAATTTTACATAATAAAATTATACAAATATATATACACTATTTCTGTCCAGTGGTGTTTCTTCCTTCCAAGTAGACAGACATTAAGTACTTTATTTAATAATACTCTAACAGGCTTTGGTGTAAGCCACTGCCTTTGCTCCTGAGAATACTTTGAATGAATATATCATTCGCCATTTCTTTATCTCTTGGTTTTCAGGAAAATTTCTTGGGTTTATCTAGCTAAGTTAAGATACATAATTTTATTTTCATTACTTTTCTGTATTTTATTCTTTTATGGAAATATTGCCCTTTATACTGTAATTTCAAAATCAGTTAAACCCTACTGATGCAGCTCAGCAATCAGAATGAATCTTCCAATTTTCAAATGATAAAAACCAGACAACAGAGAAATGTAACTGCTTTTTCCCAAACTCCCAAAGGAAAACATTAGAGCTAAGATTATATTTACATGTGTTTTTAAATCACATACTTTTGCAACAGATGACACTTATTTGAAAGAAAGTTTTCCTTTTCATTCATCAGAAAATTACATGGGAGGGTTCATAGTTCCAGGAGTTTAAGATGAATATATACTTTGAGTTCAAAAATACTTAATAGTCACTGTAAAGATACTAGGTGTACTTCCTGGCTTAGAGATAACTGTGTTCATATTACTGAATCCAAAGACTGTAAAGGAAGTGATTGCAAGTGTGTTGTATTTACTGCCTATAGTATATATATTCCATAATGTCTGCTCACGCAAGGGATCTAGGTTGTGCACTCCTTATGAGAATCTAACTAATGCCTGATGATCTGAGGTATGACAGTTTCATCCTGAAATCATCTCTCCCCCCACCCCCTGCCCCTGGCCCAGAGAGGGGACCTCTGTCTTGCATTATAGCTATTTGTTTACATGTCCTAATCACCTTCTTTTGGAATATAAACTCATGGGTTGAGGAGCATAACAGAGAAGATGTATTTCCCCCCGCTCTCCCCAGTTTCCCTAGTAACTTAGCTGAATGTTGAGATACAGATGATTAATTACGGAGTAGCTCTGGGTGACTATTTGTTATGTAGACTTAATGCATTTATAACATGTTTATTCTGCTGTTTTCCTGTAAATGCCATTCTTTCAGATCAGAATCTGAAACCAAAGAGAGCCAGCCAATCATGTGGGCAGGATTACAGGAGCATCGTTTTAATGTATTGACTTTTTGGTCTATTTCTGTATTTAAATCTAGGATTTCCATTCAGTCAATATAACCCACTAATTGAGTGTTAGACTCACATTATAAAAATGATTTTGAAAAGATAATAAGAGAGGAGAGATTATAGTAAAGCTCTACTTTTATTATGTTTTATTCTTCAGTTTTGTTCCTTGCACAGGGATACAGGTTTGCCCACAGGGTGGTGGTTCTTCATCTCTGCTGCTGTGTGAGTAATGGCTGCCCACCGTCTGAAGTAGTTGTCATGATAAACCGGGTGATGCCATTGAACAGACTGGGTTTGGGCACCACAGGGTGAGAAATCTAGGTCACTAGTCATAAACAGCTTTGTCCTAGGAAGAAGGGGCTTGCTGGTTGTCATCTGTCTTTGCACAAACAGCTCATCCTGGCACTTAAAATCATTGGCATAAATTGGGTCAGATATTAGATTGAATTATATGAAATTGCCCTACTTGTCCATTTTTGACCTAACATGACAATTTCATGTTGTTCAGCTTAACACAAAGTACAATGAAGAAACCCTGTTCAAATGTTAGTCTCTTATGGTGTAATTTTTACATTTTTTAATTAAAAAATACTACCAGTTAAAAACAGGTTCAGTAGTCTGTGAGAATTTATATAGTTAACACCTTTCACTTTCAGAAGCATCATTATTCTAGGCAGAAATGACATAGGAGAGTAGAGATGGATTCTAGGACTTCATAAAAAAGTTCAAAGACATCACAAAGTCCTAACAACAGTAATGCCAAAGTCTTTGCAGCATGAAGTCTGCATCTGAAAGAGGAGTGATTATGGGGAGAAGGGAAAGGGATTTTTGGGGGATAAGATGAGCTCTGGAGGGGATGTAGGATGAGAGTCTACAGGCAAGGGCCTGTCAGACAGACCTATAGGTGTGAGAGAGCAGGACTCAGGCCCACAGAAGCAGTGATGATGGGAATATACCTTAGTGCCGAGCTTGGCTCATCTTCCAAGCAGCACAGGTAGGTATCTGGGGAGACAGGCACATATGTTTTTCCACTTCCACTTATCCCAAAAGGATGAATTCAGACTCACACCCTGAAAGATCATGCTATGTGCTGACGTCTGAAATCAGGTACCTGAGGGATCCAATTTTTGCTTTGCTACTAGAGAAGTAAAATTCAAATGTCCTAAAGAAGCAATTCATGTGTTGGTTGATAATATTGAATTGTAGTCAACTTAATAATTAGAGTGAGAAAACACTCATCAGATCCTTTGGTGGCTTGAATTATTGAGAAAAGGGCATTAAGAGTGTACTGAATCAAAAAACAGGTGATGAGGTGTGAGAATAATATGAGAGCATGATAACCAGCTAAGTTTAACTGAGGTCATACAGTATCATTTGGCATATTTGTGTCATTAAAACAATATAATAAGTATAATGGAAGTAGCTTTTCCTTGGATCTTGTATTTGTCATAACTAAATTATATTATTAAGATTTTATTCAGCTACTTAAGAAAATCTTCCTGATGGCTTTTAAGTGTGATGTTCCTGAATCTTATAATAATGATTTTCTATTCTTGGCTCTTTGGGTTGCTTCTGCCACTTTTGTTTTGAAAGAACTTAATAATAACCACAGGGTTAGTAATAACAGCATGTGATTGTTGAAGGCTTAATGGCTAGAGCATTTCATTGTGACTTTTCATGTAGACATAGAAGGATTTTTTACTTTTTACAAACTCACAGGCTATCTTGTGCCAGCTTATATATATCTGGAAGAGGAATTGTATATATTTGGCTGACTCCAGTTCACAAGTGTCTTATGAATCTCTGTGGCAAATTGATATATCCATCCATGGTAGAAGGCAGGAGACTGCCATGGGGATTTGTCTCCAGGATCATCAAGGTCCTCAGTATAAGAAACCTGATGTTACAGGCCAGGTGCGGTGACTCACGCCTGTAATACCAGCGCTTTAGGAGGCCGAGGTGGGTGGATCACCTGAGGTCAGGAGTTCAAGACCAGCCCGGCCAATATGGTGAAACCCTGTCTCTACTGAAAATTATAAAAATTAGCTGGATGTGGTGGCACGTGCCTGTAGTCCCAGCTACTCAGGAGGCTGAGACACAAGACTCACTTGCACCCAGGAAGCAAAGGTTGCAGTGAGCTCAGATTGCACCACTGCACTCCAGCCTGGGTGACAGAGTGAGAGTCTGCCAAAAAAAAAAAAAAACCTGATGTTACAGAGCATTGTAATGAGGTAAGAATTTCCTAGAGTATATTGTTGCCAAATAAACTAAATAAATAGTATGAAGAGGTAAGACAAAGTTACAGGCCTAGGCAAGAATGGAAAAGAAAAAAAGGAATCATTAATGTTGGGGATAAAAGGACAGATATTAATCGAGTATTTGCTGGTTAATAGCAAAAGAAACATACTTTTTTTTCTAGTTGAGGATTTTCATGAGTTGTTTTTCAGGATACAAGTGAATTTATACAATTCCTTACCTGTCAGTACAACATGCATTGGTTCCCCTTCCCCCCACAGATGGCAAGGTGAATTATGAAATCTCATAAAAAAATACAACTAATCTACTCTTGGAAGGTAGAGATATGTCCTTATTTGAAATGGTTTGCGGTGTTTTTCAAGGAGATGAGCACCTACTGAACTCTTTCTGTGCCTATTAAAACCGGAAATCGGAGCTGGATGTGGTGGGCACCTCTGTAGTCTCAGCTGCTTGGGAGGATTGCTTGAGCTCAGGAATTTGAGGCCAGCCTAGGCAACATAGTGAAACCACCGTCCCTAAAAAACACATTTTTAAAATAATAAAAATCAGAAATTGGTAAAAACATTGCAAAAAAGAGGGATGGTGAGGGTAAGCATTGTCTGTTTGGGGATTGAGATTATGCCTAAAATTTTAAGATTCCTAATGATGACTTGCATGTGTTTCCTATTATGTGCTGTTAGTTATTTCTCATTGCATCTAAGAACTTTAATAAGAAATACCTAGCGGCCAGGCATGGTGGCTCATGCCTGTAATCCCAGCATTTTGGGATACCAAGGCAGGCGGATCACGAGATCAAGAGATCAAGACCATCCTGGCCAACATGGTGAAACCCCATCTCTACTAAAAATACAAAAATTAGCTGGGCGTGGTGGCGGGTGCCTGTAGTCCCAGCTACTCGGGAGGCTGAGGCAGGAGAATCGCTTAAACCCAGGAGGCGGAGGTTGCAGTGAGCCAAGATCGCACCACCACACTCCAGCCTGGCAACAGAGCAAGACTCCGTCTCAAAAAAAAAAAAAAAAAAAAAAAAAAAAGTACCTAGCATGGCACATAGCAAGAATCAATATTTTGTTGCTTTACTGGAGGAGACACTATTATTTTTTATTTTATAAACAAAAGTAGAATTTTGTGTGATAAGTTTTTTCTTGGAGCATATTGTCTTCATAAAATAAACGTGGAAAACATATTGTTTTCTTCTGCTACAGTTGATACCCAAAAAAAGCTTTGTGAGAAGAATGCCAAGATAGTGTCACTACTATCATAAAACTTTAAAAAGTGAATAAAAATGTGAGAGAAGTTAACACTTAGCATATGGTTTTTCCCAAAACTGGAAAAGCTTGTACAATAATATTATCTAGAAACTACTTAAAACTTTAAAAAGTGACTTTGAAAAGAAAATCGTCATAGAAATTTGCCTTTTGTAAGATGTTACAATTAGCTAAATATGAACATAATGTGAAAGTAAATAAAACATAAGCTGCTCTTTCGCAATAATACTGTCCTTTTGAAATTTTTTGAGAGGCCCTTTTCCCGGAATAAGTATGACTCTTAACAGAGGACTTTCCGCTCTGTATATTAGCGTATGAAGTGCGTGCCCATGTTAATGGTCCAACTTCAAGCATCTTTTGTGCCGTCATTAACAACTGGAACACAGAAAATTGTGAACAGAAATCGCCTCTAGACATCTCTCAGTTGTTACTGCCTAAATATTGTGAATGTAACATGCATTTTTCTGATGAGAAAAGAAATACAATTTTTTTTTTTTCCTGGAGATCAAGTCATGCTCTGTCTCCCAGGTGGGAGCTCAGTCGCACGCTCATAGCTCATTGCAGCCTCGAGCTCCTGGGCTCAAGCAATCCTCCCTGCTCAGCCTCTTGAATATCTGGGACTACAGGCACACACCACCATGCCTGGCTAATTTTTTTTTCTTTAAATTTTTGCAGAAACGGGATCTCGCTATGTTACCCAGGATTCCTGGCCTCAAGCAGTCCTTCCACCTTGGTCTCCCAAAGTGCTGGGATTACAGGTGTGAGCCACTGCACCTGGCCATATTTATTTAGAAAGTAAAAAAATTTAAATTGTTTCTAAATCATCTATAATCCCTACCATCTCCTTATAACTATGTCAACATTTTGGTATTTATTATTCTGGTCTTTATAAACTCTAACGTATGTGTGTGTTTACAAATGTGGCATATCATTACATATATGATTTTACAACCCATTTTCTTTACAGTTTACAGCAGAAGCATTTTTGAAACATTCTTCTGCAATGGTTAAGATGGGTATCCACTTACTTAGGATTTCTTCATTAAGGATTCAAACATACTTTTCCACCTCTCCCCACCACTTGTCAATGTCATGGGCAAAGAAATGGTGATTTATTTTATGTTTTGATTTTTCAATCCTGCCCCTTCCATAGGTGGTTTATGTTTTAGTTTGCATTTTTTTGATTACTGGTGATGTTACATATTTTGTATACTTGTTAGCACTTTCCTTTCTTTTGTCAATTACATATTTCTTCTGACATTTTTATTGGGATGTTTAACCTTTTATAAATAAAGTTTACTTACCTTTTGTCAAATGTGTTATAGATACTTTTCCATTTTAACATTTGCCATTTGATATCATTATGGGTTTTGTTTATTTAAATTTTTGTTGTTTTGAGAATGATGATTTCAGATATCTTCCTATTACAGAGAGTTGATTTTGGGATAGCCTTAGGTGGTTCAATCAGATCCGCACCAAAATGGTTTCAAATACCCAAGTGACCTATAAACTGTAAATTCACAAGACCCAATGAACCCTAAGGTCTGAGCTCTGGGGCATAACCACAGCCTCAAAGCTAGGGCAGGATTAAGCCAGCTCAGATGCACTCAGCCTGCAGAATCTAACTAGGTCAGTCTGATGTGGCTCTCTCAGATTGTGGGGCTATTTTTGTCAGTGTCTCTTCTGCCTATGAAAATTAGAATTGAGGAAAGCTACAGATGCTTCCCATATGGTTGCTATTAGTGAAATTATATACAGAGAATTTAATTTGAAAACAGTTGATACACTCACATTATTTAGAGACTTAAAGGGCTGTGAAAGATACTCTAGCTATCACACCTGCAACTCTCCTGTTTGCAGGGAGCCTTCATCTTACATGTGGTAGCCTTCTGTCCTGTTCTTGCTTTTGCCAAGGAAGGAGCCTTCATTCTGGTGTTCATGATTTTGCCGGGCACATAATGTAGATCTTCATTAAGGATTCAAACATAATTTTTTCACCTTTCTTTCCCCTCCCCACATCACTTTTATTTAAATATATAGCTCCTAGATTTTGGCATTGACTTTAGTGAACTCAGCAGATAGCTGCTGTAGTTCTTCCTGTATCTAGGATTTAGAGAATTTTCATTTGCAATCAGTTGCACTTGTTCTTACAACAGTTTGTGTAGATACAGCAGCAAGCAGGCTGTGATGGTTTATTACTCTAATTGGTCCATTAGATGTACTTGATGTTTCACAAGGTTCTAGGAGGAGAAAAAAATGTTTGTCCACATCAGACTTGTGGAG
This sequence comes from Gorilla gorilla gorilla, assembly GCF_029281585.2. Lineage (NCBI taxonomy): Eukaryota > Metazoa > Chordata > Mammalia > Primates > Hominidae > Gorilla > Gorilla gorilla. Next base: position 160,680,803 of record NC_073229.2, on the reverse strand, counting down.
CCTACTAATGGAGTTTAATATCTATTTTTGTCATCTGTGAAAATGCATTATAGGTTCTATTTAAAGCATTAAAAAATCTGAAGTGGAATTGATCATTAAGTCATCAAACTTTGTTACCTTCTACTAAGGCAATCAGGTGACCCTCTAAATTTGATTTCCCCTAAATTTCCAATTAATGTGCTTATCCTGGTACGTTTGATTTACAAAGAGAATTTACTGCCACATGGTATTCATTTTATGGGAAATGTCGTGTCGAAACAATATTGTGTAACTATATCTTTTAAAGACAATCCTGCAATAATAAAACTAATAAACATAATGTAATGACATTTGTAAAGTGTATCGCAGAACTATCAGTAGATTAATAAATATTGAGGAAAAGGAACATCCTCAGTCAAGTAAGTTTAGAGACCTTATTGAGTTGCTTGCTTTACTGTAAGATTCCTCAAGACATGTAATATATGTGTTAAAATTCTCTAAAAGAAGAGACACAATTCATACCATTTTTCATATACATTTAATATCAGAACCTTCCAGTATCAGAGCACACTCTTGGTAAATCCTGAGCTACAGTAGAAGCTTTGGAATAAGTGATTAAGAATATTAATGTTATGATTCACAGCTTAAGAATCGTTGAACATGGGTCTGGGCACAGTGGCTCATGCCTGTAATCCCAGCACATTAGGAGGCTGAGGCTGGAGATCGTTTGAGGCCAGGAGTTCAAGACCAGGTTGGGAAACATAGTGAGACCCTTGCTCTACAAAAAAAAGATAAAAATTAACGTAGCCTGGTACTTGCCTGTAATCCTAACTGGGAGGCTGAAACAGGAGGATCACTTGAGCCTGGGAGTTTGAGGCTGCAGTGAGCTATGATAACACCACTCCACTCCAGCCTGGGTGGCAGAGTGAGGACCTTGTCTAAAAAGGAAAAATTATGATATTTTTGATTCACAGTTTAAGATTATTCACAGTTTAAGCAATATCATGATTCACAGTTTAAGAATCACTGAACAAATATCTATATTCAAGTACAGAAAACAACCCTCAATTGATTAAGAAAATGACTTCCCAACCCCAAATTCTGTTGTGCAAGATATTGGTGAAGAAAGCCGAGGAATTCTACTTATTGTCTAAGAGTTTAATAATTTAGGTGGCAAAGAAAGCATTAAATAAATACATCTACATCATACCAGAATGACCATGGGCAGAGAGAAATGGGACTCTTTTCTTCCATTGCAAATGGCCCTCACAACAATAATGATGCTAAGTTATGCCAGGATCCAACTAAAGTAGCCTTTACTCCATAATTCAAAATTATTATACTTTACTCTTTAATAAGAGAATGTTTAGTTAGCTTTTATTTTACTTTAGGAGAAAAAGTATGAGAAATATTTCTTTTTGCTTTTGTGTTTAAGAATAGTGCCAGTTCTTAATTGGGCTCAAGCTGCTCAATGTGAGGTCTGTCCTGGCCCTAGGAGGGGAATGCTGGACTCACTTGAGATGGATATTTCAGGGCTTTGCTTGAGCCAAGAATAAGAATCTCAAGTCAACTGATGCGTGGTCTCAAGAAATTGCTCCCAGAAATTCCCCCAGCTCAGCACCTGCTGCTCTAGATAAGAGAGATTCTATCACCCTTTGCCACACAGAGCCAGGAGTTTCACGTTCAAATTGCTCTTTGCTCAATTTTCATATTTATTTCTGGCCAGTTTTAAATTAGGCATCTGACAGTTTATTCCATCTGATCAAATCAATCTGATTTTTTTCTGTTGAAAAAAGGTTAAAAATATCTGAAGGTAGGCCACTATGTAAAAGAATCCATTTTCCTATTTCCTCTGAAGTTTACAGCAAGACAGTTGTAATAGAAATGGAGAAGGGAGTAGGTAAGAAGTTTACTTTCTTTCTTTTTATATCTTTTGCTTTGGAGAAAACGTCAGTGTATTTTTAGAAAAACTTTTTTCTGTTTTGTTTTGGTGTGTTTTACATTCAATTTTTTTCCATTTTAACTAATGTTCCTGTGAGTATAAAGGAGCCAAATGTCGCATTCATTTTTTTTAACTATCAATAATAAATAGGGATTCAGTGGCCTTGGTTTAAATATTTTTAAATTTAATTTAATTTGTAAAATACTTTTATATCAGGGGTACATGTGCAGGTTTGTTATGTAGGTAAATAATGTGTTCCCGGGGTTTGGTATATAGATTATTTTGTCACCAGGTAATAAAGCATGGTACCCAATAGGTAGTTTTTTAGTCCTCACCCCCCTCCCGCCCTTCACCCTCAAGAAGGCCCTGGTGTCTGTTGTTCCCTTCTTGGTGTCCATGTGTACTCAATGTGAGTGAGAACATGCAGTATTTGGTTTTCTGTTCCTGCATTAGTTCACTTAGGATAACTGCCTCCATCTCCATCCATGTTGCTGCAGAGGACATGATGCTGTTCTTTTTTATGGCTGCATAGTATTCCATGGTGTATATGTACCACATTTTCTTTATCGTGCCTACCATTGATGGGCATCTAGGTTGATTCCATATCTTTGCTATTATGAATAGTGCTGTGATGAACATATGCATGCGTCTGTTTTTTTTTTTTTTTTTTTTTGAGATGGAGCCTCCCTCTGTTGCCCAGGCTAGAGTGTGGTGGCACGATCTTGGCTCACTGCAACCCCTGCCTCCCAGGTTCAAGTGATTCTCCTGCCTCAGCCTCCTGAGTAGCTGGGATTACAGGCATGTGCCACCACACCCAGCTAATATTTTTGAATTTTTAGTAGAGACGGGGTTTCACCATGTTGTCCAGGCTGGTCTCGAACTCCTGACCTCAGGTGATCCACCTTCCTTGGCCTCCCAAAGTTCTGGGATTACAGGCGTGAGCCACCACACCCAGCTCTATGTGTCTTTATGGTAGAACGATTTATATTTCTTTGGATATATACCCAATAATGGTATTTTTGGGTCAAATGGTACTGCTGTTTCAAGTTCTTTGATAAATCACCAAACTGCTTTCCACTGTGACTAATTTACATGCCCACCAGCAATATATAAGCGTTGCCTTTTCTCTGCAAACTCACCCAGCGTCTGTTATTTTTTGACGTTTTAATAAGAGCCTTTCTGACTTGTGTGAGGTAGTATCTCATTGTGGTTTTAATTTACATTTGTCTAATGTAAATCTTTCTAAAAATTTTCACATAGATAATGTCAGACCTACAGAAAAGCTGAAAAGTTGCAAGAATAGGACAAAGAATTCCCATGTACCCTTCACTTGGATTTTTCAAATGTTAATAATTTTTAAAAAATTTGTTGTGGATCTCTAGTGGCTATATATATTTATGGGGTATGTGAAATATTTTGATACAGGCATATAATACATAATCACATCAGAGTAAATGGGGTATTCATTACCACAAGCATTTATTCTTTCTTTGTGTTACAAACAATCCAGTTATACTCTTTTAGTTATTTTTAAATGTACAATAAATTGTTGACTGTAGTCAACCTGTTGTACTATCAAATACGAGATCTTATTCTAGTTATTTTTCTGTACCGTTAACCATCCCTACTCCCTCCATCCCCACCACCACTTGCACTACTCTTCCCAGCTGCTGATAACCATGATTCTACCATTTATCTCTATGAGTTCAGTTGTTTTAATATTTAGCTTCCACAAATGAGAACACACAAAGTCTGTCTTTTTGTCCCTCGCTTATTTCACTTAATTTCTTCCATTTCCATCCATGTTGTAGCAAATAGCAAGATCTCATTCTTTTCTATGACTGAGTCGTTCTCCATTGTGCATACATACCACATTTTCTTGATTCATTTGTCCGTTGATCGACACTTAGATTGCTTCCAAAGCTGTTGTAACTAGTGCTGTAATAAATATAATAGTGCAGATATCTCTTTGCTACATATAGTTTCCTTTCTTTTGAGTATATACCTAGCATTGGTGTTCTAGGATCATATGGTAGTTCTATTTTCAGGTTTTTATAGAACCTTCATACTGTTCTCCATAGTAGTTGTACTAATTAACATTCCCACCAGCATTGTACAAGGGTTTCCTTTTCTCCACATCCTCACCAGCATTTGTTATTGCCTGACTTTTGGATAAAAGCCATTTTAACTGGGGTGAGATGATATCTCATTGTAGTTTTGATTTGCATTTCTCTGATAATCAATGATGGTGAGCACCTTTTCATATACCTATTTGACATTTGTATGTATTCTTTTGAGAACTGTTTATTTAGACCTTTTGCCCATTTCAAAATCAGATCATTAGATATTTTCCTATAGAGCTGTTTGTGCTCCTTACATATTCATTATTATTCCCTTGTCAAATGGATAGTTTGCAAATATTTTCTTCCACTCTGTGGGGTGTCTCTTCACTTTGTTGATTGTTTCCTTTCCTGTGAAAAGCTTTTTAACATGAAGTGATCCCATTTGTCTATTTTTGCTTTGGTTGCCTGTGCCTGTGGGGTATTACTCGAGAAATCTTTGCCCAGACCAATATTCTGGGGAGTTTCCCCAGCGTTTTCTTTTCTTTCTTTCTTTCTTTTTTTTTTTTTTTTTTTGAGGCAGAGTCTCACTCTGTCACCTAGGCTGGAGTGCAGTGGCGCAATCTTGACTCACTGCAAGCTCCGCCTCCCAGGTTCACACCATTCTCCTGTTTCAGCCTCCCGAGTAGCTGGGACTACAGGCACCCGCCACCATGCCCAGCTAATTGTTTGTATTTTTAGTAGAGATGGGGTTTCACCGTGTTAGCCAGGATGGTCTTGATCTCCTGACCTCATGATCCGCCCATCTCCCCAATATTTTCTTTTAGTAGTTTCATAGTTTGAAGTATTAGATGTAAGAATTTAATACATTTTGATTTGCTTTTTGTATATGGCAAGAGATAGAGATCTAGTTTCATTCTTCTGCATATGGATATCCAATTTTCCCAGCACCATTTATTGAAGAGACAGTCCTTTTGCCAGTTTATGTTCTTGGCACCTTTGTTGAAAATGCATTTACTGTAGATGTATGGATTCATTATTGGGTTATCTATTCTGTTCCATTGTTCTGTGTGTCTGTTTTTATGCCAGTACCATGCTATTTTGGTTACTATGACTCTGCAGTATAATTTGAAGTCAAGTAATGCGATTCCTCCAATTTTGTTCTTTTTGCTTAGGATAGCTTTGGTTATTGGGGTCTTTTGTGGTTCCAAATAAATTTTAGGATTGTTTTTCTATTTCTGTGAAGAATGTCATTGGTATTTTGATAGGAATTGCATTGAATCTGGGTACTATGGACATTCTAACATTTTAACAATATTGATTTTTCATATTTATGAACATCTTTCCAATCTTTCTTTTTTTGTGTGTCCCCTTCGATTTCTTGCATCAGTGTTTTACAGTTTTACTTGAAGATATCTTTCACTTTTTTGGTTGAGTTTATTTCTGGGTATTTTATTTGTAGCTACTGTAAATGGGATTACTTTCTTGATTTTGACTGTTTGCTGTTGGCGTATGGAAATGCTACTGATTTTTATATGTTTGATTTTGTATCCTGCAACTTTACTAAATTTGTTTATCAGTTATAATAGTATTTTGGTAACGTCTTTAGGCTTCTCCAAATATGAGGTCATATCATCTGCAAACAAGAATAATTTGACTTCTTCCTTTCCAATTTGGATGCACTTTATTTCTTTCTCTTGTTTGATTACTCTAGCTAGGATTTCCAGTACTATGTTGAATGACAGTGGTGAAAGTGGACATTCTTGTCTTGTTCCAGATCTTAAAGGAAAGGCTTTCAGTTTGTCCTCATTCAGTATGATACTAGCTGTGAGTCTGTCATATATGGCTTTTATTATGTTAAGGTATGTTTCTTCTATTCCCAGTTTTTTAGGATTTTTATCATGAAGGGATGTTGATCTTTATCAAATGCTTTTTCAGCATCACTTGAAATAATTATGTGGTTTTTTATTTTGTTGATATGATGTATCACGTTGAGTTTGTGATGCTGAACCATCCTTTCATTCCTGGGATAAATCCCACTGGGTCGTGATGAATGATCTTTTTAATGTGTTATTGAATTTGGTTTGCTAGTATTTTGTTGAGGATTTTGGTATCAGTGCTCATCAGGGGTCTTGGCCTGTAGTTTGTTTTCTTTCTTTTCTTTTCTTTTTTCTTTTTCTTTCTTCCTTTCTTCATTTCCTTCTTTTTCTTTTCTTTTCTTTCTTTCTTTTTTTTTTTTTTTTGATGTGTCTGTTTGATTTTGGTATCATGCCTCTTAGAATGACTTTGGAAGTACTCCCTCCTCCACATTTTTTTCTGGAAATATTTGAGTAGGATTAGCATTAGTTCTTTAAATATTTAGTAAAATTCAGCAGTAAAGCCATGGAGTCCTTTGCTTTTCTTTGCTGGGAAACTTTTTATTATTACTTTGATCTCATTACTTGTTATTGGTCTGTTCAGGTTTTGGATTTCCTCATGGTTCAACTTTGGTAGATTTGTGTGTCTAGGAATTTATCCATTTCTTCTAGGTGTATTATTGGTATATAGTTGCTCATAGTAGCCTCTAATGATCCTTTGAATTTCTGCAATATTGGTTGTAATGCCTCCTTTTTCATTTCTGATTTTATTTGGATTATGTCTCTTTTTTTCTTAGTTGTTCTGGCTAATGTTTTGTTGATTTTGTTTATCTTTTCAAAAAACCAGTGCTTCATTTTGTTAATCTTTTGTATTTTTTTAAAGAAGTTATGTTTCTGTTTTTGTTTGGTTTGTTTTTTTGTTTGTTTTTGTTTTTGTTTTTTGGTACAGACAGGGTCTTGCTGTCTTGCCCAGGCTGGTCTTGAACTCCTGGCCTCAAGCCATCCTCCCACCTTGGCCTCCGAAAATGGTGGGATTACAGGCCTGAGCCATCACACCTGGCCAATTTTATTTATTTATGCCCTAATTTCTTTTCTTCTATTAATCTTGTGTTTGGTTTGCTCTTGCTATTCTTGTTCTGTACAATGTTGTTAGGTTACTTATTTGAAGTTTTTCAGCTTTTTTGATGTAGGCACTTAGTGCTATAAACTTTCCTTTTATAGTTTTCACTGTATCCCATAGGTTTTGGTATAATGTGTTTGCATTTTCATTTGTTACAAGAAATTTGTTAGTTCATTGACCCACTGGTCATTCAAGAGCATATTGTTTAATTTCCATGCATTTGTGTAATTTTCAAAATTCTTCTTGCTATTGGTTTCTAGTTTTATTCTATTATGATCAGAGAAGGTCCTTGATATTATTTAATTATTTTTGAATTTTAAAATACTTGTTTTGTGGCCTAACATATGTTCCAACCTTGAGAATGATCCATGTGCTGAGGAGAAGAATGTGTATTCTGCAGCCGTAGGATGAAATGTCCTATAAATATCTATTAGATCAATTTGATCTATAGTGCAGATTGAGTGTGATGTTTGTTGATTTTCTGTCTGAATGATCTGTCCAGTGCTGAAATTGTGGTGTTGAAGTGTCCAGCTATTACTGTAATGGTGTCATTCTCTCTCTTTAGCTCTAACATTTGCTTTATATTTCTGAGTGCTCCAGTATTGGGTGCCTATAAATTTGCAGTCGTTATATCTGCAATTAATGAATTGACTCCTTTATCATTAAATAATGACCTTCTTTGTCTCTTTTTATAGTTTTTGCCTTGAAGTCTGTTTTTGTCCGATATAAGTTTAGTTACTCCTCTTTTGGGGGTTTCCATTGTCTAATCTATAGACTTTATAAAGATTTCATCATTTGTCCCAATAATATCTTTTCTAACAAATGAAAATCAAGATTATGTATTGTGCTATTTTGTCTCTTTAATCTTTATCACTTCCACTCTGTCTTTGTAGTTCATGATATTACATTTTTGAGGCATTCAAGGGCAGTTGTTTTGTAGGATGTCTCTCAATTTGGATTTGCCTGATATTTCCTTATGATTAGACTGAGGTAATATATTTTTCGCCTGAATGCCGCAGAAGTGATGTTTTGTTCTCCATGTATCGTATCAGGAGGCACATGTTGATTTGTTCCAGCTTTAACCTCCATCACGTGTTTGAGGTGGTATCTGCTAAGTTTCTCCACTATCAGGTTACCAATTTTTCCTTTTCAGTTAGTAAGTATCTTATGAGGAGTTATTTTGAGACCATGTAAATATTCTCTTCTTTCTTATATATTCATCCATTAATTTTAGCCTCAATGATTCTTGCCTGGATCAATTAGTATTTGTATTGGTTGCCAAATAGTGATTTTTAAAAATTAATTCCTTCCACAGTTATTAGTTGGCTTTCTACCATAAAGAGGTCTAACTTCTCTCTTGTTTATATCAGTGTAGACTTGTGAATATTTATTCTATGAGTTATAATTCTTTTTGCTAATTACATATTTTGATGCTCAAATTGTCTCAGATTTGTATGTATATATATACACACATGTATACATACACATACACACCTAAAATGTATGCATACACTCACTGGTCTTTGCTTTTAATGTAACCAATTCCTTTTCTCTTACACAGTGGAATTCCTGGAGCAGGTGTGATAGATTATGAATTGTATGTTCTGGTTCTGCCCATCCATTCACTAGTCATATGAACTTGAACAAATCTCTTATATCCTCTAGTCCAACTTTTTCTATGTTAAATATTAGGAAATAAATGAAGATGATCTTAAAGAAGCTTTCATTTTTGAAATTCTATTAATGAGTTAAAATGTTTGTAGTTATACTTTTATAAAGTTTTCAGAGAAAGCACCTTAAAAAGAACTCCAAAGCCACAAAAATCATTAGAATTTAGTTCTAGAAGGTACTTTAGAAATTATCTAAACTGTGGCTACTGCAACTAAGAAACTGAATTTTTAATTAATTTAAATTTAAATAGGCACATGTGGCTGGAGGCTACCCTACTGGACAGCACAGCTCTTGAGAATAAATGACAGGCCCCATGTTACATGGGTCCTACTGTCAGAAGCAAAGCAGGATCCCTTTGCATAGTGCACACTCAAGTAAATTAAACCAGGCCAGGGAGGAGACAAGGGCACTGTGCGGGACACCTTACATTTCTTTGATGTACAGAAAAGACTGGACCATAACAAAGATCATTGGATGACAATCCATGCTGAATTGCCCCACGAGCTTTCTGCTTAATGCTATGCTTTCAAAAAAGAATGTATAAGTGGAATTGGTAGTATCTAGACAGAGAAAGAGTACAAGATACAATTTGATGGTTTCATAGAATGTATGTTTCAGCAGAAAATGATGAAACGTAAGTACCATCAAGAAGCAGCAGGCTGCGCTCATAAAGGAAGGGAAGTATACCCCTTCATTGCTACATGCGCAAGGAGGATTTTAGGCCCCGAGCAGAGCTGCTGATGATGGCTAGAGGCTGATTTTCATGTTCTCTCTTCTCCATTGGGAAGATGGTGTATTGAAAACCTCTTTATCAAAGCATATAAAAGTAAAGGATTGCTCCATCCTAAAAAAAAATAAAAAGTAAACCAACCTTCTCATACACGTTTCATAACTAATTATAATTTTTGATAATAAAATTCTGGCATATTAATTTTGTAGCAGATTATTTAAATCACAGGAGGTTGAACATGATGTTGTTTAGCAGTATGTTTATTTCAAAGAAAGTTTAAAGATCAACAACACATCAAGAAGGCTGACCTGCTCTCAGTAGTTAATAGTAAGAGCTGTAATCTGAGAGTTTATATAACTATTTTCAGTAGAAATGCTTTTGTTAGAGAATCTACAGTACTACTGGCAAAATTTGTATTAAAATGATAATATATTCTCCAAAAATGCTAATTCTCCTGTATGTTCAATTATATAATTTATGTTCATGACCTTTTATAAATGCTATACCAAGATTTATGTTTGCTTTTAATGAGAATATGCAATACATTTAGATAATAACTCACATACAGTGTTGGTAAGAGAGTAAATTGGTAAAACCTGTCAGGAAATTATTTTGGGTGCTAGGTATTAAAGCCCTAAAGCTGTTCCTACTTTTGACCTACTAATTCCCCTTACAATCTAATCTGCAGTTAAAGCTTTATATATAAAGTCATAGTAAAAATTGAAATAACTTGAATGTGCAGAAGGCCAACATACTTAGCATATTTGGTACATCTATGAAGAGCTTTTATTGTCATGGAAAGTAATTATAAAAATTTTAGATTGGCCTTGTATGATGGCTCATGCATGTAATCCCAGCACTTTGGGAAACTGAGGTGGGCAGATCACTTGAGGTCAGGAGTTCAAGACCAGCCTGGGCAACATAGTGAAACCCCGTCTCTACCCAAAATACAAAAATTAGCCAAGCATAATGATGTGCACCCGTGGTCCCAGCTACTTGGGAGGCTGAGGTGGGAGGATCACTTGAACCCAGGGGGAGATTGCAGTGAGCTGAGATTGTGCCATTGCACTCCAGCCTGGATGAAAGAACAAGATGCTGTCACCAAAAAAAAAAAAAAAGTTTTAGATTGACATGCAGCGTAGAAGACAATATTTATAGAATAAACTACGTAAAATATAGAGAAACAGTGTGATTACATCTTTGTCTATCACATTGTCACAGATTTTACCTTTTTGATGCATCTTCTTTTCTTTCTTGATTCTTTTCCTCACACTTGTTTGGCGCTGAGGCCGCTCTGTTGCAGTAGTACTCAGCCAACTGCCAGGTGTCATCCAATCCATTAACGAACACTGTTGGCACTACCTCCAAAGTATATCACAGTTGTCTACTTATGTCCATTTCTGGTCCAGACCTCATCTGCTCTCTCCTCAGATTATGATATCAGTGACTGAACTGGGCTCACTGCTCTACACTCGCCCCTGCCGTGTACACCCTGACTTCTAGTCAGTCTCTACACAGCAACCAGAGTCACCTTTTAGACTAATAGGACAGATTTTGGCACTCTTCTCCTTAAAGCTTTTTACCTGCCAAAGGTTTCCCATTGGTGTTAATATAAAATTTTTAATATGAACTACAATTCCCTGCATTTGTTCTTTCTCACCACTTTTTAACCCAGAGTGACTTTCTTTCCACCCTCTTAATATTCATTTTCACTCTGGCCTCAGGGTCTTTGCCCTTACTCATCCCTCTATCTGAAGCACTCATTTCTTGGCTTTTGGAATTACTGGGTCCTCCTTAACCTGTACTGCTACTTCCTCAGAGAGACCCTCCCTGACCACCCCCACAAACATCTCCTCCTCCCACCCCCAGTATTGTTTTTTTTCATAATATTGATCTGATTTATTAACCTGTTCTCTCATATATTATCTGTCTTCATCCAGTGGATGTAAGAGTCTTGAAGAACAGCTCCTGGAACACAGCAGGCATTTGGTAAATGAGAGACACTAGTAAATGAATCACCACCATCAATCAGGATGAAGCAATAAGGGTTCTGTTTGGCAAAATATATCACAATTCTTTTTAAATGTTCGTAACCAAAGATTTAGCAATTCCTCTTGAGGAATTTACCCTTCAGACATTGATAAAGTTTGTACAACTCTATAGGCAGCCTTGCTTTATAATATTGAAAAATTGGAAACAGTCTAATTTTGGGAATCTGCTACGTAAGTTAGTGCTTCCCTACGATTCAATATTATACAGCCATTAATAAAGGCATTTTAGAAACATACTTTTTACATGGAAGATGTCAGATGTCAAACAGATTCTAAAATAGTGTTACATGGAAGATCCCATTTTCATATTATACACATGTACATATTTATACTTCAAAAAATCTACAAGAACAGATACTAAAATATTTATAGCAGTTATGTCTGAACTTTGAGATTGCAGCTTGTTATTATATCCCAGTGCCACTGGAATTGACTCATACTGGAGGGTAGGCCATTGCAGTTTAGGGTGTTTCTTGAGCTATACACAAAGCCTTTCAGGGACTAAACAGATGAGTCTGATAACCCTCTCCTCCTGCAGTAATGCTGTTAGAGAAGGTTAATCAATGTGTTTGTGGTTTCTATAGAGAGAAGACGAGCACTTCTGTTTGGGAGAATTGAGATGTGCTTTAGAGAGGGTGAGGGCATATGCCTTGGCTGTTGATGTGTTTGGAAGATTTAACAGAGATGATTGAAGAGACATTTCAGGTGGAAAGAAGAGCCAGCATGCAAGAAGGAAATAGAGGAGGAAATCATGAGGCATATCAAAGGAATAGCAAGTGCATCCATTCTGTAAAACCATGGGATATCTGGGAATGGGAATAATTCTTGAAAAGTAGATGGAAAGAAATTGCAGTGACCTGGATTTAGTGGGCACTTGGAAGGTATGATTTGAGCAGGGGAATGATGAGCTACTTGAGCTGTTTTTTTTTTTATTTTTTATTTTTAGGGAGACTAATCTGACAAGTTATAGGAATGAGTTGGTAGGCTAAAGCTGGAAGCAAAGTGGTAATGCTGGTTTGAGCCTAGACTGTTTGCCCAATATGTCAAGTAGGCTGTATGCAAATTAGGTTATAAGAGAAGAATTTCTTCTTTTGGGTATATTAGACTTGACTTTTTTCCTTCCATCTATTCCCCAGTTTCATTGTGGCATTACTGGCTGCTACTCACTGAGGAGAGTGTATTGTCTAGGGCTAGTGGTTGGGAGCAATGAGTGAATGTTCATAGCCTGGGATATACCAAAAAGGAAACATCAAATTATATGTGTTTTTTAAAGTCAAAGATATTTTGTACAAGAGTTTCTTACACATATGGATAATGTGTTTTTGTTCCCTATGATAACATAGGTATTTTAGCCCCATATTCTGAAGGCAAATAAGTGAAAGATTACATTGGTTTGTTTTAAGAAAATTAACAAATGTCCCTTTTGAAAGTAGGTCAAGTTCCTTATTTTAATTTCTAACCTAACATAGGACTCCAGTTGTCAGGCTCTCCCATTAATCCTCTGTATCAGTGAAATCCTCTCTGAAATACATTGTAATTAATTTGTAGGAATTGACAGGAAAAGGTAATGAGTTCAGACAATATTTGACTACAAGTTTCCCATGTGAAAGGGGACAATTGAATCTTTGAGCTGTTGTAAAAAAATGGTTGAGAAATAGTATTTTGGCAGAAATTCTTTCCATTGAAAGAATCAATTGACTCTTGCTAGCAATTGACTCTTGCTAGAAAGAGTCTAGCATTTGACTCTTACTGGGTTTCAGCCCCAATAATCTAGACTGGGCAACCTGATTTTGCTGAAATGTTCCATAAGAACTTTTGCTTCAATCATAAATATTTAAAAGTGACTTCATTGTAATTATCCCTAAACCAGCATCAATCTCACAAGTGCCACAGGAAAGCCAGTCATAGCTGGTGATATGCCTGTAGTAAGGGTAGGAAGAAGAGTGGGAAGGCTTGATTATAGGCAGAGTAGAAAAGTATTAATATAGAAAATAAAAGTATCTTTTGTTATAGTTTTGTCTGCTTTTGTGAGGTTTAGATGGTTCTGCAATTCAAGGACCGCGTGCAAGATTCCAGGGTAATGTAAATGCAGATTTTGAGAAACAGTCGTAGGCAGGGTACGTTTGTAACTGAATCTTTATTTAGTGAGTGTCTCCTAAATAAACAGCATGGGTAGCTTTTGTCACTGTCCAAGGTACTATATAACTTGGGCTAAAAAAACCCCCAGCAACTTCCTTTTCCAGCATCTTGAAAAGTGTGTCCTCTAGAGACTCTCTAAAGGAAAAAGAAAAGAGAATAAGATAACTGTTGAAAAGGAAAGTAAAACCCGAGTGCCAGATTACATTGTAAATGTTGAAAACAAACAAAAACCCTCCCAAAGCTCCACTTACTACTTTTCAAACACAAAAGCAATGGCAAATAAAGAACTACGATTAAGAAGGGAGTCCAGAGCAAGTGATGTGCTGCAGTACCCCTGGGTTGTCACTGGGATTTGGAACAATTCAGATGTATTCAAGTAAGACCCACCATGATCAAAACCAGCTTGCATCAAATAATAGGCTGGGTGAACTGGGTCCTTTAATAATGTATATTATATGTATGCTTTTAGCTTTTCAATTTTTCAGCAAAAAAAGCACAAACTTCTTTATAAAATGAATCTCTGCTTTTACTTTTCTATAACCATAAATAAAATATAAGCGAAATGTTTCTCAGCATTTGCCTGTTAAAATAACAATAGCCAAGCTCCCCAGCATTTATGTTAAACACAATTCTACCAAACACCAAGAGTTTAAACTGTACCATTTTGATAATGATGATAATGAAATTTACTATATATGATTCTAGTGTAAAGTATGTGAAACTCTGCAAGGAAAAAACATTTAAATTCTTGTAAATAATGAGAATACACTGTAAGTGCAATTTTTTTTTTCAGAGGAAGTGCTTAGCCTATCCATATGCTTTCAGTTATCTGGTAGAACAACTAGATCTTCATCTTTTCATTTATACATTCACTGTCACACACACACGAAAACGCACACACACCCCTTTTACTCCTCCCACCTCTGATGTGTTCTAAGGAATACAAAAGAATGCAGAAGTACACAATTCTTTGTGGAATAAAGCTTTGTTGAAAGCAAGCAGAGGAGGGTGGGGAAAATGAGATATTGGCCAAAGGGTACAAAATCTCAGGCAGGATAACTAAATTCTGGAGACCTAATGTGCAGCATGGTAACTATCATTAACAATGCTATATCGTATACTTTGAATTTGCTAAGAGAGTAGATCTTGTGTTCTTACCACACACACAAAATGATAACTATGGGAGGTGATGGAAGTGTTAATTAACTCGATTGTGGTAATCGTTTCACAGTGTGTATGTAGAGCACACCATTATGTTGTACACCCTAAATATATACAATTTTTATTTGCCAATTATACTTCAGAAAGCTGGGGAGGAAACAATAAGCAGGACTGCTACTAAATATTTCATAACCTCATGGAATTCTTGCTGCAACTTCAGAGTTCCCGTTTTACAAAAACCAGTTTCTCTCTTAGTAGCCAAAAGTTAAGAGGGAGAAACAGGAAAGAAGAAAGAACAAAGCAGAGCAAGGTGTCACATTGCAGATTTGATGAGAGAATTGGAAAGGATGGGAAGGGCCTCCACATGTTAGCGGGGAAAGACAAGGCTTTCTTCAGTTTCGAGGGTGGCAGCATAGACTTAAGAATAGAGGAAAGAGCTGTTGAATCATGAACTTGACTAGAGAGCAGGGTTAGAACGACTCTGAAGAAAGCAGGTAGGCAGTGAACAGGAAATGAATCCATGCACAAAAGGGGAGGACGTGGACCCTCAGAGTTCTCCCCGAACTCCTCTGTAGTCAAGTTTATAATTCACCAACTCCCATTACAAATGTTTATTGTATTTTATATTTGTTAGGGATTATTGTGTGATCTTGACTTGAACAAATTTTTATTTCCCCTTGATTTCCATTTCTTTACATTAAATTGTAAGCTATCAGTTTGGGCTTTATACATCTGCCAGTATCCAGCACTGATGTAGTTTTGCTATATAGTATATTGAAAATGAAACCAAGCCAGGAGCAGTGGCTCATGCCTGTAATCCCAGCACTTTGGGAGGCCGACACGGGAGGGTTGCTTGAGCCAGGAGTTCAAGACCAGCCTGGGCAACATGGCAAAACCCCTTCCCTACCCCCCCAAAAAAAAGCTGGGCATGGTGGCATGCCCCTGTGGTCTCAGCTACTCGAGAGGCTGAGATGGGAGGATCACTTGAGTCCAGGAGGCAGAGGTTGCAGTGAGCCAAGATCACACCACTGCACTGCAGCCTGGGTGACAGTGAGACCTTCAAAGAAAGAAAAACAGAGAAAGAGAGAGAGAGAAAGAAAGGAAAGAGAAAGCAAGCAGAAAGAAAGAAAGTAGGGAGGAAGGAAGGAAGAAGAGGAAGGCAGGGAGGGAGGGAAAGAAAGAAAAGAAAAGAGAATGAAACCAAAAGTGGGGTGATAAGCTGATACCTTAGTCTTGAGAAAATACCAAGAATAATGTGTGGATTTAGGATCGTGCCTCTTTCTATGACAGTGGCTGTGCAGTGTACAGTTTAAGATGATACATAATTGATAGTACCCACTGCTCCATGCACTGGGACAGAGAAATTGGCTTGAGCCACTTGTCATATACAAAAACGTTTATTCTCTTTTCTCTCTTGTTGTCATTCAGCTGTTTTTCTGGATGAATTCACCACCATTTAGTTAAAAAAAAAAACACAACAAAAAACTGTTTTTGCTAAGGGAAGAGTAGTGCACTGTCTCCACACAATGTCCTCTGTCTTTCCCTGCCTTTCTTCTGTGCTTGTGGTACCAGTCATTTCCCATCAGCAGGCAGCACTGGCCTGAATGCCTTTGTTGCTCGGAAGTGAGAAGTCACCTCCTTACTTAGAGGGAGGGTAGATGCTGCAGCAGAACATAGTGCAGCCAGGTCCCGACTTAAGAGTTTTCAGCTTTATGATGATGTGAAAGCCATATGCATTCAGTAGAAAACACACTTTGAGCACCCATACAACAATTCTGTTCTCACTTTGGGTACAGTATTAAATAAATTACATGAGATATTCAACACTGTATTACAAAATAAGCTTTGTGTTAGATGGTTTTGCCAACCATAGCCTAATGTCAGTGTTCTTAGCACATTTAAGGTAGGCTAGGCTAAGCTATGATATTCAGTAGGTGTATTAAATGCTTTTTCAACTTATGATATTTTTAACTTACAATGGGCTTATCAGGACATAACCCCATTGTAAGTTGAGCAGCATCTGTATAGGGATGAAGAGTCTGCCACTTAACATCTTCAGCAGTTCTTCTGCATCTCAGTTTCCTCGTCTGTAAAACTGGCATCATAATAGGGTTGTTGTGAGATTAGACCAGTTCATATGTGTAAAAGCCCTTAAAATAATATCTGACACATAATAGATGATCAGTAAATTTCAGCTGCCACCCACAACAAAGAATTATCCAGTCTAAAATGTCAGTATCAGTACCATAAGAAGGATAAAAAGAAAAAAAAAGTCAGTAGTACCAAGGTAAGGAGCCGTGCACGCAAGGTGTTGCCCATGTCTATATAGGCTACTTTTGAAAATGGAGTGGGTGGGGAGTGGTGGTCACACGCTCTGATGCTGGGTCTCTGGGGCTGTAGGGGTGGTGCTGGGCTAGAAGGGGCACTCCACTGGCTCCTCCTAAGGAGTCTGTAGTTCCAAGGGTATTAATAAGGTTAGTTGCCAAGTCCAGTGCCCACACTTGACCCTCACGCGTCTTAGAAACCATGAGTGGCCAATCTCTTTATTGGGTCAGGTCCAACTGCTCAAAGGGGCTAGTTCAGAGGGGCTTGGCAGGTTTTATTTTCTTCTAAAAATTGTGTTTTCCTTTTCACATTGGGCCCACTGCTCACCCAAACTCATTAAGTTAATTGGTTGTAATCAAAGTGTTCTGGCCCCCAAGTCACATGTTTTTAAACGCTGTGAGGGCAAGGCAAGGATTTAACCTGATCCTTTCTCCTCGGTTCCCACTCTATGACCCTAAACAAAAAGCCCTTCTAAAGATAATCCCAAGTCAAAAGTGTGGTAGACATGTTGAGTTCACAGTTTACAATGCAATATATCACTGACTAAAAAATGATAAACTCTGAGGACCAATATTTAACATATATAGAAATAACTTCTAAAACTTTAGCATGTAAATTCACTAGTTCTTCCTCTCCCCTGGGAAAGCCTTCAGAATTATTCAGAACTTACTAAAGCAAGTCAAGTTTTTGGACTTTCTGAACAGGGCACCTAAATGTCATTCCATACACTTTCTCAGTGACTCCATGTCTGTTCTCAGCAGTGAAGGGAGAACAGAGGCCACTCTGCCTGACTGATTTTAAATGATCGCCTTTTTCAGATGCTTTTAGTATGGAAACAAAATCAGCCATAACCTTCAGGGTTTTAAATGTCATTGTTAATGCATCAGGAAGCCCAAAGATAGACAGTCTGGAGAAATAGTATGTAATATTTAGGTGATTTTGGTAAACAACTAAGTTTTTAATGTATGTTTAATGTGCATTCTGTTTGGGGCCTCTGAGTTTGAATCCCTGAGACCGAGCTGATGTTTAGCAACCATTTCTTAACCAGGAAAAGCCTCCCCTACTCCCAGCCCATAGCCATTTGAGCTTCACTGGCTTTTTTGAACAGAAGCATTTCCCAGTTTTTGCTTGGTTCAGTGAACACGGTTACTGTTTAAAAACAGTGGCTGTCGAGTTGTATGTCTCACCACCCTTTGCTCTCCTCTTGAGCTACCTCAAGCTGTGTGAGAGATAATACTTAGCATGATTAAACGGCCCCTTCACTGATATTTGGTCTTTGCCTGGCTGAGGGACACAAAGCAAGAAGAGGGAGACATGCAGATATGTTGCAGGATATTCAAGAAAGAAGGATTTTAGCATGGAAGACACTAAACTGTACTGTAAGTTCTTGGGCTCAAAATGTGTTTTGAAAACCTTAATAAGGACGTTCAAGAATCGGGCAATCTTTAAATCCATTTTGACAAATTAATACTTATAACAAGTGGAAGTACAGAGTAGGAAATCTTCTAATCTTTTTTTTTTAATCATTGTTTTAATGTCCTTAGAAAAAGGAGTGGGAATTTAATTAAATAAAATGATATTTGTTATATAAACTATGGATTTATACTTCTATCTTCATGTCCTAGAGCCATGTGATAGTTTCCATGAAAATTAAAGGCAAACCATCATCATTCTCTATTTTCCATACTTCTTTCTTTTTTTGACAAAAACAAAGTGAGAAGCTGAACAGTAGCAAACTAGACAAACATATACAATTATGCTGCTGTCCAAAAAAAATTTCAGTATATAATTTATTGATAATTTCTTAGCCCTCTTAATATTTGTGTCTAGATCAGATCAGAGTTTTTGAAAAATGGTTGCTTTTCTATTTAGAGAGGTGTATTTGGGGAGTGCTGTTGTTTGCTTATTAAAAAGAAAGATCACATTTATCTTGCCTACTTATTGTTTTTTTATTTTGTTTTGTTTTTTATCAGAAACATTATTTGTGCTGCCCAGTTATGTCTTTCCCCAGAATGCTCTCATTTTCATGATATGTAAACAGTGAGTCACACATGGGCTTTACAGAGAAAATACAAGCATTGGAACTTTGTAGACTACATTTCGGGGCGTAACTTTTATCACTATTTTCTTTTCTAGAAGTTTATGTGGATGTTCTATCAAGTTTAATTTTTAGAATAATAAAGCTGCCTTATTCACTAAATTATTTGCCTTTTAAAAATATAAATCTTCATTTTCACAGATAACATTTGCAAATTTGTGTTATAAAAACACACCTCCTAAATTTGATGTAGGAGACATACATGAGGTATATAGTTGCCAGTATCCAGCAACTGTTAGAAGATGGATTAGTGTCAATAAGTGGTTTGCTTTTGGTATTTTATGATTATAAAATATAGAGTCTGGGCAGCATATTAGAAATATCTTTGGGGTTGGATCTGAATTTGTCTTTTAGCTCTGACATTTACTAGTTCTGTGATTTCAGACAGGTGATTTATATTCTATAAGTGTGTCAATATCATTAAACAATAGAATAATCTCAAATGTTCAGGGTTGTATATACATTAAAGAAGAGTAAAAATGCCTTGCCTGATATTTGATCGGCTAACTGACTTTCCATTTTTTTTGCCCTTAATGATTCTGTTTTTTGGAGACGTATCTTTCTTTGCAGAAAGCATGTTTACATATGTTTTCAAGTATTAGGATAAGATATAGTTGATGCATAAGCACTGAATTTCATTATTATTTGAATGTGATAAAATAGGATTGCTTCTATCAGATGAAATAGAGGTTACTCAGTAAGAAAACTGGATAAATGTCCAATTGAGACATTTAAAATTGAAGGGAGAATTTTTTAAAAATCCAGATAATTGGTCAAAAACTCCTAGATAAGTGGCTTAAAATACTCAATTTTTGTATGCTTGATTTTGGTCCTAGTCTTCCAATTTCCTGCAAAAGTAGATAACACAGAAGCTGCCTGTTTCCATAAATTCAAATTTCAGTGGAGGTGCAGGGGGAGCTGTCCTCTGCACACTTCGCAGCTGTGTTTGTACTTGACATACGGCAGCCCTGCTGCTCATTCATGAAAGTCCACATGGTTGTGGGAGCAGAACCTGTTTTCACCATCAAGCTGCTGTGGAATAATGAACAGCGTGGTACACGTGACCTCCTCTAGACAAAAAGTGCTCTCTGTCATTGTTTGGTCTGACTTCAGCACTTTTCACTACCTGATGTTTTAATGCTTATTGTCTTTCCTCACACTAGAATATATGCTCATAGAGGGCAGGGGATGTTATCTGTTTTGTTCACTGCTGTATCCCAAGCATGTAGAACAGTGCCTGGCAACCAGTAGGCACTTAATTATCAAATTAATGAATCCATCCTAGTTTTCAATAGCACGGCAAAGTAGGAGAGACCACACCTACTCTCTTTATTAAAAGACAAACAAAATGACCAAAAAGATATGGTTTTATATAAAATCAGAAGTCTCACTGCAGTGGAACATGCTAATTGTTTTTGTACAGTAGTCCTTCCATCCATGGTTCCAAGATCCCCAGTGCATGCCAGAAATGGCAGATAGTACCGAACCCTGTATGTACTATGTCTTTTTCTAGGCATATATACCCATGACAAAGTTTAGTTTATAAATTAGGCACAGTAAGAGATTAACAACAATAGCTAATGATAAAATAGAGCAGTTATAACAAAATAGAGTAATAGGAGTTACGTGAATGTGGTCTCGCTCTCTCTCAAAAATATCTTATTGTACTGTACTCACCAATTTTCAGACTGTGGTTGACCACAGGTAACAGGAACCTTAGAAAGTGAAACCATAGATAATTATAACTCCTGTAGTTGATAGACCACTACTGGTTTGTTCTAACTTTTGGAAGAAGAAAAGAAAGTCAACATGCAATGTTAATATCTTCTGTTATCATAGATGATTCAAACAGTGTTTCAAGCAGAAAAGAAAAAATCAAGAAGTTTACTTCCTTCATAAAAGATAGTTAAATTGAATACTCCAGAAAGATAATTTCATGGTGAAATGCCAGGTCACAGGCCGAATAACATCTCTCCTTGTCTGAAGCCTGGGTGAGGCCAGCGTTCTGCTCAGCCACCGCAGGAGGGGCAGCCCCTTCCACATACACAATGAAGGTCATGTGGTATGGCCAACTCAAGCTCTTTTACCAGGCGTTTTATGGTTGGCATGTTTTTTAGAAGCTACAAATCTTGTTAAGCAAGGCACTCGAACACTAGCTGTTCTCAAACTTACATTGCCTCTGTACCTTTACCAAGAAGACAGAATGTTGTACTTGAAAGTCAGAAAACTAGATTTCAAAACTCAGCTCCAACACTTCATGTTTACCTGACCACAGGCAAATCTCATGTAACCTCCCTGAGCCTCAGTCTCCTCCTTTATAAAGTGGCCCTAATTTAAGATGATCAAGGAAGTTATGCACAAGAAAAGGGTCTATAACCCATAAAGCAAATTATACAGTGTTACTCAAATATAAACTAAAAAACAATGCAAGTTCTTTCCTTAATAAGATTCAAAATTTTGACTTTATATTCTGTATTTGCCAAAATATCACTAGTTAAGGTGGAAAAAACACCTCAGCAAAACAGTGAAAAGACTAAAGTACATTTTGGAAAAAAAAATTCTTTAGAAAACATTGTAGCATATTGGTTAGGATAATAGATTTTAAAGTCAAATTGATGTGGATTTTATTCACAATTTAGCCATTTATGTTGACAAATTACTTCTTTGAGCCTCAGTTTCCATTTCTGTAGAGTATGGAGAATATTTCCTAACATGCAGTCTTTATGCAGTCTTACTGTGAGCAGTAAATTGAATGAGACAAAGTATTTAAAGCATTTAATGCATTCTGAAACATAGTAGATATTCAATAAATGAAAATTGTATTTCTGGTTAGTATTTTAATTCTTCATAAGTATCATTGTGTATATGGTATGCCTTTTAAATGATGTGGGGCCAAACTCTTAAGATGTATTAATTGACTACAATTATGCTGCATAAAACTCTGGTGGAAATTTCCTCAAAGAAAATGATTCTTTGATTTTCAATAACTTTTACTTTTCTGAGCCTTATGATATTTAGAATAGGTGGTCTTTGAAACATGCATCAATAAAATTAAAGCGTTTTTTGTTTTCTTTTTTTTTTTTTTGAGATAGGATCTCACTCTGTCGCCCAGGCTGGAGTCACGATCTTGACTCACTGCAACCTCTGCCTCCCAGGCTCAAGCGATCCTCCCACCTCAGCCTCCCAAGTAGCTGGGACTACAGGCATGGACTACAGGCATGCACCACCATGTCCAGCTAATTTTTGTATTTTTAGTAGAAACAGGGTTTCACCATGTTGTCCAGGCTTGTCTCACACTCCTGAGCTCAGGTGATCCGCCTACCTCAGCCTCCTAAAGTGCTGGAATTACAGGTGTGAGCCACCACACTCAGCCTGTAAAATTAAAGTTTTAAATACCATCATCCACTCACCTAAACCTCCTGAGACCTCAAAGTATATTCAGTTAAATGGAGTTTAACTTTCCCTCCACCTAGGTATTCACAGGCAAAGAGCACTGGCAGGGGCATGTCAAGGACAGAAGTTAGAGATTCTTTTTCTAGGAAATGTGTTGCTTGTGAATCTGCTATGCTGTCCAGGCAAAGAGTTGCTCAAGTTTAAGCATAAAATCTGCTGTGTATGTTCTAGAAATGAGATAAAATGAAAGAACTGGGAGAAACTTAAATCAGGAAGGATATTGAGTTGGTAATACATACTGTCACACAACCTAAAAATGCTCAAGTTCTGAGATTTACCATTTATAGTCTAAGATATAAATGATACATTAAAAGCCCCCAATCCTTTCTCATAGCATTTCACTGAGTCATTCTTTAGTGACTAGTCTCTGAACTGAAATTTTTGTACTGAGCTGCAACCACTGGTATACCATCTTTTTTTTTTTTTCAAGAGAAGGGTCTTACTATGCTGCCCAGGCTAGATTGGAACCCCTGAGCTCAAGTAAGCAATCCTCCCACCTCAGCCTCCTGAGCAGCTGGGACTACAAGTATGACACTATGCCTGGCTTGATATACCATCTTGACAATGTAATTTATTTATTTTTAATCAGAGCCTTAAGGTGACATAAGTAAATACATTTCAAGTGAACTACAAGCCAATTGGCCTTTTAAAACTTAAAGTTTTAAAATATGTGAGAATACAGATTTGAACCAATAGCATATGACTACTTAGCATAAATAGGAGTTTTTCTACTTTTTAATAACCAAGGCAGTTTGTTCACCAAAATCTAAAACTCCTAATAGTGTTTAGAGAGAAAACCCTAAAAGCGTATGAGTAAATTCCACTATATTTTCAGTTATATGTGTTGATCCATAGTTTTCTTCAAAATACCCCAAACAGTCCTTAAAGGCATCAGTATTCTCAATCAGAGGATACTTTTCTGCAAGGCATATTCTATTTTAAAAGATAATGCCTTAATCCATTTCTGGATCGTAACCCATTAGGTTATATAAGTGTGTTTTTAATATCACAGACAATAAACTCATGTGGCCTGAATAGCAAGTAACATGCGATGAAGGACCAAGGAAGGTAAATGTTAATATTTAAGCTTTCTACTTACTTGATCTAATATTAACAATGCAAAGGTTTCATGTTTCTCTTTAACATAACAGTTATAAAATAGTCAAAGATCAACATTTTTATATAATGTTTTATTGAGCCTTCTTGCTTTGAGATCTTGAAATTTGTATTTTTACTTTTCTCATAAGTGAAATACACAATTTAAATATGAAAGTATTCAGTAATAATGTTTCAGTCATTGTCGAGGTAAAAATTAAATGTGTCATTCAGGATTTTTGTTTGGATTCAAATTAGGTGAAATCATCACTAACTAAGCAAAAGCTGTTTCTTTACATGAATTGTAGCTGTACGTAAGTGAGAATTCTCTTAGTTATAAAACATGGAGTTTGGAGTTTTCGTAAATACTTCTTAATTATTTCTTGACTATGTATTTTCTTAAATATATTTAAGGTGTACAATGGGATAAAATGGAGCTGTTAGGAATAAGATGGAGAAATTCTTAATTGTGTCAGCTGTATAGAGGGTTTCAGCCTTTTCATGTAAGTTATGCTCGCTATACCCAATAGCAACTGAGTTGATTGAAGTCCTGTTATTGGAACCTAAGAGGTCCATATACCTTAGGACAAGTATAATGAAAATGATGTGTTCTCATTGGGTCTAGTGGAGGGCTGTATTCCTCAGGAACTATTAAATTAAGTGTTCTGTGGGTTTAAAGCAGTTAATTAAAAAAAAAAAATCTTCAGATGCACCTTGGATGTTGCTTCACTGTGGTGTTTATTATGACAGCAACTCTACAGCTACCTCAACCCAAAAGGAAGAGTCTAGTCCCAGGATGGCAAGTGAGGCTGCATTCTACAAGTCACAGCCCAGGAAATTGTAAATCTGCTTGTATTGAAGGATGGGGTGTGACAGAGGACCCTTCTAACCTAGAAGAAATCAGTCTTTCCAAATGAAAAACTACAGGGCAGGCTTGTTTCCTTTTGCTTTCTATGATATGTAAACTGTTTTTAGGTGACGAATTAGGAAGATAAACCAGTTTCAGCTGACAAAAGTGTTTGTTTTCCAAGCATCTTTTTATAAACAGTGCTTCATGTGTATAATAAGTAAATGTATTTATTTTAATGATCCAAATACAACATAGCATTACAGAAATTTTGGCAAAAACAAAAAGAAACATCATCCATAATTTCTTCACCCTAATGCAGCTTTAGCAATTTTCATGTATTCCCTCTCAGCATCAATGTACATATTAATAATCAAATAATTGTTATTAAATATTATATGAGAAATTATCCACGGTACTGACTTACTTTAAATACGTTTATTTTCACTGGTTAGATACAAATCCATGGAAGGAATAGTCCCCCATTGACTATTACTGCTTTTGCTTTTTTACAGTAACACATGTTACTTTAATGGATGTCTTTAGGTATAAGACTTGTTCCACATCTTACAACATTTTGTTAAGTTGGTCCTTCAAAAATGGGATTCAAAAGTGGGTGCCTCAAAAGTGGGATTGTGGAGTCAACAATTTTGAACTTTTTCATGACAATAGATAAATATTGCTAAATTACTTTCCTAGAGTTATGCCAATATAATAATATACTATAACTCTGTTTTGTTCATTGTGGTAAAAATACTTAACATGAGATCTGCCCTCTTAAATATTAAAGTGTACGATACAGGATCATTAACCATAGGCATAATGTTGTACATCCTATCTCTAGAACTTACTCATCTTGCATAACTGAAACTTTATAACCATTGAATAGCAACTCCGCATTTTCTCCTCCCCGTGGCCCATGGCAACCACCATTTTATTCTCTGCTTCTATGAGTTTGACTGTTTTAGATACATCATAAGTGAAATAATGCAGTGTTTGTCCTTCTGTGATTGGCTTATTTCACATAGCATAATGTCCAATAGAGATATCCATATGGCAGGATTTCTTTCTTTTTTAGAAAAAGGCTGAATAATATTCTCTTGTATGTACATACTACCTTTTTCCATTCACTTGTAGATGAACAATTAATTTGTTTCCATATCTTGGCTATTGTACATAATGCTGCAGTAAGTATGTGAGTGTACATATCCCTTTGAGGTCCTGATTACAATTATTTTAGATAAATATCCAGAGGTAGGATTGCTGAATCATATGGTATTTCTATGTTTAATTTTTTGAGGAACCTTTATATTGTTTCCCATAGTGGCTGCACCATTTTTCATTCTCAGTAACAGTGTACAAGGGTACCAGTTCCTCCATATCCTCACCAACACTGGCCATCTTTTTTTGTTGTTGTTGTTTGATAATAGCTATCCTAACAGGTGTGAGGTGATAGCTCGTGAGGATTTTAATTTGGATTTTCCTGATGATTAGTAGTATTGAGCATCTTTTCACCTACCTGTTGGCCATTTGTATGTTGTCGTCTGAGAAATGTCTATTCAGTTCCTTTGCGCATTTCTAAATTTGATTATTTGGTTTTATTGTTGTTGAGTTGTAAGGGTTCCTTAAATTTTAGATACTAACCCCTCATCAGATGATATGGTTTGCAATTATTTTCTCCCCATTTTGTAGGTTGCCTTTTTACTCTGTTGATTTCTTTGCTGTGCAGAAGCCTTATAGTTTATGTCCTAGTGGTCTATTTATGCTTTTATTGTATGTGTTTTTGATGTTATGCTCAAGAAATCATTGCCAAGACCACTGTCATGAACCTTCTCCCTATCTTTTTTTCTAGAAGTTTTACACTTTTAGGCTTCACATTTAGGTGTTTAATCCATTTTGAGCTGATTTTTGTGTATAGGTCTAATTTCTTCCTTAAGCATGCGGATATCTAGTTTTTCCAGCATTATTTGTTAAAGAGACTGTCTTTTCCCCATTGTGTATTTTTGGCATTCTTGTTAAAGATCAGTTGACCATATATTTGTGGGCTTATTTCTGGGCTCCCTATTCTGTTCCATTTGTCTATATGTCTTTATTCCATTACCATACTGTTGGGATTACTATAGCTTTGTAATCTACTTTGAAATAGAAAAGTGTGATGCCTACAATTTTGTTCCTTCTCCTGATCATTTGACTATTCAGAGTCTTTGGGGTTCCATATGAATTATAGGACTGTTTTTCCTATTTCTGTAAAAAATGCCATTGAGATTTTGATATGGATTGAATTGAATCTGTAGATTCCTTTGGGTAGTGTGGACATGTTGACAATATTAAGTTTTCCAATCCATAACCATAGGATATCTTTCCATTTATTTGTATCTTTTAAAATTTCTTTAATCAACGTTTTATGATTTTTCAGTATACAAGTCTTTCATCACCTTGCTAAGTTTATTCCTAAGTAATTTTTGATGCTATTGTAGATGGGATTGTTTTCTTAGTTTCCCTTTTGGATAGTTTGTTGATAGTATGTAGAAATGCAACTGGTTTTTGTATGTTGATTTGGTATCCTTTAACTTCACTGAATTCCTTTATTAGTCCTAACAGTTTTTCTGTGGATTCTTCAAGTTTTTTTTTACAAATAAGATCATGTCATCTACAAACACATTTTACTTCTTCCTTTTCAGTGCTTATTTCTTTTTCTTGCCTAATTGCTCTGGTAAGGACTTCTAGCTCTGTGTTGAATAGAAGTGGTGAGAGTGGGCATCCTTGCCTTGTTCCTTATCTTAAAGGTATAGTTTTTCACTACTGAGATGATGTCAGCTGTGAGGTTTCATATATGGCCTTTATTATCTTGAGGAAATTTTCTTCTATTCCTAGTTCATTGAGAGCTTTTGTCATGAAAGGATATCAAATTTTGTCAATTTCTTCATCTGTAGCTGTTGAGATGGTCATGTGTTTTTTTTAATCCTTCATTCTGTTACTATGGTGTGTCACATCTATTAATTTGTGTATGTTGAACCATTCTTACATCCCAGGGATAAATCTCATTCGTTCCCTTAATATACTGTTGAATTCAGATAGCTAGTATTTTGTTGAGTATTTTTGCATCTGTCTTCATCAGGGTTATCGGCCTATAGTTTCCTTGTCTTGTAGTGTCTTAGGCTATGGGGTAACGGTAACACTGCTTCGTAATTTCAGTTCAAGAGTGTTCCCTCTTCTTCAATTTCATGGAAGAGTTTGAGAAGGATTGGCATTAATTCTTTAAATGTTTGGTGGAATTCACCAGTGAAGCCATCTGGTCCTGGGCTTTTTTGGGGCAGGGGAGGGGGGCGGGATTTTTTTTTTTTTTAATTCCTGATTCAATCTCTTTACTATTTAAAGGTGTGTTCAGATATTTTATTTCTTCATGATTCAATGTTAGTAGGTTCTGTATTTCTACAAATTTTTCTCCTCCTTTTAGGTTTTCCAGCTTGTTAGCATATAATTGTTTAATTGTTCATAGTAGCCTTTTATGGTCCTTTTCATTTCTGTGGCATCAGTTGTAATATCTCCTGTTTCATCACCGATTTTTTTTTGTTTGAGTTTTTTTTTAGTTTAGCTAAAGGCTTGTCAATTTTGTCTTTAAAAAAAAAAAAACTTTGTTTCATTGAGTTTTTTTCCCCAGTGTTTTTATATTCTCCTTTTTTTTTCCTGCTCTGATCATTATTACTTCCTTGCACTAGCTTTATACCCTGTTCTTCTTTTTCTTGCTCTTTGGTGGTATAATGTTTTGTTTTTATTTGAAATATTTCTTCTTCTTCTTCTTCTTCTTCTTTCTTCTTTCTTCTTTCTTCCTTCTTCCTTCTTCCTTCTTTCTTCTTTCTTCTTTCTTCTTTTTGAGACAGGGTATCACTCTGTTGCCCAGGCTGAAGTGCTATAGCATAATCATGGACCACTGCAGCCTTGACCTCCTGGGCTCAGGTGATCCTTCCACCTCAGCCTCCCAAGTAGCTGGGACCACAGGCGCATGCCACCACACCCACCTAATTTTGCTATTATTTGTAGAGACAGGGTCTCCCTATGTTTCCCAGGCTGGTCTTGAACTACTGGGCTCAAGCAATTCTCCCACCTTGGCCTTCTAAAGTGCTGAGATTACAGACATGAGCAACCATGGCTGGCCTTTTTCTTTCTTTTTAATGTAGGCATTTATAGCTATAAATTTTCCTCATAGCACTGCTTTTGCTGCATCTCATAAGTTTTGGCATGTTGTATTTTTGTTTTCTTATGTCTCAAGATATTTTATAATTTCCCTTTAGGAAAGGTAAAAAGTCTTTTTCTCTACTCATTTCAGGTTTTCCAGCTTAATCTTTCCAAAGACAGATTAACAGGAGAAAAACAAACAGAAGTTTATTAGCATGTGCATCATGTATGTACACTTGGGAGCACACAGCTATGAGTAACCTAAATGGGTGTTTAGAATTTGAGCTTAAATACTGTCTTAGACTAAAACAAAGGAGTGGAGGCTTGGGGCTTTGTGGCTGGGTAAGCAAGTTATGGGAAATTGACCAGGAAAAGTATAATAAACAGGGGTTGTTTAGTAAGGTTTTGTATGCACATTTAAGTTGATGTCTTCTCCATTGATATGTTAGGAGTTATCATATCCCTACTGAGTTAGAGGGAGATATCTCTACAAATGGAAATTTTCTATTTAAATATAAATTTCCTTTACAAAAAGAAAATTTGTGCCTTGATTTTAGAACTTCATATTGAGTCTGCTGATTCTCGGTGGCATTTGGCTCAAAATCCATAAAATAAAGATTATTTGGGGTAACATATTCAGACCCATTTGTTGGTTGTTAAAGACCCATTCATTGGTTAAGAGTATATTGTTTAACTTCCACATATTTGTGAATTATCTTGTATTCTCTCTGCTATTGATTTCTACTTTAATCCTATGGTGGTCAGAAAAAATACCTGGTGTCATTTCAGTCTTCTTAAATTCATTAAGACTTGTTTTGGGACATATCCTGGAACATAGCACTTCTGCTGCTATGAGGTGAAATGTTCTATATATGTCTTTTAGGTCCATTTGGTCTATCATGTTTTTCAAGTCCCCTATTCCTTATTGATTTTCTGTCTGTTTTTTCTAGCCATTACTGAAAGTGGGGAATTCAGATTTCCTCCTACTATTGTATTGTGTTTATTGCTCTCTCCAGTTCTGTCATTGTATGCTTTATATATTTAGATGCTCAGATATTGGGTGCATATATATTTATAATTATTCTATCTTCCTGGTGAAATGACTCTTTTATCATTATATAATGTTCTTTATAATGCTTTTAATATTCACATATTGCTGTTTTTACCTGTCTACTCCTCATATTTCTAGAGTTTTCATTGCTACATTTGGAAGCACATGTCTAATATTCCTATTCAGAGTACACACTAGATGAAAGATGAGGGATTGTCTGACCAAGGATCCAGAAAGGGATAGTTCAACTATAGGTGAAGGTAGTTCTAAACTCATGACTATGTACTATATAGTCTTTAAGGAGTAGCATAAGTTTAAGGCAATTTTTGTCTCCTAGTGTCTCTTCTCTTGGCCAAATTTAACATCTCAAGTAGTCCTTTGGATGAAAGGTAACTGGAGATGTTTTTTATTTTGATTTTTTAGACAGAGTCTTGGCCTATCACCCAAGGACGTGTGCAGTGGCATGATCATAGCTCTCTGTAGTCCCGAACTCCTGAGCTTAAGCCATCCTCCCAAGTAGCTGTGAGTACAGGTGAGGGTCACCTCACCTGGCTAACTTTTTTTTAAGAGATGGGGTCTTGCCATGTTGCCCAGGCTGATCTTGAACTCCTGGGCTCAAGTGGTCCTCCCGCCTCAGCCTCCCAAAATGCTGGGATTTCAGGCGTGAGCCACTACACCTGGCTGTTTGCTATTTAAAAGACATTTTCAGGCCAGGTTCGGTGGCTCATGCCTGAAATCCCAGCACTTTGGGAGGCTAAGGCGTGCGGGTCACTTGAGCCCAGGAGTTTGAGACCAGCCTGGGTAACATAGTAAGACCCATCTCTACCAAAAATTAGCCGGACATAGTGTCATGTGCCTATAGTCCCAGTTACTTAGAAGGCTGGGGTGGGAGGATCGCTTGAGCCCAGGCGGTCAAGGCTACTGGGAATTGTGATCACACCACTGGACTGCAGCCTGGGAGACAGCGCAAGACCCTGTCTCAGATAGATAGATAGATAGATAGATAGATAGATAGATAGATAGATAGATAGATAGATAGATAGATAGATCGATCATTTAGGTAGGGTTAAGTCTTCATGAGCATTTAAATCCAAATTAGCATTTTATTCTGATGGGTTTAATAGGTCCAATGATGAATGAATTCTGATGGGTGGTAGCTGGCTCATCATTTGTGGAACTGAGTAAACCCTATTAAATATCTGTTTTTGGAGCATTTGGCAGTTTGGGAAGAGCCTCTGAGCTCTATGTTCCTCGTGGTTGAAATGTAAATATGGAGATGAGGCATTGAAAAGGAACAACTTTACTGATGTCTTGCACAATTACAAAACTAGCAAAAAAAGGAAAAAAAGCACACCTCAGAAAGACTAATTTCTCTTAATGAACACTTAGATTTAAAATTAAGTGATCTGTATTTGTTGATGTAAGTATCAGTCATAAACAGCTTTGGCTGAATACTATGAAGCTATTTCTTCAGTGTCCAAGCAAGCACTCAGTTGCTTTTTTAATAAAAGTTCATGTTATTTTACCAAATTATAACAGTAATATTTACCAAATTAAATCAATATTTTATCCAGTACCTCCATATCAACATAAGGAAGAGAACCAAATTAAATTATCAAAATTTGTTGGGAATCCTAATGGTAAAAGTAAGCATAATTACAAAAATTTCTACCTATTTGTGTCTAATGCAGGAAGTCTCTTTATTCTGACATGTATTCTAATGATGAGAAAAGCTCCTCACTCGTTAGGGAAAGTAATCAGATAGCCTGACCACTGCCACAACCCTTAAAGTCACTCATTGAACATTCACTAGATTGTCTGGAAAGCGTATTATGACAAATGCAAATCAAAGAATTTAAAGACTGTCACTGTTAGCTAATTACCACTGGGACAGAATCTTAAGCAGTGCATTTGAAAATTCTGAAACAGATTGGATTTATTATAAATTAATGACGTAGGATGTTCATTAGTTATTAAGCTTTGTTGAAATACACTGAATGTTGTACACAGGTTTTACAGCCAATGGCTGCCATCAGAATGTTTTGAAATTATACCCACGAGAAAAATAGAAAGGTTTTTATCTCCATTCATTTCCCGTGGCTTGTTAGTTTTAGCATGGGGGAAAATATAACTTTTCCCGAGTTCTCAGTTGGCAAGAACACTTGTGGCAAACGTCAGATTAACAAAAGAAAATGAACAGAAGTTTATTAACATATATACTTCACGTATTCATGAGAGATGCCTAGGGAATACCAACTGAATCTCCAGAATACAGGCATACCTCGTAGATACTTCGGGTTCAGTTCCAGACCACTGCAATGAAGTGAATTTCACAAGGCAGTCACACTAATTTTTTGGTTTCCCAGTGCATATAAAAATTATATTTACACTATACTGTAGTCTATTAAATGTGCATTATGTCTGAAAAAACAACATACATATTTTCATTACAAATAGTGGCCAGGCATGGTGGCTCATGCCTGTAATGCCAGCACTTTGGAAAGACGAGGAGGGCAGATCACTTGAGGTCAGCAGTTCGAGACCAGCCTGGCTAACATGGTGAAACCCTGTCTCTACTAAAAATACAAAAATTAGCTGAGCATGGTGGTGTGCACCTGTAATCGTAGCTACTCGGGAGGCTGAGGCACGACAGTCACTTGAACCTAGGAGATGGAGGTTGCAGTGAGCCGAGATTGTGCCACTGCACTCCAGCCTGGACGACAGAGCAAGACTCTGTCTCAAAAAAAAAAAAAAAAAAAATTATTGCTAAAAAGTGCTGATGATCATTTGAGCCTTTAGAGAGTCATAAACATTAAGACGGCAGTGAAGTTGATTGCGTCAGTAGACTCTTCCTTTCATTTCTCTGTAGCATGCGATGCTGTTTGATAGCTTTTTACCTACAGTACAACTTTCAAAATTGGGGTCAGTTCCTCTCTAAGTTTGTGTAATATTCTAAATCCCTTGTCCTTTCAACAACATTCATAGTATCTTCACCAGGAGTAGCTTCCATCTTAAGAAACCATTTTCTTTGTTCATCCATAAGAAGCAAAACTCCTCATCCATTCAAGTTTTGTTTTGTTTTGTTTTGTTTGAGACGGAGTCTCGCTCTGTCTCCCAGGCTGGAGTTCAGTGGCTTGATCTCGGCTCTCTGCAACCTCTGCCTCCCAGGTTCAAGCGATTCTCCTGCCTCAGCCTCCTGAGTAGCTGGGATTACAGGCATGTGCCAGCATGCCCGGCTAATTTTTGTATTTTTGTAGAGACAGTGTTTCACCATGTTGGCCAGGCTGGTCTTGAACCCCTGATCTCGTGATCTGCCCACCTCAGCCTCCCAAAGTGCTGGGATTACAGGCGTGAGCCACTGCACCTGGCCCCATTCACATTTTATCATGAGATTGCAGCAATTCAGTATTCAGATTTCCCTTCTAATTCTAGTTCTCTTGCTGTTTCTGCAACAGCTGCAGTTACTAACCTGCACTGAAGTCTTGATCCCCTCAATCATCCATGAGGTATGGAATCATCTTCTCAACTCCTGTAAATGTTGACATTTTTGACCTCCTGCCATGCATCAAAAGTATTCTTAATGGCATCGAGAATGGAGAATTCTTTCCAGAAGGTTTTTAATTTACTTTGCTCGGCTCCATCAGGGGAATCACTATGGCAGCTATAGCCTTAAGAAATTTATTTCTTAAATAAGACTTGAGAGTCAGAATTACTTCTTTATCCATGGTCTGCAGGATGGGATGTTGTGATAGCAGGCATGAAAACAACATTCATCTCCTGGTCCATCTCCATCAGAGTGCTTGGATGACCTGATGCATTGTCAATGAACAGTAATATTTTGAAAATAATCTTTTCTTCTGAACAGCAGGTCTCAACAGTGGACTTAAAATATTGAGTAAACCATGCTGTCGACAGATGTGCTGTCATCCAGGCTTTCTTGTTCCTTTTATAGAGCACAGGCAGAGTAGATTGAGCAAAATACCATAAAGGGAAGTGCAATTAAAGAGATGCCTATAAATGTCTAGGAGGTGGCTTTAATACATGTCTACAGAAACAGAGGAGGTGTAGAGAAAATCTGTTATGGGGAGGTGATCAGGAAATATCTAAACAAGGGTAAGGTTTGTTGCACAGATTTAAGTGGTGCCTGCCCCATTGATAAGAGTTTCTAGTTTAGATTTAGAGCCATCCCTTTCTTTCTGGTACAGAGATGGAGACACCTTTACAAATGGAGATTCCCTTTATGGATGTAAATTTCTCTTACAAAAGGGTAACTTACTTTATGTTTTCAGAGCTTTTCCAGTTTCTGCTGTTTCTCAAAATAATCCTTATGCCAAAAAGCCATATTTGGGGTACAAATTTTTGTCTCCTACAGTCATGTTTTGAGGTGGAATTCCCTGAGCCCCACCAGCAGTAACCTTCAAAAAACAGAACATTGACTTTTATAGTATTTAATGCCTCCTCTTCCCAGAAATGTATCCACTTTCTTTCTTTCTTTTTTTCTTTTTTTTTTGAGACGGAGTTTTGCTCTTGTTGCCCAGGCTGGAGTGCAATGGAGCAGTCTCAGCTCACCACAACCTCCGCCTCCCAGGTTCAGGCGATTCTCCCGCCTCAGCCTTCCGAGTAGCTGGGATTACAGGCATGAGCCACCATGCCTGGCTAATTTTGTATTTTTGATAAAGATGGGGTTTCTCCATGTTTGTCAGGCTGGTCTCGAACTCCCGACCTCAGGTGATCAGCCCGCCCTTCTATAAAAAGTGTGGTATATCTTAAAAAGTCCTTTTAAAGAAATGATAATTTAATATTTGAGATAGTTATTTTATTTGGAAGTACTAGATTATTTGTATTTTAATATTTTAATATTAAAATTTAAATATTTAATCAGGTAGAAATATTCCATGCTGGGAATTTTGTTTAAAAATTCATTTTTTTAAAAAATCTATGTTTATGGTATTGTTAGTGGGAAATTGCTATTTAAAAACAAGTGAAGAAATCTTGGAAATAATGTTTGGATTCTAATTTGTTTTAGTTTACTTTTTCTACTTAGAATTGTGTTGGTGAAAAGGATAAAAGGCTTATACAGAAGCCAAATGGTATTTTTATTTTTATTTTTATTTTTATTTTTGAGACAGAGTTTTGCTCTTGTCACCCAGGCTGGCGTGCAGTGGCACAGTCTTGGCTCACTGCAGCCTCTGCCTCCCGGGTTCAAGCTACTGCCTCAGCCTTCTGAGTAGCTGGGATTACAGGCATGCACCTCCATGCTCAGCTAATTTTGTATTTTTAGTAGAGACAAGGTTTCGCCATGTTGGCCTAGGCTGGTCTCAAACTCCTGACCTCAGGTGATCTGCTTGCTTTGGCCTCCCAAAGTGCTGAGATTACAGGCGTGAGCCACCGCCACCGTGCCTGGCCTCCAAATGGAGTTTAAAAAGTTGCATTTATTCAGGTTCCTTTGTTGTATTCCTTCAAGAACTGTGTTCTTCCCTCTCAGAGCCCTTATCCCAGTTGCTTATGTAAGTTCATGAGTGCAATCGTTGGCTAATGCCTGCGTCCCTATGGGCAGAGCCCCTGCATACTTCTGCCCCCCTTTAAATTAAGTTTAGCCTAAAGCTGGCTCCTTACATATTTTTAATTTTTCCTAAAGGTCTCCTGGTACATAGTGAACTGTGACCTAACTGGATCTGTAAACAGACATTAGGGAAACATAATCTCCCAGCAATCACCGAGTATCAGCCAATCACAGCAGCCAGCTGTTCAAATCATGTTCAAATAAGGCAAATGCCGGGCTGTAACCAATCGGCTGTTTCTGCACCTCATCCCCATTTTCTGTGCATCACTTTCCTTTTTATTAACATAAATCTCCAACCATATGGCAGCACGGAGTCACTCTGAACTTATTCTGGTTTGGGGAGCTGCACGATTCTCGAATTGTTCTTTGCTCAGTTAAACTCTGTTAAATTTAAATTGCCTTACATTTTTGTTTTGTTTTTGTTTTTTTTTTTTTGTTTGTTTGTTTGAAGGAGTCTTGCTCTGTGGCCCAGGCTGGAGTGCAGTGGTGCGATCTCTGCTCACTGCAAGCTCCGCCTCCTGGGTTCACGCCATTCTCCTGCCTAGCCTCCCCAGTAGCTGGGACTACAGGCGCCTGCCACCACGCCCAGCTAATTTTTGTATTTTTAGTAGAGATGGGGTTTCACCGTGGTCTCGATCTGCTGACCTCGTGATCCGCCCGCCTCAGCCGCCCAAAGTGCTGGGATTACGGGCTTGAGCCACTGTGCCTGGCTTGCTTCTTTTTTTTTTTTTTTTTTTAAACACCACTGTTGTGTCCCCAGTACCTGGAACATTGTATGTAGGCATGCTTTAAGTGGGGGAACAGATGCGCTGATGGATGGGGGAAGAATTCTTCTAGTCATTCTAACAGTGCATGAGGCTTTTTCAAAGATAATAAAATATTAATTGTTTTTTTCCCCTTTCTTGGCAACTGATGGAAAAGATTGCTTTATTGTTTTCTTTTTCATTCTGGATCTTGTATCTCTCAGGCATTGCTATAATTCCATTTTGTAGAATGGGAGTCCTTCATAAGAATTCATAGGCATTGCTAGGCACGGTGGCCACGCCTGTAATCCCAGCACTTTGGGAGGCCAAGGCGGGAAGATCACGAGATCAGGAGATCGAGACCATCCTGCCCAACATGGTGAAACCCTGTCTCTAGTAAAAATACAAAAATTAGCCAGGCGTGGTGGCGGGCGCCTGTAGTCCCAGCTACTTGGGAGGCTGAGGCAGGAGAATCACTTAAACCCAGGAGGTGGAGGTTGCAGTGAGCCGAGATTGCGCCACTGCACTCCAGCCTGGATGATAAGAGCAAAAACTCCGTCTTAAAAAAAAAAAAATTCGTAGTCATTAACCATAGCCTTTTAAAAGGCAAGACTCATGATAGAAGAGTTTTTTGTTTGTTTGTTTGTTTAATAATCGTGTTGCCAAAAGGACCTTATTGCAAGTTAGGTTCATATGTAATGTTTTTCCCGCACAGACACCAGAGCATTGTTGCCTAATTCCCAGAATTGACTTATTCCTTAAGAGTGTTTAAACAGCTCAGTTCTTTTTTTTTTTTTTTTTTTGAGACAGTCTCGCTGTGTCGGCCAGGCTGGAGTGCAGTGGCGTGATCTCGGCTCACTGCAGCCTCCACCTCTGGGATTCAAGTGATTTTCCTGCCTCAGCCTCCTAAATAGCTGGGATTACAGGCAGGTGCCACCACGCCCAGCTAATTTTTTTGTATTTTTAGTAGAGATGGGGTTTCACCATGTTGATTAGGCTGGTCTCAAACTCCTGACTTCGTGATCTGCCCGCCTCAGCCTCCCAAAGTGCTGGGATTACAGGCGTGAGCCACCGGGCCCAGCCTTCATTTTAAATTTTGAAGCTGTTTGGCCAAACTGCTTCTTATTTCCAACTGCTTGATTATGCTTGCTTTTTGGGAAAAGAGAGTATTTTAATATTATGGTATTTTAGCAGCACAATGTCATGTGAAAGTCATTGCTTAAGAAAAGTTTTAGGTGATGCCTTTCAGGATAGGTTGATATTGATACAAGAGGTTTCTTTTAACTTTACCAGGTCCTTGACATTATTTTGAAAAAAACACCCAGTTATTCAGACAATCATTGAGGCTTTAAATTTTTCCTTAAGTATTACAGTTTAACATGTATTTTCATAAAGTATAAATCTTAATTCAAATAATATTAAAACATTTTTTCCTGTTTAAGTTTTTAAAAAATTTATGATACTCTCCATTGTTCTAAAAGTGTTTACAAGAACAGTTAAAGGATAATGCAGTAACATAAATTAGGAATGTTTGAGAAAGAAAAAAAGATAAACCAAAAGTTGGAAGATAAAATGGAACAGGAAATAATAATGCCTTTCCAAAGGCGAGTCCTGTGAGTGGGTCACAATCTGTCCCTAAGCTTTCAGACTGCAGTTACAAATGAGAAGCCTTGCCAGATGTTCAACTCACTTTGCTGGAAGAGAAAGAGAATTAGTTATTTGGAAGAAATACAATTATTCTCAATACTAACACTGAAAAGTAATTTCTCTGTAGTGTTCAGATGTGACCTCAGCAATACATAGGCAAGAGACACAACAAATTTCGGGGGGGGGGATGAGTTTCGTGTTTCTTAGATTAAACCTCAGTAGAGGTTGGTGTTGTTAAAACCATGATACAGATTGAAAAGGATAGTGTCATTGCATATAGAACACATTCCAGTGGCTGCTCTTGAAGTTGTATAACTTACCCATGGACTTATGATGTCAGGGGAGAGAAATTTTATACCCAGAAATGTTTGTAGGGGAGATGTTTTCATTGAAAAGAATTTGGTCGTTACAGTATAAATGCTTAAATTTTTTTTAGTTTTTGTCCTTGACTGTTATTCTGTGTAGAAATGACTAATAAAACATTGAAAACAGACTGAGCCTCAATGTATACGTCACTGACTTTTTCGAATATGGGTGTCTAATATGCCAAAGTTGGTGATTACCCTTAAAAGCAGATTGTAATATTGTGAAATATATGTTTGTTCTTTGTTCCCATTTTCTGGCATGCAACTACTGAAATCCTTGGAATCTCCAAAGTGATGTGTCTTTTTGTATGTGAATGAGATTCCTGGTGGCCAGCAGCCCCTAAGTAGCCTCAGGTTGGAGCTGGTCGTAGGAAAGACTAAGGCAGGATTAGAGGGTTGGGGCTTTTCAGCGCCCCCCTGCACCTCCCCAACTTCTGGGGAGGAGAGAGGGGATGAAGGTTATCACCAATGGCCAATGATTTAATGAGTGATGCCTTAGCAGTGAGGCTTCCATAAAAGCTCAAAAGGACTGGGTTGGGGAGCTTCCTGAAAGTTGAACATGTGGAAACTCCTGGATGGTGGTATGTCCCTTCTCCCATGCTGTGCCCTATCCACCTCTGATGATGATCTTCTCCCATGCTGTACCCTATCCACCTCTGATGATCTGCTGTGCCCTATCCACCTCTGATGATGATCTTCTCCTACACTGCGCCCTATCCACCTCTGATGATCTGTGCCCTATCCACCTCTGATGACAATCTTCTCCCATGCTGTGCCCTGTCCACCTCTGATGACAATCTTCTCCCATGCTGTGCCCTGTCCACCTCTGATGACAATCTTCTCCCATGCTGTGCCCTGTCCACCTCTGATGATCATCAGTATCCTTTGTAATATGCTTTATAATGAATCAGTAAATGTATTTCCCTGAGTTCTGTGAGCTGCACTAGCAAATTGATCGAACCATGAGGAGGGGTTGTGGGAGCCCCAATTTATAGCAGGTAGTATCAGAATTGAATTGAATTAGAAGATACCTAGCTGGTGTCGGCTGCAGAATTCATTGCTGGTAGGGAAAAATCCCCATGCATTTTGGCGACTAGAGGTCACAGTAAGTGTTGTGTGTTGATTGTGTTGTGAGAGGACAAGAGAAACTCAGTTTTTGTTATATCTTTATACAGATTTTACAGAGACAATGTTATTCATTACACAGCCGTTAGTTTGACTTAATACAGGGATAGATTTTGGAAAATATACATGAGTGTGCCTCCTGTATGTCTTCCATGAATATGGCTTCTTGGAACTGAGCTTTTGCTGGCTATTGAGTGACAACAAGTTCAAGATCTCTCACTCCTTGGCAAGTTCATGGAAAACTAATAGGTGGTTGTAAGAGGCTAAAAGTCACTTCTACCTATGTTGGTACCTAAGTGGGATCTTTAGCTGGTTCTAGGAATCAAATTAACACAAGATAGATTAACAGGAGAAAAGGATACAGGTTTTATAAATTTTTACACATACATAGGGAGTACAAGAGAGTAAGGATGCAAAGAAATGGCCAATGCAGATAGGTTTTGTACTTTTTGGACAAGGAATAATAAATTTGTGAAGAAATTTGACAGGACAAGGGGATCTGGGCTAGGGACAGTAAATTCTAGAGGTCACTAGGAGATCTATGGTGGGGGTGTGTAAAGCTAGTGGAAGATAAGGGTTTCTTCAGTAAGTTTATTTGTACAGGTTCGTTGCAGCAGCAGTTTCCAGTCTCTGGTGATAAGGGTTATTTTCTCTCCCTACTGGAGGGAAGCCGTCCTCAAAGGAATTTTTATAGCTTTCCATCTGTAAGAAAGGACAGATCAGAAAGGCCTTTCTGCAACTAGTTTCTCAAGTACTTTCAACTTAAAATAATAAATATGCCAAATTGGCATAGTGTGGGGTGGATCGTCCTTAACTCCTTCTTTGTCAATAGTGGAATCACATGCTTTAACCAACAGTTGAACTTTCATTATATGAAAATGGAGAGACCTAACAAAGGTGTAGGCTTGAGCAGTTAGTCGACACATCTCACCTCTACAGAGTAGAGAGTAGCAGGGTCAGACCTCTTTCAGAATAATTTTAAACTGAGACATTTGCTGAAGTTTTAGGCATGAAAGGCC
Organism: Gorilla gorilla gorilla; assembly: GCF_029281585.2. Taxonomy (NCBI): domain Eukaryota; kingdom Metazoa; phylum Chordata; class Mammalia; order Primates; family Hominidae; genus Gorilla; species Gorilla gorilla. The sequence continues at coordinate 160,640,587 of NC_073229.2, read as the reverse complement.
CAAAATTGAAGCTTCAAGTAGTATGGTTAATGTAATTTTAGCCTAGGACATTTTTAAAAAAGCTTGAAGCACCTATGGAATACCAAATGCTTTGAACTTTAACACTTGTTTCTGACAATAATTAGATAGCAGAGCCATTGTTTAAATTATTAGTTCATATGGTAGGACCGTATTTTTTTAAAAAGGAATATTTGCCTCCCTGTTCTATTGTGGGCTTGTTTACAGCTTATCCAAAAGTGGTATCAAATTATAAGGAACAGGTTAAGGAAAACATCACTATTCTATACCACTGAAAATTATTAAGTGATGCACAAAGAGATGGTTCCTATTGACATTGTCCATGGTCAGTTCCCATCAAATTCTGAAGAAGCATCAGTGCCTTTTGTTGAGTTTGTATAATTTAGCTTATAACAAATGCCTATCCATAGATTGAAAATAAATATGGGTCCAGAAAATGGTTGAAACAATAGCGTCTGGAAGACTTAACAGCAAAGCAGTAAAGTAGCATAGTGCAGTGGTTTTCAACTTTGGTGTACATCAGATTCAAGTATGATGCTTGTTTCAAAGTGCAAATTCCCAGACCCAACCTTAGAGATTCAAATTTCATACATTGAGTTGGGGCATAGGAATCTGCATTTTAAGTAAATACCCAGGGTGTTTCTGATGAAGGAGGCTCATAGACCTCCATGGCTCCGAAGCTCATTTCTCACAGGCTTTGTGAAATGTTGGTTAGGCTTCAAACATTTTTGTTTTCACATACCTTAGAAAATAAATTTTTAAAATACACAGTGGACTTAAAAAGTGAGGAAATTTTGACATGGTATAACATGGAATAAAGTCAAATAATATTGTAAGTCAAACCATCGTAAGGTGCAGACTTTCTGTATTAATTTGTGCCCTATGACAATGATGCATTAATACAAACGAGACAGAAACCTTTTCACTTGCATGAAGCAAGGCCCTGCTCACACAGTATTTCTTGTTTTGCTCTCAAGGGGCCCTTCTACAGGAGCAGTGCATTCTCTCATTTCTTTAGTGACACTTCAGAGGTTTTAGCCCCCTTAACAATAAACCACGTAATGTTCAGGATGCATAAGAAGTGTGCCTTATGAAAGTAGAAGGGGGCCAGGCGTGGTGGCTCATGCCTGTAATCTCAGCACTTTGGGAGGCCAAGGTGGGCGCATCACTTGAGGTCAGGAGTTTGAAACCAGCCTGGCCAACATGGGGAAAACCTCCTCTACTAAAAATACAAAAATTAGCTAAGTCTGGTGGTGTGCACTTGTAGTCCCAGCTACTTAGGAGGCTGAGACAGAAGAATCGCTTGAACCTGGGAGTGGAGTTTGCAGTGAGCCAAGATTGCACCACTGCACTCCAGCCTGGGTGACAGAGCAAGACTCCATCTCAAAGAAAAAAAAAAAAAAAGTAGAAGTGGAATATATGTGAGAAACGAGGTATGAAAGGTTTTAAGAAAGAATCTGGAAACTGCTTTATAACCCTCCATGTACACATATTCCCTTAAAGTAAGGTTTTTAACTCCAAGCGTTTGTAAATTTGGATGAGGAAAATAATTTCATCTTTTTTTCCACTAACCTCACCTAGAAATTGAGCATTTCCTTTAATTACGACAAACCTAAAGTAGCATGAGCATCAACAGAAGTCAGATGTTTTCTTATCACATTACAGTTGTTTCAGGTATCTCAAAAGGTGGTTTGAACTGATTACTTTGAAATCATGACAGTTATTAGACATGCCCCTAGATTTTACTATTTACTGGGTTAATAAAAGAGCACATATAATTCTAGGGTATACATATTTTAATGTATAAAAATATGCATTAAATTTTTAACCATATTTAAATATAACCATATTTAAATATACTTATCCTTAGTACGGTTATATTTTCTTGCTAATGCTGTTTTTGATTTATGCATTTAAAAATATTATCCTAAGAAGGGATTCAGCCTGACTTTACCAGGTGCTAGAGGAATCCAAAGCACAAAAACTGTTAAAACCCTTTTGTGGAAAGCCCTTGGATACTCTTAGGAGCATATGTATCCCAGTTTGAAGGCAGGTGGTCTAGGGGATGGCTGAAGCCCATCAACAACACCTCTTAAACCATTAGTTTAGGGAACCCAGAACTTTCGTGTTTTGCCAAGCAATGAAAAATGTGAAAAATCACTTTAGCACCTGGGAGATGATTCTAGTTTAAATTCTGTGAGTTGGTGGTTCTAAACCAGAGATGTACATCAAAATCCTTTAGGGAGCCATTTTAAAATACACAGCTGAGCCTAATGCCTCAGGACTGCACCTCAGCGGGTCTGGGTGGGACCTGGACCACACTGTGTTAAAAGCCCAAAGGTGATTTTCATACAAACCCTCAAGAACCACTGTTTTAAACAGAAGGGCTTTGAAACCTTGTTTTATAAGAACTATTTTAAGTATGACTTTTTTTTTTTTTTTTTTTTTTTTTTTTTTTGAGACAGAGTCTTACTCTGTCACCCAGGCTGGAGTGCAGTGGTGTGATCTCAGCTCACTGCAACCTCTGCCTCCTGGGTTCAAGCAATTCTCCTGTCTCAGCCTCCCCGGTAGCTGGGGTTACAGGCATGCACCACCACGTCCGGCTAATTTTTTTGTATTTTTAGTAGTGACGGGATTTCACCATGTTGGCCAGGCTGGTCTCAAACTTCTGACCTCAAGTGATCCGCCTGCCTCGTCCTCCCAAAGTGCTGCAATTACAGGCATGAGTCACCATGCCCAGCCTTAAGTATCGCTTTTTAAAAGTTTTATGTTTGATCCAAAAACTCATGGCAGGAAATTGGGAAGATTTACTTTGTACTTTGAAATTTGTTTGTTACTGTTGTTGTTGTTGAGACAGGGTCTTGCTGTGTCACCCAGGCTGGAGTGCAGTGGCACCATCACAGCTCACTTGCAGCCTCTACCTCCCAGGCTCAAGCAATCTTCCCACCTCAGCCTCCCAAGTAACTGAGACAACAGGCATGCACCACCATGCCCAACTGATTTTGTTTTTTGTAGAGACAGGGTCTCTCTGTGTTATCCAGGCTGATCTACAATTCCTGGGTTCAAGAAATCCTCCCGCCTCAGCCTTCCAAAGTGTTGGGATTACAGGTTGGAGCCACCACAGCCTGACCTGTAGTTTGGAATTTGTAACCACTCAAAGCATCTTCTGTCATCGGGTGCTCAGGGAGAGGGGTTCTTGACCATCTCTGGGGACCATAAAACTCTGAAGTTTCATGCCCTGGTCTTCAGCTTAAGGGGCTAATAGCTTTCCTGAGATTTGCAAAGGTATGCATGATCAAAAAAGGGGAAGGAAGAATAGCTACCTGTATGCTGAAAGAGCAAAATTTAATGGCAAAATGAACAAAAAGATAAAATCATTAGACATACTAAGGAAACAGTTACTAAAACACCATTAATTTTATGAGAGAAGTGCTGAACTGTAGCTCTAATTATTTGATTTCATGAACATTTTCTGCTCTATTATTTCCTGAATTTGTTTTTTTGCAATGTAAACACAGTACCATAGGTAAATGGAGTTGCATATAAGTGGTTTTGATGGTATATATTAGGGAAAAATGATAAAATATTAAAATATACTGCCTCTTAATTTAAAAGCAAAATTATCTTTAAGACTTTAAGCTTATTTCATGCTGCTGGGTATATATCTGCCAGAAATGAAATCAGCATGCGGAAGAGATCTCTCAACTCTGACATTTATTACAGCACTATTCACAACAGCCAAGATATAGAATCAACCAGTGTTCATCAACAGATGAATGGATAAAGAAAATGTCATATTTAATACCCAATGGAATGGTATTGAGCTTTAAAAAATAAGAAAATCCTGTCATTTAGGACAACATGGATGAACCTGGAGGACATTATATTAAGTGAAATACACCAGGCACAGAGAGGTGCCGCGTGATCTTGTTGTTATGTGGAGTGTAAAACAGTTGAACTCCTAAGTAGAGAGGAGGATAGAGATTACCAAGAGATTGGGAAGAGAGGAAGTTAGGGGAGGTTTTTCTTTTAAGACCTTAAATATTTTATTTTTAAGATAAAATAATTTCATCCTAATACTGGGCTCTCCGGCATTTGAGAGTATTATATCCTTGGACCTCCATCCTCTGCTCATTGTCATAATTATTAGATCTTAATTCTTATTAAAGTTTTATTTTCATCTTCTAAAATTACAAAGCAGTAAACATGTAATATACAAAATGTATAGTTTCCTCCTTGCAACAAGTGAGAAAAAAATCCTATTTTAACAAAAGGCATTTTTAAGTGAGTAAAGATGCAATTTTTCATCTACAAAATAAGTTAATAGGTTTTCTAGTTGGGTTTATAAAAAGCTGATGCATATCCTGTTCTTTTTCCCTATGACTGATGACATAAGTTCTGCTTTTGTTCATGATGCCCTCTCCTTGGCAAGGAGTGCCTCCCACCCACATACCTACTCACTCTTTAGGACCAGCTCAGATGTCACCTATTCCAGGAAGCCTCCCTTACCTGTCTCTGTGTTCCCGTAGAGATCTCTATCACAGTACTTACTACATTATGTTTTAATTATGTATTTCTATGTGAGTCTGCCTTGGAAGACTTTAACCTCAGTATGATTATCTTTGTATTATTAATGTCTGGAACAGTGACTGCTCATTAAATATTGTGCTGAGTGATTATATTCATAGTCACCCGGCTCACACCTCCCACCCGTTTGTCATTGTACTTGTCTGTGATCATGCTACAGAATTCTGTTGTGGGTGAACTCACCCAGCAGCACAGCTATGGTGCTTTGGCCTTCAAGCTCCTGCTCTAGCCAACCAAGCTAACCTGCCCAGCTTTGGCCAGCAGCTCATTGTAATAAACTGAGTTCAAATGGAACCCAGCACTATTAAACTACCCATCAGCCTAAGACTACCCTTCAAAGAAGGAGCGAGACTGGGCATGAAGTGGGCCCCTGAGCCAGCCACTCCCTGTGTAAATCTGTACTTCAGCTTCTCGCTCTCTTTTCACTGCAGTTTTATTGCTGTCTCACCAAGATTTCCCTTCTTCCAGGCCTTTACTCTTAAAGGAAAAAAAAAAAGTTGCTTATGTTTGCTTAATTATTAACATAATACTGGCTTAATTCTGAACTAGGAGATCTCAAACTCTTTATGACAGCCCGGTGAATAAAGTGATGAAGTGGGAAACAAAATGTAGAGGGTCAGAAAGTGCATTTCAGTTTGTAAGATGAAAAAAGGGGGAAGGGTGGTAGAGCTGACTCATGTGACTGTAATTCCTAGAATATAGGAGCAGTGTGGCGTTATTCATCTAAGCGCGTCCTAGAGATTTTATACATCATGCACACATTTTTAGGCATTGTCTTAGACCGTTTATGCTGCTAATAACAAAAACCTGAGACTAGATAATGTAAATAACATAACTTTATTTTCTTGAGTTCTGGGGTCTGAGAAGTTCTAGATCAAGGTGCTGGCCTTCAGCGTCTGGTAAGGGCCTTCTTACTGCATCCTCATATAGTAAAAGGGGCAAAAAGAACAAGAGGACCCCATGTTGTGTCCTCATGTGCAGAAAATATGGGCAAGAAAGGGGCTTAGCTAGTACCCTTGAGCCCTTTTTATAAGGGTACTAATCCCAGCCTCATGACTTAATCACCTGAAGGCCCCACCTCTTAGCACTATCACATTGGGTCATAGGTTGGCGGATATATACATTCAAATTTTTGGCGGATACATACATTCAAACCATATTTTGGTTTGATACATACATTCAAACCATTTTGGCGGATACACACATTCAAACCATAGCGGGTATTAACCTATCAATAGTGCAGTTGAACATAAAATGAAGATCTCACTTCAATGAAACACAAATTAATATGATTTAAAACAGTTGCACATTGTAACTTTCTGAACACCTGTATTCTGTAGCCTGAATTTTGGCAGAGAAAGTGGTTGAAACATTTGTATCTACTATCAAATTACCATGATAATTGTTTATTGTTCTCTCTTCACTTTATACCTTTTAATTAAGCTGGGGGTTGGGGGGAAGGGAGGTGAGAAAGAAAAGGAAGAAAAATACAGTTTTTGTCGCAAGTGGATTTTGTATCATTTTCCCGAAGGTCTTGGTTCTAGAAATTCTGTAGTCTTGGAGACCTGTCAGTTTTTCTTTATAATTAACTGTGACTGTATTGTGTATTCATCAATATTATGAAATATTATGAAATAGTAAAACTCACTGTGACTGTATGCATGTTTGCCCACGCGTGGCTGAACTTTTACAAAGCAGTGAGGGAAGTTCTCCTAGGGTCAGGACAGGTCATCATGGGCACAAGGCCTCTCATTACTTTCTCTCATCAGAAAAAAACAAGTGAGAGAAAAAAAATGCACCTACACTCAGGTTCCTGAACCCCATCTCGGTTCTTCTCCAGATAGCCCAGCAAGTGAGTTCGTCTAATCCCTTTCTCAGGAATGAGCATGATGAATGAAAACCAAGCAAATTCTGGAGTCGAACCAGGTTAGATTCAGACCCTTTCTGACCACTTCTAATTTCTGCCTCTGTGTTTTCAGTGTTAAATGTGGACGCTAATTGCCTGCTTTGCAAGGTGTCTATAGGAATTAGATGTGATTATGTAAAGCTTCTAGCACAATGCCTATTACGATAAATGGTTCTCACAGTTGCTGATGCTGCTGTTACTACGTTTTTTCTCTACAGTAGTTCTGTCTTATTTTCCTTTGAAAGCTGGAGCTGTCTGTGCTTCTCCTATTTTATAGTATCAGTTAAGGGTTTTCAGTGGTGTTTTGGTGTGGTGGAGTTATTTCTTTTACTCAGGGAGCTTTTCTTAGGGAGTTAATCTGATACTATATTAGAGAGAGTAGACTCTCTGTAGACCTTCCTAGGCAAGGTTGAATGAGTATTTGGATGTAGCACATACATGGACACTTCTAGTTAGAATATGAAGCATAAATTTAGGTAGTCATAAAGGTTTACAATAATCTAAAACCAATTACAAAGATTTATAACTAACATTTTGAACATTGAGTAGTATTAGGATAGTTTTTCTAGCTTTTAAAATCAGCCTAAGCTTTTTGGTAAAGTCAAGTTTTGTAAAATGGGTGAAGATTTTTTTTTTTCCTAGTGAAATAAGAATTGGCAAACTTTTAAAGCTGGTTTACAATAATTTCCAGATGAATAGAAACTAAAATGTATTGTCAGCTGATGTTTCATTGTAGGCTCCTATGAAATGACTGAATTCTGTCTGTATCCCCAAAAATTGAGATGAAACTGTCATTCTTATACATAATCTTAGCTAAGCGACCTCAGATTGAAGTAAATCAGATCAATATTGGTATTTCTATAACCCCAGCATAGATGGTGCCTGTATTGATTATTGTAAGTAGCAGGGCACTTTGGGGAGCTGCTGATGGAACCGGTGTTAGCTGTACCCTAGGGAAAGAATTATGCAACACAGTGATAAGTCAGCTAACTAAAGTCATAGCAACAAGTCTATTTGGCTTCTAGGCATCTCTTTGAAGTGGGCCAAGGGCTTGGGGATGGAGGTAGGAAACCTGCATTGGTTCCTGCCGGGGCTTCTGCCAACTCTGATGGGAGAGCCTCCTGGGCTGGCTGAGATAGAATTGCTTCTCTAGCTCCTTCACTGGATACAAAATAAAGGAGTGAAGCTAAAGGGTGGAAGAACACTTCCTGGCCACCTTCACGCCTGCTTCAAAGCCAAGGTCAGGGGGCTGTTATACCAGGGAGTGCTGAGAAGGGCAGAAAGCTGAAACTGCTCCTTCCTCTGATACAAGAGGCAATGAAAAACTGGTGAAGGTGGCCGATGATGCCCGCAGGGGAAGACAGCACTGACTCCTGCTTTGTGGACTCTAAACAGATGCTATATTAGAACTCAAACTGCTAGTGACTTTCACATTTGTATCATTTTTAATGTGGTCACATTAATTTGACCATTCTGCAGGCCAGTGTTCATGTATTACTTTAGTGTGATTTTTCTTATGATCAAAATCTTCTAAAATCAATTTGGTGAGCTATAGAAAGAGAAGGTAAATTTTCCTTGTGTGAAATACAACTCTCAGTAATAAGACTGCTATTAGCTATTCTTTTAATCTTTCCTGTTTTCAGAGATGGCTTTGAGGTTTAATAAATACTTGTCCAGTGATTTCAGATGACTTTTAAGAACTCATCTTTTAGGATGGATGTGGTAGCTCACACCTGTAATCCCAGTGCTTTGGGAGGCCAAGATGAGTGGATGGCTTGAAACCAGGAGTTCAAGACCAGACTGGGCAACAAAGCGAGACTCTATCTCTACAAAAAATAAAAATATCAGCTGGATGTTGTGGCATGTTCCTGTAGTCCCAGCTACTTGGGAGGCTGAGGCAGAAGGATCACTTGAGCCCAGGAATTCGAGGCTGCAGTGAGCTATGATCACACCACTGCACTCCAGCCTGGGTAACAGAGTGAGACCCCATCTTTAAAAAAATAATAATAATAATCTTTTAGAATATTTAAAAAATAGAACTTTTTCAGGCATAAGTAGTTACCTTATTTTTGCTGACAAATATTTGTTACAAAGTCAAGTTTAGCCTGCCAGAAAATCTTGCCTAGAGAAAATTGAATAGTTTATCCAAAAGTATTAATTGAGGAACACAGGTGTGATTATTTCTAAGACATTTTAAAAATCTAAATGGTTAACCACACATATTAAATGAACTTCCTTTCCTAACTAGCTCTAAAATATGATTGCCTATGATCCTTTCCTTATGCCTATTTGCCATACTCTTATAGTGCTTGTTTTTTAAAATAATAATTCTCAATAATAAATGGGTTATGTTCCAGAAGTTCGTATATGAATTAGGTGTTTGAAAGCTGGGACACATTTGCACATTATAAAAATATTTCATGTGTAACTGATAACCCACAAAAGCCTATTTAACCTATTAGATAGTAATGTTATTATAAAATCCCTATGAAAAACATGTGTATAGTTATTCACCCAATTTATATTAAACATCTATTCTACTTTAATGGTATAATGATGTACCTTCAAATTGCTCAGATTCTACTATTTCTAAAGCAGGTTTTCTTGCTTCCTCAAATTTTTCTCCCTACCCTGTCCTCAGCCAACTATAATTTTTCTCCTTCTTTCCTCTACTTGGAAACCAAACTCAGTATCAAAACCTCTCCCTACCTTACTATTTACAGAAAACACACACCCTTTTGAAATTTTTCTAAGGTTTTCCACTTCTGTAAAATAAAGGACATAGGATAACAGAAAAAGTGTCATGAAGTTTAGGGCATATGCATCATTTGTAAACTAAAAAGAAAACACATTGCCATGTCACTTACTTAGAATACTCCTAATGCATCTAGGAAAAGTGGCAGTTTGAGGGGCACTCAAAGACTGAAATGAGATCTATTCACATCTGGTTAGAAAGCTCAGACAGTTCTTTAGACATCTTCCTTTCCGATAATGATTCCTCTACAATTCTGGAAACAGGACTGGTTATCTAGGAGCCGGTGTTTCAATAAAGAAGAGAATGGGGAGATAGGCCAGGCCTGTGACAGCCTTTTGCCCCCTGGGACGCAAGGAGAGTAGCTGGGTTCCTCCCAACCTCCAGTCAGTAATTGTTGGCTTCTTTTTTCCTTCTTCTAGGAGAAGGTATCCATATAGTTTACCCATTCAATCTCTCTCAACTTCCTTCTGGTTTCTCCTACTATTGTAGGCACCAGCCCCCAAGTGGATGTTGTAAAGTATGAAATGGTCACATAAAATGCATTCTAAAAGTATTTAGAAGAAAAGAGCCTGTTTGTCAGCTTAGTGTTAGCTGAGCTCTTCATGACCCCCAAAGGGCCCGTAGCTTAGGCAGATTTAGAATTTGTAATTGGATTCTCTTGTTTGAAATGGATGTAGCATACTTTAAATGAAAATACTTACTGGACAGCAAGCATGTAAATTGCAGTCTGTGGACTCTGCAGCTATGAATGCTCCTGGATGGGCCACTCAGTCAGCCTTTCCTCCGACCTGCTACTGTTTGCCAGGTTGTGGCGCCTGCCACATAGCACACTTTGTGCCTTTGAGAGTTGGCAGAGCTTGTAAAACCACTCTTTTGTTTTGGTGTTTTTCAGACTGGGATCCTTTCCATTAGTTTGTTTTGTTTTTGTTTTGTTACTACATTTAGATATTCAATAGGTTCCAAAATTTGAGGTCCCTTATTTGGGGACATATTGATGTGGCAAATTAGAGATTGAACAGCTCAAAAAAAAAAATTCCTTGTCTAGTAGAAAGATGATTTAAAAAAATAAAAGGAACATGTTTTAAATCTCCATTTTCTTTCCCACATGAGTCAGAGGAATGCTTTGTGATTTAAATCCCTTTTTCCTGGCCTGATATGGAGTCTCTGCTTGTTACGCTAAGCATACCAAAGCCCTTGCTTGGTCCTATTTCTTTGTTCTCCAGGATGATAGCCTTAATTACTTAATAGATTCAATTATATTTTCAGATCACAAATTACCTGTGAAAATCACTAGAAGTGTGAGTTCTTTTTTTTTTTTTTTTTGAGACGGAGTCTTGCTCTGTTGCCCAGGCTGGAGTGCAGTGGTGCGATCTTGTCTCACTGCAACCTCCGCCTCCCGGGTTCAAGCGGTTCTCCTGCCTCAGCCTCCCGAGTAGCTGGGTTTACAGGCGCCTACGACCACGCCCGGCTAATCTTTGTATTTTTTAGTAGAGACGGGGTTTCACCATGTTGGCCAGGCTGGTCTCGAACTCCTGAGCTCAGCGATCCACTCGCCCTGGCGCCCCAAAGTGCTGTGGTTACAGGTGTGAGCCACCGTGCCCAGCCAGTTTGTGTAGCATCTGTGCAGAGTTCACAAAGTGGGAGTCAGTGTCGTCTGTCCCTGCAGACATCATCAGCCACCTTCACCAGTTTTTCATTGTCTCTTGTATCAGAGAAGGAGCAGCTTCAGCTTTCAGCTCTTCTCAGGTACTCCCTGGCACAACAGCTTCCTGATTCTGGCTTTGAAGTGGGCATGGAGTTGGCTAGGAAGTGTTCTTCCACCCTTTTGCTCCACTACTTTATTGCCTATCCAGAGAAGGTGCTAGAGAAGGAATACAATTTCAGCAGCCCACGATGCTTTCCCATCAGAGTTGGCAGAAGCTGGGGCCTGGAACCCATGCAGGTTAGGCTTGCAAAACTAAGAAGGGTAGGAATGGTAAATGTATCCATATGGAACAAACCTTGCTTTTAAGCCTCTGATCCAATCCGAATAGTGTGGCTTCTTGAAGGTTTTGTTCCTACTTTTGTTCACTGTTACGCTATGTACCAGGAAAGCAAAGCCTCCTTGGAGTTTTCCTTGTGGTTATTTCCTTGGAAGTGGCTGACTTTTCCAGTTGAGTTCAGACTGGCAGAAGCAGAGAGTGCAAGAGAGTAAGTTACCAACTCTGGGAGCAAGGGATCAGGTGTAGATGCTGACAGAAGAAGGTACATAATACTCAGTCAGGACTGTGGTCTCACACATCAGTGAAGATTTAATAGAGCACTTATGAGAAGATGAATCTAGAATATCTAATTCCTGTAGCCACATATTGAAAATGATGAAATTAGTTGCAGTTAAAGAAAGAACTTGAAAAGTAGACTGAAATAGATTACTAAATGAGAAAAGAAAGGGGCAGAAGAGTAAATTGTTCTGAATAAATGGAAAGCAAATATATATATTTATACATAGTTTTTTTTCAGAAAGGAAGAAGGGAAAGGCTTTTTTACCTTTCACTTTATAGCTTTTTTTACTTTTTTGAATTTCCTAACCATGTAATAGACGTTTCTTTCTTAAAGCCAGCCACAGTGACTCACACTTGTAATCCCAGCCACTGAGGTGGCTGAGGTGGGAGGATTACTTGAGGCCAGAAGTTTGAGACCAGCCTGAGCAACATAGTGAGAACCTATCTCTTAAATAAATAAATAAAAACACTTCCTTTCTAAGATAAAAAGAATAAATTGGCCACCTGGGTCACAGAATTATGGGCCTTTTAGATGTTATTTTCATGTTCTTTCTGTAGTATAGAAAAGCTAATAAATAAAAGTAAAATTAGGCTAAATCAATAGATAAATTTACTTTCTTTTTATAAGCAAATGTGCAGTTGATACCTATCTAGTATTAAAGGTTTATTTGTAGAACAGTTGAGAGAGAAGGTAATTTAACCCTTCTGTAACCAACCTGTGAGTTGCACTTCATATAGGACCTTAGAATACTAAGTATTTGAGAAGAATTGTGGCTCAGGAATTATCAGGAGCTATATGAGGTTAGTGGGTTTGATCGGGGAACATTTTACATTCTTTTTAGAATTCCACTGGCTGCTAAGGCATTTGAATTCCTATGGAACTGATTTCTATTACAAATGTTATTAAAACTTGATGTGGCATCTCTCACTCATTTTTTCTCCTGATATCGCTTCTCCCACTATTTTCAAATCTAAAGCTGCTCTGCTTTAATATAATGAACCAGGACCTGCTTTGCTTTCTGACTTTTGGAACAGATTAGACTACATAGGATTCATGATGGATCAAATAAAAGAGTTACTGAAGAAAAAATAAGACATTTGGAAGGCTAAGATGCATGGACTTTATTCTGTAGCCAGTAGGATCTCTGTATCAGTTTAGGGAATTTTTTTTTTTAATTTATGAGTACAGAATTTCTTAATGATTTTAACAAATTGGGGATTTTCTTTTCTCTAACCTATCGGGAACATAGAAGTGAAGAGTTGCTGATACTAGACCAGCAACTTAAAGATGTCAGGGCCTGAGTCTCTGTTGTTGCCTCAGCCTTTCCCTCCTGATAGCCTCCTGGTTTCCAGATAGATGCTCTGCCTTAAGCATCACATCGACATTCAAAGCAGGAAGAAAAGGAGAGGTGAAGAGCGAATAAATTCACACACCAGAGTCTGCTGTGCTTTAAGGACCATTCCCACAAACTGCACCTAACCACTTCAGTCTTCAAAGTTTTGGCCAGATCTGTGTCCAGTGGCCAATCAGGGTTCTGTTAGAAAAGAAGCATCAAGGCCAGGCACAGTGGCTCACGCCTGTAATCCCATCACTCTGGAAGTCTGAGGTGCGAGGATCACCTGGGGTGAGGAGTTCAAGACCAGCTTTACCAACATGGTGAAACCCCGTCTCTACTAAAAATTCAAAAATTAGCCAGGCATGGTGGCACGCGCCTGTAGTCCCAGCTACTCGGGAGGCTAAGGTGGGAGAATCACTTGAATCCAGGAGGCAGAGGTTGCAGTGAATCAAGATCGCACCACTGCACTCCAGCCTGGGTGACATAGCAAGACTCTGTCTCAATAAATAAATAAATAAATAAATAAATAAAGCATTGAAGAGTTGATATTTATTGGGTAACCAGCATGGAATGGAATGATATAGCCTCTTCCCTATGCAAACTTGTAGTATGCATTTCCAAGAGAGAAATGTTACATCAAGTATTCCCCATTATGTTTTGGTTTTGTTTTATTTTAATGTGGAACACATTTTTTTGTTTTGCCTCTCATGGGACTCAGTATTTAGAAGTTTTGGAAGCATACATTCTGAAAATGATACAAGATAGAATGAAATCAAACGCTAAATAGCGTGGGACAGATTGCATTGGAGTGCAGTAAAAGAGAAAGAAATGTGATGGTGGTAGGAATAGCTTAAAAAGATTTCATGAGAAAGGGACTTGAGGTGGACTATGATGGATCGAATTGGACTATAAATGGATTGAATTCTACATGTTACTACATGGTATATACACGTCATTATACATTTATGAAAACCAGTAGAAAGTGCATCGTCAAGCGTGGCCCCTCATGTAAACTATGGACTTTGGGTGATGATGGCGTGTCAGTGTCAGCTCATCAGTGGTAACCGGTGGACCACTCTGGTGTGGGATGTTGATGGTGGGATAGGCAGTGGGGGCGCAGGGCTGCAACAGCATATGAAACTCTGTACTTTCTGTTCAGTTGTGCTGTAAGCCTAAAACTGCTCTAAGAAAGAAAAAGAGATGAGATGTAAATAGTTGCAAAGATGATGAGGCTGGTGTTCTAGTGAGGGAAAAAAGAACACAGTCACAGATACAGAAATGACTGCAGCACAGGACAGCATGGGGAGAATGCGTTGGCCCATAATTTTAGACAACCTTTAAGTTAAATGTTCAGTGGTTACTTGAGTTGGAATAAACGTTCAGAACCTACCATATCATTCCTATTAAATTTTACAAAGTTTACATAAGAAATTTAAAATATTTTTATATTTTCTACAGAGGAGAGATGATTAATTTTTGATATTCGACAGCAGTGTATATGTGTATTTATTTCACTGATTAAACTCAGTTGACTAATACTCATAGGATTAAAATTACATGCAAATTTATTTACAAAACTGATATTTAAAACTGAGTCCCCTGTTTAGAACTATTTTTAAGTATTGTACATTTTCTACTTAGATAACTGTACTTTGTAAGTATGAAAGCTTTTCTATTTCATGGCCAATAGTAATCATTTTGTAAAGTACTGGCATTAGCCATTTTAGTTTTCCTTAAAGTAAATCATTATCCTATTAAAGTAAAAACACCCTCTTTTCAGTTCGTTGTTTTAATTAAGCAAAGTATAATAAAGTTGAGTTCAATTATTTTTCTTTTCCACATTATTTAAATAGTTTCTTCTAATTACACATTGATTTTAATTGAATTGGTTCTTATTTGATAAACTCCGTTTCCAGCTGTTAAAATATAGATGGGTAACTACAATCTCTGATTTACTATTTCTCCGTGTGACTGGAAAACTTTAATATGGTTAGACTTTGCCCTCCCTTTTGTGTACTTTGCCGTGTACTTTGCTTAGTCATAAACATTATTCACGTTGTGGGGCAGGGATAATGCTTGTAGAGTAGCTAGCTAGCATTGTGACTGGTGGTAAGTCACCAACGGAGATGAAAAGGCTTGCCTTTTAATCTGATTTATATTAACGCAAGGGGAAAATACATCATTTTCTCTTCTATTTTTAGTGTTGCCATCTGGCTGAAGGAAGGTTTTTGTTTTATTTATTTACTTATTTTTTAGATAAAAGCCTTTTTGGTTGAATTTAAAGTGTGTACTGTTTATTCCTGTCAGTGCAATGTGTCAGAAAGCATTTGTGATGTGAATCGAGGAGCTGCTTTTAGTGGTAAACGAAAGAGCTTAGTGGGTGATTCCCCCCAGTTCCCACAAGACATATGGAACATGTGCTTTTCTGAAATATCCTTTTCCTCATGTTTAGCTAGGGTGGATAATTCTTTGGCTACATAACAAACAGATTATCAAAATAAATTTATTAACTGCTTGGGAAAGAGTTGGGGTTACAAATTTCCCAAAGTTGAGATGCTTGTCTGATGTTATCAGCAGAGGCTGTAATGTTCACATGCTTTCTTTCCTCCATGCAGTATAAGCAGTAACAGCTTGAGTGTCCCTTATCTGAAATGTTTGGAAATGGAAGGGTTTCAGATTTCAGGTTTTTGGGTTAGTGATGCTCGACCTGTATTCTGTTGTGTTTGCAGAGTGTCACTCTAATTCCTGAGATTCTCACTGTAGGTGAGACTGAGCGCTCCTTTCTATGAAGTCGGGTCAAAACATCCATTTGATTTTGAGTCTTGCCTAATATAATGTTGAAATCATCCTGGAATAACATGAGATATTTTTTCTCTTCTGATGTGAGGTGTTTAGCACACTACCCAGCACATATGTGACACTGAACAAATGCTTGATGAAGGATGCAAGAGAGGAATGGATGTGTGCCTTGTGGAACACTGTGACAAAAGTCCAGAAATAAAAAATATTAATGATAAGATGACTAGTAAAAATAAAAAGAATACATTTTCTTATTTTTTGATGACTGCTAAGATTGTAGAGAAAGGGTGACAAAAAGAGTTCTCAGATCAAGGTCACGTCTACTTCACATCAGAAGAGAAAAAATATCTCATGTTATTCTGGAGATTATAAGGCTGAAGGGCATGACCCCTGCCCTGAGGTCGCTCTGGTCAAGTGGAAAATTATCATAGATCTGCACCTGGCCAGATATCAATGACTGAATGCCGATGTTCCATTTATTTGGAGACTGTTTAAGCTCAGAATATGATGACTATGACTAGACATCAGCTCCTTGAAGGAAAATGGCCCAGTCCTATCCCTTAGGAATATTTTGGTAACCTATTTTGATAGAATTATCTTTTGCTATTATATACATGATCTTTCCTATCATATGTTAGGTTTTTTATTTCAGAAAAAGTTGATTGTGTAACTATTTTATTTATTTATTTATTTATTTATTTTTTGAGACAGAGTGTCGCTCTGTCACCCAGGGTGGAGTGCAGTGGTGCGATCTCGGATCACTGCAATCTCCACTTCCTGGGTTCAAGCGATTCTCCTGCCTCAGCCTCCCAAGTAGCTGGCATTAATTACAGGCGTGCACCACCACGCCTGGCTAATTTTTGTATACTTAGTAGGGACGAGGTTTCACCATGTTGACCAGGCTGATCTCAAACTCCTGACCTCAGGTGATCTGCCCACCTCAGCCTCCCAAAATGCTGGGATTGCAGGTGTGAGCCACCACGCCCAGCCTATGTCAGTATTTTTTATAATCTCATGTATAGACCTTGACAGTTCAATCCAACTGCCTCAACTTCTCTTTGGAAGTGGTTCAATATAAATTATTAACAAAGACCTACATGTCTCTGTTCCATTCTTCAAGTCTTAGTGCAGTTACAGAAATAAGGAGTGATACCTGTGGAAGATTCTGTCCCTATGTGTCATATAACTATACACCATGTTGGACTGTATTTATAAAGTCAATGTCTTTTGTTGGGTTTGTACTATCTCTTTATTGAACAAATTTATTTCCTTTTGGTTTAATATCATATTCTATCATGGTCATACATCTTAAGGTTTTTTCCAGTATGACGAGATGGAGAAATCAGAAAGTGACTTTCAGTCGTTGTCATTGCTGAATGAGCTACTCCAAATTGTAAAGCCTCCACACTCTTACTATGCTCTGCTGAAGTCTACCATAGCCACCAAATCCTAACTTTGTGTTCTGTATAGATGTGTGAAATGCAAGAAAAAGAAGATCTTAATTGAATTGTTTCTGTCAGCAGAATAGGGAGAGTGCTGTGTATAACTCAAATATGTATCATTATCAGATGGTCCTATTTAGTTTTTTATGTTTTGTCAACAAGAATTGAGCAATAGAGTGAATAAATGGTTCATGATTGTTATTTCTGTTTCAAAATGTCAGTCAGATTGAATGTGGCTGGATGTTGCACCATACCATGAAATGGGTTTATTCTGGTGTGTATAGAAGAGCAAATGAGACTGCACTATTTTTGACATTGACAGTTACTTAAATTGCCATGACACAATACCTGTAGGCATGCCCCATGAAGCAGCTGCTTCCCCATTAAGTGAGGGTCTACAAAAGATTAATAACACCAATCAGTTTCCCATATTTTATCTTCTTCACTCCCTGCAAAATGACCTTCAAAAATAGGCCCTACCTATTTCCCAACAGGCCCATTTCCTTATCTGGCCTGCCAGCCGCTCATCCTCCCGGGAGTTTGTGGCTGGAGTCCCATTTCCGGTGGAGGGTCCCTATATGGTGCTACGTGAGCTGTCCTTGGCTTCTTCTAGGGTGACCACACTGACTCTACTCTTCCCCTACTTCTTGTTTCTTCAGGGACAGACGTAAGTTTCACCATATTCATGTTACTTTTTACCACGTAATGGTCAAATAGTTATCTCTTGGTACACGATACGGGTAAGTGGAAGAACCTGACTAGTTACTAAATTCTATAGAAGGCAGAGTTCTTAGGATGTCTGTTTTTGTCTGATTTCCTTTTATTGTTTTCTTTAAGATGAGATCCTTTTTAAATTCATTTCCAGCAGGCTTGTTAGACCACTTTCCATTTACACAGAATCCACTGAAGCTAAAGTAGTTCACAGCTGGAAGTTCCATGTGATATATACTTCAGTGACTTTCCATTGCCTTCACAAGAAAGTCCACACTCAGAATTCAAAGAGACATTGACCTTAGCCAGTTTCTCTTGTCATATTTTCAACTGCCTCCCTTCCTAAACCTGCTGTTCTGACCAGACAGTCCTTATTGTCTCTCCTGCCTCTTTGCCTTGGTAGTTTTGCTCGTGCTCCATCCCAGTGAGGGAACTTCTCCACATTATTCTTCACTTATCTGGATGCTTTCTGGTCTGCAAGCTCTTTGCCCAGGGACCGCTGTCCCTTGTGGCTCCTTCTTCCACTCCAAATTCCTGTAACACTATCTATATCATTTATTTGGTTATTAAACCTCTGTGGGTTTATGGATTTTTTAGAAAATTGAATCGGTCTATTGTTGCAATTTCATGTATGTGCACACTGTCTCTCCTCCAAAGGATGATAAGCATCTTGAAAGCAGATAGTATGTCATATAACCTTTGTATTCTCACTGTGTAGCACAGTGTCTGGCCCATGGAGGTATTGTAAATGTTGAAAAAATTACTTAATTCCTTAAAATTACTTAACATTTCTGAGCCTGGTGGTTCTGTTGATTGTGACAAAGAGACTGACATTAGGGGGTTGGCTTTTTTGTGAGGACATTCAAATGATAGCAGAAATACATGAGCAGATATTCCCTAGAGGTTGAAGACGGGAACTTTGTTGAGAGCACATATTTATAAATGCAAACTCGACAGTGACTGATGTACAGATAGTATTTCAGGCCATACTGGGAGCTGATTTTTGAAGAGACGAGATAGTATTGGAGGAATCGGAAGCTCCAGAATACAGTGTAACCTAGAAACATAGGACAAGAAAAGGAAAAAGAAGTGGTAGAAGGAGATACATTATACCCCTAATAATATTACTTCCAGCATCGAGCTCAAGATGTCCCATGGAGTAGTGTACTGTTCGAATAAATGCAAGTAGGAAGAAAACTGAGGTAGTGTGGGAAATGAAATCCAGGTTTGTCTTATGCTAACTCCCATAAGCTTTGATCATTGCTGCCCAACTTCACTTATAATTATGAGGAATTTAAACTAAGGAGAAATTCTCCATTATGTGGAATAATCATGAATGTCATTAGGAGTGATGCTGTTGCTTTATTTTCTTCTTGTTCTAATGCAAATTTTATAAATCACATTGGATAAAACACTTCATACCTATGATTCGAGTGTTACAATACTCCTGGCAGGTATATTTGAATAAATAAATGTAAGGAATAAATATATATAAATATATACAAAATAATAAGGACAGCAGTCTCAGGCCTGATATGGTAACTCTTTTCTATACAGATTTATTTAAACTATTAGATTGAAACATAAAAGTTGTTAAATTTTAACCATTTTTTACTACATAAAAGGCTATTTCATGTGGTTCAACCTCTAGTTCTGTGTTCTAGGTCACTCCCCCAAAGCTGTGTCCTCACAAGTCTATGTCCACAAAGGGGCTGTATGCCCACAAAGTCCAGTTGAAGACTGTAGCAGAGAAGCATGTATGCAGTAGTTCCTCCTTATCCATGATTTCGCTTTTTGAGGTTTCAGTTACGGTCAGTTGTAGTCCAAAAATATTAAATGGAAAACTTCAGAAATAAACAATTCATAAATTTTATGCTGTTCTGAGTAGTGTGATGAAATCTCGTGCCCTCCCGCTCTGTCCAGCCTGAGATGTGAATCATTCCTTTGTCCAGTGGATCCACACTGTAGTCGCTGCACACCTGTCAGTCACATAGGAGCTGTCTCAGTAGATCCAAAAAACATAGTGTATATATGGTCCAGGACTACCCACAAATTCAGGCATCCATGGGGGGTCTTGGGAACCTAGTATTCCTCCATGGATAAGGGACTATACAGAGCTGGGAACTGAGTTTAAGCTTTTGCTGTTTCACAGCCCACATTCCAGATTTTATTAAAAAGAGTGACTGAAATACATTATCCTTGTGGATGTCAAGTCCCCATATTATTCAGTGAGATTTAAACTCAGGATGGTGCAAAGGTTATAGTCAGACGTGTCTCAGAGCAAGTATTTTGACTAAATTGACAGGTCATTTGTTGGACCAGTTATTTTGAACAGTTGAGAGAAGACTGTATTGGACCATACAGCCAGAAGTAGAAACAAAGCCGAGAGAACACCAAGGCCTTTGTGGGAAGACATTGGAAGGAATCAGTGAGTGGTAGAGGATGTGGATTGCACAGGCACATTGCAGCACTTACTGGAGCTGCAGAATTTTCACTAGATGAAGGCTCCAAATGTCTGATGCCTCTATATTTTGTTTTAGAGTATGTCGGAAAGAGAGTCCCAGACCACCAGGGTGCTTGTCTGTATCCTTCCTCTTGTCTTTACCTCAACACTCACATGTGACACTAATGGAATACAGCTTTCAAGCTAGCAGGATAATCAATAAAGATTTCATAAGGCTAGCAAAGACTTACTGAGCATCGTAGTATATGGCTTAATTTTCTTTTTTTTTTTTTTAATGAAAGAAGAGAGATTCAAATAAATAATACTGGAAAGTCAGCAAGTCATTTTAATTTTTTTTTCCTGAGAACTTTTATAAGGGTATATACAATCCTATCTTCTAGTTAATGAGGATTTTCAGGTTTTTAAATTTTGGAAATCAGAAAATGAATAAATTCCTGTTGTCATTGTGTTCTTAAGTAGCGAAATCCCCTGCACTTTGTTTAAAAAAACAAAAAACTCCCGGCTGGGCGTGGTGGCTCACGCCTGTAATCCCAGCACTTTGGGAGGCCGAGGCAGTCAGATCACCTGAGGTTGGGAGTTCGAGACCAGCCTGACAAACATGGAGAAACCCCGTCTCTATTAAAAATACAAAAAAATTATCCAGGCGTGGTGGCGCATGCCTGTAATCCCAGCTACTTGGGAGCTGAGGCAGAAGAACTGCTTGAACCCAGGAGGTGGTGGTTGCCGGTGAGCTGAGATCACGCCATTGCACTCCAGCCTGGGTAACAAGAGCGAAACTGTCTCAAAAAACAACAACAACAACAACAACAAAAAACCACAACTCCCTGTTTTATTTTTCCCATTGTTACTGAGGTTTTGTTTTGTTTTTTTTTTTAAGGCTCAGATTTACTTAATATAATGAAAGACATCACATCTTAGAAAACTGTCATCTCCCCCAAATCCTGAATCAGAAAGACTAATTACCTCTTCCCAAACCAGGCCATACCCTAAACATCATATCAATAAGTTCATCCTACCTGAGAGCACCAGGAGGTATAACTGTGGCTGAGCTGAAAACCTCTGGAACCAGCGGCTGACCCAGACCTTCCTGCCACTTTAGTCACTTGCCCCCAGGACCCCGTCACCAAGTTAACATAGGTTTGCCTTCTCTCAAATCCCTGAGGAACTAGAAGCCCAGTTTCCTGAAGAGAGCTAAAAATACTTTCTACCATTTATCGTGCCTTGCTGTGGGCCAGGCAATGAACTACCTTTCTGTACGTTATCTCGTTTAATTTTTACAGCTCTGAAAGTAGATGTTTTCCCCATTTACAGATGGGGAAATTAAGACTTAGAGATGTTAAGTGACATGCTGAGGATTCAGCTGGTAAATGGCAGAACCAGGTTTGCTGACTCCAAAACACACTCAAACCTGCATGGGTGCTATGGGTATGGGATGCCCAGGACTCCACAGAAAAGCATAGAAGCTGGGAGAAAGGGCCTTGAATACTTGTTAAACACCTTCTATGTGCCAAGTCTTATGGTAGATTTTTAACATGTATCTTCTCAGTTAATCTTTTAACAATTCTGTGAGTTAGGTAGTATTATTACCCCATGTGACCTACTTAGAGAGGCCAAATAACTTTCTCGCCACTCAACTGGTTATGTACCAAGTCTCACTTTTGAACCCAGGTCTGTCTGTGTCTTTTGCTGTTACAATGTTCACCAAAGAAGTTTTTGAATAAATACAGACTCTTAAACCATTGAAGAAGAAAAAGACTGATATGAAAGCAGAGAGATGGCCTGAAAACTTTAGAAATACATCCAACCTAACAGTTAGGAATTAGCAATATATAATCTTAGACCAAACAGCCTGACAATTTTCAAAAAATTATTTTTATTTTACGAAATTTAACCTATTACTAATCCAAATGGCTTAATGGAAAATAAAATAACATAAAATAAAATTAACCTGTCAATTTTATATGAGCATAGAAAAATTTAAAATGGATTTTATATTTGTCTCATGGTGAATATGACTCAGAAGGTCTTCTGGGATGGAAATGAATTCCCAACATGCAGACGATAATGAAGTGGGCAGATAGGCCTCTGATGTTCGCCTAGAATGGATCCAATAAAAGTTAGATGTAGATAAATTAGAGTTCAAGTAACCAGAACTCCTGTTTAATTGATTTTTTTAATTTGAATTTCAGCATAATAAAGCAAACTACAGCCTCCCTCCAGCACCCCACCCCCAAAAGCATTTATCAGGGCTTATTCAGAAAAGTGACTTGTATTGAACATACGTTGAAGTCTTTTCGATTTCCATGGTCTGCTGTTACATAATATTCAGTTAGGGTTGATGTTTGTTGTCAGGACCTGGGGCTACTGCAGAGACTCAGTAACCCCAAAGAAAGATTAAATGATGTTGAATATACCAAAGCAAGAAAGAAATTAATCCATTTGAAATATATTCTAAGCCAATGGTGCTTTGTAAGAACTCAGATGCAAGACTTTAGACTCCAGTCGTGCTTCCACGTGGTTGCTTTATGTGTAAACTGGTGCAGCCGTGGGAAAGGCCCTTCATGGCCCCTTGAACATGCCACTTCTATAAGATGGGTCACTCAAGCTGAGGTTGTTGATTTTTTATGTGTTCTTCCTACTCCTTGAGGGCACGGGTTGTAACTACTTCATCTTTTACTGTTAACATAGGTTAACAGTAAATGTCGAATACGTAAATGTTTCTGAAGAAATTTTAAGAAACTAAATGTGTCTTTTCTCTTTTGTCTCATTTCTGTAGCACCCGACAGCTACAAAGTGCAAGATAAGAAAAATGCCTCCAGCCGCCCTGCCTCTGCAATTTCAGGACAAAATAACAACCACTCAGGAAATAAACCAGGTATGATGCATTGCATTAACTGTGGGAAAATAAAGGTTATCGTTTATGCCCTAAAGGCATGCTGATGATTATAAAGGTTTAATTTGTTTAAATTCTAGTTTTCAGAAAACTAGAATTTAGGAGAGCTTGGTTTCAGTCCTGCCACCAAACACACACTCCTACTGGATTGTATGATATTAAGTCAGAGAACCTCTCAAAGCCAAGCCTTGGTTTTCTCTCTTTAAAATGTAGATTCAAACACACGACCTGCTTACCTCTCAGAGTCATTTTGACAATCAATGAGATGGTGTATGTGGATGCACTCATTT
Source organism: Gorilla gorilla gorilla (assembly GCF_029281585.2). Taxonomy (NCBI): domain Eukaryota; kingdom Metazoa; phylum Chordata; class Mammalia; order Primates; family Hominidae; genus Gorilla; species Gorilla gorilla. The sequence continues at coordinate 160,617,124 of NC_073229.2, read as the reverse complement.
AATGTCAAGCAGCTTAAAGGGGTAATAATTTTACTATTCTGTTTCAAATGATAGGACACAATTTTTTATACCTATATGTCCAACAAGCATTATTGCGTATCTCTTTTGTGACTTTTTCAAAAACTATTTCAAGAAATCTTTACACATAGCAAAGCTTGTATAGAATTATGGTTTTGTTTCCTATTCCTTGCAATGATTGTATGCCTACAGAGTAATTTCATTTAATAACCTCTGATTCATAGTCTCTTTCATTCAGTGATTCAAAGAAGCAAACAGTCCGTAAATATAATACAAACAATTGAACCGACAGTGCAGTTGCTTCCAGTTATCCAATAACCATTGCGTGGCCTGTGGGAGGAATGAATGTACAGTATGATAATAGGAGACAATCAAAGGAAAGGAAAGCAAGCCGAATACCCCACGAGGTTCTTGGAAACCTACTTCATGCTGCATCCAGGACTGAAGTCACTCAAGCACAGTGACACAGTGAATCAGTGAGAATAAAGATGGAAATAACTGAGTCTAACCTTATAGAGAACATTCTACTGTGTTTAGTTTTTTGAATTTTTTTTTCATGTGGAAAAGGTCTTGAACACAACAGATAAATCTGGTTTGTCATTTAGAGGAAAGACAATAACAAGTATTGTTGAAAATACTGCTTAAGCTGCCATTAGTGGAAAATGATGTGCAGTCTCAGAGGAGTTTTAATTACCAAGCAGAGATTTCCTTAGTCAGTCAACCTGCCTTTTCACTGAGTCATTTATCCATCCATCTAGCCATCCACCTTCCAGCTACCATCTAATGTTTACTGAGTTCTTCTATGCCGAAGAAGCATGAGAGATGTACTGTATGAGCAAACAACATGAACCCTGTCCCCATGTAGCTTATTCTAGTGGACCTTTATTTTTGTATTCAAGTGTGTCTCTATGGAAGTAGAAATTCTTTAGCATGAAAATCACATTTGTTGGCGGAAGTGGACCTGGTAGCTGAGTTCCCCTGGCCTCCTGGTGCTGCGCTGAGGTTATGGCCCACTTCGCGGCCGGGCTGGGCGCGCAGGGCAAGCGGGTGGTGTTGGTCACGTCAGGCAGCACCAAGGTCCCTCTGGAAGCATGGCCGGCTCTTCTGCGACGTTTTACCTGGCGCGGCCCTGTCAGATTTCTATGTTCCCGGCTCTGAAATGCCTGAACACAAGATCCAGTCATCTGGGGGCCCACTGCAGATAACAATGAAGATGGTGCCAAAAATACTTTCTTCTTTGATTAAAGATTGTGCTCCCAAAGCGTTTATAATTTCCTTTAAGCTGGAGACTGACCCCTCCATTGTAATTAATCGAGCTCAGAAGGCTTTGGAAGTTTATCAGCATCAAGTGGTGGTGGCTAATATCCTTGAGTCACAACAGTCCTTTGCAATTATTGTAACCAGACACTCAGAAACCAAGTTATAGCTATCAGAGGAAGAAATAGAAAAATACATAGAGATAGAAGAGAAGATAGTGGATAATCCTCACTCTTGACACACAGCTTTAATATGTGACAAAAACTGAAGTAAAAAGCCCTTACAGGATCAAAAATTGTCCAGGGCTCTTACAGATGGTGAAAACTTTAATAAAACTTTTGCTTTCCTATGGACAGAGAAAATGAAGGAAAGGGAAAAGGCAGTGGTGTGCAGGCAAATATGCTTTGTTATTCGTCTTTTAATGACATGTGATACACTCACCTGAATGTCATCTTGATTTTGAAATTGAACCCTAGAACTGTTTCTCACCTTTAAAAATAAGAGCTTATTGGGAAATATATATTACTTAAGGTACACATGGGGGCCTGAATATCAGCCTTCTTTATACTATAAAAAGAGGATTATGGACGCATGAATGGTCATGCTTTGGAAATCAAATATTTGTTGAGTGCCTACTGTGTGTCAGGCCCTGTGCTGAGCCATGAGGATTAAAAAGATGAATAAATGTGTTTCAAAAAAATAAAATAAAATTACATTTGTAGTACAATGAGAATTTAACATAGCTTAGTTGTTGGTGCTGTATTTCTCTGGTTCTCCCCATCCACCACTGCTTCTAATTTCTACCATTCTTTTACTGTGCAGTTTATACTTTTATATCCTGATAACTCATTTATTCATCTAGTGTTAGCATCATGAAAGTACTAGGAATATATTATTAAAAGACATAATCTCTACCCTCCAGTTGACAGTATGATGGATAAACCAATATATGAATAGGTCATTCTAACACAGAACCACCAGTGTGACGAGAGATTGCACACAGTGTATAGAGATCAGAAGCCAGAAAAATCTCTTCCACCCTTATTGGCCATCTCCTTATATATAGTCATTTGATTTATATTGCTAAAGTCAAGTTAAATAGGGAGACATTTCACTTCTGATTGTGTCTTTTTGAGCATCCCTGTGTCTGTTTTCTTGTATATACAGATAAGCCGAGCTATATAAAAGGCCCTTGATTTAGAAACCACCATGTCATTATTTTCCTGAGTCTCCTCAAAGGACAATATGAGTTATGTGTTGGAGGGCTGGCCTTGAGTAACACCTTTTAATTTTTGTGGGATACGGGTCATAGGAATGTCTGTCTAAAGCATTTTGTTGATTTTCATTTTCTAGAACTTGAAAAAAAAGTTCATTATATATTTTGGGATATTTTGAGTATTGTCCTAACCAGGTATGGGCATCCTGACTGAATGATTTCTGAGAATCCCTTTTAATCTAGTAAGTTTTAGCTAAATGTCCTTTCCTCTTTTACCTTCTGATACTTAAACTCATTAGAAGGCTCCAGAACATCTCTTTGATGTAGAACACATTTATCCACATTCAAGTTGTGACTTTTATATTTAAAACACATTATGGCTGGCCAGGCGCCGGTGGCTCACGCCTGTAATCCCAGCAATTTGGGAGGCCAAAGCGGGTGGATCTCCTGAGGCCAGGAGTTCGAGACCAACCTGGCCAACATGGTGAAACCCCGTCTGTAATAAAAATACAAAAATTAGCCAGGCATGGTAGTGCGCGCCCATAATCCCAGCTACTCAGGAGGCTGAGGCAGGAGAATCACTTGAAGCCAGGAGGCAGAGGTTGCAGTGAGCCGAGATCCGCCACTATACTCTAGCCTGGGCAACAGAGCGAGACTCTGTCTCAAAAAACAAACAAACAAACCACATTACAGACGTCCCTCGTGGTGTTTTAGAACTATGAGCACACTATGTTCTGTGTTATCCTGGAACGACCATTGCTCTCAAATGTGAGTACTTGAACCCAGACCAAAACAGACAGTTTGTAAAGTTACAGATCTGTCCACGTCTGCTAGTTCCTGAAGAAGTGGGAGATGGTTCTTCAGAACTCCAGCTGCCTCCAAATGATTAATAGTTTGACTTCCTTAGAAAACTGCATGTTTTCATGGATCTGAGAAAAGCAGATACCCAAATTCATTAAAAATCCTTCTGAATTCCTATCCCTTTGCTGCCCCCCAACACAAGTCTTTAAAAGAGCCACTGAAACTTTATTCTGCCTTACTGTTTATAAGTAATTTGCCCTCATAGAGGAGTGTGTGACTTAGGAGCTTCCAGCCCTTCTCTGATGCCATACGGTGCAATTGTAATGACTGTAGCTGCCATGGTGCGTGGATGGGCACAGGACTGAGTTAGAAATCAGGTTTTATGCCCTCGCTCTGACACATATCCATGCTGTCTTCATTAGTCATATCTATTTCTCTGAGTTTTTTCATTTGAAAAAGAGGCATAATAACTCTTCATTGAATAAATAAATGCTTGGCTAACTCCTAGTGTTATTGGGAAGAATAAAGTGATAATATGTGAAAGTGCTTCATAAAGTACAAATTGCTGACAGAAATACAGAAGTATTTACTATAGAAACAGTAGTTGTTACATATGAGTCAAGGCCTAGTGAGTTCTTGAAAAAGCCTTGTCAACTTTGAGAGCTCTTTAGTAGCATGACCATACTCTCAGATGTGTGTAAGGCAATCCAGGTTTATGCATGTTATCAAACAGAGAATTTTAATGGCACTCCCTTTCACCCTTAACAGTGCCCCAGGTTAGATGTCACCCCACACTTGAACCATCATAGGTAGGAGGTTGAATGTGGAGTGCAACTGCGATCTTAATTAAGCCTAAGTTCTATTCCTCTTAAACCCTTTTTCCTTGTGAGAATCAGTAACTTAATTTTATTCTAACCATATTAGATCCATTGGGAAACAATGTGGAATATACATTATTTTATTTTATTTCAAAACAGGGTCTCACTCCTTCGCCCAGGCTGGAGTGCAGTGGTGTAATCAGGGCTCACTGTAGCCTAGATCTCCCAGCCTCAAGCGATCCTGTCACCTCAGCCTCCTGAGTAGCTGGGACCACAAGCATGTGCCATCACTCCTGGCTAATTTTTTTTTTTATTTTTGGTGGAGATGAGGTCTCCCTTTTTCAAATGAGCCTGGGCTGGTCTCAAACTCCTGGACTCAAGCGATCCTCCTGCCTTGGCCTCCCAAAGTGTTGGGATTACAGGAGTGAGCCACTGTGCCTGACCTATAAATAATTTTTTTTTTTTGAGACGTTGTCTCGTCCTGTCACCCATGCTGGAGTGCAGTGGTGTGATCTTGGCTCAGTGCAACCTCCGCCTCCCAGGTTCAAGCGATTCTCCTGCCTCAGCCTCCCAAGTAGCTTGGATAACAGGCATGCACCACTGTGCCTGGCTAATTTTTGTATTTTTAGTAGAGACAGGGTTTCACCATGTTGCCCAGGCTGGTCTTGAACTCCTGACCTCAAGTGATTCGCCTGCCTCGGCCTCCCAAAGTGCTGGGATTACAGGTGTGAGTCACCGTGCCTGGCTGACCTATACATAATTTTAAAGTATTTTCTATAGCTTACTTTTGTTTCGGAGGAAAATAATGTGGGGGTGAAAACGAGAAAGGAGGCAATGAATTATAGGAAATTCACTATTTACTGGAATTATTTAATTGTATTTTTTTGAAAACCTACCTTTAAAGATAAATTTTTATCAGTTTTTAGTTATTAAAACTAAAATTTAAACTTCTAGCGTTTAAATAGTTTACTCTGTTATCAGGTACAAGATTGTTCTTAGTTTTCCCCATTGGTGCATCTTAATAAAAGTTTAAAGGCTCTGAGGGTTAGCTAAGGTTGTTCGTTGTTTGTTCATTCATTCATTCAACAAATACTTATTGAATATCCTTTTCTACCACATACAGCCCGAGGCATTGAGAATGCAGCAGGGAAGAAAACAGACAAGTCTCTGTTCCTCCCCAGCCCCATGCACAGCCATCTTTAACCTGCCACAGGTGTTAATGACATTCTAGCACCCAAGAGACTTTCATATTAATGGGAACAGAGGGATGGAAACAACCTACACCAAATAACTTTTTCACTCTACAATTCAATATTTTCTAACGCCAGGTTTCCAAATCAAGCAAAATCATCTAGTGTATCACAACCACTATGCATCTTGAGCTTCAAAAATGTTACATTTCTTTACTTCCTCAAATCTGTTTCCAGAGAGATAGTAATTATTTCAGCACTAATGTTGATGGACAGCCAGGAACTACTGCAGTCCTAAGCACTGGCCTTATTTACAGCGTTTAATTGTATAAAAGTTTGGTTTTTTACATATTATCTTACCAAACAGGATGCAGTTTGTTACATGCGAAGAGTATAATTTTCATATGAAATGATAGCATAGAAATCAGGGAAAAACTAGCACTTCTTGAACTATTTTCAGAATATACATTCAAAAAGCACTTCACAGGGGGAAGTATTACGTTGCACAATCGGGCATTGCCTCATTACTGCAGGGGCACCGGTTATTACTATGACTTGGGGCTGTCAGGGTTGGTGTGGGTCGTCAGGGGTGGCATGTGTCCCATATGTTATTAAAGCCTTCTTTTCAAAATTTTGTATGAAATTTGGCATGTACTTGAAAGTAAGCTAGACATGGCACATACTTAATATTGAAATATTGTCTAACAGAATTTGTCAGTGGAATTTTAAAAGTAATTAAACTGTCTATTTTACAGACTTCCCATAAGGTGCTCATATGGCTTTTACAAAGTTGATTTTCAACTTTTATAATTAAATAAAAGTTTTTATGAGGCTGGATGCAGCAGTTTATGCCTGTAATCCCAGCACTGTGGGAGGCTGAGGCAGGAGGATTGCTTGAAGTCAGGAGTTCAAGACCAGGCTTAGCAACATAGTGAGAGCCCATCTCTACAAAAAAAATTTTTTTTAATTAGCCAAGATCGGGCATGGTGGCTCATGCTTGTAATCCCAGCACTTTGGGAGGCTGGTGGATCATCTGAGGTCAGGAGTTTGAGACCAGCCTGACCAACATGGTGAAACCCTGTCTGTACTAAAAATACAATAGCTGGGCCTGGTGGCGCATGCCTGTAATCTCAGCTACTTGGGAGGCTGAGGCAGGAGAATCGCTTAAACCCAGGAGGCAGAGGTTGCAGTGAGCTGAGATCACGCCACTGCACTCCAGCCTGGGCAGCAAGAGCGAGGAAACTGTCTCAAAAAAAAAAAAAAAAAAAAAAAAAAAAAATTAGCTGATTGTGGTTGTGCACACCTGTAGTCTCAGCTACTTGGTAGGCTGAGGTAAGAGGATGGCTTGAGCCAGGGAGATTGAGGCTGCAGTGAGCCATGATCGTACCACTGCACTCCAGCCTGGGTGACACAGCAAGATCCTGTTTAAAAAAAAAAAAAGTTTTTCATGAGTGAGTAAACCTCATATTATTTAAGGAGTATTAAAGTGATAAGTAATTGTTAAAGGTCTTTCTTTTAACTTCATCTCGACTTTTATCCCGAGTTCTTTCTTTAAAATGCCATTTTACTACGTCCACCATTTTCTTTCAGCAAAACAAATGACAGCAAGAACTTCCTGTGGATAGCCCTTGATAAATTGCCTGAGAGGGTCGTCATGTCCACTTCCATTTTCTTGTTTCCAAATTAAACCTTTTAGGGCCAGGAGCCATATTTTCCTACATAAAAAATATGTGGAAGTACATAAATGATTAGGAAATCTGAAAAATATTTATCATTGTGGGCTATTGAGGAGTCCATTTAATCAATTTTTAAGAACCATCGCCTAGTCTTGTTCATCATCCATACTGCCTGGTTTATGCAGGCTCCTAAGGGGCATCTTTACTGTTTTTATTTTCTTTAAATGTACAAATTTTGTAAAGTTCAAGAGACATATGGCAGCCTGGGCAACATAGCAAAATCCTGTCTCTACAAAAAATACAAAGATTAGCTGGGTGTGGTTGTGCCACCTGTGGTTTCAGCTACTCAGGAGACTGAGGTGGGAGGATTCACTTGAACCCAGGAGGTCAAGGCTGCAGTAAGCCATGATTGTGCCACAGCACTCCTGCCTGGATGACACGAGACTCTGTCTCAAAAGTAAAAAATAAAAAAAAAGACATTTGGGATGCAGGCCTTTAAATTTGTTGCCAAAGCACTACTATTTGTCTCTACTGTATTTTCTTTTCTTTTCTTTTTTTTTCTGAGACGGTGTCTTGCTCTGTCTCCCAGGCTGGAGTGCAGTGGCATGCAGTCTCGGCTCAACACAACCTCCACCTCCTGGATTCAAGCGATTCTCCTGCCCCAGCCTCCTGAGTAGCTGGGACCACAGGCATGTGCCACCACACTCGCTAATTTTTGTATTTTTAGTAGAGACAGGGTTTTGCCATGTTGGCCAGGCTGTTCTTGAACTCCTGACCTCAAGTGAACCACCCACCTCCCAAAGTGCTGGAATTAGAGGCATGAGCCACCACACCCAGCTTGTCTCTACTGTATTATTATAGTAGATTCCCATTTTTAACGCAAGGTTCTAAAAATGTCAATGTCAATTCTTTTTTCTTTTTTTGGAGACAGAGTCTTGCTCTGTTGCCCAGGCTGGAGTGCAATGGCGCAATCTTGGCTCCCTGCAACTTCTGCCTCCCAAGTTCAAGCTGTTCTCCTGCCTCAGCCTCCCAAATAGCTGGGACTACAGGCGCACGCTGCCATACCTGGTTAATTTTTTGTATTTTTTTTTAGCAGAGACAGGGTTTCACCATGTTGCTCAGGCTGGTCTCGAACTCCTCAGCTCAGGCAATCCACCCGCCTCAGCCTCCCAAAGTGCTAGGATTACAGGTGTGAGCCACCACGCCTGGCCTGTCAACGTCAATTCTAATGTCAATTTAGTAAAGAGAAAAACCTTTTAAGTGTGATTATTATGCTCATTTTTATTATTTTGTTTTTATATGGCAGCAGAGTGAGCCTGTAAACCTAGCCCTCTGCTGCAGAACCCCTCTTCTCCACCCATGTCTCACTCAGAGTATAATGCAAAGTCTTCACCTTAACCATGAGCCCCGTCGCTTACTCATCTCACTCTGTTCCAGTCCCTCAGATCTCCCTGTTGTTTCTGGAACACATTAGGTACTTGCAACCTCAGGGCCTTTGCACTTACTTTCTATGGAACATCATTATCACAGTGAGGCCTTCCTTGGGCTCCATCTAAAAATTTAAACATCCTTTTCCTGACATGTCATAATCTCCTTCATTTCCTTGTTGTCTCCTTAACCTATATTCTCTGTATTTTTCTCCTTTTTTCATTCTATGTATAGTACTTATTTATCTTGTTTGTCAGATTTTTTCCTAAGTAGAATGTAAATCCCATGAAATCTCAGGTTTTTGTCCTTTTTTGGTGACTGCTGTCTTTTCAGTATACAGAACAGTGCCTAGCACATAGTAGATGTTCAGTAATTTACTGGGACATACACACTACACACTCTACTAACAGTCATTATAATAATGCGAGATAGGTTCTATTGTATCCTCATTTTACAGGTAATAAATCAAAGTACACCTCATAGCTTGAGATTTACAGAGGTGGGTAAGTACCTTGGCCGGCGAGTGACGGGGCAGAAACTGAATGTGTGTCTGTTTGACTCGAGCACTTCACCTCTAACTCGCAAACATTTGTGCAGTATAAAGCCACTTAAGGATTTTGTTGGTTATTAAGGAACAGACTTTTTAAAGCATAAAAATAATAGAAGTTTGGTAGCTTAGGAACACAAAACATCATTTATATTGTTTGATGAAAATAGCCAAAAGGCTATAGTTATGTCATGATTTTACATAATGTTTTCAAATAGAAGAAAAATGCTTAGAAATCCTTAGAAAACTTCTAATAATTGAGTAGATCACTGTAACTCTAGTCACATGTACTTATTGTTGTAAAGTACAGCAATATATTCTTCAGATTTACTGGATATTTATCAATGTGTATTTTTTCTTTTTTTTTAATCCACTCTTCATCTCATGTTTTTTTTAATCTCGCTTTCAGACCCTCCGCCTGTGTTACGTGTTGATGACCGGCAGCGGCTGGCCCGGGAGCGACGTGAGGAACGGGAGAAACAGCTAGGTACCCCAGGCCCCGTGTCCATGGCCCTGATTTGAATGGATGTCACTATAATACCGTGGTCTCTTGCATACCTTTATGAATTTTACAGACGGATTATGAGACAGAGTTTAGTATGTGATGGTAAAATATAAACATAGGGATAAGTTTTAAGTGACAATAAACTCTAGCCTCAGGATTAAGGTCATCCTTTTTTGCAGTCACAGTTTAATGTGGCACTGGAGGGAAAGTATATATGAGTAGAGTGATGGTACAGCTTACATTTTACTACTGAGAAAATGCGAGGACAGTAAACATATTGTTCTTTTTTACATGAAAAGTTATGAGATTATACACTGCCAGGGCACTTAACTGCCTTCTCTGTTAAAATAATGCTGCCATTGAACTTATAGACAGGTGCTACCAGGCTGCTGCCAGGAAAAGCATGTGCTGAGGTGTCTGATTTTTCTCTTATTACCCAAGGCCCTTGTGAGGTTAGCAACTGCAACATTTGTCATATATAATCACTGGAACCTGGATCACAGGACTATCTTAGCAGAAGCTGAGACTAGAGCACTTAGAGATTGTACAGTCATTGTCTTCTAAAACATTGGGCAAGGAAGCAGGTGCCAACCCCTCCTTTACTTTGATGTCCATTTATGTAAACTTGCTAAAACCGGATACTCTCTTGAAATATACCTGAATGATGTACCTTGGAAAAGATTAAATGCCTGGTCAGCATGTGTGTGTACAGAGTGCCTGGGTATTCTGAAACTAGACTGACAGGGTATCAAAATTTTCCCAGGAGATGACCTGTAACTTCTTAAAGTTGTTCTGCATTTTGTAAGAGTTAATGTTTCAACTGGGGACTCTGCCCCTATATCTCATCCCTTTATTATTCTTATTCCAAAACCCAAATTTGTGAAATGTAGTGGAAGCTGGTTTTCAACAGTCTTTTGCTATTGTTTACATTCTTTCAACTCAGACTTGTTTCTGTCCCTTGCCATAATGGCCATATGAGGTCATTTCTTTTGCTTCTGAGGTTTTTTAGGCATAGATTTCATTTGCTTACTGGAAGTGAACATGCTCTGCTGTTTTTCTGTGCCTAGAGTTTCCTCCCTGGCCTGACGGGTTCTCTGCAGGCAGGTAGGTTCTTGGGGAGCAGGCTGTCTGTGGTCACCAGGGCTCTCCCTTCCTCCTGTGAATATGCCCATTGCTCCCTACTAAGGTTGCTTTGACAAGCAAACCAGAACTGAGAGAGGATGAAGGCAGAGCTGCTGAAACTGGAAGATGAGTAAAAATAAGAAACTGACTACTGTTTTAGGGTGGCTGTTATTTACACTCTGTTTTCAAGTCCATGCGTATGTCCTTTTCCCCCTCTACCCCATCAGGTCTCACACTTGTAGATCTCTTTAGTTATAGCATGGATTCATATCTGCTTGAATAGAAGGAGTTCCATAGGTTGGGAGAGCATTCCTTTATGGTTTAAATCACATTGTGAATTAGCTTTTCCATACTTAACTCACACCTTTCCATTTGGGTTTCTTTATCTTAACAAAACGAAGCATTAGTTTTTTGTGGAAAGCAAGAATATGCTGCTGGTGAAACAAAAATGACTTTACTTATACTATAAAGGTGTAAGACTTACAGCTTTGAACTTGCAGTTCTCCCTAAAAGTTGCTTACCTTTGTATATTGAGTGACTAGATTTTTTCTTAAGATGTAATGCCATATTTCAATTCATATTGATAACACAGGACATGACTCATTAGTTTATATATTCAAACACTGTATGTGCCATATATTGTATTTAAAATATGACAAAAAGATGAATAAAGGTTGACACCCAGCCCTCTAGAGCTAGGTGTAGTCTAGTGAAAGGCAGATAAACAAATAGCAACTATTAATGTCACAGCGCAATGCATCCACTGTGAATGGGTATGCACCAGGGGCATTGAGAGCCTGTAGAAGTACCTAACCCAGCCTGGCTCTGCCAGGTGCCACCCAAGTTCCCAACTAAAGGATGAAAGGAGCCTTTCAAAGGGATAGAAGAGCAGGCATTATACAGCAATATGCAAGAACAGGCGGAAAAAAGGCATTTGCTGAGAGACCCAACATGCTTTTCAGATTATTATATGATTATATGTTACATATATTATATTTAGATGATTGTATTATTCTATTATTACAGCTTAACTTTTTTGGTGAGCCAATGTATGATATACATAGTTTCTGTCTTCTCTCTCTCTCTCTCTTTCTCTGAAATGGGATCTTGTTAATGTTGCCCAGGCTGGAGTGCAATAGCTGTTCACAGGTGTGATCACAGTGCACTACAGCCTCGACCTCCTTGGCTCCAGTGATCCTCCTCAGCCTCTTTAGTAGCTGGCATTACAGACTCACGTCACCACACCTGGCATTTTTCTCTTTATTCTTACCCCTGCCGTGTTAAATATCATAATTTTTAAAAATTCAATCTCATTTCTTTTTTCAATTGTCAGAGTCATAATTTTAAGGAAAATATATCCATTCTAATTTTTTTCTTTGCATTAATTTTATTTTCTTTACATTTTAGAGCAGTGCCTTTTTGCCTATTTTTTTTTTCCATTTAAACCATCATAGAACTAAGTCTTGAGAGGCTCCCTTCAATCTTCATAAATACAGGAGTGAGCATATATGCAAATATACATGCATATATTATATACAGTTGTAAAAGAGCCGTTTAAAAATCTAATTTCAGCTGTGCCTTAGAGTATGTGAGGATGATTTCTAAAAAATCTTCAGTACCAAAAAAAATCAAAGGGCACACCTGATCAACTATCTATAAACTGTGCTTTATAGAAGCTATAACAGCAGTGGAAATTTTTTTTAAAAGAAAAAATGTTTAAAAGCAGACACTTAATATTAAGGAAATCTTTGGACTGTGCTTAATTTGAAAACAAAAAAAAAACAGTTGGTAATGTCAACTCTTACCAACTTTCAAACTTTAAAGTTTTCAAGTTAAAAAAATCGGACACCATTCCACAAATGCTGGCAAAGTAAAGTTTAAAATGAATAGGCAGGGAGATTGGTTATTTACTGTTGGATGTAGGTTGAAAATAACATTGAAATCATTAAAGATTGTTTTAATCCATGTGTTTTAAAAAGCAAGGTAGAGAGAGGGAGAATAAAGGTCTGATTATTTTGTTCTTGGTGGTATGGCATGTTTGTACTATTTTGCAAACAGGAAGGACTTATTAATAACTTTCTGTGGGTTAAATCTCTGAGTCATGCTTTGATGCTTTTATAGTAGGATTATGTCATGTGGCCTGCTTTTTCTGCATTATCCTTCAGTTTTTCACAAAATCAGGCATAATTCTTCATGTATGAGATTATTCTGTCGTTGGGCACTTGTACTCTGAAAGCTTTATTTTTCTTCCTTAAAAGCTTTATACGTAGAAAAGTCTCTAACCACCCTATTCCATCTGATTCTATCCCCTCAAACTCTCTCTCTTGACTTCTGCATCTTTTTCACTATCTCTCTTCTAAGCTTTTATTTTTTGTTTTCCGAGGGCGGGGTGGAGAATCTCATTTGTTCTCACAGGTTCACTCTCCTTTTTAAATATTGATTCCACATTTCCAGCTACTCGGAAGGCAGTAGATGCCTGCCTGTTTCCCGAAACTCTACTTCTATACAACTAAATTGTTCATTTTCTTTCACTCCAAAACTGACTCATCCTGGTAATTTCTGTGTCCCAATTAATTGCACCAAATGTTTGTTTTTTTTTGGCCCCAAGACATTATTTATTTCAGTCATTTTTGATGCTTCTGCTAGAGACCCTAGGTTCTTTCTGACTAGTAGCTTAGCTATTAGATCTTTTGCAGAATAAAACATTCTCTCTTCCTTGGCTGGCCCAATACTGTCCACTGACTGGTCTCCATCCTGGCATATTGGGCCACTTGTAGCTACCCAGTGGTCAGTCTGGACTCAGCCTAGTTCTCTAACTGGGGCTTCAACTATCTACTATCAACTAGCCCAGTAGGTAGGTAGAAGTTGACATACTCTAACCCTGAATCCATTTAGTCAGAAATCTAGCAGACTCTTATTTCAGGTAAGAGTCTATGCCATTGTATTGGCTGCCTCTGCCATTATCCTAGTTCGGGCTAATACATTTACTGCCCTGTTGTTCTTTATACTCCTAGCACCGTATCACAATTAGTGCCAGTCCTTCTGTTTTAAAGGCTTCCTAGAAAATCTCCTTTTAGAAATTTATCATCCTTTCACTATATACTATATCTTGCATAACTATCACATTTTAGTTCACATTCTACTGCTGTTTTATACACTACTGAATTTTTGTCTATTTAGACTTTCTATCTCTGGTTTGTATCTCTGGTATGTATTTTAAGCTTCCAAAGAATATGACTGTGGTCTCTAATTTTTTGTATCCCAACACATGGCACAGTGCTAAGTGTAAAACACATAATAAATATTTGCTGATTTTGCTTACTCTACAATTTTCAGTGAAATAATAGCAATAATGATAAACAGTATTTATTGAGCACTAACTATGGGCCAGGCAGTGTTCTAAACACTTCACTATGTATAATCCCATTTAGTAACAAATTAGCACAGTGGTTGTACTTTTTATTGTGTGGGCCTGCCATAATTGGCAAGGTAAGTTTTTTAATAGAATGTCACTTACTTTATTTTTAAAATACATTGTGATGAGTTAGCCAAAGGAAGTAACTGAGAGGATCTCAGAAAAATGGAATCGTTAATACACCCTTTTGTTTTTCTGCCCTATTACCCTTTTGTTGTTGTTTTGTTTGTTTTTGTTTTATACAGTCTTGCTCTGTCACTTAGGCAGGAGTGCAGTGGCATGATCTCAGCTCACTGCAACCTCCACCTTCCAGGTTCAAGCAATTCTCGTGCCTCAGCCTCCCGAGTAGCTGGGATTACAGGCATGTGCTACCACGCCCAGCTAATTTTTGTATTTTTAGTAGAGATGGGATTTTGCCACGTTGATGAGGCTGGTCTGATTTTCCTGGCCTCAAGGGATTTGCCTGCCTTGACCTCCCAAAGTCCTGGGATTACAGACGTGAGCCACCACACCCAGCCCCTATTAGCTTTTTAAGCATGATTTTAGTATGTACAGGATCACCACAGTCCATGTTAAAATTCTTCAACTAGTGGTGATGCTGTTAATTAGAGAGAGATCCTTGTGCTTTGTTTATGGGTGATAGAATTTTCAGAAGTTTTAGGAGTTGGACAGGTATCCAGTTGTCATGGAGAAAGAGTTATTCTCCTTCCTCATAGAAGTATTCATAAGATGCATAGGTGCTATGTTGACTCCCATTCGACAGTGGTTAAAATGTAAGTGTTGGAGCAGATTCTGAGATCTGCTTTGAGAAAACTTTATGGCATTGATCAGTTACCATCCTTTGAGTCCATTAAGAGTAATTCTGTCTTTATGAACTTAGAATCGATCCTGGTTACCGATTTCTCTTCAGAAACCATTACTAGAACCAGAGTATATAGAATTTATGCAACAATATAAATTTTTTATTCAGAGAGCTTAAAATAGAACTAACCCCCTCTCTTTTAAGCTATTTTGTGTGATTTTATGTATTCATTCAATAATATTTAAAGCGTAGATAGTATTGAGCCAGGGATGCTGGAGTATTGAAGTGAAAAGAATAAATTCCATAACCTCCTGGAATTTATATTCCAAGAAGGGAGTAAGATAATAAAAAATCAAACAAGATTACCTAGCATCTTAGGTGAAATTTCCCACACATCCCATAACCAATCCATCAGCAAATACTCTTTGCTGTACCCTCAAAACATACCCAGAAAGTAACTACTCACAACCACCACTGCTGCCACCTTGGCCCAAGACAGCTAGATCTTTCACCTGGATTCTGCAATAGGCTCCCAACCGGTGTCCTCATTTCCTCCTCCTCCCACAGAGTCTGTTAACACAGCAGCCAGAGTGACCCACTTGCAATATGGCCTGCCAGTCCTGCCTCTGCTCCAGACCTTCCAAGTCTTTACATTTCATGCAGAGTAGAAGTCAGAACCCTTACCATGGCTCAGCCCTGCTACCTGCTAATGTCCTCTCCTTTGCCCTCTCCTCCAGCCATGCTGGTTCCTTGCTGTTTCTTAAACACTACAGCCAAATGCACTCCACCTAGAGTGTTTTTCCTGAGAAATCCACATAGTTCATTCCCTCTCCTCCTTCAGGTTTCATTTAAATGCCACCTTCTCAGCGAGGCCTTCTACCATCTTACTCAAATTTTCAGCTCCCTCAAACCAGACCTTCTTTATTTTTCTCCCTAGCTCTGTCAACATCTAAGCATGTAGATATTTTACTTATTTGTTGATTATCTGTTGGCCCCCTGCCCCGGAACATAAGCTCTGGAAGGGAAGGGATTTATGTCTTTTTTTTTTCATTTCTGTAGCTTAGTATCTAGAACAGCTTGGCACGTAATCAATGTCCAGCAACTGTTTGTTTAATGTTAAGTGGAGATGAATGCAGGAGGTATTGCATATTAGTTAAAACGTTACCAAAGTATCATGTAATACCTGCCCTTATGATAGTTCAGTCAAACAGATATTAAATTCTTATTAGTAATCATTTTCTCAGGTGAACAAGAATACAGAAATAATCTATTAGGATAGTCCTTAAATTTTCCTATGGATCTATCCTATTATCTATGGATAATCTATTAGGATATGCCTTAAATTTTCCTCTTCATATATTATAAAACTAATAGTTCTACAATATGTCGACAAGAAAGTTCAAGAGAATATTTAAGGACTGTGTAGCACACAAACAGTACTCTACGCTTGAGCAGACACAGAGCTTCCCTTTTTCAAGATAATAACAAGTAAGTTTGGAGTATTGATTGTGTTTAAGTTTTGTTTAAGTGCCTTGGAACATATTAGGCACTCAGTAAACATGTAATTATTTAGTCTTTTTCTGAAACCAAAATTTTTGTATGAATAGAGTCAAATTCCTAATTGGTACTTTCGGGGATTCTATAAAATCATGAAAGAGAATGTATGATGGACTGACATAGCTCTTGAAGAAAAATGTCAACTTACAAATCTATAATTTCATTCATATTGAGTTTTGTAGCTAAGTTCAAAGCTAAGATATATCATAATGCAATATTTTAGAAAGAATAAGACAATATAAAAAGAGTTTTAACCTTTGAACAAACTTTGGTTAAATTATATGTGAGGGGCTTTTTTTTTTTTCCTAGATAATTTCATCGGGCTTCCTTTGCCTTCTAATCATAGCTTTCTTGCTGTGCTTCTTTTTTTTCTCTCTCATCTCAGTGTGTTGTCAACTCAGTGAGTGACGGCAGTACTAATAAGAGTGCGGTCAAGAGATAAATGGTCATTTCAACCTGGTTTAGAATGTTCATCCCAAAAATGCTGATAGCAAGTTAGTAATAATTAGTAAATAATAATGCTGTACTCCTGGTTAGAATTGGGAGTGAAAGTCCCCGTGATTTCATACTTCACGTTATTTGATTCGGATGGCTGTTGGTTTTAACAAGAGACTTTCCTCTTTAGAGACTGTCCAGGAAAAAAGGGGTCAGAGGAGGCTTTAGGGAAGTAATCTTTCTAATCCAAATATCTAATGGATAAACTTCGGCATATCTGTTACCAGTCTCAGCATCTGCATCTCCTAAAATTGTCACTTAGTGAATATAGTGTACAAAAGCTTGTGAGGCTGTCAGGCAGGTTATTAACAGCTGAGGGACCTAAATGCATCTTAGTAAGAGGAATATGGATGTTAGCACATAACAGAGCAGCTGTATCATGAGTCAGGCTCAGGACTGGAAAGAATAATTGCTGCTTGCTGCATGGATTAGGTAAGCAGAAGCTGAAGCCTGAACATAAAATGAGTCATTATGACAAAGCAGCCATTATTTTTTTCTCCCCAAATTACTTTGCCTTTAAGAGTGAAGATAAAAAAATCTTAAAACCTGAAAAGTAAGGGGTCTTGTAAACAGATGACGGTAGAGGCTAAGAGTGGCATTGGAAGATCAGGACCTTCACATTTGGATGCCCAGCTCTTTCTTGCTAGTACAGAGAAGGAGCTGTGGTCTTTGGAAGGTGTTCCAATTCATGCCTTTTAGCATAATGGCTCATTGTTTGCTTCTAGAGTCAGACAATCCAGAGTTTGAATGCCAACTTCATCACTTATTTGTTGTGAGACATCGGGCAGGTTACTTCACTCCTCTGTATCTCAGACTTCTCATAATAAAATAAGTTTAATGGCAGTGTCTGCCTCATAGAGTGGCTGCAAAGACAATGCCTATAAATCACTTGCGTCAGCGTGAAGCAAGAGCTGACGACATCTCACCATGATGATGACGGTGATAAAGATGAGGATGGCAGGTCATATGATTCCACAAATACTGACTTAGATTCCTGGAATTAGAGAAGCCTAAGGCGTAGCAGAGAGAGGTGGGGGATGTCTGTGCCTCCTCATCCATTAGGGTGGGGCTAAGTAGGACAGCCCCAGGTGAAGAGAATGGCTACATTCTTTGAGGAGCGAAAGTACTTAGGGTTAAGACTGTAACAGAAAGATTCCAAGGACAACCATTGCCCTGTTTAGCAAAACTCCATTATTTTAGTGAAGGCTAACATTCCTTTAGGCCTAGCCCTGAGATAGTAAGTCCTTTCTTTTTCTTTTTCTTTTTCTTTTTCTTTTTTTTTTTTTTTTTGAGACAGAGTCTTGCTCTTTCGCCCAGGCCGGAGTGCAGTGGCGCGATCTCGGCTCACTGCAAGCTCCACCTCCCGGGTTCACGCCATTCTCCTGCCTCAGCCTCCTGAGTAGCTGGGACTACAGGCGCCCGCCACTGCACCCGGCTAATTTTTTGTATTTTTAGTAGAGACGGGGTTTCACCGTGTTAGCCAGGATGGTCTCGATCTCCTGACCTCGTGATCCGCCGGCCTCGGCCTCCCAAAGTGCTGGGATTACAGGCGTGAGCCACCGTGCCCGGCAGTAAGTCCTTTCTTATTTGAAAAATCATTCAGCCTACATATAAGAAAAGCTCTTGATCTCCACCTATGTAACGACTATTCTAGCACCTCAACCCCATTAGCGCACCACTGTGTGCAGGGACAGGGTGAAATGAGAAGGACCCTCTGTGCAGGAGCACCGTGTTGTGGGGATCCTCCAAGGTCACACTTCTTATTAGGCAGCTCTCCACTGAATGCTTTTAATGACAAGTTGAGAAGGCTTTGAGTTGTCACCAAAGCCCAGTGTGAATCACTATGCTTGGAGATCACTCTGTCCTTTAACTCTTTAGTTCATTTATTCAAGCATATTTTAACCATCTGCTAGACTAGACATTGTGTGTATAGGGAAGAATTCACAAACACATAAAAGCAGAGTAGCTACCGTCTGGAGTGTAAGTGCTTTGAGGGAGTCTGAATCCAGCTAGCAGATGGGGCTCCTGTGCTGTGGTCATCAGGAAAGGCTCCTCAGAGGAAGGAGCTTCTGAGCTAGGACTTGAAAGACAGAAGTTTGCCAGGGGGAAGGAGGTGTGTGTGAAGATGCATGATCCTATGGCCAATCCAAGGGGTTGGACAGGGAACAGTAGGAGAACTAACAGGTTTTCAAGCACGACAATGACTGCAGGTCTGTTTCTTGAGGAAGATATCTCTGAGACGATTAATGTGTAGGATGGATTTGAAGTGGTTAAAGACTAGAAATGAGACATGAGAAAGGAATGAGAGTTTAAAGTAGTGATAAAAAGACTGGAGAGGCTACAGTAGATTCAAGCGATCATTCTGTGTTTTTCTGTTTTTTTACATTAGAGACAGGGTTCCTTTTTTTTTTTTAATTATACTTTAAGTTCTTCGGTACATGTGCACAACGTTCAAGTTTGTTACATATGTATACATGTGCCACGTTGGTGTGCTGCACCCATTAACTCATCATTTACATTAGGTATATCTCCTAATGCTATCCCTCTCCCCTCCTCCCACCGCACGACAGGCCCAGGTGTGTGATGTTCCCTATCCTGTGTCCAAGTGTTCTCATTGTTCAGTTCCCACCTATGAGTGAGAACATGCGGTGTTTGGTTTTCTGTCCTTGCGATAGTTTGCTCAGAATGATGGTTTCCAGCTTTATCCATGTCCCTACAAAGGACAAGAACTCATCCTTTTTTATGGCTGCATAGTATTCCATAGTGTATATGTGCCACATTTTCTTAATTGAGTCTATCATTGATGGACATTTGGTTTGGTTCCAAGTCTTTGCTATTGTAAATAGTGCCTCAATAAACATGTCACCCAGGATGGAGTGCAGTGGTGCAATCATAGCTCACTGCATCCTCAAACTCTTGGGCTGAAGGGACCCTTCTGCCTCAGCCTCCCAAGTACCTGGGACTACAGGCATGTGCCAACAAGTCCAGATAATTTTTTTTTCTTTTTTCTGGAGATGGGGGTCTTGCTATGTTGCCCATGCTAGTCTCAAACTCCTGAGCTCAAGCAGTCTTCCCACCTTGGCCTCCCAAAGTGTTAGGATTACAGGTGTGAGCCACTGCACCCAGCTGAGAGATCATTCTGATATAACAATTGATCGGGCCAATTATATGGATGTGTTGAGTTAGGGTGCACCATGCATGAGGGAAACATTGTGGAAGACTTGAAGTGACTAACTTTATAGACCATTTGGTCTCAGGAATCTGCTATCAGAATACGGAAGACAAAGAAAGTTCCAGTTTGGAGCAGGGAAGAATGTGCAGATAATGAATAAGATTATATGATGGATCTGACTGAGAAATTCAGGTGGAAATTAGAAGCATGCAGAAGTGAATATAGAGGCAATATTGTAGAGTGACTGAGTACAAGCTTTCAAGTCAGAGCTGAATGAAAATCCCAGCTGTTTTCTTTTAGACCATGTGATGATCTTGGAAGCATCATTTTGCTTCTTTGGGTCTTTTTCCTCATTTGATCTTCAGTTCTATTTTTTCTGGTAGCAATAGTCCCACAGTTATTACATTTTTGTTTTCATTTGCGTGATAGCCATTTGCTCATTATTTTAGTGTTATTTGACGCTTTGTTTTAGTTTTGTTTCTTTTAAACAACATAGCTGGGTGTTTTTGTTTTTAACTCATTCTAAAAGTCTTAATAGGCTTGATTTTAGTCCATCTGGCTTTTTTTCTTAAATGTTGTTTCCTCCAACTCTTTTTTTTTTTTTTGAGACAGAGTCTCGCCCTGTTGCCCAGGCTGGAGTGCAGTAGCGCAATCTTGGCTCACTGCAACCTCCGCCTCCCAGGTTCAAGTGATTCTCCTGCCTCAGCCTCCCTAGTAGTTGGGACTACAGGCGCCCACCACCACGCCTGGCTAATTTTTTGTATTTTCAGTAGAGACAGGGTTTCACTGTGTTAGCCAGGATGGTCTCGATCTCCTGACCTCGTGATCTGCCCGCCTCAGCCTCCCAAAGTGCTGGGATTACAGGCGTGAGCCACCACGCCCAGCCTATTTTCCCCCTTTTTTTAAAAAAGGAAAAAAAAAAACTTTTTTGTAGGAGGGGCAGGGCTGGTGGTGTAGAGGTAGGGGTTGGTTTGATGTAAGTACCATTCATTCCATGGTTATCTTTAATAATTTGAAAGGTGTGCTAAACTTTTCCATTCTATTAATGATTACATTTTCATTCCTGTTTCTTGACTATTAAATGAAACTAATTAGTATTTCCTACACAAATGCTCTAAGACGTACAAAATGTTTTTACTTTTCCATCTTTAGATGTTCTTATTGTTTTATTCTACAACTCCCTTCTAAAATTGATGAGCATAGGTTAAGCCATTAGATTCCTTTTTAAAAAGAATTATTATTCAGCACATATATCAGCATATAATATGAAAATGACATGTATTTGAATATAAGTAATCACAACAATTATTGAGATAAAGCATAAAGGTTAAAATTTTAACATTCAAAATGAAAACAAAAGGAAACTGGACCGGGCACAGTGGCTCATGCCTATAATCCCAGCACTTTGGGAGGCCAAGGCAGGAGGATCGCTTGAGCCCAGGAGTTTGAGGCCAGCCTGGACAACACAGCAAGACTCTGTCTCTACAAGGAATAAAAGAAAAAAAAAAAAAAACGAGCCAGACATGGTGGCATGTGCCTGTAGTCCCTGCTACTCAGGAGCTGAGGCCAGGGGATCACTTGAGACTGGGAGGTCGAGGATGCAGTGAGCCATTACTATCCCATTGTACTTCAGCCTGAGTTACAGAGCAAGACCCTGTCTCACAAAAAAAGAAAAAAAACAAAAAGAAAAGGAATCTAATTGTAATCCCACACATGTCCTCAAAGGTAAAAACAAAAAAATCAAGTCATGGGAGTTAGTTGGAAGAGATCTTGGAGATCATTTTGTATACTCTTTCTAATGTAGAAGTAGGAGAGTTTGGCTGATTTTCCCAAGATCACACAGAATTAGTAGCAGACTCAAGACCCAAACTCAGATGTTCTCATCACTTTTCACTTTCTGACTCTTCATTATATTACTGGCTATTCTGGTAGCCAGTGTTACCCAAAATCCTTCTATATCTTAGTATGAAACTGAGACAACAAGTCTGAATATTTCAGAGGTTAAGTGATGATATTTCTCTAGTCTCTGAATGTCACCTTTTCTTTTCTCTCATACAGCAGTGAAATATATGCTCCCCTGATACAGAAGTAAGCCTGTTCAGAGGGACCAGGCTGGACTCTAGATTGCTGAATGTGATGACAGGGGCATGTGGAGTGTTGCACACAACCCATGAGTGCACTGAGTTCACTGTTCTACCTGAGTTTCTTCTTGTTAGCTGCATGCTGTATGTGTTAGCCCATTTTCCCACTGCTGGTAAAGACATACCTGAGACTGGGAAGAAAAAGAGGTTTAATTGGACTTAAAGTTTCACGTGGCTGAGGAGGCCTCAGAATCATGGCAGGAGGCGAAAGGTAATTCCTACATGGTGGTGGCAAGAGCAAATGAGGAAGATGAAAAAGTGGAAACTCCTGATAAAACCTTCAGATCTCTTGAGACTTATTCACTACCACAAAAAGAATATGGGGGAAACTACTCCCACAATTCAAATTACGTCCCACGGGGTCCCTCCCACAACACATGGTAATTATGGGAGTACAATTCAAGATGAAATTTGGGTGGGAACACAGAGCCAAACCATATCACTCTACGTGGCAATAGGACAGGAATTATTGATTATCATAAAGGCTGTCATTATCTGCATTTATTGAATCCCTGCAATGTACATGGCACTATGCTAAGTGCTTTATATGTTACTGTGAGCCACAAAGCAGCCCTGTCAGGAAGTTGGTGCCATAGTAACTTGGGGGAACAAGGCCACAGAAGTCATTACTTGTTCAGTGGCACATAGCTTGTAAGTGGCAAGACTGGGGGTGGGCCCAAGTTCATATGAAGCCAGAAACTGTCCTCTATCCACCACAGTACCCTGCTTTTCATTTTTAATTCCTTTTCATACAGCATCACTGTGTATTTCTACATGGAGTCTAGATTGATAGTGGATTTCTCCTTTGTATGGTACTGATATATTGTTACAGTGTCATTAAAATATCTTGGTGTCAGCAGGTCAGGGATGGGACTGACTCGTTAGTGTCCAGTATTTCACGGGCTACAGTGGATTTTCACTTCATTTTATAATGTGATCCCATAGGCCAGGGATAAATTGTGACTTCAGAAGAGTAAAGGTTAATATTAATCACAGTTCATTTTTTGGACATACTGTTCTTTTACAGAGCTGCCTCTTTATGAAATTAAGTGGTTGTTAATGATTTAAATACTGAATGAGTTGTATTCATCTACTAGGGATGCCATAACAAAATACCATAGACTGGGTAGCTTAAACAACAGAAATTTGTTTTCTCACAGCTCTGGAGGCCGCGCAGTCCAAGATCAAGTTCAGCTTCTGGTGAGGGCTCTCTTCCTGGCTTACAGTGGGCCACTTTGTCCTCACATGGTATTTCCTCTGAATCTGTTAGGTTAGGGTGCCATCTTTATGACCTCATTTAGTCTTAATTACCTCCTAAAGGTCCTATTTTCAAATGTATTTACCTTGAGGGTTAGGGCTTCAGCATATGAACTTGGTGGGGGTGGGGGCAAGGTGGGCGGGGAACAATTCAGTCAATAACAGTTGCTGAATTTTTTCGTGTATTCAAAATTATCATTTCTTAATGAGAAAATACATAACCTCAACATTATCCATCGGGAATATTTTGACCTATTCTGAAATTCTTAACCCTAATAGGCTTGATTTTACACCTTCTAGCTTATTTTTTAAACTTTGTTTTTTTCCCTTTAAAAAAAAAAACTTTTTGTGGAAGGGCCAGGTATTAAAGTATTAAATCTCTTAGAATAAATTAACTTTTTATTTTTATTAAAATATTGAAATACTTTGTTATCCTTCCATTTAAAATATTGCATGACCTATATTTAGCAATAAGTTTGCACTCACTAGCATGTTCTGCAATTGGCAAGTGTTGTTTAATTTGCCTATTTGCTGTGTGACTGTTTAAAGAAGGCACTGCATTAGGATCTGCACTTCCTGGTAGAAAGTAGTAGTGGAATTCAATAACAGTTGGATAGACAAAGAAATATTCTTCCTTTAAAAGATTATTTGGGGTAAAACTAATTATTGTTGCAATAATGTCTAGCTCTACTGTGATTTATAGCACAACCTTAAGAACTACCTTTAATTTTGTAAACTGAAATTATAATGATGATGACGACAAAAACAACAATAGCTAATATTTACTGAATGTTTACTACATGCAGAAAAGTATTCTAACCATATTAAGTGTAATTATTTTGTTAATCCTTATGGTAAATTTATGAGAAAGATCCTCTTTTTACCCACACCTTGACCTGACAAAACTGAGGAATAGGGAGGTTAAGCAGTTTACCGAGGACCAAACAATTATGGGTGAATGAATCAGGAAGTAGTTCCCAATGAATTATAAAATAATTATTAAGACCCTTGGATATGTTCAAGTTCTGAAAGGCACTATGGAGAGCACACACAAAAAGATTCTAGCCAGAGCAATTAGGCAAGAGAAAGAAATAAAGACCATCTAAATTGGAAAGGAGGAAGTAAAATTGTCCCTGTTTGCAGACAACATGGTCTTATATATAAAAACCCCTAAAAGCTTCGCCAAAAATCTCTAAGTATGGATAAATTAATTCAGTAAAATTGCAAGGTACAAAATTAACATTAAAAAATCAGTGTTTCTATAACTCAGTGACAAACCAGTGGAAAAAGAAATCAAGAAAGCAATCCCATTTACAGTAGCTATAAAAATAAAATAAAATACTTAGGAATAAATGTAACCAAGGAGGTAAAAGTTTGCTACAAGGAAAACTGAAAACACTGATGAAAAAAATTGAAAAGCTCACAAAAAAGTGCAAGACATCTCATGTTCATGAATTGGAACAATTAATATTGTGAAAATGACCATACTTAAAGTGATCTACAGATTCAATGCAATTCCTACCAAAATACCAATGACATTCTTCACAAAAACAGAAAAAAAAAATCTTTATATGGAACCACAGAAGACCCCAAATAGTCAAAGCAATCCTGAGCAAAAAGAACAAAGCTGGAGGCATCGTATGACCTGACTTCAAAATATTAAGCTCTGGTTACACAACTATAGTAACCAAAACAGCATAGTACTGCCGTAAAAACAGACACATAGACCAATGGAACAGAATAGAGAACTCGGAAATAAATGCATGTATTTACAGCCAACTGATTTTCAACAAAGGTACCAAGAACATTCGGTGGGAAAAGGACAGTCTCTTCAATAAATGGTGCTGGGAAAACTGGATAATCCATATGCAGAAAAATGATACTAGACCCCTATCTCTCACCATATGCAAAAATCAACTCAAAATGGATTAAAGACTACAATGTAACCTGAAACTATGAAACTACTAGAAGAAAGCATTGGGGAAATGCTTCAGGACATTGGTCTGAACAAAGAGTTTTGGGGTAAGACCTCAAAAGCAAAGACAACGAAAGCAAAAATAGACAAATAGGATTACATGAAGCCAAAAACCTTCCGCACAGCAAAGGAAACAACAGAAGAGACAGTGAATAGAATGGGAGAAAATATATGCAAACTATTTGTTCGACAAAGCATTAACAACCAGAATATGTAAGGAACTCAATAGTGCAAAAAAAAAAAAAATCCAAATTAAAAATGGGCAAATGATCTGAATAGCATTTCTCAAAAGAAGACATAGAAATAACCAACAGGCATCTGCAAAAAGCTCAACATCACTAATTATCAGGGAAATGCAAATCAAAATCGCAATGAGACATAGCACCCCAGTTAGAATGGCTATTATCAAAAAGACAAAAAATAACAGGTACTGATGAAGACGCAGAGAAAGGGGAACACCAGTACACTGCTATAGGAATGTAAATTAGTGTAGCCGCTATGGAAGACAGTATGGAAGCTCCTCAAAAAAGTAAAAATAGAACTGCAGGATGACCCAGCAATCCCACTACTGGATATATAGCCCAAAGAAAGGAAATCAGAATATCTAACAGACTATTCACGATAGCCAAGATATAGAAGTAACCTAAGTGTCCATCAGTGGATGAATGGATAAGGAAAATGTGAGATATATATATATATATATATATGATGGAATATTATTCAACCATAAAAAAGAATGAAACACTGTCATCTACAACAACATGGATGAAACTGCAGGTCACTGTCTTAGAAGTAAGACAGGCACAGAAAGACAAATATTGCATGTTCTCACTCATATATGGGAACTAAAGAAAAGTGATCTCATGGAGGTAGTGAGTCGAGTGGTGCTTGCCAGGGGCTGGGAACAGAAAGGTGTGGGGGGGTTAAAGAGGTTTGTTAATGGTTACAAAATACAGCTAGATAGAAGGAATAAATTCTAGTATTCAATAGCACAATAGGATGACTGTTAACAATAATTTATTACATATATGATATATCTATAAGAGAAGATTTGAAATGTTCCCAACACAAAGAAGTATTAAATGTCTGAGGTGATAGGTATCCTAGATACCCTGATTTGATTACTACATATTGTAATGCATATTGTATGCATATATCAAAATATCATATGTACCCTATAAATAGCACAGTTATTCTACATCAATAAAAAACATATAAAATTAAACCTATCAATAGGTAACTGGTTATAAAAAATAATGTGCGTAGACAGTGAAATACCATACAGCCACTAAAAAGCTTTAAAAAGAGGCTCAATAAAAATCAGTCACCTGCAGGTGGAAAGGTTTTCTTTAAAAAAATTTCCTTTCCAGACGGGCACAGTGGCTCACGCCTGTAATCCTAGCACTTTCAGAGGCCGAGGTGGGTGGATCACGAGGTCAGGAGAGCGAGACCATCTTGGCTAACACGGTGAAACCCCGTCTCTATTAAAAATAACAAAAATTAGGTGGGTATGGTGGCATATGCCTGTAGTCCCAGCCACTCAGGAGGCTGAGGCAGGAGAATCGCTTGAACCTGGGAGGCGGAGGTTGCAGTGAGCCAAGATTGCACTACCA
Source organism: Gorilla gorilla gorilla (assembly GCF_029281585.2). Classification (NCBI taxonomy): domain Eukaryota; kingdom Metazoa; phylum Chordata; class Mammalia; order Primates; family Hominidae; genus Gorilla; species Gorilla gorilla. The sequence goes on along the minus strand of NC_073229.2, from coordinate 160,590,119 downwards.
GACTCCAGCCTGGGCAACAGAGTGAGACTCTGTCTCAAAAAAAAAAAAAAAAAAAAAAAAAAAAAGTTACCTTTGCTGCAGAGATATCAGAACATAAGAAATGCTAGGCCAGGCGTTGAGGCTCAGGCCTGTAATCCCAGCACTCAGGGGGCTGAGACAGGAGCATCTCTTGAAGCTAGGAGTTTGAGACCAGCCTGGTCAATGTAGTGAGACCCTATCTCCACAAAAAAAAAAAAATTTGCTGAATGTGGTAGCATGTACCTGTAGTCCCTTTAGGAGGCTGAGGCAGGAGGATTGCTTGAGCTCAGGAGTTTGAGGTTGCAATGAGCTGTGATGACACCACTGCACTCCAGCCCAGGTGACAGAGTAAGACCCTGGCTCTAAAATAAATAGATACATAGATAGAAAAAAAGAAATGCTAAAGTTTGTGGTAGATGTCACAAGATCAGCAGTGAGCTCTGGAAGAGATGACACTTCTGTGGAAGACCTTAGAGTACAACGTTTCTCCAAATGCCATCCACGAGTCATTTGTCTCAACTACCTGTGAGATTTATCCAAAATCAAATTACCGGGCCTCATCCTAGAATTAGCACCTCTAAATATGAGAGGTGGAGCTCTGGAGTCTGCGTTTGAACTAGACATTTTCCCCTTCCCCCCACACAGTTCCAACAGTAATTCTGACATATTACAATTATGAGTATGCCTTCTCAAAACATGGATCTGCTTGGATGAAAAATGATGACAGCTTTCCCAACAGGACAATAACAAAGGCAAAGATCTGGGAGAAGCATGGTTTCATGGGAGGTGCATTAAGGAGATGGGATCTAATTAGAATGCAGAGGCTATTTTGGAGAGCAGTGGGGAGGAAGGCCAAATAAGGATATTAAAGCCAAAATAGGACTGTACAAATCAGAGTTTAAATTTAGTGAAGAAATAGAGCCACGTATTAATAAGCCAGAAAGCCTGATGAAAACATTATTTAAGAAAAATTGATTTGTGAATTAACTCTTATTTTATAAATTTATCTTACCAGCTTTCAAATATATTCTTAATATTTTATAAACATCTTTATTTCTTATTTTCTCTTGTTGGCTTCTGGATCTCTTATGGGAGAGGAAAATATTATGTTCATAAATGTTCTCAAAGAATTTGAAATTTTCCTCAAAATGGGATATAAAACTCAAAGACTATGTAGTTTGAAGGCTAAAAGTTAAAAAGTAGATTTATCATACTGCATATCTCAAGGTACACATCTGATTCTTCTGCCTATGACCATCATACACTGTTGGTGGGTATATAAATTGGTATGACCTCCACAGAGGACAGTGTGACAGTATCTATCAAAATTGTAAATGTATGTTCCCTTTGATTCAGCTATTCTACATGGACATGCTCACACATCTACATAGGGATTTACGACAGCACATTGTTACTGCTCAGGGTCTGAATTCTTAAAATACTGGAAATAACATAGATAACCTATCACTCAGTAGGTAACTGGTTATATAAAATAAGGTATAGTATATAGACAATAAAATACTATATAGCCATTAAAAAGACTCTTAGATTCATGTTTCATGTGTTGATATAGAAAAGTCTCTAAGATATACTTTAAGTAAAAAAAAAAAAAAAAAAAGCAAGATGCAGCCTGGTGCGGTGGCTCCTGCCTGTAATCCCAGAACTTCGGGAGGCCAAGACGGGTGGATCCCTTGAGCTGAGGAGGTCAAGACCAGCCTGGGCAATATGTCAAAACCTCATCTCTACTAAAAATACAAAAAATTGGCCGGGCATAGTGGTGCACGCCTGTAGTCCTAGCTACCCAGGTGGCTGAGATGGGAGGATCACCTGAGCCTGGGAGGTCAAAGCTGCAGTGAGCCATGATTGTGCCACTACACTCCAGCCTGGGCAACAGAGTGAGACCCTGCCTCAAAAAGAGCAAGATGCAGAGCAGTAAGTGTACTTTGGTACAAGGTGCATGGTGTACATTGTCAAAAAGTTGGAGGTGGAATATAACAGAATCTCAGGTTAGAGGAAGACAGTTGTTTTACCGTTTATTATTTTGTGTTGTTTAAGCTTTGACAAAAGCTATCACTGTCAACATTTATCCACCTTTTTAAGTGATTTAAAATGTTTAATGTCATTAAAAGCCTTCCAGTAAGGTATTCCCATGTAGAAAATCCAAAAGATATTATGTGCACGAGTGTGCATGAGCAAAGTAAGTGCATCTTAAGAAAGTATCAGAATTATGTTCTACTTCTCTTAACTTTTAAAGTGTGTTCGTTCTCACAGTGGTATTTATTTTTTCAGTCATTCAGTAAATACTTATTGTGTATACTATATGCTTTTTATTGAAGTGAATTTTTAACTTGAGCTTGAGAATTTCCTTAGAACAATGAACTTTGAAAATTGGTAGGAACCTTGAAGACCAGTGTCCTCATTTTAAGCAAAAGAAAGCTAAAATCCAAATGGACATGTCTGAGATCTCAGCACCAGTTAGTAGCCTAGCTGCTGGGAGAACCAGTCCCAGTTCACTCCACAAACCACCCTGAATGATGCCAGGAGAACAAACTCACCTTGAATTTGTCCTTCTCCTTTTCTTCACCTAAAATAAAGTCAGTTCCGATCACTTTCAGTAGATTTAGTCCTCAAATGACTAACTTTGGAAAGATTTAATGGTATCAGAAATGCATTCTTTAATATTAAACATTTAGAGGAAACCAAAATATTTCTAAATTTATGTTTTTTCTTTTATTTGTTTGTTTGTTTGTTTTTGAGACAGAGTCTCACTCTGTCGTCCAAGGCTGGAGTGCAGTGGCACAATCTTGGCTTGCTGCAACATCCACCTCCCAGGTTCAAGTGATTCTTGCACCTCAGCCTCCCGAGTAGCTGGGACTACAGGCACGTACCACCACACCTTCCTAATTTTTATATTTTTAGTAGAGATGTTGTTTTACTATGTTGGCCAGACTGGTCTTGAACTCCTGACTGCCAGTGATCTGCCCCCCTCAGCCTCCCAAAGTGCTGGGATTACAGGCATGAGCCACTGCACCTGGCCTGTTTTTTCTTTTAAAAAGTAACATTTTAATTTGTATGCCATGTAGTGTCCTCAAGATTTACACTTTGAATGTTGTTTGAATTTTTTCCTTTTGCCTACAGTATTAATAACTCATAGATATTTTTAGTTATTACCACTGAAGGAAGCAGCATATTGAAATAGCTTTGAGGGGCCATATCTTTTCCTAAAATGAGGAAAGAACCTGTATTATATAAAGAAGAAAAAATGCATCCTATTGTTGAACGATAATTTTGGATTGTATTTTTCATCCAGCTTTTGATATGGTTAAGTCTTATCTAACTAAATTGTGAGCTCCTCAGACACAAGGCCACCTGCTTGTTCAGTCCTTCCCATCCCTGAGCTGACTCAATGTGATAGACCTGTAAGGCACTTCAGACATCTTTCATCAACTAATTATTTTCTCCCAAATCCTTTTAATACTCAGAACCAATGCCATGTTGGAAAAAATGTAGTCATAGACTGGAGGATATCACATTGTTTTATAATAAAAGAGACAGATGGTACTATTGATTTTCAGGATTGAGACTAGAGCATGTGGTTAATGCCTTATTCTACATACAAACTAGAGGGCTGCTTGCGTTCCCAAAGAGTGGAATTCAGTACATTTTCAACCTCATTGTTAACATATTAAATTATGCTAAAAATTAACAGTAATACATTTTTCTTGGAAATTTGAGGGAAGCAAAGGCCATGCTTGGTTAATACAAAACCAAAGAACCCATATTTGTTCATTGTAGACCACTTAATACAGCCCTAACTGTTCAAGTTTGCAACCTGCCTATATTTGATTTCCCTCTTTTTTTTTTTTGTTTTTTTTACCCTCCCCAAAGCTGCAAGAGAAATAGTGTGGTTAGAAAGAGAAGAGCGAGCCAGGCAGCACTACGAGAAGCACCTGGAAGAGCGGAAGAAGAGGTTGGAGGAGCAGAGGCAGAAGGAGGAGCGGAGGAGGGCTGCCGTGGAGGAGAAGCGGAGGCAGAGACTTGAGGAGGACAAAGTGAGCCGCCCCCCGGGAAGAATATGAGTGGCTCCTCTAGTTCAGACATGCAGCAAACTTTCTGTGAAACTTTGCAATCAGGTGCAGGGTGCAAAGCAAAATGGTTTCAGAGTGATCAGCTTTACAGATGGCTACAGTTTCTAGGGAGTTCAGGGTATGAGAGGTAGCGAATGGGCTGATGATTATTATTGCCACAGAAAGTTTAAAAGCCCATTTCTCTGGTCCAAACCTGTAACTTATTGAAGCGCAATTCATCTGTACTGAGTATTAAGACCACTCCAAGTAATTGAGTTTCTGTAGTCTTTACCATTTGCAAACATTTACACATAGATTATCTCATTTAACCCTTACTCAATCCTTTAGCATGCATTGTATGTCAGTTTGTATAAAAATAGAAATTTAGACTCAGAGTGGGTAAGTTACACAAGGTCATACAACTCAATAAGTCATGGGGTCAGGGTTACCCATGCTCTCAGATTCTGAACTGTTTTTTAAATATGGTATAGTATGTGTTAAGCATCAGTTGAAGCTAAGATCTGCACTACCATGCTTACGTGTGTTTATGAAAGCATCACACACACCCTAGTAGTAAGGGTCGTTTATTTGAATGCCTGTTGTTCGCCAAGGGCTTTATGAACTGGGACCTAATGACTAAAGTGACCCTCCCAGATTGACACTAGTCTCACCTTATGGTATAGAAGTTCAGCTAGAGATCAAGAATAGTAGAGTGGGAATTGAAGTAGTACTCCTCACTCCATTCTGCCTTAAACTGAAGAAGCTTCAAACAACCAGCTGGAATCTAATCCTCAGCTCTTCTATTCCATTTAAGGAACGCCACGAAGCTGTTGTACGGCGCACAATGGAAAGGAGCCAGAAGCCAAAACAGAAGCATAACCGTTGGTCGTGGGGAGGCTCTCTCCATGGGAGCCCTAGCATCCACAGTGCAGGTAAACAGTGACCACTTTGAAAATTAGTCTTTATTTTCTTGAAAGTAACAGGGTGTTTCCTTCTTTCTTCTAAATCTATGTTTGCGAAACAAAAATCCTGCTGAAATAATTAAACAACAATTAAATGAATCTTTCACTATTTGAGGATAAGAGGGTGATGGAGATAAGAAGTAAGGGTCTCTTTCCCTTAACACAGGCTAATTTTCTCATGTTACAAAATTCCTTAAAGGGAGAAATCTATGTAGTGTTTCTAAATAAACATGCTAGCTTCAACACTACATTATTTTAGTCTTCTATTTGCATTAGGGTTTCAGGATTATGGAATAAGTTAACTAGTTTTATCTTTTTCTCTGGAAGGATTATAGTTGTATTGACTGACCAGAATCAACACTATGAGCTCATGTATTCTGACCCTAAAGTATATGCAACACTAATGCTCTGTAAGAAAATATATAGGTTTATTGAGCTAGAAATAGTAAATGGCTAAGCTATTTCCTCCTTTCTGAATGGACATAAAATCATATTGAAATTTGGATTTACTGAAAGGCTTTATTTTTGTACTGTAAATTCAATACCCCTGGAATTTTACATAGTGTGTCAGTTTTTTTTTTTATTTGTGTGAATCTGATAACCTTTTTTTTTAAGTTTACTTTGAAAAATCATTGTTTTACATTCTGTCTCCAGGTGGTTTTGTTGAATCATCATTCTCCTCTCTCGATTTAGCAGGCCTAGACCACCACTTCATAACTTTTGGTGGTACTAGAAAAGCTGGTACAGACATCCCTGTGATTGCCAATTGCCTGACCTGTAGCTAGCACCTCAGACCTAGGGCCGATGCATCAATAGCTGAAGCATCACCACCTTAGTCATCAACGCATGCTTAATACACTAGCGCATAGACGTAGATCTGGGATTGGAACAGTGTTTCTTAAGTGTGATAATATGACTCAGGTGACTTAAAGGTGTTGAAATAAAGTAATTACATGTGGAATGTTTGCTTTCCCTTTAAACAATCATTTTGGTTTTCTATTTATGTTTTTTATTTCTTTTTTCAATATCAGGATTAAACCTTTAAAAAATGTTTTTTAGCTAAAAAAATTACCTGGGATCAAAGTACTTCCAGTTTAGCTTTTTTCCCCGTCAATCATTACTGCTGTTGCCACTTTTAGTTTTAAGCTAAATAACTGTGGACCTCTTTTTGTTTGCTTATTCTGTTCTCTTTCATTGTTAACATTCTATAGATCTCTTATAACTGCTTTATTAAAATTAAAAATCTAGGATCAGGTGCAGTACCTCACGCCTGTAATCCTAGTGCTTTGGGAGGCCAAGGCAGGAGGATCCCTTGAGGCCAGGAGTTCAAGACCAGCCTGGGCAACATAGACCCCATCTCTACAAAAAATTCTTTTAAAAAATTAGACAGGCATGGTGGCATGTTCCTGTAATCCCACCTACTTAGGAGGCTGAGGCAGGAGGATCACTTGAGGCCAGGAATTTGAGGATACAGTGAGCTAAGAGTCTGCCTTTGCACTCCAGCCTAGAGGACAGAGTGAGAACCTGATTCAGAAATGTAATTTAAAAAATTAAAAATTTGTTTAAGTCCAAGGAATATCACCACAACTTACTTTCTTATGACAGTGAACCAAATATGAAAGCACTTCTGTTTTCTTTGTTGTTCATGACCCAGCAGTAGTTGGTGGGATACATATTAAATCTGTTATACAGATCATTTACATATGAGATTTTGTTGATGGGATATTTTTTATATACCTTTCATACAGTAAACCTGGCAGGGTATATATTTTTATAATCATATTTTTGTTTTACCTGACTTCCTGCTTTACATGTATATGGCAGATATATACTGTTAGATCATCAGACATTTTTGAGGAGATGTTAAGCTGCTTAGCTTAATTTTTTGCCTCCACACTCAAAGCTTAATATATGACATTTATTTCTGCCACTCAGAACAAGAGAAACCAGTGTTGCATTCGCAAGCTGTTGGGTAAAATTCATTTTAATACGGGTTGTGAATTATAATAAATTGTTCCTATACTGGAACAGAGAAGTTTGCCAGAAAATAAATGGGATTTGCTAAGTTCTCAAAGACCAGAAAATGATTTGCTATGATCTTGAGAACAGCAACCAGGTCTTATTCATTTTGAATACCCTTTACTTCACAACAATACCTGATGTGTGATGGGTACTCTATCATGGTTTGCTGACCAACAAACACATCATAGAAACTGTCTACATTAAAATTCCTGTCTTGGCCAGCTGCTGGCCATCGACTAGCGCTGGTCTGTAAAACTTGATACGATCAGCAGGATGCGGTGGCTCACACCTGTAATCCCAGCACTTTGGGAGGCTGAGGCGGGTGGATTACCTGAGGTCAGGAGTTCGAGACCAGCCTGGTCAACATGGTGAAATCCTATCTCTACTAAAAATACAAAAATTAGCTGGCTATGGTGGCACATGCCTGTAATCCCAGCTATTCAGGAGGTTGAGGCAGGAGAATTGCTTGAGCCCAGGAGATGGAGGTTGCAGTGAGCTGAGATTGTGCCACTGCACTCCAGCCTGGCTGGCAGAATGAGACTCTGTCTCAAAAATAAAACAAAAACTTGATACATTCAAAACTTATTCTTTTGTGTGTTTGTTTTGTTCGGTGAGAAAAAGAAATGAATAAAAACTGTCTTATATATTAAGTAATAAACAAATTCATGGTGTGCCTCCATAATTTTAACAATTTATGGCAGATTTAGATGCTTTACTACTAATGACACTTTTTAGGATGCAAGGATCCACTGTAGCTCATTTTTTCCACTTACTCTGAAGCAGAATTAAATGTTTTTAATAACCTGTTGAGAATCTGCCTGAGGATAGGCCTGCGTGTGGACACAATTTTCCCCCAACTAAAGCATAACATATAAAGCAATATCAGAAAATATACTGCTATAAAATCACCTGGAGATGACTTTTGTATTCCTCTTCCTACCCTGTACCTCACATGTCATCACTAGGATGTTCCTTTTGATGTTTGACCCTAAATCCTTTCTTTATGTTTGGGTTGCCCTAAGAGTCCATCAGCTAAGTATAAATGTGAGGCACAGAAGTGTTTTTTTTTTAAATAATAATAAAATTGCTTCAACCATTAAAATGAATCCCAGCTGAAGATAGAAATGACTAATGTTAATCAAAGACTTGCTTATTACCAGTGTACTATAAATGGTAGTCAAAAATACACAGGGAAGAGTTTGCAGCAATTTTTTCTTACTGCCAAGGTTAGACCAACAGGTACTGAGTTTTGGAAGCATCTCCCACAAGGAGTATTTTTGTTTTAGTTTTAGAAGCAGGTAACAACAGAAAAATAAAACAAAATACAGCAAAAACCCCTTTCACTTTGGCTACTGTAGATCAGAACATCCACCTGCCTCCTGGATAAATAAGGAATAAGACTTTTTAGACTTTCATTACATGCAGTGTTATTTGAGGAATACCATTTATCCTAATGAGCATGATTATAACCTGGGTCCACTATACCAACAGCAGGCTGCTAATTCTTGCCTTTTATATGCTTATTTCCCTTCTGATTTGAACTTAAGAATTCTAAAATTATGCCAGGCACAGTGGCTCATGCCTGTAATCCCAACACTTTGGGAAGTCAAGGTGGAGTATCACTTGAGGCCAGGAATTTGAGACCAGCCTGGGCAACATAATGAGAACCCCACCTCTACAAAAAAAATTAAAATATTACCTGGGCGTAGTGATGCCTGCCTAGAGTCTTAGCTACTTGGGAGGCTGAGGTGGGAGGATCACTTGAGCCCAGGAGATCAAGGCTGCAGTGAGCTATGATCATGCCAGCCTGGCCAACAGAGCAGTACCCTGTCTCCCCCAAAAAAAAAAAAAAAGAAATTTTAAAATTACTTGACTGTAGGATGAACAATGCTATTGTTCATGAATGTGTGTGCTAATTCTACATTTGTAGCCACACTAACTCATAAGCACAGAGCTGTGGTTCTTAGTAGATTTTTAATAAAGGAACGTTTCTTAAAAATCCTTTCCACACTTAGAATGTTTCTTTTACTTTTTCTTTTTTTTTTTTTAAACAACAACAACAACAACAACGAGCCTTCTTCTATAATGAACTTTAATGCCCTGGGTAAAATGACTCTGTAAGCAAAGTTATCAGCAATTACACAGAACCTGGTGTTCTTTTTATCCCAGTGTTTGCGTTCTATGTTACCAGCATGTTACCACTCCATTGTTCCTTCTTTTGGAGATTTCAAAGGCATTCGCTTTTATGGTCCTCTTTTGCTTCATAGTGTGCCTCCACTATTTTAGAAGCCCTTCACTGGCCTTCCTTTTGTCTTCATCCACTTGTATCCTTGAATTTCCATGGCTGACAAGCTGGTGAAATAAATATTTATTTTATCCTTTAAGAGAAATGAATTTTATTTCTAAGCCTTTAAGTTACCTTTAAAATGTCCACTTAGAAAACTGTGTTATTATGACAGATCTAGAAATAGAGCAGAAAGCATCCAATCCTAGTTTTTCCTTCCATCAGTGAACTAGGAAATTGCAATCCTGCATGTTGGCTGTCAATTAGCATTATCTCCATTTGTTTTAGATCCAGACAGGCGGTCAGTTTCCACCATGAATCTTTCGAAATATGTTGATCCCGTCATTAGCAAGCGGCTCTCCTCTTCATCTGCAACTTTACTAAATTCTCCAGATAGAGGTACAGTCCAAAGGAAAACGAAAAAGTGTCTGTTATTTACTTAATGCTTTTTTTTCTGGATGTTTACAGATAAAAATAAGCATCTGAAGTTGCTTTCCCTACGTTTCTTAAATAGGAAGAAAAAAACTTCAGAGTAAAAAAGCAATAAACGGCTGAGCAGCATTTTCCTTGCGACAAGAACATTTCTCATTTTAGAACTTGGCTGAGTGATTGCATTTAGCAGTGACGAAAGCGGTGCTTCTCTCAACTTTTTAGTAAATGAGTTTACAGCTCCAGAAATCACCCACTTATCCACCAAAATGCAAATAATCTTTGTTATGAACATTTCTTTTACTTCAATCATACTGTCTTTGGCTTTTCATCTATCTGTACTTTGGGAATTCCAGGCTCTGACTTTCTTTAAAAACTTTTTAAATGATTCATATTGGTAGATTTTATTTTGCCAGTTTACTTCTCATTTAACCAAATTATTTCTTACTGCATTTCTTATGTGTGCTGTTGGTTTTTTGGTGTCCATTCATTAACTCTTGAGGGATCTGGCCTAACTTCAAGAAATCATCATAATTACAGCCTCCTGAAACATTTAATATTCATAGTCCTTTATTAACATCTTGTTTGAATTTTGAGTTTTATTCATCCCATGGATTTACAGTACATGAATGTTGAATTATTTATAAAGCGAAAGTTTTGTTTTACATAGATCATAGAATGAAAAAAATCAAGCTTTTAAGATAAGCTGCTTGTTTTTACATAACTAAGATGATTTTAAATAAAACCAAAGAATTGTTGTGCAATATGAAGCCCATACTCTTTAAAAGTAAAAAATTGTGGTTACTTTGAGTACTTTATTAAGAAACTGGGAAAGTTTCAGTGTTTATAATCTTTAAAAAATGTAATGTGTGCATGTTCTGTATGTGTGTATGTATATTTATATATTTTGTATTGTATAAAAGTTATGGTGTCATTGTAATGTACAATATTCTATGACTGTTGGCATTATTTTATAACTAATCTCTTAAAATAGTAAATGTTTGAACAACTTTCCATTCTTGTCTTTTAGCCAAAACTATTTCCTTTTGTTTTTTTAACCTAATTTGCCTAAACCATCAATATTAGACTTGTAGTCAAATTAGGGGGCCTTTCATAAATATTATGAATTTAAATTTCTTTCATAAATATCCTTTATTTTCAAACCTATTCCCTAAATATAAGACAAAATATAGCATGTGAATGTTACTCTTACAGTTGTCTATTCATCTTTTCTTTGCAGTTGGTCACTTAGCACTTTAGTTTCATACTTTTGTGAACCTGGATCTGAGACAAACTACAATTAGTATTTTACACTTCTTTAAAACTTTATTATCTTCTACAATCCCATAGCTGAAATTAGGGTAAGGGTGGGAGTAGGGAGCTAGACAACAGACTTGGCAATATCCTGTCCATGCTGTGGAATGACATTGAATTGTCTGTATCAATTAGAAAGATGTATTCTAAACTCTCTGCACGATAGACCTTCTTAAGGCAGTAGAATCTTGGAACTGAGAAAGATCTAGTGGATAGATCACCTACTCTAGTTGGGGTGATAGAGTCCCTAAGAGGTTGCGAGCCTCTCTTTAATGTCCTACAGGCTAATTATTGCAGAAGGGTGACTCCTCACCCGTGTGACTGCCACATTGCATCCTCAGTTCTCACCTTCATGGGTGTCCTTTCTTAGATTGACTCTGACTCCATGCATTCTCTCTCTCTCTCTCTCTCTCTGTGTGTGTGTGTGTGTGTAAGGTTAGAAGTGGTAAGGAGTAGAGAATTAGGACATAGGACATCAGCGTTAAGGGAAGTTCAATAACCAGTTCATAGGTGGGGCCAGAAAACTGCCCTGTGAATCATGGTAGAGGCCCAGAAAATAGAATACTAAGCAGAAATAATAGGACAAGAGGGAGAACGCTAGATTTGAGAGTTCTGCTTCTCTGCCTCCTTACCAAAGAACTGTCAATCATTTCCTGGTCTAGCAGGCCAGGTCAGCCTGAAGGGGCTCCCATATATTGGCTAGGAAGGAATTTTTTTCTTTTTAACTTAAGCAAAGCCCTCAGTAGAACCCTGAAAGGCTTAGGCCTTTTATTATAGTGAGAATTTTAAAACTTCTTCTGAATTTAAATTTCTCTAATTTAGAAATTTAAGGCCAGGCACAGTGGCTCACACCTGTATTTCCAGCACTTTGGGAGGCCAAAGTGGTTGAATCATTTGAGCCCCAGGAGTTTGAGACCAGCCTGGGCACCATGGCAAAACCCCATCTCTACTAAAAATACAAAAATTAGTCAATTGTGATGGTGTGCACCTGTAGTCCTAGTTACTCGGGGGCTGAGGCAGGGGGATCACCTAAGCCTTGGGAGGTCAAGACTGTGGTGAGCTATGATTGTACCACTGTACTCCAGCCTGGGCAGTAGAATGAGATCGTATCTCAAAAAGAAAATAATTAAAAATAAATAAAAGAAATTTAAGTAATTCCATTAGTTCTTTCCTGCTATTTTTAAAAGTTAGTTATACTTTATTATCTCATTAGAAAGCATTCTTACCAGATTGTTAAATTAGAGGAGCTTATAGACAAATGGGTCAAGCAGGTATATACATCATTATTAGATTGTTTGAGCTTTCTCAGTCCTAAGGCATAGGCCTTAAAGCTGAGATTAAATTGAGGCTCCAATACCATCAGGGCTCATGTTCTGCTGTAATATATCCAAAGAGCTCTACTAGTTATTAAAAATACTGAAATATTTCCATATCGCTTTTCCAAGATGTGCTTCCCCAGGCCCTCCAAAGCCAAGGGAAGCCAGTCATTAGTGTAGTGTCTGTGCCTTGTCAGTTTTTAAATATTTTAATTATTACACCTGAATATAGTGTTACATGGACTGATAAGATTACTTTGGTTAAAGGAAACCTCTGATTATGAAAGGTTTCTGTAATTGCTGGAACAGAATGTTGCCACTGGAAATTTTTACATTAAAAGTATATATTATTATCTTTAAGCTATCTGCTTAACCAAAACTTTTTCTCAAGAAAGAATATTAGGAAGTTGGAAAAGAGTAAGAAAAATTGTCTACTCTTTGCTTAAAATCCATCAATACATTTTTTCCCCAGAATCTTCATCATAGGACTCAGAGGTAGACCTCGAAATAAATTCTGCTCACAGGCTTGTTCTGTTTTACCTGAGCAGTGTTGTTTGTTCTTGTTTTAATTAGAATTAATTGCCAACACTTAAAATATAGAATACTTCATGTAACATTTCAGTTTTCTACTTCTAAAGAAAAAATCAGGACCTGGCAACATGTGTCTAATTTCTTCCTGGCACCTATTACCTGAAATGGAATAGTGATGTCACGCTTATGGGAGGAAGTGGTAAGGCAGGTATCCATAAAGTTTGTTTAGCCCCGATCATTTATTTATGTTAACTTGCATGGCCCCCAGAGGCCTTTGAGTTTGCCTCTCTTCATCTGGGTGGTCTATAATGGAAATTGTCAATATCTCAATTTTAAGTGCTTAAATAGGATCGATGCCATAGCATTGTTCCATGAGAGTTAATATCTCTCCCTTCGGTTTGGTAATCTTAAAATCAGGCCCCTCTAGGGGAAAAAAACAAACTAACAAAACAAAAAACAACAACAACAACAATGCACCAATTCTCCTTTATTAACCTTTACTAAAAAGTTATCTTACGGACGCTCTGTCTCCATCTTGGTCAAGGCATAGTTATGAATGTGGTGGAAGTGGAAACATGTTTCTCCTAGCAATATGTTTAGTTCAGAGTATCAGGAGATATAAAACAGATCTCTCTGGATTTGCTTTACACACAGGTTACAATGGGTTTTTAATCATTTGAGATAAATTTTTTGGTCGATGCCTTCAGACTCATGGAAATAAAGTAACTGAACTTCTTAATGGAGAAAGGAGACTTATCTTTTCCATGACAACCCATCTCTGCCGTTGTAAGCCATAGTCATCGTACAGTTTTCCTAAGAAAAGGAAGAGTTTAACTTTCTTCCCTTTCTCATCTCTTGAAAATAGTTCTGTTGAAGATTTTCAGTTAGTCCTAATCACCTTTTCCCCACTGATTTTACCCTGTACATGTATTCTAATTTTAGATTGTATTCTATTCTGTTGTTACACTCACACTGCCACACATAGCTTATGATAGTACTTAGCCCGTGGTGCTTGCTAATTGTAACTATTGCAGTAGTTTTTATAACATCTTTTTAATTAATATCTTAATGTCAGATAATATTTAATTTAACCATGAAGACTCTTCTAATAAACAGACTCTAAAACAATTCACTAATTCTTAAATTCACCAGAGCCTGATCAAAATAGCTACTCTTTTAAATTAGTCACATAGTTAAGGTACTTATTGGAAGTTGATACTTCATTCCAAATGGAAGCAACTATTTTTAAGACAATGTTTAGCAGTATATGGCTTTTATTAATTAAAACTAATTTCCTAGCATTTAAATGCCATTCACTTAAAATATGATATATATAAGATAGTTATATAGAACACTGCTCCAGAGGCAAAGGAGACTTTGCCACCTGCTGTTTGTGGAGTGGAACAGAAGCAGCCTTTTCAGGTGTAGACAGTTTTAAAGACTTTTAATCCAGTCACAGTGGCATGCACCTGTAAACCCAGCTACTTGGGAGGCTGAGGAAGGATTGCTTGAGCCCAGGAGTTCAAAATCAGCCTGAGCAACATGGCAAGATCCCTGTCTTAAACAAAAACACAAACAAAACTTTTAAAAGTGACAGGAATGTGTTCTAAAATAAAGATATGTAATCACTTCAGTGATATTTGTAGAATTTTGCAAGCTTTACTGATATTTTTGGAAAATAGCTTCTATCTTTTCATGAGCCATCACTGGAAACTAACCATATAAGCAAAGTAATTAATTTATAATTGGCATACATTCCTGACTATGGCCTTGCTAAGCTCCAATATAATTTGGGACCATATATCATTGCGTTATTTTAAATTTGTTTTCTAGACTTCTTAGGCATCCACTAGCAATCTCTAGGATTATGTTTATATTGGATTTTGGCTTTTCTGTTTAATTTTATCTTGCTTCAGCCTTAGCCTTGTCCTTGGCCAAATTTTTTATATTGTTGCCAAAAAGGGACCTGAAAGAACCTGGCTTGCCAAGTGAAAAAGTCAAAAGGATTCCCATACAGAACTTTGCACGAATCTTCTTTCATTTTATTATATCTAATTCCCACACACATACTCCCATTGCCCAAGTAGCAATTCATGGAGATCTAGCATAATTTATTGGGTCCCCTTTCTGTCTTTTATTTAACTCGTCTTTCATTAACCTGCCAGTGCCTCTATTGGGGTTTATTATTCAAGGTACTTAGGAAGCCTTTTGACTAAGGTGTGTGCCATCAGTCTACTGCCCATCCCAATGCCCATCAGATAGTACCACTCTGGAGTTATAGATATACACCAAAACAATAGCTGAAATGGTATTTTTTGTTTATTGCTAGTTGACTAGTAAAAGAGGGTGGTTAGCAAAATTTGCATCTGTAAAACTAATTTAGAGCTTGCTACAAACTTAACATCTTGAAGAAAAGCAACCTGGTGGAATAACTGCTCCCTCTGGACAGGGGTCCTGTTGCCCTGACTCTTGGCCAACCATCCTCCCTGCAGAGCCTGGTCCTGTGAAGGCCCAGCGTATGGAAGCAATAGGTACGATGTATTATGCCCTCTTGACTCTGAAAAGAATGCTTCTAACATCTTGCTTATGTGGTGACGTTTAGCTCGCCGCCTGCAGCTCAGCCCATGGGAGAGCAGCGTTGTTAACAGACTCCTGACGCCCACACATTCGTTCCTGGCCAGAAGTAAAAGCACAGCTGCCTTGTCTGGAGAAGCAGGTAAAACTGTCCAGGTGGAACTTTCCCCATGAGGTCAAGTCCTCCCTTTGAAGCATATTCGTCTAATCACATCTCACTTTTTCCTAAAATGCGCTTCTCTCTTCCCCCGGTGGAAATGTCTGTCGGTGTTGGTTTCATACCCCTGGCATTGTTTCCTCTGGGCATCTGCCTTAGCATCTTATCTGGACACCAGACGCCAGGCAGGCTGATGAAGCCTCTCCCCGGGCTCCGATGGCTTCAGAGGCTTCTGTCTGTTCATAACATTACCCGAAGAAAGTATTCCTTCCCTGCCTTTCCTTCTGCCTCTGTCTCTGAGCAGATAATCCAAGGTAGAAATAATTTAACATTTAATGCTAATATATGGACTTGGGAATAAAATCAAAGCGCAAGTTTGTTATTTCAGCATATAGTTTCATAATGTGGCTGTGGCATAGCTACTTCTTCTCCCTGTGCCATTCTTTTATATGTAATCTAGGAATTGTACCCTTCCAGAACTCTGAGTTGTGGAGTAGGCTAATTGTTAATATGCTTATTTGTTACATTCTTTGAAATTATATGAAACATGCTTAGTACCAGTTATGATGATTGGTTATAACTCCTACTTTTTTGAAATGCAAAACATACCTGAATTAGCCAGTTAATTTAATGAGAAGTTAGTGTGGAGCCTACATCTAGTCGGTAAGCCTACATCCAGTTGGTAAGAAAGGCTTTGGGTAACGGATCTCTCCTGGTGAGTTGATTTAGGTTTTCCCAAATATCTTTGGGGACAATTGGTGTATTTATATAAACAGTCTACTAGCCCTCATCTTTGGCACTTTAAAAGTGCTTTGCCCTTGCAAGCCTCTCCATGTTCATTAGCCTGCTTTTAAGTAATAATTGTTGGTGGTTTTATGGTGTCTTTCATCTGCAGTGCCCAATGAGCGAATAAATCTCAGTCCTAAATCTCATAGTACCCCTGGGAGACAGTCATGAAGGCAAGCGTGGGCATTCCCACAACCTTCTTATGAAAACCAAGTGCAGTGACAATAAGTGACTTACACCAAAGCCACTTAGAAAATGGGCAGACAGGATCATAAATGTGCTTTCCCCTCCATCCTCAATGCCCTGAATGATGCTTTATGTGCAATTGTGCAGTCTACTAGCTGAACCACAGTGTTCTGTGTTCTCTGTAAAGTCACACTCCTGTCAGAGCCATCACATTGCATCTGAGGTTTTCCTGGAGGAGGAGAAAGTACAGCTTATTTCAATATTCTATGCCTATGAATTTCACACTTTTCTACAAGTCATGAGTTTTTCTTTAGCTAATTGAAAAGCTTTTAAACCACTTTTCAGGCCGGGCGTGGTGGCTCACGCCTGTAATCCCAGCACTTTGGGAGGCCGAGGTGGGCAGATCGAAGTCAGGAAATCGAGACCATCCTGGCTAACACGGTGAAACCCCGTCTCTACTAAAAATACAAAAAATTAGCCGGGCGTGGTGGCGGGCGTCTGTAGTCCCAGCTACTGCGGAGGCTGAGGCAGGAGAATGGCATGAACCCGGGAGGCGGAGCTTGCAGTGAGCCGAGATCACACCACTGCACTCCAGCCTGGGGGATAGAGTGAGACTCCGTCTCAAAAAAAAAAAAAAACGCTTTTCAGTCCTATTTTCTAGCATTTAGCTGGTTTATGGCTGTCATGCTTCTGAATCTCCCCTTGTATGCTGTGTTGTGCTAAAGGACTGCCTCACAGCTGGGAAATTGTCTTTACTATTTTTGTCATCACTAACTCTTGTCACTTCTTTCACTCTCCCTCTAGTCTTTTCCAATACCGTTTCCTCATTTTCCACCCATTCTACTTGCCCATCTTCTCCCCTTCTTTGTTGTTATGCTCAACCAAGGTGCTTTTTTATCTGCAAACCGGCTCTTTATTTTGACACATTTCCATTCTCCTTTTCACAAGTTGATATGTTTCTGTAATTTATTTTAGTGTGAAAGAGTGCATAGCCTTTACTTGAGCTGCCTGTTTTGTCAATACATTGCCTGCTTCATTGTCACCAATTTCATCGATACAGCTTATGTTTAATGAACCAAAATTCCTGGGGTTTTTAAAAATTTTCATTTAGAAGTATATATGCAAACATCTCTTCCAATCATCTTGTCAAAACCACATTTTCCATCATTTTTTATTTTTCATCTATTGTCCTTGATTATGCTTTCATGTTTTCCCATTTTAGTGTTGTCCCTCAACCTCATCATATTCCTAATTGCCATTGGCAAGAAGGTAACCTATAATATGTCCTGTGCTGGGTTACATCAGCAGATTAAACAGCTACTTTTAGCCCTGGGATGTACAGTGATTGCAAACTCCCTGCACAAACAATACAGTAGTTGAGAACTGGAACTCCCAGTCTCACACCTCTCATTTGCAGCCACTGCTTTGGGTTGACTTTTCTATACTTTTTTTCCCCAGGACATTCAAAATACAAGTGATTATTAGAGCTCAGGATTAAATAATGTATATGCAATGCTTAGACTAGTACCTGCACATAGTAGGCCCTCAGTAAATGCTAGTACCGTATTACCATATTATGCCATTTTTCTTTTTGCTATGCTACATTTCAACTACTTGACCTGCATTATCTTTTCTCTGCACCCATTATTTCGTATAGAAAATCCTGAATGAGTTCAATTAATGCATAGTTACCATCAAGAGTAGGATCAAATACATATATTGTGGGAGACTTTCTTAAAGACATTTTCATGAGACAGTGTTCATGTTTAATTAACTACTTGGGATATGAAGTGTACTCTGGGAAAAAATAACTATATATTGTTATTATTTCTTAAGAAGGGCAAGATTATTCAAATAATTGATTTGAAGATTTCAGGTTTTTCAGTACTTGCTATTCAGTGCAGCAATGAATTCCATGAAATCTAATATCCTTACAAGAAATTTAGGTTTATTTTAGCCAAAAGATGTTCTTTGGACTAAATTTGAAGATGTTTTTCTATGGACTATACTAGTTAGGCTTAAGGATATTTTCAACCCATATTTAGTATCACGTCAACATTAAAATAAAGAATAAACCAGAGGCCTGGTGATATTGGCTTACATCCATGATAGCTTCAGGAAATGCTCCATAGATACTTCATGAAATTGTTATCTTCCACTTGAGAGAAAAGAAATCATATTTCTGTACTTCATTCCTTTTTCAATGTCAGACCCATGGCCTCCAGGCAGAGCTGTTTTCTAGGGTTTCTTGATCCTTGAGCAAGGTGAATGGCCTCCGGCTGTGCCCTGGGCAGTGCATGCCTCTGCCCCCGGTTATTAATCCCCAGAAGTGCCTTGTGCCAGGATGTTATTTCTTAAATGCATTTGATTGGCTTGGAAGAATTTTGCATTAGTGAACTCTTGTCTAGAAAATGCAAATGCCTTTTTGTGGCACTTGAGAAAAGATTATTTTCAAAGAGTTTTTCCTGTGATCCCAGGCAAAATGACAAAGAGATTCCCTTCCTTCACAATACAAATCCTTCCTTCTCCATTAAGGTTGGAAGTAAAGCTTTATGTCAGTTTCCAATTAAGACGTACATATAGTATTTTAAGGAAAACTGAAGAAATGAAAAAGTGTTTTAGTTTGTCCTGAAGAAACAGAATTCTGTTTTCAAATGATGGGAAAAGAGACTGGTTTCCAATCTATTCACTGTCAAGGCTGCAGTGAGCCGAGATGAGATCGTGCCACTGCACCTCAGCCTGGGCAACAGAGTGAGATCCTGTCTCAAAGCAGAACAAAACCATGCAGTGATAGCCAGAAGATACTGCCAGGCATTTAATGAAAGAGTGCATTAATAAAGATGCAATCTGATTGACTTTCTGTCTGTAAATTAAACCCAAATAGCAAATCTTTTTTCAACTCTATAATCCTGAAGTTAAGATCACCCCAAGTTTGTCTTGTGAACTTTTGAGTTAAGTTATTAATCCTCTTAGATTCAGCTGGCATAGTGGTTTCTTTAAAGGGTTGCTACAAAGACTACAGTTGAGAAGTCCTTTTATAACCATGTCCAAATACATAGTATTCTCTATACTTGTGTTTAATTGTCTTATTTTTGCTAGGAAATAAAATTTCTGAATGAGATCTGAAAATGGACCTTAGAACCTGAATACTCACACTTTTGATACCTATGCAGTGTTATATGAATTTCCTTAAACCCACTGTTGTTTGCAATAAGTTGATTCATGACAGTGTTCCTTGGAAGGTAAATGGTCAGAAGCTATGTGGTTTTTCATAAAATATTCCATCTTGCGTAAAACTGTAAAGGTTCTTCACGGTTCAACCTTACATTTGGCGGATCTAACATATTTCTGTTCTATTCAACATTTTAAATAGATATAGCTAATCTCCCCATATGCTCTAATGCTGCTGCTTACGAACTATCAAATGCCTTGGCTTTTGGGAAAACCCGGAAGCATGCATTTGGTTTGCCTATAAATAAATAAGACATGTACAGAATATTTTCCTGGAAAAGTATTACTTATCCTCGTGACAAGTCTTAACACCTGGTAAGACTTGTTCACTTAACATTTTTTAAGTTTGGTTGCATTTTTCCCCTGCTGGCTGTTGAACTTGAATCCTGAAACAGTTGTAGTATATCTTGCTTGCCTGCTTGCACGCTTCCTCTCTTTCCACCTTTTGTTCCATCTTAAAGCTAATTTAGGAAAAGTCTGGTTATAAACTAGTCTTTATATAAAAATTATCTTTTATCACTAATGTAGTTTTTTTTCCAGAACCATCAGCTAATAGGAATATAAGACCATTGCTCTCCATAATTACTGGATTACTTCTACATCTTTCATTAGTATTTAAAGAGCCAAAGAGCTAACAGTATATTCCAGATTTTTTACGTGGACATGCCTTCCTTTTGGACTCATCATAAATTCATAGGACTGTAAGGACAGTTGAGTATGATGGTTCTGGGCACCTTTAGGTAATAACATCTTCTTCCTACTTTTCTCTCTATCTCTGCTTTGCTCCTTTTCCTGAACCTGCTTTTGGCTTTCTTCAACTGCTCCTCTGGCACTCTTGTGTGTAAAACCAATCACCTGCACCCTAGTTATCCCCATTTGTCCTCGTTCAGCATCTTGCAGCCCCATCATCATGCCCTACAAAGCTGCACACTCTAGAAATTCGATGGATCGACCAAAACTCTTTGTAACACCACCTGAGGGCTCTTCTCGCAGGAGGACCATTCATGGCACAGCGGTGAGTAGCTGTTGGGAGCAGCTGGGCAAGTCTGGGAGCCAGTGCTGTTCCTGTGCAGACTGTACACGACCCTGAGCTGTGGTGTGGGCGTAAGAGGGGGAGACCGTGACATCCACCATCCCATCTTTCCCATTGATCATGAATCTGGCTAGCTGGGCAGTAGTGTCCCCTCACTTCCTCTTCACTTGGGGATTTTGCTCTCCCTAAACATTTGAATTTGAAGATGAAAGCTGTTCTTTGTTCAAGCATGTATGAGTGGACGCCCTACCCTCCTGGAGCGTCCATACACATAAGTGCAATGCCAGAATACTTTCATTTTTGAAAGTAGGAAAACCAAATGGCCTTTGAAGGGGAAGTGGGCTTGGACTGCTGCCTTGGCATTTTATTCCAACCATATCCAGAAGCTGGCTGAACTCTAAATGTGGTTCACTCAAAAGCAAGATAAAGAATTTTTATCCTGCTTGGCTAATCCCCGTCAAGGCCCTGTCAAGGGATCTTAAAATTTAGTCAAAAAAGTATTTTGAAAACATTAGTCATTTGCTATATCACTAATTCTTAAAAGGCTGTTAGGCTGTGCTATAAACTCTGATTTTGTAAGTGAAAAATATAATTTGTACTTATTATTACGGGCTGAGGTAATGTTAATTTTCACCATGCTATAAATGCAATGAGGTAATTTGTATGTCTCCAGGAATCTTCTTCTTTGTTTTAAATCCTGTGTTTATTTGGTGTCAGTTGAAAGATATAAACCTTGTTCTGTGGTCTTTAGACATTGTACTTTAGTCTTAAAGGACTCACCAGTGAACTAGAAGATCTCATTGCCTTTCTCCAGGATAACAGTATGACCCTTTTGATGAAAGGCTGAAACAGTTTCTTAAAATCGTAACTTCCCAGAGCAATTCAGATTTATAAACCTGATGGACACTTAAAAGGATTTTGCTTAAAGGATAATTCAGGGTTGTGAGAGCTTGATGGCTTTGCCTACAGCCTGTTTTTCTTTCAAGCTCCATCGGCCTTTCTGGAATCAGTGTTTGATTCATGATTGAGTCAGGCCTCCAACCCTCTAAGCCACAGGTGAAACAATCTTTGATGTCTGGGAAGTTTTAATTTATTAGAGTGTTGGTGTTTCAGAGATCCTCCTTAGCTGTAGACAAAAAGCCGTAGTTAAACAGAACAGCTTGGCCCCAAAGTTGGGTACTCACTGGGCAGGGGAAAAGAGCATTTACCATGGAAAAAATATCTTGTTCTGGGTAAAAACAAAAATTAACACTCCTTGAGAGAAGGTTGAGGGCCACCTGTGGCTGACAGGTTAAATGAGAGATTTGTCATCACATGATCCAGAGCCTTGTTTTGTTTTGATTACCTTCCTCTTTCTCTATTTAATCACACAGCTGTCTTTTTACCTCTTTACAACCAAGTATTTAGGCAAATACTAACAGAAAACGACTCAGAGTCATTTATACCCTGGAGCTGCACTGTGGAATTCAGTAGTGACTGGCCACAGTGAGCACTTGGAAAGTGGCTACTGAGACTGACAAGCTAAATTTTAAGTTTTTAAAAAATATTTAGTTGTGGTAAAAAAAAAAAAAAAAAAAAAAAAACAGCATGTAACGTAAAATTTACCATTTTAATCATTCTAAAGTTCAGCAGTGTTAAGTATATTCATATTGAAGTGCAACCAATGTCCAGAACTTTTTAAGTCCTGCAAAACTCAAACTCTATACCCATTAAACAACTCCCCATTTCCCCCTCCCCCCAGGCCCTGGCAGCCACTGTTTTAATTTCTGTTTCTATGAATTTAGCTACTTTAGAGACCACATAAAAGTGAAATCATGCAGTGTTTGAATTTTTGTGCCTGGCTTATTTCACTTAGCATAATGTCCTCAAGGTTCATTCTTATTATAGCATATGTCAGAATTTCCTTCCTTTTTAGGGCTGAATTATATTCCATTATATTTGTATACGACATTTTGTTTATCAGTTCATGTGTTGGTGAACATTTGGGTTGCTTTCACCTCATGGCTATTGTGAATAACGCTGCTATGAACATGGGAATATAGATATCTCTAGAGATTGTTCTTTCAATTTCACTTGATATATAGGGATTGCTGGATCATATAGTAATCCTATTTTCAATTTTTTGAGGAGCCTCCATGCCATTTTCCACAGCAGCTGTACCATTTTACATTCCCACTAACAGTGCACAAAGATTTCTGTATCTCCACATTCTCGCCAATAATCGTGATCTTGTTTTTTGGTAACAGCCACCTTAAGGAATGTGAGGTGATGTCTTGTAGTTTTGGTTTGCATTTCTTTAATGATCAGTGATGGTGAACATATTTTCTTATGCTTGTTGGCTTTTCATGTGTCATCGTTAGAAAAATGGCAATTCCAGTCTTTGCTCACTTTTTAATGGGGTTATTTTGTTTTTGTTGAGTTGTAGAGTTATTTATATATTCTGGTAGTTACCCCTTATTAAATATATGACTTACAAATACTTTCTTCTATTCCATAGGTTGCCTTTTTACTCTACTGATTGTTTCCTTTGATATATAGAAGTGTTTAAGTTTGATGTTGTCCCATTTGTTTATTGTTAATTTATTGCCACTTTATTGCCTACGCTTTTAGTGTTATATCCAAGAAATCAGTACCAAACACAGTGTCATGAAGCTTTTCACTTATGTTTTCTTCTAGAGGTTTTATAGTGTTAAGTCTTACATTTAAGTCTTTAATCCATTTTGAGTTAACTTTTGTATATTTTAGAAGGTAAGAGTCCAACTTCATTCTTTTGCATTTGGATATCCAGTTTTCCCTGCATCATTTGTTGAAGAGAATGTCCTTGTTTCATTGAGTGGTGTTAGCTTTTGACCATATACACAAGGGTTTGTTTCTGGGCTCTGGATTCTATTCCATTGGTCTATATATCTTTTTTTTTTTTTTTTTTTTTTGAGACAGTCTCACTCTGTCACCCATGCTGGAGTACAATGGCACAATCTCAGCTCACTGCAACCTCTGCCTCCCAGGCTCAAGCAATTCTCATGCCCAGCCTTCTGAGTAGCTGGGAATACAGGCATGTGCTACCACGCCCATCTAATTTTTGTATTTTTAGTAGAGAGAGGGTTTCGCCATGTAGGCCAGGCTGGTCTTGAACTCCTGACCTCAAGCGATCCACCCATCTCGGCCTCCCCAAATGCTGGGATTGCAGACATGAGTCGTAGTGCCCAGCCCCATATATCTATATCTGTCTTGATATCATTACCACACAGTACTGATCACTGTAGCTTTTCACCAATTGAGTATCTCTAATTCAAAAATACAGAATGCTCCAAAATGTGAAACTTTTTGAATACCAAGATGACACTCAAAGGAGATGCTCATTGGAGCATTTCACATTTCCAGTTTTAGGGATTAAGGCTGCTAAAGCAGTAAGTGTTAATGCAAGTATTCCAGAATCTGAAATCTGACACACTGTAATCCCAATCATTTTGGATAAGGGATACTCAACCTGTAATATGAAATCAGGAAATGTAAGAATTCCAACTTTGTTCTTTTTCAAGATTATTTTGGTTCTTCAGGATCCTTTGAAATTTTCTGTGAATTTTGGGTTGAATTTTTATATTTCTGCAAAAATAAAAAATTATATTGGGATTTCAATAGGGAATGCATGGAATCTGTGGATCCCTTTTGGTAGTAGTGACATCCTAACAGTATTAAATCTTCTAATCCCTGCACACAGGACTTCCTTCCATTTATTTGTATTGCCTTTAATTTCTTTCAGCACTATCTTCTAGTTTTCAGTATGCAGATCTTTAGCCTCCTTTGTTAAGTTCATTCCTAAGTACTTTATTCCTTTGGATGCTGTAGGAAATAGAGTTGTTTTTCAAATTTCCTTTTCTATTTTACTTAATTTGAATTAATTTAGATTTAAATTCAAATAGGCAAATGTGGTTAGTGGCTAAATTTAGAACATCTTCATCATATCAGAAAGTTCTATTAAACAGCACTGCGTTAAAGTATCTGTCAGTGAATCGTCTCTGTTGGAGGATATTTATA
This sequence comes from Gorilla gorilla gorilla, assembly GCF_029281585.2. Taxonomy (NCBI): domain Eukaryota; kingdom Metazoa; phylum Chordata; class Mammalia; order Primates; family Hominidae; genus Gorilla; species Gorilla gorilla. The sequence continues at coordinate 160,565,174 of NC_073229.2, read as the reverse complement.
CTGTATTCTAAACCTACCTTAATTATAAAATTAAAGTCCTTTTCCTGCTGATATGTTGCCCAGACCATTGACTTGCTGAGTATGTGTTCCCCCTCAGCATTGTGGAAACTATTAATAGGAAAGATGATTGTATAGATGGTAGGCTATTAACTCAGATCAGGATGAGAATCGGGAGTGCCTTTACATGTGTGGTACCCAAATGGGTGGTTGGATATAAGAGTAACAAAAGGACTGAAAGGGTTAAAAAAGAAAAGAAAAGAAAAAAAAAACTCCCTGGTTGGGAGGGTGTTAAGTATCGAGTGTTTTTCCAAACCATTCCTCCTCTGCTCACCTACCCCTAGGTGATTAAAGGAGATAACTTTTAAAAAAGAAAGAATTGGCTCAAAGGCACTGTAATTCTAGGATTATATACCTTTATATAGGTTCATTCCCTGATCCCTGTATTATCAAGGCACAGATAATAATAATCCCCAACCACCCCCACGCCACATCAAAAATTGTCCCTCTTGAGTCTTTTTCCCATTTACATCACCCATTGATCTGATTTCAGCCAAATCAAAATGTTTTGAGAAAAAGAAAAAAAAAGAAGGGCTACTTGAGGTACTTAACCCCAGTCTCCCCTGGGAAAAGACCTGGGCATGCCACCCTGTACACCAGCCAGGAGTGCCCCATATGGTGGCTGCAGCTTTTGATACCCAAAGCCCACAGCAGCTCTGTGAGGCCCCACCTCCTACTTTTGGGGACCTAAAATGGGAGAAATGGTGGTTGAGCAGCTGGAAATGATGCAGAGCTGGCACACACCTTGTGAAGCTCTTCTCTGCCTCTTTCTTCATTTTTTCTGTTTAGAAATCCCAGGGAGACAATGAGCATTATTTGACACTTAGATGTTTTTGCTCCTCTGATAACCCAGACCATCAACTAGGATGCTGCTAAGGAAAACGGAGGGAAGCAATTAAAAGGGACACTGAGGGGAACAAAAGGGAAAGGAAGGAAAAGAGGAGTCGATGCTTGAGCCAGGCAGAAAAGGAGAGAAGAAAAGGTACAGTACTAGTTCATGTGACCTGGGGCTAGATAATACTCTGCCCCTTCCCATGTACGCTTGCAGTCTGCCCTCCTGACAGGTGTTCACATAGCTGCCTCCAGCATGTGCCTCTCCCACCTGAGGGCATTGTCAGGTTTCAGATACTTGGAATGGGTCTGTTTTGCTCTGTACAATTTTTGTTTGTTTGTTTTGGTCTTCAATGACTTTAGAGTAGTGGAACACTTCTCTGGGCTTCCCTTTGCCCATTTTGACTTAGGAAAGTGTCATCTCTCAAGCTGAATTCCTAGTTGGCAATCAGGGAGGGGTGATGTTTTGGCCCACCTTCAGATTTCAGTTTATTCCTGGTAAGGAAGAGCAAAAAAATAAATAGCTGAAATTCCTCACTTTAAACCTGACTTTTCTTCAAAATCGCCTATTGTATCAGTTATCTATTGCTGCAAGAGGACAGTAGGTGAAGAAGGACTTGATTCCATTATACAACATCAATATAAAAGAAAAAAATGAGTTTATGTCTAATATAGCAGGCATATAATTTGTTTAAAGACTGAGATATAGTATGTTTAGGGGGAAAATGATAAAGAATTGAAAAGAAAAAGATGTGTTTTAATTAAAATTTTTTAAAAAATGAAAGTAACATTTGACATTTGTGGGGGATAAACCAGATTGGGAGGTTTTGCTTCAGGTAATTAATTTTAGACACAAAGTATAGGTGCTTTCTAAAAGTATGTACACACATATGCTTTTTGACAAATATGACTCCAACACATCCGGAATCACCTTATTAGTGTCACGTTGTGTTAATTCAGTTATACTGTTCAGTGTTAAGCTAACAAGGGCCTTTTGTTGAGATGGAATGGGTATATGTGACATAGCTAAGAAAATTTCTTAAAAGTCATTCAATGGTTTCTAGCTCCACTGTTGAGTATTGTGAATGTGTTTGCCTCGCTTATGGAAAAATCTAACTATTGAGTTTCTCTGAACTTAGAGCTATAAAAAAGAAAGAGAGAGAGAAAATGTACTCTTCCTCACATCTGGCACCCGAAGGGCTGTATCTCCATCTAATCCCAAAGCAAGACCACCAGCTCGCTCCCGACTTTGGTAAGTGAAATATAAGTGGCTGGCTGGGTTGTTTCATGTTAGAGAATTAGTAGCTCTCTCCTCTGAAAGTGAACTGTTCTTCTCATGCTGTTTGGCTTTGACTTAGGGAATAGCATTCTTCCTGAAAGGAAAGAAAAAAGAGAAGTTGGAATGGTTCCCTAAAGCAACTCTATTTCTGTATCTACCACATAAAAAACAAATACATGGAGCTAAATATCTGCATTCTCTTCCATCGAGTCATGTTCTAGGTTCTGGCAAGCCTGTTCTCATGTGTCCCCTTCTGTCTGCCTTGTTTGTTTGTGGCCCAGGCTTCCGTCCAAGTCTCTTCCTCATTTGCCTGGCACACCCAGACCGACATCCTCCTTGCCACCCGGCTCAGTCAAAGCTGCTCCTGCTCAGGTCCGGCCCCCATCCCCCGGCAACATCCGCCCTGTCAAGAGGGAAGTCAGAGTGGAGCCTGAGAAGAAAGATCCTGAGAAGGAACCTCAGAAAGTTGCCAATGAGCCCTCACTAAAGGGCAGAGCACCTTTAGTGAAGGTAGAAGAAGCCACAGTTGAAGAGCGGACACCTGCTGAACCAGGAGTTGGCCCTGGTAAGAGCAAACTCACCTGTGGTCTGGGTGCTCTCTCTTTTTCTCCCGCACTGTTTTGATGAAGCTTTTTTTGTTTTCCTTTTCTTCTTTTATTGGAGACTTGGAAATTTTACTCTAAGGTTAAGTTTAATACCTTTCCTTAAGTATAATATTTTAACTTCGCGTTGTTTAAAAATAGTTTTTTACTTAGCAACGCTAAGTAAAAAATTACCTGGCAACACTATTCCTGTGCATACTGGAGTTTAAGGACCCCTGGCGTAGCCTGTGTGCTTGATAGAAGTCAGAATTTTTTCCAGAAGACCCACTGGTTTTCACCTCTGCCAGGGTAACCAGATGCTACTTAGAAATGTAAGACCACCTGGAGCTTGAAGTTCAATATTTCTAGTTGAAAACTGTCTTCATTCCAAAGTTTTCTACTTAAGACTTAATTTGAAGATAGAGGGTGGGGCAAGAAAGAGGAGATGATTCAAGACAGGTGAAAATGGTAGAGAAAGGAGGAGTCCAGTGTTTGCTTCCATGGAAAAAGAAAGAAAGGAAAGGAGGGCCATAGAACATCATAATAGCCATGAAAAAAATCTGTGGAAGCAGAAGTAGAAATGTAAATCTCAAATCATACATCCAAAAGCTTATTGTTAGAGCCACAAACACGTGAATTCAGGTGTAGGTTCTCAGTGCTTTTATTGGCTGAGTCCATTTCACAAAATGTGTTCAGAGCACCTGCATCAAAATCACCTGTTGTATTCATTATCTATTGCTGCATAATGAATTAGCAGCATAAAACAACAACAAACATTTATCATATCACATGGATTCTTGGGTCAGGAATTTGGCAGCAGCACAGCTGGGTGGTCCCTGCTCAGGACCGCTCATGAGATTGCAGTCAAGCTGTCCACTAGAGCTCCAGTCATCTCAAGACTCAACCAGAGCTGAAAGGTGGCTTACATACAAGGCCGGGGGCGGGTGGCCTCAGCTTCTCCACACATGGACCGCTCCATATTATTGCTGAATGTCCTCATCTATCTGCTTGCTCTGCTGGCTTCTGCCAGAATGGGTGACCTGGAAGAGAGAATGAGGAGGAATGTACAATGTATTTTATGACCCAGTCTCAGAAGTCGCACACCAGTGTTTCTGCCACATTCTGTTAAGTAGAAGCAAGTCACTAGGTGGAACTCACACTCAAGGAGAAACATAGTCTCCACCTTTTGAAGAGAGAGTTTTCAAGAATTTTTTTAAGAGTTCAGCTTTTTATTGAACTTGTTACAAAAGAGGTTTAGTCAAAAAGACCAAAGCCCATATCCTCCTTGGACTCCTCAGACTCTCTTTTCTTTGCTTCTATTTCTTCTCCTCAGCTGGAACAGCATTGATGGAGGGGGCAGGACCTTCTGCTGGTGCAGGTCCACGAGCTCCTCCATTGCAGATGAGGCTCCCCATGTCAACATTGGCCAAGGCTTTTGCAAACAAGCCAGTCCAAAAAGGTTCAACATTTACACCAGCTACTTTAATGAGGGCATTGATCTTATCCTCCTTGACGGTCACCTCACCCTCATGCAGAATGAGGGCCGAGCCTTATGCAGAATGCAGGCGAGCTCAGAAACAGAGGCCATGGTGCGAGCAAGTGTGGGGCTGGCACTGCCAGGCAAGGTGCTAGTTGCCAGATGAAGTGAGGGTCCCACTTCAGTGTGGCCCTACATTCCTCAGAGGGACCGAATGCAGCTTGGCAGCAGCTGAGGAAAACTGGAAATATTTTTAAACCACCACATCTATAATGTTTTGACATACAGACCCTTGGTTTTACCTCAGACTTACTAAGTCAGAATATGTAGTGGTGGATATGAGGACTCTGAAAGATACTAAGCTTGTCAGTTGATTCCTAAACATGGTTGCCAGATAGAACACAGGGTGGCCAGTTAAATCTGGCAATGCTATTCCTGTGCATACTGGAGTTTAAGGACCCCTGGTATAGCCTGTGTGCTTGATAGAAGTCAGAATTTTTTTCCAGAAGGCCCACTGGTTCTCACCTCTGCCAGGCTAGCCAGATGCTATTTAGAAATTTAAAACCACCTGGAGCTGCGAATTCAGTCTTTCTAGTTGAGAATTGTCTTCATTCAAAAGACTTAATTTGAAGATAGAGGGTGGGGCAAAGAAAGAAGAGATGATTCAAAACAGGTGAAAATGTTAGAAAAAGGAGGAGTCCAGTATTTGTTTCCATGGAAAAAGGAAGGAAAGAAGGGCTAGAGAGCATCATGATGGCCGAGAAAAGTCTGTGGAAGCAGAAGTAGAAATATGACTCTCAAAAGGAGGGGCTGGAGCAGCCAGGGGCCAGAGCTTGCACTTGCTGGTGCCTTGCTCACTGTGGTGCAGAATTGTGAGCATCAGTGTGGGGCTTCTGGGGCACCAGCTCTCTAGGTCATCTTCCTAAATCCGAGTAAGGCCAGAGAACTTCTGCTCCCATCTTGCATCTTGGCAGCCTGGGATATATAAGCAGAATGAGCACCAGCTCCCAAAGAGGCCCCGAGCTCCTCCCATCTCAGACCTAGAGACAGCTCTGGGGAGACAAAAGGGTCCTCTTCATAGGGTATCATCTTCCCAGGCTGAATCTGGACTCGTGGCATGGATGCTGAGGATGCTGCTCTAGTAATGAATGGTTACCGAAGAGTAGGAATTTTCAAATGCAATAAAAGACAAATGGATGATCTCATGTTCTTTTTGCTCAGTGTATAACTCCCCACAGACTCTAACATGAGGCTATGTACACATTCAATATATGTTGTTAACTGATTTAACTGGTATAAAAATAAGACTTGGTGACAGTGTCAGCTTTGTTGGATGTCTTACTTACACATACTGATTTTTTTATCTGTTGCTTGGTTACAGATAGAACATAGTGAAACCGTGAGAACACACAGTAATAAACATTCCCTTTTCTTTCATAATGGTAAATTCTAGGCCTTGGATGTGGGGAATGCTAGTTTTGGTTTTGTTCTTTGGATTTTGTTTCCAACTGGTTTTCTCCTTGTACCTATTTGTGCAGCTGCTCCAGCCACGGCCCCAGCTCCAGCCTCGGCCCCAGCTCCAGCCCCGGTCCCCACCCCAGCCATGGTCTCAGCCCCGTCATCCACTGTGAATGCCAGTGCTTCTGTTAAGACTTCTGCAGGCACCACCGACCCAGAGGAGGCCACAAGGCTTCTAGCTGAGAAGAGGCGGCTGGCCCGAGAGCAGAGAGAAAAGGAAGAAAGGGAGAGGAGGGAGCAGGAAGAGCTTGAAAGGTAAATGGGAGACATTGCTCCACACCATGGTGTCAGTGATACTTGGATTAACTCATCACCCCTCTGAGAGGGAGGAGGTGATAATACTGATGAAAGTGAATGGATTAGTTCTTTCAGGATTACTCTTACCTAATTTTCCTATGACTACTAAGCAGTTTGTTTTTTAAATCACATCTTCTTCTTTTTTTTTTTTAAATAGAAATGGGGTCTCACTATATTGCCCAGGCTGGTCTCAAACTCTTGGGCTCAAGGGATCCTCCCACCTGAACCTCCCAAAGTGTTGAGATTACAGACATGAGCCCATGCCCAGCCACGTTTTCTTATTTTAATGACAGTGCAACAACATTGATGGAGAAAGCTTTAAAGAAAAAAAAAAATCCATAATCATACCAATTTTCAGTAATAGTGTACATTTTGGGTGGTCCTTTCTAGTCTCTCAACAGTATGGGAGTGTGTGTGTATATATACATACATATACATATTTACATAATTATAACCACAGCAGAGGTACAATTGTACAGTCTGCTTTTTTACTTAACACATCTCCAATCTCCAGGTTTCCGTTTTATCTTTGTAATTATCACATTAAGGCTGCATAATAAGGGTTCATGTTTTCTCCTTTCCAGATAAAACTCCTCTCGGAGGGTAGCCAGGTGGGATCTTTACATGCCCCATGATTGCCTGCCAGGCAGTATTCCAGAAACAGTTTGTTTAATTGGTCATCTTCTGGGCCTAATAAGACGAATGCCAATATAATTGTTGTTCAAACGAACACAACTGTACCCTGGGGAAGGATCTCATGCACTTGCTGGACCGCCATCTTGGCCATGCCCTGCCCTTGGCTCCAACAGGGAGCTTACATGGCTGTCTTCCTCCTGTCCTGTGACAGAACACTATGACCCTTATTTATTTACAAAGATTTCCTTTGGCTGGGGTGCTTCAAATTCATTACTAAGAAGTCACATTATTTGAATTAAACAAGTCAGAGCCTTTAAAAAATAGTTAAATTCCTTCCAAAAAGCCAGCTCTCCCCAAGATATTGGTGGTTACACGTTGCTTCTATTTAGCACGGACGGCAATGCAGCTGGCAAGTGGGGAGGAAGACTAAGGGTGGCTTCGCGCTTTGTCCCTTAGCAGTGGTGAAGGCATCCAGTGGAGATTTTTCTACTGGACGCCTAAAGGAACCGCCCTACAGAACCACCGACGCAGGCCTCTCTTCAAAGATTTCTGCTCAGGTGTCTTTGGTTTTGTTTTTGTTCTGTCTTTTTCCAGACAAAAGAGAGAGGAATTGGCTCAACGTGTGGCTGAAGAGAGGACTCGCCGTGAGGAGTCGTCGCGCAGGCTGGAAGCCGAGCAGGCCCGGGAGAAGGAGGAGCAGCTGCAGCGGCAGGCGGAGGAGCAGGCGCTGCGCGAGCGGGAAGAGGCAGAGCGCGCCCAGAGGCAGGTGCGGCCGCACCCCACCCTGGCCCCGGCCCCAGTCCCGCAGGGAGACGCCCCAGCCCAGCAGAGGAGGGTGCGGACTGGACTGCTGGTGCTCCCGCTTTCCACACCTTCTCCATCCGCCACCTCGCCCCCACCTCTGGGCACCCCCTGGGAGACCCGGGCAGCCCGCCTGTTTGTCAGAGGCAGACGCCGACCTTCTGTTTTCAGAAAGAAGAAGAAGCTCGCGTTCGTGAAGAAGCAGAGAGGGTCCGGCAGGAACGAGAGAAGCATTTCCAGAGAGAAGAGCAGGAGCGCCTGGAGAGAAAGAAGGTAGCTGCGTCTTAGTACAGAGGCCCGGGACGCGAACTTGCACCTCTAAGACCCAGAGACTAGCCCTGGCCGTCAGAAAACGCGTGTTCTACCCTTGCCACATAAACTAGTAGCCCCCTCAGTGATAACAATCTCCTGCAAAGAAATCTCTCTCGGTGTTTTAGCCCTCACCAAAAAACACTTACTTCCACTTCATGTAGCTTAAGGCAGTTCCAACTTTCGTGAATAACTCCAATTAAGACAAAGCAGCACGGCTGGGCCGGGTGGCTCATGCCTGTAATCCCAGCACTTTGGGAGGCCACGGCAGGTGGATCACCGAAGTCAGGAGTTCGAGACCAGCCTGGCCAACATGGTGAAACCCTGTCTTTACTAAAAATGTAAAAATTAGCTGGGCGTGGTGGCGGGCGCCTGTAATCCCAGCTACCTGGGAGACTGAGGCAGCTTGCGCCCAGGAGGCAGAGGCTACAGTGAACTGAGAGCTTGCCACACAGCACTCCAGCCTGCGTGACAGGGCAAGACTCCATCTCAAAAAAAAAAAAAAAAAAAAAAAAAAAAAAAGTGCATATTGTATTTTTCCAGAATAACAGACCATTTTAAATAATCTATTTATTTCATCAGTTAAATATGCCAGGCTGGCTTTTTTTCTGTGTCTGATCCTCTTGCTCAATTCTTCCTTTCCTATAGCGACTTGAGGAGATTATGAAAAGAACCAGGAGAACAGAAGCTACAGATAAGGTATTGACATGGCCGTTTTCTAACTACTTTTGTATGCTTTTATCTTTTTCATTTTCACTTGTAACTCTAATTTTTAAAAGTCCTCTTTTTTTCTTCTTCGTAGAAAACCAGTGATCAGAGAAACGGTGATATAGCCAAGGGAGCTCTCACTGGAGGAACAGGTATTTCTGTCAATGAACTCAAACCAATTTATATATAAAATGTTTAAATTGACTCTCCAGGGGTGAAGATATTCAGGAATTGATGGAGGGAAAAAAGATCCAGTGCTTACAGACTCACAGAAGCTTAGGGGTCTGTCATCGAGTCCTTCCTTCCTCTTATGTAAAACTGTCGTGTTTCTACCAGTTACTTTTCACGTTTGTTTATACTCTAATGGGTTGCTTGATATTTTAAATCATCTTATGTAATACGTATTTATGCATATATGTATATATACTTATACATATATGTGTATACATATACTTTTAGAATTTCTTTTGAGTTTATAAAACTAAATTTCATTTATCACATACTGTCTGCTCAAGTAGTATATATTTATTCTTCCTCTTAAGGAAGGACTTTAAATTTACACATTGGACAACTTGTATTATAGAAGTTCTCAGAAAAATGATTTAAATGTTATTTATCTTAGATCTGACTTCAAAATAAAGTTAAAAATTTGTTGAAATTCTTATTTTTTTAATTGACAAATAATAGTTGTACATATTCTTGGGGTCCAGAGTGATATTTCCATACATATAATGTACAGTGATCTTGAAATTTCATTAGAGTTACTGATATGCCGTCGGCTTTGGAAAGAGATTATTGATTTTTTTTTGGAGATTATAAGTCAAATGTATTTAAAATAAAAGTGAAATTAACCTTAGTACTCAGATTAAATTAATATTAAGTGCCCTTTTTGTATCAGGTACATCTTTCATACATAATTCCTACTGCTGCCTTGTGAAGTGGTTTGCTTTGTCTTTGAGTCAACAAGCATTTTTGAAGCTCTTCTATGTGCCAGGCCGTGTTATAGGGCTGGGATTCAGTGTGAACAAATAGGCAAAGTCCCTCTACCCACAGGGGCACTCAGGTCCAATGACAGGCCAGGCTTACGCAGCTGGGGCCCAGGTCCCCCAGCTCCTGATTCTGCTCCTTCAGTGATCCTTCGTGGTCTTCATGATTGTACATGCAGGTGGTTAGTAGATAGCTCATCATTGTCTTCCTCTTTCCTCATGTGTGATATCAATATGAAAAGAAAAGACCAGAGGTACTGCAGTTTTCTTTTTCTGTTTACAAACAAAAGCAAAGGCTGGAATACCTTTTGCTCAAAGATCAAATCCAACGGTTTATGTGACAGAACATTGCCTATAAACATTAAGGGTTTTCAAATGTAAAGTATTATTGGTATTTTGGGACTTGGTTTTATTTCCATAGAAGCTATTTTGGTTTCTGTATGTCATAATTCCTTTATAGTGGAGTTTTCATGCTCTTTTAAAGATGCCCTGATGTATGTATGTGTATGTTTGGAGAATAGTCCTAATGGTTGTATATTATAACCCCATTGCATTTTTAGCATACTGTCTTCAAGAATATTATAATAGACACAGGCTGTAAGTAGGCATAGTACCCAGTGAGTTGTCAGAGTGATCAATTTAGGCTGTAAATTGCACCAGCTCAAGATTATTTGAGGGGCTAATGCTGTAGTTTGTGCCTGTCCAGTCTCTTTGTTGGTTTGTTTGCATTTTCCCCCTTCCTGCCCTTTCCTTATCTGTTCTTTCAGTATTCTTTATAAATCAATCCAAGAATGAACAAAGGCAAGAGGGAAGGTGAAACTTGCTGATTGGCATAGCTGTGTTTATCAACACTCATGTAAATTTGATTTGAGTTAAAACTGCTAAAAGGAGGCTTGAGGATTAGCTGTGCCTAACAAATATTCCCCTTCTCCCAGTCCCACATCTGATTGCGGGCTGACTGGTGTTACCAGTGCTACAAAGAGAATTCTAAGGTGGGTAAGCAGGCAGGCGAGTTTACAGACCTATCAGATGTTTTCTCAGGGGCTGCCTGTCACCAGCTTTGCAAATTTGGGCAGATTTGAAATTATCACTTTCTGCCTTAGTTATCAGATCTCTTGTACCTCTGGCAGCTTTATTGAATTTGTGCCAGGTTGTAAAATAACATTGTCTTGGAATTATTTCAGACCAGGTGAGGTAGCTCATGCCTATAATCCCAACACTTTGGGAGGCTGAGGCAGGAGGATCACTTGAGCTCAGGAGTTCAAGACTGGGCAACATAGCAAGACCCTGTCTCTACAAATAATTTTTTTTTTAATTAGCTGGGCATGTTGGCATGTACTTGTGGTTCCAGCTACTTGAGAGGCTGAAGCAGGAGGATTGCCTAAGCCCAGGAGGTCGAGGCTGTAGTGAGCCGTGATCACACCACTGCACTGCCGCCTGGGTGACAGAATGAGACCCTGTCTCAAAAAAAAGCAGGGGGCAAGGGGGTGAGGGGTAAGAATTATTTCAGTTATTCTCTCACATCAAGCTGAAACCATAATCTACCACAGATATATCTGAAACTCCGGCCTATATAAAGGTTTATAAGTAACCCTGTCCTGTATTTTAGAGGCAGTCATCAATATTGTCAGCTTAAAGTGGGCTGCAACATTGAGCTTTGAATAATGAGGTGGAATGGTTAGGTACAGTACACTGCTTTCCATTCGTGAAATCCTCATTGTTCTAAGTGTGCATAGGACTAAACTGAGTTTTCAAAAATATTTTTAATACTTATGGTGTTCCATGGTGATTTGCTCTGAATCCTTTGTAAAGATATTCAGTGTCAGCTTGATCAAGTCAGCTTACTGCTATCTTTATCAGTTGCTTTGGTTTCAATATTATATACTTTATGTAACTTTAGTGCAAGGAAAAATAATAATACTTAGCCCTTCCAACGTGCCAGACACTGTTCTAAGTCCTTTACATGTATTAATATTAATACATTTAATTCTAACAATCTATGAAGTGTAGGTACTATTGCTAATGAGGAAACTAAGGCACAGAGAGTTTAGGTGATGTGCCCAAGGTCTCACATCACTTAAGTAGCAGAACCAGCACATAAATCAAGGCATTCTGGCTCTTGGAGGTTAGGTCTAAGAAAAGAATATTAGTAACCCTGTGTTCTGTCTCCTTTACTATGCCCAGAGGTGTCTGCACTTCCATGTACAACAAACGCTCCGGGAAATGGAAAGCCAGTTGGCAGCCCACATGTGGTTACCTTACACCAGTCAAAAGTGACAGTGGAGAGGTGAGTTTTCACTGACATTCATTAAAGTAAAACATTACTGTTTTTACCCACCAGCTCCACCAGAATTTCAAAGTCTTAACGTTAGGATTTATTATTTTGGGGGCCTTCATTGATTTTTGGTTGAGCTAGTAATTCTGTACTCCAAGAAAGTGGAAATATCTTTTTTCTCGAGTCATTAAATGTGATGGTGAGGATTTAGTGTGACTGTTCCAAGAATATTACAAGTGGCCAAGTGCAGGGCTCACTCCTGTAATCCCAACACTTTGGGAGGCTGAGGAGGGAGGATTACTTAAGGCTGAGAGTTCTAGACCAGCCTGGGCAACATAGCAAAGCACCATCTCTACAAAAAAAAATAGAAAAACTAGCAGACGTGATAGTGTGTGCTTGTAGTCCCACCTTGGGAGGCTGAGGTAGGAAGATTGCATGAGCCCAGGAGGTCAAGGATGCAGTGAGCCAAACTCCTGCCACTGCAGTCCAGCCTGGGTGACAGAGTGAGACCCTGTCTCAAAAAACAAAACAAAAAACGAGTGATAATCTGTTAGTTTTCTTTGTGTATATTTAGCCTGATATGGACCATATCCACATTCTTTAATGGTATATAACAATTGCATTTTAGTCATGCATAATATTACAGTGACTTACATGTTTGTTCCATATAAAAGTCATGTAGATGTCAGTATTTCTTATATTATTAATAACAGGGCTTCTTATTGAAGAACCAGACAGTTGCTAACAACAGCCTAGAAAACAGTCTGGATTTCAGAAAGATTGCCTTTCTCTTTTCTTGTAATTATATCAACAGCATCATATGAACATTTTCAAAAACGAAAAATAAGGGTAATCATAGCCTGTGCCTAAAAATCCAATCATAGAGAACTTGCAGAAATATTTTTAATAATGTTCAAAAAAATTTAGCTATGACTTTTTAAATTTGGGAAATCTACTTAATGTATGAGTCTTCCTGTCTTTAATGCCAGTCTTTGCTACCAACAGACATCTGAAGGTCCTCAACTTATTTTCTTAATCTAAAAACACATAATTGTTTCTCGGCTTTTGGCCAGGATAAGTACAGAAACACAGACACTACATTTTATAATGTAATTTTATAATGTAATGTAACATTTTATAATGTAATGGGCAGCAGTTAAAACGTAAGTCACCCTACTATTGTGTTGATATCTTTCTGAGACTGTGGAATTTTTATTTATTTATTTTTTGCCTACTATAATACCAAAGAGAATACCCTGAGAGATCTTAATAATTCATTTCCAATTATGTTGAATAACTTTATTGTTGTAATTACCTAAGATCTATATTAAATGGTATTTTTTTCTTAGTTTTAATTAGATTTTTTAAATTCATTCCCTAAGACTTATTATGTTCAATTCATTGACTTCAGAGATTTCTTTTTTAAAAGAAAAAGAGTAAAAGATACCACAGAGAGAATCCCATTATTATGGGGAACAGACAATGCCTACCATAGTTTCTTTTATTATTTTTTTTTTGAGACAGACTCTCACTCTGTTGCCCAGGCTGGATGCAGTGGTGTTATCTTGGCTAACTGCAACCTCCACCTCCTGGGTTCAAGGAGACACACCCAGCTAATTTTTGTATTTTTAGTAGAGACGGGTTTCATCATATTGACCAGGCTGGTCTTGACCTCCTGACCTCAAGTGATCCACCCGTCTTGGCCTCCCAAAGTGCTGGGATTACAGGCATGAGCCATCACACCCAGCCTACCATAGCTTCTTAAGCCACTGATTATGTTATCTGATCTATAAAGTTAATTTATGCATAATTTGACTCTCTTCAGTAGTAATATCACCAAGCAATTAATCATTATATAAGAACCTGAAAAATAATTTTACTATATTTGATACAGATAATAAAATTCTGTTATATTTTAGCCTTTTCCACACACAGAAAAGCAGCAATTTGTAATGAAACCAAAATGAACTTACTGGTGTCATCCATCTTTGCCCAACAAATAAATTATCCTTTGTCATATATGTAAGATAATCCTTGTCAAACCATTAGAAGAAACATAAGCATAGCCTTTTTCTACTTTCACCTGACAATACAGGCAGGTCCAGATGAGCATCAGACATAAACATCAGAATATAAGAATAAGCCTAATATGAAATCCATTGGCCATCTACTCCAGTGTCTCTCCTTTAAAGGAAATATATATATGTATATATATCTACTATATATATTTTTATATATATCTACTATATATATTTTTATATATATCTACTATATATATATATCTACTATATATATTTTATATATATCTACTATATATATATATTTCCTTTATAGGAAATATATATTTATAGGAATTTAAAGGAATTTATATAAAGGAAATTTATTTTTATATATAGTAGATATATATTTCCTTTAAAGGAAATTTATATATATTTATAGGAATTTAAAGGAATTTATATAAAGGAAATTTATTTTTATATATAGTAGATATATATTTCCTTTAAAGGAAATTTATATATATTTATAGGAATTTAAAGGAATTTATATAAAGGAAATTTATTTTTATATATAGTAGATATATATTTCCTTTAAAGGAAATTTATATATATTTATAGGAATTTAAAGGAATTTCTATAAAGGAAATTTATATATAGTAGATATATATTTTTTATATATAGTAGATACATATTTTTATATATAGTAGATGTATATATTTTATATATATATAATATATATATATAGTAGATTCCCAGAGTTACTTGTATTATTTTCACAAATATAAATTTAGGTTTAAAATTTCTGTAGCCCTTGTTCATTTATAAAGCCAAAACAGCAGATCACAAATTTACATAAATAATAAAACTACTTTCAACCTTCCCCCACAATGTTACCCTTCTATCCCTTGATTTCCATTTCTAGGGCACCCCCACTGACCAAGTCCCTGGATGTTTGCAGTAGCCACCTAAATGCTTTTGCTCCTCAAATACTAAATACCAGCCAGGCATGGTGGCTCATGCCTGTAATCCCAGCACTCTGGGAGGCCAAGGTGGGAAGATCACTTGAGTTCAGGAGTTTAAGACTAGCCTGGGGAACATGGTGAAACCCCTTTTCTAAAAAAATACAAAAATTAGCCAGGCATGGTGGCACACAACTGTAGTCCCAGCTACTTGGGGGGCTGAGGTGGGAAGATCACTAGAGCCCAGGAGGTCAAAGCTGCAGTGAGCCTTGATCAGAACTCTGCACTCCAACCTGAGTGACAGAGCGAGACCCTGTCTCAAAAAAATAAATAAAGCTGTAAAATCAAGAACAGTGAAATTATTGTGAAGAATGATGTTTTTCTGAAATTAAGTGGGTAATATACATATGGTACTGATTGATCCCTTTTGCATTAGGGATAACCATGATTCATTTCACTCACTGCTTCTCTCTGTTTGAACTGCTTTAAAACCCCTAACCTCTTTTTAATACAGAGTGCCATGATGATACTTGGCTTTTACATGGCACTAGCATATTTATTTAGCAGTTCAGCTGGTTCATGTCATTAGCCCTTGTCAAATAAGCTGGTGCTACCTGATATCAGTATGCTTTGAAATACACCTGAAAATGGAGCACTGAAATTATGTAGCAAAACTCAGCTTTGTGATAATCAGTCAGACAGATGATCAGACTGTACATTATTTTTTTAAGTTACCTGGGTGAAAACATAAATTTTTAAAAATCATGTAAAGAACAGGACCCCAGTTTGAGAAACAGTGCATTTCTGAATGACACTGACCTGTAGGAAATGTTTAATGTGATGTTAAGTTTGGTCCCCATTATATGACACACAGTTTGTGATATGTAGCCTAAGAAATTCTGCTTCCCTTAATTATTTTTAAATTTGTCATCCTTGAATTCATCCAGATTGATCTTGAAACAATCTGTATTTTTGCCTTGTATTACCTCTTATAGCAACAAGTACAAGAAAAGAAGGGCATAAAGAAGTACTTTTATTTCTCTTATAGCTGCTCTTTGCAGTTTCAAGGTTAGGACCCATAGTTATCATAAACTAGGTTTTAGAGAATGTCATTGTTTGTAGTTTCCATACCCTTCATAGTTTTATGGGTTTTATTTCTATTCCCTGTCTACACTTATTTTATAAGCTGAATCCTCCTATTATGTTTACTGTATCAGTCAGGGTCTAATCAGAAGGAAAAAAACATAGATTTAAACCGGAGAAAATTTAAAGAATAACTATCATTAGGATTGTAGTAAATAGGATGGAGTAACTATGATTTTGGTTTGGCTTATAAGAAATAAAGAGAACTTGTGGGAATGATAGGGAAAAAAGGAAAAAAGAGAATTCTAAAGAATTTAGGGGCCTGGTGTGGTGGCTCACACCTGTGATCCCAGCCCTTTGAGAGGCTGAGGCAGGTGGATCACTTGAGCTCAGTTGGAGACCAGCCTGAGTAACATGGCAAAACCCCATCTCTACTAAAAATACAAAAAGTTAGCCAGGCCCAGTGGCGTACACCTATAGTCCCATCTACTCAGGAGGCTGAGGTGGGAGGATGGCGTGAGCTCAGGAGGTCGAGGCTGCAGTGAGCCTTGATCATGCCCCTGCACTCCACCCTGGGCAACAGAGTGGGACCCTGTTAAAAAAAAAATATATACGAATAGCAGATACAAGGAGCAGTCACATACCCTAGTGTTGCACCCAAGAAGAAAGATCCCTTACCCTGCAGGTCTGTAATCCAGACCTTGTTAGAGAGGATATAACTGTTACTCATTGGATGCCAGAGAAGTTGCTATGTTTTCTTGCCAGCAGAACTTGCCAGAGATCCACCCTCTAGAGTGCCTAGGAAACCTGTTCACTGTCTCCCCAGAAGCACTCTACCATGAATCTGCCCCAGTGGGGGTGCTGGGGGGAGGCTGCTGGCCACTGTGCACTGCAGGAGCCAGGCACTGGGAAAAGCACGTGTATGCTAAAGAAGCCTGCTGAGCAAGCACACACCGACCAGAAAGCAAAACTCTGCTGCAGTGTCTCTCCAGCAGTGGCAAAGGATAATTATTTAACAGGCCTGGATCCAGTTTCACAGAACAGGAATGATGGGTGAATTTGGAGCTGAGGGGCAGTAAATCAATAACTGACATATTTACCTTATCTCTAAAAGACTCCTTCTTCAGCTGTTTGAATATTTTATTCATATTTCTTTAGAGATTCTTCAGCATGAATATGGGGTTGAGGAAAAAGAGCTTCAGAACCAAAAGTTCCAGGCTGGATCCCTAGTTTTAGCTTTGAGAAGTTCAGCAACTGTGGGGTTAACCTACTTAATTAAGCCTTAGTTTTCTCATCTGGACATGGAGATACTTTCCACACAAAGTATTGGGAGGTTCAGTGAAATGCTATCTGTGAAGGAGTTCCGAAAACTGTTGTACTATATGAATGTTACATATCATTATCTTTATCCTCCTAAAATGAATGCAGTGTCCAGAAAACACACAGTACACTAGGTGTAGCTGCAGTGTGATGTAAAATAATGCTTTTGGTTTGTTCCTGGTATCCCATCTTCTCCTGCCTAGCATTTTATTGGCTTTTTTTTGTTTTTTTGTTTTTTTGGTTTTTTTACCATCAAAACACAAGGAGTCAGTATCACCAAGGAACAGTTTGCAGTGATCCCAAGATGTCTTAACCTCCATTGTGACTGATCATTCACTGTCTTTTAAGGATAGCTCAGCTGACAGTTTTCTAAACCCACTGCTTTTACAGACTGCCTGCCTTGTCACTCATTTCATGATTTTCCCTGTTGTTCTCGAGGGGCTATTTTTATGACTTGCATTTCCAAGAATAAACATTATCTGCATACTTAAATTTTATCCTGCTTGTCTTCCGATTATTATAAAACTAACCCTAGCACTGATCCCTGGGGCTCTCTGCCACTTAAACTCTTCCATCTAGAGAAGGGCTTGCTTATTCCTGTCTTTATTTTGTTTTATTTTTATTTTATAAAACAGAGTCTTGCTCTGTCACCAAGCCTGGAGTGCAGTGGTACGAGCATGGCTCACTGCAGCCTCTACCTCCTGGCTCAAATGATCCTCCCACCCCAGCCTCCTGAGTAGCTGGGACTACAGGTGCGAGCCACCACACCCGGCTAATTTAAAACATATATATTTTTATAGAGAGTAGGTCTCCCTGTGTTGCCCAGGCTAGTCTCAAACTCTTGGCCTCTGGCCTTAAGCAGTCATCCCACCTTGGCCTCCTGAAGTGTTGGGATTACAGGCGTGAGCCACCACGCCCAGCCTATTCTTGTCTTTAATATCCATCTCCAAAACAGCTTCCCATTCATGAATAAACATTCCCTTTGATGCAGTGGAAACTCAGGTTTTTAAACAGTTTTACATCTGAAATCCTGTTAAAAACTTTAAATGACAAATCACATCCATAAATATTTCCTTTCACTCCTAGTTTCAAATCAACCTTAAAATGCTTATAAAATCTTTGGTTTTCATCTCAGTGCATTATTTTTAGTGAGGCATTCCATGATCCTTGTGATCAGTCAGTATCTTTATTAAATACCCTACTTTGCACCTCAAGCAGAGTTATAGATCCCTCCAGCTTGCCCACTGTGAATTAAATCACTGATTAATGGAAATGCTCGGGGTCCCTGCCAAAGAACATGGTGTGCCTGTTACTCCATGAAAATCCGTCATGACAGATCATGCAAGTATAGTGGTAGAATTTATTTTTACTAGAAAACTCCACTGCTCAGAATGACTATCTTTTCATTCAAATTGAGAGAGAAGTATCACTTTTCCTAATGCCTTTAGTACCTAATATATTCGTAAATAAATGAATACTGTGAACTAAATTACATTTGCTCCTCCCCACCTTGAGATATTTCAGCAAACTGTCTAGCAGCACCCCAGGAGGATGGCGACCCCCTAACATTACTTTCCTAGCAGCTAGGACTGAGACCCTTTGTTATAGAGCAACTCTGTACCAGAAGTATCCTGAACCCTACTCCTCACCTTACTCCTGAGTGAGACGCCTGGCCCCTTTGCTCCAAAGCCATTTTTCTTGCCCATCTCTTTTCCTCCTGATAGGTTCCCCACTGACATTAGTTAGAATGGAAGAGGGTTTGAGTTATCACAGTTCTGGCCAGATTTTAAAGGTGTACAGAAATATGTGAATATGCCAAGTGTGGTGGCTCACACCTGTAATCCCAGCACTTTAGCAGGTCTAGGCAAGCAGATCGCTTGAGCCCAGGAGTTCAAGACCAGCTAGCAACATGGCAAGATCCAGTCTCTACAAAAAATACAAAGATCAGCCAAGGGCAGTGGCATGCATCTGTAGTCCCAGATACGCGGGAGGCTGAGGCGGGAGGATCACCTAAGCCCAGGGAATTGAAGCTGCAGTAAGCCGTGATTGCACCACTGCACTCCAGCTTGGGCAACAGAGTGAGACCCTGTCTCAAAGAAGTATATGAATATATATTAATAACATATATGGATTTTATAAAATTTTATAAATGAATATATACATTTTCCTATGTAAGATATATGACGTTTATAAAATACTTGAAATATATCTTTATGAAATATATGAATATTATATATGCCCTTGAGCTGATCATTCTTACTCAAAAGCCATGTTTGGTTCTTAAGAGAGAGTACTTGTGGAGGGATGCTCCACAAGAATTGAGGAAAATATTTGTTCATGGATAGGAAACTTGCTTTGGAACAGGAAACAAAGGATACGGATCCATATGAATACAAGTCGGGGAGGACAGGGGTGAATATCAGAATGGGAACAGAGGAAGTTATCTGCAGTTTCTCAGGTCATTCTGAGATGTTCTTCTACCCCCAGCTGAGAATCTCTAGTCCAGAGGCTAAGAAGCTCTGCTGCCTATACAGCTACTGCCTTACCCTACTAATACTCCAGAAGACATTTCATGTTTGTTCATAGCCGTAAGGGAGCTGTCTTTTCGTAGAATGTTCGTCTTTTTTTTTAAATAAGTTTTTGGTAATTTTGGTGTTTGACCCATTCATTTTCCCTCCAAATCTTGAGTTCATCATTGCTCTTAGTTTGGCCTGAAGGAAAAGTAACATTCCCAGGCCCCTATTGTTCACACAGGAAGAGATGTATCCCTTTTAATTTAAAAGTTACTTGTTTTAACATAATTAATAAATATCAAGAGAAAATAAGGTTCTGGCTTCCATAAGCTGTGTGGACTGCAGATTCTTGCCAAGGTCCCAACCCCTCCCTGTACACATTTTGGACTGGAGCAAAGCATGCGGTCTTCAAAAGTCTTACATCAGTCTTCAAACTTCAGAAGGTAACTGAAGGCAGGGAATTCAGAAGCTGGTGCTCTTATTCTGAGTGGACACACGGATCCATACTCCTTAACCCCAGTACTTCAGTTTCAGTTTTATAGTTTCTACCAGTCCCGATGTCCCCTGAACATTTCATGACTTGTCATCCAATGCATATGGCACAATTATCCCTCTGATTGCCAGCAGTTAGAATGGGCAGGTGGAGGGGAAATGAAATCTGATACTGGCTCAAGTCTGGGGTTAGCCATTGCCATTATGACTTGTTAGTACATGCAGGCCTGGAAGGTGACAGGTTAAGGTTGCCAAGGAAAGGGGGCTCTGGAGATACGTTCCTGTTCTTTATCCTTTGCCAGGACTTCTACTTAAATTATCTCTGTATTAAGAACCAAAATTGTTTCCCTAGTTACAGAAAGGCTGTTGGTGTTAGGCAAGAACAGGAAGATGGGTGTGGCAGCCCAGGCACTTAGAACAGTAGGTGTTAGGCATGTGTGTGCACATGTGACTTGGGGGCGGGGGGTGCATGTGCACATGTGTGTGACTGTACTCTTGTGGAGACTTATAATGCCTAGTGGCATTCCCTTCCCTTCTTAGTAAAATAGCAGAAAAGCATCATCACACTGTATAATATTTCTGTATAATATTTTAGATTATTTTACAAATAATGTTTTCAGTGTATTCTGCAATGCCTTGTGAGACACTTAGGACAGGCATCTTCATTTTTTCCGTAAAAAAAGAAGGTTTAATAGTTTTAAAAATACACAAATATTCAAATCAGAAATGCTTTAGAATGTGTTCCAAAGTCAATACTTCTCACTCAGTAGAGAAAGTAAACTATTTTGACTGGGCGCGGTGGCTCATGGCTGTAATCCCAGCACTTTGGGAGGCTGATGGGGGCAGATCACTTGAGGCCAGGAGTTCGAGACCATCCTGGCCAACACGAAGAAACCCTGTCTCTACTAAAAATACAAAAATTAGCTAGGCATGGACTACAGGCTTGCCCCTGTAGTCCCAGCTATTTGGGAGGCTGAGACTCAGGAACCACTTTAACCCAGGAGGCAGAAGTTGGAGTGAGCTGAGACTGTACCACTGCACTCCAGCCTGGGCAACAGAGTGAGACCCTTCTCAAAAAAGGAAAAAGAAAGTAAACTATTTATTCAATCAGGCAAAAAAAGCAAAGTCTTAAAAAGCAATAGAAAGGTTGGATTTACATTAGCATTGTTTTACAATTTGAGAAGACAAACTGACCTGCTAACAATGTTCAAGCAGTTGGTATTACTGAGACTAAGGTTAATTTGTTGAGCATTGAACAAGTTATGAAGCTTGCACACATATGTATATGCTGCAATGAAATAAAATGAATGGTAAAATTAGTTTAGCACTCATTTGATGCATAGGCATTATTTGGCTACATTGTAAAGTATAATAATAAGCCTATAACATAAGGGGCTGCCAATTTAGTTGGAGAGAGGGGCAATCTAAGACAAACCGTAGAAGATTAAGTATTTGGGGCCAATTAAGTATATCTCAAAAATAAATCCAAGATATTAAGCATGAATTCATAAGGATCAAGATGAGGTCAGAGGCAGATTTAAGGGGCAAAGATAAGAAGATTGGTCTTCAAAAATTTACATATGAAATTATGCAAGGGCTTTAGGAGGCTGGAATATCTAGAAAGTGTGCAAAATGGCTTAATGAGAAAAACACAGGACCAGAGATTAAGAGATCGTGCATTTAGCCTCAACTGTCTCTCAGCAGTTGTGTGACTTTGTGCAAATCATTTACTCCCCACTCCAAATTATAATCCCCTCATCTTTGAGGCAAAGGTCCTCATAAGTGGTACTCTTTATCAGATGAATATAAAAATGCCTGCAGCAGAAATCATTAAATGTGTAGAACTGCTGCTGATGATGATTTATTTCTATTAATGATGATCTGTTGTAATTGATAAATTGTTCTATTTGATAATTTTCATAACAAAATAACAGATTTAAAATTTTTTTGTTGTTGTTTAGAGACAGGGTCTTACTCCATAGCCCAGGCTGGAATGCAGTGGTGCCATCATAGCTCACTGAAGCCTCAAACTCCTGAGCTCAAGTGATCCTCCCACCTCGACTGCCAGAGTAGCTTGGACTACTGGTGCGTGCCACCACACACAGCTAATTTTTTTCTTTTGTAGAGACGGGGGTCTTGCTATGTTTACCAGGCTAGTCTTGAACTCCTGGCCTTGAGCAGTCCTCCCATCTCAGCCTCCCAAAGCGCTAGGATTACAGGCATGAGCCACTGTGCCTGACCTAGATTTTTTAAAATAAGAATTTAAGGTACAAATACACCACAATTTATTATTTTTGTTAGTAATGATGTGACTCATCAGTCTGATTTTTTTAATTGTAGATTTATAAAATTATTCATTATAAAACATTTTGGTTTTCCTAATAATGTGTTTTCCAGTTTTAAGACTAACTTATTTCTATTTTTATTTTTCAAATTCCTTAGCACTCCCGATTTGGAAAAACAACCAAATGAAAATGGTGTATCTGTTCAGAATGAAAATTTTGAAGAAATTATAAACTTACCCATTGGATCTAAACCATCCAGATTAGATGTCACCAACAGTGAGAGCCCAGAAATTCCTTTGAATCCAATTTTGGCCTTTGATGATGAAGGGACACTTGGGCCCCTGCCTCAGGTAGATGGTGTTCAGACACAGCAGACTGCAGGTAAGCTTGCCTCCAACTCCCTTCTGTAGTCATCAGAAATATCTGACACCCAGGAGGACACGAACTGCTGCCTTCTACAGTATGACTGTGGTAACACTTTGTTCTTCAAAGGACCAAGTAAGCCACAGTGGAAGAGATTGTGCCTGGCTCATAGAAATTGAATTTTGAGTTGGATTGGACAACTTCTAAGGCCTCTCCTATTCTCTCAGTCAGTGCAGAAGTCCAGTCCGCAGCACCCATTGGGTGTCTGTCAGCCTCTCTGCACAGAGCAGCACCCATTACCCGACATCATGCATGCTCAGAATATGCTTTGTAGAAAGACAGGGCTGCCTCCCCATAATTTTGGACCATCCGGCCTAGTGCTGCCCACTAGAGAAAGATCTGAGTTTTTTCCGTCTTTCTCGGGTCTTCATGTATTTGAAGACTGCCATCATGTTCTCCCACCATTTTTCTCTTATTTGGGTTTGGCAACCTGGGTAATAAATTATTGTCCTTTCAAAATGTGACATGATGGATAGTTATGATTTAGGTGATGAAACCAGTACTCACACTGAGTCTAAGGATCTTTACTTGTTAAATGATTTTGTTGCTGTTGAAACTGCCTGTGACTTTCTTATACAGTGTCTCTTTGACCCACACTTGACCTGAAGTCTTTGTGCAAAAAGAACAATCAGGACCCAAAGAAAGAAGACGTAATATCAAATATTACTAACTCAATGGTCATAGCAGCTCAGCAATGCAATCCCATCAGTCTCAGGAATTAGCAAGATAATCTGTGCTCCCTGTCTCTTCAAACCTGTTTCAATTTTGTTGACTTCTCTTCCCTGAAGATGACTGTCATATATTGACCAGCATCTCTTTATATTTCTACAAAAAGAACTGGCCAAATTCAGGATAACTAAATGGAGACAATACAGAATTATTTGTGGGCAAATTGTTTTGCCTTCTAGATTCAATCAGTGGATCTGTAATAAATCAACTTTTAATGTGGTGAGATAACCAATGTGAACCACCCATCCAAATGAAGCTACTCTTCTTTTCTCCTCTAGTGTACTGACCTTGGAAGTGGAACCTCACTTTAGTGAACTCCACTTTTCTAGGAGTTGAAGGGAGGTTGTAAGGGCCCTCCCCTGTCTAACTTTCTGATTCTTAAGCCTTTGGGAACAATCCAACTAATGGTATGTTGATGGAAACATGCCCAGCGCAGCTTCCTACTTATGTTACAGATTTACAGGGAGGGAAAGAACTTCCAGATGATTTATCAACATTTATTTAACCTCCAACATATGTTTAGAATCCTAAGCATCAGATACTGAGGATACAAGAGAAATGAATGTTTAAACCCCTAACCGAGAAAAGTACAATCTGTGTATGCCACTTGGAAAAATGAAGGCTGTGGCCTAAGCTGATGTAAAGAAAAGAACATATGTTTCCTATGAGTAACAGAATTCACTTAAATATAAGACTGTGAATCCTAACAAAATTGCCTATTCTTATATAAGTGTATATAACAGTATAGTAAGTTTTAGAAATTTAAGGTATTACTATGGTATTCTTGAAATAAGATTTTAGATAAATGTCATATTAATCTGTTCTTTTTCTGTCTCTTCATGTAGAAGTTATATGAGTGTTTCTTCTGAAGAACCAAAGCTGAAATTTAATGAGAATTTCTACAATTAATGGAATTCCTTTCCTGCTGTAAAGGAGCATCCCCTCCACCCGTTTTCTAGAGTTCTTGACCATCATTTTGAAAAGATTTATTAAAACTAGCTAAAGACAACAGACTGGATAGCTTTTCTAATAATTTTCATCAATAGGAAAAAAGAAATACGTCTCATTCTTCAATACTTTAAAATGGCTTTTTCCAGTGTGCTCCTTCTTAGCAATCAATATTTTTCTGCATTCTTTAAAAGACAAGAGAATTTGGTTATAAAAGAAATGGGCTGACTAGGCATGATTTTTTTGGTCTTAAAAGCTTAACATGTAAAATTGGCAAAAAAAATTTTTACCTTTTGTAATACTTGAAAAATAAGTACCTCTTTGTTCTACAAGTAGAATGAATAGGAGAAGAGTTTAAGCCTGTTTTTTTAAATATTATTGCAAAGAGCTCTATTTGTAGAAGCAAATTATAGGCAGATTACCAGGTTCTTATAAATACAACTTGTACATGGACATTCTGCAAACCCAGCTGTCACATTTTTCTTGCAACTCCTTTTGCAAAAGCAGACTAAAATGTTTTAAAATGTGAAAAAAACATAATTTTTTCAAAGCAAGAAAATAATTTACTGCCCTCTTACATAATGTATTTATAAAGTTTTTCCAGATAAACTAATCAAATAAATTAGAATAATGTGACAACATTACAAATTTAATTTGTTAGCTGCATTCCTTCTGATGTTACCACGATAGAATGTTACTGATGATTCAGGGCTATTTCTGAAGTCTGTATGTTGCTGCTGTCCCCAGTGATGGTGGACTTATCTTTGCCTTACCTGATCACAAATTATGTTGGGGAAAATAAAGATTTAATATTTCTTTAAATAGAAAAAGAATTTGGTTTTGCTCGTTTAAGAGCAATGAGAAAATGATGGAATGTTGACTGTGTTTGGCACACAGGACATGGACCTTCATGGAAGTCCTTGCTCTGCGTG
This sequence comes from Gorilla gorilla gorilla, assembly GCF_029281585.2. Taxonomy (NCBI): domain Eukaryota; kingdom Metazoa; phylum Chordata; class Mammalia; order Primates; family Hominidae; genus Gorilla; species Gorilla gorilla. Next base: position 160,539,738 of record NC_073229.2, on the reverse strand, counting down.
GCATCTGTCAGCTTTTCACCTTTCATTCTTATTCTTCACTTTTGCTGCTGAGCCTAGCTGTACAAACTTGCACTTTCATTTGCTAATATAAATTCAGTTTTATTTTACCATTTTAGAGACTACTAATGATTAAATGTAGAAGGAGAGGGTGCACATGTTTTTATGTGGAGTGTTTAAAAGATAAATTTATACCACTGTAATGTGCCGCTTTTATTAAAAAAGAAATTGGTTGAACTGCTAGGTTGAATGAGAGACTTCATCTATTGGACTATTTTTTTTTAATCCAGGCATATGGTCTTTAGTAATGGCTTGTAATTTGTGAAAACATTAATTTGGGGGTTTTCCCTGTTTTCAGTTGTCCATGTACAGATAGTCATTATATTAGAAAAGAAATCTGTTCAACAAACTTGTTTAATTTGTTTAAATCAACATAGCATGAAACACCAAATAAAATGTTTGACATAGTTTTACTTTTAGCTTTCTCATATGTTATAACTTCACTCAGATTGATTCTTGAGTCTTCAGATTGTCCTTCATTTAACTCAGTGACATTTTCCTAGCCTCCTGTTGATTAAGCATATAGGATAGCCTTATTTAAAATTTAGAGCAGTAGGTGTATTTTGGCTGTTTTTCTTTTTCATGTGTGTTTTTAAACTTTAGTCATCATTAGCAAATGGAAAGTCTTCTAAGTAATCAAGTTTTAATTAGAAGTGGTGCAAAATTCTTAATTATATTGTGTTAAAGAGCAGCGCTGCCAGAGAATGACCCTGACCTTTACAATGGCTGGCTTGCTTTTTGGCCAGCGCTGGAAAAATCTGTATTTACTTGCAGACCTTAAGGAGGTCTTCAGTATTCACCCTACATTAAGGGGAGCGCTCAGGAATCAAATATGGCCCTCAGTATGAAATGAGAGTGAATGGGCTTTTAGTTTCCTTCCTACACCATTGCAAACTATCTAGGCCAATTTAGTCACCAATCACAGGTCCATTTGGTGGTACCTCTAGCTATTACAGGAAAGTAAGGCTATATGTGTCCTCCTACATAACCGCACCACCTCGTGGTGTGTTACAGTAAAAGCAAATCTGAAACAGTTATCTATATGACAAGTTTATTAGCAAGCAGGGCTTCTGGAAAGCTTGGAGAAGTTCTTTCTCTGCTCCTAAGTAACCCCACAAACACCTTGACTAAAAAGTTCACAGTGAAGCAGAAGCAGTGATATTCTGAAAGCAGAATTAAGAAACCTAATTGCTTGGTTGGGTCAGGCCACAATCATAAACGTGTGTGGAGTGCTGGAGGGGGAAGGTACAGGGGCAAGGAGATCTCTAGACCTGAGGTACTATAAAAAGTCATTATTTTGCAGGATCTGCCAGATTCTTACACCTCATTTCATGCATTTTGCCTCTAAAAGTCTAGACAACCACCTGCTTTTCAGGCTGCATTCATCAGTGAAAAATTACTAATATCCCTTATGCTGATGAACACTCTGGCGTATATTTAGATAAGTGTTTAAAGCATCTGCCTAGCCACCTGATTGAGGTGCTTCAAATACTAACTTACCCCCAGAACAAGATTGAAGTTAAATTACACAGCACACATGCATTACACAGTTTATATTTAAAGTATTTTAAAGTAAATTATTGCATAATAAGTAACAGTCAACAATAAATTCTCCCATCTTTTGCATTACTTTTTTTAAAATCTGATTGAAATGGACTATTGGCCTCTATCTATTCTGTGCATTGAACACTTAAAGGCATGATGGGGCTGGGTTCAGTGGCTTACACTGTAATCCGAGCACTTTGAGAGGCCAAGGCAGGAGGATCACTCAAGGCCAGCAGTTCAAGACCAGCTTGGGCAGCATCGCAAGACCCTCCCCCACGCCCCCCATCTCTACTGTCAAAAGAAAAAAAAAAGCGTGATGGAATAGCTATTGGATCAGGTTACCAAAAACAATTTTTAAAAATAAGCTAACATCTAAGAAACATCATTTTGCCTATACTCCCTCCCCCAAAATCCTGTTTTTACTCAGTGAACACCTAAGCCTACTCAGAAATGTTCTGGATTGTCATTTTCTGACATCCTTTAGCACCTCCTTAGTTTTGGGGAGGAGCTCTGAAGGCCTTGCAAGAAGTGGGAGAGAAAAGGACCAGCGTGTGAACAGAAGGGACAATTTTAAGTTTATTACAAATAAAACATTTTGCGACTAGTTTGTTGGTGAATCTCAATTGGGTTTTTATATTAGTAGGTTTGATTACAATTTTAGAGATCAAAAGTAATTTTAGAAACTAAAAATTGGGAGGCCGAGGTGGGCGGATCACCTGAGGTCGGGAGTTCGAGACCAGCCTGACCAACAAGGAGAAACCCTATCTCTACTAAAAAAAAATTAGCCAAGCCTGGTGGCGCATGCCTGTAATCCCAGCTACTTGGGAGGCTGAGGCAGGAGAATCGCTTTAACCTGGGAGGAGGAGGTTGCAGTGAGCCGAGATCACGCCATTGCACTCCAGCCTGGGCAACAGAGCGAAATTCCCTCTCAAAAAAAATAAAAATAAAAAATACAAAAATTAGCTGGGTATGGTGGTGCACGCCTGTAATCCCAGCTACTCTGGAGGCTGAGGCACGAGAATCTCTTGAACCCGGGATGTGGAGGTTGCAGTGAGCCAAGATTGTGCCACTGCACTCCAGCCCGGGCGACGGAGTGAGACTCTGTCTCGAAAAAAACTAACGCCAAGATAAGTTCAAAAGAAGTTTTAAAATTGCTGTTTAAAAATATACACAGGCCAGCCGCCGTGGCTTATGCCCCTAATCCCAAAACTTTAGGAGTCCAAAGTGGGAGGATCGCTTGAGCCCAGTAGTTTGAGACCAGCCTGGGTAACATACAGAGACCCTGTCTCTATAAAAATTAGAAAATTAGCCGGGCATGATGGCGCACGTCTGTGGTCTCAATCACTTGAGAAGCTGAGGTGGAAGGATCACTTAAACCCAGAAGGTCGAGGCTACGGTGAGCTGTGATCGTGCCACTGCATTCTAGCCTGAGTGACAGAGTCAGACCCTATCTAAACAAACAACAACAAAAAAAACCCCTAAAAATTAAAGTATACACTAAAAAAGGACTGACAATCACTTTTGAATTACTGGATCTCTAAATACCTTGTGGAAGAGTAAAGGGAGAGAGTCAGAAGGCAAGGTGCTAATGTTAGAAGCAATAGAAAAATGAAGAGCCAGCATCTGGAGTTACACTTAGTGGTTAAGTATCAGGTTTGCCAGTAATTAACCATAGGAAGCTTGGTAAGTTACTTGTGTTCTCTGTAACTGGATATTTTCATTGCTAAGTGGGAGAATAACACTTATCTCATGGAGTTGTCTTTTTTATTATTATTATTATTATTTTGAGATGGGGTCTTGCTGTGTTGCCAGGCTGGAGTGCAGTGGCACGATCTCGGCTCACTGCAACCTCTGCCTCCCGGGTTCAAGCGATTCCCCTGCCTCAGCCTCCCAAGTAGCTGGGACTACAGGCGCGCACCACCATGCCCAGCTAATTTTTTGTATTTTAGTAAGATGGGGTTTCACCATGTCAGCCAGGCTGGTCTCGAACTCCTGACCTCGTGATCCGCCCACCTCGGCCTCCCAAAGTGTTGGGATTACAGGCGTGAGCCACCACGCCCGGCCCTCATGCCGGCGTGTCTTAATTATTAAGGTTGAATTAAATGAGTATAAAGTTTCTCAGTAATTTTTCAATAAATGTTAAAACTTTTGTGTTTAAGGCCGGGCATGGTGGCTCACGCCTGTAATCCCAGCACTTTGGGAGGCCGAGGCAGGTGGATCACCTGAGGCCAGGAGTTCGAGACCAGCCTGGTCAACATGGTAAAAACCCCATCTCTACTAAAAATACAAAAATTAGCTGGGCGTGGTGGTGCGCGTCTGTAGTCCCAGCTACTCGGGAGGCCGAGGCACGAGAATCGCTTGAACCTGGGACACAGAGGTTGCAGTGAGCCGAGATCGTGCCACTGCACTCCAGCCTGGGTGACAAGAGTGAAACTCCATCTCAAAAAAAAAAAAAACTTTTGCGTTTAGTTTGAGATACTTGTGGAAGACAGGGGACAGGGTCTCTGAAAGTCCAAAGAGTGGCAGGTATCTGCCCCTGTAAGTGGGATCTTCACTCTAATAGTGGCCTTAAATGTCGTTAGTCTTTTTTTTTTTTTAAGATGCCCATTCTAGGTAGTAGTATACCAAGCAAGCTAAATGGATATGAACTGTTTTCTTCAGGGCAGTATTGCAAGTTTAGAATTTGTAATCATTGAGTTGCTACCATATTACCATTTCACAATCACTTCCCTTTCCATCTCTCCCAAAATGTTTTCTTTCCAAAAAGAATTTTATTTTTATTTTCACATATTTGGAGGCTTTTTTGACATCCTTTGACACAATTAGAGTTACCTTGTTGGCTGCAAATATAGGGATGGTTAACTGCTTTTCCAGAAGTTAGTTGACACTGACCAGCCTCCAGGAGGTGCTACAGGCAGCTGGGGCAGTGAGAAGTTTCTAAAGCAGTTTCCAAGAGGACCGTGAAGCACATCTCGTTCCAGCTGTGTGTAACGATTCCTTCTCCTCCGTAAGTGGAGCCGCCTTACCAGAAGGTGTTATCAAAAAAGAGATGGGGTCAGGCAGGGTGGCTCACACCCGTAATCCCAACACTTTAGGAGACCAAGGCGGGTGGATCACTTTAAGGTCAGGAGTTCCAGACCAGCCTGACCAACATGGTGAAACCGCATCTCTACTAAAAATACAAAAATTAGTGAGGTGTGGTGGCAAACATTTGTAATCCCAGCTACTCGGGAGGCCTAGGCAGGAGAATCGTTTGAACCTGAGAAGTGGAGGTTGCAGTGAGCCGAGATTGCACCACTGCACTCCAGCCTGGGTGACCAAGCAAGGCCCTATCTCAACAACGACAACAACAACAAATGGATCAGGAAGGCGAGGATTTGGAGGCCCTTGTTGGATGTGAGGGTCAGGAAAGGCATCCTTCGGTGCTTCTCTTGCTAGTTCCAGAGTCATCCTTCCCGTCAGAATGATTGGCAAGAATTTGTCTCACTCTGAGCTGCACCTGCCCTATACTGTCATTCATGTAATCAACTGACATGACCTCTGGCTGGTGGAGTATCAGTGTCCCAGGCTTTTGGGTTTGGGGAGGGTTGGAAAGTAAGTGGGAACCCAACATCAATGACTGACATGATTTTGCCATGGTAGGAACAGTGGAAATAAAAGGCCACTCTTGGTAACTTGTTCCCCGAGACTGTACATCCCACATTGACATATCTGAGGGCTCTTGTCAAAAGCCAGCCCTGCCCCAGTATGTGGCAGCCAGAAGTGCCAGGAAGTTAAGACCTGGGAAGCAGCTTTCAATCAGTGACACACAGAGTCTGTAAATATGGTCCCCGCTCCTGCCTGGGGTGTGCTAACTCTTACCTGTATACTTACACTTTTGCCTAGAGCTTCTTCACCAGATCAAGCATCTGTCTGTCACAGTGGTAGCTGGCTTTGTAACCCTTAATTTTTTGGCTACATTTCCTTACTGGGGTTCCCTTTGCCTCCCAGATAAACTACTTGTACTCACATCATCATCATAAGGTCAGCTTCCAGGAAAACCTGAACTGAGGACTATCAGTATAGTTTTATAAAACAAGTGGTATTTTATCTGTTAACAATAACATAGCTCAGAATTTTAAAAAAATGAATAAATTTAACTGGAAGAACTCTTAGTGTTCTGTCATTTTGTCACAGATATGCACCAGCCAGTGAATAATGTTTTCAGCATAATTTCAGTTAGTCTTGGATGTAAATTAACACTGGTGAGTGTGTGTTCACTTCCACATGGCCAAAAGCCTGTTATCATCTATTTTCTTCCCTATCCTTTATGTTCTGGCTGATGGTTCTCAGCTGTTGAATCCTGTTCTCTTCCTTCATGCCTCTGTCCCAGATCCTTTTTAGTAAGATCTCCTTATTTTTTAAAAACACTACTTTTTCCTCTTCATAGTCCTGAAGTCTCTGGTGGTGTAATCACTCCTAACCACACATCATTGCCTCTGCGCCGCGGCTACCAATATCTGGAAGAACTGGAGTGTCCAGTTGGCAGCATTTTCTGAAAATCTCAAAAAAAATCCAATAGGCAGCCTTTCTAACAACATGATAAATTCAGAATACTATGCAAGTTCTTTTTAAAATAATTGCTGTTCTTATACAAATTGCTAGTTGGGGGTAGGGGATATATTTTTTCATATATTTTCATAGGGTTCAAATGGAAGTGGTAAGGAAATCTGAATAGCTAATGAAATAGCTGTGTTTTGTAAAAAGAAATGTAAAAGCTATTAAAATGTTACATTAAAATCCACTTGAGATGCCTAAAATGTACTCAGCAGCTCTTTGCATGTTGTAATTTTCATATCAAAATGCTTTATTTACATTGGAAGAGAAATTTCCATTACAAAACAAAAACTGACATGATAGATTATTTCAAAATAGTATTTTGTAGCTAATTTTTAAAAATTTGGAGCACTATTATAAACACAAAGATGACTCACAAGTTATCTCTTTTATAATATTTTAAGTACTCCAAATTTAAATATTTGTCTATGATATTGATATTTATTAAGGTAATGTTTTTAGGAGTGGAGATATAGGAAATACAAGGCCAAAAAATCTTAAAGGCCCACTTTCTCATGGAAAAATAATCTCTTGCTCAGGTTTTCTCAACAGGAGGGAATGAAATGGAAACGTAGCAGAGTTTCAAAACTAGAAATGTACTAGAGATGGAAGCAGTATTCTTTACTAAAGGCATCAGCATTACTGTTAACTTCCAGGCTTCCTGCAAATAATGTGTGTTACCACTCTCTCCTTAACTTTTTGACTCTGTCCAGAGAAGGCTCATGTTTCCTTCAGGTCTCTCCTCTAGGTCAGGAGCACATCTAGGGACATCTGTGCTTCACTCAGTCTAGAAAACCTGCTTTTCATAGCCAAGCCACTGCTGTGAGCTCCTGGCCTCCAGTTTAGAAGGAAACCTGCTGTCCAAACTAAGATGCTGTCCTGACAGTTCCCAGCTTGCAGCTGCTGGTCCACGCTTATGTTCACCTGCCAAACTCCGCTCCCGCTCTTTCTTCTCTGCTGTGACACCCTCCAAGCCTGCAACTTTCATCCGTAATGGATTCGTTTACACTTGGTCAAGGCTCTCGACAACAGTGGGACCAAAACCCAGAGGTTCACAGAAACTACAATAGTCACCGTGAGTCAGGCCAGTCTGCCCAGAGGATGGCCTGCAGGACTGCCCACAGCATTTGGAGGCCAGGCCTCAGCTGCATCTCTGAAGCCCAGGCAAAGGCGGCCCTGGGGAAGGTGGAACACCAGCATTTCTACTGATGCTCTGGGGTCCTGCAGAACCCTGACTGTGCCACAGACCTTCTGTACCGTGTCCATTTCCATATAATCTAATAAATCCTTCTTACAAAGGAATCCTGAGTTAGTCTGTTTTTTGGCACCAGGGAGAGAGAAAGGGAAGTCTGACATTTGGTTTAGGATTCAATCCCTAAAAACTGCCTAAAATGCTTGTATGCTGCCCTGCCCCAACTCGGGACTCAAATCATCAAACCCTGGTGGTTTTGTTTTCTAAACATTTCCCCAAAATCTGCCCATTCTGCTCAGCCCCCCTGCCACTGTGCCCATCCCAGCTGTGACCATCTTTTACCTGTTCTGTTAGGGGTTGAATTGTGACCTCACCCGAACCTGCCTCGGAAAGATATGTTGAAGTCCTAAACCCGGGTACCTGTGAATGTTGACTGCATTTGGGAATAAGGTTTCTGCAGATGTAACTGAGTCAAGATGAGGTCATTAGGTTGTGTCTAATTATACAATTGGTACTTTTATAAGAAAAGTGGACAAGGAGAGCATCATTGGGTGACAGATTCAGAGGCTGGAGGGATGCAGTTGCAAGCCAAGGAATGCCAGGGATCCACGGCCACCACCAGAAGCTGAGAAGTGGCAAGCAAGGGTTCTACCCAGAGCCTCAGAGGGAGCAGGGCCCTGCCAACGAAACAGGAAATGTCCCCTTGTCCCCCTTGCAGGGTGTGTGATGGGAGTGTGGTTCGCTTCTTCGGTGCCCCGCTGCTCAAAACCCCTAGGGGGAGCAGGCAGACAGGCAGGTTGTGGGGCTGCGACCCCACGGCAGTGTCTAGGGGTGAATGTTTACAGCTGAAGCCGCAGTGGGCATGTGCTGCAGGGTGCTCTTTCAGTTTGGCGGCTTGTGTTAGCTCAATTAGACGCCCCTGCCTTATGGCAAAGACAGAGGGCTTTCTGTATCCTGGGTTCTTGCCTTGGTGTACCAGAGGAATCGGATCACACGTGGGCTTGGAGAATGAGTGCAAGGTTTTATTGAGTGGAAGTAGCTCTCAGCAGATAGGGAAGCTAGAAGGGAGATGTTTTTCCCCTGGAGTTAGGCTGCTTAGCAGCCTGGGCTCTCCTCCATCCACCCCAGCCAAACTCCGTGTCGTTCCACAAGTCGACGGCCCGCTGGTGTGCTGGCCTCTGTCGTGTGCTCTTATGCCGGCGAGCTCCCCTTGATGGCTCCTGGACGTCCAGCCGCTTGTGTCTTCTTCCGCTGATGTGCTCCTCTGGATGTCCAGCCGCTTGTGTGCCTGCCTGCTAGGGTCTCAGGGTTTTTATATGCAAAGGATGGGGGCGTGGTCGGCCAGGATGGTCTTAGGAAATGCAACATTTGGGTGGGAAGGCAGGAGTGCCTGTCTTCACCTAGGTCCATGGGCACAGGCCCAGGGGTGGAGACCTCGCCAGGGACCTGCCCTTCTCCTCCCAGCACCTCCCTGCCCGCCTTCCATATCACCAACACCATGAGTTTGGACTGTCAGCCTCCAGAACTGTGAGACAATAAACTTCTGTTTTCAGCCAAGCAGTTTGTGGTGCATTGTTACAACATCTCTAGGAAACTAAAGCAACAACTTTGAAGCTAGACTCTCTGCCTCCATCTACCCTCGAATCCATTTTCCACACAACCTTCTACCAGGCGAGTTTTCTATCATTTTCCATCACGGGTTCCCCATTGCAGACAGGTTCCATATTTACGTGATCTTTGCGACCCCACATGATGTGGCCCCAGTTCACTCCTCTGACTTACTGCATGCTCTATACCCAGTCTCGGGTCTTTGCTCCAACCCAACCTAACTGCTTGTAGCTCATGCCGTATGTTTCTCGCTGATGCTGTTCCTTCTGCATGGAGTCCTTCAGATAGTCAGATCTGAACCTCAGTTGTATTTGTAAAGTGGTGATAATACTCTACCTCGTAGAATGTTTGGAGAGCCAAATGAGATCTTGAATGTAAAGATCTTAGCACCATGCTTACCTCATAGTAAGTATTCGGTATTTATTAGCTAAATAAAAATATTAATCTTCCAATACTCACGTACCTTCAAGAAGCCAACCTTCCTCCCCAGAGTGCCAAGCTAGGTTAAGTACCCTTCCTCTTTTCTCATACTAACTTCTCGAATATGTCTCTATCACTGTACTTGCCACAGGCTATCACATTTGTATTAATGATTCCCTACTAGACTGAATTCATTGAGGGAAAGACTGTTTTATTCATCTCCATATAATATTCCCAAATGTCCATCACAGTGCCTGATATATATTAGGAACTTGATAATTGTTTTTAATGAATAAATGAAATTCTCAACTTTTGGCAGCTTTCAAATTAATGATTAACCCTTTATCCTTAAATATCTTTTTCTCCATTGGATTCTGTATCAGTCAAAGCACAGTGGCAAAAAATAGAAACCAGCACAGTGTTTTCAAGCAGAGGAGGTTTTAAATGCTTTTTAAATTGTTGAAAGCGCTGAAAGAGCTTGCTCTAGATGGGCCTTCAGGAATGACTCCAAGATCACAGCAGATCTGACCCACCAGGGGAGCTGCTACTGCTCATACATCAGGAAGATGAGAATTCAGGAGGCTTCCCCTGGCTGGAACCCCTGACTTCAGCAACATCTTTGCCTTAACTGAGATCCAGAGGTCAGGAAGCTACCACAACTGAACCTTGTGCTAGAGCCACACAAGCTAAACATGGATTTCCAGCCCTGCTCCTCTTGTTCCCCATGAAGCTAATGCCTGGATGCAGAACCTCTCTTCCCAAAGTCCAACAACTCCATGACCTTAGTTGCCAGCAGAAGTGACCAAAAGTGCTATCTACATCTTCTCTCAAGTCTCATTCAAAAGCATGTGATTCACAGAGTCTAAACCACGTCCACACTCTCCAGCTGCAAAGGAATCCAGGGAATATAGTTTTCAGCTCTCCAGCCTCCATAGTACAGAAAGACATTCCAGACGCAGGTGGAATGGATATTGAGCAAGTCATTGCATAGTACTTCACAGCTCCTGGGTCCTGCTGCTGTCCGGTCCTCTCCTTGCCTCAATTCTGTCTTCTTCACTTGAGTCTCCCTTCTCTTTCTAGCCCTCTACTCCATCCAATATAATTTGGCCCTTAACCATCTTCTCTTTCCCCCTAAACAGCCTTGCACAGTGAATGATCTCCTACTCCAATGCAGATAATCATGAATCCTAATTCCCAGCCCTGCCTGACCTCCCTGCTCAGGTTAAGATGGTTCTGTTGGTCCACCTGCCTGTCAGGTGTAGCAACGGGCACACCCTGCTAGCACTTCCCACTCAATCTGAGATTCACCTTATCATTTACACCCCCAAAATCAACTCCACCTTTTGACATCCCCATCTTTCATCCCACCACCATTTCACTCATCCATGCTTCAAACAACAGCAATCATTCTTTTTTAAATTTTCTATTGCACACGCAGTATCCAAGTTTCATGGTGAGGAAGCTTCTTCTGAACTGATTCTAGCATGTTTTCTGCTGCTCCTTGCAGCAGCACACCACAGCTGAAACACCTCTTGCTTCAAAAGATTGAAACAGTCTCACAGGCAGATCACTTGAGGTCAGGAGTTCAAGACCAGCCCTGCCAACATGGAGAAACCCCATCTCTACTAAAAAAAATACAAAAATTAGCTGGGCATGGTGGCAGGCACCTGTAGTCCCACCTACTCAGGAGGCTGACGTAGGAGAATCACTTAAACCTGGGAGGCAGAGGTTGCAGTAAGCCAAGATTGCGACACTGCACTCCAGCCTGGGTGACAGAGTGAGACTCTGTCTCAAACAAACAAAAAAACAAACAAACAAACAAAAAACAGCCTCAGCCAGGAGCAGTGGCTCAAGCCTGTAATCCCAGCACTTTGGGAGGCCAAGGCAGGTGGGTTTCTTGAGCTTAGCAGTTCAAAACCAGCCTGGAAAACATAGTAAGACCCTGTGTTGATGATCGCTAGATAGACATAGATAGATAGATAGATAGATAGATAGATAGATAGATAGATAGATACATACATACATACATACATACATACATACATACATACATAGATTCATAGATACAAAGATACATACACAGATAGGTGATAGATTAGATAGATTAGACAGATGATAGATTAGATAGATGATAGATTAGATAGATAGATAGGTGATAGATAGATGATAGATAGATGATAGACAGATAGATACTCAGCCTCGGTTGCCTTCTTGCTTTGAAGGCTCACTCAATTCAAACGCCACACAGGACATCATGTAAGGAAAGCAACAGTGTCACTTAGACTTTGAGCTTTCCTCTGCCTAATTCCTGAGTTTTCCTGTTATAGGATCATGCATGAGTGATCCCCACACAAATCCTCAAGACATGAGAAAGATCCACCCCCAAACTCCCAGTTCTACCTGGAAGTTTTCCTGATTATAGTTTTCCTGTTATCTCCCTTCTGCCACCTGTATTTCTCTATATCAATGGGAGAATATCAGAAATATGGGACAGAGACATCTGGAAGCCTGAACAAATACATACTCATATGTTGGGTCTCACTCTGTCACCCAGACTGGAGTGCAGTACATAATCACAGCTCACTGCAGCCTTGACCTCCTGGGCTCAGGTGATCCTCCCACCTCAGCCTCACGGGTAGCTGGGACTACGGGCTTTGCTCCACCACACACAGCTAATTTTTTGTAATTTTTGTAGAGATGAAGTTTCACCATGTTGCCCAAGTTGTTCTCAAACTTCTGAACTCAAGCAATTCACCCACGTTGGCCACCCAAACTGCTGGGATTACAGACATGAGCCACTGCATCCAGCTGCTAGCCACTTCTTATGAAATATATTTTGAGACGGTGTCTCGCTCTGTTGCTCAGGCTGGAGTGCAGTGCTGCAATCATCTCACTGCAGCCTTGAACTCCTGGCCTCAAACAATCCTCCTGCCTCTGTCTCCCAAAGTGCTGGGATTACAGGCATGAGTCACCACACACAGTCTGATCAAACTCTTACCATCTAATGCATGGACCCTGCTCAAAACCTTTTGTTGTTTCCCCATAGCTTTCAGCTCATGGAGGCCTTTAAAAGGAGATTCATCGGTCGGGTGCGGTGGCTCACGCCTGTAATCCCAACACTTTGGGAAACCGATGCGGGCGGATCACAAGGTCAGGAGATCGAGGCCATCCTGGTCAACATGGTGAAACCCCGTCTCTACTGAAAATACAAAAATTAGCTGGGCATGGTGGCACATGCCTGTAATCCCAGCTACTCAGGAGGCTGAGGCAGGAGAATCGCTTGAACCAGGGAGTCGGAGGTTTCAGAGAGCTGAGATCACACCACTGCACTCCAGAGTGAGACTCCGTCTCAAAAACAAAACAAAACAAAACAAAACAAAACAAACAAACGACAAAAACGGAGATCCATCAACCGATTTTGACTCAAGGTAGATGAATACTTGTGACCTAAAAAAGGAAAAGGAAAATATTACATAACATCTAACACTTTCTTTTCATATTCAACAGAGACCCAAAAAATGCATGTAAAACTTTTGAATAGTTAGGTTTTTAGTGTAAGTCAGAGTTTCTTTCTCTTATATGGAGATACGACTAATAAGAATGTTGTTAAGACTTGTTTTATCTCTAAGCTTTGATGAATTTTGAAGCTTAGTGGTAACTGCCTTTGCAAATTTTTATCCTGGCCTAGGGAGTTCTAAGAAATTTCCTATATTCAATAGAGATACAATTATAATAGCTATCATTCGTTGTGTTTACTATGTGCTGGGCACTGTAGCTGTATATGCATAGCTCCTTTAATCCTATTGTGGTTATTATCCTCTGAGACTGAGAGAAGGAAAGAATTCTGTGAATGTCGCACAGCTCCTGAGTACATGGCCAGGGCCACAGCCCAGGTCTGTCTGCCTCCAGAGCCCAAGCTTACAACCACTGCTCCATCTGTGATGTGTCCTACAAAACGAGTTCACAGAAATCCATGTGCTCTGCTGCATGTGAAGAGAATTATTGCTTTAGTTTAACAGTCAATTCTTGCAAAAAAAGGAGCCGGCAGTTTTAATTAAACACAGAGGAACTGAACACATAAGCAAATATATTGGAGATAATTGGAGTCAGGTTTCTCATTCTCAGGCAGTGTAGTTACAAATATGGAAAGAGGAAAGGCTAAAATAAACCCCATAGTGTTGAACTGGCTTTGCAGGTATTGATGTGAATGCACAGTTTCTAACAGATTTATGTGTGTACATATGTGTATGCAAGCATTTATCTCTAAGCTCTGTCCACTGAGAGGGCCAAGAAGCAATGACAATCCCTAGTAATGAACATACCTAGGGCCTAGATATTGGTTACTGAATATCATCCTCCACTAAAGGAACCAGGGCTCTTTGGAGAAATGGCTGATGATAGGCTGGGAGCAGGGAAAGTATAAGATTGATTTGGAACATCTTATGTCCCAGAAAGTAAGAAAATGCCCCCAAAATTACGAAAACCTGCCAAAATGACAAAGGAACCAGTCTAAAAGGCCTTCTAATGGCTAAATCTAGGACAAATTGAGCACCAAAATAATATTGATAGTCATAGATTGTGACTCATTGAATAAAAGACAATCTTTGAGGCCATACTGATATAAATTAATACATGAATTAAAAAAGAGAAGAAGGAAAAGATGTAATTCACAATTAAATTCCAGGTAATAAAGACAGAAAGAATGATGGAGTTTTAAAACTACATTTTGCAATTACACTAATAATTGATTCAGGCAATAATCATCAATGAATTCCACAAATGAGTGAGTGAAAATCTGATGAGAAACAGCATGTGTATGTTGTCTTACAGTACCTTTCCACAAGATACCTAACCTTTATTTATTCAAAAAGTACAAAATACTTATCAATTAACTTTAAAGTAGAGGAACCTGGCAAATATCATTTTAACCAATGGATAAATGTTAACCCTAGTCCTAGTCATGGGACAAAGACACACGTGTGCCTCCTCATACAATACACTGAGAAATCATGGCATTTTGGTGTTCCTGCCAAAAATGCATAACCTGAATTTGATGACGAGGAGACATCAGACAATCCCAAAGTAAAGAGCATTTTATAAAGTAACAGGCGTGTACTCTTCAAAAATGTTAAAGCTATGAAAGATAAAGAAAGACAGACATTTCCAGATCAAAAGTGACTTCAGCAACAACAACAACATAAGATCTAATATGACATATACTCCTGGGTTGGCTCCTTTGCCTATAAAAGACAATATTGGAACAATGGGCAAAGCCAATGGGCGTCTGTGAATTAATTGGTAATGTATCAATGTTAATTTTTTGATAGTTGTACTCTCATTAGGTGGGATTCTCTGCTCCTGTTAGGAACTACAGAATGAAGTTTTTTTGTTTTTGTTGTTGTTGTTGTCGAGATAGAGTTTTGCTCTTGTTGCCCAGGCTGGAGTGCAGTGGCGCGATCTTGCTCACCGCAACCTCTGCCTCCTGGGTTCAAGCAATTCTCCTGCCTCAGCCTCCCGAGTAGCTGGGATTATAGGCGCATGCAACCATGCCCAGCTAATTTTGTATTTTTAGTACGGACAGGGTTTCTCCATGTTGGTCAGGCTGGTCTCGAACTACTGACCTCAGGTGATCTGCCCGCCTCAGCCTCCCAGAGCGCTGGGATTACAGGCGTGAGTCACTGCTCCTGGCCTTAATTTTACTTTAAGTTCTGGGATACATGTGCAGAATATGCAGGTTTGTCACATAGGTATACACAAGACTGAAGTATTAAGGGGTATCAAGGTATGTCTGTAATCCTCAAATAACTTAGGGGGGAATATATATAATATACATATAATATATAACATATATGTATGTGTATATATGCACATGAGGCACACATAAAAAGTTAACAACTGGCAAATTTGTGTAAAGGATATTTGGGAATTCCTTGTGTTGTTCCTAATAATTTTTTTATGAATTTGAAGTTACTTCAAAATACAAAGGTTTTAAGAAACCATATGTACACAAGTTTGGGATGATCTCTGTTCCTTCTGCCTGCCATTAACACAAAAAATATAACAACAATTATGACAGTTTAAGGAATCTAGTCATAGCTGTGCCATAGACCAGAGCTATGACATTCAGCAGGACAAACAGTAACAATGGTGTCTGTCTACTGAAGTCTTAGTCTTTGTGGAAACAGTGCTCAAATCAGTTTATAAACACTACACCATCCTCCCAACAGAGCCAGGAGGTTCAGGGAGCTAAGCACCTTACCCAGGGCCACACACATTTATTAAGGGGCGGTGGGAGGCTGTGAATTAAGGCCCATCTCATGCACTGCTCAAGCTAACTGCCCCTCTGTTACACTCGTTTGTAAGAAGACCAAATTTCCCTAGATGACTGCTAATGCTGCTTTTGGCACAAAGATTCTATAAGATGTATTGTCAGGTTTCTTTTCTGGAGACTGTGATTCATTTGGTATGGTGGCAAGGGAGGACTTGAGAGTCTATGTATTGCTGCTTAATTTTTTTTTTTAGAGACAGAGTCTCGCTCTGTCGCCCAGGCACAATCAGAGCTCACTGCAGCCTCACAAGTAGCTGGGACCACAGGTGTGCACCACCACACTGGCAGATTTTTGTGTTTTTGTAGAGACAGGAGTCTCCCTGTGTTGCCCAGACTGGTCTCAAACTCCTGGCTCAAGAGATCCTCCCGCCCCGGCCTCCTAAAGTTTTGGGATTACAGGCGTGGTCCACCACGTCTGGCCTGAGATTCTGTATTTTAACAGTTGTCCCAGCTGATTCTTGGAATCAGGCCTCTCACTTGCTGTGGTCATGTGTGTGTGAAGCCTCGGCTAGGATTAATTTGTTGAGGTGACATATGAACCCCTCACCTGCTATTTTCTCTTAATCTGCAGGTAGATGACCAGTGTCTTCTTCTTAACTGTGTTTTGTCACACAGCAGCACTTCTAGTTCTAAAACATCAGCACTGCTATCTTAAGAGGGAACCAGGAAACGGTTTTCTTCATCACTTACATGCAGTGACCTCACATCCCTGCTTGCTTAGAACAGTCCCCAGTTATGCCTGCTCTCCTGCAACAAGTATTGATAGCATCCCCTTTTATTCTTCAAAGGGTCTCTGTTTGGATTATATCAGGCTGCTGCTACCCCCCTCCTGATGCTAGCTGTACCCACCTCCCGGGGACAGTCTGTCTCCTATGCACCCTCCGATTTGTTTCCATCTCTAGTCAGCAGATCGCTGACTAGACCATGGCGAACTTTGTGCCCAAGACTTAAAAGAACCACCAGACCGTGAGAGCCATTTATAGTCTCACTAAACACCAGTACAGAACTGCCTGCACACTGAAGTAGCTTCACGCATTCTCTCCCTCTTAAAATCACATACACATCGATATTGCTCTTCATGTGAAATTTTCAAGCCCAGTTGTTTCCTTGTCAAAGACAGTGCATGTTTGTTTATGTAAAGCCTAAGCACCTTATACTGACGGCTTCTCTCTGTGTCATAATCATTTGACTGTGAAATATAATTCTCTGTAATCTTGCAGCTCAGACAGGTTCTCAGCCTGTGCCCTCATCCTCTCTTGATAATGACGTCATCACTCACCCTCCAGATGGAAGTGACAAGGGTTGTCATGACAAAACAAACAGGCTTTGCTGGCTGGCAGAGGCTTTTGTACGTGAGTGTGTGTATCCTCTGAGTCTTTGGCTCTCATGGCTGATGAAAAAGGCCAGTCTGACATCCTGGAAAGAACAATAAAATTAAAATGTCACAGGCAACATGTTGAGATGTTTTAAAAAATACATGAAGGCAAGAAGGCCAGGAAAACAAGGTCCGTATTCATGCTTCTTGAGCCTGAGGAATCTAGATATTTAATTATATAACATTTTCTTCCAATTCAAGATACAAGTTTTACTGGTAACACTGAGCTCTGCCAAAGAATATGATTTTTCCTTCTGTTCCTTATCCCCATTTAATTTTTCTGTGAATCAAAATGTGACAAGAACCATTTAAGTAAGCAGAGAGTCAATAATATAATGAATAATAACTACCATTTTTAAGGACTTACCCTGCACCAGACTCGGGGACTTTGTATGAATCATTTTAAATCCTTACAACCAATGGTAGCATTAAGTATCATTATTCCTATGTTGGAGATGAAGAAATTGAGAATTGGAAGCAATTAAGGTGGGTTAGTGCCAGAGCTGGGATTTAAATCCATGTCTCCAAAGCCTGGGCTTTGGGCTTATTTTTGCAGAGACAGGAGTCTCTACAAAAGACCCGGGCCCCAAAGCCTGGGTTCCGTCTACCAAGCACAGTGGAAGGAGAGTACGCTCCATAGCTAATCCTCACTATTTGTGCTTGACATTTTAGGGATGGGTTGGAAAGAGAATGAAAAAAAAAAAATGATCTGGATACCAAGGGAGACGTACACTCCTGCATTCACCTCAGCCCTGAGATCACTTAATGAATAAAGCCAGCACAGAAAATCAGCAGGCATGGGCTATAAATATTAACTTTGTTCCTCATTTTGTTCTCTCATGCTGTTCCCATGGAGACATAGCTCCTCCATGTATCTGGAATTCAGGCTGCCCAGGGGACATGATCGAGAGCTGCGAGAGAGGCCCAGTGGAGAGACAAGTGCTGTGTAAAGCCTCCAAGCCCTGTCTGAGCAGGCTCCTTCCTCTTCCTTCTCACTCTCTTTTTTCCCTTTCCTATTTTCATTAGAAATGGGACATCAACTGGATTTTGTAATGAGATATAGACTCAAAAAACTACTTCTCCATTTGCAAATGTTTTCAAGGTGAAAAAGAAACCTCTACAGGGACCACCCATTTGTAGGCAGGGTGCAGCAGCCACAGCTCTCAGCAGGGCGATTTTCTCAGGGCTAGGACACATCCCTAATCTGGCAGACATCACTGATACCCACGGGGTCTAATTAGGCCTTCCACACCCATGCTTGGCACTTGCTTAATTAAAATATTTATGCTGCTATTTTAACACTGAGATATATTCGATTTCCCATAAGCAATAGGGATTTCCGAAAAACAGAAATCATCTTCAGATAAAACACTGTGATCCAGTGTGCCTCCAAATGCTGCCTAGCATTCTACCCCAAATGGGGGTTACTAATTTGGCCAGTCTGGCACTACTTTCTCCCTTATTTCTAAAGATAGATAATGGGGAAAAAAAGTTTTAAATGTAGGTCAGAAAAAACTTAGGCTCTGTCTCAAAAGGTCAATGCTCAGAGTAGAAAAAACTTCCAATAGAAAATGCAATGGCTGTGCTGCTTGGGAGGCTGAGGCGGAAGGATCACTTAAGCCCAGGAGTTCCAGGCCAGCCTGGGCAACATAGTTAAGACTCCATCTCTACAACATTTTTTTGTTTGTTTAAATTAGCTAAGCATGGTGGTGCACACCTGTGGTCCCAGCTACTTGAGAGGCTGAGGCAGGAGAATCACTGGAGTCCAGAGGTTGAGATTCCAGTGAGCTGTGTTGGCTCCAGCCTGGGTGACAGAGTGAGACCCTATCTCAAAAAATTAATTAATTAACTAACTAATTAATTAATTAAAGGGAATATATTTAGGATATTCTCTTCTAATATAATAAAGTGCCTGGCACAAAATAACAAAACAAAACTTGGCTCTCCTTCCCTCAGGGACGGTAACTTAACTTCTATAAGAAAGTTCCACCAACTTCATCTTTTAATATTGCAGCTCCACGGGCTTGAAAGTCTCCTCACTGCAAGCTGACTGAGCAATTCTGTGGAAAAACTGGCACACACTGTTCACTGCGAAGCTCTCTCCCTCTGCCAGATAACTCCTTCCAGGCCTCCCTCTGAGCCCTAATCCTATTCAAGTCCACAGAAAACGGGATTAAACAAAACACAGCCAGCAGAGACATCCTAACCTTCATTTTAACACTGGACATTTTCTGAACATAACCTATAATCTTTGTTAAGTACTGTATGCCCTCGAAATGGCTCCTCTGACACCGAGATTTATCCTCTCTGGAAATGTATAACAAAGGGTAGAATGAGAAAGAGAATATAAATGGACTAAGTCCGCTATCCAAGCTTTCAACCTAAATGAAAATCAATCAGGCCTCCGCAATTACATCAGGTAACACTGGCTATGTTGAATCACGTGCTATGTAAACACGGATTTTTTTCAAAGACCAGAGCTGTACTATCTGGAGGTCTCACAGTACATATATATATATTTTTTTGAGACAGGGTCTTGCTCTGTATCCCAGCCTGGAGTACAGTGGCATAATCTCAGCTCACTGTAGCCTCAACCTCTCGGGTTCAATATGGGTTTTGCCGCATTGCCCAGGCTGGTCTTGAACTCCTGGCCTCAGGCAATCCACCCACTTTGGCCTCCCAAAGTGCTGGGATTACATGCATGAGCCACCATGCCAGCCCTGTAAGACTTTTAAATACATGCAGTATAGTTCTAGTCATTAAGAGGATCTCGAAGTACCAAAAGCCAATCCCGTATGGGCTCTAATAGTTCTCAGCAGTTCGGTAACATGGCTTATTGTCAGCTGGAGTATGTTTTGCTTTCTGAGGGTTATTTCAAATGAAGAATCTGTGTCCTTTATTCCTGCAACCATGTCATCATTATATGCTCTTCCTTCTTTTCGCTCCTCTTTCTTGTACTTCTTGTCTTTCTCTTCCTCCTCCTCCTTTTCCTCATCTACCTCAAATTTTATTTTTTTATTTTTTTAGAGACTCAGTCTCATTCTGTCACCCAGGCTGGAGTGCAGCGGTGTGATCATGGCTCTTTGCAGCCTGGAACTCCCGGGCTCAAACGATCTCCCCGCTCCAGCCTCCCAAGTAGCTAAAGCTACAGGTACATGCCACCATGCCTAGCTATTTTTTTAAATTTTTATTTTTGTAGAGACGGTGGGCAGTGGGGTGGCAGCAGGGGTTAGGAAGATGTCTTTCCATCTTGCCCAGCCTGGTCTCCAACACCTGGGCTCAAGCTATCCTCCTGCCTTGGCCTCCTAAAGCACTGGGATTATAGCATGAGCCACTGCACCTGGCCTTTAGATTTTATTAAACTCCTTTATACCATGTAGTTAGTATTTATTGGTTGTAGTTTGTGGCATTGTACCATTTGCCCACTATTTATCCCTCCCTTTTTATACCCTCTCATAAATTAATACCTTGTTAAGACTCTCTGCAAGTTAATTAAAAACAATATCTTACATTAATATGAATGTTAAATCTTATTTCAGAAAGCAAAAGGCTTGCTTCATGGCATCTAGCACAACTTAAAACATTTCCAGACTTTACTGCAAAAGCAATTTTTAAAAATCCAGAAAGAAAGTGAGCCTCTTATGGAGTGATTAAGACACAATACATTTCACCTCAAAAGAAAATTCAAGCTTTTGCTCACTAAGGACTTCAACATAAGGTTTAAAAACTTTGAATGTTTTGACAGTCAGGGAATGATTTTATTAGGACGTGAAAAGCTTTTTCTTTTAATTCTCACTGGTGATTATCATTGCATCTGGAGCCAGTCACACAGATCCAAATGAGGCTAAAGCTGGAATCAGACTGGCAGAGATAAGCACCCTATAGGTTGCTGAAGCAGTAAGACTGCTGCTGCCACTATGTCATGATTAAGAGGATCTGGAGTTCTGACCACACCACTTAACAAGCTCTCTGCTAACTTCTCTGTTCCTTAATTCTCATTTGAAAAATGACTATAGTAATAGTACCAACCTTCTAGTGTGAATAAGGACTAAGCAAGGTAAGATGTGGAAAACACTTACAATAGTTCTTGACATAAATATTAGCTATTATTATTGTTGTTATTGCTACTCCTCTTACTATTATTAGAACAACAAAAGGAAGACTGAAGCTGTTATGCTCTGCCTAGGGACATAGTATTTGAATTTGTGGGAGTGTTTTGCAACGATCATTAGCTTGGGTAAAGAGTGCATACCTAATTGTCTTGCCTAGGATTTTATTTTATCTATTTATTTATTTTTTAGGGACTGGGTCTCACTATGTTGCATAGGCTAGAATGCCTTGGCTATTCACAGGCATGGTCGTAGCGCATTACAGCCTCAAACTCTTGGCTTCAAGCGATCCTCCTGCTTCGGTCTCCCAAGTAGCTGGGACTACAGGTGCATGCCACTGTGCCTGGCTTTGCCTAGAATTTTAAAAGACAAAGTAATTTTTACCTTTTTGTATTGTGACATATAATGCAAATGCAGAAACATAAGTAAAATATAAATTACAGTTTTGTTTTTAAATTACCACCTGAATTAATTAAGATAATGTAGATTTTAAATCTACATTAACATGGGCATTAACCCATGTTAATACCTCCTATGTCAGAGACAATTTCACTAGAACCTCAAAAAGCCTTCACATGCCCTTCCCAAAACACAAATTCCTGCCTCCTTAAAAGTTACCATTTTTTTTTTTTTTTTTTCTGAGACAGAGTTTCACTCTTGTCACCCAGGCTGGAGTGCAATGGCATGATCTCGGCTCACTGCAACCTCCAACTCCCAGGTTCAAGCGATTCTCCTGCCTCAGCCTCCCAAGTAACTGGGATTACAGGCATGTGCCACCATGCCCCGCTAATTTTGTATTTTTAGTAGAGATGGAGTTTCTCCATGTTGGCCAGTCTGGTCTCGAACTCCTGACCTCAGGTGATCCACCCGCCTCGACCTCCCAAAGTGCTGGGATTACAGGTGTGAGCCACCGTGCCCGGCCATTACCACTATTCTTACTTGTACTCTTTAAGCCTTTAACCTCGGTGTGCATGCCTAAACACTATGCTGTCTTTGTATAGCAAGTGTAAATAGAATTCTGCAGTATGTATTTTTTGTGTCTGGTTTCTTTTGATCAATATTACATTTTTAAAATTTCACATTTATTTGTGATGCTCTGTTGTATTCCACAGTATGAATATACCACAATGGAGCTGGGGTGTAGTGGCAGGCAGATCACTTGAACTTAGGAGTTCAAGACAAGCCTGGGCAATATGGTAAAACCCCATCTCTACTAAAAATAGAAAAATTAGCTGGGTGTGGTGGCATGTGCCTGTAGTCCCAGCCACTTGGGGGGCTGAGGCGGGAGGATCGTTGGAACCCAGGAGGTCGAGGCTACAGTGAGCCGAGATCACACCACTGTACTCTAGCTGGGGTGACAAAGCGAGACCCTGTCTCAAAAAAAGAAAAAGTATATATTATTTCTGCTCTTAATGGATATTTGTGTTGTTTCCAATTTGGGGTTATTGAAAATATTGCTGCTATACACATTCTTGAACACATGTGTTTGTGTACACACACATCTATATATTTATTTGAGAGACTGGATCTCGCTCTGTTACCCACACCTGAGTGCAATGATATGATCATAGCTCACTACAGCCTTGAACTCCTGGGCTCAAGTGATCCTCCTGCCATCACTTTCTTAGTAGCAGTGTGTGCTACCATGCTGGCCAATTTTCTTTATTTTTTGTAGCAATGGTGTCTTGCTATGTTGCCCAAGTTGGTCTCAAACTCCTGATTTCAAGTGACCCTCTAGCCTTGGCCTCCCAAAGCACTGGACTTAAGGGTGTGAGCCACCGAGCCCAATCAACTTACACATATCTTATATACCGGGAGTGGAACTGCTTGATGACAAGAATACAAATGTTCAAATTTAGTTGACAATGCCAAGGCATTTTCTAAGATATATTTACCAGTTTATATTCTAACCAGCAGTGATGAGATGTCCTGTTATTCCACATTCCCATCCCAGTCTTATTAAACTTTTTAATTTTGGCCATTTCAGTGGGTATACAGTGGCATCTTATTGCATTTCCTTGGTTATTAATGAGATGGAGCACTTTTTTATTTTTAATTGGCCATTTGGATATTCATGCCTCTTGCTAATTTTTCTTGGTTTTCGCCCCACTTTTTTTTTTTTTGATATGTAACACATGGCCTTTACAATTTGGCCTTCCAACCTAGATTTCTTTCTTTTCTTTTCTTTTGAGATGGGGTCTTACTCTGTTACCCAGGCTGGAGTGCAGTAATGTGATCACGACTCACTGCAGCCTCGACCTCCTAGACTCAAATAATCTTTCCATCTCAGCTTTCTGAGTAACTGGGACTACAGGCATGTGCCAGCATGCCTGGCTATTTTTTAGACACAGGGTCTTGTTATACCTTCCAGGCTGGCCTTGAACTCCCAGTCTCAAGTGATCCTCCTGCCTCAACCTCCCAAAGTACTGTGATTACAGATATGAGCCGCTGCACCTGCCCCCAACTTAGATTTCATATAAACAAAATTACTCTGCTTTTCTGTCCTAAACAATAGTGTTGCAACAAACAAATCCCTTCCACAGCTTTTCACTAGGTACTTGAAACAGGATTCCTCTTCAGACATAAGTGGGAAAAAAAAAAACTCAATTCAAGCTGGGCGCAGTGGCTCACGCCTGTAATCCCAACACTTTGGGAGGCCGAGGCGGGTGGATCACCTGAGGTTGGGAGTTCGAGAACAGCCCAGCCAACATGGTGAAACCCTGTATCTACTAAAAATACAAAAAAATTAGCCAGGCGTGGTGGCGGTCGCCTGTAATCCCAGCTACTCGGGAAGCTGAGGCAGGAGAATCACTTGAACCCCGGGAGGCGGAGGTTGCAGTAAGCTGAGATCACACCAGTGCAATCCAGCCTGGGTGACAAGAGCGAGACTCCATCTCAAACAACAACAACAACAACAACAACAACAACAACAAAACTCCTCAATTCATGCCCAGGAAAAAATGTTAACCCCCAAAGTTCAAATTCTCATCAAGTTTCAGCAGATTTTCAACACTAGAAACAGATGACTTCACATTTCTACAGCAGTTTCAGTGTTGACCAAGACACACGTTTCTCATTAGACTTTATTTTAATAGTTCTCAAAATTCTGTGGCAGATTTTTTGCCAAGTCGTTTCCACTTATTTATTATTTTGAGACAGGGTCTTGCTCTGTCACCCAGGATGGATTGCAGTGGCACAATCATGGCTCACTGCAGCTTTGACTTCCCTGGGCTCAAGTGATTCTCCTGCCTCGGCCTCCCGAGTAGCTGGGACTACAAGCATGTGCTACCACACCTGACTAATTTTTATGTGTGTGTTTTATGTAGAGATGGGGTCTAGCTATGTTGCCCGGGATGGTTTCAAATTCCTGGGCTCAAGTGATCTGCCTACCTTGGCTTCCCAGAATGCTGGGATTACAGGTGTTAGCCACCATGCCCAACCTAAGTTGTTTCTATTTAAAAGGACTGATTTTAAAAACTAATAACTTAAAACTGACACACACACAAACACGCACACACACACACGCACATTGTGTGGTGTGTGGTCTACAAAATATTCTCCTTTCTTTCTGAAGGTTTTACAGTGCATTTTTATCATTAACCAGTCTTTTACTATCAAGCTTAAATGGCCTATTGAGACAAACAGTTCTGAGACCATTCTTCCACCACTGATTAAGATTGGGGGCAGGTATGAGGGATACTATTCATTTAGCCTGTTGAGCTTTCCGGGCAGACTCAGTGACTTTGCCAGCTCTGGCAGGCTTCCTGTGCACTGCTTCGATGATACCCACAGCAACTGTGTGTCTCACATCATGAACAGCAAAACAACTTGGAGGAGAATAGTCAGAGAAGCTCTCAGCACACGTGAGCTTGCTAGAAACCACATCAACGATGGCAGCATTAGCTGAGTTCAAGAATTTGGGGCCATCTTCCAGCTTCTTACCAGAACAGCAATCAGTCTCCTTTAAGATCAGCAAACCTGAGATCGTGCCACTGCACTCCAGCCTCGGTGACAGAGCAAGACTCTGTCTCAAAAAAAAAAAATGGTTTTTACTGTAGATTTTTGTAAATAGCCTTTATCAGATAAAGAAAATTCTTTTCTAGTTCCAGTCTCCTAAGAGTTTCTATGATGAATCGATGGTGCATTATTTTAAGAGCCCGGAAGACACAGGGCTCATAAAGATCTATGAAAGTAAAACAGAGGCCTGTGTAAGTATGTGAAAGAAGGTACCTTTTTACTTTGTCCTTAGTTGAAAATGGAATAGACTATAGATCACAAAATATCTATTCTTTTTTTTAGAGACAGGGTCTCACGCTGTTGCCTAGGCTGGAGTGTAGTGGTGCAATCATAGCTCACTGCAACCTTGACTCCTGGGCTGCAGCTAGGACTACCAGTGTGCACCACCACACCCACCTTATTTGTAAATGTTTTGTAGAGGCGGGGTCTTTCTATGCTGCCCAGATTCAAAATATCTATTTAAACTGAACAAGTTGAACAAAAGAGACTCCAGGTACCAGTTATCTGTTTTCCTGTTATAAAAATGACATTAAAAAGAACATAGTGTTTTTTAAAGCCTTCAAACTACAATATCTTGATAGGATTTTGGTTGTTTTTATCCTGATATTAATTTCCAGTAATGAGAATGGTGAAAGGAAATTAGAAAGCTAACCATGGCAAACAACAACACTACCATGTCTCCAAATCTCCAGAAGGTGGAGGCAGTGAGCCACTGAGATTTCAGACCAACAGGTTTTTCTCCCTTCAAAGGCCAGTAACCAACCTGAGTTGTGCGGAGAAGTTGGCCTATCTAGCCATTTTATCCTCTTTCAATTAGTTAATGTGTAGCGCTCCCAGGGAGAAATAGTCCTCACTAAAGCAGTGTTTTGTAAGGGTGCTTCTTCCCTGGTTTTGATCTCACTGGTCTACAATGCTTGGATAGGGTCCACTGCATCCATGTAAATATAACAATATCTGCCGGGCATGTTGGCTCACACTTGTAATCCCAGCTCTTTGGGAGGCTGAGGCGGGTGGATCATGAGGTCAGGAGTTTGAGACCAGCCTGGCCAATATGGTGAAACCCCGTCTCTACTAAAGTTACAAAAATTAGCCAGGCGTGGTGGTGTGCGCCTCTAGTCCCAGCCACTCAGGAGGCTGAGGCAGAAGAATCAGTTGAACCTGAGAGGCGGAGGTTGCAGTCAGCCGAGATCGTGCCACTGCATTCCAGCCTGGGCGACAGAGTGAGACTCCGTCTCCAAAATAAATAAATAAATAAATAAAAATATCTGGAAGGGCTCTTCACTTTGGACGAATGGCAACAGGATTCATTTGAAACAACTAACCTCACACCATTGAATGAGTGAGTAAACATGTAAGTGTATTGCTATACAATTGCCTCGGTCTGCTCAGGCTGCCATTACAGAATGCTATGCACTGGGTGGTTTAAATAATAGAAATTTATTTTCTCACAGTTCTGGAGGCTGGGAAGGCCAAGATCAAGGTGCCAACTGATTCAGTTCCTGATGAGGGCTCTCTTCCGGGCTTGCAGATGGCCCCCTTCTCACTGTGTCCTCACATGTTAGAGAGTGAAAGACAGTAAGCGCTCTGTGTTGTTTCTTATAAGGGTACCAATCCCATCATTAGTGCCACACCCTCATGACCCCATCTAACCCTAATTACCTCTCAAAGGCCCCATCTCAAAATACCCTCACATCAGGGTTTGGGGCTTCAGCTTATGAATTTGGAGAGGGGAGCATAAGTGTTCAGTCTATAAAACAACAACTAACTGCAAAGATGTATAGTGGGTTGCTCAGGAAGGAACTGGCAAAGCTCTTAGCTCTACTGAAGAGAATTGATGTATTTCTGGTCCAGTGGGGATTCTTTTCTTCCCTGATTCGCTGCTGTGCATCTGAGCCTTTTTCTGTCCTCTGCCATCTGTCCTGAACCTGGAGAATTCCTTTATCAAGTTTCTTATCCCTTATAACAAAAAGTTCTTAATCTTCCTTCTACCTAGTCTCAGATATCACTTTAAAGTAGAATTTTAATCACACTGTGGCTAAGTGGGTTTACTTATTCCAGAAACTTTGCAAAATCCAAACCACCTACTTTTCTTGTTTTTCTTGGTCAATAACTTTTATAGCTGTTGTTATGGCTCGTTTTTCACGGGCTATCAAAGCTCACTTAATTATAATCCTTGGTCATGACTCATTTTTTTTTTTTCAGTTGGAGTCTCGCTATATGGCCCAGGCTGGAGTGCAGTGGCGTGATCTCAGCTTCACTGCAACCGCTGCCTCCTGGGTTCAAGTGATTCTCCTGCCTCAGCCTCCCAAGTAGCTAGGATTACAGGTATGTGCCACCACCCTCAGCTAATTTTTGTATTTTTAGTAGAGATAGGGGTTTCACCATGTTGGCCAGGCTGGTCTCGAACTCCTGGCCTCAACTGATCTGCTCACCTCAGCCTCCCAAAGTGCTGGAATTGCAGGCGTGAGCCACTGCACCCGGCCAACTCACTCTTATCATTGGCTTATGAATGTCCATTTCTTCCCCTCTCTCTCTCCTCATCCTTGTATTATTATTATATAATAAGCAACCATGAATCCATCTCTCATTATAAACACTAAGACTTTGACAATATCTTACATTTACTTATGTTCTTTCCTCTTCTCTTTTCTTGCCTTCCTGAGGTACCAAAATCCAAAGACCAGCATTCATCAATCTGTTGCTTTCTTTCTATGCAGTTTCTTCACTCAACTATATGAATTTCTAAAAAACATACTTTTTCATTTTGTGAAAAGGATAGCATGCTTTATGTAAATATGCTGAGACTTTTTTAACTTCATATTGGTAAGATTCATCCATATTGTTGCATGTTGCTATATTTCATTCATTTTGGTTGCTTTATTCAAGACTGCAGTGAGCTGTGATAGTGCCACACCACTCCAGCCTGGGTGACAGAGACCCTGTCTCTCAAAAATAAATTAAAAAAATTCCCTGTATATGTTTTATATATGTTTTGCTAGAATTTTTTTCTAGGCTCCTAATAGTCTCTGAAGTATTACAAATGAGGTCTTCTTTCTAATTTCAATCTCTAGTTGTTTGTTGCTGGTGTTTGGAAATGCAACTGTCTTGCTAATTTGCTAACCTTTCCTATTTCGAATATATCACCTGTAAATTCTTTTTTTTTTTGGTGGGGGAGGGGAGTAAGGGTAGGATGGAGTCTTGCTCTGTTGCCCAGGCTGGAGTGCAGTAGCACCATCATAGCTCATTGTAGCCTCAAACTCCAGGACTCAAGTGATTCTCCTTGATCCACCTGGATCCACCTCCAGGTCTCAAGTGATACTCTCGAAGTATTAGGGTTACAGGAGTGAGCCACCATACCTGGCCTATAAATTATTTTATTTGTTCTGTGTAAATAATAATGCTGTCTATAAATAAAATGGTTTATCTTTATGATTCTAATTTTTTATTGCTATTGAGGAGTGGTAAGAGTGAACATCTCATTTCATTTTTGCTTTAAAGAAGATATTTCTGGTGTTTTCCCATACAGAATGATGTTTGCTTAAAAGCTTTTTATAGACATTTTTATGAGGTTAAGGAAACTGGCTGTATTTTTGATTTGTTAAAAGTTTGTATTATGAATTTATATTGGATTTTATCAGCATAAACTTGAGATCATCACAAATCTTCTCTTTTCTTAATCTGCTATTATGGTGAATTATATCTATAGTTTTTCTGATATTAAACTAACATATGGATGCCTGAGATAAACCCAATTGGGCAAGGGTATTACCTTCCCTGTGCATTGTTGAACTTAATTTGCTTTTTTTTTTTTTAAGGATTCTTGAATCTACATTTACGTGTAAAATGAGCCTATAGCTTTTTACTCTGATAATGTCTTTTCCTGGTTTGGTAACAAAGTTATGCTAACCTTTAAAAAAGGATTGGGATGTATTCCCCTTTATAGTACAACAATAAATATGTATTTGTATATTACATATATGTTACTTCCAGTGTTCATGTTGACAATATTGTTATCAATTTGATTCTTGTCCCATTGTCTGTGATATGCTCTACTAGAGAATAAAGGAGGAAGAGCCCCTTCTCTAAGTGCCATCTGTCAGCCTTGGGGGTTTGTCCCAAAGTGTGGGGAGGTGACTATTCCAGGTAGTCATTCTCCACCTGTTGTCCTCAGCTACCACCCCTTCAGAGTTTGTGCAGTCGACTGATTTTACTCCTGAGGACTGATTTTACTCCTGCAGCAGCAGTTGGAGTCACTACAGGTGTGAGGCAGGCATTGACTGCCCAAGAAAAAGGAGGAGGAAAAGCAGTTGTTCTCTTGGGTTCTTCTCTCTTTCCCTTCCCTATTTTTTCTCCATGTATTTATTTATCCTCTCCTCTCTTTCTTTCTCACTTTCCCTGAAAAGTAAATGCCTTTTGGATGGTAACAATCTTTTCCTGACTGTGGTCTATCGGGAAGCATGCCGCGTCTTCGAATCCTTTCAGGTTCTCTAAATGGAGCAATGCAAGGAGAATCCCCACCCAAGAGCGAGGGCAGGGGCAAGTTTCCTGACAGGCAGTCAGCTTTGTTTCACCATCTCCTCCTGGGTATCTCTGTTGAATCACCAATGCCACTTCCCTGTAGACTCTAGGGAAGCTTGACTCACCTACAGATACTGCACAAGTCCTTTAAACCTCTATTGTTATTAATTCCTTTTAATTTGTGTTTAGTCACTTTATTGGCTACTCCTACAATTTATAATAATAGTAATGATAATAGTAGTTGTGGAGGTAGTAGTACTAGTAATAGTGATAGTATTATCCCTATATTATTATTATTATTATTATTATTATTATTATTATTATTATTTTGAGACAGGGTCTTGCTCTGTTGCCCAGGCTGGAGTGCAGTGGTGCAGTCTCAGCTCACTGCAACCTCCGCCTCCTGGGTTCAAGCGATTTTTCATGCCTCAGCCTCCCAAGTAGCTGGGATTACAGGTGCCTGCCACCGTGCCCGGCTAATTTTTGTATTTTTAGAAGAGATGGGGTTTTACCATGTTGGCCAGGCTGGTCTCGAATGCCCACCTCAGTCTCCCGAAGTGCTGGGATTACAGGTGTGAGCCATTGTGCCAGGCTAGTATTACCCCTATATTATATTGAGGGGTTACTCTGTTCCAGACACTATACTAAGTGTTTTACATGGATTATTTAATTCATGTATATGTATGAATTTAGAACTTTTTGGATTTTAGTTAGGTAATATATTGCATATAATATATAGTATGGAACTCAATCAGCAGGGTCTAGGTAACAACTTGTAATCAAGTAAATGTGTATATCTGCAGTGAAATGTGTGACTATACTAAATTACATAGAGACTACAAGTAGCCTGAAATCATTTCAGATCAGGTCTGTGACCAAATGAATCCAGGTATGGTTCGGTTTTGGCACAAAAAGTCTTAGAAAGAAACTTGCAGTTTTTAGAGAATTTTTGATTTTGGATCCATAGGTAAGGAACTGTGGACCTACAGCATAATTATTTCACAGATGATACAATTAAGACCACAAAAGAGCAGTAAAGATCAGGTGGTAGTAGTAGTAATCAATCAAGGTTTTTTCCTTTCCATGTGTGTAACCAGTTGTTCAGCACCATTCATTCAAAAAGATGTTCTTTTCCCCATTTAATTGTCTTGGTGACTGTATCATCTCCAGGCTGTTTATTCTGTTCATTGATCTGTCTGTCCTCACACCAACAGCACACCATCATAACTACTGTGGTTTACAGTGGAATCTGAAATCAGGTGGCGGCAGTATGTTTTTCTTTTTGTTTTGGCTCTTCTAGATTCACTGCATTTTCATGTAAGTGTTCAAATTCAACTTGACAATTTCTATGAGAAATGTATTAGCTATTTTTGGATGATATGATGGTGTGCCTGGAAAACCCTAGAGAATTAATGATAAAATTAATTCAAACAATTCAACAGAGTAGTAGAATATAAGAACAGTATGTAGAGATCAGTAACTTTCACATGCACAGGCAGTAACCATCTAGAGATAGAATGACAGAGAAAATCCTCATTATAACAGCAACAAACAAGATAAAATATTAGGGATACATTTAATAAGAAATGTGCAAATCTATATGAGGAAAACTTTAAAACTCTGCTAAAAGAGACAGAATTAACTTTGACAAAAGAAAGGATATCTCATATTTTGATAGGATGGCTTACCATCATAAAGATGTCAGTTTTCCCTAAATTAATTAATAAATTTAACTTAGTCTCCACCTCCACTTCAAATTCTAACTTTTTTTCATGAAGCTAGACAAGTTGATACTTAAATTCATATGAAAAAATAAACATGTAATAACAGAGAACACTAGCTGGGAGCTGTGGCTCATGCCTGTAATCCCAGCACTTTGGGAGGCCGAGGTGGGCAGATTGTCTGAGGTCAGGAGTTCGATAACAGTCTGGCCAACATGATGAAACCCCATCTCTACTAAAAATACAAAAAAATTTAGCCGGGCATGGTGGCATGCACCTGTAATCCCAGCTACTCGGGAGGCTGAGGCAGGGGAATTGCTTGAACCAGGGAAGTGGAGGTTGCAGTGAGCCAAGATCGTGCCACTGCACTCCAGCCTGGGCGACAGAGTGAGACTCTGTCTCAAAAAAACAAAAAACAAAAAAACAAAAACAAAAAACCAAAAACAAAAACAGAGAACACTAAAAAAGAAAATCTATGAGAAGGGATGAGCCCACTAGCCCTCCCAGACTGAAAACACACTATAAAACCTTTATAATTAAAACTATATGGTACTGGCACGTGAATATGCAGGGACACCAGTGGAGTAAAATAGATAGTCTAGAAGAATACCCAAGCTTATATGAAACTTTAGTACTGTAAATGATAAAGGCACCATTTCAAGTCACTGGGACCAAGAAGGAATTTTAATAAATGGTGTTAAAACAACTGGTTAGGCCGGGTGCGGTGGCTCACACCTGTAATCCCAGCACTTTGGGAGGCCGAGGTGGATGGATCACCTCAGGTCAGGAGTTTGAGACCAGCCTGACCAATAGGGAGAAACCGCCATCTCTACTAAAAATACAAAAAATTAGCCAGGCATGGTGGCACATGCCTGTAACCCCAGTTACTCAGGAGGCTGAAGCAGGAGAATCTCTTGAACCTGGGAGGTGGAGGCTGCAGTGAGCCGAGATGGCGCCACTGCACTCCAGCCTGGGCGACAAGAGCAAAACTCTGTCTCAAAAAAAAAAAAAAAAAAAAAAATTAGCCAGGTGTGGTGGTGCATGCCTGTAATCCCAGCTTCTCAGGAGGCTGAGGCAGGAGAAGCGCTTGAACTGGGAGGTGGAGGTTGCCGTGAGCCAAGATTGCGCCATTGCTCTCCAGCCTGGGCAACAAGAGCAAAACTCTGTCTCAAAACAAACAAACAAACAAACTGGTTAACCATTTGGAAAAAGATAAAATTAATTTATATTTCACATATATAAGAATAAACTCCAAATGGATCAGAGATCTAAATGTAAAAAATGAAAAGATTTTTCATTTCATGGGTGTTATCTTTACCGTTGGTGTTGGGAAAGACTTTCTCACTGTGACTGAAAGTCCAGATGCAGTGAAAGAAAAACAGACAAACTTGATTACATAAAAATAAAAACTGGCCAGGTGCCATGACTCAGGCCTGTGATCCCAGCACTTTGGGAAGCTGAGGCAGGAGGATCACTTTTGCTACCCTGCACTCCAGCATGGGTGACAGAGTGAGAACCTTTCAGAAAAAAGAAAGACAGAAAGAAAAGAAAAAAGAAAAAGAAAGAAAGAAAAGAAAGAAAGAAAGAGAAAGAAGAAATAGAGAAAGAAAGAAGAGAGAGAGAGAAAGAATAGAAAGAGAGAGAGAATGAGAGAAAGAATGAAAAGAAAGAAAGAGAGGAAGGGAGGGAGGGAGAGAGAAAGAGAGGAAAAAAAGAAAGGGTTGGGTGCAGTGGCTCACATCTGTAATCCCAACACTTTGGGAGGCCAAGGTGGGCAGATCGCTTGATCCCAGGAGTTCAAGACCAGCCTGGGCAATATGGTGAAACCTCGTCTCTACAAAAAATAAAAAATAAAAAAAAGAAGCCATTTGCATGGCAAAAATTCTGTAAGCAAAGTCAGGCTGATAAACTGGGAGAAAATATTTGCAATATATATCATAAAGGTCCAATATGCCTAATATATTAAAAACTTTTCTAGAAGTGAGAGAAAAAGACATAAAAAATATGAAGAGACAATCCATTAAAGGAAAGATACAACAACAGGTTGGGAGTGTTGGCTCACGCCTGTAATCCCAACATTTTGGGTTGGCAAGGTGGACAGATTGCTTGAGTCCAGGAGTTCAAGAACAACTTGGGCAACATGGTGAAGTTCCATCTCTACAAAAATTACAAAAATTAGCCAGGCATCGTGGTGCATGCCTGTAGTCCCAGCTACTCGGTGGGGGTGCTGAGGTAGGAGGATTGCTTGAGACCAGGAGATCCAAAAAAAAGATACAACAACAGTCCTTAAACATGTCACTTCTGTTTCTTTTCCTACTTCTCCTCCTCCTCTTCTTCCACCTCCTTTTCATCTTCCTTTTTTATTCATGGTCAGGAATGTCCAACTCACCTGGTCCTCTGCCATTGGTCCTGTGCCTTGCCTGGGGTGGTGAGAAGCTATATCCCTCTTCACTATAGATTTTGATGTAGAAAAGATAAATTAATCTGCCATTTCATAATGACTCTTTTAGCAAGAATTTCACTAGGGGCAAAAGTGGCCTCTGCAGAGAACCTCTATTACATTAAACTTTAGCAGAATTTAAAGTATTTTACATATTCAGTGGAGGGCTATGGGCTTACTGCAAAAACAAAAGAAAGTATAGAAACAGTTCTAGATTTGAAATTCTCTAGGAAGGCAATGATCTGGAATCTTCTACATCAACATTTTTCTATGTTGCTTATAAAAATGGTCAGTCTTAAAAGGTATGCTCTCTCTCTCTGTCCTTTTAAGAGACAGGGTCTTGCTCTGTTGCCCAGGCTAGAGTGCAGTGGCACAATCATAGCTGACAGTAACCTCCAACTCTTGGGCTTAAGCAATCCTCCCACCTCAGCCTCCCAAGTAGCTAGGACTACAGGTGTGTGCCACCTAATTTTTAAAATGTTTTGTAGAGATGGGGTCTTGCTATGTTGCCCAGGGTTGTCTTGAACTCCTGGCCTCAGTGATCCTCCCACCTCAGCCTCCCAAAGCACTGGGATTACAGGCATGAACCACCGTGCCCAGCTGGTCTGCACTCTTAAAAATTATTTATCAAGTATTTTGAATATCTATCTACATAGTTTTAACATCGAAAACTAATGTGAAGCCTACCTACTTATGCTGCCAGCCCACAAATCCACCATAATAGTAGAAAACAAATGGCTGCAATACACCTTTTCAGAATATGCCAAGTTTTTGGAGCTCCTAGCATTTTCCACTTAGGAAGAATTCAAGCCCTAAGATATATGGAGCAGTAAAACAGACTTCATATTGAATGAAAGTTTAGTCTCAAAGACTATGTGTCAATGTGTGTTTGTAAGGGTACCTGTGTATGAAGTCCTGCATCTGTGTATGTGAAATGTAAGAAGTGGGCTGACCTACCAGACTTGATTTCAAAGCGGGGAGTGGGGGCAGAGGGGACTTGCAGATCTTTACTGTGGCTCGTTAGTGCCACAGGCCACTGCTTTTAAAAATATGTTGACTGTCAGTGGCTGAGGATGAGGAAAATGGGAAAGTCACTCGGAGATGGATGACAAATGAGCACCTAGTATGAAGTAGTAAGAAACCGTCAACTGAAGGTGCCAAGCAGAAGGCGGGGCCATTGTTGAAAAAAGGCAAAGAGGCACCTTAAAAATCAAATGTTTCTTTAAATAGAACTGGGATAATCAAAATTTCTCATCATTTTGGGAAAGTGAATGTTAAACGTAGTTTTGAAGTAAAGAAAAAGCAAAATAGGCAAGGAGAGGTAGATATTCTACTTCATTCTGATAAAAATTAGGGCATTTACTAGTGGGTAACAGTAGCTCACATAACTAAGGTCCTTGCATTGACCAAACAGCCCTAAAAATGGAGGGCCTGTGGTGACTTCCAAGCCCCAAAGGTTACAGTTGAGTGTAAGGCAGGGCCAGCATATTCTTTCTGCAAAAGGCCAGATAGTAAATATTTCAGGCTTTTGCAGGCCATCTGTTCTCTATTACAGTTATTCAATTCTGCTGTTGTATGACAAAAGTAGACATGTGCTATACCTAAATGAATGAGCCTGGCTGTGTTCCAATAAAACTTTATTTACAAAAACAGGCTGCAGGCTAAATTTGGCTCATGGGCTATAGTTTGCCCACCCCTGGTTTAAGGCAACATTTAGCCTAGACTTAACCTTATGTGTGAATATTACTTTTTTTGGAATTTTATTTTTTTGGGGGATGGAGTCTTGCTTTGTCGCCCAGGCTGGAGTGCAGTGGCACGATCTCGGCTCACTGCAACCTCCACCTCCTGGGTTCAAGCAATTTTCCTGCCTCAGCCTCCCGAGTAGCTAGGATTACAGACATGCACCACCATGCACTGCTAATTTTTTGTTTCCTTTTTGAGATGGAGTCTTGCTCTGTTGCCCAGGATGGAGTACAGCGGCATGATCTTGGCTTACTGCAACCTCTGCCTCCCAGGTTCAAGCGAGTCTCTTGCCTCAGCCTCCCAAGTAGCTGGGATTACGGGCATGCACCACCATACCCAGATAATTTTTGTATTTTTAGTAAAGATGGGGTTTCATCATGCTGGCCAGACTGGTCTGGAACTCCTGACCTCTGGTGATCTGCCCTCCTTGGCCTCTCAAAGTGCTGGGATTACAGGTATGAGCCACTGTGCCTTGCCTTTTTTGGAATTTTCAATATCCTTCACTTCATTCTAGTCCTAAAAATGTCTGATATCACAAGCATTATAACAAGCAGGTCATGCCTCCTTTCCAGAGTGCCCAGTCTACCTTGGGTTGTCACTAGATTTCAGAGCACATTACTCTCTGGGTAGTGGGAGGGGTTGAGCCCTTAAACAACAGAACTATTGAGTACTCAGTTGGCAAGGGCATTAAGGCAGTGCTCCATTTATTCCACTTACTTCACAGAGAACAAAGAGACATTGCTGTTGACAATGGTCAGTCAGAGGCAACTGTCTGCGGGCTGTTTGGTTTAGTTGGCTGTTGAATTTTCAACTTGAAGTGTGAGAGAGAGTGAGAAAGTCCTACCTGATCAGAAAGCGGAGCTGTCTTTCCAGGATGGAGTGGCACTTCACCTGTCTTCCCAGAATGAGCTAAAATGACATTCTAAGCAGTGGGTTTTTACTGTAAAATCATTCCTAAAGCTGCATCAATTAGAATGAACTGGGATTTGCGATATTTAACTGCATGGGCAGGCAAAAACTTCTCACCTGCTCTTCAAGCCACATGCCTCAGGTCTTTGAGGGTTTCTGGTTTGCTTTATTCTCAATCTCCTCCCACTGGCCACCTAATCTCTTGCCCATAACTCCTTAAATCCTTTTCAAACTCTGCTACTTTTCAAACTCAGTGTGTGGCCCACACGCTGCCTCTGCCCCTCCTTACTGGAGAACTTGCTGGTACAGATGTTTGCTTATGACACTACCTCTAAACCTTGGTGGATGCTGGGAATGACTTTCCCCTTTCCATGCTTCACTGGCTCCAAAGGAAAAAGGGGAGGGCTGTGGTTCCATGCAGATGTTGGGAGGGGAGAGGAGGAAGAGGATGGCAGGTGCTCAGATTTCAGCTCAATTCTTTCCATCAGTGGAATCCTCAAGGCCTCCCCACCTCATGTTGCATGGGGACACACAACTGCCATTGCAAATATTGTTTCCATTTTTCAGATTCATCATATTCCTCCTGTTAAAACAACCATGATCCTGTCAAACAACAGCCCTAGCCTATTGTGTGAAGGAACATTTGACTATTCTGCTTATTTACAATATAAGAGCCATTTAATCAACCAAGAAATGGGTCTATTACAGTGGTTCTTAAACTTGAATGTACATTAGTCACCT
The DNA here is from genome assembly GCF_029281585.2 of Gorilla gorilla gorilla. Lineage (NCBI taxonomy): Eukaryota > Metazoa > Chordata > Mammalia > Primates > Hominidae > Gorilla > Gorilla gorilla. The sequence goes on along the minus strand of NC_073229.2, from coordinate 160,502,419 downwards.
GGAAGGTTTGTTAGAACATGGAATGCTGGGCCTTATTCCAGAATTTCTGATTCAGTAGTTCTATGGCAGAGTCTGAGAACTTCTGTTGCTAACAAGTCCCCAGGTGATGCTGTTGCTGCAGCGTCATTTCCTCGAGGACCATTTCCTCGATTAGCATTACTGGGATGAACGGGAATACCCTTCCTCTCCTGGAAGAAGGAAGAAGGACTATCTCAGTTCAGCCTCTTGGTAGTAAGTCACTTTGAAAATGCTGTACAACTCATCAGTATGTTAAAACAACAGGCTTGAGTTACCACTGTTATAAACCGTTTAGTGAAGGGAGGATATACATTATCAAATATACATATATACACATATATCACAGAGGCAAATACAATCACTTGGGCAGAATGCCAGCATTAGTATCTTTCCTGAGAGGCAATCAGATCTTTTTGAAGACCACCTCTTGAGAATCAAATATTTCCTTAAATAGAACTGGGAAATTCATTTGCTTAGTCCCTTATTTTTCCTGAAATATGCAATGACAAAGAGTGATGTTTCAATGAAATACAGATTATACCGGTTGCTTGATGTGAGCCTGGGTTTCAACGAGATAATTTTCTATTATTTATCTGTCATAAGTGTATAATACTTCATTTCTTCAAATACCTCATTTATTCTTCAATAAATATTTGTTGATTGAAGAATGAATATTCAACATTATGAAAATGAATATAATCTTGTATAACACTGTCAACTAAGCAGGAAGAATGACATAGTCCCAGGAACCCCAAGTTGTTGAGGGCTGAATAACAAAGTAATAGGTGTTCAGAAGGAAGGGCGCAGTGGGGAGAGAGGTGTTACTTTGCCAAGGAGCTTCTGGCAGGGCCTCTATTGTGCCAGAATGTATAGCCAAAGACTCAAATAGGGCCGAGCTCCAGCCTGCACTCTGCTCGCCTGCTCTTCGAGCCACAAGCCTAAGTGTGGGGATGCCTCAGCCTGAGGAAAGCGTAAGTTTGTCTCATCTTCTCAAAGACATCTGATGAGCTATTGGCAGCTCAACTTACCTGTGTCTTGATTTTTCCCTGGAGTCATCAGTCATGAGTCAGCCTGTGAACATTGGAAGGAGCAGAGGATAACTAGTTTTTTCACATGACATTGCATTTATGGAACCACACTGTGGATTTTCAAGTCTTTCTTGTCATTCCCCATGAGCAGAGGCCTAAGATCTTTTCTGAAAACTTTCTGTAAACATTGGGGGACAGCTTTACTTTGTAGATTCAGGGTCCTGGGAAGGCATAAAAAATTATCCCCATAGGAATCCTACCCTATTTAACAACTGAAGCCTGACATTCCAATTTAATTTAATATTTTTAGTCCAATTATGTTGAAATTAAAAAACTGTGAATGATTTTGCTGTTAGCACATTGCTTTTAGCATTCTGTTTATGTATGTCACAGAACTTAGTAAAGATTACTGCACGGATTTACTTTGCTGAGCCATTTCCCTCAATATAAGATCTCTGGAAACAGGCTGACTGTCAGTTCAGGTTGATAGAATGAATTGCCATAGGCTGGGTGGCTTACAAACAAAATAAAAATTTCTCACTGTTCTGGAGGCTGGAAAGTTGACATCGAGTGCCACCATGGTCCAGTTCTGGTGAGGGTCTTCTGGGTTGCAGGCTGACAACTTCTCCTTGTATCCTCAAGTGGCAGAAAGTCCAAGGAAGGGTAGTTTTGCCTCATCTTCTCAAAGACATCTGATGAGCTATTGGCAGCCCAACTTATCTGTGTCTTGATTTTTCTCCAGGAGTCATTAGTCATCAAGATAACTAATTTTTTCACACAACACCATTTATGTGGTTTCATAAATGCAGTGTTTTCTGCAGTGTTCTCTAGCGGGACAGAACTAATAGGATAGATGTATATATGAAGGGGAGTTTATTAAGGAGAATTGACTCACAGGATCACAAGAGGAAGTCCCACAAATGGCCATCTGCAAGCTGAGGAACAAGGAAGCTGGTCCAAGTCCCAAAACCTTAAAAGCAGGGAAGCTGACAGTACAGCCTTCAGTCTGTGGCTGAAAGCCCAAGAGCCCCTGGCACACCACTGGTGTAAGTCCAAGAGTCCAAAAGCTGAAGAACTTGTAGTATGTTGTTTGAGGGCAGGAAGCATCCAGCACGGGAGAAAGATGAAGGCCCGAAGACTCAGCGAGTCGTCTCCTTCCACCTTCTTCTGCCTGCTTTTTCTAGCCTGGTTGGCAGCTGCTCAGATGGTGTCCATGCAGTTTGAGGGTGGGTCTGCCTCTCCCAGTCCACTGACTCAAATGTTAATATCCCTTGGCAACACCCTCATAGACACACCCAGGAACAATACTTTACATCCTTTAATCCAATGAAGTTGACACTCATTAACCATCACAGTACATTTTCAATAATTCTACCAAAAGCTAGGTAGTTCTCCGGGCTTTTCTTATAAGGGCACTAATACATTTATGAGTGCCCCACCCTTATGTCCTAATTACTACCCAGAGGCCCTGCCTCCAAATACCATCGCATTGAGATTAGGTTCTCAACATAGGAATTTTGGGGGCAACACAAACATTCAGTCCATTGCAGGGGTCTTGTCATATTTTTGGCAGTCTCTTTTCCCCCAGTACTTAGTACAGTCCCTGTTACACAGTAGACCCTCAGCAAATGTTTACTGAATAAAACAACAAGGATACTATCCTATTCTTTGTTCTCTGACTTCAGGAAAATTAAGACTTTATGTTCATAATCTTACAAAATTTATTCATTCTTAAGGAAGACTGAAGAATAATTTGATTTCTGATATTTCTGATCTGGATTCTAAATCCAAATCAGTTCTTTACATCTTCAGATCTACAAATATCATTTGGAATAAAAGTTCACAAAATTTTTTATGTCATCACCATCTGTTTCTTTAATTTGATTCCTTGTGTTTATTTTTCAAAAAAACCTAAGATTCTATTCTGGCAGATATTATTTTCATTGCTTTATTAACATTTTGGGCATTTGCTCTGGTACTATAAAAATAGGTCCTTGCGCCATATAGAGCAAATGACAGTTTACCCAGGACCATTTGCCAGTGTCTATTGCATCAAGATGTGTCCATGTTTATTGCAATAAATGTGATTAGAAATGTCTGCTACTCCTAGGTTAAGGATATTAAAAAGAGGTATGCCTCCTCCCTGATCTGTCCTCCTTTTGCCAGCTAGTACAAGGCAACAATGAGGCCACAGGAAGGGTTAATCTTTTTTTTTTTTTTTTTTTGAGATGGAATCTCACTCTGTCACCCAGGCTGGAGTGCACTGGTACGATCTTGGCTCACTGCAACCTCCACCTCCCGAGTTCAAGTGATTCTTCTGCCTCAGCCTCCCGAGTAGCTGGGACTATAGGTGCATGCCACCACGCCCGACTAACTTTTGTATTTTTAGTAGAGATGGGGTTTCATCATATTGGCCAGGCTGGTCTCGAACTCCTGATCTTGTGATCCGCCCACCTCGGCCTCCCAAAGTGCTGGATTATATGCGTGAGCCACCGCACCTGGCCAGAAAGGGTTAATCTTAATTGTACCATGCATGGATTGTTTGGCACACTGAAGAATGCTCTGCATCCCTTCTCAGAATAACATTTTATTTATTATTTTTTACATTTTAATTTTTATTGTTTTACAGACAGAGTCTCACTATGTTTCTCAGGCTGGTCTCAAACTCCTGGTCTCAAGTAATCCTCCTGCCTCCGCCTCCTGCATGGTTGGGATTAGAGGCACAAGCCACCATGCCTGGCAAAATAATGTTTTAAAATGCATAAAACAAAATAATAGATTTATAAAGGAAACAAATTATAATGAATACAATTATAAAAACATTTAGAAAGTTAGTGATACGCGCTGGGCGCGGTGGCTCATGCCTGTAATCCCAGCACATTGGGAGGCCAAGGTGGGTGGATCACCTGAGGTCAGGAGTTTGGGACCAGCTTGGCCAACATGGCGAAACCCCGTCCCTACTAAAAATACAAAAAACATTAGCTGGGTGTGGTGGCGGGCGCCTGTAATCCTAGCTACTCAGGAGGCTGAGGTAGGGAGAATCACTTGAACCTGGGAGGCAAAGGCTGCAGTGAGCCAAGATTGTACTATTGCACTCCAGCCTGGGCAACAAGAGCCACACTCTCTCAAAAAAAAAAAAAAAAAAAAAGTAAGTTAGTGATACAATGATATATGTATACACTAGCTCTCTATTGATATATAATACATTCTCTCCAACCTCAGTAGCTTAAAACATTTATTCTCTCACATTCCTGGGGGTCAGGAATCTGAGACCAGCTTAGCTGGGTGGTTGCGGCTCAGGGTATCTCACAAGGCTACAATCAAGATGCCAACTAAGTAGGCAGTCATCTGGAGGCATTACCTGGGGAAAGGTCCACTTCCAAGCTCACTCAAATGACTATTGGCAAGCTTCAGTTCTTTGTCATATTGACCTCTCCACAGACTCATGGAGTCACTCTCCACAACCTCTCAGTTATCTCAGGACATAGCAGTTCACTTCCCCTGTAGCAAGTGCTCGAAGAGAGGGTACAGAACATAGATTCAGTACACTTAATCTCAGAAATGACATCCCATCATTTCTGCCATATTCTGTTACTGGAAGGGGATTACACAAGGGTACAAATGCCAGGAAACCAGGATCACTGGGAGCTACCGTAAAGGTTAAGATAATAAGCTTTTTAAAAAGCTACATTAAAGTAGAGGATCTAGAGGCGGGTATACAACTACTATAATTTTGAAAGCATTCCAAGTAGAAACGACTCTTTGAAAGATCTACAAAACAATTTTTTTTTTTTCCTGCGACGGAGTCTCGCTGTGGCTCTGTTGCCCAGGCTGGAGTGCGGTGGTGCCATCTCAGCTCACTGCAAACTCTGCCTCCCAGGTTCAAGTGGTTCTTCTGCCTCAGCCTCCTGAGTAGCTGGGACTACAGGCATGCGCCACCACATCTGGCTAATTTTTGTATTTTTATTAGAGACACGATTTCACCATATTGGCCAGGCTGGTTTCCAACTCCTCACCTTGTGATCTGCCCGCCTTGGCCTCCCACAGTGCTGGGATTACAGGCATGAGCCACCATGCCTGGCCTAACAGTAATGATTTTTTTAAAAATCGGTGATTTTTATTTATTACAAAGTCATAAGTACTGGTAATACTTCTGTGGTTTTGCCTACATTCATAATTAAGGGAAATGATAAATTTCAGTTTGAAGTTAACAAGGATGTAATTTTTTTTTTTTTTTTTTTGAGACAGAGTCTCTTTCTGTTGCCCAGGCTGGAGTGCAGTGGCACGGTCTCGGCTCACTGCAACCTCTGCCTCCAGGGTTCAAGTGATTCTCCTGCCTCAGCCTCCCGAGTAGTTGGGATTACAGGTGCCTGCCACCATGCCTGGCTATTTTTTAAATATTTTTAGTAGAGACGGAGTTTCACTATGTTGACCAGGCTGGTCTCAAATTCCTGACCTCAGGTAATCTGCCCGCCTTGTCCTGCCAAAGTGCGGGGATTGCAGGCGTGAGCCACCACGCCCGGCCCCAACAGGGATGTAATTTTTCCCATACAAATATAGCGACATCTCTGGGAGGTTGGGAGAGGTGTGAGGGATACAAGACTACATACTGGGTACAGTGTACACTGCTTGGGTGATGGGTGCACTAAAATCTCAGAATTCACCATTGAAGAATTCATCCATATAACCAAAAACCACCGGTACCCAAAAAACTATTGAATTAAAAACAACAACAACAAGAACAACAAATTATAGTGACAGCTCTGAATTCTATCCACGGATTCTTTGGGAATTGGTAGACCCCTGAGTTCTATCCATGGAGTCACAAGATGGCTTAGGGCCCTGAATCACTGCATGGAGAAAATACTTATCAACCTAATTCAACTGTCTTGGACTGTTTGAGAAAAAGCTTCTATTGCATGTAAGTCATTATGTATTCTGGAGTCTATTTGTTACCACAGCCTAGTTTATACTATCTTTGCCAATATACATTTGCTAATTACTGTATTATTACTTCTGTCTTCACTTTGTCCTTCAACATACATTTTTGAGTAAAATTTCAATTTCTCTTTGCGTTAAATTTCATATATGTGTCTATTGCTATAGAGCATCTCATACCACTAGCAAGTAATAAATTGTATTGAATATGTATCAAAGACATATGGAGACTAAATTATATTTTTCCAGGGACTTTTACTCTTTTTTTCTTCCAATTTTCAGTTTTATGCACCAGATGGTTGTCAGCTGGATCACTATGAATAAATTATAAATGGCCAATAACAATAAATATTTGTATAGTTCCTGCTCCTGAGCAATTTTTAAGCATGTGAATGAATTTGTTTTCAAACAGTAAGCATCTCATCATGGGGTGAGTAGATCATCTCACATGCCATTGACAGAAATATCTCCCTGGAATATATAACAAAGAATGAATGTGTTTAGGAAAAGCTACTGGATGGGCTTGTGTGGGAAGAAATTAACCTCATTACAGTACAAAGTTAAGCTTAATAATGTAGATTAAAAAATAATGGCACAAATACTAGAAACACAAAGTCAGGTCTGTGCTTTCACTATACTCTCTAAAATGGAACTTAAGAAATCAGCCAGTGGTGCTTTTAACATAATTAGCCAGACCCTAATATGACAAATAGAACTTTGAAAAATAACTGTCTTGCAAAGGATTAAGCCATTTTTAGATCTATCTATCTATCACAGTTGGTTGGAATTCAGTATAAAGGTTCCTTTTAAATGGAAGCAAACAATTTTATATATGTTTTTCTCTTGTTGAACCAAGTACTCCCCTTCATTGCTCGACAGAAGATTCATGCAGCTAAAAGAGGACTATAGAGCACTCTAGGAAAGAAACTCCCAAAATCCCACAAAAACAAATCTAAAAGATTCTCTCTGGAAGCAAATATTCTCCTAGCAGCAGTTTATAATTAGGCTTATCAAGATTGTGATTTAGTAATGGATATGTATATATGTATGTTTGTATTTTTTAGAGGTAGGTTCTCTCTCTGTCACCCAGGTTGGAGTACAGTGGCTCACACAGTTCAAATTCTGGGTGTAAGTAATCCTCCCTCTTCGGCTTCCTAAAGTGATGGGATTACAGGCATGAGACACCATACCCATCCTTATTCTTCTTGTTTATTAAATGAGAGCTTTTACGCTTGATTTGGAAGAACCATACACACACACACACACACACACACACACACACACACACACACACACACACAAACTCTTGCTGGGCGAGGTGGCTCACGCTTGTAATCCCAGCATTTTGGGAGGCCAAGGTTGGCAAATCACCTGAGGTCAGGAATTTGAGACCAGCCCGGCCAACATGGTGAAACCCCGTCTCTACTAAAAATACAAAAATTTGCCAGGCGTGGTGGTGCATGCCTGTAATTCCAGCCACTTGGGAGGCAGAGGCAGGAGAATTGCTTGAACCTGGGAGGTGGAGGTTACAGTGAGCTGAGATCGTGCCACTGCACTCCAGCCTGGGCAACAGGGCGAGACTCTGTCTCAAAAAACAAAAACAAAACCTCTCAGTTTTTAGGTCTTCATTATCTTACACAATTCAAATAAAATTCAATGGTCTACATTTTTAAAAGTTTTTTGATATTAATATTATGAAAGTAATTTTATTGTAGAAATTTTAGAAAATACAGAAGAGCAAAGGAAGAAAATGTTTTAAAAATTGCCAATGATGTGGCCATTCAATATATACACAGAACAGTATCATTTTGAGGTTGATTCTTCTGTTTCCACACAGATAGATAAATTTTTAAATGAGATTTTTAAAATGACTTATTTATTTATTTTTAGAGATAGTCTCCCTATGTCACCCAAGCTGGAGTGCAACTTCAAGGGACCCTAAGCCAGAACCACCCAAATAATCACTCTCAGATTTCTGATCCACAGGAGCTGTGAGATAGTAAACATTAAGCTGGTAAATTTGGGGTCATTCATTATGCAGCAGTAGACAACCAATACATTTGATTTCACTTATTTCCTACTTCATAGGCTGTTCTCAGTCTCCTTTATTGGCTCCGCCTCCTCTTTTAACAAATCTCTAAATGTTGGGATTCTTTAGGGTTCAGTCCTGGGCTGTCTTCTCTTGTCTCCCTATATTTCTCATCCTGTGACTTTATCTTATTTTATTTTACTTTTTTTTAGAAACGGTCTCGCTCTGTCACCCATGCTGGAGTGCAGTGGTGCAATCATGGCTCACTGCAGTCTCAACATCCTGGGCTCAAGAAATCCTCCTGTCTCAGCCTTCCAAGTAGATGGGACTACAGGTGTGCATCACCACACCCAGCCAATTTTTAAACTTTTAATAGAGACGGGGTCTCCCTATGTTGCCCAGGCTGGTCTTGAACTCCTAGGCTCAAGCCATCCTCCTGCCTTGGCATCCCAAATTGTTGGGATTACAGGTGTGAGCCAATGCGCCAAGCCTCATCCAATAATTCTAAATATAATCTTTTTGCTTTATCTCTTGGCTAGAACTCACCTCTGAACCACGGATGCACACATTTAACTTCATACCTTGCCTCTGTACTTAAAAGTTTCACACACATATCAAGCCTAATATATTCAAAATGGAATTCCTGATTTCCTTCCCTTTTCCCAATCTGTTCCATTCTTCTCTTCCCTATCATTCTCTCTAATCTTTCCAGTTATTATAATGGTATCAGGCCGGGTGCTGTGGCTCACACCCGTAATCCCAGCACTTTGGGAGGCCGAGGCGGGTGGATCAAGAGGTCAAGACCATCCTGGCTAACATGGGGAAACCCAGTCTCTACTAAAAATACAAAAATTAGCCGGGTGTGGTGGTGCGCGCCTGTAGTCTCAGCTACTCGGGCGGCTGAGGCAGGAGAATCGCTTGAACCCGGGAGGCGGAGGTTGCAGTGAGCTGAGATCGTGCCACTGCACTCCAGCCTGGCGATAGTGGGAGACTCTGTCTCAAAAAAAACAAAAAAACAAAAAAACAGAAAAAAAAATCACGGATCATTAGAGAAATGCAAATAAAAACCACAATGAGATATCATCTCATACCAGTCAGAATGGCTACTCTTAAAAAGTCAAAAAAATACCAGATGCTGGCGAGGTTGTGAAGAAAAAGAAATTCGATATACTGTTGGTGAGAGTGTAAATTAGTTCAGCCATTGTGGAAGGCAGTGTGGCGATTCCTCAAAGATCTAAAAACAGAAATATTTGACCCAGGCAGGGCACAGTGGCTCACACCTGTAATCCCAGCACTCTGGGAGGCCGAGGTGGGTGGATCATGAGGTCAGGAGTTCAAGACCAATATGGTGAAACCCCATCTCTACTAAAAATACAAAAATTAGCCAGGTGTGGTGGTGCGCGCCTGTAGTCCCAGCTACTCAGGAGGCTGAGGCAGGAGAATCATTTGAACCTGGGAGGCAGAGATTGCAGTGAGCCGAGATCACACCACCGCACTCCAGCCTGGGCGACAGAGCAAGACTCCATCTCAAACAAAAAAAAGAAAAAAAAAAAAAGAAATATTTGACCCAGCAATGCCATTACTGGGTATATACCCAAATGAATACAAATCGTTCTATTATAAAGAGAACATGCACACATATGTTCATTGCAGCACCAGTCACAGTAGCAAAGACATGGAATCAACCTAAATGTCCATCAGTGATGAACTGGATAAAGAAAATGTGGTACATATACACCACAGAATACTATGCAGCCATAAAAAAATAATGAGATCATGTCCTTTACAGGAACAGGGATGGAGCTGGAGGCCATTATCCCTAGCAAACTAACACAGGAACAGTAAACCAAATACATGTTCTCACTTATAAGTGGGAGCTAAATGATGAGAACACATTGACACGTTGAGGGGAAGAACACATGCTAGGGCCTTTAGGAAGGTGAGGGTGGGAGGAGGAAGAGGATGAGTAAAAACAACTAATGGGTACTAGGCTTAATACCTTGGTGATGAAATAACCTTTACAACAACCCCCCAGGATGCAAGTTTACCTGCGTAACAAATCTGCACTCGTACTCCTGAACTTAAAAGTTAAATAAATAAATAGATAAAAAGGTCTCCTTCTTTGATTTTCTATCACTTCCTGATTCATAGCAGAATTTGTGTCTGCTTACGTGTGTTCTGTCTCCCTCACAGAGAGGCAGTCTACCTGGGAGCAATGTCAGCGTTAGGCTTCATCACTGCTCCATCCTGAGCACCTGGCTCAGTACCTACAAATGGCACATGCTTCAGGCATATTTGCTGACTAAATAAACAAATGAATAAATGACGGGTGAAATCCCACTCATTTTTAAAATGCTAGTTCTTTCCCTCTTTCACCATTGGCACTTGTTCCCATGTAGATCTGATGTGAGAGTTACACCCTCTCTCTGCTGGATTTTGAGTTACAACAGAGAAGCAGCAACGATGTCTCATACTGCTTTATAGTCTGTAACAGTGGTCTCCAACCTTTTTGGCACCAGGGACCGGTTTTGTGGAAGACAATTTTTTCATAGACTGAGGGCGGTAGGATGGTTTTTGGACGATTTAAGTGCATTACATTTATTGTGCATTTTATTTCTAGTATTATTATGTTGTAATATATAATGAAATAATTATACAACTCACCATAATGTAGAATCAATGGGAGCCCTGAGCTTGTTTTCCTGCAACTAGATGATCACATGTTGGCATGATGGGAGACAGTGACAGATCATCAGACCTTAGATTCTCACAAGCAGCCTGCAACCTAAATCCCTTGCACTCGCAGTTCACAATAGGGTTCACACTCCTATGAGTCTAAGGCCACCACTGATGTGACAGGAGGCAGAGCTCAGATGGTAATGCAAGTGATGGGGAGTGGCTGTAAATATAGATGAAGCTTCACTGGACTGATGTTCACCTCCTTCTGTGTGGACTGGTCCGGGAGTTGGAGACCCTTGGTCTGGTCTGTAATATCTAGAATATGACAGGTGTTCAATAAATCAGTGGTTCTAAAACTTTAGCGTGTATCCTTACCCCCACAGATTCTGCCTCAATAAATGTGTAATGAGACTCAGTTCTCTTAAACAACCTAGGTTATTCTCATGAGTTGGCTTTTGTTTTACACTTTAAGAAAACCGGCATTAGGGCTTGTCAATATCAACGGTGACTCCCTCTCCAGGCCAGGCTTAATTCTTAGTTCTTTTAAAATAAGCAATGAGGCTGAAATTTCAGCAGCCCAAGACATCTGGAGAGACTCCCCTACCTCACTCCTACCTCCAATACTCTATGCTGTGTATTTCACTACTTTTAAATATCATCATTGGTTGCAGCCCTTTGCTTAGGTGATTTTAGCCTTCTGTGAGATAAATTGTCTGGGTAGAACTGAGCTTTCAGACTTTTCAGGGGGCAAACAGAGATATTTGTTGGCAACTGGATAACTGCTTTAAAAGAAGGAGTTGTTCTGTAACTCTTATAACCTCTCTTAAGGAAGAAATGATTTCTGGGTATGAATCTCATCATGATTCTGTTGCCCCATTTTAGGGGGGTTCCCTCTTTGTTCTTCAATAGTTACATTAAACAGCAAGCTGGCATAATTTCTGGGCAAAGATTTCTTATGAAAACTTTGAAAGAATTTAATGTTCTACTTGTTGTTTCCATCTTTCTGAGAAAGATGCGCATTAATCTTGATAGAACTTAGAAACAATAGTTAACAGTCACATTTTGATATTTTTCTGTTTGTTTGTTTGAGACAGAGTCTCGCTCTGTTGCCCAGGCAGGAGTGCAGTGGCACAATCTTGGCTTACTGTGGCCTCCGCCTCCCAGGCTCAAGAAATCCTCCTAACTCAGCCTCCTAAGTAGCTAGGATTACAAGTGGGAACCACCACACTAGGTTAATATTTAAAATTTTCGGCTGGGCGCGGTGGCTCACACCTGTAATCCCAGCACTTTGGGAGGCCGAGGCAGGTGGATCACGAGGTCAGGAGTTCAAGACCAGCCTGGCCAAGATGGTAAAACACTGTCTCTACTAAAAATACAAAAATTAGCTGGGCATGGTGGTGCACGCCTGTAACCCAGCTACTTGGGAGGCTGAGGCAGAGAACTGCTTGAACCTGGGAGGCGGAGATTGTAGTGAGCCGAGATCCCGCCACTGCACTCCAGCCTGGGCGACAGAGCAAGGCTCCGTCTCAAAAAGAAAAAACCCCAAAACCAAAAAACAACAACAAAAAAATCCAAATATTTAAGTTTTTCGAACAGACAAGGTCTCACATATTGCCTAGGTTGGTCTCAAATTCTTGGCTCAAGTGATCCTCCTACCTCAGCCTCCCAAAGTGCTGGGATTATAGGTGTGAGCCACCATACCTGGCTCATTTTGATATTTCAATTTTTATTTCAAAATGGTGAGATGAATATTAAGGAACAACACTGTAAATACATAATTCTTAAATAATTTTGGTAATTTTAAACCAAAATAATTAAAATTGAAAAAATAAAATTAAAATATTTTAAATAAAATAAATAACTCTACATTCTTAGTATGTAAAAGGGGATAGAAAAATAAGGAAAATATCCTAGTCGATTTGTTCACCGGTAGGAATGAAATAGTCTAGACAAGGGGAACAATTTATTTCACTGGTACAGATCTTAAAAAATGCCAGATCATTTGGAAAACTGACCTCATAAATAGGACCTGCTTCTACTCAAAACTGTGACATGGAGTTCAGGGTTCTTAGCAAATAGAAACCAACTCTGATTAACTCATCAGGAAAAGAAATTTACTGGAAGGATACCAGCTAGCTCAAAGAATCAATGCACATTTTATCACTTAAAATTAAAAAAAGAAATTAGCACAAAGCCTGTAGAGGGATATGCACAAATGGAGGCCATGCAGCAGGAACTACAGCCAAAGTCCGGCCCCATGAGCACTCTAGTTAGGGAATCTCTGTTGGTCACGTTTCCTCTGCTGCCTGCTTCCCACTACTACTGTTGGGTTCCCAATGCCAGTATTTTCAGGGAGTGGGAAGAGTGAGACTCCAAATACCACTTCAGCTTCAATTTCCCCAAATACGGAAATAGTTCAGATGTTCCATCTAAAAAGATAAACAAAACAAACCAAGCAAAACCAGTCAGATCTTGGAGGTTGCCTTCGTGCTAGACTTCCAACCCCATCCTCATTCCTATCTTCTTGTCTTTGTCCTTTTCACATATCCATTCTTCTCCATTTCTCTTTTTCCTTTTCTTGTCTCCATTTCTTTTTTCATTTTCTTTCTTTCTTTCTTTCTTTTTTTTTTTTTGAAATACAGTCTTGATCCGTCGCCTAGGCTGGAGTGCAGTGGTGTGATCTCGGCTCACTGCAAACCGCCACCTGCCGGGTTCAAGCGATTCTCCTGCCTCAGCCTCCCAAGTAGCTGGGACTACAAGTGCCCACCACCAAGCCCGGCTAATTTTTGTATTTTTAGAAGAGACGGAGTTTCACCATATTGGCCAGGCTGGTCTCGAACTCCAGACCTCAAGTGATCCGCCCGTATCAGCTTCCCAAAGTGCTGGGACTACAGGCGTGAGCCACAGCGTCTGGCCCATTTCTCTTTTTCAATTATCTTAAATTAAAATAAAACCAAAACGGAAGCAATATCTTTCAAGAAAGAGTTTTATAATCATATTAACAATAACTTCTCCATGACCATAAATTAAAATTACCTTGCCGGGCGCGGTGGCTCACGCCTGTAATCCCAACACTTTGGGAGGCTGAGGCGGGCGCATCACCTGAGGCCGGGACTTTGGGACGAGCCTGGCCAACATGGTGAAACACTGTCTCTACTGAAAATACAAACATTAGCTAGGCTTGGTGGCGGGAGCCTGTAACCCCAGCTACCTGGGAGGCTGAGGCAGGAGACTTGCTTGAACCTGGGGGTGCGGAGGTTGCAGTGAGCCGAGATCGCGCCACTGCACTCCAGCCTGGGCGACAGAGCGAGACTCTGTTTGTTTAAAAAAAAAAAAAAATAAAATCAGCTTACTAATTTATCTCAGCATTCTTTTTGTATCTTTTTAGCAGTTTGGTCATTTGTTTACAACTTGTATTTCTTCTTGAGATAATGTTCTATTTTTCTGCAATGCCCATTTGTTAAACGGGCTCTTTTTTCCTCTGCTCTTTTCAGCGTTTGTATTTTAATAGGAAAAAAAATTTATTACAAAGAATGAATCTGTAATGGTGGAATTTCAGGTTTTGAAAATAAGAATGTGCATAAAACATCTAAATTCAAGAACCTCCTACTTTGTAGATTGGGAAAGCATCACGTATCAAATGGATCTATTTCAAGGGAAGTCTGTATAACTTCCACTTACTAAAGGCTTTGTTCCAAAGGATCTCCTTTGTTACTACCTCATGTTATGTAAATAAAATCATAATCAGTTATATTGCCTCAACTAGATGACTTCATTTTCAACACATGTGCAATAGAATTGAAGAGGGAGGTCGAAGATAATATCCTAGCCTGCAATTTGGGGTATTTTAAATAAATGAATAACAGCATGTATTGGGAGCGCCCCCACTCCCAATACATGCAGAATAGCAGACGTGTATTGAGCCCTTAGTTTTTTTTTTTTTTTTAATATACTTCATTCACTCAACAAATATTTACTGAGAACCTGCGAATGCTTGGGACATCAGGGCACAACAAAAAGGCCAAAGATTTCTGTGTCCACATCCTGAGGTGGTAATGGGGTGAGGGACAGACTGTACAATAAAAAACCTACGATTCACTCCATGAAAATGTTGTCGTTTTTCTAGTTCAGCTGGTAAACTGGACTGTGAAGAAAGAATGCTCTAAGCACAGTGTTAAATTCACAACCAGGGCCCAATACTAGTTTCGATTCACTCACTGACACCCTGGTTGCTAATTACAAGTCTGAAATCCATCAAGGTAGTTAACATCTCTAAACATCAAAGCGATAGCGGTTTTAGGCCCTAAGAAAGTGCAGCCCGGAGAAGTATTAATGCAAAATGTGCTAAGGCTGTTATTTAAATTCTATTCAAATCGAATGTGGCTTGCCTATTTATAACCTGACTTATAATTCTGGACAACCAAGCTACGTTGGGCTGTGTTCCTCGGCTGCCACAAATCATCGTCACAGGCTGAAAGCTCAACTGCTTCGTGCTCTTTATTTTTTCATGCCTATGCCAACGTTGCCGATGTGGTAAAGCTGTCATCACGCCGCCAGAAGGGCGGCCTTCTTTGGCGCGAGCAGCCTAAGAGGCTTCCGGCTGCTGCGGCTTGAGCTCCGATTTGATCAGACGCCACGAAAGGGATTTAGATCGTGGCCATTTTTCAACTAAGTGCGTCTGCCGAATTTAATAGCAAACCAAAAGCCACATTTTCTAACCTCCAGTTAGGCGTCTAAGAGGAAGAAAAGTGGCGCTTGCTGGCTGAGGGAGCAGCGTGTCTGCAATTACAGCCACGTCTTGCCTCCTGGTCTTTTCCTCAGTGTGGGATTGTCTTTTTGTTTTTTGCCTGGTCTGAGCCGGCCCCACAGAAAGAACAGACCAGACGAGCTTACTGAGGTAAAAAGCAGGTGCGGCGGTGAGGTCTAGGGGGTCTACTCAGAACGAGGCAGACACCAGCGAAAAGCGCCGTATGGCCAAGCTAACTCAGGACTGACAAAACACCCACCCCACTCTACCGCCTCTCCGGCCAAGGCTGTCGCTACGGGCCAGAGGGCGGAGCCGCCACATCTTCGCGCGAGACCAGCCACGCGACTTCCCAGAAGGCCGCAGGCAACATCTTAATAGCAGCCAGGAAGCCGGACCGGAGCGGAAGGGTGGGCGGGGCTTGCCCGCATATTTAGGGGCACCCGAGGCCACGCCCCAGATCGGAAGTGACGGAGACGAGCTAGCGCGTCGAAGGTGGCTGTATGGTTTTCCTCGCGTTCTTGAGTCGGGAAATGGCCGCTGTGTGGTTACAACGGAGATAAATCCCCGGAACCGCGATTCGGCGTGTCAGGTAGGCCTCGCGCTATATTGAAGTTACTCAAGGGGCAGTGAAGACCGAGGACAGGCCATATTTTTGACTCTTTTGTGGGTGGTGTCGGGTTGGCGGCGAAAGGAGAACCAAGGAGGCGTTGCGCCGTTATTTATGCGTTTTTTCGTTAGCTTCCCTCAGGTTTTCGAGGCACTACGGGCCTAAAAGGCCGGGCGGGGGCGCTGAGCAGTGCTAACGGCGGGCGCGCGCGTGTTTGCGAACCTGCCTCGAGACCCACAGCCCGCGCGGCCTCCCGTGCGCGTGCGCATATCTTCCTCTTCCACCCTTCCCCCATTTCTTCAGCCCGTACCTCTGCGCGCGCCCGACTGAACGCTCCGCGCACGCGCGCTCGTTCATTTTTCTCTCCCCCGCTTATGGCGCCGACGGCCGCTGGAGGTGCAACTTGTGTCCGCCTCTCATTGGCTGGGACTGCCACCTTTCTTCGTGGCCTGTGGGGTTTTGAGAAAATAACTGTGACCCGCAGCAAAGTGCGTTGAGTAGGTCTACCCCTTTTCGCGTGGTCTTTAAAACTGCCCTCCGGCTTCAGACCACCCGTCAGTTAATGCCTCGTTTTTGTGATGCTACTAGGTTTTAGGGCTCTGTTCTGCCTCTCGCTGCTGAGCCTGGTTCTCTGGAGTTAATTTCGGTACCCCCGGCAACCTGCTGTTTTGAAGCGAGCGCGCGCTGTTGACTGGTGCTGGTTCCCTAGTTACAGTTCCCTAGCGAGAGGATTGGGTCTTAGCTGGTGGTTCTGAGTGTGGCCCTGCCCCATCCGGCTGAAAGTGCGGTTCTTCATGAGTACTAGCGAAGCCGAGTCTTTTCAAGTGATTCAGCCCATTTAGTCGTGTCAGAAATGTTGCAGCCACGATTGGTGGACAGCTGGTGTGAGAAATGGGTGGGAGTGGCGAATTGGACTTTGCCTTCATTTTAAATTCATGAGTTGGCTTGATTCGCCTTTAAGATTTATTTCTTCAGAATCGAGCTGAAGTACCAGCAGCTACTTTGCTACCTCAGACTTTTTTAAAAAGCATTTTAGAATTGGAAAAAAATTAAGACAAGTTGAAAGCAAGTGTGGCTAACACTGACGAAAAAGATGAGCTACTTCAGACTTGTACCTCATTGCAACAGCCTCTTTTAAATTTTTTGGTGTTACAAAGCAAAACAAAATTTCTTGTTCCTCTTGTGAATTCTCATTTCAGTTCGACTCTAGTTGGAATGGTTAGGATACTGTTCAGGCAGTAAATAACCTTTACGTAGGAAAAACTGCTACAAGGCCTTTGTATTTTTGTTTGATCATGACCAATTCAGGATAGGTAATTTGATGGGAGGGAAAAAGTGGCCCCTTGGCGGGAGTTTGAGGCTGCTGTGAGCTGTGCTCGTCCCACTGCACTCCAGCGGGGGCAACAGAGCGAGACCTTGTCACTTAAAAAAGGTAGCTCATGGTAAACAACCTTGGAGCATCTTCTCAGTGATTTCATATTTCAACCAGTACATTGTGGTGAATACTGAAATATCTTGTTTAATTCAGGTAATTAAAATGGTGGCAAAGGAAACTGTTTAGCCAGAGCCCTTCTTGACTTTGAGGAACAGTGGTAGTATAAGACTTGGTGACAGACGTGTAAAAAGTACTACTCACTGGTAGGCTCAGGTCTGGTTGATTGACTGATTCTTGAGACGGAATGTCGCTCTATCGCCTAGGCAGGAGTGCAGTGGCCCAATCTCGGCTCACTGCAACCTCCGTCTCCTGGTCCAAGCGATTCTCCTGCCTCAGCCTCCCGAGTAGCTGGGACTACAGGCGCCCGCCACCACACCGGGCTAATTTTTGTATTTTTAGTAGAGACGGGGTTTCACAATATTGGTCTCGAACTCCTGACCTCAGGTGATCCACTCGCCTGGCCCACCCAAAGTGCTGGGATTACAGGGATGAGCCCCTGCGCCTGGCCTCGGTTGAATTTATTAAACAACTTTTGTGGGCAGCAAGCTGTACGAGGTTAACTATGTGATGAGAAGACTTAGAAATGGAGAAAGTTTTATCAGTTCTACATAGGACTTGGTTTGGGAGTTTCTGGAAACTACGTTGGAAATCAGTAGTTGCACACTAGCTGAATTCAGCTGTGTAATTTACAGTGATTTGTTATTTACCAAATAAGTAGAAGAGGGAATTAAGAAGCTAAAATCTCTGGGTACTTGTTTGATATGAATTTGTTAATTGTTTACACTCAGGTAATAAGTGTTACCTCAGTCATAGCATTTAATATTTTATCTGAATGTCCCTAAGGCTGAAAACCAACGAATATGCTAACACGAAGATAATACTAGATTATATTTGTGTAATATTTTAGAGTTTTCAAACACTTTAATTTTATTTATTTATTTTTTTGAGACAGAGACTCGCTCTGTAGCCCGGGCTGGAGTGCAGTGGCGCCATCTCGGCTCACTGCAACCTCCGCTTCCCTGGTTCAAGCGATTCTCGTGTCTCAGCCTCCCAAGTAGCTGGGACTACAGGCGCCGGCCCGCCACCATGTCCTGCTAATTTTTTTTTTTCTTGAGACACAGTCTTGCTCTGTCGCCAAGGCTGGTGTGCAGTGGCGTGATCTTGGCTGACTGCAACCTCTGCCTCCCAGGTTGAAGTGATTCTTGTGCTTCAGCCTCCCCAGTAGCTGGGATTACGTGGGATTACAGGTGCACACCACAAAGGCCGGCTAGTTTTTCTGTTTTTGAGATGGAGTCTTGCTCTGTCACCCAGGCTGGAGTGCAGTGGCATGATCATGGCTCACTGCAACCTCCACCTCATGGGTTCAAGCGATTCTCCTGCCTCAGCCTCCAGAGTAACTGGGATTACAGGCGCCCGCCACCACGCCCGTCTAATTTTTATATTTTTAGTAGAGACGGGGTTTTGCCATGTTGGCCAGGCTGGTCTCGAACTCCTGACCTCGGGTGATCCGCCCGCCTCGCCCTCCCAAAGTGTTGGGATTACAGGTGTAAGCCGCCGCGCCCAGCCCAGACATTTTATTAAGTATGTCTAGAAAGACTTCTAAATGATGCTGATTAATGGTGTATCAAAAATATTAGGTAACCTTACATGCAAGAATCATTTTAAGTAAACGTGGTTAGCTTGCAGAAAGGCTGCCTAAACAAGGGTTACCAATAATGATGGCTAATGCTAGATTGTATACCACGGGCCAAACATTAAACTAAGCTGTTTACATGCCTTACTTAGTTCATTTAACCCTGTACTTGTAAGGAAGTGCCATTAGTAGTCTTTAAAACAACAACAACAAAAAAACACCTGCAGAATTTGAAGCTGACAGATTAAGGTAACTCGTTCAGTGTTGGGCAGCTAGTTAATGGCTGAGCCAGGAATTGAATCTAGTCTACTGGAATAATAGTCATGGGCTATATTTTTAGGATTTGAAAAGATGGAAATAGCATTACTTTGTTTACAACAATCTGGGGACCAAACTCCTTGAGCCTGCTAAAATGAAGACTGGGATTAAGTATGCTTGAAATAGTAATCTTAAAGAATTCATTTTGGGTGGCTTTGTCTTGGGTATTTTGTTGAACCCAGTTACTTTGCTCTGATCATTTTTTTTTCTTTTTTTGAGACAGCCTCTCTGTTGCCCAGCCTGGAGTGCAGTGGTGCAATCTTGGCTCACTGCAACCTCCGCCTCCTGGGTTCAAGTGATTCTCCTGCCTCAGCCTCTGGAGTACCTGGGACTGTAGGCGTGCACCACCACACCTGGCTAATTTTTGTATTTTTAGTAGAGACGGGGTTTCACCATGTTGGCCAGGCTGGTCTCGAACTCCTAACCACAGGATCCGCTCACCTCGGCCTCTCAAAGTGCTGGGATTACAGGCGTGAGCCACCATTCCTGGCCTGATAAATTGGTTTTCTAGCGGGTTTCTGATCACTTATGTTCTAGCTGGCCATTATGTATTATTTCATGAAAGATAGGCTCTGTTTAGATATTTAAGAATCTTATTTTTAAAAATAAAACCTGCTTTATTTTATCCTGTGTTCCTCATTGGTTGGTGTGTCAATTGGCTAAAGATACATGTGGCAATTTATTCCTTATCTCTGTATACAAGTGGGAATCTATTAACAAATGATCTTGGTTGTAATAAAGGGAAGATTAATTTGGCATTTTCAGTTCTGTATTTGGGTTTTGGAAACATCAAGCACCTTTTAGGGTATTGAAGAGAGAGCACCGGATTTGGAGTCATGAGATTTCAGTCAAATTTTGGATTAACCATTTACACTCCGACTGTGGGCACGAAAAACGGCAAACGCATCTTTTGTTTTCTCCCCCAAACTTGTCCTTCTCCCAGATGCTTGAATCTAAAACCTAGAATTTAAGGGCACTAGTGATTTTTCATTTTTCCTCACTCTCTCTACTTCACACCCCTAACAATCCATTAACAAGTCATTTTGACAAACCACATCTTGGATTTGCCTCTTTTTTTAATTGCTGTTTATTTTTTATATAGCAGCCATCTTAAAATGTAAATCAGATGAGTGACTCACCCAAGCAAAAACCCTGCAAGGGTTTCTCAACCAAGTAAAATCCTGACCCCTTTTGATGATCTACTAGACGCTATTTCATCTGGTCCATTCCTCCTCCTGCCGCCGTATTTCGTACCCTCAACTCCTTGATCACGTTGTCTCAACCTTTTTATTGGTCTTTCTGTCCTGAATTTGCTAAGTTTGTGTCCTCTGCCTAGTATGCTCTTCCCTCTGTGAATCTTTGCAGTGTTCCCTGTCTTTAGGCCCAAATGTTACCTCCTTAAAGAGGGCCCAAGGATCCACCTAAGTAAGTAGTCCCCCTGCCCACCTCTTCTGCATGTTAACTTGTACTTCCTCCCCCCCCCCAATGTGGCACTTGGCACTATTTGATTTTTTTCTTGTTTTCTGTCGTCCCCTCTCTGAAAGCTTCAAGAGAGTGGGGAGCTTAAGTCTTAACTTAAAATGCTGTATTCCCAACGTTAGAATAGTAGTGCCTGGCATGTAAGGCACTTATCTCAAGTTATCCGGAAAGTTTAGGGTTCTCTATATTTGAAAGATGGGATTAATATGTAGCTCATGAGATTATCAGGATCAAATATGAGATTATTTTATTTACTTTAAGTCACCTAGCACACTTCTTGGCACATGGTTGGTATTTAGATGTTTAGTTTACTATGATTTGTTGCTGATAACTGTTCTCGATTTGGTTTTTGGAAGGCAGGGACCACTTACATAGATATATTTCCTATAGTAATTAGCATTGTGCTTTGTATATAGACTTTAATTTTTTAAAAATTAGTTGAACTAATCAGTCTTTGATACTGACTTATTTATTGTGTGTTACATTTTGTGTATTATTTGAGTTATTGGTGTGGATACTTGAATATATTTATAGATTGTGAACAGGAATGTATATCCACTGGTCTAACAGCCTGTGTTCCCTGTTCTGTCAGTTTTTTATATCTAGTGTTTATTTTCTTTGAACTTCAGAATACCATGACGGAGTAAAGAGATCTGGCAGTTGGGTCTTCTCTGGATATATATGTATATGTATATGTATATATATGTATATGTATGCATATGTATATATATGTATATGTATATATGTGTATATATGTATATGTATATATGTATATGTATATATGTGTGTATATGTGTATATATGTATATGTATATATGTGTATATATATGTGTGTGTGTGTGTGTGTGTATATATATATATATATATATAAAAATTAGCCTTTTGGAATTGTTTAGGGAAGTGTTAGCTAAAATGAGCCTTGTACCACTTCTAGGAGTGAATCAGTAGTAATGACTTTCCAGGTCAGAATAGTTTTATAACAGTACTCCAGTTTAGAAGATTGCCATTTTTTTCTCTGGCCACTTGGGGTTTTGATATTTTAAAAACTAAACTTATATGTCCTTTAGAAATCCTTTGTTTTTGTACCCAATCTTGCTTGGCTTTTTGACTTTGCTACTTTTTTAGTGTTTCCCTTAATAGGTTCTGATTCCTCCTTCCTAGGCTGAACCTCAAATCTCTCCCCAGTTGGAGGGCCATGGATATTTTAGGAGATGCTATTCTTGATTCACCAGTTTAATGTTACCATTTCTTCTGTGTATGTCCAGTCTCGTTTTATTTTTAAAATTGGATCTTGGTAAGAGTTACAGATTTCCATTTAAACTTGTTCATGAATTCTTTGAGTGCTGACGTATATTAATCTTGTATTCCTTAGTTTCTGTTCGCCTGGTGCTTTTGACTATCCTTTGCACATACTTGATGTGAATATACATAAAGCTAAATTTTTCAGTATTGGTAACTTGAATATTTTCTGCAAAGTTTATTTACAGATTAATGATAAATTATTTTAGGAAGAATATTGACTTTCAGTAGATAAAAGTTTTATTGCTGACTGTTCTTTTATTTGAATGTAGATGTATCAAGATGCTTTTAGGCACAGAATTTAAAGTTACTATGATGGCTGTTAACGTGGATTTAAAAATCAGTTTCACATGAAACTAAATTGTGTGAAAGGAAGTACCAAAAGAGAATAAGTAGCACAGCATTAAACTCATATTTTAGATGTTATAAAGTAGAGCATTATGAAAATTAACTACAGATTACCTTTTTTTTTTTGAGACGGGGTCTTGCTGTGTTGCCAAGGCTAGAGTGCGGTAGCTAGTCACAGGTGCGATCACAGTGCATTGCAGCGTCAAACTCCTGGGCTCAAGTGATCCTTCTGCATCAGCCTCCCAAGTAGCTGGGACTACAGGCTTGTGCTACCTTGCCCCGCCACCAAGATGGCATTATGTTAGCTACCTTGGAATTTTCTGATGGAACGACATATCATATGTTTTTTAAGGCTCAAATTGCTAAAATTAGAATTCAAGTAGTTAAAAAGATGCTGTCAGTTTCATGATACGCTACTGCATTGTGGTTTACAAAAAAGTTGAATTTTAAGCTTTTACGGTTAAAAGTTTCCCATTTCCTGAATTAGTTTTTCCTTCCCTGAAATTGTAAGTGCGTTTATTAGAGTTTATGGCAGTGCCCATTATATGCATTGTAAATAATGGTTATTTAATTTAACATAAATCAAAATAATGGTTTTTTTTTGTCTTTGTTAGGAATTCGAATTTAGAGTTTAATTTCTCAGAGCATTCTCTCCAGGAAGAATTTTTACAGTATCTCAAAGACTTCACGATCCTGCATAAACCCAAGGTAAAAGAGCATTCATTTTTCACTTTTGACTTTTTTGAGGAAATGTCACTACTGAATTGATGATTCAGATGGAGTGATTAAAAATGATGTGGTCCGAAGCTTTGTTTTTTGTTTATTTTGGTGGCTTGTATGAAGTAAGTCAGATGTTAAGTTAGTTTTAGGAAAAAGGTTCTTTTTCTGTCTTCTTCCAGGTTGTGCTCCTGCTTTTTCTATTTCTATAAACACATCTACTAAAAGACTCAGGACATACAGGATAGAAAGACTGCTACTTAACCCATTTCCCTAATGTAAACAAGAGGAGATTCATAACTTGTTTCTCTCTACTGTAGTGTTTAGGTAATTCAAATTGATTGCTAATGTGTTAGATGTATTAAGTGAATTAAGTTTATCAACTCATTAAGTCCACTACAAGTCTGTGAAGTAGGTACTGTTATTTTCTTCGTTTTACAGTTGAGGAACAGGCTCAGAGAGCTTAAGGAATTTGAATTCATGTAGTTTAAATGCAGAGACCATGTTCTTAGCTTTTTCCCTGTTTTTGCAGTAGAGCAGAAGATATCAATCCATTTCTTTTGGACTGCTAATTATTTGATAGGCATGCTCTCTTTCCGTTAGTTTTTGAAGTTTCAGGTGTAGCTTAAAGCAAAACGCAAACCTTTAAAAATGAACTTGCTGCTTTAAAAAATGTCCAGGTTCTGGGGAATGCATTCATTTTATAGTTATTTATTAAATACCTGTTGTGCTCGTGTGCCACAAGCCCAACTACATCCTGGTGACTGAAAAAGCCTACAGAATTCTTGAATCCTTTAACAGAAATTACCATCCAAAAAGCCTCAAGAACAAAGAACAGAGATTCTGGAGATACAGCACAACACAGCATCTGTAGCTCTTAGTAAAATAGTGTTTTATTTACTGATTAGTACAATGAAAAAGGATGTTGTCTTATTGCTGGACTGGATCTCCAAAATCATTTGCAGCTCTGGTTTCTTTTTATAGTGTGTCTGATTATCTCAGAGTGGGATAAAAATAAATATCTTGAAGTAAATTCGATCAGAATGAATGTAAATTACCTATTTATATTCTTTTAAAAACTTTGGGAGGGACAGAATTTTGAAATCAGGTGCAAGAGAATGTCACAGTTCCCAGTGGCCGAGATTCCTTCCTTTACAGGCTGTAAATGTGGTTTTTGCCAATTTCACTATGTTGTCAAAACTACAGTTGCTAAACCAAATTTGTGTTCTACAAGGTGTCAGATCTCCTTTTGTTAATGCTAAGTTTATTTCTTATGTGTTGTGGAATTCTTACTCTGCCTTTTTGAACCCTGAACCTATGTTTTATTTCTGTCTTTATGTATTTCTTGCTTACTTGGGATTGAGAAGAAGAGTGAGAGAAGACAAAGGTGGTAGTCTATTAGAGGATAGTTATGTTTTATTTTGAAATAAGCATTTATCTCAAACATCTTGAATTTGTTATTTATATTGCTTGATGAGGAACTATCCAAGTATTACCATTACTTCTTCTATAACTGAACTCATCTTAGTACCTCCAAATACTATTTTATTATACCGAACAAAGTCTAGGTAGGTAAAATAAGTGCCTTCCAAAATACTTGGTTGTAGGAGATACTATTTAAGTATTATGGGAATTGCAAGCTGTTAGAAGTTTAGTAAGTTGATTTTTATTGAAATGAATACTTTTTGAGTAAGTTAGTGTAAATTTGGAAATAGTTCTATGCAGCAAAAACAAGCTTGAGAGGCTAAGATATAATCTCAATCATTGAAAAGTTGAAAATGTGACATTTGGGATATGCATGCAGTGATTTGCTATATATGTATGTTTTTTCAATTAGTAGATCCTATAAATCAAATAGTTCTGACAGTTACTGATTTCTGTACCCAATGAGGTCTAATTATATCATTGGATACCATGTAGTGTTTAGAAAAGTTAAACTACTGGTGCCCAAGTTTTTTTTCTTATAGTTCTAATAAATCTTTCTTGAAGTAATCCCTCCAATTCTTTATCTTTTATTCTTTTTAAATCTTCTTAACAGAAAGCTTCAGGGTGAACTAGGTATTGTCACATAAGTCCACTTTATTCTGGAGTCATGAGTACTGAGAGCAGAGCCATGGCTCCAGCTGTTCAGAAACTTAGTGTCCTGTATTGTTCTAGGATACTATCTAGTACCACTCCAGACAGGATTGTGTATATGGAGTGGTCAGCTCAGTCTCATTTTCAAGGCCATAAAGCACTATGATAACAGCCTGGTAGGTTTATTTTTTGTTAGTATTGTGACACTTTATTTTATTTCAGTTGCCTTATCTGTAGTATCTTTATTATTTATCTTTCTTACAGGAGGGGTGGGCATTTGTATTGGGCGTGGAATAACACATAACATGCTGCTGCAGTCTCATTGCTTTTTCTGGCTTCTGCAGCAGATTGAGGCTCATAAGTGGGGCAGTCTGTAAAAATCTTCAGTTGTGTCTTTAATCGACAGTACCTGTCATGCAGGTGAAAACAGTTTTAGTCAGGGATAATTGACTTGTCTTCTGAATACTGATTTGAAAAGGATGGTGAATAATAGCCTTTGAGAAACTTGCAAAAATCAAATTTTATCTGAAAATAAGTAACTAATAATGTAAAATTTTAAATATCATATTGTAATTCTAACCTTTTTTTGCCCTATCATTTGATTAGGAGAAAAGAAATGGGTCGCTCCAATTCTAGATCACATTCTTCAAGGTCAAAGTCTAGATCACAGTCTAGTTCTCGATCAAGATCAAGATCTCATTCTAGAAAGAAGCGATACAGGTGATTTAATGTGCTTTAAATTTTTTAAATAATTATATCAGTTAATACTTGTTGAATGAGTATCATAAACACAGTGCTAAACCCCAAAATGTATTTTATTCTCAAAGAACCCTGTGAAATGGATCTATTGTTATCCTTATTGTAAGCGAGAAAATGAGAATGTCCAGGTAACAAGCTCTAGTAAATGGCAGAGCTTGGATTGAAATGCAGTTAGTCTGACTCCAGGTCTCAAATTTTACTGTATAATATATGGTAGGTTTCTTTGTATTTGTCCACAGTGTTAAGAGATGAATTGGGTAATGCAAGAATTTGACAGTAAACAATCTTTGCATATTGTTTTATAGTTTCTCATTTCTGACTGTGAATCTTTGAATTCTAACAAAATAATTTTTTTGTTAAAGAAATTAACAACTCTGGTAATTTTTGTTAAAATGGTAATACATACTTAGCATAGAAAACAGAAACCAGAAGTTGAAAATACAAATGACCATAATACCATTAAGAATTAATAGTAGTTGATGCTCATTCTTTTTCCTCCGCCAGGCTTAACTTTATATTATGTATGTATTTAATTAATAGTATCTCACTGATAGTTTTTTGTAATCTTTTCCCCCATTTAACTATATATTATGCCATGCCATTAAATATTCTTTTACAACATCAATTTAAGTGCTTGCCTAGACGTACTACAATTTGCTAATATGTCCTAATGCGTGTGATATATATAACACACGCACGTGTGTGTGTGTGTGTGTGTGTGTGTGTGTTTTGTGCCTTCATTTGTAAGGTCTTTAAGGTATTCTCTCAGTATTTACCTTAGTGAGGCTTTTTGATTGGAAACCATAAACTTTTGTACAGATGAGTTTTTTAAAAAAGTGTATTTTTACCTTTACCGTTTATTTACATGTTATATTCAACCAGAGTATTTAGAATGGTAGCATGGAATACTTTATTTTTCTTGCATTGATATTTATTTCATTTTTAGTTCTAGGTCTCGTTCCAGAACATATTCAAGGTCTCGTAGTAGAGATCGTATGTATTCTAGAGATTATCGTCGCGATTACAGAAATAATAGAGGAATGAGACGACCTTATGGGTACAGAGGAAGGGGTAGAGGGTATTATCAAGGAGGAGGAGGTAGATATCATCGAGGTGGTTATAGACCTGTCTGGAATAGAAGGCACTCTAGGAGTCCTAGACGAGGTCGTTCACGTTCCAGGAGTCCAAAAAGAAGATCCGTTTCTTCTCAAAGATCCAGAAGCAGATCTCGCCGGTCATATAGATCTTCTAGGTCTCCAAGATCATCCTCTTCTCGTTCTTCATCCCCATATAGCAAATCTCCTGTTTCTAAAAGACGAGGGTCTCAGGAAAAACAAACCAAAAAAGCTGAAGGGGAACCCCAAGAAGAGAGTCCGTTGAAAAGTAAATCACAGGAGGAACCGAAAGATACATTTGAACATGATCCATCTGAGTCTATCGATGAATTTAATAAGTCATCAGCCACATCCGGTGATATTTGGCCTGGCCTTTCAGCTTATGATAATAGTCCTAGATCACCCCATAGTCCTTCACCTATTGCTACACCACCTAGTCAGAGTTCATCTTGCTCTGATGCTCCCATGCTCAGTACAGTTCACTCTGCAAAAAATACTCCTTCGCAGCATTCACATTCCATTCAGCATAGTCCTGAAAGGTCTGGGTCTGGTTCTGTTGGAAATGGATCTAGTCGATACAGTCCTTCTCAGAATAGTCCAATTCATCACATCCCTTCACGAAGAAGTCCTGCAAAGACAATCGCACCACAGAATGCTCCAAGAGATGAGTCTAGGGGCCGTTCCTCATTTTATCCTGATGGTGGAGATCAGGAAACTGCAAAGACTGGGAAGTTCTTAAAAAGGTAAAAACTAAAATACAGAATCTAGATTATAATATTGTTTTTGTTCTTTGAATTCTGTTTGGAATTATAAACGTAAAATTGTGATATGTATTTAACTAGTGGTTTTAACTCTTGACTTCCTTCATTTTAAGATAATTCCAAATTGTTTTTACTCTTATCTGGTGAACTTTGGAAGCTAAGTGTTTTAATAAAAATTAATTTATCCAGCTACTCAGGAGGCTGAGGCGGGAGGATCTCTTGAGCCCAGGAGTTCAAGGCTGTGGTGAGCTATGATTGCGCCTACTGCACTCCAGCCTGGGCGATAGAGCAAGACCCTGTCTCTTTAAAAAGAATAAAAAAAAACCTAATTTCTGTTCCTCCTCTTAATTTTACCATTTTCGGTCCAGAATTAAAAATACAGATGAGGAGAAGTTGAGTAGCTTAGAGCATAACTAAATGATATATGTTGCTAATAACTGTAAACCTTTTAGAAATTTCTTAAAAGCATTGAAGGCTTATTTTGTTCTTTTCACTATTAGAATGTGACCTACATAAATAATGCAGCTATATTGCATGTTCTTAGGTGGCATAAACAGTCTGGCTGTCAATATTTAATGATTTCAGCCTGACTATACAAAAGGTAATGGTATTTCTCACTGACTAATGACATTTGAAACAGATACATTGTTTAAATTCTGATTTCAAGTATTGCTGAAAGTTGCTAACAATGAAAATTGGTTGCTTCATGTATTGTGATTTGACTTAAAAGTGAGAAAATAGAGGAAACATGCTGTTTGTGGAATAGCACTGCACAATCTAGAATTTATGATTGAACTGATCATTAGTTTCTATGAAATAGTGCCAGAAATCATTGTTTTTCTAGAGCAAGTTTATATGAACTGTTCTGTGATTTTCATAAAGTATTAAATTACTGCAGTGGTATTTAAATCCGTTTGTGTGAACTTTTGTTTATATTAATAGATAATATTATCTGGAATTTTGGGGATAATTATCAATAGAATTCTAACAATGTATTATCTATTAGTGGTTCTTAGCTTCAAAAATTAAATTTAGGCAATCTCTAGAAGTTCGTGTTAGTACAGAATTGTGGATTGTGACTAAATAGGACAGGTTTTTGTGGTTGGCTTTGTGTTTTAAACTTCACAAGTCAAATGTAAATTTATTTTAAAAGTTAGTACATAAGTTCTATATGGATGCTTTCAATGATTTTTAAAAGTGGAATCTGAAAAAGCACTTTTCAATAGGGTTATTTTCTCTCTTGCTGGTCCTGAGGGATTGGGCAGCACATTTAAATATGGAAGCGATCTACAGTGAATGCAATCCAGAGTTACTATCCTCTTCTTTGCTTATTCGCAGGTTCACAGATGAAGAGTCTAGAGTATTCCTGCTTGATAGGGGTAATACCAGGGATAAAGAGGCTTCAAAAGAGAAAGGATCAGAGAAAGGGAGGGCAGAGGGAGAATGGGAAGATCAGGAAGCTCTAGATTACTTCAGTGATAAAGAGTCTGGAAAACAAAAGTTTAATGATTCAGAAGGGGATGACACAGAGGAGACAGAGGATTATAGACAGTTCAGGAAGTCAGTCCTCGCAGATCAGGGTAAAAGTTTTGCTACTGCATCTCACCGGAATACTGAGGAGGAAGGACTCAAGTACAAGTCCAAAGTTTCACTGAAAGGCAATAGAGAAAGTGATGGATTTAGAGAAGAAAAAAATTATAAACTTAAAGAGACTGGATATGTAGTGGAAAGGCCTAGCACTACAAAAGATAAGCACAAAGAAGAAGACAAAAATTCTGAAAGAATAACAGTAAAGAAAGAAACTCAGTCACCTGAGCAGGTAAAGTCTGAAAAGCTCAAAGACCTCTTTGATTACAGTCCCCCTCTACACAAGAATCTGGATGCACGAGAAAAGTCTACCTTCAGAGAGGAAAGCCCACTTAGGATCAAAATGATAGCGAGTGATTCTCACCGTCCTGAAGTCAAACTCAAAATGGCACCCGTTCCTCTTGATGATTCTAACAGGTAATTCCATATTGATGCCCAGTAAATAATCTGTGGGCAGTCAGTATTCCAGTTAATTATCTTAAACTTTCTGAACATACCATTTTTATATTTAAACCAATGGTATATTTTGTGTGTGTGTGTGTTATCAATATGTTCCAGACCTGCTTCCTTGACTAAAGACAGGCTGCTTGCTAGTACACTTGTCCATTCTGTCAAGAAGGAGCAAGAATTCCGATCCATCTTTGACCACATTAAGTTGCCACAGGCCAGCAAAAGCACTTCAGAGTCATTTATTCAACACATTGTGTCCTTGGTTCATCATGTTAAAGGTATGCTTAGTATGTTTAGTATCGTGAATTAAATTTCTCTTGCATGCAAATAAAAAAATGTGTAATTATGCTTAATAATTCATGTACCCCAGGGCTAGCAAATATACATCCAATATTATTAAAACTTGGAAAAGTAGTTTCATAGAAGAGAGTCCCTAGTCTTGCTAGCATTGAAACTTATGAAGATAGTTAATAAAAAGTAATTGAAATGCTGGAGAAACCATATGCTAAAAATCTGTATCATGGTAGAACATGATGTAGATTTGTTGAATGCTAAAAGTGTTTTTTAAGTATGTCATTGTAATGTACTTGAAGTGCAGAAGGCTTACAGATAGTCTTTCATTGCATGCCTATGGCTTGTGATAATCTTGGCATAGATTTATAACAAAGTCCGACAGTATTGTTATTGAATATTACTAAGAATTTCTTTTCAACTTTTAAAGAAATCTGAAATGGTGGAAAAACACTTTTTTTGCGCTTAATTTTTTATACATAAAAATCTTGATAAAACAAGAAAATTTATCAGGATTTTTAAACGAAAAAAGTTCAAGGAATTTGGAAGTATATTATATAAATACTGATTACGTGAATAGTGACTAATTAGGATAATGATGACATTTCTTTAGGTCCTAAAGATAAGGTTGTTTATTTCAACTAAAGTAATGATTTTTTGTTTTTAATTTTTACCAGTATGTAATTATAGTTGCAAAGTTACTAATAATTTTCAAAGATTTTCAAGTATGTCTTTTGGGCAGTTAGGTTAAGTTTTGTTTTTGTTGTTTTGTTTCTGTGTTTAAAAAGCAACTTACTATGAGACATGTTCTTTCTCAGGAACTTCAAAGACTGTTGGCCTTTAAAATTAATCCCCTCCCCGCTTTTAAAAAATCTGTCGTTTGACATGAGAACAGCTCACTGTAATAGATGAAACTTGTCTCTAGCAGTTCTTTATGCAGTTGATACATCAGAACAGTGAATAGTTAGATGAATTTCTTTTGGGCTGTAATCATTTAAACACGGTAACAAGACAGTTTTGCTATTTGGCTCTGAGTAGGTTTGTGAACCAGTTTATGACCATATTACTGTGGTACATAAAATATGAAACATTCTTTTTTTTAATTTTTTAATCTTTTTTGGCCTAGCTCCACATTTTACAATTTATTACTGAATTTTGAGATCAGGTTTTGATAAATTTTTTCCTTTTTTCTTTTTTTTTTTAAAGAACTGTAGTGATGTTTCATAATTGGTATTGTGCAACCGATCTGAACAGCTCTTACTTTATATAGAGCTGAAAATGCCCAGTGATGTTTTCTTTTTCATTGTAACTAGGTCCTGGAATATGTTTTGAAATGGCAAAATCCATGTTTCAAAGTAAAATAGCTGTTGAAAGATACAGGCAAAGTTGAATCTTCTGTCTTCCTGGCAAAAATGGCATAAAAACTGAGTTGCTAGCTCAAATTCCTGGGTTTCATGGAATTATGATTGAGGCACTACCCTTGTAGTGGCCGTTTCAAGTTTTAATGATTGGTTATGAGACATGTGCTGGATATTGGGCGGTAAGTTGACAACAGATGTATGTTGACCTGTTAAGCAGATAGCTTGCTTCATAATGTGACATTTCATAGCTCATGACTTTATACGTCTTTCTATTTTACATTTACAACATATCTTGAACTGGTTTTAAAAATAATCAGTATTGATATTACTAGTTTGAAAATTGTTTAAAGAGAGACAAAACAGCAATATCAAATTTGCTGTTGGGTTTGCCAAGATGCCAGATTTTTGGAGTAATTATTGAATGTTAATTGATTTAAAAATATTTTTCCAATTTGAGTGATAATATTCAGTGTTTTTATAAATCCATTTTTGTTGATATGGCAGCATATAGTCACTGATGAAATATTAATAGTTGACCCAAACAAGCTTTTTAGTTAACTCCATATTTTCCTGTTTTTTGTTTTCTGCAAATGATTACTTGAAGTAATGTCATTGGTTCATATTGGCAAGGTATTAGAGCATCCATAGATTATGTTCCTTTTTGTTCTGAGGAAGTAGTGTATTAATGAAGTGGAATTAGAGACTCTTGGTTTAATCTATTAATTGCTCTTGGATTAGATGTAGTATTGACAGGGACCTGTGAGCAACTTTCGAAACACTTTCCTGTTGAGGTACAAGAAATTGAAAGGGTAGGAGTTCCTTTTGTAACACTTGATTCTCTCTTGCTAGGTTTCTTATTTTTATTTTCTTTTCACCTGCTACATGCCCTTCTGTCACAAACAAATCTCTCTTAAAGTAAAGTTAACTAATTGGACAGTATTTCTTCTAAATCAACAGAGCAATACTTCAAGTCAGCTGCAATGACCCTAAACGAGCGGTTCACTTCGTATCAGAAAGCCACTGAAGAACATAGTACTCGGCAAAAGAGCCCTGAAATACACAGGTATGTATCCTGCTGAATTGGCATATAAAAACGTTTTGATAGGAAGACACTGTTAAAACAAGATTGTATTGGAAGTTCGTTTTTGTCATTGATACAAGTATTATTCCTCATTTATACTTTAAATAAATATATTTCAAAGTCTTGAAAATTCTATAATTCTTGATTTTCAGCTTAGTTGGAACTGGTTGTTAGAACTTGAAATATTAACTCTTATTACTTTGCAGTATGGAATTAAATAGTTATCAGTTAGTTTGGTTTTTGGGAGGGGCAGTGGAGGCCTAGAGTTACCTTCGAATTTCTAGTGAAATAAATGTGACATAAATGTTTGGTGAGAGAGAGAGAATGAAAGCATGAGCATTGAAGTCAGATAGTTGTGTTGAAATCCTGACTTTGTCTCTTCGTTGCATTGTGATGAACAACTTAATCTCTGGACGTCAATTTTTTCATATACGAAATGTGGATAATCATGCCAGTTTTGCAGGGTGGCAGTGACAGTGATATTGGCTATGAAGTATCTGACTCGGTACTTTGTACACAGTTGGTGTGATTTTGGTGATGACTGCTAAAGAAGCACTGGGTAGTTGCAGCCAATACTAACTTAGAAAGGAAAGGCACAGAATAAAACTAAAGGGGCACTGAATATCTAAAAATACTGAAGACAGGAGCAAATAATCCTATTCATGTGTGTTTGTTGATGCTTAAAATCATATCCAGTTTAATCGAAACACATTTTTTCTATTTTTGATGGCTAAAATAAGTTTGATGTTTTAAAGGCCAGACTTCACTTCTATATAAAAATATCTGGTTGGAGCATTTTAATTCATTCTTCATGGATATTTTTCCTTAATTGTGTATTATAAACTAAATTAATAGTCTTGATAGGCTAAATTAGTTGATTGGGAGAGAAATAACTGTCTTAGGAAAATGGATAATCGTGTGGATGTTTTTAACCAAAAAGTTAATAATATGACTAAAAATATATTTTATTTTACATTAAGGAGAATTGACATCTCACCAAGTACCCTGAGGAAGCATACCCGTTTAGCAGGGGAAGAGAGAGTTTTTAAAGAAGAAAATCAAAAGGTATGTTTTTGAATGTAATTTTTTTCATGTTAAGTTGAGCTTAGTTAATGATATTGTACCAAATATAGTTTCTCAAGGCAAAATGTCTATAGATATCTTCTACTTTTAATTCATAACTATATTATGGTAGTGTACATACTGTTCCTTCCTGGAAGAAATTAAGGTGACACTATACTAAGTGTCTTAAATTTAAACCAAGAGTGTTTTTTCAAAACACTAATGAAAGGAAAAAAAATAGTCCTAAGAAAAGTGTAAAGAATCAGTGGGTAGACAAAGGGAAATTATAAAATCAAAGATACAAATTAGAATTTTGAGATGAGATTCATTAGCCAGAGTAAATATTTCTCGATTTGTGTGTCTAAATTAATATCTCCAGGTTCTTCACAGATAACAAGAAGTAATCCCCATGCTACTGAGCATTTTTGATGTGGATTAAGAAATAAGCATTCTAAGAACTGGTTTACAAATGAACGTTTGGAACAAAGACTTGTCACTCTTGGAATGTTTGGGGATTGGGGGAATATCTTTTAAACATGAGAGAGGAGCCTGTGAAAGATATTGAGGGGTCTTGGTGAGAATGGAATTCAGTGGTTAAGGGGTCTCCAATATACTCTTGACAATTCAAAATGACCTTTGCCAGGTAGACTAATCTATATCAGGCCATAAAATGTCTAGTAGTAGAAATGTGGGGAAAGGCAGAAAGGGAGCAACTGTTTTGAAGAGATTAGGGACTTGGAAAAGTACTGCTTGGTTCCCATTCTGGCTGTCACTAAGTACTATCTACATGATATTTGGAAAATAACCTCTTGAACCTTGCTTTTCTAATTAGAAAAATGAGAATGCATCTGTTTTGCAGAGTTGTTGAATAATTGGGTTATTTTGAAAATAGGCACGTTTGTTACTAGAAGCTGTTATGGACAGTGGTAGTATACAAGTTTAATAGGGCATGCTATTAACTTACTAGATGTGGAATCTAGAGCTTACAAACAAGGTTTTTTTTTTTTTGTTTGTTTTTGTTTTTGTTTTGCATGGGGCATATTGATCTTGAAAGAACAGATTCTGAGAAGTGAATACTTCTTTTGGTTTTTAACTTAAATAATATCTTGGGTTCAAAGTCATTAATTTAGTTTTCCCAACAGTTTAGTCTGTCCTCGTGCTCTGACAGTGAGTATCTTCTCTCCTCATTACATAGACCAGATTTTGATCCAGAGAAGAAAAAGTAGAGATAATTGATGAATAGACAAGAGGATATGCCATTGGTTTTTATCCTCCTGTCTGGATGAATAACATGTTAATATGTAATTATGTATATATCGTTTGTAATTTACAAAGTAGTTTCACTTACATTATCTTGTTACTTGTGGACTTGGTAATACCTAGGTGAATAGGAAGGTTTTTTTGCTCTTGATTAGATTTTTTTCTTTGTGACTCTGGGAGCAAATAGGTGAGTAGTTAATATCATTTGGAGATACATACTTTCAGTTTTATGAATGCTTATGAATATTATAGCCAGACTTCCCAGAGTAAATACTACTTATTGTTGAATACTAGCAAGGATGTCCACATTGCTTAGCATCTTACTGATGTATAATTTCTCTTCATTCCTAGATGCCTCTTTCCATCTTCCTAAATTATATAGTATTTGAAAAAGCAATGGAACAAGAAGGAGGTGAATTGTGACCCAGTTAAACTAATGTCCGTTGCAATACCTGAATTGAGAAAGGGCAGTATATGGCCCAAGATACTGAGTACAGGATTGCGAATATCTTTCTGGCTTTGTTTCTACCCTTGTTCAACCAATTGGTTTCATTAATAATATTTTACGTGCATGTTATGGAAATTATAGAATTCTTACTTTTGAAGTTTTGTTTTTTTTTATTGGGTTGGTCAGATTATTTGGGAAGAGCTTGATCATAATGAGGCTTAAGTAATGAGAACCATTATGTTAGGATCTCTTTTATTTAGGTAGAAGGCTACATCACAACTACAGATTATAACATCTGTCATTGTTCAACTGTTGAAAACAGCATTTGGAAGGATGAGGGATAATAATAAGGATGTGCTGAGTGGAAAAAATATTTGCATCATTTACTGTACAAAAATTTATTATAGATTGTTTTGGATAAAAACCTGCAAAATTCTCAAGATAATTA
Organism: Gorilla gorilla gorilla; assembly: GCF_029281585.2. Taxonomy (NCBI): domain Eukaryota; kingdom Metazoa; phylum Chordata; class Mammalia; order Primates; family Hominidae; genus Gorilla; species Gorilla gorilla. The sequence goes on along the minus strand of NC_073229.2, from coordinate 160,466,445 downwards.
GCTTTTAATAATTTCCCCAGTCCCACTGCACTTTGTATACACAAATGTTTAGTAAAAATAGTCAAGTACATTTTTTAACAAAAACTAAGTGATAGTATCTTACATGATTCATTATTTTCTGATACTAAAATGCCAGTTTAGAAGCTGGCATAAAATTTAACTCTATAATATGTGTATATATATTTTTTCTATTTCTCCCCTGAAATCTGTATTTTATATCTGTCTTTTATAGGGAGATAAAAAATTAAGGTGTGACTCTGCTGACCTTCGGCATGACATTGATCGCCGTAGAAAAGAAAGAAGTAAAGAACGGGGAGATTCCAAGGGCTCCAGGGAATCCAGTGGATCAAGAAAGCAGGAAAAAACTCCAAAAGATTACAAGGAATACAAATCTTACAAAGATGACAGGTAATTGTTCAAACTGACTAAGATAGGTTTTAGCTTCTAATTAGCCTTTAATAATTGTCAGCTTAATTGCTTTCAATTTTGACTGTGTAATCGAATGTTTAAATTTAAACAATTAAAATTATTTGTTTTACAGCAAAAATGTATTTGTCTTTTACACGGCTTATGGTGGATGAGGACAAAAACTTTGGAATAGCAAGCTAACACTGAAAAAAAAAATGACAAATTAATGTGTCCTATTATCCAGGCTACATCAGGAGGTTGGACTTCAATGCAGTGCATTTCTAGAAACAGTTTGTGTAAGAACTTTGGTTCGTTATGCTTGATTCCGCACTTTTTCAACTCATAACACCCAGAGTACAAGAATTTTAAACTGATATCTAGTGGTTTAACATGGGAGAGATGGGGGGGAGGAAGGACTAGAAATAGCAATGTGTATTAGTCTTTCAAAATAATATTTCCTTGGAAACTGTTAGCAGTGGTAAGAGTTAACCACAGGTATGACCTTTTCGGGTGTTGCATTAAATCATGTAAATTTGATCATCATAGAGTCAAATAGGAACACAAAGTATTATAGATAATCTTTTTCCTTGCTATTCATTAGGTAAATGGTGGATTTTGTTTGTGTTATTAAATTTATGGCTGTTATTTGTAATGTCGTATGCTTTTTATTTGCTATAATGGTACTATAGCCCAAACTATATCAACTATTTTCACCCAGGGTGTACAAACTGCAGTCATTTTGAAACTTGGCCTTAAGAACATCCTTACTTTTTCCTACTCTTCTCTTCGTTTCATTAAAGTAATAAAAGATATGTTAATTTAAAAATACTAAAGAACTGAACCTTATTCTTGACCTTTACAGACTACTATTTTCTAACTGGCAGGCCCTAGCATGTTTTTCATTATTGATGTAAAACACATATTGAAGGAGAATGGAAACAGACTGTGTCAAAGTTTAACACCCAGTTATTTTATTTACATAATTTTATTAGGGGATAGTGTTGTTGACTTGAAAAATATCTCTTCTGTTGTAAGATTCAGCAGGGTCTTTATCTTTTTAAAAGTAGCACATTTTTTGTTTTCTTTATTTTGCAGTAAACATAAAAGAGAGCAAGATCATTCTCGATCTTCATCCTCTTCAGCATCACCTTCTTCTCCCAGTTCTCGAGAAGAAAAGGAGAGTAAGAAGGAAAGAGAAGAAGAATTTAAAACTCACCATGAAATGAAAGAATACTCAGGCTTTGCAGGAGTTAGCCGACCACGAGGAACCTTTGTAAGTGAAAAAATTATCTTTGATTGTTTGGTAGGAGTTTATCTTAGAGTACTGTACATAAGGAAGGTCATATACATGATTTAGAGATTGTTATGTGTGTCATTATTCCTAAAGTCAGAGGTAGTATTGAAACATGAAGTGGTGTTTGAAGTGCTGTCTTCATTTAGAAATGCCATTTTGGGATCTAGAAGCATCTGTATAAACTAGGTACTTTTCTTGACTTCGAGATCAATAACTGTACCTAGTCCTTAAAGACCAAGAGTCAAGGAAAGTTACTGATTGGTAATAACATTTCTTTAATCACTTAGTTTTTGAAAAGGTACCTTAACGCCTTAATAAAACCCCTGTATGTTCATCTCTGTATTACAGTTACATTCATTTTGCCTGCTTTCTTCAAATCCTTGCTTATATGGGTATCAATCATAGAAATCATATAAATATTTCACATAGCATATACATTATCCCCATGTTTCCGTAAGTCGTTATAATTATTAATATAATGACTTCATGGTAGTGCATCTTCTTGCCTCTTTAATTTCGAGATTCACACTCCTACCTTGAGCGAGTATCTAGTTGGGTTTTGGTGGAGTTCATTTATTAGATAATTTGGGAAAGAGAAGAGCTTTGCTTATATGGTGATAGGTATGGCTGAATACTTGGGGCTTCTATGATAATTCAAAGAAATTAGACAACTTTTGACTAGTAAAAAGGAAAAACAATTTGATTATTTAAAAATATTAGTTCAGTTGATGAAAGTACAGTATTCCAACACTTAGGTTGATCATTTCTTAACCTACTCAACTTTTAGTTGGCAGAAATTTTTTGCCTGTGATATAAAATGGCCATCCTTTTCATCCTCAATGGCCATGAGATTTAGATAGGAAATTAGGGCATATGTTTTTTGTTACTGCAGTAAAATTAGAATTTGCATGTAACTAAATACCTTTTGATTGCATCACTAAACAACTTTGTTAATGTTAATCAGTTTCGAATTAGAGGCAGAGGAAGAGCCAGAGGAGTTTTTGCTGGGACAAATACTGGTCCAAACAACTCAAATACTACTTTTCAAAAGAGACCGAAGGAAGAGGAATGGGATCCAGAATATACCCCAAAGAGCAAGAAGTACTTCTTGGTGGGTGTTAGACATCTGTGTTTATTTGGTTTGCATTAATTTTCGAAGCATACTAGGTGAATAAATTTGAGTACAGATAACCACTACTATAAGAAGATTCACCGTTATGTGGGAAACCTTTTTTAAAATAATTACCCAGATGATTTGAAATTTTGAAAAATGTGGGTCCCTTTAGTCCTGTTCATACTTTCTTGATATTAAACATAGGCTGATCAGGGTAAGCGAAAAATATACTTGATTTGTTACCCACATTCAGAGAAAAACATTATGTCATAGTTGAGCTTAATGTTTGTTTTATATCTGTCTATAAGACAGTGACAGTTGTAGAAACTTCACATTAAGATGTACCTTCCATTATCATAGCTATTTGTTTAAATGAAAAGGAGAAGAATTTTTTCAAAGTACGTGTAATTAAGAATTTTAGGGAGGCTGTCAACTTTCATTGGAGAAAAAAGATGATGAAAAATTACATTACAGAAAAGTTGCTGCTAGATACACTAATTTGGTGCTTCCTGTGGTAGAGGTGCTTTTCCCTCTGAAATAGTTTTTCAAGGATGAAGCTAGAGGTGGTAGGTCCTGAAGGAATCTCTAGAAAAGGATGGGCATTTTCTGCTGTTTGGCATGGGGAAAAGGGTCCCTCCTGCATTATAGAGGTGGACAAGAATATACCGAAACTATTACCAGAAGTATTCATTTTTTTGTCATGGCTGTTCAGAGAATTTATGCTTCAGAGACTAGTTCTGAAAACTAGTTGCTTCCATGGAGGAAGATTGTATTGGACTTGAGGAATTGTTGACTTTTTCAGTTGGCTTTTTATGAGTATATTTGAATAAACCTGAATGTCCATGACATACCTACTTAGAGGTTATAGCTATAGTTTGAAGTGGATCTCTATTTTGTCTGGAAAAACAATATATATGTTTCAAAAATATATTTCCATTTGCCTCTTTTTTGGCATGTTAATGACCAAGAACCAAAAAAACAAGTTATAGAGTGCGTTATGCATAATGTTCTCTCAGTTTATGCTTCTTGAGTGTCTTGAATTGACATTCTGGAAAGTAAAAGGCATTTGATGTATAGAAAAATTTGAAAGATCCATCTACTTGGTTCAAGAATTTATGTATTAACAGACTCATGTTTATGCTAGGTACTAAGGATGGAAAGACAAGTAGGATGTGATTCTAATTTTTGACTTAGAGACTACTAGTAGTAGAGAAACAAACATTCTAAATATATATGGTGGCTTTTCACTTTTCCCAAAGAAGAAATAGGTGGATTTTTGCAAAGGAGACAGTGATTAGGAGAGACTTTTGTAGAGGAACTTGACCTTAATCTTGAGGTTAAGAGGTAGGCAAGTGTACTGCACATAGCAGAAGGAGTGAAACAGCATGGTATAGATAACTCTAGTACTCAGATGGCTAGATGGTTGGTATAAGTGTGGGAAAATTGAGTACAAGGAGTCAGTGTGAAAGGTCTTAATACTTTTAAGAAAATAGTTTTAAGCAGAGTTTACAAAAATCATGGGTGTTAAAAGTTAAGCAATTTGAGAGAATATAGTGTCTGAACTAAGGTGCTAGATTTGAGAAAGTAACATTTATGGGGAGTTGAATTCAGGGAGTTGGTAGTGAGAGGAAGGAATCTAAATCTGTAGGAAAGAAGCTCCTTTCAAAAGATTAAGTTCTGTTCTGAACAGGCTGAATTTGAAGTGCCTGGGAGAAATGGAGCTGTCCAGTGGATAGTTGGTAATTCAAATTTAGAGAAACAAAAAAATCTAAGTGCTCTAATTTTATAGGTCACCATTAAAGCTGTGTTAAGATCACAGAAGAGACGAGATAAAGACCAACATTTCAAAGGTGGGGTGAAAAGTGAGAGAGAGTAAAAATGCCAGAGAAGTAGACCAGGTATGATAGATAGGTCAGAAGGTTAAGAGGGAATGAGAGGTGAACAAGTAGATAGTAATTGTTTAACACTTTTAACAATTTACAAATATAAAATTTAGGCCGTTTTTCTATGGCATTCTCTTGAGTCTGCTAACCCTTAACAAGTACATGCTCATTTTGGGTTGGCGTTTACTTAGGCAGTAGTTCCATTAAGAACTGTCTTATTTTAAGAATTTAGCCACTTACAAGTAGCAGTAATATTTTTACATGTTGCTTTTCTGGGTTATATTTAAAAATCTCGGTCTCTGTATAAAACATAAACATTGATTTGCCACAGACTGATGATGCTCACTAGAATATCAAGCAGAATTACACACTTTTTCCTTATAAATCAGTTCCCAAAGTTAATTATTTTGGTTTTTACTTATGAGCCATTGAAATGGCAACTTTGGTTTTCACATGAATAGTTAAATTTAAAAGATTTTGTATCTTATATGTAAAGGAATGTTGAGGGAAAAGAAGGAAAAATACGATTCAGAAGAAAAGTCTAGAACTAGACATTCATTCCCTTAGGTTCTTTCAGAACAAGTGACCAGTTTAAGAGAGTTTGCATATTTTGATGAAACATTAATACTTAGTAACTAACAGGCCAGGCACGGTGGCTCATGCCTGTAATCCCAGCACTTTGGGAGGCCAAGACAGGCGGATCATGAGGTCAGGAGTTCAAGAACAGCCTGGTCAACATGTTGAAACCCTGTCTCTACAAAAAATACGAAAATTAGCTGAGCGTGGTGGTGCGTGCCTGTAGTCCCAGCTACTCGGGAGGCTGAGGCAGGAGAATCGCTTGAACCCAAGTGGTGGAGGTTGCAGTGAGCCAAGGTTGCACCATTATACTCCAGCCTGTGTGACAGAGTGAGAATCTGTCTCAAACAAACAAAAAAGCTTAGTAATAATAGATAACATTTATTAAGCATCATGTACTATGCTAGGTGCTGTTCTGAGTGTTCTGTATGTATGAATACTTAAACAAGCCTTTTGAGTTGGGGCCATTCTATTTTTGTGGATGGAAAAAACTGAGGTACAGAGGTGGAGCAGCTTAACCAGAGTTATGTGGCTAGTAGCAATGGAGTCAGGACTTATGCATTGGGCTCCAGAGTCAGGGTTCTGAAAGTCTTGTACTATTTGTTGTCCAATACTGAGTTATAGTAATCTTTGTTGCATTCTTTTTGAATTTTCCTATCTCTAAGCTTTGTTTAATGCAAAGGTGTGGTAATGTTTTCAATAATAAAAATTCCAGGAAACATACTAGTTTTAGTTAGAACCTGAAATTCTATGGAGGGGTGAGTGTGAAGAGTTGGAGCAAGTGGGAAAGTACTGAAGTAGGCAGGTTCTCAGTGTTGAGTTGCTGTCTTCAAAGGAAGAGAAAATCGCTGGTGGGGAAGGGGGTTCAGGATTGGAGTTTTGGTTATTATTCCTTTGAAACGTGATGCTTGTATGGAGAAAAGATGATTCAGAAGGTCTTGGTTCTAATACAGACTCCTTTGTTAACATGTTCTTAGCTGTGTGTAAATATCTAACTTCTGGCCCTTTTTAATCTGAGATAATTAAAAATTAAACATTTTAATAATGAGATTGAAATCTTCGATATAAAACTTGAGTATTAAGAATATGTTTAGCATCAAAAATCTCAAGTAAGTAGCTGCCAGGATGCCCTACGAAAGGCACAGTTTAATTGTTTAGGTGCTGTTGTGTTTACCAAGTTTCAGATGATTGTATATTAAAAGCAATGGCTAGTTTAACCCTAGTGTCTAGCTTTGCTCTTGGCTTTTCTATTTCTGCTAACTCTTAGCTACCTGGTGTGGTAATCATATACTGCCACCAAGATATCTGGGAAATGTGTTTTATGGGTGATGGTCACAAGGGGTAGAAGAGAAAGGGCTAGCTCTGTGACCTTGGGCAAGTTACTTAATTTCTCTGTGCCTCAGTTTATTTCTAAAATGAGGGCAGTAATAGTATCTTAGAGGGTTGTTGTGAGGATTAGATGAATAAATACATGTGAAGTGTTCAGAACAGGGCCAGATCCATATTACACACTATAGAAACATCATTTTTGCCACCGTTTATTGAGTGCTTGCTTGTCAGACACTGGGCCAGGCACTTCCTACTGATCTGTGTTCCCTCAAGGCACACATTATTAAAATGAAGTGAATTCTAGAGAGGTTGCCCAAAGTCACACAGTTTCTGATAAGATTTAAACCCATGCTTCTACTCCAAAACCTCTTCCCAGAATCCATGGTGTATTGTGTAAAAATCATAAAAAAACACAGCCTCTGGAGTTGGGTATGTTAATGTGATAAGGGAGCATGAAATTATGTGGTGGAGTGGGCATTATTTTTATTGGCAGACTATTTTAAAGTAGTTTATTTTGGGTTTGTAATAAACTCTGCTGTATTTAAATTTACACTTTTGATAGTTCCAAAATTCATTCATTATAGAGTCATGTACACCTCTACCTAGTAATCTTTCAGTGGTTTGGTAAAAATAGATTATTAGCAGTTGGTAAGTTCTCTTTCATATGGTCTGTTAGTTACCCATATAATTGAACTTTTCAAGTCATGAAGGGGGTTAATCAGTTAAATGAATATATCCAAAGGCACAGTCTTATGTTTTGGAAAAAAAAATACTCATATGCCACATTACGTGAAAAAAAGTTTTAGTGGCTTTTGGATGGTTGCTCACTACTGGTACTCTATAGATTACACAACATTTTGTTTGCATTATACCCCTTTTCTAATAAAGGGGCATTTTGCTTTATTTCCCATTTTTGTGGGTGACAAAGTTAATAAGTTAGCTGTTAATTAAATTACATACAGGACTCCCTTGGCCTTTTGTATGAATATAATACCCATCTCTACTCATCTACAAAGTCAAGTACTTTTCAGTTTTGCAGATTGTTTTGCTTAATAGAACAATTTCATAATTTGGGGATCATCTGTATTTGAATACAATTAATGATTAAAGCTGGAATATGATAACTGCAGTACTTTAGATTGATGAAGAAGAACTGAGTGAGGTGTTAATTCTAGGGACCATGTCATGATTTACCATTGAAATTCTCTAGCCCAGAACATCGATATGTACTATACATTGATCTAGATTTCAATCTCAGTAGATTTAAAATCTACTTTTATATGTAAAGTATAAAATTCATACCACCAGTTTCATTTCAGTGAACGTTATAATATTGTAATGATATTTTTATGACTTTCTGCTGCATCTTTATGACTAAGGTAATTTTGGGAAAAACTTAATTTTATCTCATTGCATTTGGTGTAATAATAAGTGGACTTGGATTGACATAATATAAAAACAAAACTCAGGATTCTAAAAATCAGTGGTAATTTAGCAGTTGAGATCTTCCAAATGATTGTCTGGGTAACCTTCAGTGCTTGGGTTGCTAAGTAGTAAGATGTGGTTATTCTCTTGATGATGGAATATATTTTTGTTGAAAAATGCAGTTTTACTGGTTTTGTTTTATTGTGTTTTAGAATATTACCAATCTCATATACCCAATCTTCAGAAGATTAATACTGTGATTTATGATTGGAGAAATGATCATCTTTACAAGAAACATTTCATTGACAATTGTTTTTAACCTTTCTGTAGCATGACGACAGAGATGATGGTGTGGATTATTGGGCCAAAAGAGGAAGAGGTCGTGGTACTTTTCAACGTGGCAGAGGGCGCTTTAACTTCAAAAAATCAGGTAGCAGTCCTAAATGGACTCATGACAAATACCAAGGGGATGGGATTGTTGAAGATGAAGAAGAGACCATGGAAAATAATGAAGAAAAGAAGGACAGACGCAAGGAAGAAAAGGTATAAAATTTCAACTTGTGATTCTGACAGATTTTTTTTGATATAGGTTTGGTGGGTGAATTAGTTAATTATTTCATTTTTAGGAACAATTATTAATATGGTTCCTTTTCACTCTCCGCATCTTTTGTTAATCTTTAATTTTTTCTCTCTCTTTTAGGAATAATAAATACGAAGTAAGATTACAACAGAGCAGAACTTGCACCCACCATTTTTTTTTTTACCTGATTTTTGTTTTCAAATAAGAATGTAAGCATTTTACTTAAATTTTACTGTTTGCAAGTAGTCTATAGAAATTTTGTTTTAAGTCTTCAAATATCTTGAGAAATAGTGGACTGTATGTTGAAAATTGTACTGAAATAAAGTAGAAAATTGTTACGTACCATATTTGTAACTATCAACTTTTAAAACTTTTAATGTTTTTGTTACATGCATTGTAATTCTGCTTTGTCTATAAGATATGGTCAAGTACAGCTCTGTGAAAGTTCTGATTCTCTTCCTTCCCTGTTTGTCAATGTTTTATTCTGAAGTAAACGTTAGCTCTACATATAAATCCTGGAACAGAAATTGTTTATAGAGACTACACTAATTATTTTAACTGTATACATCTGTTTAATTTGAACACACTACATTGTAGGGTGACTAATTTTTGAAGTATACCACAGACAAAAAGTTGTTACTTTGGTAAACTAAGCTAGTTTAACACTTGAGCAAATGCTTAAGAAGGAATTAAAAAAAAAAAAAAAAGCTTTGCCAATAGCTAAAAAGTACAAGCTATTAAAAATCAGATTGAAAAGTTTTGAGAAAATGTTATTTTTACTGAAAGCAAGCAGTGGCCTATAAAGAACATTCTTAGGAGCCTTTTCTATTTGCGTTCAAAACTGAGTGTTCTCTTTCTATTCCTATTTGATAGTTTGAGTCATGGTCTTAGATATTAGCTATTTGTGAGAGGAAACTGGTTTGTAACAATACTGCAAATAGAAACCCCATTTCTACTGAACATCCTAGTTTTAAACAGAAGAAAAACTAATCCTGGGGTTGGTATGTAGGAGGTTTATCCTGCAGAATAAGTTGATACATTAGTACCTGATTTCGTATCTTACATATTTATTTGAGCTGAACATTAGTTTGTAGTGTAACTATTAGTAAAATAGAGAAACACAGCATACTGTTCATTAATAGTATTTTAAAAAAATTGTTTTTCAAATGTCACCAATAAAAGTTTTGGCAGGAAGCTTGTTGCCGCATTGATCTAACTCCCCCCCCCCCCCCCCATTTCAGTTGCAGTTTGTAGAATGGCTTTTTCTTTTTCCTCTTAAGAGTTCTATTCTTCAGGTAGATAATTTTTCAAATGTGAATTATCTTTTGTGTCTATATTGATAGCTCTTAAAGGAGTGAAAATCTAAAATAGTAAATTTCAATGTTAAGTCTGTCTGCTTTATGGGCATATATAAAAGTAGACACGTTTCATTTGTTAATTTAGTTGTGTGTGTGTTAAAAGGAGCTAATGCTTATTCTGTTAATGTAAACTTTTGAAGATCTTAAGTGTATTGCTCTTTCATCTTAAACACTTTCGAGGATTTGCAATGCGTCTAGCACCTAGATTACAGCCAGGAACATTGGTTAAGAACTGTTGGAAACAAAACTAAAAGCAAACTCATCATATGTGATGTTTATGGCCCTCAGATCCTTAGTATTGTGTGATTTTCCCCCGTTAACATGTCTTTCTGAAATTGTCTATTAAAGCAGAGGAAATACCTGCCAAAGGAAGTATGTATTGCATTAATCAGGACATAACTAATATTCTCCTGTTCAGAATAATACTTATTTACGTGTGAAAGCAACATGGATGTGATTCCCAACACAGAATTTTCATGACCCTTTTATTGTATACAAATAAATACCATAACAGTTACTTGGTTAGACATCAAATCTGTGTGCATGACTATGTGCTTATCCACTTAAGACAATAGGTAAAAGGGGATCTGAGAAATTATGTAGTAGGGAGTGGGAATAAAGCTACTTAATTCCTGTGGGCAGGTTATATTTTAAGTTCAAATGCATTGCTTTAACCTTTGGTTACTTTTATTCTGTTAAACAAAATTGAGGAAAGAGTATTATACCAGAGTGTAGTAGGCTGGGGTGATTGTAAGAACTCTGTAATAGAATGTCATTGTGGATGTTACCCTTTTCAGATCCAAGCATATAAAAAGTAGCCTGTATATTTTTTTAGAACACATCTTAACTCCACGCTTTACGATATTATAAAAATTGAATGGTTCCTCTTGGTAAGGATATTTGCTTACAAGTGCTAGGAAATAACTCATTGATACCTGTGTTAACATACTTTGTTTTGCCTAGAGAGGGGCAATAAAAATGAACCAAAGGATATTTCCAGAAAGGATTAAGAAAGCTGTTTAAGAAGGCCATGACTCTTTAGGTGTGTATGTGTACCTTTCAGTATCCTAGGAATTTTTATACTAAAAGCAAAATGTTTTTTCCAGTTACAGTCTTCTTCAAGGAATTACTATTGTTCCTTTTGTCACAGGTAAAATCAGTGTTGGGAATTATAATTTGAGAAAAATATTACCCAGTAACATTGAATGTAGATGGCTAAACGATTCTTACTCAGTGTGATGTATAATGATGCAACAGGGACCCTTGTAAATTGTCATACGCCAATAAAATGTCACAAATAATAACTGCTGTTGTTTGTTTACCTGTGTCTATTTCACACATCTTATTTCTATGGCCTATTTTAGAATATCAGCGCATCTGTTAGGAAGATTACTGGTGTGGTAAGGCTTGATAAATGCTTTATAAACTCCCTCAAACCTTTCTTTACTGTTTTTTTTTGTTTTGTTTTGTTTTTGTTCTTGTTTTTTTTTTTCCCATCTCCCCTAGGAAAATGGGAAATTTTACAGTTGGTAAATCTAAGCCATTATTTTGAAATATAGGAATTCTGGATTTCTAGTTTAGTCCTCGTTTTCTTACGTTAATCTGGGACCTTATCACCCATAATAATATGGTGATTACTTCTCTTTCTAAAAACATAGTAGCTAGTAAATAACTAAAAAGAATTGTCTTTTCATTCACTTTGAGTAAGATGTGGTATAATACTTACCATGTGCCATCCTGTCAGTTTTAACAAAGCATTTTCACAGAAATTTGTGTGCTAAGACAAACTGACACATTTTGACTCATACAAATGGCAAATTAGTCCTTAAAAATTCTGTGAGAGAAATAACTCTGTGTGTACATATATATGCATGTAAAGTGTTGTGTAAGATCATTGGTAGCTTAATTATACTGGATAATTGTAATGTTATATACAAATTTCTTATATAAAAGTATGCTGCATTATTAACATTTGTTTAACTTTTCTTACTTTTCTTTTTCTGGGTTTCAACTGGAATCCCTTTGGTGGGGATGTACCTTAAGTTTCCTTGTGGAATAATAGACTTTCACATCCAGAAAGAGAAGTTCAGAGGCCTTTCTCAATTTACAGAGTTGAAGAGGGAAGGCAAATGGAGGAATAAACTTCATTGTCATTGGGATTAATTTGGTTAGACTCAATCTCTTGAGCCTTAAAATGAGAAAGTAATATCCGTTATATGTTTAGAGTTCTCAAATAGTTGATACTATTATTAAATGTTTCAAATTTTATTGGGGTAGATACTAAAAATTAGTACACTGTCCTAATGAAGTTTAAATGAACAAGTTTTACATTTCTTAGGATTCAGGAATATATGGAATCTAGTTGTATTTAATTGACTTGAGAGCCACAGAGATTGTGTTGATTTATGAGCTGGACTCCTATTGTTTTAGAAACATGCAGTAATGATTAACGTGTCAATGATGGTAATGAGACCAAACTTGTACATTTAATTAAGGGTACCAGTTCTTTTTATGTTACTAGACTATACCTTGGCCTTTAAAAATGAATCTCACTGATTAAAGAGAACAGGCATTATTAGGACAGCATTCCACCACAACTAGAAACATTCAAATAATGTGTCTTAATTGTAATCTGTATATAGGAAAATTTTTCCTATGGATATTTTTGGTGTTTTACCACAGTGAACTGATTTATAGCACTTGTAAAGTGCAGAAGGTAGTATTCTTGAAAATAGAAAAAGGTTGGGTGAGCAGGCTTTAATGCCTTTCCCCCAAGAATACACATTGAATTTTTCTTAATCTTTTGGGGTTGGCCAGCTTCCAGATTTCATTAATAATGAGCTCTGCCTTTAATAAAAGTACATGATCATAGCTACACCGTATGTTTAGGTGGTGTGAAATGATTTATAATCACAGCATGAACTGTGTTTGCTTGGTACTGTCATAGTGATTACAAATTTCATGGAATGCGAAGAGCAACAATAAATAAAAAATACCACTCACCCTCCAGAATAGTGGATTATTTGCTACCTTATGAGTGAGTCCTTCACTATGGAAAATAATTTTTCAGTCTCATTTGTACTAGAAGGGAAAACTAAACTTTCTGTTGAGTTCTCAGGATACCTGTAAGGTGGCCGTGAAAAAGAATGTTAAATGCACTTTGAATTATTTATTTATTTATTTATTGAGATGGAGTCTTACCCAGACTAGAGTGCAGTGGCTCGAGCTCGGCTCACTGCAACCTCCACCTCCCAGGTGCAAGCGATTCTCCTACCTCAGCTTACTGAGTAGCTGGTATTACAGGTGTGCACCACCACACCCAGCTAATTTTTGTTTTTTTAGTAGAGACGGGGTTTCACTATGTTGGCCAGGCTAGTCTAATTCTCGGCGTCCCAAAGTGCTGAGATTAGATAGGCGTGAGCCACTGTGCCTGGCCAGAATTTTTAAATTTTAATTTACTTCTCACATATCCAGCCTGCAGGATTAATTTATTTTTTATTTTTTTACCTTACCAAAAGATTTCCCCACTCCAGAATTGTTTTTGGAAGAAGTTGAATATCATTACCAAATGTACTTTAAAAAAAGATAGGCCTGTGTGTGGTGGCTCACGCCTGTAATTCCAGCACTTTGGGAGGCTGAGATGGACAGATCACCCGAGGTCAGGAGTTCGAGACCAGCCTGGCTAACATGGCGAAACCCCGCCTCTACTAAAAATACAAAAATTAGCTGGGCTGATGGCGCTTGCCTGTAATCCCAGCTACTCGGGAGGTTTAGGCACCACAATCACTTGAACCTGGGAGGTGGAGGCTGCAGTGAGCGGAGATAATGCCACTGCACTCCAGCCTGGGTGACAGAGCTAGGCTCTGTCTCAAAAAAAAAAAGATTACAGTAATTAACTGATTAATGTCAGCATACTATTCAAATGGCTTGAAGATACAGACTTGTGGAGTAATACCACCTCAGCATATAACTGAGGAATCAGATTTCTGAGTAATCGTGTTCAGATACTGCAGTAAGGGGATTTGTCAGCTGGGAGAAATGACTTTTAAAACTTAATTTGTACTTTTAATTGGAAAATGGGATGTAAAAGTCATGAAAGTCTTTGATAGAACTTGGAGTGAAAAATCGATGGCTGCTTATTTAAAAGGAAAAAATTAACAGTTCCATTCATGACTTACTGGAAAACTAAAACACATTGTTTTTGGAGTCCTTTCTAGATTTCAAAGTATACTTTTTTCCCTTGATATAACCTTAAGATAATCTTCCATATTTATATAAACATGAATATTTGTCCTTTACAAAAGATAAGGTTCAGTTAACAGAACTGAGTTATATAAAATGATTCTGGAATCTTAGCTTTTAGTACGTAAAGCTCTAGTTGAGGTGTGGGGAGGTCAGAGGATTGGGGCAAAAAAAGCATATGGCTTCTTATGGTACAGATTTAGCTGTCTAGCCCACTCAGGACAATATTACATCTTGATTTTGTTCTGTATTCTCAACTTGGGCAACACTTTAGGAAATAAGTATTTGGCTAGTCTGTCACTAAAGGAGAAAGATTCAGAGCTTGAATTGGCCAATAGTAGCTATATGAAAAAGGGAAATAAGGTATGCAATTTTCAGTGTCAAATGAAACCACTTCTGGGAAGCATAACTATTCCTGCTACCAAATATTGAGATACTTGTCCTTAGGTTTTCATTTAGATGTTGCTGTTCCTAGAATAAGTCTTCCTAGAATAGGAACAGGTTTTCAAATGAGTGTTTCTTGCAACATTTTTTTCTGGTGGCTGAGGGCATGATGCCAGAGTGTAACAGTAGTAATAAGAGGCCCTAAACCATCTTATCTGAATATGGTAGTGCTCCACGTATTAGGAATATCTAGCAGAGTAATTGGATTAGGATGTATATTCTTAAAGCAACTGTTCACATGGATATAACTTGCAGTTTTAAAGTTCTGTGTTTCACTAGTTAAGTATGAGCTAGGCACTAGAGCAGCAACAAGATAAGGCTCTGTCCTTTTCTCATTTTTATTCTTGCACTATAATATGTGAAAATATTTTCTTGCATTATATAATATATTCATAGGTTTTTGAATGAGCTAGCTCCAAGTAATGGGGTATTAATAATGCAAATCAGGATTCTTGTAGTAACTCTTTGATACTTTTGAGGATCAAGTTCTCTGTCTCTCATTCAGAGTTCATCTATTTAGACTTGCCTCTTTCCTAAACATTGGGAAGCCTAAAAATTTTAGACACATGGTATGTTGACATTTTTTTTAACATAATTTTTTGGTATCCTGGACAAATGTGAGTCCTGCACTGTGTTACACTGAGGGAATAAGTTGAAAATGAGATGTATTGATACAACAAAGGTAAGGAGCAGATCCTTTATGGAGAAGTTTCAAAAATAGTTCTCAAACAACACTGCCCAGTAATAAATTTCATATATATAACAGCAACAGTCTGTTTTGAATGTACTGTTTGCAGAAGCCCTATGATAGTCTCAGTCGCCATTAAGGAAAAGGACAGCAAAACTAAAGTTAAAATACCATAGTGGGTTGAAAAGTCAAGGTAAGTCCCACCTGGCTAAGTAATGTTTAGGAGTATCACTGCATAACAGAACAACACAGTAACATAGTGTTAATCCTAAGTCATAAAAGATTAGTTGGAAATGTGTGGTTATATTTAATAAAAATTTTGATGAAGAAGCTTTAAGGTGTGACAGCTGTCTAAAGGGTTAAATATCCATCTGAGAAAATGTAATACCTCAGAATCCCCTGATAATGCCAACCCAGTGCTAAATTGTTTAAAGCTCATCAAGGAATATGACTGCCTTACATAAGAGGGATTTTAGACAAAAATGGATCATCTCCTGAGCTAATAGAGTTTCTGGCATAAGGTATTAAGTATAGTAGGATAAGGTGTAGGAGAAAAGTGTAAGTGATCAAACTAAACCTCTCAGTGCTAATTATTTTCTTTTTTTTTTTTTTTTTTCGCGACAGAGTCTTGCTCTGTCGCCAGGCTGGAGTGCAGTGGCACAATCTTGGCTCACTGCAACCTCTACCTCCCGGGTTCAAGTGATTCTCCTGCCTCAGCCTCCCAAATAACTGGGACTACAGGCGCTGGCCACCACGCCAGGCAAATTTTACATTTTCAGTAGAGACAGGGTTTCACCATGTTGGCTAGGATGGTCTTGATCTCTTGACCTCATGATCCACCCGCCTCAGCCTTCCTAAGTGCTGGGATTACAGGCGTGAGCCACTGCGCCCGGCCTAATTATTCATTTTCAATGTCGAACTTTCCTCACATTATTTTAAATACCACTTTTATTCAAAATTTCCAAGCTTACCATTATACAAAGTTCTCTTGCCATTTTAAACCATTTGAATATTCCAGATATTCCAAAGGATAAAAGATAACCTATTGTTTAAAAGGAAGTAGAAAGGCAATACAGATTTCAGATGAAGCCCTGAAAGTCATTGGAACAGCCATAAAGAGTTTTCATGGTGCTGTCATATTTCAGGTTAGTGTGAAACATGTTCTAGCACTTCAAATCCAGCATTTCACAGCTACTGTCTCTGGCTAAGTTTACAAAGGGGGGGGGGGGAAGCAAAAATTAGTAAATAATAGTAAGTAACATTGGTATGTGGAAGGAACAAGGATGGAAGTACTTTGTGAATGACAGGTTTTCAAACATTTTTATCTAGATGCTGGTAACTCTGAAATTTACCTCTTAAACTTCTCTCCTGAACTCCATTTTTTCTCTCCCAACTCTTCCCTGGATAGTTCTGCTGGCACTTAAACACTCCAAACTGTCATCATCTGTACCCCATCCTACTGCAAACTGATGTTCTTTATCCATTAAGCTAGTTGGACATCCCTATAAAGTGTTGTCTTCTCTCCACTGCCGCCCCGCCATCCCCCCTCAGTCCCCAATAATAGATGCTCATCACTATCCCTAGCTGCTGCATTGGTCTCCTAGCTTGGACTCTACCCATAAATTTCATCTTTATATTGCCATCTCTGGGATGTTTTTCAAGTGCAAAATTACAATCATTTTAAAACCAAAATTTACCCATTGATGTCTTCCTGTTGTCTGAACCTCAGTCGTGATGAACTGTAGGAACTCCCTATGTACTGTTTTTGGCCACTTTGCCTTATGCTACTCCTTGTTCACTTACCTATCTTAAAGTCTTACAACCTAGCAAAAAATTTCCAATTCCTCTTTTTGCTCTGAGGCCACTGAATGCAGCACATACCTTTAGGCTAGTAATTCATTCCATTTACATGTCTCCACCAGAATAAAATTTTAGCATTTAGTATTGTGCATGGCACACATACTGTAGTTATGTAATAAATGGTCCTTGAGTGTGTATAAATGAAAGAATGATAATTGCGTATTTATAAAGGCTTGATTTAATTTTATGGCTGCTGCTGCTGCTTGAAACAAATACAATCTGGGCTGTCTTAAAAATGTGCTGGGATTACAGGCGTGAGCCACCGCTCCCAGCCAAGATAGGCTCTTGATTGCTGTGTTCAAATCCTTAAAAGGCTTTCCCAGAGGAGAGACATGTTCAAATCACATAGGATCAGGAGACTGGTATTTGATACTTGTCCGATCTCCTCATTTTAACGTGTTACATATTTAAAGGACAGAAATCAGAGTCAGTAGGTAAAAAATCTTAGGGACATAGACTTACTAGCTCAATATAGTGAGCTAATTCAATATAATGAGCTAATACTTGACAACTAGATACTTTAAAAAGTGTTAACATGCAGCTTGTGAATAGCAAGTTTTCTACCTGGATCAAACTGGGGGAGGGGAGCACAGGAAAACTCCAGAAAGCAAGCCACCATATTTTTGAACACTACTCAGAGACAACAGAAAAGCTAGCTTTGTGATGTCAGAAAAGCTTTCTTGGACTCCATCTCATTCTAAGAGTTCAGGAAAATCTAATTTCGTGTAAAAATGAGCAATGGAAAAAGATGTCCAGTCACATAAAATGTTTTTGTCAAAATGGAATTATGAATGCTTTAGTAAACAGTGGAAGAAATATCTCTGAAGAATTTAGAAGAAAGTTGTCAGCAAAGCATTTATGGATGTAGTATTTGACCTGGGTCCTCCTTGCTACTTAAATCAGTTGGAATATTAACCTATGTTAATAGTGCAGCTGGAACAGTAGTGGTTCCGTTCTCATTCTGGAGGGATGTTTTCATTCTGGCCCTGTCTATCTGCTGTTTGATAAGAGAGTGGGAAAGGGAGGGGGTTATAAAGTCGTGATTTATTCACAAGGGCAAAGGGAAGGACAAGGAACTTGAGAAAATTACTCCATCTAGGGTTTCTGATCCATCATCATCCTTGTTCTGCACTCACTCTCAGCCGTATCCAGCTCTACTGGGCATATCACTATTATTGCTATCAATTGTTTTGCTAGTTGCTTAGTCCCAAATCATTATCATCTTTTCTGTCATTCCACATTTAGGTATTTTATTCAACAAATAGACTGAATGCCTATTATATACCAGACACTCTTCTAAAGCACTGGGGAAAGATAGAGCATGGATCAAAACAACTTCCTGTTCTCCTGGAGTCTACAATTTTGTTTGGTGGTAGTGGAAGCATAACTAAATATATATGATAAGTGCTATAGAGAAAAGCAAATTAGGGTTAGAATGGAACGAGATGCCCCACTGGCCTGTAAGCTCCAGGAGGACAAGGACCTGCCCTCTCATTAAGGTATTTTCCGTGCTTAGAATGGTGTCTGCTACGTAGTAGATATCTATTATTGGTTGAATGAATAAGTGATGTTGACCATAGATAAATTAGTTCAAAACTTAGATTTTCAAATTATGTCAGTAGCAGGCACACATCTTAAATTGTTATATCACTCCAGTGCACGTCTTGCTGAAATTCAGAAGAGGAAGCTATTTCGTATGAAGCCAATAACCTCAAATCAGAAATGAAAACTGGGATATCACCTGTCATATCACTTGCCATCCTCGGCTAAGCCAGGAGAGTGTCCGGCCCAATATTCGGTAGCCTGGATACGTAGGTGTATTTAGTGAACGAAAGAATGAATCCTAGCCACTGCAAAGCTGCAAAACCCTCGGGGGTAGTGCTTGGCTTCTGCCAGTTCCACAAGTATTTTAATATTAGCTGAACAAATGACCAAAAAATAAATCGCGATTTTGTGTCAGATGAACTTGGGAAGGTGGATGCGCTTAGGGTCCGGCTGTAGCGAGTAACACACTCCCTGCGAAGAGTTCTGTGGGGTACGAACTCCGGACTGCGAGTCCAGCTCACGAGTTTGTACCTAAAACCCTGCCCTGCGGGAGCGCTGCTGTCCTAACGCGACGTGCCCCGCCCGTCAGCTCCTATTGGCTGACTCTCGGAAGACCCGCCTTTTGAGAAGGAAAAGCAGTCGCTTCCCGAATTGCCTGACATCATGCAATGACCAATCAGAAGCAGCGATCTTCAGTTTTTGCCCAATGAGGCTGGTTACGGGTCCTGGCCCGCGGAGTTTGATTTCGTCCTGGGATGCGGAAGTAGCTGTCCTGTCATGCGGAAGTAGCAGTCCGGTTCTAGGGACTAGCAGGTGAGTTGGTTGGGCGCAGGAGGACGGGGGCGCGCTTCCCGTAACGTTACCCTGGCTGAGCGTGAGGCTCCAGGGCTGGGCAGTGGGTTGACCTCTTATTCCTCGCTGAGGGCATCGTTACTGCCTGTGGCTGCAAGCCGAGGCGCGCGGGTGGAAACTGGGTCGAGGTCTGGGTAGACGTCTGAGCGATCTGCACAAGGAGTGGCGCAGTCTGGAATTTGAGGATTCCTAACGCCCTCCGCTTGATGTTCTGGTGATTCCCGGGGGCTCGGCTTCGGAGGAAGGTGAGCAAGGCTACCACGCTGTGTTTGGAGAGCACCAGGAAGCTTGTGACCAAAGCGAGGGACACGATCCGGCTCTGGTCACGGCCTGTTACTAGATAGGTGATCAAGTCACGTCCCCTATCTGGAATTCATGCTTCTCATTTTAAAAGAGTGAGGAGGGATGGGCATTCCACATGGCTGGGGACGCCTCACAATCATTGCTGAAGGCAAATGAGTAGCAAAGTCACATCTTACATGGTGGCAGGCAAGAGAGCTTGTGCAGGGGAACTCCTGTTTATAAAACCATCACATCTCATGAGACTTATTCACTACCACGAGCATAGTATGGGGGAAGCTGCCCCCATGATTCAGTTATCTTCACCTGGCCCCACCCTTGACACATGAGGATATGTGTGTGAGAAGAGCTACTGTTTATTTTTTTTAAAACTGAGTCGTCCCTTGCCTGCTTTCAAGGGTTGGCTAAACTCACCCATCTGCTAAGAGTCTCAGCCCAAAGCTTTCAGGAAAGAGCGAGCTTCGCTGTGGCATGTAACTTGAAGCCTTGCCTACTAAGTAGATGTCCAGTTTGTTGTTGATTGGTCTCTATTAACTAGGCCCCTTCTTGAGCTCAAACATCCTACGAGGTTTTAATGTAATCTAACCAATAAATGGAAATTTCCTTTACAACCCTCTCTCCCCCAGACTTCTCCTTCCTTTCTTTTTCTTTGACTTAAAAGAATGCTGGCTAGGAGAAATTAGTTGACTGTGTCGTGTATCAAGAGGACTTTTCCAGGTTATGTAGTACAATTTGGCATTTATTTGTCAAGAGTAACGTTTTCTAAAATTTTCCCCAAAGGCACCAAGAAACTGATAATGTTCCTTTGAATTGGCTTCTGTATTTGCTTCATCAATGTCTCTCATACTGAATATCTTAAGAGAGATGCTGGAATATTTTGGCGTTCCTGTAGAACAGGTAAATGTGCTTTTGGATTGGAATGGATCTGTTGTATTTGTTCTTGGGTTTCATTTTGAAAATGACTTATATGTAATCATTTGATTTAAGGCAAAATTGTTGCTTCTTTTTAGTTGGAACAAAGGTGAGTTTGCAATAGTATAGCTTTGATGGTTTGAGTTAGAAGAGGGATAAGATTATTGAGAACATATTTACCCAACAGGACAAATGCCAACAGAAGATACAAAGGAAGCAAAATATAGACATGACCTTCACAGAATTACATTTATTGCACAGATACATTAAAACTTCTATTCAAGGTAATTTATAAACAAGTTCAATATTTAAAGCTCAATAAATCCAGAATAAATCTAATGGAAAGAGGATGATTTAGGCCTGAGAATTATAAGCTGTATTAGTCTGTTCTCATGCTGCTAATAAAGACATACCAGAGACTGGGTAATTTATAAAGGAAAGAGATTTAATTGACTCACAGTTCCACATGGCTGGGGAGGCCTCACAATCATTGCTGAAGGCAAATGAGCAGCAAAGTCACATCTTACATGGTGGCAGGTAAGAGAGCTTGTGCAGGGGAACTCCTGTTTATAAAACCATCACATCTCATGAGACTTATTCACTACCATGAGCATAGTATGGGGGAAGCTGCCCCCATGATTCAGTTATCTTCACCTGGCCCCACCCTTGACACGTGAGGATAATTACAATTCAAGGTGAGATTTGGGTGGGGACACAGCCAAACTATATCATAAGCAAATCAAATTTTATCTACTTGTTGAAAATCTACTGTATCTAAGACAATATGCTTGTTTCTGCAGGTAATACAGAGGAGTAATACATGGTTGTATTCATAATGCTTAAAATATGAGGAATAAGAAACAATAAAGATAACTGTAATATGAGATTGTAAGGAAGATGGGTGGGGTGAATTAGAAGAAAGTAGTCAAGGATAATTTAAGATTTTTTTAAAGCAAAAGTAAGTTGAAGAATCATGGTACCATTATTATAAATGGGCATCTTAGTATGAGAAACTAGTTTGAATATGGAGATGAGGTGAGTCAGAGGTGATGTTAGAACATGTAAGTAGAAATATCCTTCAGACAATTGGATATATATATGGTTTTAGTATGTAGGAAAGAAAAAGATTCAGTTTTGGGAGTTATCTGCTTTGTTTTGATATTTAAAGCCATGGACTTCGATAATGGCAAATGTCATTAGATGTGATTGAAACATTTTAAATTTCAGTAATCGAGAGACTGAAGATAACAGCTGAACATTTGTTTATCACTGTTAGGTTATTGGTGACCTTAAGAATTTCTGTAAGTGGAGAATGGGACTGTGTTGGAGTAGTTTGAAGAATATCAGGAAGGGAGGTGGGATCAGCAACCTTCTTTTGAAAAGTTTGCTTGTGAAAAGAAATTGAGAGAGGCCATCAGCTTGAAGGGGCCGCAGGACGGAATTTTTCTTTTTCTTTTAAAGTTAGAAGTAACTTCAGCATATTTGTCATCACTCTGGAAGAAACAGACAGGAAGAAATTTAAGATCCACATGAGAGAGGATTGAGCACCGCCTTTGAGAAGGTAGTTGGGCAAGGGATCTAATTAAATAAGTCTTGGAAAGGAGAGAGACTGTCCTGCCTTAACAGAATGAAAGTGAGAGAGAGTGAAAAGAGATTTTTTTTTTTTTTTAGATGGAGTCTTGCTCTGTTGCCCAGGCTGGAGTGCAGTGGTGCAATCTTGGCTCACTGCAACCTCTGCTCCGAGGTTCAAGTGATTCTCCTGCCCCAGCCTCCCGTGTAGCTGGGATTACAGGAGCCTGCCACCAATGCCCAACTGATTTTTATATTTTTAGTAGAGATGGGGTTTTACCACGTTGGCCAGGCTGGTCTTGAATTCCTAACCTCAAGTGATCCACCTGCCTTGGCCTTCCGAAGTGCTGGGATTACAGGCGTGAGCCCCTGCGCCTGGCCTGAAAAGAGATTTTGAATGGAGCTAAGTAAGAGAAATGAAGTTGAGGTATGTCAAGTTGAAGTTCTCGGTTTTCTCAGTAAGAGCAGAGACAAGGTCACTTGCAGGTAATGAAGTGGTGGGATTTGAGAAGGGATTTCAGAGATTGGAGACTGCTCTGGGCAATGTGGTATAGAATGTAACATGTTATGAAGGGATTTCAGAATACCTGTGAGAACCCAGCTGAAGTCATCATGGAGTTGTAGTTTTTCTAAATATTGTCGTTTTGTGATTTTTTTTTCCTAGCTAAGAGTAATTACAGTAGTGTATTCATTAGCAGTGTGGGAGCACATGATATCAAAAGAATGAACCATTTTTGAGTGGCATTGAACATATTACTGAAATAATTAACCAGAAAATCCATGCTTGGTAGGAAAATTAGTAAAGTCAAAATGTGGGTACTAGACCAGGAATAGAGGGAAGATGAAATAATAAGAATGGTGAAGATGGCCAGATGTGGTGGGTCGCCCCTGTAATCCCAACACTTTGGGAGGCTGAGGCAGGCATATCACTTGAGCTCAGGTTTTCAAGACCAGCTTGGGCAACATGATGAAACCTCATCTCTATAAAAAATATAAAAATTAACCAGGCATGGTTGTGTGCACCTGTGGTCCCAGCTACTTCAGAGGCTGAGGTAGGTGGATTGCTTGAGCCTGGGAGGTGGAGGTTGCAGTGAACCCTGATCATGCCCCTGCACTCCAGCCTGGGTGACAGAGTGAGACCCCATCTCAAAAAAAAAAACCTCAAAAAGCAAACAACAACAACAACGAAAATGGTGAAGATGGCCAGGGGCAATGAAGGAATGAGAGGAAGGACAAGAGTTTATTAGGATGGAAACTGCCAAGCAAGATAGGAAGGTATCATTTAAATTAACTAAGAGCTAACCCAACTCTTGGGTGACTGTATATGTCGTAGGTAGCCGTCATGGTAGCAAAGCCTCTATGCCTGTTGTTCTTAGCAGGGGTACGCAGATGAATGGTCTGTAGAACACTTTAAATATAAATGCTCAATCCTCCAAATATTCTACTAGTAATAGGTCTGGGATCTATATCCTGTAGGCTGTGCAATCCAGTATGATAGCCACTGGCCACATGTCACTTTTAAGTACTCAAAATATCTGAATTGAGATCTTCTATAGGTGTAACCTATGTAAGGGATTTTGAAGACTGAGTGTGAAAAAAATGTAAAATAATCTTAGCAATTTAAAAATATTATCGGTTGAGCATCACTCAAAACCTGAAATCTGAAATGCTCCAAAATCCCAAACTTCTTGAGTGCCAGCATGACACCACAATGGGAAAATTTTACACCTGACCTCACATGATGGGTCACAATCAAAACGCAGGTGCACAACCCACAGTTTATTTAGCCTGCTGTTGTTGGTTGTTGCTGTTGTTTAACAGCTGAGACAGGCTGTTTATTGGTTGTTTTAACGAGGATGCTAATAGGAGGCTACCTATATCAGTTGGGATCTTAGGAAAAATGTCCAATTTATTATGTCATATCTTTTGGCTGGTGGGGGAGAGTGGTTCCTGTGGCAATGGTTTACACTAATTTGAGAAGCCCACACTAAAGGATGAAGTATTATTTGAGCTATAGTAGCACATTATTACTTCTAATGCCTTTTCAAGAGCTGACTGCCAGCAGATATATTTCACTTTACGTAAATAACTCTGAATTGTCTAGGACCTGATTTATTTATTCCCTTTTTTATTTCTCCTTTAAAGGAAATTACATAAGTATACTCCATATTACCTCATTGCTTGATAATTTGAAATTGTCTATTTTTGGTTGGGCCAAAAAGATGGGATTTGTAGCTGGGGGAGGGGATGCAATTTTTTTGAACAAAGTTTCTCCCAAGGTATTTGGACATTATCAGAAATAGAACAAAATGAATTGTGCTTTTTAAAAGATCTTCCTGGAATGTATATATGTTTACTACCATCTTTTTTTTAGACAAATACTCACAAAGTTCTATTCTTTGAAGAAAGGCTCTGCCATTCTATATTTCTTTTTAAAAATAAATGTTATTTTACAGGACTCCCTGTATTAAAAAAAAAAATGCCACTGCATCTTTTTTACATCTCCTTTTTTCATACTTATATAAATACGCTTAATCAGAGTGCATTTTAATTCATACTTTATGTTTAAAATAGGTTTTGCTGATTTGGGAAAATAAAGACTATGGATCAACTAGGAGTATTGTTCGTATTATTGGGAAAATGCTTCCACTGGAACCTTGTCGAAGACCTAATTTTGAGGTAAGTCAGTCAACATAAATTGTTTAAGTACCAAGTACAAAATAATCCTAGGTACTCTTACAGGTATGGGGTAGAACAACAAAGGAAGAAACATTTCCTGCAAGCCAAAAACCTGTAGTTTACCCTTGGGAACAAGCCATTTCATATATGTTTTTGTGTTTTTGTTTATTTAAATACAATCATGCATCGTTTAATGATGGGGGGATACATTTTGAGAAAAGCGTTGTTTGGTGATTTTGTCATTGTGCAAACATCACAGAGTGTACTGGCACAAACCTAGATGGTATATGGCCTATTATGCACCCAGGCTATATGGTATGACCTGTTGCTTCTAGTCTGCAAACCTTTTCAGCATGTTACTTTACCGAATACTGTAGGCAGTTGTTACACAATGGTAAGTGTTTGTGTGTCTAAACATAGAAAAAGTACGGTAACAATGCAGTAAAAATTAGATAAAAAATGTTACGTCCGTATAGGGCACCTACCATGAATGGAAGATGGGAAGTTGCTCTGGATGAGTCAGTGAGTGGTGAGTGAATTTGAAGGCCTAGGACATTACTGTACACTACTGTAGACTTTATAAACACTATACACTTAGGCTACACTAAATTTATACAAAAACCCTTTCTTCAATAATACATTAACCTTAGCTTACTGTAACTTTTTTTATAAATGTTTTTATTTTGTAAAAATTTTTGACTCTTTTGTAATAATACTTATCTTAAAACACAGATTGTACTGCTATACAAAATATTTTTATATCCTTATTCTATAAGCTTTTTATGATTTAAAAATTTTTAAATTTTTTATACTTTTAAAATTTTTTTGTTAAAACTAAGACACAAGCACACACGTTAGCCTAGGCCTACCCAGGGCAGAATCATCAATATCACTGTCTTCTACCTCCACATCTTGTCCTACTGGAAGGCCTTCAGTGGCAATAACATGCATGGAGCTCTCATCTCCTATAATAACAATACCTTCTCCTGGAATACCTCCTGAAGGACCTTCCTGAGGCTGTGGTATAGTTAACTTTTTTTTTTTTTTTTTAAAGATAAGGTCTTGCTGTCGCCCAGGCCGAACGAAGTGCAGTCACGTGATGACGGCTCACTGCAGCCTCAACCTCCTGGGCTCAAGTGATCCTCCCACCTCAGCCTCCTGAGTAGCTGGGACTACTTGGGAGGTGTGCACCACCACACCTGGCTGACTTTTTTTTGGTCTGGTAGAGACGGGATCTTGCTATGTTGCCCTGGCTGGTCTTGAACTCCTGGCCTTAATTGATCCTCCTGCCTTGGCCTCCCAAAGTGCTGGGATTACAGGAATGCACCACCATGCCCAGCCAACTTTTCTTTTTAAGTAGAAGGAATACACTCTAAAATAATAATAAAAAGTATAATATAGTAAATACTAGGTGATAGGAATATTTCAGTTTCATTATAATCTTATGTGACCCCATGTATATGCAGTCCATGATCGACCTAAATGTTACGTGGTACATGTCTGTAATGACATTCACAGATGGGCAGGTGTGAACAATAACTGAAGAGCTTAATTTTATTTTGCATTTTGTGTTAGATGAAATTAACCAGGGGAGAGAATATTGCTTAGTGCTTAGACTTCAGCATAACATTTTCCCTAGTGTTCTTTCATGCTAACAGGTACATGTTTTTCTATTGAATATTCTTTTTCTTTTTCTTTCTTTTGGATTGTTAACTAATTTAATACCATGGGGCATGTGTCTTCTCCTGACTCCCTGCAGAGCTCTGACTATTTTTTTCTTTTTTTACTTTAGTTGATCCCACTCTTGAACTCTGTAGACTCTGATAATTGTGGATCTATGGTTCCATCTTTTGCTGATATTTTGTATGTGGCAAATGATGAAGAGGCCAGTTATCTCAGATTTCGGTAATTTTATATGCTTATCTTGGGAAGTGGGCTATAAACTGAATTCCTGCATGTGTCGAAGCTTGTTAAGATTGATTGAGCTTTTTTGTTTTGTTTATCTTCAAATTGTGCTGTGCCCTACTGTATCTTCCTAATAAAGAAGACTGGCTGCTTTTCATTTTTTTAGCCAGTTGTGTTTTTTTTAGTGCACATTTAAACCTAACACCAGGCCTAGGAGGGAGTGGTTATTAAAGGGATATTAGAATCATATATTTAGCCAAAACTTATATATACTGTTTACTGTGCACCAGGCAATGATGTTAAATGTATTTCAAAATTTGGATGTGTTACTCCTAGGGAGTATTACTTTATATGTTAGTATATTCAGATACAGGCTCTAAGCACATTAAGTGTCAATTATTTAAGTATTCTGGCTGATTTTATTATGTATCAAACTGGCACCAATTTTCAAATAGTTAAAATAACATACATTTCAACCGTAACATAATCCTGAATGTAAGGCTCTTTATTAACTTATATAGAACTTCTAAATAAATTAACTTACCTGTGTTTAAAGTTAATAAGTAGAACAATTTGGTAATTATTTTGGTTTTATAATCTAAAAGCAAAGTTTGTTTTGTTCATTCCCTGGTCACTGACTGGTCCTCCGTTGGAGGCTACGTTCTGTTTATATTGGGAATACAAAGCTAAATAAGATATTTTCCTTATCCTCAGTGATGACTCTAGAAACAATCATGGGGGATAGAGAGTAGGTTTTTTTTTTTATTTTTTTTTGAGACAGAGTCTTACTCTGTCGACCAGGCTGGAGTGCAATGGCACGATCTTGGCTCACCGCAACCTCTGCCTCCCAGGCTCAAGTGATTCTCCTGCCTCAGCCTCCTGAGTAGCTGGGACTACAGGGGCACATCATCACACCCGGCGAATTTTTAAAAATATTTTTAGTAGAGACAGGGTTTCGCCATTTTGACCAGGCTGGTCTCGAACTCCTGGCCTCAGGTGATTCACTGCCTCAGCCCCCAAAGTGTTGGGATTACAGGTGTGAGCCACTGTGCCCAGCCTGAGAGTAGCTTTTATTTTGTTTTATTGTCTTTTGATTTTCACGTAGGAGTGTAAGAGTTTATACCTCTTTTGATTGGAAATATATCTTCCCTCCATTTCCTATTTTTTTTCACCCACAGAAATAGTATATGGAAAAATGAAGAAGAGAAAGTGGAAATTTTTCATCCTTTGCGACTAGTTCGGGATCCACTGTCACCCGCTGTAAGACAGAAAGAAACAGTGAAAAATGATCTGCCTGTAAATGAAGCTGCAATTAGAAAAATAGCTGCCCTTGAAAATGAACTGACTTTTCTTCGCTCTCAGATTGCAGCAATTGTGGAAATGCAGGAACTGAAAAATAGTACAAATTCTAGTAAGTAACACTAGGATTTTTGTTTCAGTTAGATGATACTCATGGTATAGCCTATACCAACCTGTACAGCATGATACTGTACTGAATATAGTACATATAGTAGCATACAGGAACATCTAGTATTTAAGTGAGTACAATTCTGAATAAGTACCATGAAAACATTAAATGTACATAAAAAGATGTTGAATATACAAAATTATTATATCTGATGTTTATTCAGGATAAATTAAGACACATTTGTAGTGAGGGGATGGCTTTGATTTAAAGAAGAACTAGCTTTACTATACTAGAAGATTGTATTTTTGTATTAAAAAGTCTGTTGTCTTCTAAGTAAGCTTTTTTTTTTTTTTTTTGAGACGCAGTCTTGCTCTGTCACCCAGGCTGGAGTGCAGTGGCACGATCTTGGCTCACTGCAAGCTCCACATCCCGGGTTCACGCCATTCTCCTGCCTCAGCCTCTCGAGTAGCTGGGACTACAGGCGCCTGCCACCACGCTCGGCTAATTTTTTGTATTTTTAGTAGAGATGGAGTTTCACTGTGTTAGCCAGGATGGTCTTGATCTGCTGACCTCATGATCTGCCCGCCTTGGCCTCCCAAAGTGCTGGGATTACAGGCGTGAGCCACCGCGCCTGGCCCTCAGTAAGCTTTTCTAACTCTTCATGAAAGCATTGGATATTAAAGAGGAAGAATGCATTGGTTTGAAAGAGGATATAGGTTTGAGGCATCATATGTTTATAGTTTTTAGTTATTGCTGCTACACTTCCACCAAGTTGAGGTGAGTCATGTTTTCCAGATGATTGTTTTATAAATTTATAGAGACACAACTTGCTTTAAACATATGCACACACATACACACAACATGTATGTATATGTGTATAAAATGTAAAGCAATCTAGGTACCGAATGCTTTTCACAACAGATTTGGCTGTAAAGGGCTATGTGTAAATATAATTGCTAAAAATTTTTTAATACATATGTATATATACAAATGCATAAATACACATATAATTTAAGATATTTATACAGTGTATATTTATAACATTTACATATAAACACATTATATAATATACAATAACTTATATTTATACATAATAAATAAAATGATATATAACTATACACAGTTTTCTTAAGCAATCGTGTTTACCCACAGTCCTTTACGAGCAAATCTTAAAGTGGAAAAGTTAAATACTCAGTATCCATCTTAAGCTTTGCTTAGAAAATAATATGCTTATTTCTCCAGTCATTATACAGTGAATACATCAATTTGTGTTTCTAACTACAAGTTGTTGATTTCTGTTTTAGCTTTTTTAAAATAGAGGATGAAGTTCAGAGTGTATGTGAATTACTGAAAAAACTCTTTTTTTTTTGTTTGTTTGTTTAAAATGCATTCTCCTCCCCGCTCTGCTCTTGGACCTACACTGAAAATTCCTAACTGGATTAAAAATGAATTCACAATTTGACTTGACTCTTAAATTACTAAGCAGATGGGATTGATACTCTTTCCTTGCTACCATATCGCTACTAGCATTACAGAAATTGCTCCTGTTCTGGTTCTAATTAGTGTTGTTAATATATATTACGTTAGAGATAATTGTGCATGATTTTGTGATAAACCACTTTGTTTGTAGGTTCCTTTGGCTTGAGTGACGAGCGCATTAGTTTGGGTCAGTTGTCATCATCGCGGGCTGCCCGTCCGAGTGTGGATCCAGATCAGCTTCCGGGTTCAGTGCTTTCTCCTCCTCCTCCTCCACCACCACTTCCTCCTCAGTCTTCATCTCTCCAGCCACCGTGTTTTCCTCCCATACAACCAGGATCTAATAACATTTGTGACTCAGATAATCCAGCAACTGAAATGAGCAAACAGAACCCGGCTGCTAATAAGACCAATTATAGTCATCATTCAAAAAGCCAGAGAAATAAAGATATTCCAAACATGTTGGATGTTCTAAAGGATATGAATAAGGTTAAGCTTCGTGCAATTGAGCGGTATGTTGTTGTAATTTGAAAAGTGAACTGAAATTTTGTCAATTTTATGTTTAGAAAAATTATTATGTTTATGAAAATTAACATATATGTCTTTTTTCTTATTCTTCCTCACCCCTGAATACTTCTCCCAGAGATAATGACATTCAATTATTTTTGACTATTTCTTCTTCTAGTCTCTTATCACCATATTTTTGAAACAACATACTTATTTGCTATTTCTTGATATTTTAATTATGTTGACTTCCAATTGTAGGATATTAGGAATATATTTTCTCAGATACTCTACCCAGGACACACACACACATCTTGCCACGTCTTCCTGAAATAGTTAAACCACAATCTTTAGTTAAATGAGTATTCAGAATTAATATCCTTATTATAACAGTGAACATCCACAGTAAGCCATTTCTCATATTGTAACCCAGGCTGGAGGGCAGTGTTGAAATTACGGCTCACTGCAGCCTCGACCTCCTGGGCTCAAGTGATCCTCCCACCACAGCTTCCTTAGTAGCTGGGACTATAGGCATGTGCCACCATGCCTGGCTAATTTTTGTATTTTTTTGTAGAGATGGGGTTTCGCCATGTTGCCCAGGCTGGTCTCTAACTCCTGAGCTCAAGCTATCTGCCCATGTTGGCCTCCCAAAGCGCTGGGATTACAGGTGTGAGCCACTGTGCCTGGCCCCATTTCATATATTTTGACTACATTTTATTTGTTGAATAATTTTTTTAGAGTTAATAATTGCCTCTCTGACTTCCATTTGTGTGTGTGTGTATGTGTGTGTGTGTGTGGTGAAAAAACATAATGAGCTCTATTCTGTTGACAAATTTTTATGTGTATAATACAGTATCGTTAAGCACAATGTTGTACAACAGATCTCTAGAGCTTTCTCATCTTGCATAACTGAAATTTTATACTCACTGAACAGTAATTGTTTCCCTCTCCCCTCATCCCCTGGCAACTGCCATTCTTCTTTCTACTTCTATAGTTTGATTACTTTATTTTTTATTTTATCTTATTAAAGAAAAATAGGGACAGGATTTCACTGTGTTGCCCAGGCTGGTCTTGAGCTCGGCTCAAGTGATCCTCCTGCCTCGGTCTCTCAAAGTACTGGGATTACAGGCAAGAGCCACTGTGTCTGGCCCAGTTTGATTACTTTAGATGCCTCATATAAGTGAATCATGCAGCATTTATCTTTTTGTGACTGGCTTATTTCACTTAGCATGCTGTATATTGTATGTATATATCCCATTTCTTAATCCATTCATCTGTTGATAGACATTTAGTTTGCTTCCATGTCTTGTCTATTGTAAATAGCACTGCAATGAATGTGGGTGTGCAGATATCTCTTTGAGATACTGATTTCACTTCTTTTGGATAAGTACCCAGAAGTGGGATTGCTGGATCATAGGGTAGTTCTATTTCTAATTTTTGGATGACCCTCCATTTAGTTCTTGGTGATTCTCCTCGAGGATCCCTCTGTGCCTGAAGGATTTCCTTCGCTTACCTCTTGAGCATTCTTGCCCCCTTTTTTCTATGCTGCATCACTGATTTCCTAAATGTCATATCTTCCTATAGCTTCCTGAGAAACATAAAGGGTAGATTAGTTTACTACTTTGCATGTCCAAAAATGTTCTTTTATTCTTTTTTTTTTTTGAGACGGAGTCTGGCTCTGTCGCCCAGGCTGGAGTGCAGTGGCATGATCTTGGCTCACTGCAGCTTCTGCCTCCTGGGTCTTGGTTCAAGCAATTCTTTTGCTTCAGCCTCCCGAGTAGCTGGGATTGCAGGCACGTGCCACCATGCCCAGCTAATTTTTGTAGTTTTAGTAGAGACAGGGTTTCACCATGTTGGCCAGGCTGGTCATGAACTCCTGACCTTGTGATCTGCCGGCCTCGGCCTCCCAAAGTGCTGGGATTACAGGTGTGAGCCACCACACCTGGCCCACATTTTTAATTTTTAAGAGCTGTTTCTTTTTCTTCAAATGCTTCTTTTTAAAATCTTTTTGGTTTTGTTGGTCTTATCCCACTGACAGTATTAAAAGTGTAGGTTTGTTTTAAGTTTCCTCTGTTCTTGAATTACTGTATTTTTTGTGAGTTTCTGTTTTCCTTTTAGCTTTGATTTCTATCTTTAGTTTTGTAGCCTTGTGTAAGCATCTGGTGATTCTTATTTAAAATGAGGCAAGGAAAAGCTGATCGCATGTTCTTTGTGTGAGGTGGGCTTATCAACTTGGGAGCTTCACAGTTTAGTGATTAGGGAGAGGACCATTTTGTTGGCCACACCCCAGAGCTGTATGTCTTTTCTTTTGGGCTACAGGATTTTCCTTAGAAAGTTCTTCATTCTCCCTTGTGGTCAGGAGGGATGGGGATTACACAGCGGGTGCAAGCCAGGTCATTGGAGAGCTGAGTGGAGAAAGAGGAGCAAGAGAGAAGTGTCTTATTCAGCACACGCCCTGTGTTCAGCAGGGCGCCCATGCCCCACGCTCTCACTTTCATCAGCTTTCCAGCTTCCAGCATCTGGTTGCAATTCTTATCTCCTGTCTCCCCTTCTAATCTCTTTGTCCTTGTGGATATATAGATCTTTTTCATTTCTTTACTGTCATTTTAGTAGGATTTCACAAGGGATTTGCCATGCTTACTTGGAAATCCCTCAGTGAGGTTTTTGGTGAGAAAATAGATATATTTTCTGTATGATAGTCCTAGGACAGATAAGTCAGTTCTGTTTTTAATGAGGTTGTGAGTTTGATCCTTGCAACGATGCAGAAGGGCTCATTTTAAGTGAAATCCTTGTGAAGAGGAAAGAGAAGGGAAACCAGTAACCACAGGAAGAGCATGAGGCAGCTTGTTGAGAAAAATCTCATGGCTGTAGGTGCATGCTTGGTCCCAACTAGATCTTGTACTTGTGTTGTTGGGCTTAGTCAGTATCAAGCGGCAACTCTGTGACTGTTACCATCACTGGAAAAACAACTAAAAGGCCAGTAGCCTCTGCCTCCTGTCCTCCTATTCTCTCCTGAGTTGCCTCTACAGCTAACTTTGTTTTGTACATTGCTGAGGAATCAGATGAGCTCTCTCACCTCTTTACACCTACAGATTCCCCATGCAGATTCTCTGCCTTCCATCTTGCTGTTGGGAGCCAAGTGTCATCATTCATGGCCAGGCTCTTCCTTTGGTTACTGGTTTCCCTTCTCTCTCCTGTTCACAAGAATTTGACTTAAAATGAGCCCTTCTGCATCACTGAGTCTTCCTTCTTTACCTCATCCTTCTCCTCACACCTGAGTACTTCCCACCTTCAAAACACATGTACTCTCAGCCGTTGTTCTGTTGTTCTGCTCCCCTTTCTGATATGAATTCTTGAAGTCGTCTATAATTTGTTTCTGTCTATCGCTGCTGCCTTCTACCCATGAAAACCCCATTGAAAACTGCTTCACCAGTGACTCCATGTGGCTAAATCCACTGGTCTCTTAGCATTGCTCGTCTTACTTGACCTCTTGGCAGCATTTATACAGCCTATGGTCCCCACCTCCTTGGAGCACTTTTTTTTTTTTTGAGACAGAGTCTCGCTCTGTTGCCAGGCTGGAGTGCAGTGGCGTGATCTTGGCTCACTGCAACCTCTGCCTCCTGGATTCAAGTGATTCTCCTGCCTCGGCCTCCCGAGTAGCTGGGACTACAGGCATGTGCCACCATGCCCAGCTAATTTTTGTATTTTTAGTAGAGATAGGGTTTCACCGTATTGGCCAGGATGGTCTCGATCTCTTGACCGCATGATCCGCCCACCTTGGCCTCCCAAAGTGCTGGGATTACAGGCATGAGCCACTGCGCCTAGCCTGGAGCACTTTCTTTACTTGGTTTCTGGGAAAGCATACCCCCAGGTTTCCTCTGACCTCATCAGCTATTCCTTCTTATTCCTTAAACTCTTCCCCCGGGGCTGGTCTTTAAATGTTGAAATACCTGGTTCAGACCTCAGCCCCCTCTCTTCTCTGTCCATGCTGTTTGGTGAGCTCACCTAGTCCTATGGCTGTAAATACCAGCTGTATGCTTATGACTCAAACGTTTATTTTTCTAGCCCTGACCTCTCCTCTTGAGCCCAGATGCACATACTGAAATACCTACTTGACATCTTTATTTGCCTGTCTCACAGGTATCTCGTCTCACAGGTCCAAAACAGGAGTTTTCCTTCCTACCTGTTCTTTTCCGCCACCTTGAAAACCTGTTCTTTCCCATGTCTTTTGCATCTTAGCAAATGGCAACACGATCACCTGGTTGCTTAAGATCTAGGAATCAGGCCAGGTGCGGTGGCTCACACCAGTAAACACAGCACTTTGGGAGGCTGAGGTGGGCAGATCACTCGAGGTCAGGAGTTCGAGACCAGCCTGGCCAACATGGTGAAACCCAGTCTCTACTAAAAATACAAAAATTACCCTGACATGGTGGCGCACACCTGTAATCCCAGCTACTAGGAGGCTGAGGCAGGAGAATTAATTGTTTGAGCCCAGGAGGCGGAGGTTGCAGTGAGCCACTATACTCCAGCCTTGGTGACAAAGCGAGACTCCGTCTCAAAAAAACAAAAACAAATGTCTAGGGATCATCCTTCATCTTTATTTTCCATTCTATCTCCCACCGTTCCCATCAGCACATAGCTCAATTCTGTGGACCTCTTGACTTCCACTGCCAACTCCCCAGGCTAAGCCCATTCTTATCTAGCTTAGACTTCTGCAGCAGCCTCCTCAGTGATCTGTTTTCATTCTTGCCTCCTTATTTATTCTGCAGATAGTGACCAGAAGTCAGATCAGGCCATTCTCCTGCTTCAGACTCTTCTGTGGGTTTCCGTTGTGCTCGAATCAGTTCTAGAGCCCTTGCTGTGTCCATAGGTCCCTCCAGGAGCCAGCCC
This sequence comes from Gorilla gorilla gorilla, assembly GCF_029281585.2. Lineage (NCBI taxonomy): Eukaryota > Metazoa > Chordata > Mammalia > Primates > Hominidae > Gorilla > Gorilla gorilla. The sequence goes on along the minus strand of NC_073229.2, from coordinate 160,431,204 downwards.
TCACTTCTCTCGCTGAGCTCCTCTTCTATGTCCCATGTTTGCCCACTGTACTCCAGCTGCAGTTGCTTTCTTTTTTCCATTTCTCACACATGCCAAGCTCCTTCCTGATGCAGCCCCAGATGTTTACACTAAAACTGACCCCTTGTCGTTTTCTTAAAGAGGATGTTGCTTCCTTAAAGAGGCTTTTTTTCTGATCATATCTCATCTAAAGTGCTTCTGTCCCTAATCACTATTACATTTCCCTATTTTTTATTTTTTAATTTATTTTTATTTTATTTTATTTTTTGAGACAGGGTGTTGCTCTGTCACCCAGGCTGGAGTGTAGTGGTGCCACGACTTGCTGCAGGCTTGACCTCCTTGGCTCAAGTGATCCTCCTGCCTTAACCTCCCAAGTAGTTGCCTGGCTAATTTTTAAATTTTTTCTAGAGATGGGGTCTCACTATGTTACCCAAGCTGCTCTCGAACTCCTGGGCTCAAGCAGTCCTCCCACCTTGGCCTCCTAAAGTGCTGGGATTATAGGCATGAGCTACCATGCCCAGCCTCTGTTTTGTTTTATTCACAGCACTTATTACCATCCAAATGATCTTACTTGTATATTGATGATAATCTTGCTGTAAGAATTGGGAGCAGAATACTCCCAAAGCATAAAATGGAGTCGGATGTAGTAGTGGGCATTCAATGAAGATTAAATGAATGAACGACCAAACAAATGAACAATTTGCGTAATTTTTTTTTTTTTTGGCATGAACTCTCGTCCTTTTAAAAGTTCTTATTTATTTGAATTTTCCTACCCATTAGGAAATTAGAAAATTACAATAATAAAGATCTTCAGCATAGTGACATCTGACAAATCTCAGGTCATAACAAGGTTATGGCAGAGTCTCAAGTCACATGGGTTCTTGGTTTTCTGATTCTTCATTCATTGTGCCTTCCTTATTTCATTGCAAAAATTTCTTGAAGATTAGATTATTTTCAATCTCTTGAAGACTAATTAAATTGTAAGATATTATGCTTGTATTCCTGCCATGTTTGTCAACAAGGAGCTAAAATTACATCCAAGTTTTAATAAATTCAATTTTTTTTTAAAAAAATAGGTCACCTGGTGGTAGACCCATTCATAAGAGGAAAAGACAGAATTCACACTGGGATCCAGTTTCTTTAATATCTCATGCACTTAAACAGAAATTTGCATTCCAAGAAGATGATTCTTTTGAGAAAGAGAATAGATCTTGGGAATCTTCCCCATTTTCTAGTCCAGAAACTTCAAGGGTAAGGTACACTAATGTAAAATTAATTTTTCAGTTTTTCTCAGATGTGTTGTTTATGTTACAGCTTTGTGTTCAAGTTCTCTTGAAGTAATTGTGCAGAATGGGCTATATAATTGTTTATTGATGCTGCTAATGTTTCTGGGGTTTTTTTTGTTGTTAATTTTATATGCTCATTTTCACTTTTAGCCTATCATGAGCTCTTTTGAAATAAAATACTTAATTTGAAAAATATTTGTGCATATGTTTATAATGACTTATCTTAGGTGCCAATTTGATGTTGCCATCTGCAGTATGAACTGGGTGTCTGACAGTTTGAAAGGGCCAGGGAAGAATGGTGCAATAGATTCCCCCTAACCATATGGAATGTGAATACGCCAAGATTTTTCTCTGTCAAATATACAGACTTTGGATATTTTGTTGAATATAATGTTAACTCTGCATGTAAAAAAGCAAATGGGATTATAGTTATCTTTAGTGACAGCACTTAGTGGATGCCTAGGATGACAAACACTGGATTTTAAGCATTTGAGCCTTAAGATTACTCCTTACTTGAAGTCTCTTTTCTTAAATTTAGAAGTAATTCTAATTTTGGGGTGGTTTTCACATGTCTTAATTTAGTTGAGGTAGTATTAACACATAAGAATAAGCCTTGAGAATGACAGGAGTGTGGAAGAGGAACAGCATCTAAAGTCAGCTAGATAGCACTGAGGAAGGACAGACGTCAGCAGAGGAAGAGACTGGAAAACTCAGATGCATTGAGCCCTCCAAGAGTGTAACAGGGCCGGGCGTGGTCATCCCAGCACTTTGGGAGGCTGAGGTGGGCAGATCATGCATGAGGTCAGGAGTTGGAGACCAGCCCGACCAACACGGTGAAACCTCATCTCTACTAAAAATACAAAAATTAGCCGGGCGTGGTGGCACGCATCTGTAATTAATTCCAGCTACTCAGGAGGCTAAGGCAGGAGAATTGCTTGAACCCAGGAGGTGGAGGTTGCAGTGAGCCAAGATTGTGCCACTGCACTCCAGCCTGGCGACAGAGCTAGAGTCTGTCTCAAAAAAAAAAAAAAAGAAAAAGAGTGTAACAGAGTGGAGGGACTTGTCACACACACACATTGCCACTCCAGTGTGTGCAGCCTCTGTGCTCACCATTGTGTGTGTGTGTGTGTGTATATATCTGATGTTTAGCATGTTGACTTAGAAAATTATATTCTTTTAACTATTTAAGAAGACACTTTAGAACTATTACTATAAAAATGCAAGTGTGTCTAAAATAAATGTTTAATTTTAACATTTGTAGAGCAGTTTGTAACTTGCAAAGTACCTTTTTTACTCATCTCACTAGATCTTCACAGCAGTAATCCCCTTTTCCCCGAAAATGTGAGGGAAATGATCCCTGTAGTGCCTATAATCCCATATCTAAGGGGCAGAGCAGAGACTAGAACTTGGTTTCTTAAAATTTGAGGATGTTTGAAAACCTGCATTTATGTAAGAAGTTCCCGTAGGTGGAACACACTGTTTCCCAGTGATAGTGGATAAACGAAGTGTTACTAGGTTGTCATTTACTGCTTGCTATTAGTTCAGTGTCTCTTAGCACTTTTTCCAGCCAATTACAAGTATTTTAGATAATCTTCTTTTTTTTTTTTTTTACATAGTTTTTAGCACTTAATTTCAGGCTGGGCACACAGGGACTCAAATTTTAGTTGCCTAAGAGCTCAGTCTGTGCCGCTGAGAGTGTCTCGTTCACTTTTGTCCTTGGCTCTGAGCGTAGTACCTGATACATAGCCAAATAACTATGTATTATAGTAATAAATACAGTAAATAAATATTGTGAATGAAACCTCAGAGGGTCATCTGGCCTTTGTCTTGCCATTCTTTTTTTTTAACATTAGAATAATTTCTGTGTTAAATATTTGCTTTATTTCAGTTTGGACATCACATTTCACAGTCAGAAGGACAGCGAACTGAAGAAGAAATGGTCAACACAAAAGCTGTTGACCAAGGTATCAGCAATACAAGCCTTCTAAACTCAAGGATTTAAACTCAACTTAAGGTTGAGCTTTAAACTTCCAAAACTTCTTCCTGGATGATAAATTATTCTTAGAAACTGATTTGGACTGTTAAAGGCTAAAAGTAGATGTATTTAAAGACTCTTCTTGACACATTTTGCCTACACTTGCTATGTAAATATGTATGCCTGTCATTTTTGTTTCCTTTGTTCCTTTTTACGTTTATACTCTGTTCTTTTGTACATAGAGCTTAAAATAAACATTCCTTTTGAACTTGCTTGTGTTTTGTAGCAACTGAAATTCATGTTTTCTCACCACATAGTCTGACCTTTTTTTGTTGTTGTTTTTTGTGAGGAATTCGTAGAGTTTCTTGGATAATAGAAATGAAACATATTTGCAACAGATATTTTGTCCCTCTTCTCCCACATACTAATGTGATATGGAAATTTACATGTTTCCCTGGACCCTTCAGACTGTGTGCAACAGCCAGGAAACTGAGGTCACCATTGGAATGGACTCAGCCCCACCCGTTTTGCCAAGCTTTTCACTTTCAGCAAAGCCCAGGTTTCCTACAGTTTTCTTGTTGTGGCAGAGAGTTGCTTGCCTAGCCCCACCTCCATTCTCAACCCTTTCTCCTGGCCATATACCAGTTAGGAGTGGCTGTGTGGCAGTTATGACCATGAAGAAAAGGGTTAGAATCACAGAGATGACATCACTGAGCTGTTGAACCAACATCAACAAGTCCTGTTTGCAGACTTCTTAAAGAAAGATATATGAGAAAAATATGCCCTGTGTGTTTTCTGTTACATGCAGCCAAAAGCATTTGTAATGATACAGCAAGTATAATAGTGTAATTTTTTTTTTTTTTTTTTTTAGAGATAAGGTCTCACTCTGTTGCTCAGGATGGGGTGAGTGGCTCAGTCATGGCTCACTGCAAGCTCAAATTCCCGGGTTCAAGCGATCTTCCTCCCTCAGCCTCTGAAGTAGCTGGAATATAAGTGTGTACCACCATCCTGGCTAATTTGTAGAGACAGGGTCTCACGTTGCCTAGGCTGGTCTTGAACTCCTGGCCTCAAGTGATCCTCCTGCCTTGGCCTCCCAAAGTGCTAGGATTATAAGCGTGAATTGCTGCACCTGTCGTAGTGTAGTTTCAATGCCTGCCTGTTATTTGTTATTCCTTCTGTGATTTTTTTTTTTTTTTTCTTGGAGACAGGGTATTGCTCTGTTGCCCAGGCTGGAGTGCAGTGGTACAGTGATGGCTCACTGCAGCCTCCAATTCCCGGGCTTAAGTGATACTCACACCTCAGCCTCCTGAGTAGCTGGGACTACAGGCACATGCCATCATGCCTGGCTACGTTTTGTATTTTTTGTAGAGATGGGGTTTCACCATGTTGCCCAGGCTAGTCTCAAATTCCTGGGTTTAAGTGATCCACCCGCTTCAGCCTCCCAAAGTGGTGGGATTACTGGCATGAGCCACTGCACCCAGCCTGTGATTGTTTTTGACATTTCTTATCTAGCTACCAATAGTTTTTGTTCTTGCTGTTGTTCCTGCCCCTCTTAAACGTTTTCCCCACCCTGACTTTTCTCATTATCCTTGTAATAAGAGTTTGTTTTCTCTTGAGATAACTTTTTTTATTTCCCAAGTAGGTAGGCTTGCATTTTCAGTGTTATAGTTTCCTTGTTCAAAAATGTGTAATCAACAATCCTTCAACAACCAGCAGGAATCTTTGGAAGATACTATCCTCTGCCAAGTGAAGTATATTATTTCTTGACAAACCCCAAGTTGGCTTTTGGTGGGCTTTTTTGCTCTTCGTTAGAATGGATTTCCTGCCTTCCCAAAGCACATTTCAACACCAGTGATGCATTAGAATTGAGTTGACTTTATGCTTCCCTGTGTTTTGAAGTATAACTCCTGGTATCTGGGAGGACATGACCATATGCCCTAAAATCTGCAGCGGCCTAATTTTGGGCTCCCGGTAACTGCTGTGTTCACTTTAGAATTCTTGAGGATTGGGGATTCAGTTTAGGCCTTCCTCATGAGCCTATACATAAATGACCTCATGCCAAATGTTATAAAATCCAGATTTGATTACTTTAAAATTCGATGAAATTACTGTAAATGCTGCAGCTTTCTCTTGCAAGTTATGTTAACAGCTTCTTTTCCTGACTCTGAAACACTTCTCTCACTTGCCCTGGAGGAGTCCCTTCTCCCACTTCCTCAAATGCCTTTGAGTGGGTTTCATTTCCCTCCAAACTGGGTGTTAGTTAGTGCCCTCAAACTAAGGTGTTTGAGCAAGGATGTTTCACAAAGCATTCTAATAGTATTTTATATTTGGAAAAATTTTAAAAAGGGTTTTATAATATAGACTGCAAGAAGTTAATGTTCAAAATCTTGACTGGTTGATATGCAGATGATAGTGGTTTTCAAAGCAGGGAGAGGAGAGGTGACTACCTAGGAGTGTGTATCAAAATCTGGAGAGGACCCAGATTGGAAACAGTGGCATGGGCCCCCTGGGGATGGGGGGATCAAAAGGTCACACTTTTACAATGACTATGTATTTGTGTTTTAATTATGAAATCTAAATAAAAATTTCCAACAGTCCATTAAGGTTCCTATAACAAAATACCATAAACAGAGGGGCTTATAAACAACAGAAATTTATTTCTCACAGTTCTGGAGGCTGGGAAGCCCAAGATCAAGGTGCTGGCAGATTTGGTGTCTGGGGTGGGCCTGCTTCCTGGTTCATAGAAGGCCCAGCCATCTTCTTGCTGTGTCTTCACGTGGCTGAAGGGGTGAGAGAGCTCTCTGGGGTTTTTTTACAAGGGCACTAATCACAATCACGAGGACTCCGCCCTCTTGACCTAATCATCTCCCAAAAGCCTCACCTCCTAAATACAATCACCTTGGGAGTTAGGATTTCAACGTGTGAATTTTGGGGGAACAGAAACGTTCCATCCATTGGAATTCGGTTTGGGGAGAAACAGCCATTTACACGGAGGATAATTTAGATGGTAGCAATCGGGAAACAGCATTTTAAACAGGTTTTGCCAGATATAAAGCACACTATTTTCTCAGATTGGAGAGGCTAAGTATACAATGGATTTATTTTAAATTGATCCTCTTCCCCTCAAAAAAACCAACCAACCAAACAAAAAACCCCACAAAACCCGAACAGGTCAAGAAGAGTGACGTGTGAGATTTTATATCAGAAAAGGGCTGTTGATTTGGTTTCTCTGGCAAACAGGCTCTGAGTAGAGATGAACGTGCGGGACATCTCTCTGGGCGTGTCCTCAGGATAATACTCAGGTGAGGGGGCAGCTGGGCTGTGATGCAATCTCAGCAGGGCCTCAGCAGAACCCCAGGGGCTCTGGAGTGGTCCCCCATCGCTCTGGGAGTGCTGAGTCTCTACACTTTCTCGTTGACTAAGTACTGGGGGGCTTGACCTTGAACAAAGCAACTTTCTTGAGCTGAGGGCAGTTTTCAGAGAGGGTTGTCAGAGGACAACCTCTGTTGAGGACAGAACATGGTGGTGCATCACAGTCCACTACAGAGGACGCGGATTCTAAAATTGTGGCAGAGCCAGACATAATAGCTTTGCCTTAAGTTCCAGAGCCTGTCTTGGATGGCAGTTAGCTTGAGTAGTACAAATTGTCCGGAATTTCCAGTACCTACTGCCTTGTTATCCTTTGACCAGACTAGTTCTTATATTTACCTTGTGGGAAATGCTTGCTTTTAAAAAATTGATGGTGGGGTTGGGTAGGAAAGCCTTCCTGTCTCTAAAGATCTATTCCTGTCAGCTCCCCAAGTGTCTGTGCCTGTGGCCTTGCTCGTGGATCATTCCACGGTGACTTCTGCTGCTGCATGGGGAAAACTAGGGCTGGGAAACCTATGGCTGGTTGATCACAGCTTTGCCCTTTCCTCTTCATGGAAATTCCTGTGTTTACAAGGACTCAGAGCATGAAGCAGTGATCGCATCATGGAAATGCATCAGGAGAACTGAGTTATCACTTCTCTGGGCCTCAAACTCCTCAACTGTAAAATGAGGAGGCCAAACGGAATGTGCTCCAAAGTCCAATGTACAACACTAACATTCTATGATTTACTTCTTCCAGTGAAAAAAGACACAATCACAGCTCAGCTGGGTTGCAATTTCAGTTTTCTGCACTCTGTGTCCAATTTGGACACAGTGGGGAAGTGGTCTGTAGGTCCCAGAAAACTTCTGTTCCACTGTATTTAAGAATAAGCTGTAATTGACCTTTTAGGTGATAAAGCTCTCACTTTGGTTTTTTGTTTTTTGTTTGTTTTTGAGAAGGAGTAGCAGTTCTGTTCCTAGTGCTTGCCATGGAGGTATATCAGCACTGTGCAATGTAGGCTATTGTTATCTTCATTCTACAGATGAGGAGCTAGGCATAGAGAGAGACGATCTCCACCCCAGTAGATAACCCAGGTTCTCACAGCTGATTAAGTGGCAGAGCTGGAATTTTCATTTTTTATTTTTCCCCTGAACCTGAGCCATTCTTCTGCCTCAACCTTCCAAGAAGCTGGGACTACAGGTGCGTGCCACTGTGCTGGGCTTTAAGAGCTGGGATTTGAACCCAAGCAGATGGGTTTTCCAACCCACGTTTTAAGCTCCTAGTCAACAGTTCTCATCTTATACATTTGTTTATCTATTTATTTTAGATTTTGCTGTATCCTAGAAAGAATTTAAGGCAGTTTACAAGGATATGCATAGCACGGCAAAATAATGGAACAGGAAACTGAAAGAGAAAAAAGCCGTCAGGCTGCAGTTCTCCACATTTACCACGAGAGGACAGTATAACACCGAGAGCGCCCAGGCTGATGGCCCCCTGCTAACCTGTTACCACGTTCAGATGAAATTATAGAAATTACGGAAAAAGCGAGGTTAGATTTAGTATTAATTGCAAAAGTAGCTTACATTTAAGGACACTAAGGAATTATAATACAGCTATATCCTTGACAGGCCTGAGATTATTCACGTCATCAGGCCGATTCAACTGTTTTCCCAGCAAATAACATATTTTGTGAAATTCATTGATGAAAGCCAGGGATAGTATTGCTTAATTGTTAAACTTCAACACTGCAGTGGGATTCTCACAGGTTCTTTAGGTTAAGTACAACTATCGATTTCACTGCTACAAAACAGCCCAAAGCTTATTTTGAAAGACATGATTATAGTTTCTGCTTTTATAACTGGTAAAGATTGGTAAATTAGAATGGTGGAATGTTTATTAGGTATATCATAACTAATACATGCAAATAAGGGCTTCCAAAGATATTATATTCATTTAAAAGATCGTTTAAAATACTCGTTTAAAAGACAAATGCCAAGGCAAATTATGCCAGGATGGCGCTTTGCAGACCAGAAGGTGAGTACTGCTTCTCGAGCATGGGAGACCACATTTGAAGTGGGATGAAGTGGTGGTGGTGTCTGCTGGATCCCCAAGTGTCGTGGGGGGGAACCTGGTGAGAGGTAATTGAGTCATGGGGGTGGGGTTTTCCCGTGCTGTTCTTGTGACAGTGAGTAAGTCTCATGTGATCTGCTGGTTTTATAAAGGGCAGTTTCCCTGCACCTACTCTCTTGCCTGCCACCAATATAAGACATGCCTTTGCTCCTCCTTTGGCTTCCACCATGATTGTGAGGCCTCCCGAGCCATGTGGAACTGTGAGTCCATTAAACCTCTTCTATTTTAAAATTTAATCTAATTTTATTTATTTATTTATCTATTTTATTTTACTTTAAGTTCCGGGATATATGTGCAGAAAGTGCAGGTTTGTCACATAGGTATATGTGTGCCATGGTGGTTTGCTGCACCTATTGACCCATCCTTTAAGTTCCCTCTTCTTTTTCCCCATCCCGCAACAGGCCCTGGTGTGTGTTGTTCTCCTACCTGTGTCCATGTGCTCTCATTGCTCAATTCCCACTTACGAGTGAGAATATGTGGTGTTTGGATTTCTGTTCCTGTGTTAGTTTGCTGAGGATGATGACTTCCAGCTTCTTCCAAGCTCCTGCAAATGACATGATCTTATTCCTTTTTATGGCTGCATAGTATTCCATGGTGTATATGGACCACATTTTCTTTATTCAGTCCATCATTGATGGACATTTGGGTTGGTTCCGTGACTTTGCTATTGTAAATAGTGCTGCAATAAACATACATGTGCATGTGTTTTTATAGTAGAATGATTTATATTCCTTTGGGTATATACTCAGTAATGAGATTGCTGAGTCAAATGGTATTTCTGGTTCTAGATCCTTGAGGAATCACTGTACTGTCTTCCACAATGGTTGAACTAATTTACATTCCCACCAACAGTGTAAAAGCATTCCTGTTTCTCCACAGCCTTGCCAGCATCTGTTTCTTGACTTTTTAATAATCACCATGCTGGCTTGCGTGAGATTGTTATTTCATTGTGGTTTTGATTTGCATTTCTCTAATGATCAGTAATGTTGAGCTTTCTTTCATATGTTTGTTGGCTGTGTAAATGTCTTCTTTTGAGAAGTGTCTGTTCATATCCTTTGCCCACTTTTTGATGGGGTTGTTTGATTTTTTTCTTGTAAATTTGTTTAAGTTCCTTATAAATTCTGACTATTAGACCTTTGTCTGATGGGTAGATTGCAAAAGTTTTCTCCCATTCTGTAGGTTGCCTGTTCATTCTGATGATAGTTTCTTTTGCTCTGCAGAAGCTCTTCAGTTTAATTAGAAACTGTTTGTCAGTTTTGGCTTTTGTTGCAATTGCTTTCAGCGTTTTAGTCATGAAGTCTTTGCCCATGCCTATGTCCTGAATGGCATTGCCTAGGTTTTCTTCTAGGGTTTTTATGGTTTTGGGTTTTACATTTAAGTCTTTAATCCATCTTGAGTTAATTTTTGTATAAGGTGTAAGGAAGGGGTCCAGTTTCAGTTTTCTTCATATGGCTAACCAGTTTTCCCAGCATCATTTATTGAATAGGGAATCCTTTCCCCATTGCTTGTTTTTATCAAGTTTGTCAAAGATCAGATGGTTGGAGATGTGTGGAGTTATTTCTGAGGCCTCTGTTCTGTTCCATTGGTCTATATGTCTGTTTTTGGGACGAGTACCATGCTGTTTTGGTTACTGTAGCCTTGTATACTTTGAAGGCAGGTAGTGTGATGCCTCTAGCTTTGTTCTTTTTGCTTAGGATTGTCTTGGGTATACAGGATCTTCTTTGATTCCATATGAAATTTAAAGTAGTTTTTTTGATTGTTTGTTTGTTTTTTGTTTTTTTGAGATGGAGTTTCGCCCTTGTTGCCCAAGCTAGAGTGGTGCAGTGGTGCGATCTTGGCTCACCTCAACCTCCACCTCCTGGGTTCAAGCAATTCTCCTGCCTCAGCCTCCCGAGTTACTGGGATTACAGGCATGTGCCACCACGCCTGGCTAATTTTGTATTTTTAGTAGAGATTGGATTTCTCCATGTTGGTCAGGCTGGTCTGGAACTCCCGACTTCAGGTTATCCACCTGCCTCGGCCTCCCAAATTGCTGGGATTACAGGCGTGAGCTACCATGCCTAGCCTAAAGTAGGTTTTTCTAATTCTGTGAAGAATGTCAATGGTAGTTTGATGGGAATAGCATTAAATCTATAAATTACTTCGGGCAGTATGGCCATTTTCACAATATTGATTCTTCCTATCCGTGAGGATAGAATTTTTTCCATTTGTGTCCTCTCTTATTTCCTTGAGCAGTGGTTTGGAAATAAGAGAGGACCTGGAAGAGGTCCTTCACATCCCTTGTAGCTGTATTCCTTGGTATTTTATTCTCTTTATAGCAATCGTGAATGGGAGTTCATTCATAATTTGGCTCTCTGCTTGCTTATTGTTGGTGTAAAGAAATGCTTGTGAGTTTTGGACATTGATTTTGTATCCTGAGGCTTTGCTGAAGTTGCTTATCAGCTTAAGGAGTTTTTGGGCTGAGATGAGGGGGTTTTCTAAATATAAAATAATGTTGTCTGCAAACAGAGACAATTTGATTTCATCTTTTTTTTTTTTGGGATGGAGTCTCACTCTGTTGCCCAGGCTGGAGTGCAGTGGCGTGATCTCGGCTCACTGCAATCTCTGCCTCCTGGGTTCAAGCAATTCTCTGCCTCAGCCTCTTGAGTAGCTGGGATTACAGGTGCCTGCCACCATGGCTGGCTAATTTTTTTGTATTTTAGGTAGAGACAGGGTTTCACCATCTTGGTCAGGCTGTTCTTGAACTCCTGACCTCGTGATCCTCCTGCCACGGCCTCCCAAAGTGCTGAGATTACAGGCATGAGCCAACGTGCCCAGCCTGACTTCCTCTCTTCTTATCTGAGTACACTTTATTTCTTTCTCTTGCCTGACTGCCCTGGGCAGAACTTCCAACACTATGTTGAATAGGAGTGGTGAGAGAGGGCATCCTTGTTTTGTACTGGTTTTCACAGGGAAAGCTTCCTGCTTTTGCCCATTCAATGTGATATTGGCTGTGGGTTTGTCATACATAGCTCTTATTATTTTGATATATGTTCCATCAATACCTAGTTTATTGAGGGTTTTTAACATGAAGGGATGTTGAAGTTTATCAAAGGCCTTTTCTGCATCTATTGAGATAATCATGTGGTTTTTGTCTTCGGTTCTTTTTATGTGATGGATTACATTTATTGATTTGTGTATGTTGAACCAGCCTTGCATCCCAGGGATGAAGCCAGCTTGATCATGGTGGATAAGTTTTTTGATGTGCTGCTGGATTTGGTTTGTCAGTGTTTTATTGAGGATTTTTGCATCAGTGTTTATCAGGGATATTGGTCTGAAGTTTTCTTTGTGTGTGTGTGTGTGTGTGTGTGTGTGTCTCTGCCAGGTTTTGATATCAGGATGACGCTGACCTCATAAAATGAGTTAGGGAGGAGTCCCTTCTTTTCAATTGTTTGGAATAGTTTCAGAAGGAATGGTATTGTCTCTTCTTTGTGCCTCTGGTAGAATTTGGCTGTGGTCATGGGCTTTTTTTGGTTGGTAGGCTATTAATTACTACCTCAATTTCAGAACTTGTTATTGGTCTATTTAGGGACTCGACTTCTTCCTGGTTTAGTCTTGGGAGTGTATGTGTCCAGGAATTTATCCATCTCTTCTAGATTTTCTAGTTTATTTGTGTAGAGGTGTTTATAATATTCTCTGATGGTAGTTTGTATTTCTGTGGGATCAGTGGTGATATCCTCTTTATCATTAAAACTCTTTTTCTTTATAAATTACTCAGTGTTGGGTGTGTCTTTATTAGCAGTGTGAGAACTAATACAACTCATTTTAAAGAATTTACTCATTTTTCAGAATTCCTGGTAAGAGTGTTGTCAGTAAATCCGTCATAAGACTTTAAAATAATCAACATATGTTGTGACCGATATTGCCTGGATAGGTGTTTGGATCCAAGATTCAAAGTTAGTTTTAACAGATGATAGAGTAAAATTTGAAGAAAGATGAAAATATTTTTGACTATTTAAGTTAAAAGCAGGTTAGTTTTGACAAAAGCCATTGAAGTAGTGTGTAAAAAATACATGTGTTTTCCTATATTCTTCAAGAAGTAATGTACGTGGGACTTTTATACCCATCTGTTATTTTCTACTTGAACTGAATATTATGATCAAATTCAGTCACTAAAAAAGCAGATGGAAGGTAAAATATCACTGATGTTAATTTCTCTTTCATTAATGGCACATGCCTGCCATCAGGAATCTGTCTGCCTAAATTGTTAATACTGGTGATAATCAGTTTGAAATGAATGAAAACATTTTGTTGAATTCTGCTGATCTTTGACCATTTAATCTACCACATGCTGTGTTGAGCACTAGATTCATAGTGCTTAGGGCAAGTTTTTTCTGTAAGAATTCCAACTTTTGTTTCTTTCCACCTGATTTCAGATCTAGAGTTTTAGAAAAACATATTAAAATGATCTGTGCAAATCTACAACAAACTCAAACAAATCAGTAAGACAAAACCAAACGATCCCATCCAAAAGTGGGCTAAGGACATGAATAGACAATTCTCAAAAGAAGATATACAAATGGCCAAGAAACATTTGAAAAAATGCTCAACATCACTAATGGTCAGGGAAATGCAAATCAAAACCACAATGCGATACCACCCTACTCCTGCAAGAATGACCATAATCAAAAAATCAAAAAACAATAGATGTTGGCATGGATGTGGTGAACAGGAAACACTTCTACACTGCTGGTCGAAATGTAAACTAGTACAGCCACTGTGGAAAGCATTGTGAAGATTCCTTGAAGAACTAAAAGTAGAACTACCATTTGATACAACAATCCCACTACTGGATATCTAGCCAGAGAAAAAGAAGTCATTATTCGAAAAAGATACTTGCACACACATGTTTATAGCAGCACAATTCACAATTGCAAAATTGTGGGACAATCCAAATGCCCATCAATCAACAAGTGGATAAAGACACCATGATATATACATATATATTTGTATATATGTGATAATCATATCACATATATATATGTATAACCATATATATATATATATGGAACACTATGCAGCCATAAAAAGGAATGAATTAACAGCATTTGCAGTGACCTGGATGAGATTGAGGACTATTATTCTAAGTGATGTAACTCAGGAATGGAAAACCAAGCAGCATATATTCTCACTGATATGTGGGAGCTAAGCTATGAAGACTCAAAGGCATAAGCATGATACAATGGACTTTGCGGACTTGGGGAAAAGAGTGGGAAGGAGGCGAGGGTTAAAAGACTACAAATATGGTGCAGTGTATGCTGCTCAGGAGATGGGTGCACCAAAATCTCACAAATCACCATTAAATAACTTACTCATGTAACCAGATACTACCTGTACCCCAATAACTTATGGAAAAATAAAAATTAAATTAAATTAAAAAAGAATGATCTGTGCATTTTATTAGAGTTGCTCATCTCTTTTTCCTCTGTCTGAAGTCACAGGTAGAAGTTGGAGTGAGTAGAAAGAGCATACTGAGCATGGGAGACTGGAGAGCTAGCCCCTGCAATGACCCTCATTTACTGAGTCACATTAGCCAAGTCTTTTAATGTCTTTTGGCCTCAATTTCCTTCTTTATACAATGCAGACTTTAGGAAAAAACCCTATGACTAAATACTTAGAGAATAAAAAATGTGTGTATTTTTAAAAGATACATTACTTACCTAGGCTCCTTTATGGTAGCTGCACAAATGACTAAGTATGTTGACCTTATTTTGTAAAGTAAACAAATCCAAGATGTCATGTTTATTCTTTATTTTATTTTGAAGCCTGAAATATTTTCTCTTGCCCAATTAATTCATAGAACATCAATGATCCCTCAAGACAATGAACCATGAAACATTTCTATTTCAGAATTGTGCCTGAAAAAAAGTATAATTATACTTTTTTTTTTTTTTTTTAGAGAGAGGGTCTTGCTCTGTCACTCAGGCTGGAGTGCAGTGGTACAATCATGTCTCATTGCAGCCTTGAACTCCAGGACTCAGCCAATCCTCCTGCCTTAGCCTTCTGAGTAGCTGGGACTACAGGTGTGCACCACTATGCCTGGCTAATTTATTATTTTTGTAGAGACAGGTCTTGCTCTTCTGACCAGGCTGGTCTCAAATTCCTAGCCTCAAGTGATCCTCCCATCTCAGCCTCCCAAAGTGCTGGGATTAGAGGTGGGAGCCACCATGCCTAGTCTAGGTTTGTTCTCTTTGATGGAAAATGAGGGGGAACATGAATTTCTGAATTTTGGTTTTATGAATTCATTGACACTGATCTGGTTTGGCTGTATCCCCATCCAAATCTCATCTTGAATTATAGTTCCCATAATGCCCACATGTCATGGGAGGGACCTGGTGGGAGGTAATTGAATCATGGGGTGGTTACCCTCATGCTGTTCTCATGATAATGAATGAATTCTCACAAGATCTGATGATTTTATAGGGGGCTTTTTCTCCCCTTTGCTGTCACTTCTCTCCTGCCACCCTGTGAAGAAGGAAGTGTTTACTTCCCCTTCCGCCATGATTGTAAGTTTCCTGAGGCCTCCCAGCCATGCAGAACAGTGAGTCAATTAAACCTCTTCCCTTTATAAATTACCCAGTCTCAGGTATGTCCTTATAGCAGTGTGAGAATGGAATAAGACAGACGCTTACCATCACCATATACATACTTATGTGTGCAGGTGTAAACTGTGTGTAGATAGGGAATTGTGTCTGCTTTATTCACAGGTGTGTCTCTGGCATTGAAACAAGGCCTGATTCCAAAATGCTTACTGTCTTCCAGGTACCATGCTAGAGAGAGAATAAAACACTTTTAAAGCTCACCCCAACTGCATCTCTTGCTTAGATTAGCTTATGATTATCACATGTTTTGCTAAAACCTTTCTTATTTGAGATATCACCAGTTGGTACAGGACCTAGTCAGTCTATTTTCTTATAATGTCCCCCTTCAAGACACTTAGCTAGTATATATTTTGAAGATGAAAAATAATCTTTACTTTGACTACGCAGCATTTTTCAGAAGTCCCTTACTCTTCGTAGAGATTTGTGGCATCCTTTCTGAAAATACTTAGTATTAAGACCTATGTAGTTCTTTTCTCTTTGACCTTGAGGAATGTAAGAATGCTGAATTTAAGTAAAAATGTTAAGATATTTCCTGAACATTTTAAAGACAAATTTATTCATATAATCATGCTAATTCCAACTATAAGGCACCAAGCTCAACATAAGCCTGGAATGAGATAAAGATTCCAAAACAAACACCTCTTCTCAAAACAAGCAAACAATACAATGCATGCAAATTTATGTTACAATTATATAGGTAATATTCATTCATAACAGGAGTGAATTCCATTGTACACAGAATAATTTAGAGGATGTTTGGAATAGTATATCCATTTGGGAAGACGCAGAGAAGTTTGTATCCAGAGAAGTTTCACCAGGATGGCGAAGGAGTCAGGATATCGTGTTTTATAAGGAGGAGTTAATGCAATTTGATGTATTTAATTTGGAAGAGGATACTGATGGGGAACGTGGTAGTTCTCTTCACATGGAGGGGGACTGATTTTATGTGTTGCTCAAGATGGAAGCTCTAGGTTCATGGCTGGAAGTCAAAGGATGGTAGATAGAGGCTCAGAGTCAAGAGGGCCTTCTAAAACCAGGAGCTGTTCAGCCTGGAGTTGTATGCATTGTAAGGCCATGAGCTCCCTGCCATGGCCTCCCTTGGAGGTCCTTTCTGTCCAACAGCTCTAAATATGTGCTGGGTAGAGGAGATGGGCAGAATGATTGGGATTACGACTGTGGACCACTACCAGAGGGGATTTGGCCATGACCTCATGGCTCTGTGACCTGGTTTAGATATTGAATTTCATTTAGAATATTCACTTACAATTGATTAACACCAATTTATTTATAGTAATAATAGTGAAGATAATGCACAGCAGTTTACCAATATCATGAATATGCCTATATTCAATATGATGGAAAAGAAAGGTAAACTTAGAAAGAATATTTTTGCTGGGCACAGTGGCTCACGACTGTAATCCCAGCACTTTGGGAGGCCGAGGTGGGTGGATCACCTGAGGTCAGGAGTTCGAGACCAGCCTGGCCAACATGGTGAAACCCCGTCTCTACTAAAAATACAAAAATTAGCCGGGCGTGGTGGCAGGTGCCTGCAATCCCAGTTACTCGGGAGGCTGAAGGAGGAGAATTGCTTGAACCCAGGAGGTGGAGGTTGTAGTGAGCTGAGATCCCACCACTGTACTCCAACCTGGGTCTAAAAAAAAAAAAAAAAGAATATTTTTACCTAGAAAAATAAAAAAAAAAAGGGAAATATTCTGATTAAGCTGCATGGAATTTTTAGGAAGCTATCGCTGAGTTTTCCACTCAATTTAATTTGAAGCCTACTTTGTTGCTGCATTTTGAAAGGTGACTTCAAGAAAATAACATCGTCCCTTTTTTAAAGCAACAACCTCTCTTTTAAAGATATTTTATTTATTTATTTATTTATTACTTTTAAGAGGCCTTAATTAAAGTAAAAGAGGAGTCAAATTAGCCTATTTTTCTTTAAGTTAGATTCTATTTATAAGTACATATGGGAATAAAATAAAAACAAGATGGTAATATATAGTTTTAAGTTTATTAACATTTGAATTTCTAATGTTATAAAATTATGTGGTATCCCAAAATTGTGTATTTTAGCCATCGTATTTCTTGGGGATATTTTTCTGCATTTTCTGAAACAGGATAAGCTTTTTTGCCCCTGATAAAATAATGTTATAGAATGCTTTAAAATCCCAGCGGCCTTTCACATCCATGATCTCATTTAATGCTCAGGATAACCTCAAAAGCTGAATATTGGTATTGTTCCCATCTTATTCATGGAGATTCTGAGGCTTAGGAGGCGTAAGTGATGTGGAAAGTTGTGATCTGTTCAAGTATCAGGCTAGAGGCTCAGTGGTTCACTGTGAATCCTACATTCTGTGGGCGGAAGGATGAAGGAGGAACAGGAGTGGGGAAGAAGAGCAGAGGAGAAAGGATTGAACTGTGGTTTATAAAATACTGCATGCTCTTTGTTATCTACCTACTTAGCTATCACATGTGCTGTTTGAGGTAAGCAGCCTTATGACTGTCTAGTTATATACTCTACAGAACGAATATAATTGAGAAAGACCTGTTATTTCCATTCTTGAGCCTTATTTTCTCCATCAGGATCAGTTTTCTATTTGAGATGCATTGGTAGGGTAAGGTGTTTTCCAAAATGCTCCTTCCGGCCTGCCGGGGGCGGTGGCTCCCAGCTGTAATCCCAGCACTTCGGAAGGCCGAGGTGAGTGGATCACCTGAGGTCAGGAGTTTGAGACCAGCCTGACCAACATGGTGATACCCTGTCTCTACTAAAAATATAAAAATTAGCCTGGTGTGGTGGCACACACCTGTAATCCCAGCTACTCGGGAGGCTGAGGCAAGAGAATCATTAGAACCTGGGAGGCGGAGGCTGCAGTGAGCCAAGATTGCACCATTGCACTCCAGCCCGGGTGATAGAGTGAGACTCCGTCCTACGAGGAAATAAAAAATAACTCCTTTCTCCTCCTGCTGCCTATCCATCCCTCTCTCCTGCAGCTCATGCTGCTTTTTCACTTTTACCTGATCCCAGGAGCGAGGGGCTTGGACATGGTGGCAGAAAAAACCTAAGCACCCTGAGGATCTGATAAACGTGGAGGTTTCATCACTAAGCTTTGCTGTCACTGTCTTCTGCAAGATTTCCAACTGCCTTTTAGAGCTGGAACATATTTACTTCTTATTGCCTCTTTTTTTTTTTTTTTTTCTTGTGACAAGGTCTTACTCTGTCGCTCAGGCTGGAGTGCAGTGGTACAATCTCAGCTCACTCAGCCCTACCCCCACCTTTAGAAGAAATACTTATTCTAGCTGCTAAGAGAAGACAATTTTCTTCATATTATCGTGATTGTAATCACATGGAACATACAGTTTGGCATTCTGCTCTTTCACTGACATTGTAATCTAAACATTTCCCTTGTTGCTACATAGCTTCCCCAACTTTTAATGATGACATGATATTGCACTGAAGACATCCTCTTATGTTCTTATCCATTTCCCCAATTTTTTTTTTTTTTTTTGAGATGGAGTCTCGCTCTGTCGCCCAGGCTGGAGTGCAGTGGTGTAATCTCGGCTCACTGCAACCTCCGCCTCTTGGGTTTAAGCCATTCTGCTCCCTCAGCCTCCTGAGTAGCTGGGATTACAGGCATATGCCACCATACCCAGCTAATTTTTGTATTCCATTTCCCAAATTGTTGGACACTTAGTTTTTTTGTTTTATCTTTTCTAATTTTTTGCTTGTGACTGATTATTAATGAATATTTTAGTTTTCACTGGTTTATTCAAATTTTTCTTAAATTTATTTTTTGTATTTTTTTTGAGACAGGGTCTCACTTTGTTGCCCAGGCTGGAGTGCAGTGATATGATCTCAGCTTGCTGCTTCCCTGACCTCCTGGGCTCAAGCAGTCCTGTCATCTCAGCCTCCCAAGCAGCTGGGACTACAGGTAATTTTTTGTATTTTTTTGTAGGGAAGGGATTTTGTCATGTGGCCCAGGCTAGGAATTTTTAACTTGAAATTTTAGTCTTTCTTAAAAGGTATGCTTGGTTTACACATACATGTAAAATGCAAACATAGCAAAGAGACTTATAAGTAAAAAGTACACCTTGCCACCCCCAGTTCTCCAGGTCTCCTCTTCAGAGGCAAATGCGGTCTTCAGTTTCCCACAGGTCCTTCCAGAGATGGTCTGTGCAAACTCTGTGCGTGGATGTGTGCGCACCACTTTCTTTTTTATTGCTGCTGCATGGTAATTCATTGCGAGGCTATGGGGCTGCACGGCTTGCAGTACAAGTGCCCTGCTTCCACTTGGAGGAAAGGGCACAGTTTTCTTCCCATCACAGTGCTATCCACTGATGAAGCCATGTGCCTCCAGGGTTGCAGGGAGTGGAAGGGAGAAGCCAGCTTTATAGACTAGTATCCTGTGTGGCCACATGGCAATGAATTTAACTAGTTATCTGCTGATGGAAACGCGGATTATTTTCTGTATAAACTATAACCATGCACCAACAAATAACTGCCTACATGCACATGTGTATCTTAAATTCCCAGAGGTGCAACCGTGGCTAGAATGTGTGCAGTTGCGCACATTCACACTGATGAGGTTAACGGCAGGGCTGGCTGGGGATGCAGAGTTGCCTGCTTCGAGGTATTCAAGTAGAGGGGACTCTTCTAGGAGCATTTGAATGACCATACAACATTTTCAGGCTCTGGACCCAGCTGGCCTGGTTTCATGGACCATGACAATGATTTAACCCTTTGGTTCTCAACTTTTTTTTAAATGTAGAAACTGGAAAAAATAGCTCTCACTGCATAGGGTCATTGTGAGTTAATACATGCAAAGCTCCTAAACAATGCCTTGGGAAGTGCTTAGTAAAGGTTACCTACTCTCCCCTCTTTCTCTTGCTCCTCTTCTTCATCATCATTACTGTATGCTTGGACTTCTGGATAGACTCTCTGAAAACCTCAATGAGGTCTGAGAAAGTTTCACATTTTAGGCCCTGCACCTCAGATCAGTGGGTTTCAGATGGAACTGACAGTTGTGGTCAGTTCTCACTTTGCTTCCCTGTATAACTTGCCACTGATTTGCTGCCAGAATTTGAGACCTCCTTGGACTTATGCTATTTATTTTCTCTAAAGGTGGAGTTCTTTACCGCCTCTTATGAAGACTGCAACAATATGCATAGTTCCAGGTTTGTGTGTGTGTGTGTGTGTGTCTGCGGGGTTAGGGCATGGGGTGATTGCAGTTGCCTGCCCTGTCCTATGGAGAGCCCACAGCCAAGGTCCAGTTGCCAGGACCTTGCCAATGTACTGTGGCTGGCAAACAAGTGGTGGGAGGGAGGAGCAGGTGTCCCTTCTCACTGACTAACAGGCCGTGGCTCTAGACCCCACTTTCCATGTTCTAAAGGGGTTTTGGCAGCAATATTAACTCCCGAAGCTACTATATGAGTGCTGAATGTGTCAAAAATAGTGTGCCATTCCTTCTGAGCTTGAGAAAAATTTCTTTCCCTAAAGGCGATGACAATTTTCAGGGTTACAAGGAGAACATTTTCCATGTTATAAGGGCATTATTTGCAAATTAACACATCAGCATCGAGTCGTGTAAATATAATTCAATTAGCAGAAACGAGCCCCTGGAATCTGGTCCATGCTGTCCTCCACTTGGGAGACTGGTATGTTAGCTGAACCCTCCTTACAGTGCGGCTGCCAAGACTACTTGCTTGGGGCCCTGGATTTTTCCATGTATGTTTTGTTTATGTCACTTTCACAAAATCAGCATGTGTGTTTGAAGCAGTCAGATTTTCTAGAAGCTGTATACATATTATAGATAGCCTGTGAGTGTTCTGTGAAGTTAGAGAAGGTACACAGAGCTGTCTTTGGCCAAAGGGGTTTATTTCAACAGCTCTAAATTGCTCTCCCTGTCTGAGCTCATGTCTGGCTCAGAAGATAGATTGTGCCCTTTCTGTAGGACTTTTGCTTTTTGTTTTTTCCTTTTTCTTTTATAAGGAATGGGAGGGTAGGAGCTCTGTCTTCTTTTTTCTGCATCTCTCTGAGATGTGTGTGAGACAGAGGCAATATCATGACATTTCCCAATCAATTATTTACACAAATTTTTCTGGGTAACACAAAGTTAACATGGCCTCCATGGAGGGGTCATTACATTTCCCAATATATTTCCCAGTGTCCTAACTAGGGTCATTTTTGTGGTTTGCTTTTGGTTTCACTAGTCTTTTCATGAATGTATGTATTTATTCCCATTGTGATACATATCTACAGTGCAACCTTAGAAATGTGTTCTTGTTTTAAGAGCGAAGCAGATGTCAGAACCCTATGGTTTTCTTGGTTTGCTGTCTATCTGGTAGGCATCTGAATGACCATTAATCTGGGGCAGGAAAAAATTTTACATGAGAAAATAAAAGAACAGTGATTTTTCCTGGAAGTCTTAAAAATATTACAAAACAAGGCTTTCCCACTGAGTGAAGCTCATGGTCACTCCAGCCTGTGTCCACTTTGCTATTGATAATAAAGGGTCCTTTTAGGTAATAATGGTAATAATAACTTATATTTATAAGCTCTTTACTGTTTATAAGTATTTTCATAAACGCAGCCTTGTTTGTCTTCTTAATTGCAGTATGAAGTTTCAGGTAGAACCATACAAATATGTGACACTTTTTGACTAAAAAATGAGGCAACTTAAAAAGGTTCAACTAGGCCGGGCGCGGTGGCTCACGCCTGTAATCCCAGCACTTTGGGAGGCCGAGGCGGGTGGATCACGAGGTCAGGAGATCGAGACCATCCTGGCTAACACGGTGAAACCCCGTCTCTATTAAAAATACTAAAAATTAGCCGGGCGGGGTGGCGGGCGCCTGTAGTCCCAGCTACTCGGGAGGCTGAGGCAGGAGAATGGCGTGAACCCAGGAGGCGGAGCTTGCAGTGAGCCGAGATTGCACTCCAGCCTGGGTGACAGAGCGAGACTCCGCCTCAAAAAAAAAAAAAAAAAAAAAAAAAAAGTTCAACTAAATCATGGCAGGAGGTGAAGAAGGGGCAGGTGCTAATGACCAACTCCATCTCCATACTGCAACTCAGAGACTCCATCTCCATCCTGCAACTCAGAGAGTTAAGTGACACACGGAAGGCTGCATGCATTGTCCTGTGACAGCGTGGTCTGAAAGCTGGGCCTTGCTTCTGATTCCAGAGCTTCTGCTCCTACACAGGGCTCCCAACCACTATGTTGGTTTGCTTGAGATCACCAGCATGAAGCTCCCAGGCTACGGGACTTCCGATTTGAAAATGGGGACAGACCTGGGCAAACTGGGATGAGTTGGTGACCCTGCCCACTTGCCGTCACCCCAAGGGATACCTGGTGACCGAGGTTGCCATCCTCTTCCAGGGTTCCCCATAGATCTGCTGCTTGCTGACTTGTCTTCTCCCACAAGGGCCTGGAGCTGTAGCCTTGCCAGGATGCCTCCTTATTCCACACGCTTCCTTAATTTCTATTTCTCTAGGGTGAGCCTTAATTCAGAGAGGCCTCCTGTTATAGCGGACGGAGAGCTGAACTAGAAATAAGAACTCAAGACCCAGCTCCATGTTTGACTCTCTGTGGGATCTTGGGCAAGTGATTTACTAATGTCGAGTTCCAGTTTCCTTGGTCACAAAATGAGGATAATAATTCCTACCCCATCTACATGACAGGGTCATTTTGAGGTGCCAGTGAAATAACGTAGGTGAAAAACAAACAGAAAAAAGCAAACATAAAGAAATATGAACTTATTTATCAGTTTGGAATAAACTTTCTGCATAATTAGATTGGAGGCACCTGTCTAAAGTTTCTAGCCTCAGTGTCTGGATTTGCCTTTTCACCTCTCAGGCCTTTTGTATTCACCAGGTGCCCTGGCAGCTCATCCTGCCCCGGTGAAGCTGTCATTGTTGTTTAAGGAAAGCTCAGCTCTACATCTTGTCCTGATACGGCATCAAAGTCCCCCTTTATTATTATGTGGCAACTTCTATAGTTGCCTAAATATCATTATTACTAACTTGGTCTAATTTTCTTTTCTTTTCTTTTCTTTTTTTTTTTTTTTTGAGATGGAGTCTCGCTCTCTCACCCAGGCTGGGTGGAGTTCAGTGGCTTGATCTTGGTTCACTGCAACCTCCGCCTTCCCCGTTCAAGTGATTCTCCTGCCTCAGCCTTCTGAGTAGCTGGGATTACAGGCATGTGACACCATCATGCCCGGCTAATTTTTGTATTTTTAGTAGACACGGGGTTTCGCCATGTTGCCCAGGCTGGTCTTGAACTCCTGTCCTCAGGTGATTCACCCACCTCAACCTCCCAAAGTGCTGGGAGTACAGGCGTGAGCCACCACACCCGGCCAACTTAGGCTAATTTTCTTGATTATGTGATAATGCATTGTCTCTTTTACACAAATATGTTCCTTCAATATGGACCTTCCTCACAGAGATTTAGGATTTCTTCTGCCTGGATATTTCGTCTGTCGTGCTACCCCATCCTCTGCCATGCTGGTCTGTGTTCTGGACTCTTAGATTTGCAGTCTGGCTGGATCACACCCCATGGCCCCCTCCTTCCACCAGCTGTGGAGACTTTCCATCCAATGAGGTCTCCCTGAAGATGGAGCATTCCAATTTTCCCCTTTCAGTGCTTGTATTACTATGGTAACAAAAATATTTTGATTGCTTTCTGTTTTCTTTATCTTTCAGTAGGCTTGTGGGCCAATTACATAGTCAACACCACTTCCCTCATGTCCTGACAACTCCAGGAGGATGTTTGCCCTTTGCCTTTAGTTAGGCATTCAAGATCCTATGTATTTGAACCTGTTGTAGCTTTTCAGCTGACCCTATAGTCCTGTTTATGATTACTTTCAGCTTCATCTTGTTGATGGCCTCACCACCAGGTGAACACAATGGCAAGTTTTTGCCCTTACTTGTGGTAAGTCTACTTCCTCCTACACTTTAGTGTAGATTTCTTCCTTCTCACTCACTGTCACTCTCATTTAGATGTTGATATGATTTGGCTGCGTCCCCAACCAAATCTCACCTTGAATTGTAATCCCCATAATTCCCACGTGTCAAGGGCAGGACCAGGTAGAGGTAATTGAACCATAGGGGCGGTTCCCCCAAGCTGTTCTCGTGATAATGAGTAAGTCTCATGAGATCTGATGGTTTTATAAGTGTCTGGCATTTCTCCTGTTTACACTTCTCTTTCCCGCTACCTTGTGAAGAAGGTGTTTGCTTCCCCTTCATCTTCCGCCATGATTGTAAATTTCCTGAGGCCTCCTCAGCCATAAGGAACTGTGAGTCAATTAAAACTTTTTATTTTACAAATTAAATTACCCAGTCTTGGGTATGTCTTTATTAGCAGTGTGAGAACAGACTAACACAGATCCTCTCTCAAAATCAGTTCTAAGGCTCCCATCCTCTGTGAAATCTTTTTTGACTTAGACCAAGGCAAGACGTTTCTCTTCTGTGAGGTCTTCGTTGAATGTTATCCTGCATGTCTTGTCTCTCAACCAGATAGTAGCTCCTGGAGGCAATGATTGTGTCCTGTTCTTAGTCTGCCAAACATTTCCTGGTGTGTGCTCACTTCCTCAGTGACATAGGCCCAAGGGCAGTCAAGCAATGCTTGCTTTATTCACTCAACAAACAGTTTAATAGCATTTTATAAAAATCCTTCTCACAACACATTTATAAAATCATAGTTTTTTTTCTTTTTTTTTTGATAGAGACAGGGTTTCATCATGTTGCCCGGGCTGGTCTTGAACTCTTGGACTCCAGTGATTTTCCCACCTCGGCCTCCCAAACTGCTAGGATTACAGGTTTGAGCCACCACACTCGGCCTTTTAAAAAATTAAGTTTTTTTAATTAATCATAGATATTTTTAAGTCTCCTCACATACTTTTCCTCATCAGTGCGAACCTTGCTTTCATTCTCACTACTCTGGAAACTTCTCTAGCTTCTAAAATGTGAAAACATCAACTTTAAGGAATAAAGCTCATAAAACCATTTACAGCCAGCCCATCTGGTTTCCATATATTAAATCATTTGCCCATGGGTTATTCGTTCATTATTTTATTCAACAAATTTTGTTAAGCACTGTGGTTTTAGGTGTTGAATTTAAAATAGCAAATGGATATTTTCAAGTTGCTCGAAGTCCTGTTGGAGAAACATACATATAATCAGTGATGAAGATACTACGTAGGAAGTGCCCTGACAGAGGGCGCTATGATTGTCTAAAGGAGGATAGCCATATCAGACAGAGGTAGTTATTTGAATTGGAAAACTCAGAAAGGGTGGGTTGGAGGATGAGCATTCCCAGTGGAGGGAACTTTTGTTGGAAGACTCGTAGGTGGGAAATAGCAGGTGGGTTTGGAGACCTGCAGGTGTTTAGAATGATTGGAGCCTAAGACTGGGCGAATGGGGTGGCTGGCAAGAGGAGGGTGGGAAAGTGCATGAAGAGAAGGCTATAGAGATTGGCAGGGTTCAGATTATGAAGACTTAGGGTTCTAACCCAAGGAACTGGATTTCTGATGATAAGGTTTGGCTCTGTGTCCCCACCTGAATCTCACCTTGAATTGTAATAATCCCCACATGTCTTGGGAGTGGCCCGGTGGGAGGTAATTGAATCATGGGGGTAGGTTTTTCCCATGCTGTTCTCATAATAGTGAATAAGTTTCATGAGATCTGATGGTTTTATAAAAGGGAGTTCCCCTGCATACATTCCCTCTTGCCTTTGCTCTTCCTTCACCTTCCACCATGATTGTGAGGCCTCCCCAGTCATGTGGAACTGTGAGTGCATTAAACCTCTTTCCTTTATAAACTACCCGGTCTCAGGTATGTCTTTATTAGAGGCATAAGAATGGACTAATACATCTGAAAAGCCACAAGGGGAATCATTAAATGACTGCAAAAAGGTTAATTACCTTAGCATTTTAGAAAGACTCGTGTTGGCAGAATGAATTGTAATACAGTTAACTTTTGGACAACAGGGAGGTTGGAGTGCCACCCACACACAGTAAAAAATTCACGTATAATTTTTGACTCCCCAAAAGCTTAACTACTAATAGTCTACTGTTAAGTGGAAGCCTCACTGATAACCCTCACAGAGGGTCTCTCTCCGTTGCCCAGGTTGGAGTGCAATGGTGTGATCATAGCACACTTCAGCCTCAAACCCCTGGGCTCAAGTGATCCTCCTGCCTCAGCCTCCTGGGTAGCTAAAACTGCAGGTATGCACCACCATGCCTGGCTGATTTTTAATTTTTTTGTAGAGAGGATCTTGCTATGTTGGACAGGCTGGTCTTGAACTCCTGGACTCAAGCAATCCTTTAGTCTCAGCCTCCCAAAGCATTAGGATTATAGTTGTGAACCACTGCATCTAGCCCCAAATTATTCTTATGTTTTGATAAGATATTATAGTCCCCTTAGTGAACAAATTTTAATTATTTGACTCGAGACTACAGACTCCCTGGTCCTTGAATCCCTTTGAGTTTGGTTTAGGAAATGGCTCTTTCTCATTCTCCCTTCCATAAATTGTGTTAAGTCTTTGATGGCGATCCTTCCTCTACATGTTATTTACGTGATTGGAAAATGAATAGTTACAACTTTGAGATGTCAGAGTTCTTATAAGAAAGATAGGCATTTATACTTACAGTCAACAATAATATAGTGTACACTTAAATATTTGTTGAGAGTAGATCTCATGTAAAGTGAGTCTTAATTTTGAAACTAAACTCTGGTTGAATTGGTGCTTGTTGTTGGTAGTAGAATATCATATTGCCCTTTTGTTTCTAGAGAAGATTGCGTGATATACCCTGTCATTGTGGGAGGAAGAAGGCCTCTGCATATAACGTTAGCAGAGGATGTAGTTGCATTTGAAAATCTTCACTGAACCCTCTGGAATAATAATAATTCCAGGAAGCCTTGGAAGCTTCAAAACACAAAGGTTAATTTCAGGGAAAAAATATTTTGTTTTTTAGCAAATTCTTGAATTCTAAGAATTGTCTCTTTCTTACATTAAGGGTTAATAAGAAATCACTGCATAAAGAGGATGCTGTCTAAGTGATCTCCTTTTCTTCATGCTCTCCATTGCTTTTGGGAGCCAACTCTGATCAGATGTAAGACAGCTTGAGTAGAACTTCTTTTTCTAGCTGTTTTCTGAGCCTCTTTTTCTTTCTCAACTGAGTGTGTCTGGGAACTGGGCATAGGACCTTGAACTTGGATTAAAATCTAGATGTTGCTTGATTTGTACCTTAACAAAGGGATTGCCTGGGTTTTCAATGTGTAATTGGAAGTGTTCATTAAAAATTACTTACCTTTGCCACCTCCTCCTCCATATGGATCTCCATAGCCTCTTCCACCACAACCCTCTCTTCCACCATAATCTCCCCTGCCTTGGAAACCTCCTCTACCATCACCGCCTCCCACTGCCCTTCTCCCCCTCCCCCACCACCTCCCTAACCTCCTCCACCACCCGCAGCCAACTCTTCCACCCCCGCCCCCTCCTCTACCACCACCTCCACCACCACCTCCACCACCACCTCCACCACCTAGGTCCCCAACCACCATCGCTTTCTTGTCTCTTTTGTCAAGGGGGCATTTCTGGGGGTGGTGGTTTAATTTCATTCGGCTGGCCTTCCCTGTCAGGCACCCTTCCCATCAGCACCTTATTAATGGCACATGGGGTCTTCTCCCAGCTGGCGCCACTACTTGTCCTAATGATCTTGGATAGCAGTGTTTGCTTCTTTACAGACACATTAGACATAGTGTTCTAAATGACATACTTGAATATTGTCTTTGAAATAAACACCATGTTAGATTCCATGGTGATATTCTTGAATTGGGTTACTGTGTAAGAACATTGTTTTTTACTATCAGTTGATCTCTCAGATGAAGTGATTTTTTCCAGATTCTGTGTAATCTTGAGCATGTTGTCTTTTTTAAAAACAAAAAAAGAACAAATTATTTTTTTAAATGTAAATATTACCATCAAACTTGGAAAATGGAAAGTATTTTATTGTCATGATTGAATTTAGATTGCTACCTGTATTTTGTTCAGATTTGAGTCATAGAAATGACCCCACCTGTAATGGATAGGAATATAGACCTTTGTCTCACCTGAAAAAAAAGATCACATACCTTTTAGTGCCCACTTTTGGTCTTTGCTGCTACCTTATCTTTTCCGTTATTGAAGAATGACCATTTGGTTAATTGAAGACAGATTTCTTTCCATTTTTCAAACATACCAGGACTCTGTTTCATTCAGAAAACTGACATGTCTGATGGCCCTGCCTGTAGCAGCAAGCTGCCTGGGCTCTCAGTTGACCTCTGGGGATGTAGTATGAAGGGAGATTGAAAAATGCTAGCTACAGATCCTTATTACCACCTGCAGATTGCACACAGAATCTCTAACCATAGCAATGCTGAGAGAAGCAGAGCAGGTTGTGTGCCAGTATTTCCTGGTCATCACTGTTCCCTCAAAGAGCCTAGACCCAGCGCCCACTCCCAGCCCGTGCTTTCTGGGTATGGTGTCCTTCACCACTCCCTGTGTACCTGAGTGGAAGTTACTTCATTCCCACAACCTCCCCAAGACCACCACAGTCAATCCAGACCAAAGGTCACTTCTTCCAACAGCTAAGAGTTTCCCCTTTCTTTTAAGGCTTGGAAGTACATCTGGCAGGGCTATGTGAATCCCTGAGAGCCTCCTCCCATCTGCAGGGGGGATGGTGGGACTAATTCTGTTGGCAGTCTAGTGGCCAGCTTAACCCACCCTACCTCGCATCCCTGTAACCCTTGTTTACCACCTAAGAAGAATGATTCCTTCACTTATCTTCTCCCACATTCTCATGCTCCATGATATTTGGATCCTACCATTTCCTGTCACAATCCTCCTTCCTTACACTTCTATTATTTTCCCTGGAACTCCCAAACCAGGATATAAACACTCTTACAACCACTGTCTGCACTAGACATTCCTTTATCTGAAACTGTCCCCTGACAACATTGCCTTATGGAAGCCTCTCAAATGGAGGCTACTTATTACCAACTGTCTTTCATGTCAGTGTTGGGACATGGGATCAGCATGTTACTGCCACTTCTAGACCATTAGTCCTCTACCCTCAGTGAGGACTCAAAGAAGCTGAGAACATGTCTCCCTTGGGGTTCTTGCCGTGGGTGCTACCACCTCATGTCTGCGGCATCATTTGACATTTCATTCTTTCCACTTCAGTTACTGGAGAAGCTCCAGGCTTCTTCTCACTTCAAGTCCTGCCAATACCCTGTGCGACTTCAGTAACCAAGTGGATAACTCACCTACCACCACGTACTTTTGATTCCTTAACTATAATAAACTTCTCCATACTCCTGAAGCTGTCTGCCCCCAAAGCTCCTGGACCTGTCTTCACATCAAACCACTTCACCTCTAAAATAATACATTCAGACCTTCCACAGCCTTGGACCACACAAGCCTAACCTTCCAGCTCTCTCTGGTTCTTTCTTCTCAGCATGTCTTCTAAGGCTCTTTTACCTCTTGATTCTGCCTTTATCCAACAGCTTCTCATCTTTACTGCCTTTTCTACTCAGCTTAAATTACAACTACAATCAACTCCCTTGCCTTGCTGCTCTACTTTGTTTCCTCTGGGCAAGATCCAGACCTTGGAAGAATCTGACTTCTACCTTCTCTTCTTCATCCGGGGGCTGAGAGCTGCTGGAGATGCCACAGGATGTTTAAGATGGTTGTGGCTATCAATTCCCGACTTCTAGCATTGGTGCTCTACATGATCATGTGAAGTTTCTTCAGTGAACTCTCTCTGCTATGCTCTTTCTTTCTTGAGTCAACACTCTCTCATATACAGATAGGTTATTGATTTCCTCTCTTTTTTTTCTCCCACTTTTGGCCCCCTTCACTCCAGCAGATGCCTGTGCATTGTACTGGACCCAGAATGTAGAGGTCACCAGATGAGAATTCTGCAACTTTTGCCACAAAATGCATGAACATAATTGTGTCCCACATGGCGTCATCTCCTTCCCACCTATCACAATGGTGGTGAGTCGACCTCATCTCCAAAGCCTCCTGCTCTCTGAGTCCCATCCTTATCAGGAACTGGTGCACCTATCATTTTCTATACCTTTAACTTTTCCTTATTATCTGCACAACTACCTACATATCTCCCTTGAGCGCTAATTTTTTTTTTTCAGTTTCTTGATGTTTCTGGGGATATTTTTCATCCTCAGAAACACTTCAACTATTGTCCCTTGGTCAGGAGCAGTTCTTCCCAGATTCCTCCCCTTGCCTCACTCTTCATTTATATCTTGACTTAGGCATCCCTTCCTCTGGGAGGGCTTCCTGACTTCTCCCACACCCTGTCATGGGTTAGGTTTCCCTTCTATGTGATCCCGCTTGCTCCTACTTCTGTTATTTCACTAATTATGATTTGCTATTATGAATTCTCCCTAGTTGCTCACTTTATTGTAAGCACAGAGAAGACATTTATCATTGTATCCCCAACACCTAACACAAACTTGGTGCTTCATGTATATTTGTTGCACAAATGAATGAATGAATGAATGAAAGTATCTGGGAAATCAATGATGAAATAGTGAAGAAACTGAAAAGTAGAACAAGAATCATACTGTCATCTCCAGATGACTGATGCCACTGGGATTTTAAAAAGTTTCTTTTTCCTGAGCCAGATCTGAATTAGTAAGGAAAGGATATGGAAGAGAGAAACAAAGATGTGTTTTGTTCCTCCTTCCATGAAACTTCTCCACACTTCCTCACTCTACCTCCAAATATGTAAAAACAACCACATCTCAAACCTGAAACACTCTATCTCAATGCTGTCATTCAGGTGAAATCTGCAAGATATGATACACACACACAAACACACACACACACGTAAACACACACAAATGCATGTAACACTGCTGAAGTCTGAATTGTCACTGGATTTTTATCAATGTTGATTTCCTGGTTGTAATATAGTTATTGTAATATAGTTATACAAGATGTTACCATTGGGGAAAATTGGGTAAAGTGGATGAAGAGTTCACAGGATCTCTCTATTTCTTTTTTTCCTTCTTTCTTTCTTTTCTTTTTTTTTTTTTTTTGAGATAGGGTCTCACTCTGTTGCCCCAGGCAGGAGTGCGGTGGTGTGAAATAGCTCCCTGCAGCCTCAACCTGTGGGCTCAAGTGATCCTCCCACCTCAGCCTCCCAAGTAGCTGGGACTACAGGTGTGTGCCACTACACCCAGCTAATTAAAAAAAAATTAATAGAGATGAGGTCTTGCTATGTTGCCCAGGCTGGTCTCAAACTCCTAGCCTCAAGTAATCCTCCTGCCTCGGCCTCCTAAAGTATTGGGATTACAGGCATCAGCAGCTGTGCTCAGCTTCTCTATTTCTTTTATTTTCATTTCGACCACTTACCCCCAAGTTCCAACTCTGTATTATTTCTTACGAGAACATTTAAATTTACAATTATCTCCAAATAAAAAGTTAAAGAAAAGAGTCTGACAGATATGTATGGAGTGTGTGTGTGTATGTGTGTATGTGTACCGGGGATGGGTAGGAGGTAAAGCATTGGGTGAGTGAGTGAGGAGTGTCTAGGTGTCCTCAGCTGAATACTGCCCCCTATAGTTCGTGTCCATCCAGAACCTCAGAATATGACCTTACTTGGCAATAGTCTTTGCAGATGTAATTAGTTAAGATGAAGCCATATGGGATTAGGGTGGGCCCTAGTCCTTGGCTCGTGTCCATGTAAGAAGGGAAAACAGACCCATGGGGACGAAGGCCTGTGAAGATGGAGGCAAAGGTTGGAGTTATGCTGCCACCACTCAAGGACCCGCATGGATTTCTGGTGACCTCTGGGAGCTAGAAGAAGGAAGGAAGGACTATTCCCTGGTAGCTTCAGAGAGCTCAGAGACCTGCTGATACCTTGATTTCAGACTTCTAGCCTCCAGAACTGTGAGAGAATACATTTTTGTGTTTGAAGCCACTCCGGTAATCTGTTAGGGCAGCCCTAGGAAACTCATACTCAGTGAGTAATTTGATTCATCTTGGTTATTCTTCCTTAAATGCTTATTTTCCCTCACAGGATACGGAATCAATATAAGCTTTCTCCTCTTGTTAGTTCTCCTCCATGCCTCCTATCTTCGTTGACAGTTTCATTTGAGTTAGAGTAAGAGTTGAGTAATCTCTTGCTGCAAATGGAACATAGATGGCACCAGCGTTGTTTCTGGCCAATGCCTGCTGTTCACAAGTGTCAATACAGTGCAAGGAACATATCACATCAGCTCTAATGCTCACTATAAATTGTAAACTAGGCAGTAATGCCATTGTTTCTGAAATAAAATTAAGCCTCAGTAAACACTTCTTACAAGTCACCTGATTTATATGGACAAAGTTTGCCAATATCCTTGACATCTGGTCAGAGCCTTTACCAATAATATGTACAAAAATGTTTAAGTGTTCCTAGAACACTTAGCTCTGACTATACCAAGAAGAAACAGTGATGTCTAGTTAATTGCTTCTGGTTTGCTTGCTAGCCCAAATGAAGCTTTATTGACATGTCACATACCTTTTAGATGATATTCAAGTCAGGTTACCCACCTCCCTCCACAATCCTAGGCCTTTCTCAATGACACTGGTACATACCCCAACTCTCAGCAGAATGAGGTCCTGGCACGCAGCCCTTGCACTGTGGCCTGCCCACCCTGTTGAAGGCTCTTCTCATCTCATCCTCCTCAGAGGCTGGCACTGGTACCTGGGGACTTCACAGTCTGTGCAGTGATCAGACAATCACTGTGGGGATAGGGCCTGTGCCTGGCTGCCTGACATTTCTGCAGGTTGGTGGTGGGGCTGAACATTCACTAAATCATACTTGAGAACTGGAAACCTACTACTAAAAAAACACGGAGGCTGGGCATGGTGGCTCGGGTCTGTAATCCCAGCACTTTAGGAGACTGAGGAGGGTGGATCGCTTGAGGTCAAGAGTTTGAGACCAGCCTGGCTAACATGGTAAAACCTCGTCTCTACTAAAAATACAAAAATTAGCTGGGCATGGTGGCATGTGCCTGTAATCCTAATCCCAGCTACTCAGGAGGCTGAGGCATGAGAATCACTTGAACCCGGGAGGAGGAGGTTGCAGTGAGCCGAGATTGCACCACTGCACTCCAGCCTGGGCAACAGAGTGAGACTCGGTCTCAAACAACAAAAAAGCCCACATTGATAAGAGAAAAAAAAATCTCAACCTTCCCGTTAGAGTTTAAGATAAAGCTCCAGATGCCAAAAGGTATTTTTTGATAAGCTATTTCTAAAATAACACATTTTTAATAACTAAAGTCAGTAGAGGCATCTCAGAAATATTTCAGAACGTTACATAACTCAAGTATTGAAAGATCAGAACTTTTTGTTGTCTCCATCTCAGTAAGGTTAATGCTTGAAAACTGATAATTATAGAGTATAATTCTCACTTATGCTATTCTATAACACTATAGGTCTTTTGTTTTCATGTAGAAGTTTTTTTTTTTTCAAATGTGGACTGAGACAGATGTTTCTGAGAAAATGAATTCATTGAAATGTAAAGTCTGACTCTCCTGTTAAAAAAAAAAGGCTCAAAGTAAATTATAGCAGTGGGAAGAAGGAAGAAATAAATAATCCCCAAAACTGATCATACATTTTGGTCCATTAGGCTTACTTTGCTGACAACTTAAAAAATGCACATATAATTGCTTACTGGGAAGAAGAGTAGGAGTAGGTTATGTGTAATCTGAAGTGCTTTTAACAAGGATAAAATAAGAGACTCATCTGCCATTCCCTGTTCTTTTTTAAAGATGAGCACTGGGATTTGTCTCTGTCTCCTCTTGGATTGTGCATTACAATAGATTCATATTTGTCCCGCAAAGGAAGCAATTTAGTGGTGTTTCTGTAGGTTTCTTTTCCAGTTGGATAGAGAAAAATCTAGAGATCTTTGGATATCAAGTCCTTCAGAGAAATTATTTCTACTGTCACCACTCAGAAGAGTATGCTCATAAACTGAGAGGAGAAAAAACTATTGTTTTCCTAAACTATGTTCTTCAAAACGCTAAAGGTCTACCAGATAGCAACTGTGGACCTGAAAAAACAGCATCTGCATTCAAATTATTGGGACATTTATTGTTACAATTGGAGTTTACTTGTTTGGATTTAAATGTTAACATAATCTGATATGATTTCCAATTTGTCAGTCAAAAATGTGTTATTTCATTTAAGACGTATTTATTCAGTATGTCCTGTGCTACGCTATGGAGAATAGTTTTTTTGTTTGATTTGTGAGACGGAGTTTTGCTCTGTCACCCAGGCTAGAATGCAGTGGTGTGGTCTCAGCTCACTGGAACCTCTGCCTCCTGGGTTCAAGCGATTCTCCTGCCTTAGCCTGCCGAGTAGCTGGGATTACAGGTGCCCACCACCACGCCCGGCTAATTTTTGTATTTTTAGTAGAGTTGGGGTTTCACCATCTTGGTCAGGCTGGTCTTGAACTCCTGACCTCATGATCCACCTGCCTCGGCCTCCCGAAGTACTTGGATTACAGGCATGAGCCACTGTGCCTGGCCAAGAATAGTTTTTAAAAGGGTAGTTATCCCTGTTATCAAAGAGCTTACAAGTCAAGTTAAGAGGGGGATGAAGGGAGAAGATGATGGTTTTTGCTAATACTTAGTGCTTTCTCTGTGGCAGGCATCATTCAAAGGGCGTTCCATGCCTGAACTCTTAATCTTCAAAACCCTTATGAAATAGGTCATATTTTTATCACCATTTTACAGATGAAGAAACTGAGGCACAGAAAGTTTGAAAACTCTCCCAAGGTCAGATACCTACTAAGTGGTAAAGTCAAGCCACAAACTCGGGCAAGTTAACCACCATGCCAAATTATACCTCAAATTGGGCAGAACACATACACATACATCATTAATGATAATACAAAACAGCTAACAATCACTAATGATAAAATGATAGATCATCCTGGGTTGCAATAGTTAAGGAAGATTTTTGTGATAAGAAATCAAAACTAGATCCAGACAATGTCATCTGTATCACCTTGTTGAAGATGTCCATTAGCACTTGAGAGTTCTGGGAAGCAGACAAGAGCAAAACCTATGCATTTAATCCGTTGTTTCTCAAAATTCTTTGACTATGAAGCCTTTTTTTTTTTTTTCAGGAAACGCTTAACAAACATCTTTGAGCAAAACTTATGTATTAATCCATTGTTTCTCAAAATTCGTTGACTATGAAGCCATTTTTTTCCCCCAGAGAACATTTAACAAATATCTTTGAGCAAAACCTATGTATTTAATTCATCGTTTCTCATAATTCTTTGGCTACGAATCCATTTTTTTTTTTCAGGGAACACTTAACAGACATCTTTGGGCACATACATTTTTATGCAATTTGGAAAATATTACTTTAGAATTGAGTTTTAAATTTAAAATTAAATTAAACTAAATTTTTGAGACAAAGTCTTGTCACCCAGGCTGGAGTGCAGTGGCACAGTCATGGATTACTGCAGCCTTGTACTCCTGGTCTGAAGCGATTCTCCCACCTCAGCCTCCCAAGTAGCTGGGACCGCCACTGTGCTCCAGCATGCCTGGCTAATTTTCTAAAATGTTTAGTAGAGATGGGGTCTTCCTATGTTGCCCAGGGCCACCTATTTGCAGAGACTGCCTGGGAGTCTTCAGCCTCTATTGTCAGTGGCCAGAAAGGATCTGATGAAGAGGTGACAAGGGAAAGGGCTACCAGGAACTTTGATGGATAGGAATTATAGGATTTGAATGGACTTCATGAAAACTTGACAGGTTATCAAGTTTTGCTTATTTAACTCATGCTTTTGTCTAGCCAGCGTTGTATTCTTGTCAACTCCAGGAAAGTCTTAGATTAACCAGATGGACTAGTTCTCTCTGGCTGAGCTGAGGAATATTTACTTTAAAACCATAAGAAATAGTCCCTTATTTGTCCTTGGTCTTATCAGTGTATCCTTAGCACCTCTGGGTCACTGTCTTTTTTCTTTAATCACATTTTAAAATAGTTTTTTTGTCCATAATACAAGGATTATTTTTATGACCGACCTGGCCACCTGTAGATAGAGTCACTGTCAGTCTCTCTTAATGCAACTTGTTTTCATTTGCACAAAAATTGGCACAATCTATAGAAAGTGAAAGATGCATCCTAATTTCCACTTTGTAGATATTTTTTCCTTAAGTGATGTAGGAATTTCCATTTTTTGAGTACTCCCTTTTTGCTAGAAATTATGCTATTTTATGTATGTTATTTACTTTCATCCTCATGACCACCCAGGAGGTTGATGTACTATCATTTTATGCATGAGGAGATGGAGTCTCAGAGGGATTAAATAAATCGCCTAGGGTTAGGTAGTTAATGATAATGAGGGATTTAAATTCTGGTCTGACTCCAAAGCCCACATTTTTTTTTTGATTACTTTTTACTTTTTGTAGAGACAGGGGTCTTGCTGTGTTGCTCATGCTGGTCTTGAACTCTTGGCCTCAAGTGATCCTCCCACCTTGGCCTACCAAAGTGCTAAGATACAAGGGTAAGCCACTGTACCCAGTCCAAAGCCTACACTTTATGTATTATTTTTAAATTTTTTTTTGTAGAGATGGGGTCTAGGTTGCCCAGGCAGGTCTCAAATTCCTGGACTCAAGCAATCCTCTTGCCTCAGCCTCCCAAAGTGCTAGAATTACAGATGTGAGCCACTGTGCCCTGACAATGCTTTTAAAACCCTACTGCATTGCTTCCTTAAAAGGAAATACTAAAGATTATATCAGCACTTTTAATATGAGAATTTGAATTTCAGGCAATGGAATCAATGATGCATCATTGCTTAGATGACTAAGACAAGCCAATCTTACATTTTCAAACCATTATCGGCTATAACTTAAACTTTTTTTTCTAATAATCTCTCTGGCTTAATTAGAAGTTTGACTTCCCAATGTGAAACCACCAACTCTTTACTGTGTTTTCTCCACTGTAAACTCTCCCCATTCTTATTCATGCAAGAACAGCCATTTGGCAAGTTGTTTGTAATTTAAGGGAGAACCTGTAGCTATTGAGCATCTACTATGTACCAGAGAGCAGGCTTGGTGCCTTTTTGTATGCAAACTCTTTTAATTGCCACAACAATACTATAAAAAATATTGTCTTGAAATAATTTTTTTTTTTTTGAGACGGAGTCTTGCTCTGTTGCCCAGGCTAGAGTACAGTAGTGCAAACTTGGCTCACTGCAACCTCCGCCTCCCAGATTCAAGTGATTCTCCTGCCTCAGCCTCCCAAGTAGCTGGGATTACAGGAGCCCACCACCACACCTGGCTAATTTTGTATTTTTAGTAGAGATGGGGTTTCACCATTTTGGCCAGGCTGGTCTGGAACTCCTGACCCCATGATCCACCCCCCCCCACCCCACCTTGGCCTCCCAAAGTGCTGGGATTACAGGCATAAGCCACCACAGCCAGCTGTCTTGAAATAATTTTATAGCAGTTTTAGTAACTTCTGTCTAGTCAGAGGATAAGTTAGTGACAGAACTAGGATTGGGATCCATTTTTGTGTTGGAAGTGTATCTGCTTTCTATTGTGTTATATGCCAGGAGGGAGCTTTAGCTGCATTTGAGCAATCATAGCTGTTCACAAATTCTCTAAGAAGTGTTCACAGGTAACACCAGTCTCTGGCACAAGTCTGAATGCTCCTGGAGGAACTGGGTCTTTTTAAATCCCAATATCTAGCACAATGTCTGGCACATAGTAGCTCCTCAATAAGTATTTCTTTAATTGAAATCTAACTGCTCATGTAGGCTTGGCCTATTTGACAGTGTTTCAGCTAGGTTCCCGTGTACATTTGAAAGCCATGCCTGACCTTTACATGAAATACTAGTGGGGCATCTCTTTTGATATTAGCTTTGTGATATAGAACATCCACAAATGAAAAAGTAGCTTTGCATTCAAACGTGGGAGTCATTAAGGAATCAGAGATTCTGAACACAAATCTTAATAAAATGAATATGGGAGAATACATAAAGATACAAGAAAACATTGGAAACATTGGCAGTGTTCTTCTTCTTCTCTATTTCCAGATGGATTTAGAATGCCAGATTTAGAATAGAACAGTTCTGCCTGAACTGTTCTATTGTCCTTCATGGGCAGTAATCCTGAAATGTGAGACCATATTTTTCACAAATAATTCTTGCCCTGAGTTGGCTATGTTTTTACAACTTAAAACATTGTACCTCATTCTCATTCATACGAGTTTGACAAATATGAGTCAGAAAAATATCAGGACTCTGGGGAAATGTAAAGCTGAATGGTGGCCCTGTTTCCCTAACTTGGCACTAACGAGCAGGTGATACCTTCATGGACATGGGCGTTTCTGTAGCCCCCAAAGTGGAATGAGTCACGTGGGCCATGTTTGCATCTGTGTTCTTTCCTCGAATGTTTCCTCTCCTGAGCAGTGGGATCCTTTTATTGAATCCAATTCATTGACTGGTAACATGTTA
This sequence comes from Gorilla gorilla gorilla, assembly GCF_029281585.2. Taxonomy (NCBI): domain Eukaryota; kingdom Metazoa; phylum Chordata; class Mammalia; order Primates; family Hominidae; genus Gorilla; species Gorilla gorilla. Next base: position 160,392,288 of record NC_073229.2, on the reverse strand, counting down.
CCTGGTGAGAATTAGGATATTTTCATCTTGTGATATTTTAAAGAAATTATCTTTATTTTTATTTGTTCATCTAGACATGCCAATGGCTACTTAGGCCACATTTTGAGCAAAACTCACAAGGTAGTTCTTTTTTTTTTTTTTTCAAACCTCACATGTGTATACAAAATGACACAGTTTAAAGGATTTGTTTAAAAGAACAAAGCATGAGAAATACAGTGAGATACAAGCTCATAACCAAACCTAAATAAGTAAGCAGATCTGATTCAACACGAGAAAAGATTACAAAACAAGACCTAGTTTTGTAGGAAGCACTATCTGAAGACAAAGTTGCAGGACACGCTGCAGGTCCCTTTGTGGGGAGCCATAAGCAGGGAGAAAGAGCCTGGTTTCTACTTAGCCTAGCAGGGAGTTATGGGTAGGTCAGGGTTTCCTAAATAAGGTCCTGACAATTCATCACTGTTATTAAAGGGAAGAGCAGGTTTTTCCTATCAGGCCTGGCAGTGATATGTATTCTCTCTCTGTCTTAATTTAATCTTAACTTTACCGTCAGCTTACTACACACAGTCCTTTGATTCCTTTCTTCTCAAGCAATGAAAGAATTAAACTTGGCAAGTCAACTATTGATGGTCCATGGACAAGGAGAACAACATTGTAAAGAAAAAATCTGTGGATGATCCAATAGCTGTGGGATTTTTTTGTTTGTTTGTTTGTTTGAGATGGATTCTAGCTCTGTTGCCAGGCTGGAGTGCAGTGGTGCGATCTCAGCTCACTACAACCTCCACCTCCCAGGTTCAAGCGATTCTCCTGCCTCAGCTTCCTGAGTAGCTGGGATTGCAGGCACGCACTGCCATGCCCAGCTAATTTTTGTATTTTTAGTAGAGACGGGGTTTCACCATGTTGGCCAGAATGGTCTCGATCTCCTGAACTTGTGATCTGCCCACCTCGGCCTCCCAAAGTGCTGGGATTACAGGCGTGAGCCACCGCGCCCCACCAGTGTTTTAACTAGTAATTGGACTCATATTGAAATATTGCAAGACAGCCACTAATAGGCAAGAAAAAAAAAGACATTTTCACATTCTTTTTCTTTTTACCAACAAATGAGGAACTCAAGAACTCCCCAGTTGAATGAGGGAGGCAGCTGCATCAAGTTTATGCCTCATTTTACTTCAGATTTTTATTGTACTAGTGGCTACATCATGGGCTTACCCATTGGATATTTGGTAGGTTTTTCTCTGTGAGCTCTTCTTCAAGACCTAATTGTAATGTAAACTATCAACTCAGAACTACTAAGAATACCTCCAATCTCATTTATTTAAATTATTATATAATTATAATTTAAACAAAGCCATTTTTTAGTCCCAAGGCAGAAACCCCATTAGCTAAAATAGTGTCTTCTTTCCTACCTCTACTTTTCTTGTCCCCAGCAATTGCCTTCCTTGATTTGACCTCATACACATTAAAAATAGACTGTTCAAAAGCCCTATGTGTACCATCAAACCAAAGTAAGACAGGTTTGGAAATAGGAATACATCTGACATATTCTCTTTTGGAGCCTCACCAAGCTGAGAACTGCAGAATACTAAAGTGATAAAGAAAAATATATCAGTTCACAGTTTTACAGAAAAAAAAAATACAAAGCTGGTGTTAACTTTCCACAACCTCCCTTCTTACCCACATCAATAATTTCAACTTACCATCCACCTATTTCATAAGATCTTCACACTTTCTTTAGCACCATCTGATAATCTCTCCTGCTTCAATGAAAATACAACCAACTTTCCAAAATTTCCCCTGAACCTTAATTCTGCAAGCCTCAGTCTCCCTATAGGAACTTATTATAGGCCAATCAGTATTTCCTTTGTATGTTAGGAGAAAAATCTCCAAAACAGTTGCACTTAGGAAATAAGTGCTAGCTGTCATTCTATCAGCATGAGGATCAGGTTGATAGTGGCAGAAACAGTCATTCTCCCACTACCACATTGTTTAAGGTAAAAAGAAAGGGGCATCAACAATTTTCATCTAACATTAGTTACGCTGAAACTTCTAAAGAAAAGGTTCAATGCACAGCGTTTAGCAGCCTAGAGAAGAATGCTGTAACAAACTGATTTTACAGCCAGGTGTCTGCAGAAAAAATGGCAACGAAATTCCAAGGTGACACTCCAAGCTAGAGACATAATTAACTACAATGACCTGCCAGGAAGGTAAAGTCTGTTATAAAACTGAAATATTTTCTTTACTTAAATAATATGAACTTCAGCTAAACAGTTGGGTAGTTGTTCACATGAGATTAAGGAAAAAGAAAAATCCAGTTACTATTGACACTAAAGAAATGCACACCAACCAAACACCAAAAGTACTTTGGTACTGTAGCCATAATAGACAAATGTGTGGCATGGGAGCAGGGAATTCCCTGATGGCTAGATGACAGGGTCATAGAAGGTTTTTGAGACCTGCTATGTCTCCTGTGAGGCTGACGCACCGCCATGTTCTGTAACAAGAGTCACATAAACACAAGCTTAGCAGCTGGCTTGTTAAAACATCGCGGTGTTGAAAAGTGACTGATTCAGGCTTGTTGAAGGGTCTCATTAATCTGAGGAAACGATGCTTGGTGCCATAGATTAAACACTATGGTCTCAAGCGGAATGCATGTGAAGTTTCCAAAATGTTTCCTCAAAGACTTTATTCAGTTTCGGTTTGTGACCTTAGCTGGAAAACATACAGATGAACATGGAAAGGCAGTTGAGAAAGACATCTATGAGGATTTAAGTCGGGCAGCTTTCAGAAGATGAAAGATGTTTAAAGTTAAGGCCTTTATCTGCAAACAATAGTATATTAATAAACTCTATACCGTATTTACAAATGCATTCTCTTGTATTAAAACTAACAGTATTCTGTTCACAGTGCCATTGTTTATACAGGTAGCAATCCCATAATACTCATGTATTTTGGCATGGGAATCAGTAGCGTTTGGTATTTACAGAAAATGTACATGGGTGAATAAAAACATGTCACAGAATCCATAAAAGACAGATTGGCTAATGGTGCAAAGGAATGAACCGTACAGCACCTTCCCTTCGGATTGGATAGGAAACGTGGTTTCTTAAACTGAGAAGATGCCAAGTCTCTGCCCCAAAGTGGCATAATAAAGTCAATAGCAAAACAATGAACCCCCTGTTCAAGTTCGGGTACATTGAATGACCTTAGTCCAAAGTTGCAGATCCATTGTCTAGTGCATAAAATATAAAAGTTAAAAAGATTTATTATTTTTATAATAATAATTATTATTAAAATAGAAGGTACTTTCTCTCACATTCTTATTTGTGCTCTTGCACTTAAGACCAATATCCTTGGCGTTGCAAATATGCTGGTGTTTCTGTCATGCAGATCAGCAGTCAGATGGCAAACGCTCAAACGCTCCGGACTTAGGAACTGCTGCCTGTTCCAGTGCGACCCGGAACAAGGCGGACACGGCAGGAGCACCTCATTCTTCCTCCTAGTCTTCTCCTGGAGCAGGGAGAGCCTGCCCGTGGGATCAGCTCCCACGTTACTGAATGGAGTTGCTCATTTCGGCAGCGAATGCTGAGGTGACAAATGGCTTCTGTACATTTGCGAAAAGGAGGGGAGGCAGGTAAGTGGGAGGAAGATGGCGTTCCAAAGAGCCCCAGGACAACACTCAGAAAGTGGCCGGGCTGCTGCGTGAGGGCCCCTCCACGCTGCTTCTGCCCTCTGGGGGCCCTGCCGGAGGAGAGCCGCGTCTAAGCTGGGCCGGCCCCTAGGGGCTGTCGCCTTCCTGCTCCTCGCTCTCAGTCCCTTGGCCTGCGTGGTCGTGGTCAGGCCCGCTGCCACTGCTGCCCCTGCTTCTGTGCTGCCTGGGCAACAGGCTCTTCCACTGGGCCTTGTTGTGTGCGAGGTGGCCCAGCATGTTCTCCGACAGGGTGCTGTTACCCGTGAAATGGGCCCATTCCCGGAAGAGCGGCTCCACGATGTAGCTCATGAAACCTAGAACAGGCAAGGCAAGGCTCAGCATCACAGGGTGGTGAAACCCGCTCCTTACTCCCTCCCAAGCATGACTGGGGACCCGCCATGCCCGGCTAATTTTTGTATCTTTAGTAGAGATGGGGTTTCCCCATGTTGGCCAGGTTGGTCTTGAACTCCCGACCTCAAGTGATCCACCCGCCTCGGCCTCCCAAAGTGCTGGGATTACGGGCCTGAGCCACTGTGCCCGGCCTTACTTAGGTTTTATTGTATTTCCTTGATGTGTACCTGTGAGGAGAAATGGCAAATGTTTTCAGCCTAATAAAAATTTCCAGCTCTGGGGCCAGAAGGGCAAGCAAGATAATGGTGGCTACCCTCAGCCTAGGAGCATAAGATGTGTCACTTTGGGCTTGTCCCTGAATGGCTTTGTGCCTCAGTTTCCTCACTTGCAAAAAGACGCTAAAGAGAATACTAAACTCGTAGGGTTGTTATGACAATTAAATGACTTAATGTATATGCAATGCTTAGAAAACTCTTGGCACATAGTAAACTCCCAGTGAATACTGGCTATTACTTGCAGAGGGAGAAAGACATATAAGTAAAAAATGTAAAAAAAAAAAAAAAAAAGAAAGTGTATGCTGGAGCTAAAGAAGGCAGGGGGAGAAGGGATGGAGAGGGCAAGTGACACCAGAAAAGGACACCTCACAAATTTAGATCAGCTGCATAATTCATACCCTTACCCTGTGGGATATCTTTTTCAAGATGATCATTTTACAGTTCTGTCTTGCTTTCAGTTATGTTAAATAACTAAGTTTAAAGTTCACTCATTTTCAATACAGATTTTTACCTGTATGAAAGTCCCCCTTTAATGACTAGATAAGATTGTTTGATATGAGACTTCTTTGTTTGCATGTCTGTTCTCTTACATATTTAAGATTTGTTATTTTCTAATCGCGTTTTGCCGCGTTAATGTGCTTTTCATAATAAACATGACTTGTTTATTATGAAAAGATAACTTTCAGTCTAAGAACTGTTGGAATCATCAGAAACTTGGACTTATTTAGGTTTTATTGTATTTCCTTGATGTGTAGCTGTGGGGAGAAAGGCAAATGTTTTTCAGCCTAACAAAAATTTCCAACACTAATCCTGTATGTTTACAGGCATGTGAATTACAAGGATAGGTTTGATTATCTTTTTGTTGGACAAACAGCAGACACTTGGCCTTTGAGAATGCCATAGAGATGGAAGAGGGATGCAGCAATACACAGTGTTATTGTACCTTTCTGCATTGTCTCATCTTATGTGAAATACGATTTAAATATTGTGAGATCATAGTAGAGAACCTGAACTGGAGGGGGAAAGTTAAACCAGTGACTTGATGTCTGTATTTGGAATTTTGGTAAGGTTGTACAGGGTGTCAGCAGATGAGGATTTCACGTTTTGCTTGCTGTTCTTGAATTTTCTTTACCTCCTCCACAATCTCCATATTTAATTTCTAATATCATTCGCCTTCAAAGAGATGAGATATTAGATATCTAAAAAGACAGTTTGCAAAATTATACTATTCTGAAGTTCAAAGTGTGAATATTTATCAAGTTTATCTCAGTATAAAAAAGTTACAAATCCAACATTTTAAAATCCAACTCGAAAAAAAGAAAAGCCTCATTTTCTTAAGTGACCCTGGCACTATATCTGTATTTAGACTTTCAGATATAAAGACTTCTTATGCTAGGTAGGAAACTGATTTTAAAGTCCGAATAGACACCAAGAGACAGTTTTTCAAATTAAGGAAGGCTTCCACATTATCAGATTTGGAAACCTGTTCCATCAGTGTGTTCTGCCAACCTCCCTTTTCTCAAGGGATGAGCTGACATTGCTGGGCTGTTGTCCTCCTGGAGGGATGGTGGGGTGGCGGGGGGTTGGGGGGAGGAAGGGGGAGTAGGGAGGAATGGTAGCCTCAGAGCAGATAAGGATTGAAGGAAAACCTCTTTCTCTTTAGCCTTCTATAGATTTCACCAATTAGAGCTTCATTTGATTTAATACCTTTTTTTGTTTTAATTAATTAATTTTTTAACAGATGGGGTCTCACCCTGTCACCCAGGCTGGAGTGCAGTAGCGTGATCATGGCTCACTGCAGCCTTGACTCCTTGGGCTCAGGTGATCCTCCTGCCTCAGCCTTCTGAGTAGCTGGGACTACAGGCACATGCCACCACACCCAGCTAATTTTATTTTTTTGTATTTTTTGTGGAGATGGGGTTTTGCCTTGTTGTCCAGGCTGGTCTTGAATTCCTGGCCTCAAAGGATTTGCCCGCCTCAACCTCCCAAAGTGCTGGGATTATAGGCATGAGTCACCCCGCCTGGCTAATATCTTCCTTTTAAAATGTAGAATTTGGTAGAGAGAGGGAAGCGTGGAGTTGGGGAGGAGATACTAAGCCCTGGTTCCACTTGGGTAGATATAAATTACTTAAAAAGAAAAATCAGATCTAAGCCTGAGAGTAGATCTCAGAAAATTCTCATTTTGGATTGAGGCAGGAAAAATAGGGGAACATTTCAGTCAGAGAGGAATAAGGACAGAGGAAATAGCTGCATTACTTAAGACCCACTGGAAAAATCGTTGTCTTGGGGGCTAGAGCCTGTAGCATCTACCAAGTTCCGTTTATCTCTTTGGATTTTTCCGGTTTAGCCTGATCTGTCCCTGCCACCCCACTTCCCAACCCTCAACCTCTACGAGCTGGCAGATGTGGAGCAAAGGCAGAGAAAGATCTATGTACTAAGGATTGTTTTATAATCACCTTCCCTTTCTCTTTATTATTGGTGTGCTGGTGTAGCATCCATAGGATTTCCCTATTCACTCAACCCCCAGCCCCTTTTTAAAGGAGGTATCTATGGTAACCACATTTTCCTGAGCTGAAAATCAGGACATATGATCTGACAAAATAAGTGTGTTCTCATGACAACAACAGGACAGAATCTCTGAAATCAGGTCTGTCTCACAAATCCGGGTTGTGTGCTGAACCACGTGAGTCCTTTTGTTTGGGGGGTTCAAAATGTCATTGACAGTTGCCTGGTAAATTTCTTTCCAGCTGGAGCTTAACACAGGGAGCCTCAGGATTAGAACTTTGGTTAGCATCTAATTTTGAATCACGTCTGCAGAACCTCCATGGCTAAGGCAATTGATAGGACAGAATTGCCTCCCAGGAGGCTGAGGCTGCATTTCTGTTGCTGATATTCCCTTGCAAGCCACCCAGCAACTCTGTATTATCTTTTCTGGGTTCTATTTTTTTTATGCCACCACCCCCAGCTCCCAGCTTTGGGGTGGAGGAATTGGTTTGATTGTGAAAACTACATAACAATATTAAGGACAATTTGAAAAAAAAAATGCTCAATAATCGAACATACCTATTTTAATAGTTGTATATTCCATTGAAATCTTTATAGCTAGATTTATTTTGTCCTTATTTCCTGAGGATGATTTTATGACTCCATTGTGGGATGGTGGATTAGATTTGACCTTCAGTGATATTATATAATTCTAACTTACCCTGGTTTTCTTAATTTTCAGCTTATGTTTTCAGATACCCCCTTCCCTACCAATGTCAAAGCATTAAACTTTGAGCCTTGCAAAGAAAGGTCTGTAGCACTGTGAATGCGTTCAGCTGTCTGAAGTCTATAAGAACAGGTATAAAACATGAACTGGTACATGTCAGGGTCAGAGTTTATAAGGAAAAGAGTTAAAGTTCTGAGTTCGGATTCAATGGAAGGGAACTGCAAGGAAAAGAAAGATTTGCTTTAAAGGTGGGTGGACTTGATGGAGTGTCTTAAGGTGTGATAGAAAGTCTTACCGAAGCAAAAATATTTCCTCCGCTAAAGTGCCTAAAATTTCCACAGTTTGATTTGCTTCTTGGTCTAATGCATAACTTAATTAGATAAAGCAATAATTATTTTGGATGCATTGGCATCATACTTCAACAGTTTCCCACCAGTGACACTTGAAAGAGAGTGTGGTTTTAGGAGAATAACCTGAAAATAAGTTTTGAAGGAAGGACTAGTGAAACTGGGGATCCCAGGATGCGGAGGGATAGCATGGCTCACAGGCTCTAGGCCTAGAGATTGGGTTCTTGGGAGCGAGCATTAGGGATGAGGGGTAGCGACCCAGATTGGAAGGGTCCTAAAGGCAGATTCTGCTGATTCCCACCTTCAAGCCCTGCAGAGAGTACGAATAGTTGATTCCTGTTACTTTTCTTCTACTCTTTTTGGTTTTGATTCTGTTCTAAACTACCAAATTAAAATAATACAAGTTAGTTAAGGGCCTATAACAAAGCTTCGATCCTAGGTTTCATAAGTTCTCAATAGATAATTAGCTAGCAGATTAGTCATGATTAAAGTGTTAATTTGGACTCAGCCATTCAAAAGGATGTTGATTAAACCTCCAGTGCTGATCTTTTGAAAGCTGTGTTTAGATCTTTTCTTTGTCACTTTTGTGAGATGTGCCAAAGGTATTTATTTGGAATTAACACTGAATTCAACTCACCAATTTGTATACTAGGGATGGAATCTTTCTGTTGATTACAAAGAGGACTGATTTCCAGTTCAAATTTCTGTTCAAGTTCACCTAAGAAGAAAGAAAGAAAAAAACACATTGGTAATCTAGAACTTATAAAATGAGTATTAATAATTTTAATGACCTCGTTGGAAGAAGTTATTCTGGGAATTACTGTTTCCTGACTTGTTATCCCTTAGGGACCCTTCAGCACCGACTTGCTCTGCCTTACTTCAGTAGTTTCCGTAAAAATTTAAAATACCACAGTGCCAATGACCGTTCATAATGTGCTTATTGCTAGTAGGTGTGCTCTGGGACTAGAATAAACTTTTGAACAAGACCTACAAAAACAAGAAAACAAATGAGAAATTTCCTCACATGAAATAAAAGTTATGGCTTTAAGTGACAGGTTAAGAAAACAGGTTTTGTCCTTCCTTCTCCATCCTCTACTTTCACGCTGCGTGACCCTAGTCTTGTTTCACCTGAGGACAACCAGGAACAGTAAGTAGGTAGGAAATGAGGTAGAAGGACTAGAAAGATCTCATCTGAGTAGCACCTCAGTCTGTAACCACAAAATTAATCAGAATCTCCCATTCTGATTCCTTAGAATTTTACCTAATGCAACTGAAGGTGAAAAAAAGTATAAAGGTCAGAATGGTATTTCTTTTTTTCTTTTTGAGACAGAGTCTCATTCTGTCACCCAGGCTTGAGTGCAGTGGCATGATCTTGGCTCACTGCAGCCTCGAACTCCTAGGCTCAAACAACCCTTCTACTTTAGCCTCCCAAATAGCTTGGACTACAGGCATGCACCACCATGCCCGGCTAATGTATATTTTTAAATTTTTATTTTTAGTAGAGATGAGGTCTCGCTATGTTGTCCAGACTAGTCTTAATCTCCTGAGCTCAAGCAATCCTCCTGCCTCCATCTTCCAAACTGTTGGGATTACAGGTGTGAGCCTCTGCACCCAGCTCAAAATGTTTTTTTAATGCCTTTGTCAGCTATCAGGCTGGTGCAAATGTAATTGTGTTTTTTTTGCCGTTACTTTCCATGGCAAAACCCGCAATTACGTTTGCACCAACCTAATAGAAGATCAAAGGAGAAATGCATTGTAGAAAACTTTATTGAAATACTTCATCAGTCCTTCCTGAGCATAACAAATTGAGTAATTTTTGTGTTGGAAAAAACAATCTGGTTAATGAGTGGAAGGTTCAGTTATGAATCTACTCTGCTAAAGTAGAAGAGATAAAAACACAACATTTATATAGTGATTACCATGTGCCAGGCACGTTCTAAGCATTTTACATATGTTAATAAAAAATTGTCATTGTTTTTTGTAAGAGGCAGGCTCTTGCTCTGTCACCCAGGCTAGAGTGCAGTGGTGTCATCATAGCTCACTGCACCCTTGAACGCTTGAGCTCAAGGGATCCTCCTGCTTCAGCCTCCTGAGTAGCTAGGACTACAGGCATGTACCACCACTCTTGGCTAATATTGTTTTGTTCATTTTTTTAAAAAATAGAGATAGGATCTCTCTACGTTGCTTAGGCTGGTCTCAAACTCCTGGCTTCAAGCAATCCTCCTGCTTCAGCCTCCCAAAGCATTGGGATTACAGGTGTGAGCCTCCCTCCCAGGCATATGTTAATTAATTTAATCCAAATAACAACCTTATTATAATCCCCATTTTACAGATGAAGAAATTGAGACACAGGGAGGGTTAAGTATGCTGACCCAGTATGTTGCTAGTAGGTCACACCACTAGTAAAGTGGGGAGCCTGGATTCCAGCATAGGAAGTTTGGCTTCAAAGTGTCTACACTTAACCATTGAGCTGAAGCCCTACAGAGGCCGCAGTTCTGTCATTTTAAGACTGTAGTCTGCCTCCTGGGGTCTCTTGTCCCTGGTAATCCTCAAGGCTGAAGTGAGGAAATCATTCGGGCTTAACCTGAGTGGTTCAGGGCAGTCTGGCCACCCTAACTCTTCAACTCCAGATGATCATAGCCTTCTGAGGGCAGGCCAGGACACCATATAATATTAAGACAAACTCTCCTAAAGCCAGTTTCACTCCTCACCTCCGTATTTCTGTTAATAGTGATTTTTCAGTCAAGTGTGACACTTTGGAGGAGTTGTCTTTGACTTCTCCCTTCCCTTCACCCTCCATCTCATCTGAGCCTGGCTGGGGACCCTCCAAGGGTCCCTGCTTGTTTCTTCCTCTTAAATCTTGTTTCACATCCTGTTTCTCCCTCTTAGAAGAACTTTTTTTGCCCCCTTTCACTCTGCTTTAACCTGGTCTGGTGTGTTGATAATTTATTCTTAGTTGTTGCTTCTTAGCTAGTTTTCTTCCTCCAATTCTTCTTCCCCTTCAACTATATATATTGCCCTAAATGCACCTTCTGAGATAACTCCCATTGTCGTGTTCTCTGTTGTAGCCTGGTGCCCAGGGGCCTCCACAATCCTCTCATTCTTATCTTCTTTGAGACTGAGCTGGTCTACAAGGCAGGGTGCATCCCGGCCTCAGTGGTTTCCATTCCGTTCTATCTAGACCAGCGCTGTCTAATGGGATTTGCTGCAATGATGGAGATGTTCTCTACATTGCCCACTGTGGCAGCCCCTTGAAATATGATCAAGACTGAGGAACTCTATTTTTTATTTATTAACTTTTAATTTAAATTTAACCAGTCACATGTGTCTTGTTACCATATTGGAAAGTATAGAACAATGCACATCACTCAAAACTGAGCTCAGATTCTACCTTTCAAGGTGCTGGATCTTCTCCTGTGACCACTATCATTAGAGGTTTTCCAATTAGATCATTTATTCACTCACTTATTCAACACGTTTATGTTTCAGACACTTTGCTAACCAATGTAGAGAATATAAAGGGGAAATTTGCATAGTTTCTTTCCTCTGGAAACTATACTAATTAGTACTTTGAGAGTACAAAGCATAGACTACCTGTAGTTCTTTGTATTCTTCATAATATCTCCAGTGGGGCTTTGCACATAGGACAATCAGTTTTGCTGAGGATTAGACAAGGCTGGAAGCAGATGTTCAATAAAATGTTCTAGGAAACTAGGTTGAGATGATATCAATCTGTAGTTATAAGAGGACAAAGTCTAATTTTTTAAGGTTTTTTCGGGGAGAGGAGGGAGGTATATGGTATTTGGAATCCTAATCTCTGCTCTGAGAATAAAACAGTTTTTCTAATTCATGGGGTCTTGTTTTCCTTTCCCCCTGTGTCCTCAACCTTGATTTTAAGGGTTTTCCTTTGCTTAACATCATGAATCACGTTAAAGGTACTTTGTCCAGGACAGTTAGTAGTCTGTGGAAGCCTGCCTGCCAGGAGCAGGCTGGAATGAGCTGAGATGAGTCCAAACCTTAAACTGAAAGATTAATCAAAATGACACAAGTCATCCTTATAGAATTAAAAAAATTATAATTCAGTAGGGAGGACAGGCAGTTTGGATGACCAGGGAATCTACTCTTTTTTTTGAGACAGTCTCGCTCTGTCACCCAGGCTGGAGTGCAGTGGCGTGACCTTGGCTCACTGCAAGCTCTGCCTCCCGGGTTCACGCCATTCTCCTGCCTCAGCCTCCCAAGTAACTGGGACTACAGGTGCCCGCCACCATGCCCGGCTAATTTTTTTTTGTATTTTTAGTAGAGACGGGGTTTCACTGTGTTAGCCGGGATGATCTTTATCTCCTGACCTTATGATCCGCCCGCCTTGGCCTCCCAAAGTGTTGGGATTACAGGCGTGAGCCACCATGCCCAGCCTATAATCTTCTCTTAAAACAAGCAGAATTTCTACTAGACCATAAAGCTATTAAATAAAAAGGACTAGATATACTTTCTATTCTTCCTCTGCCAGGAAACATGCCAGAGGAAGGTACATGGAAGCCTGCGTTTAGAGATCAGTGTTACAAATGTTCTAGGTTTTTCCATCTTATAATGCATGCATATATTACTAGGACAATAAGCAGTTTTGAGAAAAGAGGTTTTTTTTTTGGAGACGGAGTCTTGCTCTGTCACCCAGGCTGGAGTGTAGTGGCACCATCTCGGCTCACTGCAACCTCCGCCTCCTGGGTTCAAGCAATTCTTTTGCTTCAGGCTCCCGAGTAGCTGGGACTACAGGTTGTGCCGCCACGCCCGGCTGATTTTTGTATTTTGATTAGAGACTGAGTTTCACCATTTGGCCAGGCTGGTTTCAAGTTCCTGACTTCAGGTGATCCACCTGTCTCAGCCTCCCAAAGTGCTGGGATTACAGGCATGAGCCACTGCACCAGGCCCGAGAAAAGAGATCTTATAGGTTACATTTCTTGGTTGATACCATTTACTGTACTTAGTTGACAACTTTGATTTACTGGCACTATGGGCCTTACTATCTACCTAAGTGACATGGTCCTGCCCCAAGGTGCTCAGAATCCAAATAAGGTGCAAGATGAGAAAATAAAAGGTTTACACTGCAGTCGATGCTGACTTGTGTACTTTAATCATGCTGGGCATGATTGAGTCAAAACCAAGTGGGCTAAAGTAGACTCTTTCCTCTGTTTCATTGTTTGATTTGCAAGGACAGAGATCTTAGCCCCTCTCTCACTTTGCTATTTCAATATTTAACATATCAAACGGTAAAGAAAATATTGATTATATCTAATTTAAAGCCCCCTAGCTCCAATTTTATCATATTTCCTTTTGTTTTACCTTCCTTGGAGATTTTATTTAGGGGCAACTAGAGCTGAGATTTTGATTTCTAACCACTTTTACTCAATTCAAGTGAAATTATATACAGAATTGTAGGAGTTACATGAGCACTTTTATTCTGAGAGAAAGATACAGTGAGCAGAGACTTCTGGCCCCACATGAGCTCAATCAATTCTTCTGTCTTTGGGGCCATCACGATGTCATTGACGCATCTTTCAATGGTGCCTTCTCCAAAAGGCTCACTGTTGCTATTTGACCTCCCCACAGAGCTGGTATGTGGGACACTTCAAGCTTTATTTGTTCTCAGCCTCTCAAACCTGATTCTGTCACTAGCATGAGGGCACTGTTGATGCCTGAACAAACATCCTGCACATTGAAACCCAGCCTGAAGAAACAAGGCTGTATTTAAAGGTTGATACCCCACCCAACATCAAGATTCTGCTTGCTAATTCATTGCTTTATTTCTGAATGAGGTTAATCTTTTAAAAATTATACTCTAATTCAGGGCCATTTGTCTTTTCACAGCAAAATCCTTCTACCTCACTGTTGAACTATATTTGAAAGGAAGAACTCACTTTTTGGTCAGCTGTGTCCAATTTCATTATTATTATTTTTTTTTTAAGAAAGCAAGGAGAAGGAATACAAAAGGAGTCTAAGTCCTTCTGTCAGAGTGGAAAACATTGACCTCAAATGACATTTAGCCTTTAGGCTGCACTCAGCTCATGAAAATGAAGGTCAAAGTCAAAATCGAACTATCCCACACATTCTTATATCCACAGAGGAGAGCCATTTATAATCAATGTCCCACTTTTGCTCATTTTTATTTTGCCTCATTACTACCTGTTTCTGTAGTAAGTCAATACGTCAATGTTATTTATTTTTAACTTTTTCCAAAAAAGGGTTGGATGAGTTCCAAGAGAGTAAAAGAGAAAGGTTAGGATAACAAGAGTTGATGAGAGAACAAATGTCATGATAGATCAGCCATTTCCTGTTTTATTAGGATAAATGCCTAAAAGAAGCCAGGGCAATGAAATCTCAGCTGTTGGATCACTACTAACCTTGCCTGTAGAATTCTTCACAGACCCTTTCACTCCACTGCTTGCTCATCTCCCAGATTCTACAAGGATTGCAAATGTCAGCACACTTCAAGGCGATCTGAGAAATGACAGGGCAGGGAGAGATTGTGAGAGGATGTTCTTTCAGTTGCAAAAGCACCCCAAGCCAAAGAAGCTATCAAGCTGTTCAGTCTGCCCACAGTACCAGGCCCATATTTACCGAGTACCTCCCTGACATGCCTCTTCAGGAAACTGCACTTATTCACCATGATACAAAGCCTGCATTGAGAATGCTGGCTTTATAGCAGTGAGGAGAGAAGAGCCACAGTCCAAGGACATGGAGCTTGCTGGAAGAGACTTGGGTGGGCAGGCCAAGGAAAGCCATGGCCTGGCTCCTTCTGTAGCTCCACCTCCTGCATGCAGGGAGGTTGCAGGGTCCCTGGCCAGGCTCAAGTGAGGTCATCTGGACCTCACTCTCACAGTAGCCACACTGACGAACTCCATACATCACTTAAATTATGCGTGTTGGCATTTATGTCTGCATGTGTAAGCTCAGACTGCCAGTCAGGGAATGAAGTCGTATCAAACCCAGGAATGCTTTGTTTGCACAGCTAAATTAGGGCCTTCTTGACTTGCCTCACACTGGTCTGGATCTGAGATGCCAGCTTTTTGTCAGTAATGATGACCCTACGAGGGTTACCTTGAATTCCCAGAGAAGCAGATTCTCCCTTTTAACCACCACCTGCTACCAAGAGACAAGCAGTGTCCATTGGTTTGACCCAATTCCTTGGCATCACAGAACAGATAGCAATGTTGGGGTCTGGAAGAGCCTCGGATCATATCAACTTGCAAATTTAGTTGTTTATATTTATTTCCTGGTTAGTGGGGGTACCAGTACACATTGAAGTAGAGGTAAGTGTCAGAGACGCCTCCTCCAGCCTCTACCTTAAGGAATGCATTTGAGTTAGCAAGGCTTTCTTTCGAAATGCAAGTGTTCAAGGCCAAATCTTTCAGCTATTCACAACTTGGCTTTAGTCACTCAAATCAGACACCTGGTTGATCCTTGTGGCATTCAGGGACTAGAAGCCTAGTTTGGAAAGAAATAAGGAAGGAGTCATAGTTCTACAGCTGGGAGTAGGGTATTTCCTGGCAAAGATGGAGCACTTTGGACAGCTACAAAGGGTAGCATGAAAGCCTGGAATAAAAAAGACTGCACGATTCAATCTCCAGGTGTAGCTCCATCTCATCTATCTAGATGAGTCTAGGTCCATTCACTATGTTTTTTGCACCAAAAGAAAAGGAAGACAAGAGAAAATGGAAGATCAAGAAAGAAGGTTCTGGTTTGGATATCAGGTCACATTTTTATTTGTGACATCCACTCTGCCCTGATGTAATTTGTCATGTCACAAATGGCTTCTTGCCATGGAGTAAAACAGAAAGGAATGGACTTGATCCAATGTAATTCAATTCAGTTCAATTTTATTTTTTGCTGCCTAAAATAAGACCAGATAAAAATGTTTAAGACTCAGATGAAAATAGAAGTTTAGGTAGTAAAAGGAAATAAAGCAGGTTAAATAGGTTTAAGGTAAAGGGAGGTCACTTGTTTTCCAATTTTTGTATGTACTATAGTTAATATAATATGCTTTTGTGTTTCAGAAACAGTCTTTCAAAATTGTGTGGGTATCGCAGTAGCTGATTTTATACCAAGCCACAAAATGCGGTAGACCTTTACTGCATCCAGCGGGATTACTCTGTGATAAATCAGTTACTGAACAAGAAAAATGAGATATTATCAACTTGTTGACCTAAAACCCAGATTTTGCTTAGTTGGGAACCACTTATAACTTTCATGCATTTCAAAGCCTTTACTAAAATAGGTCACTGCTCTAACTCATACCATCGGAGATAACTCCTTCTCAAATGTGCTAAAATTATTGATCATGGCCCTGAGTGGATTTTTGTTGTTGTTGTTTTGTGTTTTTTTAGAGACAGGATCTTACTCTGTCACCCAGGCTGGAGTGCAGTGGTGCAATCATAGCTCACTGTAGCCTTGAACTCATGGACTCAAGTGATCCCCATGCCTCAGCCTCCCAAGTAGCTGGGACTACAGATGTGAGCCACCACACCCAGCCCAGCTGAGTGTTTTTACTCAGCAAAAAGAATGGCTTTTATTGTTTTGTTTACCTGAAGCATAAAGTGCCTGTCCTGTGCATCCTCCAGTCTTAAGTCTTTATTGTGGAGGTGAGCTTTCAATCTGGTCAAAAATTCATTCTGCCTGTTGATGTCTGTTGCCAAGATCAAGGAGCCCAGCTGCTGTTCAATATCCTGTCTGCATCCACAAGAATGAAAGAGAAAAACACACACAAAGCAAATCCCTTTGATGAGGGTGATTGATTTTATCATCATCAGGTGGCTTGTAATCTAATTTCTGTCTTTGATTCTGTTTATTACACAATGTGCCAGTCCTTCACTGCCTGAGAGCAAGTCTCCCACCCACCAGTTCCGTCCTTGGACAGGAAGCACGCCAAGAACTGTATAAAGTGATTGAAACCTTGAAAAACAAAGTTGTGGTAGTGTAGACATTTCTATGGGTGAAAAAGTCTGAAAGCCAAATAGAAATGCATGTTTTAGGGAGGACACAAAAGACTTGTAGAATCATGAGATTGGTGGTGTGTTTTTAGAGTTCAAACATGAAGATGTGCATGGAGAGAGAAAAGGGCATAACAATAGTAATAAAAATGAAGACAATAATAGTAAATGGTACCATGGGATGGAAAGATCCATCAACGGAACACAATACATAGGCCAGGAAGAGATTCTGGAACTTCAAACACAAAAACTAATTAAGGCACTATTACAAACCAGTGGGCAAGAGGTATATTAGTCAACAAATGGTATAGAGAAAATGGGATATCTTAGAAAGATAAAGCAAGTTATCGCTTTCCCTCACATATAAAAAGTAATAAAGGAACAATCCATGAATATTTGTAAAATTTACCTTAAAAAATGAAATATATTTAAGTAGAATGCATAGGGAATACATATATAATTTAATGAATAAATAGAAAATGAACACCTTGTAACCACCACTCAGGTCAAGAACACTGCCTGCCAGTACCCCAGAGGTCATGTTGCCTGTCTCATCACATCCCCTTTCCTTTCAAGCCTGGAAGTAACCACTTTCTTGCTCTTTGTTTTAACAATGTTCTTGTTACTTATGATTTTACCACCTGTGAGTGCATCTATAAACCACGCAATTTAATTTTAACTGCTTTTGAACTTTAAGTTATATGGTATGTATCAGTGACTGACTTCTTTAGCTAAACATTATGTTTTTGAAATTCCTTCATGGTGTGTAGGCTATAGTTGATCCTTTTTTGTTACAGTGTATGCCACTGTATAAAATTCCATTGATAATGAAATCCATTCCATTATCCATTCTACTTTTCATGGTCACTTGAGTTTTTTCTAGTGTTTGGCTACTATGGAAAAAGCCACAGTAAATATTCTTATATACCTCTAGTTATGCATGTGCAGAAGTAAGTCTCCCTAGGGTCTGTATTCAGGAATGCAATAATTGGATGACAGGGTATGTTTATCTTCAATTTACTAGATAATGCCAATTATTTTCAAAATGATGGTATAAATTTTTGCTCCCAGCAGTAGCAGATGAGATTCTCATTGTTCTACACTCTTACCCTTTACATTTTTTGCCAGTTTGATGGGCATGTCATGCAACTCACTGTAGTTTTAATATGAATTTTGTTTACTAATGAGGCTAGACATATTTTCATGTCTTTATTGGCCATTTGTACTTCTTTTGTGAAGTTTCTACTCTAGTTTTTGTCTACTCTATTAAGTTGTCTTCCTTTTTCTTATTGATTCTGAGGTTCTTTACATATTTTAAATACTGGTCCTTTGTCAGCTACGTGTTGCAAATATTGTGTCTGTGGTTTGTCTTTTAGCTGTCTTTATGATGTCTATTGATGAAGTCTCAATTTTTATCATTTTATTTTAAATTTATAAATAGAGATGGGGGTTTCACTATGTTGACCAGGCTGGTCTCGAACTCCTGGCCTCAAGTGATCCTCCCATCTCCACCTCCCAAAGTGCTAGGATTACAGGCATGAACCACAGTGCCACCAGGAAGTCTTAATTTTTAATGTTGCTTAATCTATAAATCTTTTTATTTATGGCTAGTTTTTTTTCCTCTCTAAGAAACTTTTCCCAACTCTGATGAAAAATTTCCCTACATCATATTCTAAAAGCTTTATAGTTTCACCAGAAACATTTTTGTTTTTAAGCCATACATACATCTTTAATCCAGTTCTGAACATAAAAAATTATATAAAACAGAAAATTCACAAGAGAAATACAAAATATCTCAAAAAATAAAGTGATATTAAATATTCTTAGTATAGCAGAAAGCAAATTAAAACCACAATGTGATATTATTTCTCCCATTTTTATTGGTGAGGATTAAAAGTAACTGCTAAGTAATTTGCTGAATTATTGAAAGATTGTAATACCCAATGCTGTCAATAGTATGAGAAAAATGGTTCCCCTCATTCTTTGTTAGGGAGTATAAATTAGTACAATGTTTCTGGAGGGTAACTTAGGAATTAGTGGAAAAAGCATTTGATGAACATAAATAATCTGACCAACAGTCCATCTACAAATTAACATGTTAGTAAAGATATAATTAGTAAAGATATGTTACAAGGATGCTTATTCTATTGTTATTTACAATAATGAAGCATTCCATGGGGGACAAAATCACAAAAATTTATGAGATTAGTTAAATAAACCATGGTACACTCATACTGTGCAATTATGAAGTACAATGTACAGCTATAGTAATTGACATTGAAAAATGTCATCTTTTTAATGCTAAAAACAAAATGCAAAGCATGTAAAGCA
Organism: Gorilla gorilla gorilla; assembly: GCF_029281585.2. NCBI lineage: Eukaryota > Metazoa > Chordata > Mammalia > Primates > Hominidae > Gorilla > Gorilla gorilla. Next base: position 160,373,107 of record NC_073229.2, on the reverse strand, counting down.
TGATCTCTATGGTCACAGAAAATAAACTGAAAAGATCTATAATGGGATTATGGTTGATATTTTAATTTATACTTCTCAAAATTATATGAATTCTTTGAAGATATGAATACTTATTAAATTTATAATTGGAAAATAAAATTATTTTAATTAGGTGAAATGTTTCATGAATCAAAAGGCAAACTAAAAACTTCAAGTAATATTTACCACATATAACAAATGGTTACTGTAGTTAATATACAAGGAGTTCTAACAAATGAATAACACTGATAGGAAAATAGGAAGAGACCAAATATAAAAATGTGTTCTCTAAAGAAATAGCAATGATCAGCAAATACATGAAAAATTTCAATCTTGGTTGTAAGTAAAGGATGCATACTAATTTAATGAAAACCACTTTATATATATATATATATTTGTGTATATACATACATATATGTCAAATTTGCAAATATTTTAAAAAGATAAAAATAAACTCAATTTTGGCGATGGTACGTTGGTACATTTTCTTATAATCCATCAGTTGGAATACAGGTAGATACAGCCTTTTAGAAGAACAATTGGATAATATACAAGAAACTTAAAAATTCAGACCTTTCTGACCAATAATTTTTATCTACAAATACTTCCTGAGAAAACAGAGTATCAAAGTTTGGGATATTGGAAACCATTTGAATTCCAAATGAAAGGCAGTAGTGGTATACAATAATGCCATATGGCTGACAAAATCATTTTAATTTAACAGGTTTAATGATTTGGAAAAAAGTCTTTATTGTAAATAAAAAATTTCAGGACGTAAACTGTAAAATAAGTTCCCCAAATAACCATATTTTGTTAAAATAAGTTTGTATCGAAAAAAGACTAAAAGAAAATAAACTAGCCAGGTTAACATGAACTATACCTGGATGGCAGGATTACTAGCAGTTTCAGTTTTCTCTTTCATATCAAGCTGAAGCATATGAAAGTGCTAAAAGTCTCCTGTTTTTGGCCCTTAAAAAGAGCAACTTCACATAGTTCAAACTAACACTTTCCTGAATTTTCCTTACTTTCTATAATTAACCTGCCCTACTTTTAAAATCAGAAAAATGACATTAAAGCATTTACCTGTGATAGAAGGAATAATAATGATTATGATAATGGCTTTTGTAATAAAGTTTTCACATATATTATTGTATAACAATTATTCTTCTGGCAAAAACAATTTATAACACTGTGTTCCACAAAGACACATAAAAATATATTTTTCATTGGAATCCATAGATGTGAAATGAATATTTTAGGAAAGAAATATTGAGTAACAAACAGGATGAATGCAGGTACTGACCAGGAGAAGCCTGGTCACCCCAGAGTCCTTTCCCATTTCCCTTGCATTTTCTTCTTTCCTGTCCTCACTATTCTTCCTTTCCTTCTCCTTCTTTCTTCTTTGTCTCTCTCCTTACCTCCTCTTTTCTTCTTCTCACTTGATCTTTTGCTCTAGTTTTTAGTTCTTTTTGCATTTAATTCTTTCAATCTTTGCAATTTGTTATTCTAGTAAGAGGCATAAGTTTTTATTCCATGCACGAGAACAGGTTTTATTTAGTTCCAGGGAGTAAAAATTTATCAGAACTGAAATTCCTCCTGCAAATTTCACATTCCTCTGGGTGCTAGGAAACAGCCGGAGATCAAATCAGACGGCCAGGAATCAATCCACAACCCAGAGTATACTGCTTGTTCAGTTGGGAGACACCACTTGGTCCTTGACCTGAAGTTATGTGCTTGTCTTGAAGAAGGGTACAGCAATCTATGTACTCTTTTCACCTAGGTTTCTTGGGTTCTGCACGTGTTCATTAAACAGATCAGAATTAATGGTGGCCTTGGAAGACAGTATTAGCAGCTAACTTGGGGCCACCAGGAAAATGAAACAATGGCCTCAGATTTAGTGGGACTCAGCCTACATACCATGGCTATCAAATGGTGAACCAGAAAACGAGTGTCTCCCCTTCTGTTTAAAGTGCAAGAGACGTAAGGTAAATTAATTGGTGAAAAAAATGCTAGGGCCATTTCAATTACTTAGCAAAAGACATTTTAGAAAAGAATTTCTGACTTCTATTTTTGCTGAGACTAGCAATTACAAAATATACTTTTTTGAACTCTAGCTTTAGAATGCCTGGGTTCCTTCTTGATAAATATTTACTATTTGGAGCTACATGGGAGGACAATTTTGCTAAACTAAAGGTCGGGAATTTGGCAAAGTCGAGCACTGATACTGAAGCGTGTGAAAACTGAGAGCTGTTTATTATCCCTTTTCCTGACTGTAGGTCATTGACTCTGCAAGGCTGTTTCAAAGCACACAGAGAGATTTTGGTTTCTGGGTTGCTGTAACTGACACCAAATCTCCTCTGACAGACAACTCAGTGCAGGCAGGAAGCACAGCCGGGGGGCTCTCTGCCATTCACGCAAAAGGTCCCAAGCCTGCCCTAGAGAAAGTGGCTTATCTTTACTGCATGCACATCAGTATGTTTCATCTTGGCAGCACTTACGTCATTTCCTTTGGCAAGTGAGCAAGAAGCCTTGATTCTCGAAGCATGCCAATTGTAGATCGCCAGTGGTGATTCTCCAGCACAGACATATTCTAGAAAGAAAGAAAATAAGAGTTATAAATGAGAGGGAAGCCAGATACTGATCTTTCATGCTGAACACAGCTCCACGGACGCTAGCATTTTCCCTCCTGTTTGTACTTGATGACCCAGAGGCAGACCAGGAAAAAAAAAAAAACCCAAAAGATAAAACAACCATGAGGTCTAGTCTCAAGGCTGTGATGATGATGGGAGAACAGCAGGGCCCATGGCTGACCCTCTGCTGCAGGGTTGAATGAGGATCTATTTCCAGCATCATTCACTCCTGCCTCTGCCCCTCTTTCAATAGCTCAGTCAGGCCACGCTAAATGTAAGAAAGAAAGTGAAGCAGTGACAGCTTTCTACATATGGCTAGCCAGTTTTCCCAGCACCATTTATTAAATAGGGAATCCTTTCCCCATTGCTTGTTTTTCTCAGGTTTGTCAAAGATCAGATAGTTGTAGATATGTGGCGTTATTTCTGAGGGCTCTGTTCTGTTCCATTGATCTATATCTCTGTTTTGGTACCAGTACCATGCTGTTTTGGTTACTGTAGCCTTGTAGTATAGTTTGAAGTCAGGTAGCATGATGCCTCCAGCTTTGTTCTTTTGGCTTAGGATTGACTTGGCGATGCGGGCTCTTTTTTGGTTCCATATGAACTTTAAAGTAGTTTTTTCCAATTCTGTGAAGAAAGTCATTGGTAGCTTGATGGGGATGGCATTGAATCTATAAATTACCTTGGGCAGTATGGCCATTTTCATGATATTGATTCTTCCTACCCATGAGCATGGAATGTTCTTCCATTTGTTTGTATCCTCTTTTATTTCATTGAGCAGTGGTTTGTAGTTCTCCTTGAAGTGGTCCTTCACGTCCCTTGTAAGTTGGATTCCTAGGTATTTTATTCTCTTTGAAGCAATTGTGAATGGGAGTTCACTCATGATTTGGCTCTCTGTTTGTCTGTTATTGGTGTATAAGAATGCTTGTAATTTTTCCCTTCCTTACACCTTATACAAAAATTAATTCAAGATGGATTAAAGACTTAAACGTTAGACCTAAAACCATAAAAACCCTAGAAGAAAACCTAGGCAATACCATTCAGGACATAGGCATGGGCAAGGACTTCATGTCTAAAACACCAAAAGAATGGCAACAAAAGCCAAAATTGACACATGGGATCTAATTAAACTAAAGAGCTTCTGCACAGCAAAAGAAACTACCATCAGAGTGAACAGGCAACCTACAAAATGGGAGAAAATTTTCACAACCTACTCGTCTGACAAAGGGCTAATATCCAGAATCTACAATGAACTCCAACAAATTTACAAGAAGAAAACAACCCTATCAAAAAGTGGGCGAAGGACATGAACAGACACTTCTCAAAAGAAGACATTTATGCAGCCAAAAAACACATGAATAAATGCTCACCATCACTGGCCATCAGAGAAATGCAAATCAAAACCACAATGAGATACCATCTCACACCAGTTAGAATGGCAATCATTAAAAAGTCAGGAAACAACAGGTGCTGGAGAGGGTGTGGAGAAATAGGAACACTTTTACACTGTTGGTGGGACTGTAAACTAGTTCAACCCTTGTGGAAGTCAGTGTGGCGATTCCTCAGGGATCTAGAACTAGAAATACCATTTGACCCAGCCATCCCATTACTGGGTATATACCCAAAGGACTACAAATCATGCTGCTATAAAGACACATGGACACATATGTTTATAGCAGCACTATTCACAATAGCAAAGACTTGGAACCAACCCAAGTGTCCAACAATGATAGACTGGATTAAGAAAATGTGGCACATATACACCATGGAATACTATGCAGCCATAAAAAATGATGAGTTCATGTCCTTTGTAGGGACATGGATGAAATTGGAAATCATCATGCTCAGTAAACTATCGCAAGAACAAAAAACCAAACACCGCATATTCTCACTCATAGGTGGGAATTGAACGATGAGAACACATGGACACAGGAAGGGGAACATCACACACCGGGGCCTGTTGTGGGGTCAGGGGAGGGGGGAGGGATAGCTTTAGGAGATATACCTAATGCTAAATGACGAGTTACTGGGTGCAGCACACCAGCATGGCACATGTATACATATGTAACTAACCTGCACATTGTGCACATGTACCCTAAAACTTAAAGTATAATAATAATAATAATAAAAAAAGTGAAGCAGTGAAATAGGTAGTAATGGATACCATGGCACTATAGTCATAACATAATCCAAGATTATACTAGCAAACTGAATGGAGGCAAGCCTCACAATCTCTGGTCTAATCTACTGCACTGACCATCATTTCTCAACGCTGATAAGAACCTCCTAAGCCCAAACCACCAGGGTAGCTGGTGACACATTCAGACTCCTGAGTCGCAGTCATTATGGTTCTGATTTGATAGGCTTGTGGTAATAAATTCATATGTACACTAAGGTTTGAGAACCATTATCTTGCAGGCAGCTCTGCCGGTAATCTTTGTGACCAGCACCTTGGCATTTAGCTGATTAAATCTGTGAGTTGGAATCTACAATTGCTTCCTTGCTCAATTATCTTAACATTCCTGTCCTTGAGGGAACCTGTGTTATATTCAATCTCTCCCTTGACCTGTTATTTTGAATATGCTTTTTATCTGAACAATTAACCATTTAAATGATGAATATTTCTTATACTCGATTGTGTTTTGTTCTAATTAGGAAACATTATGTCTGTACCATTGACTTCATAGATACAGAATAGAACTCCTCTTGACCTCAGGCAATATTTTGTTTATTCAGTCTCCATTTGGTTTCAAGAGTAGTTATAATCTTACAAAACATATAAAAGGATAGTTGCTATGGTTTGAATGTCCCCTCCAAAACACACGTTGAAACTTAATCCACAATGTGACAGTATTGAGAGGTGGGGCCTTTAAGAGGTGATTGGATTGTGGAGTAATCTATTAATGGATTAATGGGTTATCATGGAAGTTAATTGGTAGCTTTATAAGAGAGGAAGAGAGAAGAGCTAACACTTGTGCATGCTCAGCCCCCTCTCTGTGATGCCATGAGATGCCTCAAGACTCCATACAGAGTTTCCACTAGTAAGAAGACTCTCACCAAGGTACAGCCCCCTCTATCTTGACTTTCTCAGCTTCCATAACTGTAAGAAATAAATTTTGCTTCCTTGTAAATTACTCAGTTTCAGGTATTCTGTTATAAGCAACAGAAAATGGACTAAGATAATAACATTCAATAAAAAGTGAGAGACACTGTATAATTTCATGTATATGAGGTACCTAGAGTAGCCACAGTCTTAGAGACAGAAAGTAGAATGGGTGGTTGCCAGGGACTAAGGGGAGGGAGGAACAGGGAATTATTGTTTAATGGGCACAGGGTTTAGTTTTACAAGATGAAAAGGGTTCTAGAGTTGGGTAGTGGTGATGATTGCACATTATGAATGTGCTTAATACCACTGAATTGTACACTTCAAAATGGTTAAGATGGTAAATTTTATATTACATGTATTTTACCACAATTAAACAAAAAGTAAGGGAAAAGAAGCAAGGAAAATAATATGGTGACGAAATGGAGTCAGAAGTGCGGCTAAAAACCATCCCATTATATTATGCCCCTACTGTATCTGAGCCACCCATACGATGTTCAACTTTTTCAGCAAATGAGGAAGGAGAATCTCTTGTTAGTGACACAATCAATGCTCCATTAGGAAAACACAAGTCAGGAAAGCTGCAACTATTCTTGATTCTAAAACTATTCTTCATTCTAAAACCACACACTCATTTATCTCCAAGACTTTGTTATGAGGTAAGTTTCATGAGGCTGAGTCTCATATCCATTTTCTGTAGAGTCTGTCCTATTGCTATTCATTTCACTAATTGCCAAGGAGTCATTATTCTTTATTTACCACTTGACCATGTTTGAAGCAGTAATGAAATTTTGTTACTTTTATCAACTGGTCTATTATTTCCTTTTGGGCATGAGCCACACACAACAAAAGAGAAGGTTGATTGAAAATCACATGCTAGACTAATTTGTTTTGATTGTAAAGATTTAGGAGAGAAGAGTGATAGATTAGTGTGATGTAACAGATGTTCAATCCTGCGATGACATTTAATTCAGTCGCTCATGTGTTCACTTGCAAGACTAATTCAAGTAGATGTGGACATGAGTGCCCTCCCATGAGTTTTTCAAGGGCCAGAAAGCTGTAACAAGATCTGATGATAAATGACACCATATCCCCATGTAGTGGAACAAAAATGTCTGGAAGATGGCCTTAAGCATGGTGATGTATGCCAGCCTGACTTAACATCTTCATTAATAATCTTCCTGAAGACAGAATAAAAGGATACTTAGGAAATTTGCTGGTGAAACTGTATTTGGAGATGAGCACCAGGGAAATGCTAGAAAATTGGGTTAGCTTGGAAGCTGGTACAGATTAAAAGACAATAGAGTAGATGATTGCAAACACAGCCTTTGTGGAAGAGTCATTACGCATGAAAGCATGTTTTGGCCAGAACCGCGGTGGAAATAGGGGCACCATGGTGGATTCCAGAGACTAAGAAAAGAAGAACAGCATAGAGAGGAGAGACTAACATTTATCAAACACCAACTCTGTGCCAGGCACTTTCCATGCCCTCATCTAAATCTCACATACCCCTCCACTATTTTGATCATGAATTCATAGGTCATAAAAAACTCAGGTTTCTTAGGGAGGCCACAGAGCTAGTGAGTAGCTGAGGAAGGCCTCACTTATGCCTGCAGACTCAAACCTAAGCTCTGCATACAGCCCTTGCTGCCTCCCAAGAATTTTCTCTGTGCTACCACATCCAAGCATCAGAAGCCTGAAATTTACAAGCTGATAAATACCTGGAATTATACTGAATTTGCCAAAATTACCTATAGTTGTTGCTCAAAAAAAACTAAGGTTGATTGTTCTAATTAGATGTTAGTTTCTAAACCCACATTGGAATTCTTGCATTTACCTCTGAATCTGGTTCTATTGCTAAAAATCTTGTGGTTTGAATAATGATTGAGTAGATTTAGGTCGTCTTGGGGGAGAACTCATTGTTCACTCTCAACCCTCATCTGCAATCAGTGTCTGAATCCTTTTGGTTTTTCCTACATAGTGTCACTTGTGCCCAATCATTCCTTTCATAGAAGCCACCCTATTTCAGAGTTTTACCATCCTTTTTCATTGTTTTTCTTCAAATCATCCTCCTTACAGCTGCCAGAATGTGACCTGTTTATTTGACAAAATTTTCTACATTCTCCCTAGTTACTGGTTGAAACAAAAATATTTATCAATCACCCACTAATATGCCAGGTTCTGTGGTGTGCACTGGGGATCCAAGGATAAATAAGACAAAATCTCTGCTCTCAAGGAGCTTGCTGGCCTGTGGTATGATCATGCTATCCACCTGCCCCAGCGCCCTGTTCCAAACCCCACAACGGATCCCTGTAAGACAAATGAAGTCGAATTCCTTAGCTTGATGTTCAATGCTTTATGAAATTGTCCCAACTATCACTTTGTTCCTAAATGTTTGAGATAACTCAATACCTTTACCTATCCTTTCCAACAAAGCTCTTATAGTCCAAATAAATATCATGTTAGTAAGACTATAACTTACATAAATATTAAATTATTAATATATGATGGTGTCCTTTCCTTTTGCTAACCCTAATACCTTCCAAGGTGGTTTATTATCTGCAAACACCTCTTTCTCTATGTTCACTTATCAAACCAGCCCCTGTCTTTCAAAGTTCACTTCAAATACTCCACAAGGCCATCTGCAATCATTCCAGGCAAAGGCAAATGTGCTTTCTTCTGAGTCTTATACTCATTTTGAATTTTTCTCTGGCATTCTGGAAGTCCTGTGTCCTATTAAACTCAGTCCCATTGATGTGTATTAGAGTTCTTTATCTTTTACTACATTATAAGCTAGGTATGAGTAGGCAGCCGACCTTGTTCCTTTTGTATCCACTCAAATCTATGCCTCACACAGAGTTTCTATAAATTTGCTAAGTAAGAGAACAAATTACTTGATTTCATTCAACAAATATATTGAGCACTTACTATGTTCTAGGCACTGTGATATGTGCTTGGAATACATCAGTGAACAAAACAGACAAGAAACTAGTGGTGGTAGAGATGGTATATTAGTCCGTTTTCATGCTACTGATAAAGACATACCTGAGACTGGGCAATTTACCAAAGAAAGAGGTTCAATGGACTTACAGTTCCACATGGCTGGGGAAGCCTTACAATCATGGTGGAAGGCAAGGAGGAGCAAGTCACATCTTACGTGGATGGTAGCAGGTGAAGAGAGAGAGAGCTTGTACAGGAAACCTCCCCTTTATGAAACCATCAGATCTTGTGAGACTTATTATCACAAGAAGGGCATGGGAAAGACCTGCCCCCATGATTCAGTTACCTCCCACTGTTCCCTCCCATGACACAGAATTTAAGATGAGATTTGGGTGGGGACACAGCCAAACCATATCAGATGGGGAGAGACAGGCAATAAACAATAAACATAATAAATACTTTCATGCTGGAAAGAGTTGGATAGCATGTTAGAAGATAGTAAATGCATGGAGAGAAGAGCAGAATAGTGGGCATCTGAGAGTCCCCACTTTCAGATATAGTCAGGGCTGGTAAGGTAGTCATGGGGAAATGTGAGATTTGAGCAAAAGCTTGAAGGCAGGAGGGAGTTAGTCATTCCTACCTGGGGAAGAGCATTCTAAAGAGAACAGCTGGAGCAAAGGCCTCAAGGGAGGAGCTAACAGCTGTTGAGGTCAATGCACAGCGAGAGAGGGGAAGTATGAAGACATGAAGTCAGTGAGGTCATGAGACACCAGACCAGGCACAGCCTTCTGGCAATTACAAACATTTTGGTTTTTACTTTGAGAGAAATAAGGAGCCACTGCAAGGGTTTGGGAGGAGTAAAATTATATGACTTACATTGAAATAAGGCCACTTTTGGTGTATGTTGACAACAGACTTTGGTAGGGGTAAGGGGAGAAACAGGTTGAAATGGTTTGTATCTGTGTCCCCAGCCAAATCTCATGTTCAGTTGTAATCCCCAATAGTGGAGGTGAGGCCTGGTGGGAGGGGATTGGATTATGAGTGTGGTTTCTCATGAATGATTTGGCACCATCCCCTTGATGCTGTTCTTGTGGTAGTGAGTTCTTATGAGATCTGCTTGTTTAAAAGTGTGTAGCACCTTGCCCTCACTCTCTCTCTTGCTCCTGCTCTAGCCGTGTGAGGTGCCTACTCCCTTTGCCATCTGCCATGACTGTAAATTTCCTAAGGTCTCCCCAGAAGCCAAGCAGATGCCAGCATCATGCTTCCTGTACATCTTGTGGAACAATAAGCCAATTAAACCTCTTTATAAATTATCCAGTTGCAGGTATTTCTTTATAGCAATGTGAGAAGGGACTAATATACAAGTGGAAGGCTGTTTGGGACAATAGCACTCATCCAGGTAAGAGGTGATGGAGATGTGGATGGGGGAGGTAGCATCAGAGGTGGTTGATTTCTGGGTCTGCAGGATGATTCCATTGTTTCTCGTATGAGCACAGATGGATGGAGTGCCCATTAACCGTGACGGGAAAGCTGCAGTGGAGCAGGTGTGGAGTTCAGTGTGAGACATGTGGAGTTTGAGGTGCCATTAGACACATGGCAGCACAGTGGGGATATCAAAGAACCAAAGCAGTAACAACAATAAAAGGAAAACACAATGGTCATGTAAGTGCTGTAGTAATTGGTGGGTTAGAGGAAGAATGTTACATAAAGGGAAGGATCACACCAAGTCATCATTTTGATGGCCTTAGGTTTAAGATTAAGCATCAGGTATGACAGAGACTCCTGTTTGTTCATCCCATTTATCTGATTTCCTTTCTTCCTTACTCAGTTTTTAAATGGGCTTATGGCTATTCAGAAGAAAGCATTTCTCAGCCTCCTTTACAACTAGGTGGGATCATTTGGTGAAGTTCTGATCTACTAAATGTTAGCAGAAGTGTTGTGTGGGATTTCCAGGAAGGTTGTTTAAATCAAAGGTGGAATCATCTGAGAGAGGCTTCTTTTGCTTTTCCCCATTCTATCTTCTCACTGGAATGCAGCAGGAATGATTTGACCTCCAGCAGATACCTTGGGTGAGGAGGACAAGTGCCCTACCAAGAGATGATAGATTGTAGAACTAAAAGGATCCTGGGTCTCTAATGATTTTGTGGAGCTATTGTGCCTTCCTTGGACTTCCAACTGCCCAACTTTTATGAAGGTTAGGAATAAACTTCTATCTTGTTTAAATCACAAATACACCAAGTTGATTTAAAGTTAATTTGTCTTCCATGTCATCCTGAAAGAGCTAATGAGAGAGGGCCTTTTCAATGTCTTGATTTATAATAAGGCTTGGTTTGGGCATAGGAAATGACAATAAAGGATTACATAACTCCAAAAAAGAGTGAGGAGAATCTCCTTAATAAAGTTGGAAACACACATACACACACACACGACCTTATCTACTTATTTCTGAGACAAATCATTGATCTGCTTGGAAAGCCTTTCTTGGTTCTCTCAACAGAACTGACAGCTTCCTCTTCCAGACCTTCTACACCCACAGGAAACTTCTATCCTAGTGTCTACAACACCTTGTAACAACTTTGTTCACTGGCCTTGCTCCCACATGTCAGTGGTCTGCTCATTCAGTGAATTTTGAAAAACTATACTTTCCTCACACTTTTCAGAGTTGATATCTAAACTTTCAAAAATCATAAATATAAGTGGTTACAAAAGACGTAATGTCCAGTGTATTAGTGAATGTTGGTAGTTTAATATAAACTTACTATATCACTCTTCTGGGTATTAAATGTGTCTAAGGGAACCTAATAACAATGACATTTAATGCCCATTCAGCACCCATTGAAAAAAACCCACATGAATAATTTAACTTATTATTTAAGTCAGAAATATTAAATTCTTTTCCCTCTAGAGTTTGTATTTTCATTCTATTTCTCCATAGATTTTTATTTTAATGTAATATAATTTTATATGTGAAAATCTTTTATTGTCATCCTATCATATTTCTCTGCAATAAAAGTCTAAATTGAAATTTGATTTTAAAAAAATTTCCTAACATCAGGCTCTAAGTACTAAATATTTTTCCAGCTTGAGTTTATAGTATAATCCTTATCAGTAACTCATTGGTCAAAACACATGTTTATTGCAAATTTGGAAAGAATAATTATGCTCAAGAATAATAATTTATTGGCCATGTGTCTGTTTATGAGATGGATGGGGGAGTTATCATATCTCAGTTACAGGAGACTTCCTTTAATATTTTTAATTGCTCCTGATATGGTTTGGCTGTGTCCCCATCCAAATCTCATCTTGAATTGTAGTTCCTATAATCCCTACATGTGACAGGAGGGACCCGGTGAGAGGTAATTGAATCATGGTGGTGGTCCCCCAACCTGTTCTCATGATAGTGAGTGAGTTCTCATGAGATCTGACGGCTTTATAAGGGGCTTTATCCCCTTTGCTTGGCACTTCTCCTTCCTGCTACCATGTGAAGAAGGATGTGTTTGCCTCCCCTTCTGCTATGATGGTAAGTTTCCTGAGGCCTCCCCAGCACTGTAGAACTGTGAGTCAATTAAACCTCTTTCCTTTATAAATTACCCAGTCTGGGGTATATCCTTATAGCAACATGAGAATGGACTAATACAGTACTGAGAGTTGGGTGCTGCCATAAAGATACCTGAAAATGTGGAAGTGACTTTGGAACTGGGGAACAGGCAGATGTTAGAACAGTTTGGAGGGCTCAGAAGAAGACAGGAAATGTGGGAGAGTTTGGAACTTCCTAGAGACTTGTATGGCTTTGCCCAAAATGCTGATAGTGATATGGACAATAAAGTCTAGGCTTAGGTGGTCTCAGATGAAGATGAAGAACTTGTTGGGAACTGGAATAAAAGTGACTCTTGCTATGCTTTAGCAAAGAGACTGGTGGCATTTTGCCCCTGTTCTAGAGATCAGTGGAACTTTGAACTTGAGAGAGATGATTTAGGGTATCTGATAGAAGAAATTCCTAAATGGCAAAGCATTCAAAGGGAAGCAGAGCATAAAAGTTTGGAAAATGTGTAGGCTGATGATGTAATAGAAAAGAAAAACCCATTTTCTGGGGAGAAATTCAAGCCAGTTGCAGAAATTTGCATAAGTAACAAGCCAAATGTTAATCACCAAGACAATGGGGTAAATGTCTCCAAGGCATGTCTAAGACCTCCATGGCAGCCCGAACCATCACAGGCCTGGAGGCCTAGGGAGGTAAAAATGGTTTCCTGGGCCAGGGCCTAGGGCCCCCCAGCTCTGTGCAGCCTTGGGACATGGTGCCCTGCATCCCAGCTGCTTCAGCTCCAGCCGTGGCTAAAAGGGGCCAAGGTGTAGCTCAGGCCATTGCTTCAGAAGGTGCAACCCCAAGTCTTAGTGACTTCCACATGGTGTTGAGTTTTTGGGTGCACAGAAGTCAAGAATTGAGGTTTGAGAACCTCCACCTAGATTTCAAAGGATGTACAGAAATGCCTGTACGTCCAGGCATGAGTTTCTGTAGAGGCAGAACCCTCATGGAAAACCTCTGCTAGGCCAGTGCAGAAGAGAAATGTAGGATTGGAGCTCCCACACAGAGTCCCCACTGGTACACTGTCTAGTGGAGCTGTGAGAAGAGGGCCACTGTCTTCCAGACCCCAGAATGGTAGATCCACCTATAGCTTGCACCTGTGTACCTGGGAAAGCCACAGACACTCAATGCCATCCCATGAAAGCAGCTGGGAAGGGGGTTGTACCCTGCAAGGCCACAGGAATGGAGCTGCCCAAGGCGTGGGAGCCCACCTGTTGCATCAGTGTGACCTAGATGTGAGACACAGAGTCAAAGGAGATCATTTTGGAACTTGAAGGTTTAATGACTGCCCTATTGGATTTTGGACTTGCATGGGGCCTGTAGCCCTTTTGTTTTGGCCAATTTCTCCCATTTGGAATGGGTGTATTTACCCAATGCCAGTGACCCCATTGTGTCTAGGAAGTAACTAACTTGCTTTGATTTTACAGGCTCCTAGGTAAAAGGGACTTGCTTTATCTCAGATGAGACTATGGACTTGGACTTTTGGGTTAATGCTGGAATGAGTTAAAACTTTGGGGAATGTTGGAAAGGCATGACTGTGTTTTGAAATGTGAGGACATGAGATTTGGGAGGGGCCAGGGGCAGAATGATATGTGGCTGTGTTCCTATCCAATTCTCAACTTGAATTGTAGTTCCCATAATCCCTACATGTGATGGGAGGGGCCTGATGGGAGGTAACTGAATCATGGGGGTGGTCCCCCATGCTGTTCTCATGATAGTGCATGAGTTCTCGTTACATCTGATGGTTTTATAAGGGTTTTTTTCTGTTTTGCTCAGCACTTCTGCTTCCTGTCACCATGTGAAGAAGGACGTGTTTGCTTCCCCTTCTGCTATGATTGTAAGCTTCCTGAGGCCTCCCCAGCCCTGCAGAACTGTGAGTCAATTAAACCTCTCTCCTTTTTAAATTACCCAGTCTCAGATGTGTCCTTATAGCAGCGTTGAGTATGGACTAATATAGTTCCTTGCTATTTTTATACCTAGGTCAGTATGAAATATAACTTAGAATGAGTCAGACATGTGTCTGTCTTTTGTAAAGTGGAAATAGGGTGACTGTGAAAGTTAAGTGGAAAAGTGGAACTGGCTTCACTGCCCTGCAAGCACATTCCAGGCAAGTCAGTTTAAGGACCTAAAAATGGATTCTGTTAACGCTATTTATGCCTGTGTACCCCTTGGAAAGTCTTCACATATCCCCATGGGCACACATACCCTGTGTGAAAACTGTGGCCCTACATGACTGCTATTGAGGGCAGGGAGTGTATCGTATTCATCTTTGTGCCACGGTATGGGGCACAGTGCCACTTAAATAGGTAAATATTTGTTGAATGGGTACTGAGTAATTGATACCCCAAACCCCAAAGTTCAGTAGCTGCAAAAGTTAAAAGAACTGTTAAAAGAAAAAGACTCCTATTTGAATTTTTGGTCAATATCTGATAGAAGCCATATTTAGGATCTTCTGTAGTGAAATCCTTAGACTTAGGTAAAATCCAAAGAAATTTTAAAATTATTACTGCAATTGGTTCCCTCCCACTACTCATTTGCAGACAACCAAGATTAGGTAAATGACTCAAGAAATAACATGTATCAGCTTGCATTTGTCAATTCCAAGATGCAATGAGAAGATCATTCCAAGAATTTTTAATCATTGCTACTCCTTCTGCATGGTGTACTCTCCGTGTATTCTTAGTAAGACTGCAATAATAAGCAGGAGAAGCTATTAAATATTCCCTGGACATCAGAACTGTTCTGGGTATTGAGGATATCACAGTGAATGAGTTAGGTGACCAAAAATGTACTATCTGTCTGGGAAGTGGACATCTAATCAGGCAATAGCGATTCGAGTGACACATACTGTGATAAGGGAAGTAAGAGAGTACTGGAAAATCTCATAGGAGGGGCTTGTAAGATGGATTTTTAGAGAAAAAGAAGACTTTCAGGAGGGAAATATGTCCAAATTTAGATCAAAAGGATGAGCAAGTAAGAGAGGAATCAGAGAGTACAGACAACATACTCTATTGTATATTATATTTGAGTAAAATATACCATGGAATACTACATTTTATTCAAATAGGCAGAAGGAAGAGCATGGGTGTGAAGATCTGTAAACAAGAGGGATACTTTATATCTTTATCTTGTTTTGTTTTTATCTATGAATTATCACTTTCTAATAGAAGACATATTTTACTTACTTTCTGTTTCCCTTAGAAAAAAGCAGACTTTTTTATTTGTTTTGTTCATCTTCTATACTCCTGCACCTAGCATGTATTCAGCACTCTATATGTATCTGCTGAATGGATAAAGAATTGAGTGATATGTTTGGGAAACTGGAAGTTCAGCCTCAATGCATAGAAGCCTGGGAGGGGAATGGTGGGAAGTGAGGCTGGAAGGACTGGCAGGGGTCAGATCAGAACGGGGATGGTAAATTGTGTTAAGTCATTTGGACTCAATCCTGAGGCATGGTAGGGTTTTAAGCAGGAATCGATGTGGTCAGATTTGAGTTTCAGGAAACTCTTTCTGTCTTCACAGTGGAAAAAGGGCTGAAACCAGGCAAGGCTGAGAGTAGGTGGATGAGAGGATGATGCTGGTGTGCCCTGAACCTAGGAGAGAGGCAAAGGGTGGCGAGCAGGCTTGCATACACCGGGGTTTCTTAGTGAATTGCCAGAGATAAGAATGCTGTATCCTCCCTAGCAAGAAGCAGCTCTACTCCTACAGACTCATCTTTCACAGAGGCTCAGTGACTCGTATCAACCAAAGGTAGACTGAGAAAAAGAAGAAAAGCATCAGAAATGGTCATGGAGATCTAAACATGTGGTGAGAGGATACCATTTAATATCCTTTGAAACCCTAACCGGTTCTAGAATACCACATCAGGTACCATGTCTGTCTATCTTTAAGAAGTATCGGTTCAGTAATTTCACATTATCCTGATGACAATGTGTTCTAGTGGCTCAAACCCTTCCTACTTGCAGTTTTAAGAGTAATCTTCATCTTAAAGTTGAAGGAATAAGCATCTACCTTTGTGACAACAAAACCTATTAGAACTTTAATTTGAAAAAAACAAAACCCTTCCAACTTCTAAGGCAAAACCTTCATTTCCCTTTGTGCCTGAATTATCAAGTATTTTTCACCCTAAAAACAAAACAATCCCTTTGTTTGCTAATAGCGCACCTGGTCTTTAATACACCACCAACACAGGTTTTCAAATTAAGTCAAGAGGGTATTTGGCAAACAGAATCTGGCAGAGCAGAGTTGCTATCATACAAGGCAGATTTAAACTGTTTTTTTCCTCTATTTATTGGACACTTTCTTTGATTAAAATACTTCAAATGATGATGATAAACTGAATCTGGGGTACCAGGAACCAGAGTTAATTGAACATTTTAAATCCGGAGGATACAGAAAGAAAAACAACAGGAACATTGTCTGTGTTTTCATTTTTAATTGCTCATGAAGCAAGGTGCAAGACTTTAGGAGATAATGGAGGCTGCTGAGTTCTTCCCTAACAAGCCAATGGTCTCCTTGGTAACACTATGAGAGCCCCAGCCTAGGAGGTCTCAGTGGAATAGAAGCTCCTTGAGCCCTAAACAAGACCTTGGCCCTTGAAGAAACGATAGCACTGCCTTGTTTAATGCCTGTTTGAAGATGTCTTTCTCTTGTTTGTTCTGCATCTGCCCAAGATAGCTGAGAGCAGGGAGCAGGGATGCCAATTGCTGTCTGCAGGGAAGGCTGGGGTTCAGATTGGGGATGGCAGAAACTTTATGGAACAGAAAGTCAAATTTGAGGCTCCTTTTATAATTTTAGCACTACTTTCCAAAAACACCTTTCATACTGTAGAAATTGTGAGCTTATGTTAGTCTTTGCAGAGTTTGTTTGAGGAGGGGGGGGCGGTCATAGGACCACGTGGAAGGAATATTCCTCCTGGCTGGGTCAACTTCATGTTTGTGATTCAGACTCATTAAGAATAAAAAGTGGTTCAAAATGCTGACCCCCCCTCTAAGTGCTTGTGATAAATGACTAAGAAAACTGATTATAAACTTCTGCAAGACATTATAGAATGCAATAAATATAATGTTTATGGGACAATTTTTTAAAGTCATTATTTTAAGGATGCTGTGTCATGAGTAAATGATAGAGTCCATGTTGTTGGACTCTATTGAAAGGAGTTGAATTTAAAATTGAACTGAAAGTTATTCCTTTACAATTTATAATCACCAACGTTGTATGTAACTTAATGCTTACTTTGCACAGTTGCTAAGCCCACCATTAAATTTGTGTGTGTGGGGTTGGAGGGTGAAGGAACAGAAAGTAAATTCTTGGTTCTATTTCTCACATGCTGTTTTTCCTCCCAGTCCACCCTGGACACCTGGACTGCTTCCAGCCTGATGAGAGAGGTGCCAAGTAGAAGTGCCTTCAGTGCCTTCATATTGAACTTGGTTGGCAGTTCAGGGAGTGAGTCCGGCCCAGAGAACAGACCATGGGAGGGAGCCCTCTGACCTGGCCTTCACTCCAGCTGCCCTGCTCTCTCTTTATCTCAGGGCAGAATAACAGGCTGGATGTTATGCAATGATCCTCTTATTTATTAGAACTAAAAGAGCACAGCCAACAGAAGGAGGGAGAGGAAGCCCTCTTCCATTTTATCTCATTTATAGTAAGTCTGGATTGTGGCAAAGTCACGCACAGGGTGTTCCCCAAGCCACATAATTCCTGGCACATCCTCTCTACGGTATTCTTGTTGACCAAATGTGCATGCGCGCATGCATAATTTTTGTGCATATATGTACATATATTTTTTTCATTCATTACCATGGTTCTTAACATTTTCAGAATCTGCAACTTATTTTAAAATTTGATAAGAGTAACTTATAGACCCTCTCCCTAGAAAAATGTGCATGCAAACATCCTATGAAAATTTGCAAATAGCTCCCTGAAAGCCCATTTGTGTCTCAGCAAACAGGCCCTTGAGAGGCTAAAAGGCTACATTTCCGAAGATTTTTAAATACCATGTGTGGTTAATGGGTTTGCTCAGCTTATATATTATGTAATGTGATTTTTTCCTTTGATATTGAAAACTTGAAGATTTCTGCCAGTTCCTCATCTATAACTTAATGCAGAGTAAAGATTTCTTGATCCAGGTCATGTCCTGTACAACTAATCTGAAGTTACTACAAAAGAGAGCGTATGCACTGAATCATGATATGCACAAGACACTGATCAGAGACGGAGCTGTAGATGGCAGGACCATACTCAGCTAAAGGCCACCGGACATTCCATTTTCAGTGATTCTGGAGTTGTGGAATTTAATCCCAAAAGTACATCAGCTCATCCTGACTCTAATGCCCTCTTTTCATCTCAGCTATTAAAAATGTTACTCACACTTTAAGGCCCAGTTTATAGCATTCTTTTTCTATGTTCTTTTTTTTCCCGCTGAAACTATCTGCAGAATCAGTTTCTCTTTCCCCCATCTTCCCATCACATTTGTTTGTAGCTAAATACTTTAAAGTATCTATCAAGCCTCTCACACTTTAGATCACTTATCTTTTCTTTCCTTTTCTTTTTCTTTGAGACGGAGTCTCCCTCTGTTGCCCAGGCTGGAGTGCAGTGGCGCCATCTTGACTCACTTCAATCTCTGCCTCCAGGGTTCAAGTGATTCTCCTGTCTCAGCCTCCCAAGTAGCTGGGATTACAAGCATGTGCCACGACGCCCAGCTAATTTTTGTATTTTTAGTAGAGACGGGGTTTCACCGTGTTGGCCAGGCTGTCCAACTACTGACCTCAAGTGATCCGCCTGCCTCAGCCTCCCAAAGTGCTGGGATTACAGGTGTGAGCCACTGCGCCTGGCCTCGATCACTTTCTAGAACCCTCTTGCCTGCCTTACTACAATAGGAGCATTGTAGGAGAGCTGTTAGTTTCTTGTACACGGTAGGTGATCAATATGAATTTCAGAGGCAGGATGCATAGTTCTTAGGCACTTTGGCTCTGGAAACCAAAAAGTTGAGTTCTAATTCCAGTTCTATTAATTATCTGTTTATTTTCAGGAAAAACACTTAAATTTCCCAAGTATCAATTCTTCTTTCTGTGGAAAATAGGTATGATAATAGTACTCACCTCACTGGGGTATTATGAAGATTAATAATATACTACATCAAAGGCATTTGGCACGGTGTTTGGGTCATAGTAAGTGTTGAATAAAGGTTAAACAGTTTGTTGAACTGAACTTTTTAAAAGAAATTTTTTTCATCTTTTTGATGTTCCTTAGTATAGTTAATAGTGATGGTATATAGCCAAAAATAAAGGGATCACAATTTTTTGACAAAATTGAAGTTTCCTATTATTTTCAAGTCCTTTTAAACAATTTTTACTTTCAGTATTTACAAGCACCAATTTGGCTAAGAAAAGTTTCAGCTTTTTTTCTAGCCAGCTATAGGACACTGAAGATATCTGTATGGTACTATGTGATATTGCTTTGCCTTTAACTTTGTCCCTAAATCTTGAAAGACATGGATCTATAGCCTCCAAGAGATCCTAAGACCAGTTGAACAGGTGAGTGATATAGGTAGTATCCTGAATGTGGTCCCTAGACCTATACCCCAATTTCTCCCTAGTCATAATCAAAGAGATCCTTCTCGGTCGGGCATGGTAGCTCATGCCTGTAGTCCCAGGTGGCTCATGCCAGTAATCCTAGTGTTTTGGTAGGCTGAGGTGGGATGATCACTTGAGGCCAGGAGTTCGAGACTAGCCTGGGCAACATAGTGAGACCTCGTCCCTACGAAAAACAGAATTAGTCAGGTGTGGCGGCACATGCCTGTAGTCTGAGCTACTAGGGAGGCTGAGGTGGAGGGATTGTTTGAGCTCAGGAATTCCAGGCTGCAGTGAGCTATGATTGCACTGTTGCACTCCAGCCTGGGTGAGAAAGCAAGACCCTGTTTCTGAAAACACACACACACACACACACACACACACACACACACACACACACACACACACACACACGGATCATTCTCTCTTCTCTTTCCTTACAGGGACAAGGCCAGAGAATTAGAGAATAAATTTACTGATGGGAAAAGAAAAACAGCAGCTCACTTTATTCTAGTAAAGTCTTTGGATACAAAGAACAGCACAAGTATTACTCTTTAGAGATTTTAAAAAACAATTGTATTGACGTGAGCTAATTCCTCAAACCTCTTTCAAACTGGGATTAAGTTTGCTTGGATTTTGCTCATTTTGAGCATCTGAGTTTGAACAAATTTTTGAGGGCAGAGATTGTGTTTCATTCATCTTTGAACTTCTAGGACCCTAAAACAAGGCTTTCTCCATGGGCAAGATTCAGGCTTGAGCACCGGGCCTAAGGCGATTGACCATACTGTGGCTGGCTCCAGGTTGGGCTCCCTTACCTGATATAGGTTTGCAAGATGGTGGTTAGTTTTTATCAAAAATGGCTGGTTCACCCCTGGGTGGTCCACATCGTGTGCTGCTGCAGCCAGCAGTCCAAGCATGATGTCCAGAGGCGTGAGGAAGCTGGCGAGCTGTTAAAAAAAACAAATTGGGAGATTGATTGGTGTATTTTCACAAATAGGCTCATAATCATTTTGGCTAAATCAAACACAATGAATCATCATGGCATTGTTTAAGCCTATCAGCCAGACCTTTACCCTTTGAAGCATTAAATGAGGTGATAGTCACATGAAATCACAGGCAAAAAGGAAAGGACTGTGTGGACAATATTGGGTAAACTCAAATTGTGTAGATTATTCTGGTATCCCCTTCTTCCTATTCCACTCTGTTTTGTTTTGTTGTTGTGATGGCATTGCTGGTTGGCAACAGTGCTGTTGGGTGGATAGGGAGAAGACAGGGCCTGAAATCAGCCTTGCTCCTAGAGAAATGTGTAAATGAAGAAAAAAGTTGGTCACGTGATGGACCTACTTAAAAATCATTTGTGTATTTCAACTGTCTAATATATCTTTGCCACTTTGAAAGAAGTGGGCCGACTTGCAAGATCTGCATTTTTTTCAATGTGTAATAAATAGTGGGAGAATGTATGAGAATCTGTGATTTTCTGGTTAGCTAGGAAAATAAGCAGAGACATGAGAATCCAATACTAACTTTAAAAATACAACTGTATGACATAGTACAATGTTTAGACTACTTGGAAATTAAAAAACAGAGCCATTAATGTCCTTGGGATATGTTGCAGGGATGAGGCACCCACCCAGCTTTGCCCTGAGAGTGCCTGTTTGACATCTGAATATTTAGTTGTTGCTGTCAAAGCATCCGCATATGTAGGGGGATGTTAAAAACAGATTGAACTCAACAGTCTTAGAATATAATTTTCCAGAAACCTTAAGAAAACTCATCCTGTACCTTGTACCAACAGACTTTCAGTCTAAGGACTGCCTGAATGTTGAGTATTGAGCATTATTACAATGTTTTTAATTTTTAACTTTGGATTGGTTTATTGCATCAGAACATGCTTGCTAAGAGGTCTTTGACATTCACAAGTTTTCTTGGGCCCTAGATCAGGATATCCAGTTGGCTCAATAGGAAATAGAACATCAGACTTGAGGAGCTTTGATTCCATTTGTTGATCAAAACTCATGCAGTAGGAGACTTTTCCCAACAAAGTTCAATGCTGGTGCTGTTTGTGGCAAAGATCTAAGGCACGGAGCTAGTTCTATGGACTGTTGAAGGTATCTAAGATGTAGATTGCCATAGAGAGGAAGTTTTTTTTTTTTTTTGTCCAAATGCAGCCTCAAAAATATACAAAATACGAAAGAAAACCTCAGATGAGTCCCATCCTTTTTCGTGAACATTGTAAGATTTTCAGAGCTGATACGAACCTTAATATCAATAATTTGTGTTCACATTGTTAATGACACATAACATAGTTACTCAGATATGTTGGGTAACTTGGGCCTAGCAGGTAGTTTCCTTGGCATTTCCAGGTGGCTGAGGAGGCAGCTGGGTCTTGTCTTACCTTTGGCTCTTTCAGGTAGCAGTGCATGGCCTGGGTGACGTCGGCTGCGTGAACAGCATTGTGATACGGGTTTTGGCTGTGGTAATCTTCTTGAACCATGACTGGGAGGTAAACAGATAACTCAATCAACTAAAACCCAAATAGGAGTGGCATACTAGCTTAGACTTAACTGTGGGTGCTTTTTGCTTAAAAATATCAGTGCCTCCAAAATGTGCAGCATAGAGATGCTTTAAAAATAAACGTGGTTTGCAAGCTTGGCAGTTCTGCTAGGCTGTTTTTAGCAGAGAGCAGAGATGGACAGCAGAGGGGAGAAAGGCCAAAAGGATTTGTGAAGCATTGGGATTTCTCACCTCCTTCATAAATCCCCGCTTTCTGACATTCATAAAGGCTGTCATTCATAGGAAAAATAAATACGTAGGAAAAGGACAACTTTATCTCACACTATAGTTTAATTGAGTTTCTGCTGTTTATAAATAATATGCCACAAATGAGGTTTCCTTCAAAGAGCCCAAGTAGCATCAGAATACTGATATCCAAAGACTGGTTTAACACTTGAATAACAAATACCAATGAAAGCAAATCTGGGCCTCTTAGGGCAGAGATGCAGGGTATTGCCTTGATCCAACTGTGGACTTCTTGGATTTATTTCTACCTTATTCAAGTTAGAGTATCATCTTTCATGCTCCTGCAGTCTAATGCAAGGCTTAGAGTACTCTTGGAACCAAGTAGAGACACAGGCAAGGCGATTTTGGTTTGCTATTTATGGAAGACGCTAACCTGCTTAAGCTCATAACCAAGGCGATGCTTAGGATGCAATATATTCAGTGTGTATAGACTGTCCTGATTTGCAAGTGTGGCCAGATTCTCTCAGCCCATTGCTATGAATCTGGCTCTGGATTACAGTGTTAATTCTGTTGTCAAGTCTTTGTATTCTTTACATATTTTCTGGGTAGATACACGTGTCCAAAGTATCTATATCTGTATCTCCCTTTTCGGACAAATCAAAATTATTTGGCCCTATGCATGGCCATTTCTTTGCTCAATCAATTAAAATACAATCAGCTTGAGGTTATTTGGATTTCTGGAAATTAGCCATGTTGTGACTGGTTTCAAATATTTCTGTTGTGTTGCACATACTTTTTATTCAGCAGGTATATTTTACAATTATATTTAAACCCTCTATCACTTTAATGTCTGTATTGGGCAAGTTACTTAACTGCAAGTTCCCTCAGTTTCCTCCTCTGTAAAATGGGGATAGCAATAGCTCTGAGCTCAAAGTGGAGTAAGGATTAAATGTGTTTATTAATATATGCAAGTCCTTGGAAGAGCTTCCAGCAGATGTAAGCACCATAGAAACCTGGTTGTGGCTCCCATTATTATTGTCATGCCTGTTATTTTCTTCTGATGGCATTAAGTCAGCTTCCAAAATCAAAGTACAGCCATGTGGCAAGTCAAAAAGAAGCCAGAAACATGTAAATGGCAGAGGAAAGTCATTTGGTGATTAGAAATGTCCCCTGAAAAATTCACTGGCAGATAAATAAGAATATGCACAAATTTAAATAAGAACTGAGGCTGCCTTTTGATACAGAGTAATGATGGAGGTGAGTGGAAAAATGGTGGACTCCCAAGTCGACAGAGCTAGGCTTGGGCTCATATTCTGCCACTTACTAGCTGTTGGCCTTGGGCAAGTAATGAAACCTCTTTGTACCTCTCCTAAACTATGGGACAAATGGTGATAATAACATCCTACTTGCAGATTTGTTTAAGTGGTTAGAAATAACTTGCCAAAAGTACTCTGCTCATAGTGGGCACTACATAAATGGTAGTTATTATTATTTTTTAAAAAGCCTTTTGAAAATTTTCAACAACTCATGTCCTGATTAAAATTATTTGAGGCGCATGCTGCTGGAGGTTTGTTAATATGTCAGCAGACCAGTGTCTTCTTTGAAAACGATATGTTCCTGATGGTTTTCTTTATATATAATTTATTATAAACATAACTACACTTGACCCTTGAGAACATGGGTTTAAACCATGTGAGTCCACTTGTACTCAGATTCTTTCTGCCTTGGCCACCCTGAGACAGGAAGACCAACCCCTCGTCTTCCTCCTCTTCCTCAGCCTACTCAGTGTGAAGATGACAAGGATGAAGAGCTTTATGATGATCCATATCCACTTGATGAATAGGAAATACATTTTCTCTTCCCTGTCATTTATTTATTTATTTATTTATTTATTTATTTTTAAGACAGAGTCTTGCACTGTCGCCCAGGCTGGAGTGCAGTGGCACAATCTTGGCTCACTGCAACCTCCACCTCCTGGGTTCAAGTGATTCTCCGTGCCTCAGCCTCCCAAGTGGCTGGGATTACAGGCACCTGCCAACAAGCCTGGCTAATTTTTTTTTGTATTTTTAGTAGAGACAGGGTTTCACTATGCTGGCCAGGCTGGTCTCGAACTCCTGACCTTGTGATACGCCCGCCTCCCAAAGTGCTAGGATTCCCTGTAATTTTTAAAAGAACATTTTCTTTTCTCTATCTTACTTTACTATAAGAATACAATACATAATACAAAGAACATAAAAAGTATGTGTTAATTAACTGTTTATTATTGGTAAGGCTTCCAGTCAACAGTAGTAAGCTATTAGTAGTTAGGTTTTTGAGAGTCAAAAGCTATACATAGATTTTTTGACTACACAGGGGGTTAGCACCCCTAACCCCCAAGTTGTTCGGGATCAACTGTAATCAAGTAAACAATTTTTAAATGATTTAGGATGAACAAGCCATATTTTAAAAGTAAGATGAGATCATTTAAGATTAATTGGAGGTGTGCATCTATCATCCTATGGTTCTTACCACTTTATATTAAAGAGTATTATGCATTGACATTATTCAAGAGAATGGGGCTAGAAATGTGAAAAAAAGGACTTACCTAAAAATCGGTGTAAGGTCACCATATCTAACTTGAAATGGTGAATGAGTCCATGGGTATTGAAGAGGTGGCACAACAGTGTTACCAGGCTGTTTCCTGCAGGAAAACAGTCACTTCCTTTAACTCATTTTGATCACCACTAAAATATCAAGATTGACAATAAGATCTAAAGTCTCTGTAATAAAGTTTCTGTGATAGAATATTTTTTCCCCTTTAGAAGTGAAATTATTCAAGTATAGAGCATATTATTACTATGATCTGATCCTAGGTTTTTTCTTATTGTACAAGTAAAATTAGCTCAGACCTTCTCCCTTCACCAAAGACAATGAAGACATTAAGAGTTAGTTAGAAAGAATCTGCCTACTGAGGTGTCAGGGATACATACACATACACACACACACACATGTGTATATGTGTATTTTTTTAAAGACAGAGCTTATGGCCACTTGAAATGTTCCTTAAGTCACTTCCAATTGACTATTCCATTTACAGGTGTATCTAAACCACCATATTGCTTGATAGTCATAGCCTATTCTTCTTCCTATGGAAAATCACTCAAGAGGAGATCTGACTATGAGCTATTTTAGAATTCAAGTCAGCAGAGATGCAAAATTGAAGCTGTAATGACTTGTAAGCATTCAAGAAATATTGTTTATTTAGGAATAATGATTTTGAATTTTAAAAGCACAGACAATGAGGCCAATGGAACAGAATAGAGAACCCAGAAATAAATTCATGCTTCTGCAGCCAACTAATGTTTGACAAAGGCACCAAAAACACATTGGGGAAACGATAGTCTCTTCAATAAATGGTGCTGGGAAAGTGGGATATCCACATGCAGAAGAATTAAATTAGACCCTCATCTCTCACCATATACAAAAATCAACACTAAAATACATGAGACCTGAAACTATGAAACTACTGGAAGAAAACATACAGGAAATGAAATCAGTTAGGTGGAAATACAATTTATTTCCCCCTGTCGATTTTGCGGCTACTTATAAATCAGTTTCAGCATTTCTTAGATATGTGTGGTATATACTTCATATACTTGTGAGGCTCTTTGACTTCTCCTTTGAACTAGTTGTAGCATCTTACTGGATCTCTAATTAATTGAGTTAAAGAAAATCTCTGTCATGTGGTCATTTTATATGTCTATGAGGGTCATGATTATATTCTCTTTTAAACAAATACCATTGAACAAGTTCTTTTGTTCACAGGTAACTTAGTTTACCAGTACCCGTTTCTCAGTTGATTTGAACGAAATGACATGCAAAATTATGGGATTCTTCTCTCCATGATCTAGTTTTCTTTCCACACTGTAAAGGTCCATTTCGTGGTTTTAGGCTATATTTCTCTCAACTGGATATTGTTTGCCAAGTAATAGAATGATGAGAAAACCATATATAATGACTTAAAAGAGACCTATCAACATCAGCATTAAATGTGATGTCTTTCATTGGCTCTCAAAGCTCATCAGCATTTGTTTAATGGCCAGATAAAAATATAATAGGTTTTTTATTATTTTCTTAAGGAAGGTCTTTATAGGCACAAAAACTTAAGAAGTGACACCAGTGAAGATGTTTACTTTTCCCTTTGGCTGCAGCCTAAGCTTTTATATTCTTTCCTCAGCAATTGTTTTCTTCTGATGATGTCAAACACATTTGAGCAATACCCGCAACAGGGCAGACTTAGCTCACTTAATAAAACTGCATAAGCACCCTGCCCTGTAAAAGTCAGGGCTGATCAGATGTGCTTTTGTTTCTAGTTTTCATCAACTAACAATGAACTCCCTACTTCTGGATGTGGCCAAAATATTCTGCAAGAAAAGAATCTAATCTGTGGTTTCTAAATTCCTCTGGGATGATCAAGGTCACAAGGAAACTGTCTTAAGATTCTAAGGTCAAATTCAGTCCTTATTTTTCATCTGAGTTGATTTTCCCTTACCCCAGTCCTTCTTCAGTAGCTGTAGGTTTATGAAAATGGGGAAAGAAGGAAAAAGGAATAGCAGTGTTTAAAAATAAATTTTGTTTTTCATGAAATTAATCCCACTTTATGGTGTATATTTTAGTGAGAATTCTTTTGGGTAACTTACCATTTGTCAAGCGATCAAACAAGAAAATGTCAAAATCCCACATTCCCACTTTGGAGAGCATATGCTGAAAAGGCAAACAAAAAACAGCACGCAAATGAATCACACTGGAGACTCAAACATTTACTTTGGGATATAGTGGATTAAACAATTAAAAAGTTGAAAATCCTAGCATACTACCATCTAGTGCAAATGAATGGTTTCCCTATGTCCTACAATAAAATCCAAATGCCTCAGCGTGACACAAAAAGACCCTCACAACACATCAGAAAAATGAAGGGATATTAGGTTATTTTTGAGGTTTAGATTGCGTGAGACTTTTACCTAACTCACACAATATTAAAGACAGCCCTAGGACTTGGCCTCTGATAGCTGGACTTCCAGCCCTCTGTCCTTTCCACATCTCACACCACCTTTCTTGAGAGGTGGCTGCTTAGAGGAAAGACACCGCCAAGAGTGCTCTGTCAGTGACATTCCAGGGCTGGGGAAGTTAAGGCTTGTTCTCCTCTCAACAAACAAGCAAACATTCAAAAATTTCCCAATCTCAGACCTTAAGCTGTTAGGAATGATTTTTTTATCCTTTTGGAGGCCTAATATTGGGAATTAGCTCTTTTGACATTACTTGCTGTTCATTTTCTAATGGCATATATTAGTTGCCTGCCTGCCTGCCTGCCTGCCTGCCTGCCTTCCTTCCTTCCCTCCCTCCCACCCTCCTCTCTCCCTTTCCTTTCCTTTCCTTTTTCCTTTCCTTCTTTCTTTCCTTTCCTTCTTTCTTTTCTTTTCTTTCCTTCTTTCTTTTCTTTCCTTCTTTCTTTTTGAGAGCTGGTCTCACTCTGTACCCCAGGCTGGAGTACAGTAGCATCATCATACCTCACTGCAGCCTCAACCTCCTGAGCTTAAGCAATCCTGCTGCCTCGGCCTCTCAAAGTACTGGGATTTACAGGCATGAGGCACTGTGCTTTGCCAGTGGTATATATTTCATAATAGTATATAAATAGTATAATATCACTTAGCATGCAAGCTGTAAAATCTATCTTCGACTTCTGTTTAAACTGGGGCATTTATTGCTGAAATTTAAATTCCTTTGGCAGTTTGGGGTAGACATAACCTGAACACTTTTTTCAGATGGTCACACATTAATTTCCACCCTCAGTCAGATCAATGTATTACAAAAGTAATTGTAGAGTTATTAAAATTTATTCAAATGAATTAAAAATTATGAAAAGGAAAATGCAGTGCATCAATAGCCTAAAGTAGAATTAAGAGTTGATAGTGATTGGGTTATTTTTAGTGTAGCTGTTACAATGAGCTAATTTAATAAATTAAAAAATTTAGTTATTCCCTCATTAGTAATCTGCCGGTCCAAAATTTTGCTTTACTTAGTATTGTGAAAATATGTTTTGTACTTTTATAAAAATGAAAATGGCTAGTATGTGTTAGGCATGGGTATATTAAGCACATAAACATGGTTTACTTCATGCACCTCATAAGGGGGATGTTTCTGTTAATTTCATTTTCTATTAGAGGAACAAGTCCAGATGTATGGAATAATAAACTCAGGGTCACAGAGCTCCTCAGAGGCAGAGTAGGACTCCAACACCAGTGCTATCAGCTGAGGCACATGCTCTTGGCCACTGGCCTGCTGTGAGGAGATGGGGTAGTCAGCTTACCCTTGCTTGTCCAAGGTAGTCTTCATCCAGCAGGTGCAGGGGGGCTTGTGGTATAATTCCACGAAGCAGCCTTGATGCATGGAAGTATCTTTGAAAGCTTAATAGTCTTTTCACCTTTTTCTTGGTGCCAATCTCCCCTGAGTATGTTGTACCTGTGGAAAGTCATCAAGTCAAGAAATTTATATATTTAAAAGAGAGCCAATTTTCTCCACTCTGTAAAAATAAATGTATTAAAAGAAGAGAAATTTAAAAGATGCTTTCTATACTTTTTTTTTTTAAAGTATGCATCGGTTTTTTTTTTTTATACTTTAAGTTTTAGGGTACATGTGCACATTGTGCAGGTTAGTTACATATGTATACATGTGCCATGCTGGTGCGCTGCACCCACTAACTCGTCATCTAGCATTAGGTATATCTCCCAATGCTATCGCTCCCCCCCTCCCCCCACCCCACCACAGTCCCCAGAGTGTGATATTCCCCTTCCTGTGTCCATGTGATCTCATTGTTCAATTCCCACCTATGAGTGAGAATATGCGGTGTTTGGTTTTTTGTTCTTGCGATAGTTTACTGAGAATGATGATTTCCAATTTCATCCATGTCCCTATAAAGGACATGAACTCATCATTTTTTATGGCTGCATAGTATTCCATGGTGTATATGTGCCACATTTTCTTAATCCAGTCTATCATTGTTGGACATTTGGGTTGGTTCCAAGTCTTTGCTATTGTGAATAGTGCTGCTATAAACATACGTGTCCATGTGTCTTTATAGCAGCATGATTTGTAGTCCTTTGGGTATATACCCAGTAATGGGATGGCTGGGTTAAATGGTATTTCTAGTTCTAGATCCCTGAGGAATGGCCACACTGACTTCCACAAGGGTTGAACTAGTTTACAGTCCCACCAACAGTGTAAAAGTGTTCCTATTTCTCCACATCCTCTCCAGCACCTGTTGTTTCCTGACTTTTTAATGATTGCCATTCTAACTGGTGTGAGATGGTATCTCATTGTGGTTTTGATTTGCATTTCTCTGATGGCTAGTGATGATGAGCATTTTTTCATGTGTTTTTTGGCTGCATAAATGTCTTGTTTTCTTTCTATACTTTTAAAAATATGGTCTATTGAACTCTACATTTGAAATGTTTCATGAACATACCTGATATTTGTTTTTTTTTTTAATTTTTACTTATTTATTTTTTGAGACTGGGTCTCACACTGTCATCCAGTCTGGAGTGCAGTGGTGCAATCTTGGCTCACTTCAACCTCTGCCTCCTGGGCTCATGCGATCCTCCCACCTCAGCCTCCTGAGTAGATGGTACTACAGGCATGTGCCACCATGCCTAGCTAATATTTCTATTTTTTGTAGAGACAAGTTTTTGCCATGTTGCCCAGGCTCGTCTTTAACTCCTGAGCTCAAGCTATGTGCCCACCTTGGCCTCCCAAAGTGCTGGGATTATAGGAGAGAGCCACTGCACCCGGCCTAACTAATATTTCTTATATATTACATTTACTAAAATGTCAAGGTGTTTCAGAATGTAATTTTGGAAGGCCATGAAATATATGAATTAAGAATTTCATTTTCTTGTTAATGATGCTGGCATGCTAAGTGAAATTCACACACTTCTGCCTGCATTTGAAATGAGCAGTTATTCTTTTTCTACTATAGCAGAATTGAGACTCAAACATTTAGGCCAAGTTCTCATCCCACACTCTCACTTGTATGATGAATTTTTCCACCTGAATTAGAAGGGTTGTAAATACACCAGTTTACACATGAGGAAATGGTTTCTAATATTCCAGGAACTTCATTGGCAAAGGAATCAATAATCTTGCACAAAAAGTGACCTGGATGCCCCTGACAAGAAGCAGAGAGTGTTTACTCTCTAATGGTGTATTCTCTCTTACTGGTTGCCATAAAAATCTAATCTTGCCAGTAGAGATATTTTAATACTCATTTCACATGTGCCTTTCAAAACTTGAGTGTTGACATCACAGTGATTGTCCAGAAATACCCCAAACACATTATTTGAATGTCTGTCAAGATATTTCTTATCTCAGCTGAAATTATATGAATCACTCTAAGGCCACATTAGTGACGTCTGCTGCCAATTTTGAATGTAGAGTCAGTTTAACAGTCTAGTAGGAAATGTACGGCTCATATGTAAAGTAATTTTGGCTTCTGTCCTACCTTCTCCCATCTCCCCCTTTCCTCTGTGGAACTCAAAAATCACAACAGATGGCAGAGGCAGAGGAAACAATGGGTGCTCCCTGATGGCAGTGAGTGACCAAAATCAGTTTGTTATTTAGGCTGCATTATGCTTGCAAAGGCATAATTCAAGGGCAGGCTATAGGTGGACCAGGTCTGGAGTGGTTCAATTTTACACATGTTGTATTTAGACATCTATCAGAGATTCAGGTGAAGATGCTAAGTAGAAATAAATGGATATAAAATCCAGAGCTTGAGGGAGAAGACTGGGCTTGAGATAAAAACTTGAAAGTTGTCAGATAACATTACCTAGGGAGTAAGTATAGATACAGATGAGAAAAGGATCAAAAAGTCCTGAGTTCTAGACTCTACCTTGACTTTAGATGGGTTTAGAGAAAAGTAGGGAAAATTAAAGAGGACTGGGAAGTATTCCATGAGGGCAGAGGAAAGCCAAGAGAGCATCATTTCCTAGAAGCTTCATGAAGATTGTATTGCTGGGAGGAAGATGCGATCATTAAAATTAAATGCTGCTAATGGGTCAGGTACCATGAAGACTGAGAGTTGGCCATGAACTATTCACAGTACTTGAGCACATTTTATTGTGTGCCTAGAAGCAGCAACACTCTAGAAGTGCCTAGAAGTAGCAACGAGCACTTCTAGCACCCAGATTCTGGTTTTTAAATATGACTTTTTGCTAATAGGAACCAGATTTATCTTGGTGAAATGGCCAATTCTAGGGCAGGGATGGAAAATGTATCAGATGAACTGTAGCATCTTGTTATACTAGAGAATAAGGGGGAGCTCAAAAAATGATGGAATCATTTAAAAATGACAGAAGTGACAACATCAAGGGATCTCTCTGAGAAAATACGGGAAATTTGAGTCTCAAAATGAATAACGAAAGAATGGATTATAAACCATTGGCTGAAGTAAGAACCAATGAGTTCATACAGGTGATAAGGTAAATAAGTAAATAAATAAGGAAGAGTGAAATCTCTTCCTTGTAGACTGTGCCAACTGATAAATGTAGAAGAAATAATAGAGCTGGAAAATTACCATTTTGCACCCGATATGGTAATGACTGATTCAGGCCAGAATCATTAATGGATACTAAAATTATTAAGTGAAAGTTTAAAAAGCAATGGGGTAATTACCCAATATCAAAGCATTTACCCACAGAAGACTTATTAATTGGAGAAGAAAAAAATGGGTAGTTTTTAGTGGAAAAATGTGGAGGGAGCATCATCTTCCCTAAGTAATCCAAGTTAGTGCCACCAGAAACTGACATCATGCTCTTCCTAATGTAATGCACTGAGGATACAACCTCACACATATTGTGTTCCTGCCCCAAATGCACATCTGATTCTAATAAAGAGGAAACATTAGAAAAAATTGTTGAAGAACACTTCACAAAACAATCAGCCTGTGCTCTCTTAAAAAATGTCAATATCATGAAAGACAAAGACAGCCTTAGGTATTGTTTCATAATAATGAATACCAGAGACAGTGCACTAAATGCAATGCATGACCCTTAACTGGATTCTGTATCAGAAAAAATGTCATAAATGACATTATTAGC
Source organism: Gorilla gorilla gorilla (assembly GCF_029281585.2). Classification (NCBI taxonomy): domain Eukaryota; kingdom Metazoa; phylum Chordata; class Mammalia; order Primates; family Hominidae; genus Gorilla; species Gorilla gorilla. The sequence continues at coordinate 160,340,396 of NC_073229.2, read as the reverse complement.
ACAATTTTGGATATGGATTTATGCATGAGACAGTATTTATAAATATTTTAATACTCGTTTCACATGTGCCTTTCAAAACTTGAATGTTGACATCACAGTGATTGTCCAGAAATACCCCAAATACATTATTTGAATGTCTGATAATTGAAGTGTGGTTACAAAAGAATGCCTTCATTCTTAGAAAATACATGCTGAAATATTTAGTGATAAAGTAGCATATGTACAATGAAGTGTTAAGAAAAAATGTATGCAGTAAGGCAAATATTGCAAAATATAACAAATGGTGCATATGGAGAAAGAGTATATGAGTATTCTTGCAGATTTTTGATAAATTGAAGTTATTTTATGATAAAAAGTTTAAGAAGAGAAAAAATGTGAAGAAGTTTGAAACAATATCAAGTGTAGACCACTCTTTTAAGGAGTTTTGCTACATAGGAAAGTAAAGAAATGTAGTGATAGCTCTATATAGAATGAAATCAATTATTCAATAAATAAATTATTCCTATGTTATGTATAAGGAAAATCTAAAAGAAAATATAGATGATCTTTTCCTTTTTTTCATATTCTATAAAATTCCCCCATCTCAAAATACTAAAAGAAAATGTCTTATGTAGCTGAGAGCATACCTATATTTATATAATAAACTCAGAAGCAAGTAAAATAGCCCTGAATGATGGAAATATGCCACAAATGTAGCAAATTGAAATGATGGATTACTTCTTAAACTTCCCTTTAGTTTTCCAAGTAGTGTAGTACTTTAGGAAGATTCATAGTTAAGATAATGACATTGAAATTAAGTGACATATCCTAAGTGTAGATGATAGGAAATAATGGTTACTATTCACTAACTTTGACTAAAATATTACTAAACTAATGATGCCATGAGCTGGAGATATTAAGTTTAGATCTGTTTTTATCTTTACAACAAAGAAGAAAACAGCATGATTCCTTACCTATTTTTTTTCACCTAGAGTCAAATGAATAATAGTAACATTAGTTCAGCAACATGACAGAATGCAGACCTCTTTGGATCTTTATTTAAATTTTTGATATATTGTTTCTCATGACTTTTTTTGGTTTTAATTTTGATTTTTAAAAATATTACATTAAGATATGATACATTGTGATCACCAAGTTATTTGGTATTCCCCTAAATTTTAAGTAAGGCTAGTGCCTCATTCCCCTGACTCTAGCCTGTCTTGCAATTTTTTTTTCAAATAAAAAAAATATAATAGACATGGGGGTATCACTGTGTTGCCAGGGCTGATGATCCTGGGCTTAAGTGATCCTCCTGCCTAGGCCTACCATAAATACTGGGATTATAAGTGTGAGCTACCATATTGGGCCAGTCTTTGAAACATAAACTCAGATGGTGTTTTAAAAACCCCAGTAATTAAATACTTTACAGACAAGCAAATGCTGAGAGATTTTGTCACCACCAGGCCTGCCCTAAAAGAGCTCCTGAAGGAAGCACTAAACCTGGAAAGGAACAACCAGTACCAGCCACTGCAAAAACATGCCAAATTGTAAAGACCATTGAGGGTAGGAAGAAACTGCATCAACTAACGGGCAAAATAACCAGCTAACATCATAATGACAGGATCAAATTCACACATAATAATATTAACCTTAAATGTAAATAGGCTAAATGCTCCAATTAAAAGACACAGACTGGCAAATTGGATAAAGAGTCAAGACCCATCAGTGTGCTGTATTCAGGAAACCCATCTCATGTGCAGAGACACACATAGGCTCAAAATAAAGGGATGGAGGAAGATCTACCAAGAAAATGGAAAACAAAAAAAGGCAGGGGTTGCAATCCTAGTCTCTGATAAAACAGACTTTAAACCAACAAAGATCAAAAGAGACAAAGAAAGCCATTACATAATGGTAAAGGGATCAATTCAACAAGAAGAGCTAACTATACTAAATATATATGCACCCAATACAGGAGCACCCAGATTCATAAAGCAAGTCCTTAGTGACCTACAAAGAGACTTAGGCTCCCACACAATAATAATGGGAGACTTTAACACCCCACTGTCAACATTAGATCAGCGAGACAGAAAGTTAACAAGGATATCCAGGAACTGAACTCAGCTCTGCACCAAGAGGACCTAATAGACATCTACAGAACTCTCCACCCCAAATCAACAGAATATACATTCTTCTCAGCACCACACCACACCTATTCCAAAATTGACCACATAGTTGGAAGTAAAGCACTCCTCAGCAAATGTAAAAGAACAGAAATTATAACAAACTGTCTCTCAGACCACAGTGCAATCAAACTAGAACTCAGGATTAAGAAACTCACTCCAAACTGCTCAACTACATGGAAACTGAACAACCTGCTCCTGAATGACTACTGAGTACATAATGAAATGAAGGCAGAAATAAAGATGTTCTTTGAAACCAGTGAGAACAAAGACACAACATACCAGAATCCCTGGGACACAGTCAAAGCAGTGTGTAGAGGGAAATTTATAGCACTAAATGCCCACAAGAGAAAGCAGGAAAGATCTAAAACTGATACCCTAACATCACAATTAAAAGAACTAGAGAAGCAAGAGCAAACAGATGCAAAAGCTAGCAGAAGGCAAGAAATAACTAAGATCAGAGCAGAACTGAAGGAAACAGAGATACAAAAAACCCTTCAAAAAATCAATGAATTCAGAAGCTGGTTTTTTGAAAAGATGAACAAAATTGATAGACAGCTAGCAAGACTAATAAGAAAAGAGAGAAGAATCAAATAGACGCAATCAAAAAATGATAAAGGGGATATCAGCACCGATCCCACAGAAATACAAACTACCATCAGAGAATGCTATAAACACCTGTATGCAAATAAACTAGAAAATCTAGAAGAAATGGATAAATTCCTCGACACATACACCCTCCCAAGACTAAACCAGGAAGAAGTTGAATCTCTGAATAGACCAGCAACAGGATCTGAAATTGAGGCAATAATTAATAGCTTACCAACCAAAAAAAGTCCAGGACCAGATGGATTCACAGCCAAATTCTACCACAGGTACAAGGAGGAGCTGGTACCATTCCTTCTGAAACTATTCCAATCAATAGAAAAAGAGGGAATCCTCCCTAACTCATTTTATGAGGCCAGCATCATCCTGATACCAAAGCCTGGCAGAGACACAACAAAAAAAGAGAATTTTAGACCAATATCCCTGATGAACATCAATGCAAATATCCTCAATAAAATACTGGCAAACCCAATCAAGCAGCACATCAAAAAGCTTATCCACCATGATCAAGTGGGCTTCATCCCTGGGATGCAAGGCTGGTTCAATATACGCAAATCAATAAAGGTAATCCAGCATATAAACAGAAGCAAAGACAAAAACCACATGATTATCTCAATAGATGCAGAAAAGGCCTTTGACAAAATTCAACAACTCTTCATGCTAAAAACTCTCAATAAATTAGGTATTGATGGGACGTATCTCAAAATAATAAGAGCTATCTATGACAAACCCACAGCTAATATCATAATGAATGGGCAAAAACTGGAAGCATTCCCTTTGAAAACTGGCACAATACAGGGATGCCCTCTCTCACCACTCCTATTCAACATAGTGTTGGAAGTTCTGGCCAGGACAATCAGGCAGGAGAAGGAAATAAAGGGTATTCAATTAGGAAAAGAGGAAGTCAAATTGTCCCTCTTTGCAGATGACATGATTGTATATCTAGAAAACCCCATTGTCTCAGCCCAAAGTCTCCTTAAGCTGATAGGCAACTTCAGCAAAGTCTCAGGATACAAAATCAATGAGCAAAAATCACAAGCATTCTTATACACCAATAACAGACAAACAGCCAAATCATGAGTGAACTCCCATTCACAATTGCTTCAAAGAGAATAAAATACCTAGGAATCCAACTTACAAGGGATGTGAAGGACCTCTTCAAGGAGAACTACAAACCACTGCTCAATGAAATAAAAAAGGATACAAACAATGGAAGAACATTCCATGCTCAAGGGAAGGAAGAATCAATATTGTGAAAATGGCCATACTGCCCAAGGTAATTTATAGATTCAATGCCATCCCCATCAAGCTACCAATGACTTTCTTCACAGAATTGGAACAAACTACTTTAAAGTTCATATGGAACCAAAAAAGAGCCCGCATTACCAAGTCAATCCTAAGCCAAAAGAACAAAGCTGGAGGCATCATGCTACCTGACTTCAAACTATACTACAAGGCTACAGTAACAAAAACAGCATGGTACTGGTACCAAAACAGAGATACCGACCAATGGAACAGAACAGAGCCCTCAGAAATAATGCTGCATATCTACAACTCTCTGGTCTTTGACAAACCTGACAAAAACAAGAAATGGGGAAACGATTCCCTATTTAATAAATGGTACTGGGAAAACTGGCTAGCCATATGTAGAAAGCTGAAACTGGATCCCTTCCTTACACCTTATACAGAAATCAATTCAAGATGGATTAAAGACTTAAATGTTAGACCTAAAACCATAAAAACCCTAGAAGAAAACCTAGGCAATACCATTCAGGACACAGGCATGGGCAAGGACTTCATGTCTAAAACACCAAAAGCAATGGCAACAAAAGCCAAAATTGACAAATGGGATCTAATTAAACTAAAGAGCTTCTGCACAGCAAAAGAAACTACCATCAGAGTGAACAGGCAACCTACAGAATGGGAGAAAATTTTCACAATCTACTCATCTGAAAAAGGGCTAATATCCAGAATCTACAATGAACTCCAACAAATTTACAAGAAAAAAACAAACAACCCCATCAACAAGTGGGCGAAGGATATGAACAGACACTTCTCAAAAGAAGACATTTATGCAGCCAAAAGACATGTGAAAAAATGCTCATCATCACTGACTATCAGAGAAACGCAAATCAAAACCACTATGAGATACCATCTCACACCAGTTAGAATGGCGATCGTTAAAAAGTCAGGAAACAACAGGTACTGGAGAGGATGTGGAGAAATAGGAACACTTTTACACTGTTGGTGGGACTGTAAACTAGTTCAACCATTGTGGAAGTCAGTGTGGCGATTCCTCAGGGATCTAGAACTAGAAATACCATTTTACCCAGCCATCCTATTACTGGGTATATACCCAAAGGATTATAAATCATGCTGCTATAAAGACACATGGACACGTATGTTTATTGCGGCACTATTCACAATAGCAAAGACTTGGAACCAACCCAAATGTCCAACAATGATAGACTGGATTAAGAAAATGTGGCACACATACACCGTGGAATACTATGCAGCCACAAAAAATGGTGAGTTTATGTCCTTTGTAGGGACATGGATGAAGCTGGAAACCGTCATTCTCAGCAAACTATTGCAAGGACAAAAAACCAAACACTGCATATTCTCACTCATAGGTGGGAATTGAACAATGAGAACACATGGACACAGGAGGGCGAACATCACACACTGGGGCCTGTTGTGGCATCGGGGGATGGGGGAGGGATAGCATTAGGAGATATGGCTAATGTTAAATGATGAGTTAACGGGTGCAGCACACCAACATGGCACATGTATACATATGTAACAAACCTGCACATCGTGCACATGTACCCTAAAACTTAAAGTATAATAAAAAACAACAAAAAAATCCAGTAATTAAATAAAGCTAGCCAACAAATCTTTTCATTGTTAATTTTCTATGATGCCTTGTAGGTTAAAACATGTAGCATATAATGTCTTTCCCCATAAAAATGTTCAAAGTTTTTGAATGAATTGGTCATCATGATGTGTATTCTTTATTTGTGTACTTTCAAACCTGCCCTCTCAGATGGGCAAGTAGATATCTGACAAGTTGCAGTGTTAACTGGTGGCCAATATTTTCTAAAATAGCACGGCAGGCCATGACTACTCCATTTAACTTCTATCTGGGTTATCCTTTAATTAACAAGCAAATGATTCAGAAGCAATGCTACATAGCCATTTGCGAAAACAATAGCACTTAACTTTCTTATTTGAGGACATACATAAAGCTAACCAGAGAAAAAAATCCTCAAGGTAGCTTTCTAAAGGGGAAGAACGTGCAACAATCCAAGAAAAAATAAGTTTATTTAAACTAACATTAATAACTTATCGAGTGTTATTTAGGGAGCGATTTGTGTTTTGTGAGATAAAGAAAAACGAAGATATAAGAAGCTGAAGATGGGAGGAAAAAAATTCATATAACAATCTGAATAAAGCACCCTCTGTATAATAGTACAAGGTCCTGGCTTTTGAAGTATTTAAATGTGTTAATCAATTATTGATAAAGATCCGATATATTTGTTTCCAAAAGGACTCCCAGTGCATAGCTACCATATTTACTTTGATAATGTATTGATATGTATTTGATATGATATGATAATGTATTTGAAATGTATTTCTGGGTAGAAACGTAAATGATTAGCTAAGCTAAATTTTACAGATAGCTCGCTAAATTCCTCTTGTAAAAATCTGGGGAATGTTAACTGTGCCTGGTAATAAAATGATAGGTTTATTTAAGACCCTTATACAATTTTACAAATCATTACTTAAAGGCATTTACAGTTATCCTAATGCACCTTTGTTTGGATTTTATTGTTTTATGGTTTCCAAATTCTCATTTGGAATAGTTGTAAAAAGGTGTTCCAGAATGTTTCATTGCCTAATCCATGTGAGCATTGACCCGAACTGTGAAATTCATTTTCTGTTCACTTTTCTTTTGTAAATATCACAGATATCTACATATTAACACATTTTTGCACTACTTTGGTGCTAATTTTAGGAATACAAAATTTGTGTTGGCACTGCCGGTACAGTAATTTTTAAATTTTACAAGTTGGGTTTGGCTTAAATGCAAAAATATGTTAATAAAAATTATTTTCATTTTTGAGTACCTTCTTTATGGAATAGTCTCTGTATAGGGGCTGATTAATTTTGGTACCAGGAGAAACCTTAAATCTAGAATAAATATCTGAGATTTAAGAAAGCTGTAAATGTATCCATATTATAAGGCTGTTTCTGTCAACTGTATATCTGGTTCCCTGAAATAGGTCTATGTCAATTGTTTCCAGAAGTCGAGTAGTGACTAACTGGTGCAGAAGTAGCTCAGGTGATACTGAGAACAAAGAAAGCCTTTGTGTTTAAGTGAGCAGAGCTGACTGTTAAGCACCCATGGAGATCCAACTACATAAACCTAATATTAGCACTTTTGAGCATCAGTCCAACTGAACCTCTTAATAATGTGTTATTAAGCCCTACTTTGATAATTATTGAGCTAGTAATTCTAATAAAATTTCTTGCTTGGTTAGTGGCTATTCATAGGCTTTGTTTATCTTCCTTTTATAGGAATTTTTTTTTTTAAGTGACAGTCTTGCTATGCTGTCCAGGCTGGAGTGTGGTGGCTATTCACAGGTGTGCAATCATAGTGTACTACAACCTCAAACTCCTGCCCTAAAAACAGTCCTCCTGCCTCGGCCTCCAGGGTAGCTGGGATTATACATATGTACCGCTACACCCAACTGTTACAGGATTTTTCATATGTCTTGTACTACAGTTATTGGTGAACAACTATTACACCCCAAAGTCAGAAACCATTTAATCAACCTTTCTGACCCCTGGTATCTAGTGTATAATAATCTTACATGTAATGGAAACAGTAAAAAATTTGTTGATTAAATTTGAATAAATTCTCTTCATTTACAGAAATATCACTGTTAAATGCTCTTTTTGAACAATAAGCCAATTTGTTAAGTGGAGATGCTAAAACTTATACATACACATTGTAATCATTTTCTGAGTCAACCTCAAAATGGAGTTCCAGGGTCCAGGCCCTCTTGCCACTGCCACTGTCCTTTGCTTTTTTTTTTTCATGATTTATTTTATTTTATTTTATTTTATTTTCACTTCTTATAATTGTTTTATTTTAAATTTTTGTGGGTACATAGTAGGTATATACATATTTATGGGGTACATGAGGTGTTTTGATAATGGGCATGCAATGTGTAATATGACATCATGGAAAATGGGGTATCCGTACCTTCAACCATTCATCCTTTCTGTTGCAAAGAATCCAGTTATACTCTTTTAGTTATTTTTTCAATGTACAATTATTATTGACCCTAGTCACCCTCTTTGTCCTTTGCTTGTTTTGACTTTTGCTGTAACTCTCAGTTGTGCCTCGTATGGTTGCAAAGTTCACCCTTATTCACATATCTGACTTTCTTATTATGCTGTAAGGTTTTGGAGACCAGATTTCTGTTAAATTTTCTTTGAATTTCCACAAAGTCCTGCAGGTTGTAGGTGTGAAATACATGTTGATGGAATTAAATTACTTTCCTGATGTGTGTGCTCTCATCTAAGTTCAAGAATGCCGAACTCTGGAGAAATCAGGGTGAAATTCTAGTTTTCAATATGCAGCTTTAAAAAACAGGAGAAACTGTTAATTAGTTTGACAGTGTCCTGAAGCAGAAGTAGCAGATTTACAGCACAGCTCTTTCACTCTTTCACACATTCTACTGGTTCAGGGTTCAGGATCCCTGTAAAATTAAAAGGTTAGTGTTGTCTAGGATGACAGTTTTCTTGAAAGCATACGTGAGGATTTTAAGATTGAAGTAACATAGCCTAAGATGCAGTTGCCCTGTAAAAATAATTTTTATATAGACTACTTTAAGAAATTAAAAAAATTTAAAGAGGTTGTGTGTAGAAAACAATATTGAGTCATTTCCAGAACTTACAGTATGGACTTTGACGAGGTGCTAAGGATGTCATTCTCTGGATGAGACCAGTGCTCCCTTATGTATTAAACACTTCGATTCACTTTCACGTGCTTTTAGCAAATTTCATAACTTAGACTTGGTTGTAATGACTTCAGTATTCAAATCATCCCTTTCACAGTTTAGCATCTCTAGACATTAAAGTTTCATTTATTCATAAAATAGCTGCCAGAAAACCTTTTAAAATAAAATACTATGTCTCCCCCAGTCTTTCAGAAATCACCAGTGGTCATAAGAGGCCATATTTTTTTATTTCTCACTGTGTATATTCTCAGTGGTCAGAAAATGATGGGTAGAAACTGATGACAACCAAATATATTATTTGGCCTTTAACATCATCAAGTGTGGAGATTTCCTCACATGGGTGGACCTATTTTTAAGACAAAGTCATTATAAATGACTTTGAAATTCTGAGCAATTTAAGATAAAAACAAATTAAATTTCTTAACATTTAGGGCATTTGCTAGGCTTAGTTTTTATTAGAAAAGAAGATGAGTTGTAACTATTAGAAAACAAAAACACATACAACAAAACATCTACAACAATAATAAAACCACCAAAAAGAGGAAAAAAGTAAGAAAGGGAGAAAAAACCTAAACCAAAATAAAACAAACCATCATCTTAAAATTTAATTTGAAGTTGGAAAATCTGTTTGAGCTTAAAGGAACTCAAAAGTTATTTTAAGTTCTCCAAACTCAGGTCTTGAATAGAATGTATTAAAGCCTTATGTCATTAGCTCTTCTGTGTACAAAAAATACTCACGACTTTTTGATGGCTGTCACTAGAAGAAGAGCTTTGTTTCAACATTGCCACCGAGTGGGAGGAGGAGGGGGAGGAATAGGAAAGTCTTCTTTAAGGCAGAGTGAAATTGTTTCTCTCACTCTCCTTTTTAACATGCTTATTTTTTTTCAATTGCCATTTTTCCTTTATGTTCTTGACAGTGAAGGGAAAACCAACATGGCTGATTTGAGTCATGGAATAGAATGAGCTCCTTCCTAGCTGACTGTCTGCACCCCTGCTGCATCGCTTGTAGGTGTTCAAGAGGATCAAATGCTTGTCTCCTTAACCATGCAACACACGGATTTTTGGCAAAATCTGCCGTTTTTAGTCAATTTTTTTTTTTTTTTTTGGCCTACCATAAACTCCATCCCAACGAATGGGTTGAATTTCTGACATCCGGGGTTCGGGGTTGGTTGGAAAACTATTGTTTCCTTTTTGTAAGGAGGGGAAAAAAGGCTTTAAAAGTAAGCTCTTAAGCTTCTCTGGGCAATCGAAACGTTTTTCAAAATCCCAGTTTGAATGAAATTTAAATGAATTAGTAAGAAGCAGATCAAGTTTCCTCAGTCCTAAAGAAGAAATACATGCCAGGCGCAATGTGGTTTTATTGAACCCTCCGCTTCTCAGAGTTTGAAATGTTATAGCAAATCCAGAGTTTTGAGGGCAACGGTTTGTGGTGAGCAAATTGAAGTGACCAAACTTTCAGTTGATTCTAAGTCTCCAGAGGTTAAAAACTGCTGCATTAACTCTCTAGTTCTCAGCATACATGTAAAGCAAGTGTGGTCTTTTATCTGGGAGATATGTTTGGACTGTCAAATTTGACTGCAAAAGTTCCAGATGTGTGCCATAACGTACTACAACTGCTTCTCTCCTTTCAGTCTCTGCTAGTTTACTCCCTGTCCCAGGATATTGGATTAACCCCTCTGAGGGCCTTTAGTCATCCCTTTCAATCTATCTCACCTACCACCAACGGATTCGTTCCTCAGGCACAACTCCTACCATGTCAGCCCCCTGCTCCAAGTCCTTCAATGGCCCCCACAATGTCTCCTTAATTTATATTATTTATTCTGACATTCGTGGCCCTCCACAATATGAGGCCAACTTACTTTTCCATTTTTATCTCCCAAAAGTACCCTGCAGATAAACAGATCTCTGCTTTTGCTGTTTTTATGCCACATCCCCCAGAGTTTTCTGTTTCTATCTGGATTCCCACATTCCTTCTCAATTGAATATTCTCCCCACCTGTTGAAATGCCATCTGTCCTTCGGCAGCCCATCTCAAGTATTTCCTCCTGGGCTCCTGGTCAGAGGCATTCAGCTCTCCTCCTAGTATTGCAGTAACTTAGCTCACTTGCTATGTGGCAGATGCTGCACACTGCTGTAAACCCTGTTGGGCTAGGACCATATCTTACCTATTATTATTATGGTGCCTAGCTTACCGAAAAGGTGTTTACCGAAAGAAGGAATGAAGGAACGAGATGACTATTTACTGAAGTGTAAGCTGTTCTTCTGTCTATTTTAGTACATTATCTGGCTCATGATAGGTGCTACCATGTAATTGTTGAATTGAAGTAATTGTCCAGAACAGGCAAGATTCATTCATCTAACACATCAGATAACAGGGATGATCCCCTGTGTAGAAGAACTTGAACCTCTATTTCTTTTCTGAATTTGTTGGATTTTCCTAAATGATTTTAAGTGCATCTTTAGAATGATGGTAGATTAGTACTACCCATTGGTAGAGGCCTAGATAGAAACTTCTCTATCTCTAAAAACTTCCAGAAAGAAAACCTTTATGCTTTTTTTTTGGCAGCCCCTTCTTGTTTTATTATTATTATTATTATTATACTTTAAGTTTTAGGGTACATGTGCACAATGTGCAGGTTAGTTACATATGTACACATGTGCCATGCTGCTTTATGCTTTATTCTTTAGAAAGGGAAAGCATTGGAAGCTAATTCCTTTTTCTTTATAGGTTACAAAGGCTGCTTGAATTATATTTCACTGGAGTGGATTCTGTGATTTAATTATGTGTTTTTTATATGTGGTTGGAATATAACTCTTTAAATGTAAATATCCTTAGTTCCTCAGAGAACTTGAGAAATTTACCTGTGCATTGAGATTTCTCTCTTAGCGCCCATGGCTCTCTATGGATTGTGGTGGCACCTTAGGACTAATCATGTCTGTATTCTTGGTGCAGGACACTCTTAAGGAAGCAGGTTTCATTAAGACATTAACAGGGCATGGAAAGCTATATATTTTCACATTGAACTAGTTCAGAGAGAAGAAAGAATTGTTTTAGATGACTACTGCAGTGTCCACCTGCATGTCTGAATGGTTCCCAAAGACATATCTGATGTATTTCATCTAGAACAAACACACTGGGTCTCCTATTCCATGTATTCAATCCATACGAGGCTAGGGTTTGCAGCTGGGGTGATGGAACGAAAATATTGAGCACCTACTAGGTAATTTACATTTGTGATCCAATTAATTTTCATAAAAGTAGGTATTGTGAAGTTGATATTAAAATAGGTACATCTTACAGATGAAGAAATGAGTTTGGAAAGGTTTAATAATTTACCCAAAGTCATGCAATGGATAAGTAACAGAGCAGGGATGGAACCTGGGTCTTTCTGACCTTGAAGATGATGCTCTGCTCATTATATCCTGCTCTTTACAGGAAAGGGCAAAGAGTGGAGACATAAGGCAGTCTAGCAGAGGACCCTATTTTCTCTGGGGTATAGGGATCCAAAATGATGTATCAGCACCCAAAGGATTTTAAGTTTTGGTACTTTAAAAAAAAGGTATAGTAAAGTAGCCAAACTCATAGATGCAGAAAGTAGAATGGTGGTTGCTAGGGGCTGGGGGAAGTGGAAATGGGAAATCACTGCTCAAGGGGTATGGAGTTTCAGTCATGCAAGATGAAAAAATTGTAGAGGTCGGCTGAACAACATTGTACTTACAGTTAACAAGACTGTACTATATACTTAAAAATTTGCTAAGATGGTAGATCTCATATTATGAGTTATTTACCACATAAAAAGTATAGTAAAACAAAACCAATAAGAGGACATTTCTTATTCATTCTTTCTAACCGTGTAATTCATAAATACAAGTGTTTAAAAATCAATAAAGTTGTAAAGGCTGAAAATTAAACTTGGTATCAGTGAACAGGAGAGTGAGAAATACTGTAATGCTAATATTGAAAGACAACTTGTAAAATAACTAGAAAACAACTAGAGAAATAACTTCATAGCAAAGGTTGGAAGCGATTCTATGTATGTGTGACTTTCCTATTTCTCTCACTAAATGTACAAATGAAGTATTAAGGAATAAATAATCACTTGTGGGTTTTAAAATTGAAAACACATGTCTCAATTGACACTGACTTAATGTGATTTGATTATTATGTTATGATACAAAGAAATTCACAGACATTGGTTAGTGCCCCCAGCTTTGGAAAAGACAAACATTTTTGTTGTGTACATAGAGTGGAACAGCAGCTTGTGGGGAAGGGAAAGAGTGGGAGTTACTTGGGCAAACAGGCGGCTCAAAAAAAAAAAAAAAAAAAAAAAAAAAACCTGCCAGGATGCACAGGGATGCACACAGGCCTTGTGTTTAACCCTTTGGAGCCAAGCCTTATAGTCTCCTGAAATTTTACCTGAAGGGACATCTGTTGATAGAGTCATGGTGTCAGGGCATAATCCAAAACTTTTCCTTGCTGCTTAACATGGCCCATGGGCATTGTTTTCTTCTTTCCTTCCCTCTAGAAAACACGTATGTCTTTTATGTGTTTGCTAAATATCTCTACCTACCTTGATAATTTTGCATAATGTTTTAATTAGGGATGGCTATAATATATAATATTTTTTGGTAGTTGTCAAATGAACTGGAAGCAGTTGAGGAATGAATTGGCTATTTGTTTTTTGTAGTCTGATGAACACTGGGAAGCCTCCACCAATAAATATCCATTGAACATCTGCTCTGTGCAAGGCATTGTGGTACCTGAATATACAGAATGGATATGGTTTGGCTGTGTCCTCACCCAAATCTCATCTTGAATTGTAGCTCCCATAATTCCCACATGTTGTGGGAGGGACCCGGTGGGAGATAATTGAATCATGGGGTGGTTTTCCCCATACTGTTCTCATGGTAATAAATAAGTCTCATGAGATCTGATGGTCTGATAAGGGGGAACCCCTTTCACTTGGCTCTCACTTCTCTTTTGCCACTGCCATGTAAGACATGCCTTTCATCTCCCACCATGATTGTGAGGTCTCCCCAGCCATGTAGAACTGAGTCCATTAAACCTCTTTTTCTTTATAAATTACCCAGTCTCGGGTATGTCTTTATCAGTAGCATGAAAACGGACTCATACAAGAAGATTCAAGTGAGTGTTTCTGCCCTCAACTACCCAGAGGAAGGTGATGGGATTGGCTCTTTATCCCCTTCACTACTTATGTTTCCACTTCAGCTGTGGCAGGTAAGGAAGGTTTTAGTATAAAAGTGCCTAGAAATTAAAATACTGTATAAAGCAAAAAATATGAGCAAGAAAAAGAAAGATTATTTGTCTAGCGGGTGCTCTGCTCTCAAGAAAGTGATGCTCTACTTTGCCGCTCACACTTGATGGAGTCAGAAGCCTTTCTTTCCACATGGCATAGAGGCAAGATGGCACCTGGTGTATATGTAGGGGGTGTGGTCAGGTAGAGAGGGTGAGGAGACGGAGCAGTAGAAAACGAATGAGGAAGGGAGATCAAGAGAGACGAGACATTCAAGCACCCATCGGAGGAAGTTTCTGTACCAGTGAAAGGTAGTCTGAGAAGAAATGTAAGAAGTTTTTGGTGCCACCCTCTGAATCCCATATGGGCTTGAGAGTTGGGCTCTGTGAGACTATATCCTTTCTGGTAATGGACTGGGTCCTGCACACCCTTCCAGATGAGGTAAAGCATCATGGCAGGGATGGAGTGGTCGGTCAGAAAAATGATTTTATTCTTACGACTATGGAAACTATAGAGCTCTGAGAACAAGCTTACATACACCTATATTGGAAAAAATATGAATATACACATACCGTGCTAAAGCCACAGAGAAACCCACTCAGGTGGGACCTGTGGAGATGCAACTGGCAGGGGATGAAAGTGAGGGGGCATAGAAATGCACAAAAAAGGATGTGCACTGTTGGCACTGAGGTTTCTCTTGCCTTCTCTCATCCTAGGTTAACACTGGATTGCTCAGAATGAAGAGTTTAATTGCTGTGTCTGAAGGAGGGGACAGAGAGAAGCAGAAGGTGGAGACCTAGCGTTTTAGAATAAATTTAGCTGAGTACTTTTAGAATGGCCAAAGAGAAGAACTATCCTCGATTGTCTCAACAGCTCACCCTTCCCTTCCTTTCCTTCCCCTTCTCCAAACATTAACTGAGGGTTTACTTTGGCTCAGACACTGGGCTGGGTGCTGATGATGCAAAGATGAGGAAGTTATAGCTTCTGCTCCTGGAGAGTTTCCTGTCAAGAGCTGGAGCTCACTCCTGTCCTTCCGTAGCAGCAACAGCCAAAAACAGTGGCCTTCGGGTGGGGAGTGGGGAGGGGTGTGGTTGGAAGAACTCTCTGCCCTCTCCTGGGACTTCCAGCTGCCCTTCTAGTGGGTAAGTAGTGTGGCTGGATAACTAAGCAGTGCCCTCATGGGGTTGGGACCTCCAGGAGTAGCTATGGTGCCATGACAGTATTCTCCATTCTCTCTGGTATATGTCTCATCTCCACATAGATGAGACTTAGCACCATCCTATTGCTGTACACGGAGTCTCTGCTACAGGTGCTGCCAAGCTAGGCAGAGCCTGCAGACTGTGATGAAATGGAATAAGAAACTATTTCTGGGAAAAGGATACTTGGCCTAGAATGAGGTTCAAGGCTTGGTTCTTCCACTTATCAGTCTTTTAGGTAAAAGATTGAAATGAATCTACATGGTATATACCCAATAAAGAGTGGTAGAGTGTGTAAGGACAGCTCCAGTCAGGATGCAAATATCACTCAGAAACAGTTAATGAATCAATGAATGCCTTAGCTTGAATTAGTTTGCAATTAGGTAGGCAATGCTGGATGGATAAGTTCTGATGGAAGGGGACAGAAGGAACAGTCTAAAGCTTGGGGTTCTATCTCAGAAGGGAAGTCATGGGGTGGTGGCTTTGGGGGGAGCAGAAAGGTGGGCCAAAGGGACAGAGAGAGGAGAAAGAAGGTGAATGGGTGGAAAGTCTTCCTAGTCTTTTCCCCATGGTGGCTAGTGTTTTGTGCTGGGCTCCAAAGCAACCCCACCCTAATTATATTCAGCAAAGCAGTTCTTCAGCCATATATGCGTTATCATATTTACTTGTCTTTCTCACCCACTAAACTGTTAGTTCCTTGAGGGCAGGGCCTATGCCTTATTTACCTATAATCCCTAGTGCTTAGCTCAATGGTGTGAGTAAGGAAGGGGTAAAAGTCAAAGGAAAACTTAATCCACTTGGTAATTTTGCCCAGGGGTGGGGGGGGGTCTCAGTTCTCACAACAAAATAACCAGAGCTGATAATACCTATCATTATTCCAGGTTTATAAGCAGAGAAACAGAGTACCAAAAGATTAAGACACTCAGTAAAACACGTGTAACAAGTAGAAGAACAGGCATTCAAACAGCTCCCATGCTTCTCATTAACTGATATTGTTTCTTTGTCTCATGCATTAGAATTAATTTAAAAAATTAGATTCCATCTTGAGCTGAGGCAACTGTTTTGAGCTTTCCATCTTTGCAAATAAAGCCCTGTGGGCTATTGTTGATTGTCAGCTTTCTGTTAAGGGGAATGATGTCAAAGCATCACTCTGGTAAATTGAATAGGGCATACTTGATTTGCACACGGGTGCTAAGCTAGCTTTCCCAATGAGTGGAAATAAGTGTCTTTCTCAAAATGCCAGGCCCTAGCTCTTGGTAAAAAGCAAGACCTGCCCGACATTTTCAGTGTCCTAGAGAACACCCCTCTCAGTAATGACAAGTGGCAGTCTGCCCTCTTGATGACCTGATTGGGTTGACAGATTTCACACTGTTTAAGAATGAGGAGTGAGGAGTGTGCTATTTGGAGCCCATCCAGAATCATTCTTCAAAGTGTCAGAAAGATCACAGCAGAGCAAAAAGTTCAGAAGTTAAGCTAAGTTTAAGGTCTTTCATCCTGGAAAGTTTTCATTAATGTGTTTTTTTCTCTTTTGCGTTCACCCCAGTGAATGCTGCAGTTGCAAATTTCTCAGCATGACTTGGTCAAAACCCCCTCAACATTATGCCAAGAATCTGCTTTTAAAACTGTGCTGTTAAAATTTGCAGCCCTGAGAGGCTTAATTTTTAAAGTATCTGGTTTTCAGTAACCAGATTTCTAATTATATTGAATTTCAGACTTTTCAGGAGCCCCTAACTCTTGAGTGTTTTTCTTAAGAGCAACCAAACTTTCTGACATTTATTTTAACAATATTTATTTTTACCAACTTTAAGCCAAAAGAGAAACTTTGTGGTTAATAACAAGCCATAAACAATAACACTTCTGTAATAATAGTAGAATATTACTGATAATAGCCTTAGAAGCCATCATCTCTTATGTTTAAGACACTTTGGAACCAAAAGCTATCACTGATAAATAAAAAGCCCAAAGGGACTTAATGACTACATGTCAGATAGTAATGGATAGCTTAAAATAAAAATAAATCCTTGAGTGCTATTGGGATTTATGAGTTCAATGTGGGAGGCATTACCTCCTAGGAGGCATTGGGGAAATGTTGGGGGGGCATTCTTGGCTGTCAAATGATAGAAATGGCCAGAACAGAATTTAATGGAAGGGAGCCAGGGATGTGGGATGTCGCAAAGTATATGGGGTTCTTCTACACAACAGAGGATTGTCCTGTATCACCTTCAATTTTTCAATGGCTGGTCAGGTATTCGTATGGGTGAAAAGCCTGTTTATAATGATCTGAACCTAGAACCTAACCCCATTTCTCTGATAGGTAAGCTCAAAGTTTTGTTTTCTGTAAAATCATTAATTTTTGTGGGTACATAGTAGGTATGTATATATTTATGGAGATCACAAAGTATTCTTTTGTACAATTTTTTAAAAATTTTTTATTTCCATAGGTTATTGGGGAACAGGTGGTATTTGGTTACATGAGTAATTTCTTTAGTGGTGATTTGGGAGATTTTGGCACCCATCTCCTGAGCAGTATACATTGAACTCAATTTGTAATCTTTTATCCCTCAACCTCTTCCCATCCTTTCCCCGAGTCCCCAGAGTCCACTGTGGCATTCTTACGCCTTTGCATCCTCGTAGCTTAGCTCTCACTTATGAGTGAGAACATACGATGTTTGGTTTTCCATTCCTGAGTAACTTCACTTAGAATAATTGCCTCCAATCCCATCCAGTTTGCTGCAAATGCCATTAACTCATTCCCTTTTATGGCAGATTGGTATTCCATCATTTATATATACCACAGTTTCTTTATCCATTCATCGATTGATGGGCATTTGGGTTGGTTCCACATTTTTGCAGTTGCAAATGGTGCTGCTATAAACATACGTGTGCAAGTATCTTTTTCATATAATAACTCCTTTTCCTCTGGGTAGATACCCAGGAGTGGGACTGCTGGATCAAATGGTCATTCTACTTTTAGTTCTTTAAGGAATCTCCACACCGTTTTCCATAGTGGTTGTTCTCTTGTACAGTTTTAATACAAGTATTCCCTTTTCAGAAATGTAACTACTATGCAAACTAAGGAAAGAATGTTGTTTTTGGGGGGCTGTGGGGGAGAGGAGGGAGTGGTGGACTTGACTTTCCCAGAAGTTGTTCGCCTTCTTAGGAAATTACCAGTGGCAAGACTGCTTATGATAGTTGACTGCATTTCCAACATAATACACCTGTATCGATCTGCACTGGACTGTCACATTCACAGGGATTCTGCATGTGGGTGCAATATAGACCATATCCTTAGGCCTTCAAGGGTGATTATGCCCAAGCATTTACTTATTGAAAACACTATTTGTCATAAGTTGCTTTTCTTGTATTTCTTGTGTATTAAAAGTTAGGGCCTTATTATGATTTTTTTTTTAACTTATGAGAATAAGTAGGCTGTAGATTTCAAGAGGGTAAAGGATCTATCAGGGTAGTAAAGATTATAAAATGTGCTATAAAAAGGAGGCATTGGGTCTGAAAGGGTTAGAAGTCTTTCTGCTGGGTAAAAATGCCCCAGGAAGGCTGTTGTGTAATGGGTTCCTGTCTGAAGCCTGGGAACACCTTTACAAGAAGAATGGAGTATTTGCTCTGAGTCTCACTGCTCCAACTAGAAACTAAGGTCAGAGTTTCCTCAATTTCAGTCATGCTCTTGCCTTTAGTAGAGTTTTTGCCATATCTGCCTATACCACTACTTACATAATATCTTTTTTAAAAAATCAAATAAATTCATTTTTACCTATATCTATATATGTATTCTTTATTTATTTATTTTTTTTTAGGGACAGGATCTTTGCCCTATCTCCCAGGTTGGAGTGCACTGGAGCAATTGTATCATAGCTCGCTGTAGCCTTGACCTCCTGGATTTAAGTGATCTTCCCACCTCAGCCTCCTGAGTAGCTGGAACTACATGTGTGCGCCACCATGCCTGACTAATTTTTTAATTTTTTTAAGAGATGTCTTTTCCCAGGCTGATGTCAAACTCCTGCCCTCAAGCGATCCTCCTGCCTTGGCCTCCCACAGTGCTAATTCACAAGTGTGAGTGACCATGCCCGGGCCCTTACTTACATATAACTTATATAAAATTAGTATCAATAAAAAACAGATTTGACGTGCTAATTACATTTTCTCTAGTACATGTTAAAATATACATGTAACGATTATAGTAAAAGATAAAAGGTTGTTTCTGTAACAAAAATATCGCCTGTGTTCCCATACCACGCTTTGGGAAATGGTGCTATAAAGGATTAAAGAAAGATTTGGAAAATATGACTTAAGGATAAAGGATGATCTAGTCACACCCTATAATTTTCTTTGTTTAGAAAAGACAAATTCTCCTTTTACTAAAATCCTCAATATTGTACTTTAAATACTTGTTTTATCACAAATACAAATAATTTGATATGTATGTAATATCACACCCATTCCACATATTGATAATCTTCACGAATATGCTGTTTACTAAACTCTTCTTGGAAAAACTTCACATAATAGGGCAAACTCTCCAGCCACTGTTGTCAGCATGTTATATATAATTTAACTTTAGTAAAAATAAAATATGCCATCCATAGCAACAAGTCATTTTGAATAAATGCCTTCAATATTTATTAATTCAACAAATATCTGTCAAGATCCTGCTATGTGAAAAGCATTGTTGTGAAAAGCATTTTTCTGGGGACTAGGATATAGCAATGAACAAAATAAAGTCCTTTTCCTTGTGGAACTTATATTTTATTCACATAATATGAAAAGGGAGCTAATTTGATTTCCATTAGTCCTAAGAAGGAAACAGCTGTGGGCACAGCATTACTCTCCATATGGACTAGATGACTGAAACTTGGCATCAGGGGTTGTGGACACTTGATACCGTCATTTGACATTGTTTTATATAGCAAAGTGATTTTAATGTTCTTTCGTTTGCATAGCTTTTCTAACAATATACTATTTTGTCGATGCTTTGCTTATATTTCTCAGTCCCATTTAAAATTGGGTTGCACAATTTTTTAAAAAATATTTTTCATCCTTTTAAAATTTTTATTGCAGTCATTTTTCTTCCCAGTGTATAAAATTGCACTCCACAATTTGGGCAGAATTTTAAAATTTTTAAATTCTTCCACCTAAGTTTTTATTTTTTATATATAATTTAAATTGCCCTGAATTCACCTTTGAGTCACACTTTTTCATTTTTCATGCCATTAATATTACTGATAAATGGTTACCAGGGCCTCTTAATTAGTATTTAAAGGAGTATAAGTATTCATTTTCTTAACCTTCTCTACTTAAGACACTTAAAAACTCATAACAAAGGGTGATTTAAGATGGTGAGAACTGTTCAATAGAAAGTTCAAAAATAAGAGACTCACTCTTGTCATAAGACTATGGTGATGTGTCTTAATTTCTAGAGAGTGGGTGTTTCTTATATATCCAGCTATTAATGTTAGATAAAATTAATCTATTGTATTACTCTATTAGTCATTTCCAAACAGCTGAAATAAAAACCCACTGATTTATTTTCAAAATCTCAGGTGGTACCACTGGCCTTAATTGGTTCAGCAAATGGAAATTGCAACAATAAGAAAGCTAAACTCTTCACAAAGATTGTTTTGAAGTTCCAGTTAATAATTGCTGTTTAAAGTAATTGACTCTGAAACATTCTAAGATTCTGAGAAGTCATGAGTCACTGGGGAAGAGTTAAGTTATGCCTCAAATAGCTTTTGTGTTAGGAGTTTTTGATTATGCTATAATTCTTTCAAAACAGGTTATCCTTGTTTGGCAATTCCCAGCGAAGAGACCATTTGACCAACTAGAACTTGCTTGTTTTTTAATATATTAGGCAGCACTTATCTTTGAAGACATTTCCTTCTGAGATGTTATAATCTATTTGCCTGTAAAAATGATTTTCTATGTGAACGTTGAGATAGTTTGGCAGGGATATGAAGAACACTGTTGACATTTTGGAGACCTAATATTTCCTCTAAAAGAATAATTATTGTTATAATCAAGAGGGATAATTGTGATAGAGAAAATAAGAGAAGAGGTCTTTTACTTTATAGAGTTGGTATCTTCCAGCTCATCACAGCCTTGAACTCCTGGGCTCAAATGCTCCCACATCAGCCCCCCGAGTAGCTAGGACTACAGGCACACGTCATCACACACCCAGCTAATTGTTTTATTTTTATTTTTTGTAGAGATAGAGTCTTGCTATGTTGCCCAGACTGGTTTTGAACTCCTGGCCTCAAGTGATCCTCTTGCTTCAGCCTCCCAAAGTGCTGGGATTACAGGCCTTAGCCACCGCACCTAGATGGAGAAGAGGCCTTTCAAATGAAAGAACTTTGTTCACTTTCCACTGTAAGAGCTAAGCAATTAGAAGAGCGCCTGACACATAGGTGCTCAGTAAATACGTATGGAGTGAATAAATGAATGAATAAGAATATCCCAGCAGTCTTAGTGTGTCTGGAGGCTTGCCTGAAGAGCATCCATCTCAGCAGGGAGGGTGATGGGAGCTGCCTGCAGAGAGATACAGAGGATGATCTCTAGAGTCTTCCGTGAAGCTTTGCAACTTGACTATGCTCCCATACAGCTACTGAACCTCTCTACTTCCTTAGTGCTTCTGTTGCCCCTTGTGTCACTTGAGGATAATAATTTACAGAATCTGCACATTTTTGAGAGGAATAAATAATGTTATACATATAAAGTGCTTAGCACATAGAACACTTTCAATAGATACCAGCTAATTTTAGAATTCCAATATACAATTATAGATTGTACACCAATAATGGATTGAGATCCTGGGCTTTCTATGCAACAATTTTGAAATATAATTGAATACTGAGATGAGTTTTTGAGGTTTTTATAAAGCATATTGTAAAAGCACTCTTGATCTTAGGCATAGAAGGTTGGGTTAGGGGATTGAAGAGGGAATGTGTTTTCACTGTATACCCAGGAAAAACTGACTCTTTCTTTGTAACTTAGTTTTAATATTAAGCAGGAGCAACCACTTGCTATATAAGATATGAGGGAAAGAAAATGCGTTTGTCTATACTCACAAGCCCTAAGTGAAATCTCCATTTAAAAAAGATTAAATTATAGCTGGGCGTGGTGGCTCACGCCTGTAATCCCAGCACTTTGGGAGGCCGAGACAGGCGGATCATGGGGTCAGGAGATCCAGACCATCCTGGTAACACGGTGAAACCCCATCTCTACTAAAAATACAAAAAATTAGCCGGGCGTGGTGGCGGGTGCCTGTAGTCCCAGCTACTCAGGAGGCTGAGGCAGGAGAATGGCGTGAACCCAAGAAGCGGAGCTTGCAGTGAGCCAAGATCGCACCACTGCGCTCCAGCCTGGGCGACAGAGCAAGACTCCGTCTCAAAAAAAAAAAAAAGATTATAAATTGGCATTCAAGACCATCACTGGTCTGGTTCTAACCAACCCTTAACATTTAGTAAGGGTTTCAGCCTAATTTTACATCAATTCTGATTACCGTCCCTCCAACTATGCAATACCCTTTCAGCACTACACATTCACCACAGAATCTGAGGTGCTCACCCTTTAAATGTATCCAGCATTTTCCCATACCTGGTCTTTTTTTGAATGCACTTTAAAAAAACTTCTACTTACAAAAATCCAGTCATTGTCCAAATGCCAATGCCAACCTTTCCACAAGGTCCTTCACTAGAATGTCCAGTGCTTTCTCCATTAGAACCTTGTGACACTTGCCAATTTAGCTGGTGTTCTAGTGAGTTCTGTATCAGCCCTTTCCCAAAATGTTTTGTTCATCCTTTATTTCTTATAGCACTTATGGCCTGGTACACAGTAGTTGCTCAATAAATGTGAATAGTGTAATCTAGTTTACCCTTTCTCCTTTTTTTAAAAAGGGATGATCTTAGGTCTTCCAAGGAGGACTTTCTAAAAATATATTTTTAGCTTTCTGGTCTTTTCCGAGAATTCTCTCCAAAACAGAAAATAAAGCTAATATGGTAGAACATGAAATGAAAGAATGGGAAAAGAAGATGGGAGATGGGGAATTCTTTTCCTTACATATAAAGAATTGTCGAAAAATGGTAGGTAGGAGAGGGAAGGGGATACTGGGCTTCTACTTGCCTAATTTCTTGGCATCTCTTGGGAGAAAAGATTAGAATTATAGGATCCAGAATCACAGAAAAGCAAGGAGGGGACATCTCCCAACCCCTGCCTAGAAGTGAACTAGCTGCAGTCACAGCTGGCTTCAGGTGATGAATGACCAGTAGTGGATGATCATGTGGATGGGGTGGCTGTGCCAGGGCCCAGACACCGAGGGACAGGGAAAACTTGTTTCCACTGCCAGACCTTCCTTATAGATGATATTACCCACAGAGCACAAATGAGTTCAGGAAGGAGAGGGGAGTCAGACACAAGGTTATAATTTTTCTTGTTTTTCAGTTTGCATTGCTAAGGGAGATGTGGACATGTAGGGGAGGGTGGGAATAGTGGTAGGCTTGTCTATACTAGCCCAAACTGTGGAGGGGAAAGCTGAAAACAATGGTAAAGACTTAGATGACCAAGGCTGAGCCAGGCGACCACACTGCTGATGGAATTTCCCTGTGATGCTTTTGATGACATTGACTGCTGGTGGCCAGGTGGAGCACAGAACTATCTCTCTGGGCTATACTGACATATAGTGCCACAAAAGCAAGACCACCAAGCTCTGGTGGCCCCTCGGGCTGCCCCATCTCTACTGTTCTCTACCTGGCTTGCTACTTCATGGAGAAACGAGAAGTTGTTAGATGAGAAATTCCTTACTTTTCTGCTATGAAACCTACCAAACCCCCTGCGTTGCATCCCTTCTTTCCTTCTTCCCACCTGCTGTTAGGAGAGTTGCCTCCTTTTCTCAGGCCAGTCATCCCCTCCCATCTTCTCAGGACACTTTATTCTCAGTTATGATTTTTCTGGTCTATTCCATGGTTCTTTCTCAACTAGATCCTTCTCACCATGATTTCAGCTTGCTTCAATGTCTTGTGAAAAACAAAACAAAACAACCTTCCCTAGCCTCACTTTTCCAGCCATCAGTCTGTCTACCAATTTATTAACAACCACATGTTGGAAAGCGATGCTGCAGGCATTGTAGGGGGAGCTCGGTAAATACCTGTCAGAAAAAAGATAAAACTATAGAATGGAAAACTGAAAAGGGTTAATAGGCCATTCTCTACTTCACTATAAGTCAAGTACTTTATATTGTTACGTGTCCTATGCCCTTCTTAAATGGGAATACTAATATCTGTAATAATAAAATAATTGATACCATGGCAGGTATTACACTAACACTCTAAGCACACTTACTCACTACTTCCCACAATAACCCGTGAGATGTGCACTTCTGAATCATCTTTTCTAGCCCGGAGGAATCAGAGGACCAGGGGTCAGTAGATCAAAGTCCTGTAGCAACTGCTACTGGAATCTAAACCCAGGCAGCCGGCTCTGGAGCCAACACCAACCACCTTCAAGGGGAATCCTGGTGTTTTATTTTCTCTTTTTGCAAGTGGTAAAAGTTATTTTATATCTTGAAGGTAAGGCTTATATAAGGAAGCCTTATATGGTTGAGTGGAAAGACAGAATGTAAGAAGAGCCGAACCCTGGTTAACTCTTTCATAGCTTTGCAATGAATCACTTGGCCTGTTTTTTGTTTTTGTTTGCTTATAAAATGAAAAACTGGGCTCAATGATTTTTTGAGTGTCTTCATTTAAAAGCTTTGCAAAGTGTAAAGTGCTGTTCAAATGTGAATAAGAACTTTGATTTTGTGCTCTTTGGAATAAATTTCACTTTAAAATGACAAGCAAAGTAGCTTACATAGCTTTTGAGAAACACCCAACTTCACAATTTCCAACCAATTTTCCAATTTAGGCCTGTTAAATAATGTTTTCTGGCCTATGGCTGCAATTTCATTTTCTGCATCTTGATATTCCTTTGGAAGAAAAATAAAGGTTCTTTTTCTGGCGGACATTGAAATTTTTAAAAATAAAATCTCATTTTTTTCTGATTATAAAAGGAATACATGCCTCCAGTAGGAAAAAAATAGAAAAACAGAAGAACAATAATCATCTAGAAAGAACCCTTGTTCGGATTTTGGCATATTTTAATAAACATAACTGAGATCTTCTTTTTGGATATAGACTTTTCTATTCTGCTTTTTATCTAATATGTTATAAACATTTTGAGAAATTGTTTCTTTCAGCGATTCATGGTTTGCACGACAGGAAATAACCAACTCCCCCTTGAGAAAAATTAAAGCAACTGGTGGCAGCTACAAATCTGACTTTAATTTGTCACAATAGCGATTCCATTTCCTTCTTCTTTGGGGGCAGCTTACAAGTATCCTCAGTTGTCACCACCACGCCCTTCTCTTTCTTATCAAAGAACACAAGGTCAGGCGATGAAATGTGCAGTCTGTCATTTGGCATCTTCCACCAGAGTGGCAGGAATATTAGAAAATACAGTAGAAATATTGCAAAATCTGATTTTTTAGATGTTTAATCTCATATTTTCTCATTCAGTTATAGGAATATTTGTTCAATGATACTGAAGTCATTTAATACCAAAAGGAAATAATCTAAATGTACTATAAAAATAAAATTTTCATAATTTATAAAAAATATTTAAAAGGAATAATTGGCATATATATGTTCATTGTAAAAGGAGTATACTGCATCATATATTGCCTTTGAATATTAAAATTCATATATATAAAAGGATTATACTTTACTATGGTTAAAAGCTTGTGCTCTGTGATTATATATTTGGGGTTTAAATTCTGGCTTACAAGCTGGGTGGCCTTGGTTGAGTTATTTCTCCTCTTTCAGTCTCAGTTTCCTCATCTGTAATAGTAGTGGCTACTTTATAGGGTGTTTTTGGGGATTAAATGAGTCTAACTGTGCAAAGCATAGATATAATTTGTATGCCATAATTGACATATATAGTGGTTCCCAAATATTCCTGGAAGGCCCAGAGCCAGGCTTGTTGCTTCAGGTTGCCTGAGGCTGTTTTGAAAATATCCTGGGCTCTACCTCCAGAAATTCAGGTTCAATGACTTTGCAGTTACAATGTGATGATGCTTTCTGGGAGATGTAGTGGGAGTGCAGAGAGAATGATGAGTTCACTCCTTTGGGAGGATTGAAGAAGGCTTCACAAAGGACATAATGATGGGGCCAGGGCTTGAAGGGTGAACAGATGCTTCCTAGGAGAAGAGGTGGCTGGAGAGGGATGTACTCAGCAGAGAGAGAAGGGACATCCAAAACTCAACTATATTTATTATGGATCTATTATAAGCAAGGCAGGCTTCTGGACACATTTATCTCATTTACTCCTCACCACAACCCAATCAAATTAAAATCTTGCATGTATGTGAACATTAAGTAGTTTGGGCATCTTTTTCTAGCTCACAGTATAAGTAGGATTCAAACCCAGGTCTAACTTCAAAGCTCATGGTCTTTCTGTGGGCTCCCTCTATTGATGATGACTTAGTGAGCTTGGAGCTCTGGGTGGGGCAACCATGGTAGAAGAGGCAGAGAGGCAGAGAGGCAGCCATGGTTTGGTTGTGAAGGGACTCATTTTTATTTTTAGTATTCACAGCAATCCTCCTGTGCTTCCAGGCTTCCAAGAGACCTACAGCCTGGGGACCTTGCCTAAGAGGGGTGCACACCTGGCCTTGTACACCCTGTGCCTGGGGTTAAGCACCTCTCAGACTAGAGCTGTTATGGTGGCTGTTGTTAGATATAGTGGCATTGGCCACCTTCTTCTTGGGACTTTCCTCCATAGCTTCTGCCCTTCTTCCTCAGGTTACTTAAAAGTAATAAACCACCCAGATGCCCCAAGGCAATTTGGTCTGCTAGTTAGAAAGAAAACAAGGTCTTTTTGATCTTGTGTGTGAACCCTGAGATCTCAGTTTGAAAACATACAAAAGATATTAAGGATGGGGCCATGTTCTGGTTTTTCATACATACAGTAGAATGGGGACCACAATGAATCCCTTAGATATTCTGAAACTTTGAAGGTGGGATGGCAATGAAAAAAATAACCCTGCATTTGGTTTATTAATGAGGTCACAGAGATAGGCTCTGCCTGTTTCTGGGTAGGAGGTTGAATTTAATTTTATTGAACAAACAAGTCATTTTAGCTCAGTGACTCATAGGTAACTTCAGTAAAAAAAACTTAATTTACTTCTGCTTCCCTCTATATTTTAATGTCTCCAGAAATCCAAAGAAGCCACTATGCTGAAAATACTTTGAGTGGGTTAGAGTTTTGCTCAAGGAAGTGCTGTAGTAGAAAATGGCCATTTCTCTGTGCTGTGTTCAGGTGAGTTAGCAAATCCGCTGGGATCTGACACAAGTCACTTTTGTACTCAATAGAATCCATCATGAGGGAGTGAGGTGGTGCCTGAACTCTAATGTCTAAATAGTTTCTCACAGAGGAAAATTTAGAGTTTCTCACTAAAGGAAACTCATTTCTTTGTGGGATTTCTCATGGACAGTCTTGTAATGCTTTTCAAAATCAAGCTTATTATAAACTAAAAATACAGGGGCCCCTGAACAAAAGTAGTTGGTTGACTTCATGACGCCTGTTCTGGCCAGATGGCTCATGAATGATTATGATTCCCAAGTGGAATTTCGAAAATAGACATCTCCTCTGCACTTTAGTCCATTATTTCTAGCTTTCTTCCGGACATTTCCACTCGATTCTCCTGCAAACTCAACCTGTCCCAGTGGAGCTTACCATCTTTCCCCTAACTCATCCTCTAACTTTTCTGACTGTTGATCTCAGCTCCAATTTTTCAGATGGCCAGACCAACTCTGGCTCTCCCAATATTCAGTATCCTCAAGTTTTATGTCTTCTTTTATATGAAATCTGTGGATTTACACTATCATCTCTACAGCCATCACAGTCTGCAGCCTGATTACATTTCTTTGGATTCATTGAAACTGTGTCTCCTACATATGGATGTTAGTTAATTTTCTCAAACACTGTTTTATCCGGTTCACCTTTTTCGCAAAATTCTCTAGAGATCCTCTGCTTAATAAGACAAGTTTGAATTCTTTATCTTGGCATTCCAAGCCTTTCTCTCTAGTTAATGAACTTTATTTGCTACTTTTTGGACCTTCTTCCTCCTTAATGACGTTATGTCCTCATATGTAGGTCAGCCTCCCTTATAGGCAACTCCGTAATCAGTCAACACTGTCTTATCTTTCAGTGTTTAGTACAAGACCATAAAGCCTTCTTCTGCTCAGGGTACTTCAGTAATCTCTGCCTTCTCTTGTCTCTGATTATTGTTACTTATTTTAGAATTAGATCATTTACTCTGTTGTATGGTACTTGGTGTAATGTTTATTTTCCTTGTCTATGTAATGAGATTGTTTGCTCTTTGAGGGTAGCAGGATATCTCATAGTTTCCTTTCTAGCCCTCAGAATTTTCTGCCGATATGGCATATAGCAGGTTTCTGAGGACCGGGGGGTCCTTGTTGACTTAAAAGGAATTGTTCAGATATTTTTGTCTGGTGTCTCTGGTAGACCCCAGTCCCACTGCTGTCTGAGACAGAAGGTAGCCATCATACAAAAGGCTATCTCAGTCCTGTGGCGGTTGGTGTGGCTCAGAGCACCTGGGTTTCATGGCCTTCTTGGCATAGAGTAGGTGTTGGTTGTTGAATGAATAAATGAATGAAAACCCAGAGGAAGTACTGGACTCCCTAACTCAATTTTCTATTTTTCATCCTTCAGACAAAAAGTAATCCATTAAATGATGTCAGACAGGTTAACAGAAGGCAATGGCTGTTTTCACTTTT
Source organism: Gorilla gorilla gorilla (assembly GCF_029281585.2). NCBI lineage: Eukaryota > Metazoa > Chordata > Mammalia > Primates > Hominidae > Gorilla > Gorilla gorilla. The sequence continues at coordinate 160,311,314 of NC_073229.2, read as the reverse complement.
AGATGTAGAAGGTGAAAATGGCTTCTTTTTGAATATGTTTTTTCTCAGACATATGTTGTATAATTTTTCCTGACTTCTCTGCTTGGATCACACTAGAATACCTTGTCTTTCAATAACACTTTTATCTAGTTGAGCAAACTTGTTGACAATGTTTTCCTGGTTTCTTAAGTCTTAAAGCATATTTTATAATGGCCCTAATAGTTGGCCTTAGCATACAGCCCTCTTTTATTTCACTGTTGCTTCCATAATCTGCTTGTGTTTTAACTTCTCCCAGGAAGACTTCCTTAATTTCCAAGACAGAGTTAATTATTCCCTTCTTGAACTCCTCTGAATCCCGTAGATGCATATATTTCTCATATTATGTATGCTGTTATTATACAGGCATGTATTATTTGGTGTATCACACCACATCAAAATGTATTTGTAAATAAATTGTAGATACAGTAGCTTATGCTACTGTAAATCCCTCAAGGGCAGTGGCCATGTCTCATTCATCTTTGTATCTCCAGCACTGGTACAATGCCTACCATAGGAGGTGCTCCGTCGAGGGGTAGTAATAGGGAGAGTCGGGACATCGCCAACTCTGTCTTCTGCAAGCTAGTGGGCATTTCAGTGGCTAACCATCCTGCTGCCCTGGCACTTCCGCAGCTGAAGTGCTGGGAGCTTGCAGCCAGAAGCCCTGAGTGCACCATCATGGAGCAAGATCCAGCTGAGCCAGAAAGCACCACTACCACAGCCAGTGCCTTGCCTTTCTTCTAGAGGAAGGTAAATGTTGAACTTTGAAATTGTAGGGTGTTACCTTGGCACTCACAAGTGTGAGGAGAAGTCTGAACAAGTCCCAGCGGACACCTCCCTTCTCCGCTTGGGGAACACAGGGCTGGGGGTGGGATAGCATCTTCTCAGCATGACTGAATTCAAATAATCCAATGACATTTTAGTTCAGATTCTTTGCATTTTGTGTAGTTCTTATAGGTGACAGGAAAAGGTGGCTGTAACTGTCTGCCAAGAATTCTCTCATAGGAAATGGAGTCTGGAAGGAAACTGTCACTCCATCTTTAAGATGAGGCTATCACTTAGGGCCAGATGATTTCCAGCATACTGAGTGGCTTTTGTTCAACAGTCCTTCATCGAGAGTGTGTTTTATATGTCAAAGAGAGTGTGTTTTATATGTCAAAGAAAGAATGGCTGCAGGGTATAATATGTTTTAGATGGCAGCTTTAAAAAAATATTGGAGTCTCTGGGTCACTTCTTCACAGAAAGGTTAAAAAATATATATGTTTGTATATATTGGTTCCATTTGGGAAATAATAAGTAAAGGGAAATATTTTTGTAGCTCTACTAAAATGACCTCATGCTTGTGCAGTTAAGATGACCCTGACAGGAGAGTCAAGTCTGAAGGAATAGAGCTTTAAAGATCAAGATTAGCAAATTAACAGGCAGGAAAAGCCAAATAGCCAATTAACCTACTACTGCAAAGCCCAGGGGCTGGTCTGGAGCTCTGGGTTCTCTGTGGCAGTGGACACTTGGTGCCCTAAAACCTCAGGCTGAAGCTGTTTCTTTTCCTCAAGCTCCACAGTCCCTGAGCATGTTTTCTTTGTATGTCACTTCCTCTGCTGAGCCGGTGTGGAAATCACTTTGTGTTGCTCTGAGATGGTTGCCACGGGAACATCTCAACCTAGTCATTATCTACTCAGGCTGCTGATTATATTAAATCAGGAGACAGAGCTGTAGACGGGGCTGCTGGAGCCGCCTGCTCTGCAGAAGGTTGTAATTGCTTCTGCAACTCTCCCCTCTGGGTCCACAAGTCTCAGAACACTCTTCTCTACATTTTTTCCTCCTTTGTTTCCCCCCTACAAACAGAATTAGTAAATGAAATAAATCTATAGGAAATCGACATTGGGAGAATACAGCCGTTACTTTTCCGTCCCTCCAGTTCTCTGTGTTAGGACATCATCTGGAATAAAAACAATTGTCCCCCTTTTCTCTCTGTTCTGGCTCTCTATGCTTAGGTGTAAAGATAACAGTCTTTAAAGATCTATCTTTCCTATGTCCCACACAAACAGTGCTGAGGCCACAGTTTCCTGCTATTTATCCAGAGAAGCTTCAAGAATTTCATAGAGATGACTCTCTTCTAAATTGTGTAAACTAGAAACAGGAAATGAAATTAGCTTTTAATGAGTGTTATGTATTTCTATTGATCTAGATGAATCTCTTATGAAAATGATTTTCTAATCTTTATTCCTGGAATGCATATGATATGGTATTATTATTTTTAACTAACAAAATTGCACATATTTATGGTATACAACATATTTCAAGATCTATATGTATATATACACACACACATTGTGGAATGGCTAAGTAAAGCTAAATAACTTATGCATTACCTCACATACTTATTTTTTGTGATGAGATCATTTAAAACCTACTCTGTTAGCAATTTTCAAATATACATTTGTTATTAACTATAGTCACAATATTATACAATAGATCTTTTAAACTTATTCCTGCATGTGATCTTTGAGAAACATTAAATTGAAATACTCTTTTTTGGGAAAACCTATATAAGCAGTTGGCCTTGTAATTTAGTGTCCAAATCAGGACACTCTGGGAATGAAAGATGGCACTATTAATAAATACTCCTGAACAACAGGTGCAAACTAGGACTATGCCAGGCAAACCAAGAGTCACCTTATATGCAGAAAACAGGTACATGAAATTGGTAGTACTGTGTTTCCCTCTGCCCCAAACATGTGCTTCCCCTCCCCGCAAAAATAATCTCTTCCAGAAGAATGTGCAAGTAGAAATTATAATTTTAAATTGGAATTTAAAATCTGCATCAATAACAGAGGTTCCCTCTCTGTTTATTCTTCTGTTCATAAAAATTTAGTCAATGTGAGTCCATTCTTGAACGTAAAGTGATGGCACTGGAAATTGAACAGAAAAAAAAAAAGACATTAACAAAGATAAACATACTGGACTGAATGTGCTTGTGGCTTTGTCAAAAAGCTCTCTTAAATCTGTTTAAAAAAATCTAAGTTAAGGATTGGCAACCTTGTTCTGTAAAGGGCCATAGGGTGAGTATTTTGGGGTTTGTGGGGGGCGGTTTGTAGACCACACGGTTTCTGTGCAACTACTTTGCCACTGTTTCAGTGACAGCAGTCATAGATGTCATATAAACAAATGGGCATAGCAATATCCCAGTAAAATTTTATTTACCAAAACAGGCAGGAGGAGGGGACAGATTTGGTGTGTGGACAGTCATTTGTCCACTTCTGTTCTAGTTATCCATTTTAATGCCTAGAAACTTTGTTCTGGTTGAAGACAAGTAATTTTAGATTTTAATTCTGATGTCCTCTGCCCTCCTGTGACAAACTGGGGCTGTGACTAATGGGACCAATGGGGAAATGCATGGGCCTCACTATTTAGTATACATTTCTGCTCTTGCGTGCTCCAGTGATTCAATGCATATACTGAGGTGGGTGGGGGAGGGACACCCACCCAGCGACACTTTGGAAAGGGGATGGCAGTTGTGTGGGTTTCACTAACATTTTGGAAGGAAGGCTGCAGGGATGCAGAGCTGGGGAGTGATGGCTATGGTGATTTGGTTTTTCCTATAAATGGTTTAAAAAAATCCTAGATTAGATTTTACCGTGGGAGAGAGAACAAAACTGCAATCACCCGAGGAAAATGAAGTTTGGGGTCTGTGCCCACACTGGGAAAAACTTGACTCAAAATTAAGGTAAGTGATCTAAAGAATCACTTTAAACTAGTTCAGCTCTTACAGAGTAGAATAAGAATGAGCTGGTAAAAAGAAAAGTTCTACGATAAAATCCCCAAATGTCCCAAGATGTTTCCCTTTAGGCATAAAGCACACACTAACAACTCAGGCAAACCACAACAAGGACGTGAATGATATTAAAGAGAATTAAATAGACAGTATATGAAGTAGTAGGAGATATGACATATATACCTTATGTGACTGTGCATAACACAGATGTTCATACATCTCTGCTCCACGGTGACAAGCTGTTGTAATTGCAAACTAAGTTAGGAACCGTGGAGGGCGACGACAGTAATGTTATCTGTTCTAGTTTCAACTCACCAATGGGGTCTTTGGTGCATTATACCAAGAGGTAAATCGTATCACAAAGGAAAATCTTAGAGGCCTTCATTCCTACCTGTGTTGTTCAGTTAAACACAGGGGATGATTTACATTCATAGTTATTTAATATAATGTTTTCGAGGAGACCCTTTAATAATTGGTAAGTTAACTATAGTTAGTAAATGATCAATAGCAATTGATTGTCTTTAGGATCTGATAGTCTATTTAGGGATAAAGAGAAGACTGTCTTTATGATCTTTATAGTCTTTTTGGGGTGTCTTTGATACATTAAAAAAACTGGAGACCACCTATAAAGGAAAATATCTAAAGGAAAATTAATATTGCATCTGCAATATGTTACAGAGTAAGAGACATGGGTGAAAGAGTTATCTGGAATGGAATGCTGAGGAGACCCTAAAGGGAATTTCAGGGTGGATGGCCAGCACTGTCACTCGATGAGTGGAGGATTGTGAGTACCAGGTGGGGTGAAATGGGGGTAGAGGGGCAGGCAGCATCCAGGGCCAGGGAAATGAGGCTGGGGTTGAGCCCAGGTGCTCAGAAGTCCTGGAGGATCTCCAGCAGAGGGAAGACAGGATAGCAGCTGCTGGCAGATGATCTCTTACGTGGTGAACAATATGACACTGAATTATTATCCGCAATGAGTTTCTCTTTAAATGTTATTTATTTTTGCAGTTGTTTTTCAGATTACAAAAGTAAAAGAGGCAAATTGTAAAAAAAAAAAAAAAAAAAGTGTTGCAGAATCCTATGATGTAGATAATTAAATATTCCACTGTCCCACCTGCAAACATAACCACCATTAGCAGTAAAGTTGCTTATTAACACTGGGATTAAGGTTTTAAAATAATGAAACTTTGGAATTATAAACAGAAATATCCCCTTATTTTCCTAATTCCTTTGTGGTTCATATTAGAAACCATGAACTAACACTCATCTACTATTGAAAAGAGGCCTTTCGGTTGTTTTCTCCCTCCGACTTTCAAAATGGGATGCCGTTGGAGCGTTCTGGTCTATATGAAACAGTGAAATGGAACCCCTTGCTCATCCTTGACCTGCTTGGAGAAACCACATGCCTAGGACCTGGAAATCCACTCAGTCTAGAGACTGTCAAAGGTGTAACTTCCGTGGGTAGCTGGAACAGCCCATTCAGGGTATAAGGAAAGGTCAGAGAGACCAATAGAGCTCCCGCAGGCCGTATCCCATATTGCATTGGTCTAATGGCTCAATTCGGTCTTCCAAAAAGCATTTTTGAGGGTCTGGGTAGGGAAGGTTATCTCTAGTGTGGAAAGAATTACTCCAAGTCTCTGTGTCCCTGAAAGTGCTAAAAAAACAGACATTGCACATTGATATGGGAGATTAACAAGCCAGGAGAAATACAAACATGCCACCTACTGTTGGCCTCTCAAGGATCGAAGGATCAGAAATAACAAGTTCTAATTTCTCCTAGCAATTTCCAGGGGTTGAAGTAAATCAAATTGCCTCTTTAGCTGAGCTTATTTATGTCAAAGGAAAGTAATATTCTTTGGGTATAATCTAGCACTTTGAAATTTATAGATGGGAAGTGATATGAGAACCAAACACTGAAAACCTTGGAGCAAATTGTGAAATTTATCCACTTGCTCTTCCACCTCCCCCACAAGTCTACAGTGAAGGATGATTATGATCGTTATAAGGCATGAAATCTGGAGGGATGACTGGTCACTGGTTTGGGTTTGCAAAGAAACCTAAGATTAAGAAAATTGTGGACCAAAGGTTGAGCAAAACTACTGATGAGGAGCAGTTTAGGGAGGGGAAGGTAGAAGTCAATGAACTTGTAAGATTCAAGGGAGAAAGCAGCAAGTGCTTTGGATTTTGCCCTGGTGAAGAGTTTTACCAGGAAGGCAAGAATAGACCTCAAGGATTTATATTAGACAAAGAAGTGAGAATTCCATAACAGGTAGGTTACTAAGGGCAACTGTAGAAGAGGTTTCCCTGTGGGGTTTTAAAAACAAAATGGAATCTCACCTAGTCTAGCTCTTCACCTAGTCTAGCTCTGGCTGAAGGTAGAGAGAATGTGCTGGAAAATGAAAATAGTAGCTTCCCTGTATAGGGCATCACAGTTTTTGAGACTTACACTTTTTATACAAAAAATTGTATTCTTTTTGAGACACGCTGGAAGGCAGTGGTGTGATCCTGGCTCACTGCAGCCTTGACCTCCTGGGATCAAGCTATTCTCTCACCTCAGCCCCCAATTAAGTAGCTGGGACTACAGGCAGCGCCACCATACCCAGCTAATTTTTTGATTTTTTGTAGAGATAAGGTCTCACTCTGTTGCCCAACTCCTGGGCTGAAGCAATCCTCCCACCTTGGCCTCCCGAAGTGCTGGGATTACAGGCGTGAGCCACCATGCCTGACCAGAGATTTATACTTTTAAAGCTGACCTGATCTCATTTGACCCTCAGTGGAGCTCTGAGAGGCAGGGCAGGGCCAGAATTACTTCACTTGTGAGGAAATTCAAAGACAAAGGGTTAAGTTCTGTTGGCAGAAGAGAGATTCAGGAAGGAAGGCAGACCCCAGAAGGTTTTGAAGTTCAGAGGGAAATGAGGATTTTTTTTTTCTTTTTGAAGAAAACGTTTGTTCCTTTCCAGGTACACTTGATTACTCACTGTTAAGTAGGCGGAAGTCAATGAATGGGTAGGAGCCACGGCGTTCAGCAGGAACCCCCGTCTGACTCCTTAGTCGTATATCTCCTAGAAAACAGAAAATCCAAACAAAGGCTTGAAAACATTGCCACGTGCATTCACTTTTCCCCTGTAAATCCTCAATGAAACCAACCCCAGATGTCAGGAGAAAAATGGTTCCCATTCACCATACTGAAGAGAGTGCTATGTGGAAAGGGATATTTAATACTGAGTGTAATGAGGTTGGCAATACACTAACAAGGAACACAGGTCTCTTGTATGTGCTTAGAAGATGGGTCTGTGAAAATCACAGCAACTTACAAAGTTCCATAAAAAGACAAAAGTCTTTTTATGCTTCCCAGGGCCACAGAGACAAAGACTCTGAATCCAGAAGGACAAATGGGTGTTGCATTGTAGCTTTTGTTCTTAAAAGTGTTAATCACCCAGACTATAATTTTTCTTTGTTCCAGCACAATTGTTTTCTGACTGGCATCCACCTTTCTTTTTTCCAGATTGTATCATTAATGTGCTTTAGAATCGGCTCACAGGGTAGCCTTGCTCCAGGCACTCGGCCACTCTTGCACACAGGACAGTCTGTAGAGTTTCTAGTACTTATTTATTTGTAGGTTTCCTTTATATGTATATATATATTTCTTTCTTTTTTTTTTTGACATGGAGTCTCGCTTTGTTGCCAGGTTGGAGTGCAGTGGCACGATCTTGGCTCACTGCAACCTCTGACTCCCGAGTTCAAGCGATTCTCCTGCCTTAGCCTCCCGAGTAGTTGGGACTACAGGCACACGCCACCACGCCTAGCTAATTTTTGTATTTTTAGTAGAGACGGGTTATCACCATGTTGGCCAGAATGGTCTTGATCTTTCGACCTTGTGATCCACCCACCTCGGCCTCCCAAAGTTCTGGGATTACAGGCGTGAGCCACCATGCCTGGCTGGTTTCCTTTAATATTTAATATCTGTGTTCGTTTTCCTTTTTAGTATGTGTCCTGCCTTTCTCATCAGGGGAGGTAATGGAGTAGAGTGGAAAGAGCATGGACTTTAGAACACGGTAGGCCTTGGAGAAATCTGGCCCAGACGCTTGCTACTTGTGTGATCTTGGCAGATTTATTTCTCTGAGCCTCAGACGCCTCATTTATAAAATAAAGTTAAGACCCACTTCGAAGTGTCCTTGTCAGAGAACCTAAAATAATACTCAGTGCCTGGCAATAAATGCTGGTTTGCTTCCTTCTAAACTCCTGCAAAGCAGGGATCATGCATATCATGTTATTTACATTTCTCCATAATAGCACTTTGAATGCTGTCTGGTACTTAGTGGATTCTAAGTGAATGTTCTCTGTTGACAAGAGTAGAAATAAAGACCAAATTCACCAGTTATTATAGATAATATGGAATCAGAGGAGAGGTAGAAATATGTGAGACATAATGTATCTCTGGAAGAACTGAATCAGGGAAGGTTTCAATTCCAGTAGTAATGGGTACACTCCCATAAATCACCTTTTTCCCGAAGTAAGGTGGCACTGGGGCCCCAGCCTGGGAGCTGAAAGGAAGAACAGTCCTCTCTCCTTCTTTTCCTAATTCCTGGAGGAACTCAGGGCCTGGGTGAGATCCCCATCAGCTGCAACTCATGCAACTGATATGCTTAAAATGTCCCTCATAGATGGGCCTTGAGTGTACTTGGGGTTGTAAAGTGCAAGCCATGAGCTCTTGGGCTGTTCTCTGCTTTGAATTTTACATTGGTGCCTTCTTCAATGCTTTGTATAATGTGATATTACATTGCCATATTGATATGAAATAATATTGTAATTTATGGATAAATGTTATAAACCAAAGTGAGAGGAAGAGGAATAGATGGAAAAGTACTTTTATAGGTCTGAATATAAACTTACATCAATGAGGGTAAAGCTGTTAGCTTTAAAAAAAATGTACTTATGTATTTTGTTATGGGGTGGCTGGTCAATAAAGGAAAGCTACCAAGAAAAGTTGAAGTGTTTTTCTCTCCTCGGCAGTTGTCTTGAACACCCTATGTTTACAAAGCACTTTCACAACATGACAGTATATTTATCTTCTTGTTTTTTCTCATTGGACCTTCATAATAACCCTGTGAGGAGAGACACCTTTATTCTCTTTACTTTATAAGTAAGAAAATAGAGGCTCAGAGAAGAATGGTTGTGAAGGACTACTATTCGCTCTGTAGTCCCAGTTAAGGGCACAAGCCCCTTAAAGTCCTGATATAGTAAATAATTATGGACTTTAATTGAGCTGCCTAAGTTTATGGTGCTTTCAGCTTATAGTCAGTGGGGTAGCACTTAAATCTAGACTGTTAGACTTCATAGGCAGAGCTCTTTCCACAATACCATTGTTTTCTAACCTTATGATTAGAAACACACACCTTAGGGAGTGTGTAGACCTGGTTTTTAAAAAGAAAAAAGAAATGAAAATCTTAGATCCTCACATAAAAGCAGTTGTAGTTTTAATATCAATTGAGAAAATACAGCATGTTAAAATGATAGACTCACTGACTTTAAATAAATTTATGTTTTATAATGGTAAGAAGGGAGACATATACAGTAAAAATGATGCATGGAGGAGACTGTATAGATTTTATCTACAAAGCTGGCTGGGCTTGTGGATTTGTTGACCTGTTGCTGTAATCTCATGGGCTCCTTCCAGCACTTTCACGCTCACCTTTTGGAAATCACTTCTCCATTAGTATTTTCTTCTCAGTATTATCAAAGAGTTCCTCTTGACTTTGTAGCCATGAGGCTACCATTTCCCCAGAAAGTGTCTGTGTAATATTGATGAAGTTTTTAATGCCTGTGACAGGATTTCTTCCTGGTCTTCACCTGACAATCTAGGGCAGAGGAGGCCCATTATTACGTAAAGTTTTAGATTTAGGGAAACTGAGGAAGAGTACCCTGTGGCCAAATGGATGAAGGGAGGGCAATACACTGGGAACTTGGGGGCTCCTGTACTGAGAGGACGAACATTTTGCCATCTTGGGTAACCCTGGATGTATCAGTAATCACTCTGAAGTCCAGTTGTCTAATATTTAAATTGCATAAATCATAGCAATTTTGTCTACATCACAGAGTTGTTGTAAGGAAATTATAAGGTATGTGAAAATAATATGGTAGATAACATTCATTGAATACCTATACTGTGCTGAGGATTTTACATGTATTATCTCACATCATCAACCCAACAACCCAAAGTAGCTGTTATTATTATTATTTGACTATTTTGCAGATGAGGAAACAAAGCTAATGAAATTTGATAATTTGTTCAGACTCATAGAGCTAGTAAGTGCAGAGCTTATGCTTAAACTCAGAACTGACTTGAAACCTCATGTTCTTAACCACTTTCCTATATTATCAAGATGAAAAATTGGTTAAACAGGTCAGCATTAACTTTTTCTTACGTAATGTATGCTTTGATTGCTGTTTGCTGATAAACCAAATGTACAGTCATGATGATTTGTGGAAAAAGAATACCAGGAGAATCCCACTCCCTTGATGAGTTCACGGTTCAATCAAAGAGCATTTCAGTGGAAATGGGCTGTACAAGCAAGACAACCAAATCCTGTCCTGGATCAACAAGGAATCTATTACTTTCAAGTAAGAAAGCAATTATTAAAAATATTCTTCAGCAGAACTGAAATTAGCTGGCAACACATTTTCACACTGCATCCTACTTTGGGAAGAAGAGACAAGTAACAATGGAGCCAGGTGAGAGCAAAGATATCTAAACAAGCAAACAAACCCAAACAAATCGGCAATAACAACAAATAAGGAAACCATACCTGGAAGATTCCATTTCAGTGCTGACACTGTCCATAACTACATTGCACTTTGAGAAGCTGATTCCTCATAAACCTAACAATGCCCCTTTGGTGTAGTAAATAATCATTTTCAAAAGGATGAAATCATGTTAAAAATATCAGTAAGGCAGGAGGCAGGACAATTGTAAGTATGCTAACAATGCATCTGAGAAATTTCACAACATGAAAACAGTTCAATACAAACACACCAGACATTCCCAATCTGAAGCATTCTATTTAATGGAAGCGCTCATGTAGTAAGATTTATGTGTTAATGGTATATTTCTAATATAGAAAGTTTTCTTTCCTTCTCCCTGCTTTAAGGAGCCTGTTCTGTTATTAAATTGCTTTAATAAGCTGGTGGGAAGAGAGAATTAATTCAGTAACAACAGTCCTCAGAGGAGCAGAGGCTACTGGGCTGTTTTCCGAGGGACAGAACCAGCGGTGTCCTGCCTAGCTGCTTTTCCTGGCCCAGGGTCTCAGGCAATCATCTATTTACTTAAGGCCTTATATCCAAGCTAAACAATTATTTTGACTATTCATTGAATCCTTGTTTAACTTAAGCAACTTGTTTTTTTTCTTCTGGCAAATGAAAGGTGCTGTGGAAGCTGGTAGGAAGCGTTGACAGCCTAGAGTCATGTCCCCAGTCTGTTCTTATTGTGTTCCAAAAGGAAACAAACAGCAGGGGCATTCTGATTTTGAAAGGGCTGCTGCTTTTTTTTGCCCCTTCAGGCTGACAACATCACATGTCATCCCCTGTACTGAAGGCTGCAAACAGGCTCAGAGCTGAGCTGAATTGCCCCAGGAGCCACGACCTGACCTGACGACAGCCCCTCACCCTCCCTGAGGACAGGGCTCCGGAATGGACCTCTTGCTTACTTGGCCTCTCACGCTGCCTCTGGTTAATAAAAGCTTGTGCTAGGAAGCAGATGTCTATGTAGCCTCTTATGTAACTGGCAAAGAGGGTGGAGACTCTGACAGCGATGACAACTTACAGTGGCTGAAACATGGGCCATGTGACAAGAACCAGACTCTGGCCCCTGTCGTGGTATGTCAAGGTCATTTCAGGGTGAGGAAAAGGTGTCAGGGACAGAGCAGTAGCTACTGGGCTTCCATGGCATCTGCGATGAATGAAGAAGATAGTGACATTCTTGGTATAAACAGGTTGCACAGAATATGGGATAGAGATTCATAGCAGGGGCATCACTAAGGAACCAGGAAGATGAGATAGTGCTGGTATCAGAAAGATGAAGCCGCAAAGCAGCCCAAATATGGTGGGAAAGAAGCAGCTCTAATGAAAGGTATTCCTTTGAGCTTGCTGAGCACATTACTAATTCATGTCACTGCCACCACTTGCAAAATAAAGACAGAGAAAACCCAGATCCCAAATCTCAGACAACTTTCACCATACTGCACATCTCAGCTAGAAGCTTTGTTTATTTCAGCTGACTACTCTCCAAATTAACTAAGTGAACGATTTCTCCTAAGATGTTTATCTGACCTAAAAGAGAGGAGGAAGGTTGTGCAATTTAATCACTCCATAGATTTATGGGATAGCACAAGCAGCCAGTTCAGATAACTTAGGCAGAGATTATTGTTCCGAGTACCGTGATCTTACAGGAGGGAGCCAAGATGGCTGATTAGACCCAAATTTCCCCTGTGGGGGGTTCAATCTTCCACTTTCTTGAGTGACACTGGGCCTGCCTGGTCACTAAGGACTATGTGCTGAACTGGCTAAGTAGGAGGCTTCCTGTCCATTGTTCTGTTTCACTAGCTGTGTGTTCCTGGGCTGTCGGTGAGAGAGCTTTGTATGTAGGAAAGAGGCAAACCAGGAGTTAGTCGTCCAGAAACCACGTTTTTCGCAAAAGGAATGAAACACAATTTTCTTTGCGTGTGAAAAAAGTTCTTTCTTCTCTTCTTAAAAATCTTGATTTGTATAACAAAATCAGAGAAAAGGGAAATTTCACCAAGTTAGAGTTGCCAAACAATACTGCACCACCTTGCATCTTTAGCTTAGAATGATGACTTTCTGACAAATGTGCATTTTGGAACTTGAATGCTGAAAAGTGAATATGTAAATAGTAGTGTGTTTGTTTTCTAAAGAAGGTAAGGCAGGTTTTAGACTAGTGTCAACAAGAGCTATCCTCATTTTTGAGCTTGATAGTTTTTCAGAGGGAAAATGAGAAAAAAGTAAGCTTCAATCACCAGGAACATAGGAGTCTCATAAAAAAAGATATTGAACAAGAAGCAGTGGGAATGCCCAAGGAGAATTTCAAAAGCTGTAAAAGACCTTAAAAGAACACAAAGACATGTCTTCTTATAAAGGTTGGGTAGAAGAAGAACAACTTGAGGAATCAACTTGGGGACTATGAAATCTGGGTCTGCCTTCAGTAATGAAAACACGGATGGGTGTAAGATTACGCATCATTCATGTATTTCTGGGGTAATACTTTTAATCTCCAGAATTTCCACCAAGCAAAGTTTGTTGTTTTTTAGAAATGCATTATATATAAATTGCTTAGCACAGTGCCTGGCACATAGTTGGTATTCAAAAACCAGTAGCTATTGTTCTTACTTAGTTACCATTCTTCCGATATTCTGTGTTCCTTCCCGAACCCCCACCCACCCCCTACCAGCTCCTTAATTGTTGGTATTTTTAGGAGGATTTTCTAAGTGTCAGGATCTGTTTGAAGGGCTTTATGTGTATGAGCAACTTTAGTCCTTGTGACAAGCCCCAGGCATACGTGTGTGTATCATCCCCACTGTCCTGAGGAGCACAGAGAGCTTATAAAGTGACTAAATTGGGATTCCAGGTGCCCTCGGGAGCCCTCGCTCTCTAAAGCACTCCTGCACATGGCCAGCATCTCCATTCTCCACAACAGAGACCAGGAACAACTATGCATGATGTAATTCACAGGTCCCTTCAGTCTTCCCAGGCTGTGTTTCTTCTCTCTCTGCTGGACATGACAGGGTTAATAAAAGTGAGCACCAAAACCATGTCCTGAGGAAAACCTAACATTTATCCTGGTGTTTCTTCACAGCAACATTATAAGCCCAGGACAACAGGTGTGCTGTGGACCACAGCTCGGGACCCATGAACCCCTAGTGGTGCAGGTTAGACTACAGGAAGATGTAGACTCCACTGGAGTGTGTAGGTATCTTGCAGTTTGGTAGAACATTTAGGTATGGGGGTCAGCAAAGGGGCCAGTTCTTGGGCAGGCAGAGGGGATCCTAAACTAATTCAGTTCATTTCAACAAATGCTTATGCAAAACATTACACAAAATGTTGAAAAGTAGGTGAAGACAGAAATAGAAACTACCATTGGAGAATACTACAAACACTTCTACACAAATAAACTAGAAAACCTAGAAGAAATGGATAGATTCCTGGACACATACACCCTCCCAAGACTAAAGCAGGAAGAAGTTGAATCTCTGAGTAGACCAATAACAGGTTCTGAAATTGAGGCAATAATGAATAGCCTACCAACTAAAAAAAGTCCAGGACCAGATGAATTCACAGCCGAATTCTACCAGAGGTACAAAGAGGAGCTGGCACCATTCCTTCTGAAACTATTCCAATCAATAGAAAAAGAGGAAATGCTCTCTAACTCATTTTATGAGGCCAGCATCATCCTGATACCAAAGCCTGGCAGAGACACAACAAAAAAAGAGAATTTTAGACCAATATCCCTGACGAACATTGATGCAAAAATCCTAAATAAAATACTGGCAAATCAAATCCAACAGCACATCAAAAAGCTTATCCACCACGATCAAATCGACTTCATTCCTGGGATGCAAGGCTGGTTCAACATATGCAAATCAATAAATGTAATCCATTACATCAACAGAACCAATGACAAAAACCACATGATTATCTCAATAGATGCAGAAAAGGCCTTAGACAAAATTCAGCCTTTCATGCTAAAAACTCTCAATAAACTATGTATTGATGGAACGTATCTCAAAATAATAAGAGCTGTTTATGACAATCCCTCAGCCAATATCATACTGAATGGGCAAAAACTGGAAGCATTCCCTTTGAAAACCAGCACAAGACAAGGATGCCCTCTCTCACCACTCCTATTCAACATAGTATTGGAAGTTCTGGCCAGGGCAATCAGGCAAGAGAAAGAAATAAAGGTATTCTATTAGGAAAAGAGGAAGTCAAGTTGTCTCTGTTTGCAGACGACATGATAGCATATTTAGAAAACCCCACAGTCTCAGCCCAAAATCTCCTTAAGCTGATAAGCAACTTCAGCAAAGTCTCAGGATACAAAATCAATGTACAAAAATCACAAGCATTCCATACACCACTAACAGACAAACAGAGAACTAAATCATGAACTCCCATTCACAATTACTACAAAGAGAATAAAATACCCAGGAATCCAACTTACAAGGGATGTGAAGGACCTCTTCAAGGAGAACTACAAACCACTGCTCAATGAAATAAAAGAGGACACAAATAAATGGAAAAACATTCCATGCTCATGGATAGGAAGAATCAATATCGTGAAAATGGCCATACTGCCCAAGGTAATTTATAGATTCAATGCTATCCCCATCAAGCTACCACTGACTTTCTTCACAGAATTGGAAAAAACTACTTCAATTTCATATGGAACCAACAAGGAGCCTGCATAGCCAAGACAATCCTAAGCAAAGAGAACAAAGCTGGGGGCATCACGTTACCTGACTTCAAACTATACTACAAGGCTACAGTAACCAAAACGGCATGGTACTGGTACTAAAACAGATATATAGACCAATGGAACAGAACAGAGGCCTCAGAAATAACACCACACATCTACAACCATCTGATCTTTGACAAACCTGACAAAAACAAGCAATTGGGAAAGGATTCCCTATTTAATAAATGGTGCTGGGAAAACTGGCTAGCCATATGCAGAAAGTTGAAACTGGATCCCTTCCTTATACCTTATACAAAAATTAACTCAAAATGGATTAAAGACTTAAATGTAAGACCTGAAACCACAAAAACCCTAGAGGAAAACCTAGGCAATACCATTCAGGACACAGACATGGGCAAAGACTTCATGACTAAAACACCAAAAGCAATGGCAACAAAAGCCAAAATAGACAAATGGGATCTAATTAAACTAAAGAGCTTCTGCACAGCAGAAGAAACTATCATCAGAGTGAACAGGCAACCTACAGAATGGGAGAAAATTTTTGCAATCTATCCATCTAACAAAGGGCTAATATCCAGAATCTACAAAGAACTTAAACAAATTTACAAGAAAAAAACAACCCCATCAAAAAGTGGACAAAGGATATCAACAGACACTTCTCAAAAGAAGACATTTATGCATCCAACAGACATATGAAAAAATGCTCATCATCACTGGTCATCAGAGAAATGCAAATCAAAACCACAATGAGATACCATCTCATGCCAGTTAGAATGGCAATCATTAAAAAGTCAGGAAACAACAGCTGCTGGAGAGGATGTGGAGAAATAGGAATGCTTTTACACTGTTGGTGGGAATGTAAACTAGTTCAACCATTGTGGAAGACAGTGTGGCAATTCCTCAAGGATCTAGAACTAGAAATACCATTTGACCCAGCAATCCCATTACTGGGTATATACCCAAAGGATTATAAATCATGCTACTATAAAGACACATGCACAGGTATGTTAATTGCAGCACTATTCACAATAGCAAAGACTTGGAACCAACCCAAATGTCCATCAATAATAGACTGGATAAAGAAAATGTGGCACATATATGCCATGGAATACTATGTAGCCATAAAAAAGGATGAGTTCATGTACTTTGTAGGGACATGGATGAAGCTGGAAACCATCATTCTCAGCAAAATATCACAAGGACAGAAAACCATACACTGCATGTTCTCACTCATAACTGGGAGTTGAATGATGAGAACACATGGACACAGGGAGGGGAACATCACACACTGAGGCCTGTTGGGGGGTGGGGGGCTGGGGAAGGGATAGTGTTAGGAGAAATACCTAATGTAAATGACGAGTTAATGGGTGCAGCAAACCAACATGGCATGTGTATACCTATGTAACAAACCTGCACGTTGTGCTCATGTACCCTAGAACTTTAAGAATAATAATAATAAAAAAAGAAAAGTAGGTGAGGAAAAGGGAAATGCAAAGGTTCATAAGATGTCCTCTTGGCACTCAGATAATTAACAATCCAGAAGACAGTCACATAAGTGAGTCGATATGGTATAAGCTAGGAGAAGTCTCACTTGTAATGATACTGAAATATTTGGGTTTGGGTTCCTTTCTCAGAAGAATTGTGAGGCTTTATGATTTTATATGGATAAGTAACTTGGAAATATCTGGGTTTAAATTGCTCCCTAGCAATCCCATAAAGTGTTCTTATTAGAATTGAAAGAAAATCGTTTACTGTTAAATTTTAAAACTAAATATAATTTTTACATTTAAAAGTCCTTCTTCTAGATTGATGATCAAAGATTTACTTAGACTCTTACACTGTGTCTCCAGTAAGCAGATTTCTCTGAGTATAGCCCAACAATTTAAATTAATAACGCTCTTTTCAGAAACTAATGTTATTAGGAAAAGATATTCTTCTGATCTGATGAGTGTACTACCTCTCCATTTTGAGTGTCCATTTTCTTTGTAGTCTACTCTCTCTTCTTCCTTTCCTTTCTTTGCCTTCTTCCTCTCTCTCCTTCCCCACTTCTCTTCCTGTATATGTGTGTGGGGGTGTGTGTGTGTGTGTATATATATATATATATATTTTTTTTTCCCCAGGAACTAAAGAGAGTTATATTGTGTTATAAAAGTAACAATGTTCTTCTTCACTTTGCCAGGGAGGTTGCTGTGAGGTTCCCTTAAGGGGTGATGTTTGATCTGAGAGCTGGTAAATGAACAGGAGTTAATTTAAGGTGAACATATGTTGTCTTGTCTGGCATAATTAGTTATAGTGCCACCTTCACACTCAAAAGTATTCTGCTTTAGAACATACCTTGCATGGTCACCCTGAGTGCAGCAATCTAGGCTGTGGGGGCATATTCAGAGGACCTGTGGCAGGAGGATGGCTTATCGGAGAGATCATAACAAAGCCAAGTGTGACATAGCAAGGAGAACAAGGTCGGCGGGATGAGACACGGTGCAAAATGAGGCTGGAGAAGTGTTAGTACTTTGTAGGATAGGCTCTAAAAGATGACTTTAACAGACTTAGGATGATTAAAGAAAAGACTTAGGATGACTTAAGAGAATTCCTGAGAGAATTAGAAAGTCATGAAATGATTTTAATAGAAGGATAATGTGTTCAGATTTGTATATTAAAAACAACTTTGGGTGCAGTATGGAGAAAGGAATGGAAGGGTAAAGAATGACTAGGTAGGAAATCATTTTAAGAGTCCAGGTGAGAAAAGATGGTAGTTTGTAGGGTGCTGATGCTGGGAGAGGGAAGTGAATAGGTTTTAGAGATGTGTAGGAGGTAAAACTGACATGGTAAGAAATTTCATATGAGGGCTGAGGAAGAGGTAAGTATCAAGGATCATTCCTAGATTTCTGGTTTGCATAACTGATTGACTGATTGTGCTAGTCACAGAAAAAGGGAATTCTAGAAGGACCTGGTTTGTGGAAAGAAATACATGCCCTCAAGAGATTTCAAAGCAAAAATGTCAAGTAACCAGTTGGACATATGGGTCTGGGGCTTAGGGAGAATTTCTGGGATGGAGATACAAATTTATAAATCAAATAAAACTATGGGTCATCATGAAGTTGCCTAGGAAATGAGCGAGAAGTGAATAGGGTCTAGCATCCAGCCTTGAGTATCTGTAACATTTAATCACTTGTTGGGGGAGGAGGAGTCTGTAAAGGAGAAGTGGGAGTCAGAGATAGGAGGAAAACCAGAATTGTGTCATGGAAGAGAGTGCTTCAAGAGCAAAGGAGTGGTTTCCAGATGGATTTTGTGGAAGAAGCACAACTGAAATGGTGATTGAACAAAGTCCATTGGATTTAGTTGAGTGACTGAAGTGAGTGAGTGAGAGAGAGACACACAGAGAGAGAGAGAGAGAGAGAAGCATAGTCCTTTGGGCATCACATGGAGTTGGGGAACAAGGAAGGTTTTATTAAGGAGCTGATACTTAAATGGATCTTGAATGATAAGTAAAATTTCAAAAAGCAGCACTTTATTGTATTGGCTTGCAATTGGTCAACTATGATCACTGAAATGACATTCTTAGAAAATTATGCTGATCTTAAGAATAACAGTAATTTCTAAAAATGATATTAATAATAAAATATAATTTGAGAACTGAGGCTAGAATAGTCTATGTCATGAAAATACCTGTAAATTTTTGTAAAATATAGTGATAACCTGTCTAACCACTTCCTATCTTTAAATATACTCCAAGAAAAAAAGTACAATGAAAAACACTGCCAAAAAAAAAAAGCATTCATTGGGAAGGAAAAGATGGGCACATTGATGAGAATAAATGTAACTAGTAAGATAAAATACCAAGTAGATCCCAATATCACGGATAATTTCTTGTTTTTTTGAACTTTGAATAATTTGAGAGAAGCATTTTTATGTATTGTTTGTTTTTATGTGCTTCTGAACTTCCTGATTCTGGCCGGGAACAAGGACAAACTTGCCAAATACTGCAAGAAAAGATGTTGCTGATCATGGATAGGAAATACTCCAAGTCCCAGGAGATAGTCTGTTCTTAGGAGACTTCCACACCAAGTCTGCTGACCAGAGAAGGACCACTCAACCACCACACTCTCCGCTGGAGCCCACTCAGCACCAGGAAGTATTTGGGAGTTCTTCATTCCAGACATCTGTGCCAACATGGCACTTGGGATTCTTTTAAACTCCAAGTGTTGTTCATTTTTTGTTTGTTTTTCAGGAAGGAAACAGATGGCAAAACCTAGACTTGGTAGGGAAGTGATTGAATTGATTATATTATACCCATGTTATAGAATGCAGTTATTAAACACAGTAACATATATTTCTATAGTAATAGCAAGCATTTATTGAATCTTGAGTGTGTGCTAGGTAATAGTTTAAAATACTTTTCTCGAATTAACTCATGTAATCGTCTCAGCTCCCTTAGATCAGTGCTATTATCAATATCATCCTCTGAGAGACAAAGCTGTTAAATTACTTTGCCCAGATGACATGGCCAGTGAATATGAAGACAGACCGGAAATTAAGGTGACTAGCTCCACAGCCTGTGCCCTTAACTAATGTGGTGCAATCTCTGTTTAAAGATGTCTTGAGCTGACAGCCATGATCTATTGTTAAGGGAGGATGAGTATTATTAATACATAGTATTTTGAAATCGTATCACAAAGAAGTCAATGGCATGAAAAGTGATCCATTCCCTCTGTGACCTTGGTAAGTCCTACCCATTCTGGGCCTCATCCGATCCTCTGTTTCTTTAAGTAGGGATCTGCTCTGTATACCTCACAGAGGGTAGGAATCAATGAAATCACATGGATAAAACTGGATAAAACTGCTTTGCCAATCACTTTGTAATAAAATTTTATTTTTAAGGGTATTCTTATTGATATTACCATATAAATATAGAACATATGTATTACATAAATTTGATATTGCATATTATACTTTATATATCATATAAATCATATTATTGATACTGTTATAAAAATCTAGGTCAGTGTTAAAGTGTGTTTAAAGGGAAGAACATTATTTGATAAGAAATTAAACATTATGTGAATTAAAGGGTGTTATCAAATTTGGGAAACATGCAGGTTTATCAAAATTAATTTTTTTAATTGTAGAATTTCTCAGACCCTTCAGTATGTTAATGTGTACTGAATAGCCAAGAAAGTGAGATCATATAGCATTTCTCAAATACATTCATCTATGAAACGTGTTTTCCAAGTTTCTGCTGAGATGACTGTTTTGGGGAAAATAATTAGGTAGATACTGCTGTATGTGGAGCGTGTGTGTGTAAAATACTTAGAGACCCCCTAGCTCCATTCTCTGGTATCATCACCCTTTGCATCCTTGTCTGCATGACTAGGTCTATACCTGTGGTTCTAATTTCTTTTTTGGACTGTAGACCAACTGGATGTTTATTCATTTACTCCACAAACATGTTTTTGTTTGCCTACTATGTGCCAGGCTCTGTTCTAGATTATCGGAATATAGCAGTGAACAAAACAGATAAAACGTGCCTGCCCCTGTGGGACTGAGATTCTAGTGGGGAAGACAGACAATAAACAAAGTCAATAAGTAAATTGCCCTCTATAGGGAAATAATGTAAGTGCTATATGGAGAAATAAGCAGGGAAGGGATGAGGGAGTGCTGGGTGGACTCCACTGTGCCGGGGTGGGGTAGGTCTGCAGTTTCAACAGGGCAGGACCTCAGAAGGCCACACTGAGGTGACATGGAGCAAAGACTTGAATGAAATGTGGGAGAAGCCAGGAGACTATCTGGGAGGAGCATTTCAGGCTCAGGGAACAGCAAATCCAGGACAACAAGGAACATGCCTGGTACTTTCTGGAAACAGCAAGGGGGCCAACATGGTGGAGCAGGGAGAGTGAGGTGCAGGAGTGTGAGGGGATGAGGGCAAGGAGTTAACAAGTGTGAAGAAGGTGATAGTAGGTCTGAACATGTTCCTCTAAAATTCATGTTGAAACTTAATCCCCAATAGGTGATATTAAGAACTGGGCCTTTTGGGAAGTGATTAAGTCTTGAGGGCTCTGCCCTCCGTGAATGGAACTATAAAAAAGGTTGAAGGGAGCTGGCTTGCCCCTTGCACCACAAGAGGACACATAGAAGGTGCTGTCTTATGAGGCAGAGAGCATGCCCCCCCCAGACAGAGAACCTGTTGGCACCTTGATCTTGGACTTCCCAGCCTCTAGAACCACAGGTAAGAAATTTCTCTTGTTTATGAATTACCCAGTCTAAGGTATTTGGCTATAGCAGTCTGAAGGGACTAGACTAAGAAAGGAGGAGAGTGGCAGATAGTTTAGAGACTTAGAGTGAAACAGAAGACAGGAGAATTTTGAATGAGAAAGTGACATGATCTAAGGTTTTTCAAGGATTGCACTGGCTGCTCTGTTGAGAGCAGACTGTTGGGGCACTTTATACATTAAATAGATCCCCAAACAAATGTTTTATCTCTCCCTGTAAACCAGGTCCTGCATTGCATTTCCCATTCCACTTGTGGCAAGTCCTGTTACTGTGCCCCCTTCTCTCTCTGCTCACGGCTCCCAGAGATGGCTTTCTCACTCAGTGGTGTAGACACTCTCCTAGGGCCTATGTGTTCATGGGCCTCTCTGGAAAAGGGAACTAAGCCACCATAAATATTCTCCTGGCTGCACAGAGAAGGCAGAAAATGGATCATGGCACATGGCCATGGGTCTGTTCATTCACACAAGTTTACCATCGATTTTATAAGTATATAACATACAAATACATGTATTTTAGGGAGAGGTGTATTTTGGAGTATTTTATCTATAAAATTAATTAAGCTGGACTGTGCTAGATACATCCTTGGAAGAAAGACCTTGCAGCATATATTCTTGAAATTTGGAAAGGACTATTTGGGAAGCATATAAAATTCAGACAACATTGCCCATGGGCAGAAATAGTCCCTGAAACCTGCCCTTCTGTGACTGGGCCTCACTAACTCATGATAGGATTGACTGGGTCATATATTAATTTGCCAAGTCAGACCTCCACTGTGCATTAAACATACCCCTGACAGGCAGCATTGTTTGTTTTCACAGCCATCATCCTGGGTAATTAAACTGAAGTGGAGATACTTTGCAGAGATCATTTGATGTGTTTTTTCCCAGCTTGACTGAGGTATAATTGACAGATGAAAATTATATCTGTTTATGGTATACGACATGATGTTTTGATGAATGTATACCTTGTGAAATGATTACCACCATGAAGCTAATAAATGCATCCATCACCTCACATAGAAATCTTGTGTGTGTGTTTGTGTGTTGAGAACATTTAGGGTCTACTCTTTCAGTAATATTCAAGTATACAGTACCTCATTATTGACTATAGTCACCATTCTGTACAATAGAGTTCCTGAATTTATTTATCCTGTCTGAGACTTTGTACCCCTTGAGCAACATCTCCCCATTTCACTCTGAGTTTTGTTTTGTTTTGTTTTGTTTTGTTTTTGAGACAGTCTCGCTCTTGTTGTCCAGGCTGGAGTGCAGTGGCGCGATCTCAGCTCACTGCAACCTCCGCCTCCTGGGATCAAGCGATTCTCCTGCCTCAGCCTCCTGAGTAGCTGGGACTACAGGTGCCCACCACCACGCCCAGCTAATTTTTGTGTTTTTGGTAGAGTTGTGGTTTCACCATGTTGGCCAGGCTGGTCTCGAACTCCTGACCTCAGGTGATCCACCTGCCTCAGCCTCCCAAAGTGCTGGGATTACAGGCATGAGCCATCGTACCCGGCATTCACTCTGAGTTTTTAAAAAAACTGAATCTGCCATTTCTCCCTCTTTGAAAATTTAGACAATTTTTGCCTTTTTCCAGTTTTCTGACACTTTTCTCACTCTTCATAATTCCACTAGATTATTGACAGGAGTTTTGCAAACATATCTGCAAATATCCCTTTTTTGTGATAATTGAACCCAGAGAAGTAGTTCTTCATGTCCAAACCCAATTACATGATTTTAATGTTTGAATTTGAGAATTGGAACTGAAAAACTATTACATATATATTGAAAAATTATTTTGGAGATGATAAACAGCAATGTCCATTCTTAGTCAATGTTCATTGAATACCTATTCTAAGTCTGTTATACTCATGTATTATTATATTGGAGATTACTATGACTGTGAGCAATATAAAGTAATGACAGTAATTTTTATGCTACAGGACGATAATCAGGGGGACAATTTCTTTTAGTACGAATTGCTTAGTTTCTCATAAGTGATATGCTGCTGCTTATGGCTTTACTCCTATATGTATAATTGTAACTGTTGGATGGATTTATGTGTAGTATATAATGTCTTCTACATAGAGCACAAACTTGATACTCTGTATTGCTTTTTACTTCAAACATTCAAGATTCTACCATCTGTATCTTTCCATGGCTCCCACACATTAAAAAAAAAAAATATTTGATTCCCAGTCTTGGCTGTCCCAGGCCTGCCTGGCCACCCAGGAGGCCGAGGGAATTGAATATTTCAGCACACTGGAGATTCATTCACAGCACATTGGTTGCAAAATTCTAAGCTACTCAATTAAGACAATACTACCTGCAAATAAACCTCAAGCATCGCTTATCCTACGTTTGATTTTTTAGAACATATACTTCTTGAGGTTAACACACTTCATAGAATCAATGTTCAGAGAATCTTACTACTCATCAACAGCAGTTAAGTAAGGTGAGGTGTGGGTCATGGAAACTTTATAGTAAGAGTTAGTAGAAAAAGGGAACCATTATTTAAAACAAATGTTTATATCTCTCTGGTCTGACGTGCAGCGACTTAGAAAAAGATAAGCTTTTGCCCACCTTTAACCTTCTAATCACAGGATTCTGCAGTTGTTAACTTGTTATCAGAACATTTTCTTTACTTTTTTTCATTATATTTGAAACTGGCCAGGAATTTCCCCCTCAGCCCAGTATGGGAGGAAAAAAGAAATTAGGCTAACATTCTACTCTCCTTCATAACCATCTGTGATCAGTTGTTTTCAATTAGATATTCTGATTTAATTGGGCAGGAGTGAATCTGGGCATATTTTTTACAGTTTCCCTGGTGACTTCAATGGGGAGATGTTGAGAACCACTGATGGCTATCTCACTTTGTAACCGAACCCACATGTTAAAGGTCTCACCCAAAGCACAAAATAGAGAGGACACATGAGGCAAAAGCAAATAGGGCAGAAAGCAAATATTTAGAATATGCATCATCTTTGGTCATTTGTGAATTGTGTCCTGTTGCAATTTGGACACTTTGGCTAGGGGAATGGATTAGCATTGCTCTGGTGTGTTAGGGGAGGCTCTGTGAAATGAATTGACTTGTATTTTGAAATGAAAAATGTAGTGATAGAGTATGAACTTCTTAGAGGTTGGCATAAAGAAATAGGTGGTACAGTGGTTTGTTTGGTGAGAGATAATTTGGGAGGCAGAGGAGTGGGAGACAGAGACAGGGAGGTTAGGGCATCTGTGGTGAAAATTCTTGGCCCTCCTAGGAGACTTGGTTGTTTAACAAAACCCAAGGCACTCTGCATATAACCTGGTTCAAACTAAGAGGGTAACTGGCACACTTTTCTTGAATTGCCCAAACCAGAGCTGAGAAAGGACTTTGACAACAATGTGTACTCACACTCAAAGCAAAATGACAAAAATAATAAAATGTACTACTGTTAAAAAATATTTATCGATGACATTAAGAGCACAATAAGATGTATGTTCATTTCATATTATTTACTACAGGGAAGGCGCAATGCAAGTTCTGAGAAAGAAAAAACCAGGTCATGATACAAAGCCTATTTTAATAGCATCTGGGAAGCCATTTCATATCCCAACAATCCCTTCAACTAAAAGCACAAATTCTCTAAATTCCTAAATGAGAAACTTTACATTTGTAGTGTTCCTTTGACAATAACTGATCACCAACTTTATGGAAGACATCTTCCTGGGTCTTTTCTGGACCTTTTAGCATGGCTTTCTCCCCAGATCGTGATGCTCCACAGTTCAGCCTTTCTCATAGCCACGTGCAGGAACCCAAGCTACCCCACCCAATGGAAGGAGATGATCCCTGATTGTATCTCTGATGATAAAAAAGAACAGTCACTTGTGAGTCATTCAAGGCTAACACTAATACAGCACTTTTTGAGTTAGTGAAAAAAAACCACAACAATCTCATTTGGTGTCTTTCGGTATCTCAGAGGGCCTACACAATCGCTAGTAATCACCGTGTGTATCACTAAGATAGATGCTTTGGAAAGACAGATGGCTATAGGAAAGATTACATTCCTGTGGTGGGGCAGAATATGGTAGCTCCTACAAAACAGCTAAAAGTGCCTTCTCTGAACACTAGACACAGAAAATAAGGAAGGAGAAAAAGACACACACAAAGAAGTGAATATTTAAAATGTAAGTTTTTGAGGGCAAGAGTTCTGCCTAATTATGACCAATAACTGTCATAAATTTGAAATTTTCAAAAATATTTTGCCATTTTACTTTATCCAAGTGTATGTTTTTCCACTTGGGAATATGCCCTATATAAAGATGCATAAAATGTTCACTTTGGCAAACTCATTTCCATTCGTTTCTTGTTTTTCAACATTCGGAAAATCTACAACAGTGTCAATACAACATTCTGATTATGTTTTTCAACTTTCCCATTCATTTACTTGGTTTTATGCAAAAATAATATTCAAAAGATGGCCCCAAAGAAAATACGCTGAGTACCAGGGTCATCAAATGAACAATTGCATCTTTCTCTGAGATGGGAGCTGGAGAAATGGACCAAATTGCAGGAGGTAGAAGCACTTGTTTGTAGTCTTCTCTTTTCTCCATTTTTAATAGCATGGAACCATTTATTTATTGACTGCTTGAAATAAATTCAAATAGAAGAACTTTGTAAATGCTGTAGTCTCTGGAATGACCTACCTGGTGCCAATCTTTTTTGTTATTTATGAGAGGGCCTCACAGAGCTTGAAAGTCTCCTCTTTTTATCCAGAGGTTAGTGTTGTTATGAGCTAAAGCCCTTTTGTCTAGAAGAGGCGCTGAACAATAATTCACAAGCTCACAGTTCTCCTAGGACTGAGGTGGGACCTTATCATGTCTCACATTTAAGCGGGCTTCAAATGTAATAGAAAATGAGGTACTGAAGTTCTCTGAAGAGTTTTTCTTGTGTTTTGCGGTTTCTAGGTGAGCAAGAATATCTGATAGTTCCCCGTGTTTCTTTTTTTTTTTTTTTTTTTGGCGGGGGAAAGGCATACAGGCTGGGGATGGGAACCTGAGGAAGAGGATCCACTTCTGGAGTATTTATTGCTCCTTCAATTTACTTGGCTTCCCCCTCCACCCCCTGCCAAATTTTATTACCTCACATTTTAACATGACAGCTTTATTGAGATATAATTTACATACCACACAATTCACCCATTTAAAGTGTACGATTCAATGGCTTTTACTATATTCCCAGAATATGTGCAACCATCACCACAGTCAACTTTAGAGCATTTTCATCACTATAAAAAGGAACCCTGTACCTTTTAGTTGTCACTTTCCTATCCCCCCAGCCTACTGTCCTTAGCCCTAAGCCCTAAGCAACTGCTATTCTACCTTCTATCTCCACAGATTTCCCGTTTCTGGACATATCCATAAATGCAAACAATACAATATATGGTCTTTTGTCCACTTGACTTCTAATCCTATTCTGCCTTATGATATTGGTGGTAATGCTGTCTTCAAAAGTTTGAAGACTTTTAATGTGTCCCTGCTTTTTCTCCTTCTAGGCCTGTGTTCTCCTGGATTCAGCGGCATCCAGCTTAGTGCATCACTTACAGCACACCTTCAATGAGTGTTTGTAAATTTATGAACTAATTGTTGATGTTCTGCAGAAGTTGTCTATAATACTTCTGTAAGGAATATCCCACAGCTCCACTACCCCCTTGTGGGGCTGCCTCTTCTCTTTCTCTGCCCGCCCCGGTGTAGTAATATTATAACCTGCTACAACTCAGATCTTTATTTCCTGTGCTGAGTTCTGATGACATCAATCTCCATCTGCTCCTAGCTCCATCCTGTGCAATGTTTCAGGAATGCTCCTTAGCCGAAGTCTACTTACTAGGTTTAAAGATGTCCCTGGTGAAAGAAACACTCAGAGTGACATTGAACTTTAGTCTTGTAGCACTGGTATACTGCCGATGGGATGGATGGTCCCACAGATTTGCCACTGATTGTCCACTCTTCCTTATGTGATTTAGAGAAAAAGGCTTTCTCCCACTGGTATTGACTTGTTGAAACCATGGATAATATATATTTTTTTGCTTATTTATTTATTTAAATTTCCAAGATAGTTCTAAGAGCAAGAATGTTCCCAATTTCAATTCTAGAACATAACTCTGCTTGCCACATGGCTACGTTGCATTACAACCCCTAAACCAGAATGGGAGAACAACACTGCCCTCAAAATAGGACTATGTATATACATATATTTCTCAAACTAGGAATATGTAGATATGAGGCGTATTCTTTTTCACCTCCCTTCTAGAGAAGCTGATGCTGTTTAATTAGAAAGCTTTGCATGCCTTAGCATACTGAAAAGTAGGAGGATGAAGTTACTGCTTTCTAATTGCTTATCTAGGTTAATGCTTTTAGGTCTCAAAAACCTGTTTATATAAAGCCAAAGTGAAAGTTAACTAGGCCACATTTTTATGGTATTAACTTAATTTCCAAGTCAGAATAAATTTTGGGGGAAAATGTCTCTTGCTCTTCTTACTTTGTGATAATAAAATCTAGGGAAAAACTTTTTTTTTTCTTTCTTTGCTTGGAAGTAAAAAGTTTCTTAGGGATATATATTTTTAATTTTTTATTCTTATATTTTTCTTATGTCTGTCATTGTGCAGGTATTTTGAGGTACTATTTTTTATTAGCCAAAACTTCTGGTTCCCAGATAGAGAGCTTTAGAAAATGGACTGGTCCATATCAGATGGTGAATTAGTCACCCTCTGAAATTCACTTGGATGTGTTCAAGTTTGCTCCATTAATCGACGTAAGATGCCCAGCCATGCCACAATCAACAATTAAACCATAAAATTACTTGTTATAACAATGTAAAGTGAAAGAGAAAGATGTTTCTCTCCTCAGTATACTGTCTTTCTCATTCTAACCAACCTATGAAGGAAGAATGGGTAGATAAATAATAGTATACAAGTAACGGCAGATAGAACTTTGACACATAAAAACAACAAGGGCCCTTTTCTAGTTGGCTTGTGAAGGCGCTCTCTCCCCCAGAATCTGGCGCACGATGCCCACAGTTTGGGTGGTGATTGGCACGTTCTGGTGCCAATGGGAATAACAGCTGGCTTCTCAATATTCTTCCGAAGCAGCTGCTCCGTCTATCTTGGCACCGTACACACACTGCTTTACTTACTGACATTCTCAAGCTGTTGCTGAATGTCTCTAATAACAGTATTTTCCATTTTATGTTTTTTATTCTGAGTAAAATGTCTGCACCATTAATCCTTAGCCAAAGGAGATGTAACTAAAATTCACCCGCAGAGAAAACGCACGCTCATAGTCAGATTGGTGTCGAGGTTTTTGAAAATTATTTTGGATGTGTTGATGGGGGAAAGAGAAACTGGATTCCCACATATACCACTATTGGGATGTTTGTCTTTTTGAAAAGTTTTAGTATGGGGCCAAAGTGGCTTAAGAGTAGGAGAGTGAAGGAAAAACAGCAGATAGAATAAGGGAATATTTAAAAACCATTAACAAGGTGGTTCCCTCATTCAGCTTGGAGCCCCCCTCCCTCTGTCTCTGTACAGGGGGAGCCTCTTCCTTCTTTCTTGCCTATTCTCCACTCCTTAAATCCCCCCCCAAAAATAAAATAAATAAAAGCCATTAAGAAAAGCATTAGATACTGAATGGACAAGTAGCTTCACAATGGAACTGGAAAGGGATACTGATATAAGAGTAGATGCAAAAGAAAAGTTATCAACTGCTCAGGATGACACGGAGTACTAGAATATTCACCAAGCACAGGAGTTATAACTCCAGTTACCCAGACACGCAATCCAACTACAGAAAACAGAATAATGGAAAGAATTCTCCTTTGACAAAGAGGCATTTTGGTGGGAACTATTTGAAAGTACTGCAGAATAACTATCTGTTGGACAAAGGTTAAAAATACCTATGCAAGAAAGAAGCACAGCCTGGAGAAATTGTAAAACTTGGCCAATAAAGCAAAACCGTAAGAGTATGATGGACAAACATTCTAAGGATGAGTAATCCAAAGAACCCACAAAGCTCAGTGCTTAATAATGACCCTAAGGTGTAATGAATTGTAAAATACTGCTTGAGCCTGAAGTGTTGTTGGCCTGTGCTCCTCAGTCACACTCTCATCTCCCTGTGGCCTAGTCAGTTACGGTACCACGGAGCCAGGGATTAATGTGGGGGCAGTGACTTCCCGGTATTGGAAGTGGAGCTGTCCTGGACAACGGGTGAGAGCTTCGTAAATTCCCTGCGCTTTTCAGTATTGACTTTTCTTTCCACTACTTTGCCTCCACTCTTTGCCTTCAGTGCTGCATCCCCAGATAGCCAGCAACCTACTGATGAAAGTCAAGATTTCCATATCTGCCTGTGGATGTTAACTGATTCCATCAACCAAAAGTCAGCCAGGCACAGAGCTGTTTCTCTGAACACTCAGCCCCCTCCAGCACATTAGAATAGCAAGACAAACTGGGCTACCAGGCTTAAAAGTTTTGCCTTTGCTTTTCACAAATCCCCACACATTTCAAAACAGATTAATACCAGGACAGCACTTTGGCATAAAGATGCAAAGTCAAGACACAAAATAGAATATCCTGACTCATTTTCTATGTGAAGTTTCTAGCAAAAACATATGTATATATATATATTTTTTCCCCCTGCCTTGAGCATTGAGTGATTCGGCAGGAAACATTGGTAGACCCATTTTTCTTTTCCTGTCTCAGAACTGGGAAGTGAAGTCAGACTGTGCAATAAAATGCTGATGACAAAACGATCCTGTAACTCTGGTGAGCCAGTTACCACTTTAAGACCCTCTTAAATGTATCTAATACAATAGCACATTTTGGAAAAGTTCGGTGAGGCTCAACTAGGATGGGAAAAACCCTGGAACGTTCATCCCAGAGTGTGCCTGCTCCATTCCACCCAGCTCTCCTGCAAGTGGCAGATGCCCCAGGGGCCAGCCATCGGCTAGGAGTCGAGACCTAGAGGGAAAGAGGGGTGAAGGGGATAGGTGGAGGAGATGGGTGTTTTGAAGAAAAAAAAGAGGTCATGGAGAATTTCTGGAGTGATTTTGTTTTCACCACCTTGAAATTGAAATGAAATGAACCCCCTGCAAATTATTTGGAACCAATTCCATTCTGAGACTTGATTTACTAAAGCACAATAAAAAGGTATCCTTAAAGGGAGAACATAAAGATAAGTACCTTTTAGATGCCTGGGTCTAAGATAAGATTCCCTTATCCAGTTCAAATACAGTAGGATTCCAACAATTATGAGGTGGCATCTGGCAATTTGCCTTTTACACCTAATACTTATAATAAGAACACTATACTTACAAAATGTTTCACAACTACCTGTATTAGCTAAGCCATAATTGACCCTTCTGACAGAGACTGCTAGTGTTTATCTTGAATCAAAGAAACATAAAGTTTTTCCCAACTGTGTGGCATATTAATCATTGAGGTAATAGTGTTGATCTATTTTTACTGCTACTGGGCTGTGTAAAATTTCCCTTCCCTACTCTTTTCTTTCCTTCCTTTCATCCCCTTCCCTTTCTAGAGATTCTATTCCTAGAGTCCAAGCTGAATATATATTTCTGGCACAGTTCTGCAGATATTTCAGATGAAAGCAGATTTCAGTTTGCATTAACTAGTAATTTTCCAAGGTGTCAATTGATTAGAGATGGCATAAATTTGGCCATCCTGTGTCAGGGAAAGCTACTCGGTTGCATGGAGGTTTATCTAACTTTAGCGAATTGGGATATTTGGGTTTGGAACCCTATCTCAGAGGGTTGTGGGGCTTCTTGATTTCATATGGATAAATAATTTGGAGAGTTAGGGATTGAAATGATCGAAATGATTTCCTATAGACCTTACACAATGTCCCAGTTGGTAGTTAGTTGAAAGAGGAATATTTAATTTTGAAGTCAAAATTGTTACATAGAAAAGTCCTTTGCATGTAGAACTTTAATTGAAGGATGACTCACTCTTACATCAAGTCTTTATAAGCAAATTTCAGTGAGTACAGGCAAACAATTTAAATTTACAACAATGCTAATTTCAGAAATCATTTGTTGCTGATATTAGGGAGCTATGTCTCTTGTATCTGATGAGCTTATGGCTTTCTGAAAAAAAAGAAAAAAAATCAATGTGGGAGGAGAGAGAGAGGGGAAGAAGGAGCAGAGAGAGGAGGCCCCAAAGAAAATGGTTAGTGAAGGAGAGCCAATCATAATTCAGCTGTTCCAAGCCAACCAAAGCATCTGGTTTCTTTAATTTAGTACACTTCATACTAAAAGGCCAGTTTGTTTACACTGTATATTTTAAGTTATTCAAAATATCTTTTCCAAACCATTGGGTTTGCAACTTCAGGGGAGGCTTTCAAATGTGGCTGGGAAGTATCCCCAGGTCAGTATCGCGTGGCATGAATAATATGGAAAAGAGAAAAGCTACAGACATTTTAAGGGTAGTTAGCATGCCATTTCAGACACTTCTGTTACATCTTTCTGAGAGAATTGAAAATGCCCCAATTCACCCTCTAAAATGAGTAGAAAAGCCATTTTTTTTCTATACAGGTGGGCATAGATGCAAGTAGTCATGCGCACATGCTCAGGTACTTGAGGAGGTCTCCAAAGGCAGCCCCATACTATGTTCCAGGAATACCACCTATATTTTAACTGAAACAGTGAACTGAGAATGCACAAAGGTATCAAATCCAAGAAGAACTTATTTGGAACCCTTCTGGAAGGAATATCAGGGTTCCACCCTCAGTCTTCCGACTGTTCTCTCACAGACCCTCTCTCGGTGAGTTCATCACTGATAGGCCTCAGTTATCAATTCTAAGTGATAGCTAAGCAGGGACCTTCTAACACTGTCCTCCAAGCCACCTTTCTCACCCAGACTCCAGTCCTGGATTTTCAAATATTTCAAAATACTTTTACCTGGCTGTCCCACTGTCACCTGGATGTCTAAAACAGAATTCAACCTTTTAAACCAATTCCTCTTCAATCTTTATATTTATGTAATTGATGCCATCCTTTTCCTGGTCAAAAGAGGTGGACATCTGGGAGTTAATTTCAACTATTTTTTTCTCGTCTCACATCGCCCTCTGTTGTAGAAAACAAGTCTTTTACTGTTTGTTTTCCAACATTCTTTAAATTTGAAATTTGTATCTTCTTTCCACTCCCATTGCTCTCACTTCATTTGATACTTGAATTACCCAATAACTTCCGGTATGATTTTCCTGTATGTGAGATTGAAAAGCATATACCTAAAGGCAAATATCAGAAACACTCCTGAATGTTGTAAGTAAACAGAAGGGACTTTGCTCTACCTAGAAGAGACCCATACAAGAAAACTCATTCATAGCCGAGGCATTTGGCAAGCTATTACACTCACAATGCAACTGCAAGGCAGGTTCTTACCCATTTATCTTTTTTGTGGTCCAGGCTAACTGCATGACTGGCCCTCAGCTGAACATCACAGCCTTTCCCATGTCTGTTAATATTTGGCAAATCTCGCTGTCCTCTCCAGATGATTGGGTGGTCAGATTATTAATCTTACTCTTAAGGTCAGATAGCATAACAGAAGTTTAGAGAGAGACAGGTTTGCTCCCATTTCTCCAGTGTCTCCAACAGGGACTGTTTGACCTCCTCAAGTGCTGTAACTGCAGCAACGTATGGAGCAACAGCGACAGCAATGCCCAATGGGAGAGGCAACTGAAAAACAGGAGGCAACAGCTCCATGGTGAGAGGTTGGTCACGAGCACCTAAGACCTGTGTGTGACACCTCTGTGTCCTGTGTAATTCCCATTGACATCAATTCCACATTATGGATGCGTCAGGACCACAGGAAAGAACCTTACATTGCTTCACAAAGTTACTCTTGCTCAAAGCCGTAAATAAATGCTTCTCAGAGTGTGGGCCTCCCACCAGTAGTACTAGAAATTGCACTAATAGAAAGGCAAATTCATGGGCCCTACCCTGACTGACTCAGTGAGTCATGAACTTTGGGGACAAGGCTCAGGAAGCTGTAGTTTGACCACCTCTCCAAGTTATTCCTATTTATGCTCTAGTTTGAGGACCACTGCTGAAATGTATGATCATAACCAGGTGTAAGCAAACAAACAAATAAAAACATAAATATACAAAGAATATGGACTAATGAAGAAGTTTGAATGTGGGTTCTATCTCTTCTTGTATTTGCAGTGCTCAGCACAGAATAAATCCCAGTAAACACTGTTGACTAAATAACTGAAAGGGTCTCATTTAGGTTGATGCCAAAATTCAAATTATTTTACCTAGTGAATGATATCTTAGATTTCTTTGCCTGTTTGTTTTGAAAGAGTCAGCGAAGTCTAGAAAACAGAACACTAATGCGAGAGGCAAGGCTTTCTAGAATGATGAGAATCAGTTGTGAGGCTCATAGGAAAGTTTGTCCTCTTTTTCCTGTCTTAGGAATGTTTGTGTGTATGTCAGAGGCCAGAGCAGATATTCTGTTAATAACCACCATCCCCCCCACAAACAAATCTTAAAATACTAGTTTATTTTTTAATCACTCAATTGCCCTTAGAAGCCACTGTAGTCTCCCTCTATTTATCCAATTGGTCATCAGATCTTGAAAATTTTGCCTCAATATTTATTGGATTCCTCTCATTGGGTCCTTTCTAGATCTTCAGTAGTCCCCTAGCTTCTCCCTGAGGCACTGTTGTCACATCTACAATGGTGTTTCTCTCTCCTCATGTGTGTTCACTTTCAGTCCATCTCCCAAAATCATACTGCAGTAATCTCTCTGAAATGATGACCCTCTCCCGTCATTCCATGTTAAAAACCCTTCTATGACTATATCACCTTCAGGGTGAAATAAAGGACCTCTCCTCATCTGACTCTGTCCAATTCTCCAGCCTTATTTCTTGCCACTATGCTGTGCCAACCTCATTGATTTGTTTGTCCCTCCGCAAACATTATGCTGGGATATTTCTATCTACCTTCACTGTGTGGCTAATTTAGAGCTATGTTTCAAGACTCAGTTCAAGTATCTTCTCCTGAAGGAAGCTTTCCCAGACCACATTCCCCTCGCCCCTTTTGCAATGGGTGCCCTTCCTCCATGCAGCTCTCCATCCTAGCATTCATCACCATATCTTGCTTCTCTTTTTCCTTAGAGCTCCTTAAGGACAGGAGCCATTTCTTATATAGCACTTGGCTCTGTCCCTAGTACATAGCAGCTGCTCAATTAATGTTTATTGAGCAAATAAATGAACGAATTGAAAATAAAACCAGGAGTTCTTCCAAAGTCTGCCCCTTAGGATAGAGAGTGGATAGATCTCCATGTCAAATGGGTATCTACTGAACAAAAATGGCTCATAAGCAGAGATATGACAGTTTACAACAAGTGAGAAATGATTCCACATCTTCCTATGAACTTCAGACTGAACCATTTTGGGGACCCACAGAAATTGAAAATCTCTTCTCATGCTGTTAGTTTCTTCTTCTCATATTTCCACATTCCTCCTAGGACTGGAGGAAGACGTGCTGAAAGGAAACCTCTGAAGGGCATTGTTGAGAAAGTTAAAATTTAAGTGGAAGAAGGAAGAATAAGAAATTGTGAGAATGTTTGTTCTCATTGCCAAACTTTCAGCCTCCAGGGATTTAAAGCTGGGGGTGGGGGACTTGTGTGAGTTTGGAGAGCCTGTAACTTTAGGTGCTTATTCAAATTGAACATAAATTCTAAGAAATTGGAAGTTTATCTTCTCAAATTATTGGAACAAGCTTGGAATTTAATTTTGCATCCTGATCTCTAGAGACACAGGGAACCCAAAAGGGGGAGAGGGTTATTTATTTGCTCAGCTTGAGAGCATAACACTGAACACATGGAGGTTTTTTTCTTCATTTATTTTTTCCCCTCTCCTCGTGATAGCATAAGATCTAGAGGAACTGCAGGTGGGTGGTTGGTTTGGATCCAGTTCCCAGACCTTGTTGCTCTTTAATTGTCCTTGTTTTATTTATTTTCTGATATTTGGAGTGATTTTCCCAGGCTGACGTAGGATGGGTCCCAATCTACAAAGGAGGATCCACCCTCAAACTCTCACACTCATTCTCAGTGAGCAAGAGCTGTCATGTCCCAAGGAAGCTCAGGGTTAAGGGGAGTGTCATTCTGGTCACCAGAACAGCTGGAAGCCATACCCTTTGAGAAGTCACTGGAAACAGTGGGAAAGTCTTTTTTTTTTTTTGTCTTCCTAATCCAAATGGCTGGTCTCTTCAGTTGTGACTTCTGGCTGCTAAAGTTGGGATTTAGCCCTATAGAATATTGGCCACAGTCAAAGATAAAAGTGCTTGGAAAACTCAGGTGTATAAATAAAACCTCAGTCTTTAAGTGGTCTGTGTGTAAAGAACACCTGGTTCCAACTCAGCACTGTCCAGCAGAACTTTCTGTGATGATGAAACCATTCTGTATTGTCTAATACAGTAGCCACCAGCCATATGTTACTCTGGAGCCATTGAAATGTTATTAGTGCACCTCAGGAACTGAATTTTAAATTTTATTCAATTTTTGTTAATTCAAGTTTAACCACACATGACTAGGGCTACTGTATGGAACAACACAGTTTGAAGATACAGTCTTAATGTGTAAAATAGATATATTAAGCCTATAAAGTGATGGTTTTTCAAATGGAGAACAAAGCCAGAGTACTGCTATGCTTGATGGAAGTTTATCTCATTGTTTAAGGGTACAGGCGGTCACTGACTTAGGAAGGTTTGATTTACAGTTTTTTGACTTTATGATGATGTGAAAGTGATACATATTCAATACACTCCTCAATTTACAATGGGCTTACACCCAGATAAACCCATTGTAAGTTGAAGATTTCAACTTAGAATGGATTATTGGGAATGCAGTGGCATCATAAATTGAGGAGCATCTGTATATAATTCTCCAGGTTGGACAACAGTATGAGGGGTATAACCCCAATTTTATAATCCCATTATAAAATTGCATGTGTGGCCATACGAGCTGTCTGGAAAGATATTAATAAAATAGAGTTTCCCTGGGTGACAGAATTTGGGCTACTT
The DNA here is from genome assembly GCF_029281585.2 of Gorilla gorilla gorilla. NCBI lineage: Eukaryota > Metazoa > Chordata > Mammalia > Primates > Hominidae > Gorilla > Gorilla gorilla. The sequence continues at coordinate 160,274,706 of NC_073229.2, read as the reverse complement.
TTTATTTAGACTTTTCTGGTTTATTTAAAATACTTGTAATAAGTGCATATAGATTTTTTTAAATTATAAGGCTATTTTATGAGTGTATAGTGCATATCTTTCAACATTATTAAGTTTAAAATGTATATGTACTTTCTAAATATAAATTCTACCCCTTATGACCTACACCACCCCAAATAAGGATATTTAGGAGATGGCAGGTTTTTGCACATAAAGATGTGTACCTTCTGCTAATCAAAAAATCTGAAGAGCTTTTTTCCTCTCTTTTGTCTCTTTTACATACTACCTTTTTTTTTTCAGGATATTTAAACATTTTCACCACCATGTGCAATCTAATATACCTTTTTGTATCATTTTTCTGGAACTAGTATGCTAGATATTGAAGTCTACTTTAACATGGAGGTTTTTAAAGGAATTAACTAGACAGAGACTAGAATGGATCTAGCAGGAGTAGAAGGGGAAGAAGGCAATGTCTGATCATCAAAATTGTCAGATAGGCACTTTTGCCCTTTAAGTCAAATGGGTTGTGAAGGCTGAATGGTCTTAATTAAATGTTGGAAAGTCACTCCAAGAATACGAGTATTCATCAAATACCTATCCAAAGATGAGTGTAGCTCACATTCAGCTCTCACTGACATGGGAATTCTTTTTCCTGATGAATGAGTCCTTTGAACACTGCCTTTTTCAGTGGAAAGCCCTATCTTCCTTGTAGCTGACTCACAACTCTTTGCCCAATATTTCTGCAGAAGAGGGCCATGTGTCAGTGCTAAGATGTCAGCCTCATGTGATCTTTCTTTCCTCGATTTATCACTTGGCATCCTGGCACACTCAGCTCACATGTGGCTTGGCGCTAGGTTTACATTCAACTGAACTGAACATTCCCTCCAGCAGCTAACCTCAATTCACCCTGGGATGAGATTAGAATCAGGAAGCCTGGCCAGGTTTGAATCAGCAGTGGTGACTCCATAGAATTTCAAATGATCATGGAAACAAATATGCATCTACATGAGCTGGACTGGGCTTCCAAACATATTCACGTTCATTACCAAGTTGCTCAGCTTTTCAATAAACAACAAAAGAAACTATGTCATACATTTGAAAAATAAAAATCCAGGGTTGATAGAACCCTTTTAACACATATTAGTGCAGGAATATTATACAATACCATAATAATTTTAAAAATTTACATTTGTAAAATTCTGCCTTTTGGAAGACCTTGAAGCCTTTAAGATTAATATTCATTAAGAATACCTTTGCATTTTAAAATACATGTTGAAGTATGTGCTTCATATGGGTTAATTAACCTTATATTTGAAATTTAATTTTAGTTTTTATCTAAGTAATACTGTACATAGTTTAAAAAGCCAATTAATACTCTAAGGCTTACAATGATCCAAAACATTTCCCTTTTTTCACCATCTTTCCCTACACCCACAACTTCCCAATCATTCCAATTTAGGGTTAAATCACATTCATTATTATAGTCTTCATAATTCACAGCTAAGCCACCTTGGATACTATGTTTACATTTTCTTTATTTATTGAAAAAAACCACACATCTTTATGTTTTTAGCTTGCTCACTCTTCTGTGTGTTTGAAATAATGGTAAAATACAATAATATTGTCAAGCATAATGGATTGGAGGTTTTTCTTCTCAGGACTATTCTGCTTATAGGTCTACTTCCTATAGCTATTTGTCATTGTCCTCCTGGTCCTTCTCTTTTCTTCTCTCCTGTGCTAGATGCTCTCTCTTCCTATCCCTCCCTCTCTTCCCACCCCCACCTCCCACTTCTCTGTTTATATCCTGATTTTGGTGGAACACATCCTCCAGGCTCCCTGGCACAGGGTACATAAGAAGAAAGAAATTGACATCTTGCATAACCGCATATGGTGTATTCTTACCTTCACTTATTGTCAGGGGTCGAGAGAGACATTTTGTTCAGGGACCCCCAAATGTCAATAACCTTAGTTTTTTTCCCTGGGTGACCACTTTCCATGGAGAAAGGCTTTAGGTGCTGTCGTTTAGTACACATCTTTGCCTTCATTCCCATGACCTTAGAAGAGTGCATCATTCCTTCCCCAGGTGTTCCCATTGCCATTGTCCAAAATAGCATACTTTCAACATTATGGAGTGCATTATTAAGTTCAGAAGCTCCCTGACTCAGCCTCCTCAGAGAATACATCTTAGTCTTCTGCCAGGGTGAAAGGGACTATCTGATTGGATGTGTGCGGTGGGGGAAGAGATCTGGGTGTCTAACTGCAACTCATAAAGACTTCGAACCAATTCTTTTATTTTGAGCATTCTCCCAGTTCTCTTGTCTCCTGTCTTTACATTTCCTTGCTGCCTTCAATTCCTGAGGCTTTCTAAGTTTTGGGGGCACACATTAGCTTATTTTTATTTTTTTGAGACAGAGTTTTGCTCTGTTGCCCAGCCTAGAGTGTAATGGCGCAATCTTGGCTCACTGCAACCTCCGCCTCCTGGGTTCAAGTAATTCTCCTGCCTCAGCCTCCCAAGTAGCTGGGATTACAGACAACTGCCATGATGCTTGGCTAATTTTTGTATTTTTAGTAGAGACGGGGTTTCACCAAGTTGGCCAGGCTGGTCTCGAACTCCTGACCTCTCAAGTGATCCACCTGCATTGGCCTCCCAAAGTGCTGGGATTACAGGCATGAGCCACCATGCCCGGCTGCATCAGTTTATTCTGTTTAGGCTTCTCTCTTCTGCAGGCACTTAGTGGTACCAAGAAGTAAATATAACTCAGTCACTATCCATCTATTCACTTTCCATCCTCCCATTATACCTCTGGCTGATTGACGTTTCCTTTTCCACTCTTTATTCTTGTGAGTTCATTCATTTTTTATTGTTATTCTATCAAAGGCTCTGGGGATAAGCAGGTATATTCAACCTACCACATTTATGCCCTATAAAAAATGGAGACAAAACATGTCATCCCTGCAAAGATGTAGAAGTCAAGTCACAGAAAATAAGATACATAATCAAGATCCTAGGTAAAGGAGTAATGTCGTTAGGGCTAGATTTTGCTTTCTGTGCCTTGACTAGCCGTCCCTCCTCTTGAGGCATTGTTCTGTAAGGACTTGTTATGTAACCCAGGTCGTTCTTCTTAGCAGTGAGTACCCTTCTCAGGGATCACTCAAATAAGAGGGACTCCAAGAAGAAGGAAAGAATAAAAGGGAAGGGGAAACAAGGGAGAAGAGATGGCCATGAAACAGTATGCGTTGAAGGCACTCTGAATAGCAATATGAAACCGCACTTCACCCAGAGCTAAGTTTTTAAATGATAAAGCAGTGCCAGGGCAAATTAGAGCACACAAACCCCCTACAGATGAGGTAGACAATGGGACAGCTAGGATCCTTGGTATCAAGTGTGGGAGACCGAGGAGCATCATATTCCTGAGCGTGTTCCAGCGATTGTGCTATTTCTACAACATCTCATTCATTACGTACAAAGAGAAGTCACCAACAGCTCCAAGGAATACAATTCAACATGTTTTCCTTTTTGTGAGAATATGCAAGGGGTTGGGGATGCTTTGCCTAGCTCTTTGAAATCTGAGTACATTAGTAATAATTTATATAGTATTAGAGCTGTCAGAGAACATCAAGATAATTTTCAGATGCCCCTTTTTCCTTTAATGCTTTGAAATATTCGAGTCTAAAAGTGTCTGAAATATGCTCTTGCTATGTCAGAAGGAAAGCACCCAGGAGAAGACAGTAGGTAAAGCACCCAGAGAGACAGAGTGAGACGGTGGCTTGAGAACACTTTATTCATTAACAAAAATCTTGATTAATTTCGTGAATTTGTTTCAGAAGTTTTTCCTTACTAGAGGAAACAATTGAATGATCTTGCATAGAGAAAAGAAATCCAGATTCCCTTAAATTATTTTTTGTACCATATGATGCAGAAATTTCACTTCTAGGTATATATTCAGAAGAAAAGAAATCAGTATATTGAAAAGCTCCCTGCACTCCCATGTGCACGGCAGCACTATTCACAACAGCCAAGATACGGAAGCAACTTAAGAGTTCACCAGCCGATTAATGGATAAAGAAAATGTGGGACACATACACAATGGAGTACTATTCAGCCATAAAAAAGAATGAGATCCAGTCATTTGCAACAATATGGATTCACTCGGAGGTCATTAGATTAAATGAAGTAAGCTAGGCACAGAAAGATCAACTTTATATATTCTCACCTATTTGTCAGTGCTAAAAATGAAGCAATTGAACTCATGGAGATAGGGAGTAGAATGATGGTTACCAAATGCTGGGAAGTGTAGTAGGAAGGGGGAATGGTTAATCGGTACAAAAATATAATTAGATAGAGTGAATAAGATCTAGTATTTGATAGCACAATACGGTGACTTCAGTCAACAAAATTTATCACACATTTAAAAATAACTTAAAAAGTATAATTGGATTGCTTGTAACACAAAGAAAGAAATAAATGCTTGATGTGATAGATATCCCATTTACCTTGATGTGATTATGATGCATTGTATGCCTGTATCAGAATATCTCATGTACCCATAAATATATACCCTTACTATGTGCCCACAAAAATTAAAAATTAAAAAACCCTTAAACAACAAAAAAACCCCAAATCCCCCCGCCTTTTTTTTTTTTTTTGAGACAAGGTCTCTCTGTCACCCAGGACAGAGTGCAGTGGTGCGATCTTGGCTCACTGCAACATCCACCTCCTGGGTTCAAATGATTCTTTTACCTCAGCCTCCCAAGTAGCTGGGATTACAGGTGTGTGCCACTATGCCCAGTTCATTTTTTTGTATTTTTAGTAGAGACAGGGTTTCCCCATGTTGGCCAGGCTGGCCAAATTCCTTTTTGTCATAGGAACGAGATAGGCATAAATTCTCCATGAAGGAATTATTTCTACTGGAAAGAATATGGGAACTAAATTTTTTTATTTGCTTCAGATATGGGACTTTTGGTGAAATTTCAGTTTTCTGCGCATTGTACTTTCACAACAAGTTTTTAGAAATCACGTTGAAATTCTCAACTGAGAGATACGTATCATGATCAACCTTTGCCACTTATACTCTGATACATGTGGTGGTGTATTTCCAGATTTTTACTATATGTGGCTGTAAAAATGCTGTTATGGGCTAGGGTGTGTCCCCTGCCAAATTCATATGTTGAATCCTAACCCAAGCACCTCAGAATGTGACCTATATGGAGATGGGGTCTTTTAAAAGGCAGTTAAGTTAAATGAGGACACTGGAGTAGGCCCTAATCCATTATGACTAGTGCCCTTATATGAAGAGAAAATTAGGACACAGGCCTAGAGGGAAGACCATAGAAGTGACATCTACAAGCCAAGGGGAGAGGCCTCAGAAGAAACAAACTCCACAGATGCCTTGATCCTGGACTTTCAGCCTGTAGGACTGTGAGAAAATCAGTTTCTGTTGTTGAAGCCATTGAGTTTATGGTGCTGTGTTATGACAGCCTTAGCTGATTAAGACATATGCCCGTAATTTTATGACTCAGTAAAGAAAATATTCACTTTTACTTAATTAACCCAATCATGTTCTTTACACACAAAGAAGGAGTCTTTCAGATCTGTTACCCCAGGACCTGTCACAATGCATGGCGTACGGAGGCACTCTGTGCACACGTTGAGTTTATGGACTCTCCCTGAATGTCATTCAGATGGAGGACTTTGCTTGTGGCCCTAGTTGTGTGATATGAACAGACTTCAGCATGGCCATCCTTGCCGACACCACCATCTCAGATATTCCATCAATGCTCTTTAGCCCTGAGAGCAGGCCAAAAAGACAAAGAACATGATCTCCAAGCGGCCCAGCCCCAAGCAACACGACTCCCTGGGGTTTCTCCAAAAAGAGAAGGGTGTGTTGAGTGGCTCTTAGCTGTTCCTACCAGGATATACAGGTGAGCCAAGAAAAACCACATGGCTAGCTTTATCAGGAGCTGCTGACAGGCCTGAAAGATCCAAAACGGACACCTGACCCATGTGACTGTTGTCAGAACACTATCCACCACGGCAACCAGGCCAGTTTCCATCGCACATGTGTCCCGCAGCTCCACTGAAAAGGATCAAGAAAGTCAGGATTCTAAATACCAACAGCATCACTCTGTCAAAACCGCCCTTGCAACCTTTCTCAGAAAAGGAAATGTAATGACAAGATGAAAGTTAGCCAGAACGGCCATGTCCAGAAAAGCTCTCAGTAGTACAGCCATCTGTCCGAAATACTCTAAACTACAAGGTGGCCACGGTATCTTCAGAGGGTCATGGAGCTCTGCAAAGCTTGTCTTAAAACTGATTAAGGTAAAATAGTTATTAGAAGACATCTTTTTCTTTCTTAAGATCAATAGAAAAATAAACAGGGCTGGGCGAGGTGGCTCACACCCAGAATCCCAGCACTTTGGTAGGCCAGGGCAGGAGGATCGCTTGAGCCCAGGAGTTCAAGAGCAGCCTGGGCAACACAGCAAGACCTCATCTCTACTTAAAAAACAAAATTACAGTATCAGCTATGCCATGAGCTATCTAACCAGGTGCCCCTCTCCCACCATTTCCTCTCACTGTACCCTGTTTAGGTCCTTCACAGAACTTAGGACAATTTCGATTTGTCTTTCTCTCTCCTCGCCTCCCCACCTATTTATTTTCTGTTTTCCCCATTAAGGGCAGGAACTGTGTTTATTGTATTTGCCATTATATATTCAAGACCAATTATGATGCCTGCTACATAATAAATGCTCAATAAATATTTGTAGAATGACTGACTAAATGAAAAAAATGTTAAAGGGGACTGAGGGAAGAAGCTAAAATATATTTAGTTTTTGTGCTGTGTACCTTTTAAGGCACTGTTGTAGGGTCACCTCATTTAATTCTTAAAACAAAATAGATGCTTAATAAATATTTTTAGAATGACTAACTGAAGGAAAAAAATGTTAATGGAAACCAAGGAAAAAAGCTAAAATACATTTACTTGTTACTGCACTGTGTACCTTGTAAGGCATTGTTATATGATTGTGTCATTTAATCCTTAAAACATTAGAATGCTGCACTCATTTATTTATTTATTGAGTGGAATCTTGCTCAGTTGCCCAGGCTGGAGTGCAGTGGTGTGATCACAGCTCAGTGAAGCCTTGAACTTTTGGCCTCAAGCGATCCTCCCACCTTAGCCTCCCTAGTAGCTGGGACTACAGGCATGCACCACTACACTTGGCTAGAGTGATATAATTTTAACATAATTTTTCCAGTAAGAAAACTGACATCCAGAGAAGTTTATAATTTCTTGGTGTTTCTGTAATTGTGAAATGAACTATCTCTCTGTTGCCTGTCTAGCACTTTGAAAATAAAATTCTCAATACTTCAGAATTAAACTTACATATACACACGTGTGTGTGTGTTTCCAGTTTACTTTTCCTCTTGTCCAACCTTTCTGATGTGTTAGTGATTCTGAAATTTGTGCAATGCTGAGGTGAAGGCTGAAGTTGGCTACAGAGACAATGGCAGCTGAGCTACAAGGCAGTCTCTGTAATTTTGTTTTCACTGGTTATTTTCAATATATTTATTAGGTTGTTAAACTGAACCATCTTGTCTGGCCCCAGCCAAGTTTCTTACAGTGGAAATGGCACATTAACTATGCAGCTGTCATGAGAGAAGTCAGTACTCTTAGGTGAGTGCCTGTAACTGAAATATGGATGGGCAAGTCAAGAGTGGGTCGAAGGTTCAACATGCTCTTTTCCAAACCTCTCTGGTTTGGAAATCTAACTCGAAACCTCCTGGAGTCAAGGCTTCTGATGAGATTCCTGGAGCTTCTTGGTCCAGGCGTGGGTTTGGAATACTTGGGAAAGGGCCGACCACAGGGATCTCAGGGCTCCTCATGCTGGCTCTGTTTGGAAGTGCTGGGCTGCATGAAAAGTAGGGCACTTGATGGGGTGGTGGAGATTTTTCAAAACCTCAACAGGAATTTCAATTGTTCATTTGGGCAAGAGTTTGGGTTTGGTTCCTACGTAAGCCCAAGTAGTTTGTTTTATACTGACTTTAGATTTTTTTGATTCAAATCTTTGCCATTATTATCATGTAAGAAAATCAATCTATTATGGTATTTTAGTTTGGTCATAATAAAAAAGTCAATATGTTGCAAATTATTAACAATACATTTAAAGAATGCCATTCTAAATGAGAGTGTGTTTTCTAGTACCTTAACGTATTAAAAAATTTTCAATGTTTTTTAAATTAAATGAATTAAGTCATGAAAGAAGGACTAAAATGCTATTCTATCTGGATCAATGCCATTAACTAACCTTTTAAAATAAAAAAGCAGGTTAGAGAACACTTAATATTTTTTCAACAATATTGTTATTCATGAGACTTGATTATGCTAATATTATTTGAGAATGACATATTATAGTCATATAAAATGTGAAAAATATAGGCCTGAAAGCAAATTGGATGGGTATTTATAAAGATTAATAAATATTCTAACTGGATATCATTGTGAAATTATAAATAATTTGCCTTAATATCATTGACGGATTCTAACCCAAAAGAATTCAAATATATGGATTTTCTCTCCTGTTCAATTGGAATTCAAGGACTTAATCCACTTTTAATTACACTGTTCCTGTTGTTGCATCAAAAGGTATGTTTATCAACTGGTTTTGAGTTTAAGTAGCTGTTTCTTAAAATTCATTTTAAATCTTCTGTTTTTTTTTATATAGGCTTTCATACTTTAAGATACAGTGCAGTTGAATACAGTTGAATATAGTTGAGTTGAGCTATTCAACTGATCAGTTCCCTGCAACTTAATATGTATGCTGAGAAAGAATTGACTCTTGGGGGAATTTCTAAGTTTTTGATATTTATCAGTTTAATATACTTAAAGTTTTGGGGTCTTTTGTGCTCATTTGAGTTCAGATTTCTGTTTGCATAACACTTTAATGATGACTCGGATTAGAGATAGTTTCATTGATCAATAGATAGAAAAAGAGATTTGCCATCTTTTAAACTGATTCTTTAAGCACTTCATTTACCATTCTGAATTTTTTAACATTAATTTTTGTGATATTTTTACCAAGGCAATTCATCTCTGCTCTATTTTCTGATGAAAGATATTGTGATTTTAACAGTAATTTAAAACAAAAATTGAAGATAATTTTTCACATTTTATAACTGTATATTATAGAACTAAGTGTTTAAAAAAGCTGAAAATGACTCATTTAAAAGACCTAGTTCGTTTTAATTGGCTAGATATTAATTTCAAAAATTTAAAATAGGCAATAACTGTATTCTTGAATGCCTTAAAAACTCTGCACATTTATATAATCAAATGCTTTTTAAAGAATATTAGCCTTGCTTTTCTGAGACAGTTTTGAACTGTACAATTTCAAGGACTGAATTGAAGGGGAAACCATTAGGACTTGTTGATGGAGGATGCATTCACTACAGATTATTTTCTAATTCCTCCATGGATTTGATCAGTGTAGCCTCACATGTACATATTTACTTATGCACGTGCTTGTGAATGGTTTAAAGATGATTCACTGCATGCTGAGAGTGTTTTCTCCTCATGATTTGTCCCTGCTTGCTTACTGCTTCCAGCTCCTCAGCCTTTAAAGCGAAAGCACATTTTAAAGTTATTTCAAAATTATTTCTTTCTCCTTTTCTATGGGCAGTGTAAACCCTAAATAAAATTCTAAGCCCCCCAACCAACTGAATTGATCCCTCCTCTGGGCTAAGGGCATTCTAACCTAAACCTGAAACACTAGTTCAGGCTATGAGGGGAAGGGGTGGTTGGACATGCCTCATTATACCTTCCTCCCTTAGGAATTCAGGCACAGGTGACCAGCACTGACATTAAAACAGAGACCTTAAGACTGACAAAACAGATGCTTTGTTGCAATAAGATACTAACATGAGATAGCAGGCCCTGAAAGAAATCGAAGTATTTTACCCTAAAACAGATTGCTTTGACATATATTTGACCCTTTCTATGTATTTTTTCTGATCCAGGAGAGAATCAACTAAAGAGTCTGGCACCTTTTAAAGTGTGATTAAGAAACATTTACAATCTATTCTCTCTGAAGCCTGCTACACAGAGGCTTCATCTGTGTAATAAGAATCTTGAAGGCCGGGCACGGTGGCTCACGCCTGTAATCCCAGCACTTTGGGAGGCCGAGGCGGGTGGATCACAAGGTCAAGAGATTGAGACCGTTCTGGCTAACACAGTGAAACCCCGTCTCTACTAAAAACACAAAAAAATTAGCCGGACGTGGTGGCGGGCGCCTGTAGTCCCAGCTACTCTTGAGGCTGAGGCAGGAGAATGGTGTGAACCCGGCGGAGCCTGCAGTCAGCCGAGATCGCGCCACTGCACTCCAGCCTGGGAGACAGAGCGAGACTCCGTCTCAAAAAAAAAAAAAAAAAAAAAAAAAAAGGAATCTTGGTCTCCACAACCCCTTCTCTTAACTCAGGCACTCCCTTCTATTGATTCCAGGTCTTTAGATTTTTCAACCAATTGCCTATCAGAAAATCTTTGAATCCACTAATGACCTGGCACGCCGCCCCCACTCCCAGCCCCAACTCTCCTAGTTGTCTTGCCTTTCCGGACTGAACCAATGTACATCTTTCATGTACTGTTGGATGTCTTATGTTAAAATGCTCAAAACCAAGCTGTAGCCTGATCACCTTGGGCACATGTTCTCAGGCCCTCCTGGGCCTGTGTCACGGGCCGTTGGTCACTCATATTTGGCTCGGACTAACTCTCTTCAAATATTTTATAGAGTCTAACTCTTTTTCGTCGACAGCAGCTAACAATTGAACTGTTTGGGGGATTAAAACATGAATCACAAACATTCCTTTCAGGTGGCATTTCATTTTTTTCTTCTGAAGGAAATCAAGAACCAGAAATTCAGTTTCTTCTAAATTAATTAGATCATTGTTTGCTGCTTTTCCTCTTCCTGACCTTCTCTTTTCATTGATTCTGGAAGGGAAGTGTGTGTTCCACTCATCTCAAAGGAATGCTTGCAATTTGGCGGTAGATTATGCAAACTCCAATTAGCGATCCGCAAGGTGTTGAAAAAACAGGGCCTGATGTGTGGGAAATACTGGCAGCTCACTTCCAGCACTTGAAAAACACCTTCCCTGCTTAGATGTGAAGCCACATCTATATCAACATTAAATGCTGGTCAAAAATCACACTTACAATAGTTGAAATAGAATACAAAACCAAAGCAAACCAAAAAAGTTAAAAAGAAAAAGTCAAACACTTTAATTCTAGTTATGCTTCCGGCATAGAAGTCCCTAGATATTGCTAGTCAAGTCTTAATTAGAATGTCCTATGTAGTTTTAGGTTTTATGTTAAATTCTGACACATTTCATGCCTTCATTTCAATTAAAAATATTTACACTGGGCTTTGGGTATACAGGTCTTCATAAAGTCTAGTAGGGATTTGAAAGTGGGCAATGGAAATCAGCAAAGGCAGATGATTAGGGCTGAGAAACAAATAAATTCAATGAGGTCTCACTTAGAATTGGGATTATTTGGTTTGGAGAAAAATGGGTAAATGGGTAAATGGGTAAATTGTTCATTTGAACAATTGTTCATTGAAGATGCTTTAAGCTGAAAATTTTACATGCATGCCTCATCTTATTATCTAGAACATTTCTGTGAATGAAGGAGAAAGGTACATTCCCAATGTGTGGAGGAATTCCTACAGAGAAAAAACATGGTTGTTGTGTTGGGTGCAATGGCTCACACCTGTAATTCCAGCATTTTGGGAAGCTGAGGTGGGAGGATTGCTTGAAGTAAGGCATTTGAGACCTGGGCAACATAGCAAGACCCTATCTCTATAAAAAATATTAAATTAGCTGGGTGTGGTCGCACACACCTGTGGTTCCATCTACTTGGGAGGCTGAGATGGGAGGATCACTTGCGGCCGGGAGTTCTAGGCTGCAGTGAGCTACCGTCTATTGTGCCACTGTGCTCCAGCCTGGGTGACACAGTGAGGCCTCATCTCAAAAAAAAAAAAAAAATGGTTATGGTTATCCAAAGGAATACTCAGGGAGTCATTGATAAGGATGTAACCAGTATTCATATTTCCCTAGCTTCAGCTTTGTGCTCTGTCTCTCCATTTCTTCTGCTTTTGTTCTTCGGTTGCTAAGTGATATTCAACTTTTTTTCTTTTTAAAGAGTATTTATCATGAGACTTTGTGTAACAGGACATATTGCATACCTGAAGATTTTTTAAAAATCCTAAAAAGGATTTTTAGTAAAAACTTTAAATATCTGTTTTCATGACTGGTTTGCACCTGCATAGTGAAAGGGCTGAACATCTATTCTTTTGCAGTTGCCCAGGTTATGCCTATTTCATTAACTTATTCAAAGATCCAAAGTGTCACATTCATGTTCTCTAAGGGCTTTGAATCTCTCATATTTATGGGTGCTATAATAAGAAAATGATGGCTTTGTAAAGGAGCATCAATAACGTTTCATTTCTGTTCAGTATTTGGTTCGGAGTCATCCCACCTCTCCTATCTACTCTGAGACCATGCATCTTGCCTTCTAAAAGGACCAAACCAAACCCAAACAGCAAACATGGAATCCAAGGTGCACGTCTGCTCTAAGGGTTATTGAGTCATCCTGGGGGAGTCACATTTCCCAGCATTAAGTATAATATTATGGGCAAGGCCTTTGTGCTGTTGTGCAATGGAAACAGGAATTGCTGTATTGCCTCGCAGGTACAAGAGTCTTTCCTTCTGAACTGCTATTAAGTCAGACTGGCTAAAAATAAGCAAAGAGCCACATATAGACATGCCTGGATAAAACTTAAAACAAACAAACAAAAAAAGCCTTTATGGAAATCACTGGATTGTGAGCTTTGAGGAAGCCGTTGGCAGTGGTGTGTAAAATTGGTGACCTTGTTGTAAACCACCAGTTAGAACTCTGAAGATCACAGGGGGAAATACTATTTTCACATTGTTACTAAGAACTGATAAAAAATAAAGAGCATACCTTAGTGGTTAAAATCTGAAATATTAACTGTTCCATAATAGCTGCTATTCTAGAAATCTGATCTTTCTGAAATTTATGCCTAATCAGACTTTGAAAAATCCAGAATAAACTAAACTATTTAGATGAAAATGTTACATAATCACCATGTAATAGAATCTGAGACACTGAACTCTATAATTTAATATTAATTGATATACGGTTGTATACCCTGAATTTCTTGTTTGCTGTTGGGTTTGGTTTGGTTTTTTTGGAAAGCAACATGTATGGCTTCAGGGTATATGGAAGGGGTGAGCCGATTTTAAACAGAATCCTACAATGCTTCTGAAATAGAAGTTAAAGCAGCAATATTCCTGGCACCCTGGGATTCAATTAGATGCTTTGTGATGCCTTCTCACTCCCTGGCTACAGAGTATACCATTAACTACAATAGAAGTTTATGAAATAGCCAAATCAAGCCCAAAGTCTCTTTTTAAATTAGCAAGACACTCATAATCATTAGTATGACTTCTCAGATGAGGAAAAAAGGATGACAATTTCAGTTTTTTTATATTATTCTAGCCCTGTGATTTAGCCTCAAAGGTGGTTTTGTGAAGCAAACGTCTAATTTGATAAGCTGACTTGTAAATAATTGTATAGGAGAAATGGTTAATAACATAATTTTATGGCATCTTCAAAGCAAACTGAGAAAACCCTACAAGCAAACCGAGAAATACGAGCTGTAGTGTTTTGTTTCCAGGTAGCTGCTGTCAAGTCCTACTAGTCCCAGAGAGGTTCAAGTAGATGTCTCTTCCTTGACTTTTAGGCATACATGAAATTGTGCTCTGGCAATGATTAGATATAAATGCATTTGCACACACAAACAAATGCCACCCTCGTAAACCTACAAATTGTTGGACTCTGTTACTTGCATTTGTTTATTCATTCATTCACAATGAATATTTATTGAGCATCTCTATCAAGTGCCAGGCATAGAGCAGTAACAAATACTGTTTCTGCTCTTGGGGGGCTTACAGTGTTTTGAGAGGAAGGCAGAAATGAAACATAATTATGAATGTCATGAAGGAGAATGAAGGGTAGGTGCCTAACTTCCTAATCGGGACATCAGGAAAGGCCCTCCAGAAAGAGTGACAATTAAGCTAAAGACAATGAAAACCATTCTTTATGGGCCACGGGAATTGACTTGCTTTCAGAAGGAAGGGAAATGGATGGAGCTGATTGTCTTACCTCTGTTGTAAAGTTCTTGGTGAAGGTTCCGAAGATGAAGGTGGAGAAAACGAAAAGAGACAGCTGAGAGAGGGGTCAGAACCAAGCAAGGGGACGAATGAGAGTGAACCTGAGACACTCAAGCTTTAAGGAGAGGAACTGTCTCCATGAAGGCCCCACATTTGAGAACACTGGGTAACAGCCTAAGTGGTCTCCTACGGATTCCTTCTTTTGAGCAGCTTGTTCCTAGCCTGGCACTCAATGAACTTGCCACCAACAGAGAAGCAGGTGGGTAGCTTTTGCATTTATGAGATTAAAAAACTGAAGTTTTTATTTTTGCCTGCTGTTTGGTAATTTTTGGCTCCTTGCGCACAGAGAGAAAATAATCATAAGTAATTTGGCTTGTTTTTCTTCTCTCAAAGCCTTTGTTTGGCCTGTTTGTGCTTTTCCTTTATAGCTGTAATGTTAATACAGCTGCACTCTCAGAGAAATTTTAAATACTAATAGTCTTCCATTGCACACTAAAACAAATCCCAGAGTAAAAAGCTGTTCAATTAAGAAGTTGTGAATATTTTCATAGTTTTATCACATGTTAATAAAATCCAAAGCCAGATGATACTCCACACATTGCATTAAAAAGAATTATATTTTTCAGTCAATATTATTAATTATGTAGTAAAAAAAAACTTTAATGAGAAGCTACCTTGGACTGGACAAATGGGTGTTGGAGGGGAATTTATTACATTAGCCAGGAAGATATGGAATATTGAAAAATAACTATAGCATAAGCTAGAAGATGCTATGGGTGATGGGGTAGGGCTGATTCTTGAAGGATAAGGGAATTTGGAAATGAGAGGGTTGGATATGAAGTTTTGAATGTCTAGGGAGGACAATTTTGAGTAAACGTTCAGAGGCAGAAGTAACAGTCAATATGAGAAACACGAACTGTGCGGTTTCGTTGGTGTGCAGGGAAAGTGAGGCGGAGAAGTGGAAAGTAGGGGCGGGGCTGCCTTATGGCCTGCCCTGGATGCTAAGTTAGCTGGGAGCCACTGGAAGATTTCCCAGAGAATAGCATAAGCAGAGCTGCGCCATGGAAAGAGTAACTTGTATTAAGATGGGTTCATCTTTAAGCCATGCTGAAAGCAGGGAACACAGGTAGGGGACTACTGCAGTAGTCTAGGTGCAAAATGAGGAGGTCCTGACTTACCAAGGTGGTGGAAGGATACGGATGGGAAAAATATTAATGAGTATACATAGTTCCTTTGATTTTTGTGAGATATTTGTGGTTTACTTTTAACCTCAAGATATCCCATTGTGGTTTTAAAATGGTATGTATCTAAGGGCTTTATCAGCCACTGAGCCAGAGTCTCCATGGGTCTGGTTAATCAGATGCTGTTCATTAAAGTAACTCCACATGCTCTTCCAGGTCACTGCCTACAATTCTGCAAGCCCTTGCGATAATATTTGCCCATATTTACTTGAGACTCAGATTCACATAGTGCTATTTTAGAACCTTGTTTTTTGTAGGCAGGGTCACTAATACTAGTCTAATTTTACAGAAAAGCCTGATCAAGGTTATACTAGCAAATATTCAATTAAAAGTTCTCATCACTATTTACTGTTGTCTCTCAATATGTCTCAGTTTTGAAGATTCAAACCCATACTAATATCTTGAGAATCTAGAATGACAGCAGAAAATCTAAACATGGGTCAGTGTTAACAGTCTCTGCTCTCCTTGCTTCCTTTTCCTGTCTACTCTGCTCCACAAGAATCTGAGATGGGCTAGAATCAACTGCTAGATTCTAGTGCATGCCTAGAGCAATCTCAGCCTTCAGTTCAATCTGGGGCCTTGGAAACTACTCCAGATTCACTCCAGAGAGCAATTTGGTCCTTTAGGTCAGTTCACAGGCGAACTGGGCATTGGAGCTGGAAAGGATGAGGTGGTGAGAGGAAGGGATCTTTCAGGACCCTAGAGCTGCTCTTCTCGTGCCTGTAATGATCTTCTTCCATCTTGTTTACTTGGCACCTCAGTGATCCTGACATCTGTCCTGACATTTTGATACTTCTTTTTCCCTATCCACAAGTAAGAGAAAAGGGTACAAACTTTCAGCTGTAAGATGAATATCTTCTGGAGACTGAACGTACAGCATGGTGGCTATAGTTAGTAATAATGTATTATATCACCTGTACTCCCAAAACTATTGAAATAACAATAAATTTAAAAAATGTATTCTATACTTGGAATTCTCTAAGAACTTAGATCTTAAATATTCCTACCACCACCCACCACCACACAAACACATAAAGGTAACTATGTGAGGTGATGGATATATTAATTAGCTTCATTGTGGTAATTATTTCATAATGTATACATATATTTAAACATCATGTTGT
Source organism: Gorilla gorilla gorilla (assembly GCF_029281585.2). Lineage (NCBI taxonomy): Eukaryota > Metazoa > Chordata > Mammalia > Primates > Hominidae > Gorilla > Gorilla gorilla. The sequence continues at coordinate 160,258,099 of NC_073229.2, read as the reverse complement.
CTACTTTAAACATATACAATTTTTATTTGTCAATTATATCTCAATAAAGGTGGAAAAATTTTTTTAAAAAGGATAATAGTACTGTATTTGCCTTATGAGGATGGCGTAAGAATTGCCTGCAAAGCATTAGAACATGGTTTAGTTCACAACCACTCCAGCATACCCTTAGAGGTGGTTAGGCCTCCACGCACTGGCGATCCCACAGAGCTTTGCTCGGCTCTATCACAGTAGGCATCACATGCTATTTTACTGTTTCAATTTCTGTCTTATCCCTAGATCGCACCCTCCATAAGGACTGGCACAGTAATGCTAATATCCCATGTTTGAGTTCTGGCAATGTACCAGGAATTGTACTAACTTAAAAATGAGAGGACTGAGGTCTGAGAGGTTAGTTTGCCAAAAATCACATATGTAGCAAGAGCCAGATCAAGATTCAGCACTGGGTATAGAGTTGCATTCTCAATCTCCACTTGCACTATCTTAGTCTTTGTAATCCCTCTATCCCCTCACTTCGAACTGTCACTGCCCTACCCAGCATGGTACTATGCCCAGCATTGATTCAATGCTTATTTAATACTTGATGAATGGGTTTGATGGCTTCTACTCTATGAGTGGTTGAGTTTGGACACATATGACCTCTGCAGGGTACTAAGTAGCTGAAGGCAGTGAGGGGTATTGTTGTCCCAATTTTTACATCTGAATTTCATGTTTGGCAGGCAATACTGCCCTTATTTCTTATATGGGGGTGGGAGAGAGGAAGAGGAATCATTAAAAGTTAATTGCCCAAGAATTCCTGATCCAGACTTGTCCTTTGACCTCTTCACCCACAACAAATCTCCTTGAACTGTGCCAAATTTCTTTCTTTTCTTTGTGAGTATTCAAATCTATATTTAATTTTAAAGAAAGTGTTTAATTCATGAATAAGAATTCCAAACTATGTATCTAGTCAACTAAATGTAACGGTGTGAATATTTTGTTAAGAATTGGACAAGTGAAGACAATATATCAGCCAGATGAGAGGAAAAAGAATTCAAACACATACACACAGAAACACACACACATGCAGAACTTTTTATGATCTCTGATGCCTGCAAACAATGCCATTGACACTAATATTGATTCATTTGAAAATAAAACTGTTTGTTGTGCTACTAGATAATAACAATTTATTTTAAAGTAACATAAAGCAGAGGGTGCCAGCCAACTCCATAGCATTTGCCTAATTCATTTACCTTCATGCATTCAATAAATAAATATTGAGCATCTATTACACAACAGTCACTATGCATGGCACAATGTTCCAGAAAATAGTATGACAATTCTCCTACTGATGCCTTCACTGAGAGAGCAGCCAATACAACTCCAAGGACTTCTTTTTTTAAAAGAAGTGGAATATATCAAATGAAGCAAATGAAGTGAAAAGAACTCTAGGCTTAGAATCAGGAGGAGAGGATTAGAATCTCAGCTTGGTCACATAGTGATATAACCTTGAATTTACTCAGCACGGACAGTGGCAGATATTGTACTAAACCTTCTTATTTAGGTTTTTACTAGCTATGTGATCTGGGACAAGTCATTTATGTGACTTGAGCCTCAATTTCCCATTTGTAAAGTGGAGTACTAATTCTGTGTATACCTCACAGGGTTGTTATAAGAATTAAGGAGCTAATCTAAATAAATGATTTTTGTACATCCTAAATTGCTGTCTCATGGAAGTTATTATAATAACTCTGTTGTTTATATTATCACAATTTAGATTTTCTTGTAATTTACACCTTTTCTCTGATTTATGGCATTTTTATTCTGCTAATAAAATGATTTTAGGTCCTTACTTACATACTTCTCATGCATACTACTGTTTATACATTTGAATTGTAATATAATGTTTCCTTAAAGTGGGCAGAAAAGAAGAAAGGGCAGAGGAGACAACTGGAGGAGAAAGTACAAGGAGAGGAAAAAATAACAAATCAAATGGGAGCCAAAAGAATCACTCCCTTTCCCCATAAGGTCAGGAACAGGGTGAAGGTCTGGGATTATGACCTAGATTTAGAAATCATTCTTATTCAGGAAAAATGCTCTGCAAAATGATGATTAGCTAAAGAAGAAGGAGGGATATATTAGCTATTCATTTTTATAAACTAGATTTAAAATAATTATCCATTTTCATTCTGATATATGTGTCTTCCAATTTTTCAAGATTAACATTCCACATTAGAATACATGGGTTTGAATTTTAGTTAGTTCTTCATGCCTGGTTCCTCAATTCCAAACTGGGTTGAAAATTCTCAAAGGGAAGGGCTATAATTTGTATGTCTTCCTATCCCTCTCCAAGCTTGGCAGAGTTCAGGTGGATCAGGAATGATTAATTTATGGCAAATACTTCCTATAAAGTGATGTTCAATGTTCCTACCACCACCTTCACTGTTTTCTTAATTAAGATGTAGGATGATTAGCCTTTTACTTATGGAAGCAGTCCATTTATTTCAACTGTGAGGAGGTAAGAGTTAAAATTTTGAATGTGAAATAGTCATGAAAACTGAGCAGCATGATTTTGGGGAGATTAATCGAGTAGACTTTGGGATAGTATTCAAGCAGCTACTACGTTCTTGGAGTTTGCATAATTAAAACTTATAAATTTATGCCTAGCATCTAGGCTTTTCCCACTCAACTGCAGCAAAGCCACCACCCCTCCTTGCCAAAGTTGTCATTCTGAGCTTAAATCAAATGCGGGCTCTGTTTCAAGTGACTGTGCCTTCCTGGCAGGGTTCCACCACAGCTCAGATCTCCACAGCATCCAGTTTGTCTGGCTCTGGTGCACAGAGAAGGAAAGTTTACATCGGCATAGCAAGTAGGAGGATTGCCTTTTGATTCTCCATCCAGTGATTTGATTAATTTTGTATAATTGCATTGAGGAATTATTAAGCAATTGGGGTCAGAGATGAAGTCTGCATTCATTCTTCCATCTTTTCTCTGCCTCAGAAACAAGTCACTCAACCCATTTATGCCTAGTGTTCCATTATTGGAAGACTAACCTTGTGGGAGTTATTTATATCCTATTGCTCAAGGTCATCACCAAGGTCTGATTTTTTACAAAAATAAATTGCAGTCTCTGGCATAAATGGGTTAACTCCTAAACTGTAAAGTTGCTGTTAGTTAGACCACCCCTGGCCCAAAGCACAGGTCAACTTGACCTGTCAACACACTTCATGACAAACAACTGTTCAGACTGACTCATTCATAATTCATGCATCTGAAAAGACATAATCATGGATTATGTGTATTTAAGTTGCTGACTCTTTAATCCTATTTCTGCTATTTCCATAGCAGAACCTAAAAGGCTTACTTTCTATTAAACTATTCGTTATATAAATCACTTTTTTCCCCCCAAATCAGTGTCCTCAATGGTTGAGTAGTTATTTAAAGTAAGTGACTTTGGTTCTAGTAGTCATTTAGTTCTAGTAAATGGACATGGTATACTATTTTTCCCCCTGAATTCTGTAAAATACCACCCATTAAAATCTCTCTTCCTCATCCCCTCTCTTACATTTTCCCCAAATCCACATGTTTGACAGCACAGAAGGATACCAGTTAACATGTGTGTTGATAAAAGATGAGGTTTATAAGCCTCCTGAATCTACCATTGCTTAAAACATTGGAATATCATAAACTAGGGCTGCTAATGAATAGTACATCCAAAACTCAGATAATTCTTACTAGTCTGATTACCTTAAAAGTAATTAACCAGGTATTCTTTTTTCTTAATTCCCTTTGGTTATTGTTTCTGCTTTGCTACTGAATTCCCAGGAAATAGACACTGGAGGTGGGATGGGGACATAGCTTTTGTCCAGTGAGCATGCTGGGAATTCTGAATATTTTCAGCCTCCTTTGGACATTTGTGGGTGAGCAGATGTTACATGTTTTCAGGGTGTCCTTTATTTCCAATTGAAGATTATCCAAACTCTGAAATCTCATGAGGATATCTAATGGTTTTTCTTGAACATAACTGGAAGACCTTGACCCCTGCCAATTTCATTAGGAGATAAACTATTACTGTATGTTGATCTCTTTACAAAACCCCTGATTTTTGAGTTCCCCCCTATCTGGTGCTTTGGAAAGATCTGCCACTTGTCAAGAGTGATCAGTTTTGATTCCTAAAAAGCAGTGGTTGGAATTCTAATGGCAATGTGTTATAGATTGTCTTTTTGCGTTATTAAATTGTGAGCAGAGGCGGGCGCAGTGCCTTATGCCTGTAATCCCAGCACTTTGAAAGGTCGAGGCAGAAGGATTACCTGAGGTCAGGAGTTTGAGACCAGCCTGGAAAACATGGTGAAACCCCGTCTCTACTAAAAATAAAAAAATTAGCCAGGCAAGGTGGTGCACGCCTGTGACCCCAGCTACTTGGGAGGCTGAGGCAGGAGAATTGCTTGAACCTGGGAGGCGGAGGTCGCCGTGAGCTGAGATGGCACCACTGCACTCCAGCCTGGGTGACAGAACAAGACTCCGTCTCAAACAAAAAACTGTGAGCAGATATCATCCCAACAAAATGGTGATCTAGAATCTAGATTCAAGTAAAAGCTTTGTGATGACATAGGTTTTTGACTTAAGTGGCCATTCATACCATGAATAATTGACAACTCAAAAATAAGAACACAAACTTCTCCTTCCGAATACTGGCAAATTCAACATTGTGTGTACAAAATTACTTTTGCATGTAATTTGACCCAACCAAATTTTAAACCTGTATCTCCACCCTAAACCATTCAGAACATTTTGGTAATTGTATGATTAGAGGTATTAGGCTTTCATTGTATACTTTGATGTATAATGGGTGAGAGTTTGATTAAAAAATAGAAGGATACTTTCAAGATTTACCGTGGGAATTGCAAATATAATTAAGCCAAAAGTCTGTTCTATGACTTTTCTTTCCACTATTTATGACTCAGAGTAATGAACCATGGATGAGGGAATGTGAATTGAGTTAGTGCTTCCTGATCTTCAACGATAAGCTAAAAAGGCAACTTAATATTTCTGGGTAATCAGTAGAAATGAGAATAGTGTGGGATAATAACCATTAGCATGTACATCACTTAGCTTATTATGTACCAGCAGTGTGCTAGTTCTTTGTGTGGATTAACTGATTTAACCTTCACAATCACACCACAATGCAGTTTCTTTGATTATTTCCATCTTACAAATGAGAAAACCGAGGTCCAAAGAGTTTAGTAAAGATACAGGGCCATTGGGCTCCAGAGCTCATCTTTTAACCATGATAATGAATTAAAGAGAAGTATGCCTAATGATAGGGCCAAAGGGGAGGGGCTTAGGGAAATAGAAGGCTATTAATTTTTCATAAGATTAACAAAAAAGGATATAAACCAGAACCACAAACATAAAAAAGATGGAGTCGGCCAAGCGCGGTGGCTCATGCCTGTAATCCCAGCACTTTGGGAGGCCGAGGCAGGTGGATCACCTGAAGTCTGGAGTTTGAGACCAGCCTGGCCAACATGGCAAAACCCCGTCTCTACTAAAAATACGAAAATTAGCTGGGTGTGGTGGCAGGTGCCTGTAATCCCAGCTATTTGGGAGACTGTGGCAGGAGAATCGATTGAACCCAGGAGGCGGAGGTTGCAGTGAGCCAAGATCATGCCATTGCACTCCAGCCTAGGCAACAAGGGCAAAACTCTTGTCAAAAAAAAAAAAAAAGGATTCTATCTGCAAAGGAGTTCAGAATTGAAGGCTTACTGAAAAGTGTGCCTCTAACTTTTCAGCTTTGTAGGGCAATTGCCAAAAAGCAAGAACTGCAGAAAGAACTTGACAATTTTTAAGATGGCCCAAGAAGCCTTTAAAACGCATTAATATAATTAGAAGTCATATCACCGTTATAAATAAACAGTTCACCTGTGTATACACATATCTTGGCTGGCCCTTAATTAAAGCTTGGTTTCCAATGAAGGGGCAAAGTTATTCAACATGGTTAGTGTGGGAAAGACTGAAGATGTATAGCAACTGTCGACCTTGACCTTGGTGAGCTGCCAGGAATAGGAGCAGCTCACCTCTAAGAAGTTAAGACACACATAGACAGAACATGTCTTTCTAGTACCATCCAGATTCCTCCTCCTCCTCCTACGTTTCCCCTCATTCTCTGTGCCACCTCTGGCATTATCTAGCTCCCGTCTTCTTTTTCCTTTCTGAACTCCATTGTTCTTTTAAAAAGCCGGTGTTACTTTGGAAATTATACTTTCTGGAATCTTTTAGTCTTCCACTCTTCTCCTTCCTTATCTTGCAGGATCACTGTCCAGTGTCTTACTAATACAAAGAAAGAAACTTGTTCTTTGTGCAAAGGAGCAAGAACCTTGTTTTGTTTCTGCTGTTAATCTGGTTCCTTTAGACCCCGCCCCCTCACATGGGCAGCCCTCCTCTGTAAGTTTCTTTGGAAGTGGTCTCAGAAACAATGTCTGGACTGCAGATCTAGGTACACTTAGCACCCAGCTGCTCCTCACTTTTGTACTGAATAGGAATGGATCCACTTGTTTTCATATTTACTGTGCTGCTTTCAGTGTAATATTTATCTTTTAATCTAAACATGCACATTCTTTCCAATCTTTCTGGATCTTTGGGAAATACTAAAAGGATTTTCACTGAGAAGAATGTTGGGCAAAGTGTGTGAAATGGGTTCAAATAAAATGAAAAATGTATTCAGATATTTACTCTGAACTTTTAACACAACATGAATTTTTGAGTGTCTCCATCTACGTGTGTTCCTACCCTGAGGGACTACCAATGAAGTAAAAGACTCAGTGCTGGTACTCAAGGTAGAGAGCAAAAAGTTTTATTAAAAAGTAGAAGTAAAGAATACTTTCAAGGTTTACTACTGGAAAGGCAAATCCACATGTTTTACAGCACAGAAGTTAGAGTACATCATCTCCCTGCCCTTCTCACTCCCCACACGTAAAACATGTTCTGCTAATTCCATCATGGGCATATCTACCATTATAATCTTTAAAATGGAAAGAGAAAAATTAAGAAGCAGTGCTCCCTTTTAGATAGTAGAAATGTTTTTAGATTGGCCTTTGGTCTGTGCCAGACATTTGGCTCTAATTCTATACACATATGTAGAGATGAGCCACCTGGACAGTTTTACAGACCCTCACAATGAAAGACAGTTCCACAGTGATATGGTTTGGCTCTCACCTTGAATTTTAATAGTCCCTATGTGTTTTGGGAGGGACCTGGTGGGAGGTAATTGAATCATGGGGGCAGGTATTTCCTGTGCCCTTCTCGTGATAGTGAATAAGTATCATGGGATCTGATGGTTTTATAAAGGGTAGTTCCCCTGCACACACTCTCTTTGCCTGCCGTCATGTAAGATGTCCCTTTGCTTTTCCTTCATCTTCCACCACGATTGTGAGGCCTCCCTAGCCATGTGAAAATGTGAGTCCATCCTCTTCAAGGAGAACTACAAACCACTGCTCAAGGAAATAAAAGAGGATACAAACAAATGGAAGAACATTCCATGCTCATGGGTAGGAAGAATCAATATCGTGAAAATGGCCATACTGCCCAAGGTAATTTATAGATTCAATGCCATCCCCATCGAGCTACCAATGACTTTCTTCACAGAATTGGAAAGAACTACTTTAAAGTTCATATGGAACCAAAAAAGGGCTCGCATTGCCAAGTCAATCCTAAGCCAAAAGAACAAAGCTGGAGGCATCATGCTACCTGACTTCAAACTATACTACAAGTCTACAGTAACAAAAACAGCACGGTACTGGTACCAAAACAGAGATATAGACCAATGAAACAGAACAGAGTCCTCAGAAATAATGCCACATATCTACAACTATCTGATCTTTGACAAACCTGAGAAAAACAAGAAATGAGGAAACGATTCCCTATTTAATAAATGGTGCTGGGAAAACTGGCTAGCCATATGTAGAAAGCTGAAACTGGATCCATTCCTTACACCTTATACAAAAATTAATTCAAGATGGATTAAAGACTTAAATGTTAGACCTAAAACCATAAAAACCCTAGAAGAAACCTAGGCAATACCATTCAGGACATAAGCACGGGCAAGGACTTCATGTCTAAAACACCAAAAGCAATGGCAACAAAAGCCAACATTGACAAATGGGATCTAATTAAACTAAAGAGCTTCTGCACAGCAAAAGAAACTACCATCAGAGTGAACAGGCAACTTACAGAATGGGAGAAAATTTTTGCAAGCTACTCATCTGACAAAGGGCTAATATCCAGAATCTACAATGAACTCCAACAAATTTACAAGAAAAAAACAACCCCATCAAAAAGTGGGCAAAGGACATGAACAGACACTTCTCAAAAGAAGACATTTATGCAGCCAAAAAACACATGAAAAAATGCTCATCATCACTGACTATCAGAGAAATGCAAATCAAAACCACAATGAGATACCATCTCACACCAGTTAGAATGGCAATCATTAAAAAGTCAGGAAACAACAGGTGCTGGAGAGGATGTGGAGAAATAGGAACACTTTTACACTGTTGGTGGGACTGTAAACTAGCTTAACCATTGTGGAAGTCAGTGTGGTGATTCCTCAGGGATCTAGAACTAGAATTACCATTTGATCCAGACATCCCATTATTGGGTATATACCCAAAGGATTATAAATCATGCTGCTCTAAAGACACATGCACACATATGTTTATTGTGGCACTATTCACAATAGCAAAGACTTGGAACCAACCCAAATGTCCAGCAATGATAGACAGGATTAAGAAAATGTGGCACATATACACCATGGAATACTATGCAGCCATAAAAAATGATGAGTTCATGTCCTTTTTAGGGACATGGATGAAGCTGGAAACCATCATTCTCAGCAAACTATTGCAAGGACAAAAAACCAAACACCGCATGTTCTAACTCATAGGTGGGAATTGAACAATAAGAACACATGGACACAGGAAAGGGAACATCACACACCGGGCCTGTTGTGGGGTGGGGGGAGGGGGGAGGGATAGCATTAAGAGATATACCTAATGATAAATGATGAGTTAATGGGTGCAGCACACCAACGTGGCACATGTATACATATGTAACTAACCTGCACGTTGTGCACATGTACCCTAAAACTTGAAGTATAATTTAAAAAAAAAAAAGGTGAGTCCATTAAAACTCTTTCCTTTATAAATTACCCAGTCTCAAGTATGTCTTTATTAGCATAGAGACCATTCAGTGGAGCCAATGGGATAGGACCCAGCTTGTGCCTTGGGACTGGTCTGACATAAGGGATCAAGAATATGTCCGCAACTGGGGGGAATGAGGATGGAAGAGTGTAGTCATATGAGGGAAGTGCCAGGTTAAAAACCAGGTAGAAGACTCAGGATCCACCTATGAGTTAGTTAGAGCACCTTACCAATGTGTATATAATTGAAGCGAAATGCCTGGCACAGACCAAAGGCAAATACAAAAACACTTCTGCTATCTAAAAGGAAGCATTGCTTCTTAATTTTTCTCTTTCCATTTTAAAGATTATAATGGCAGGTATGCCCATGATGGGATTAGCAGCATGTGTTCGGCATGCTGTGGGTGGGGGGGCTGTACCCTAACTTTATACACCCACAAGAACTGAGCTCTGGGTGGAGACTTGCACTTTTCCCACATGGCTGCACTCTTCCATGGGGAGCCAATGGGATGGGCCCCAGTTGGAACTCCTCAGTTCTTTATGGAACCGTCTTTCACTACAAGAGCCTGCAAAACTCTCCCCAGCTGGTTCACCTCTTCCCATTTACTTCAGCTCTTCAGGAGGACATTCTCCAGTACAAGACTGACAGTCCTCATCAAAAACTGCTCCACATACCCGAAGCCAGGAAAAATATCTTTCTTCCCAGCAAATCTTCCTGGAGATAATGAATGCAGTAATCATTTTTGCTTCCCCTTTGCCCTGTCTGCTAGGAAGTTCTGATCCCAGTTTTGCTCAACTGCTTTGCGTAACTCTTCTCTTTCCTCCTACTTTTTATATATGGCTTTATCTCTCATCCTGACAGAATGGTTTTATGTGCTTGTGTACTTACATTTTATTGTAAGCTTCATATAAGCTTACAAGTCTTTTTGGAAATAGGTAGATATTGTGCAAAGAAGTTTTTATCCTCAGGTTTTTTTTTTTTTTTACTTTAAATGTACATGTAATGTAATATCTATTTAAATCTTTATTTAAATTCCTACTTCATCCCTCTGAACAGCCCATACATGTGCCTCTGCTTATTATATAATGGTCAAGTTCCATGGTCCTGGTTCTGAAGTTAGGAAAATGTCTCGAAGGGGAGTGTATTCCTCAATATCATTTATATCTAATCAGCCCATAAGTATATTGTTGTGGTGGGCAATGGAGGTGGTGGTAGCGAACGAAAGGTGGAAATAATGAAGAATGAAGGAGTTACTAAATACTTTGGATATGGTAAGAAATCTTTTAGCATATTATCAAAGACATTACATGGCCGTAGATGAGTTGCCCAGACTGGAAAAGTTAAACTTCAGGAAGCAAACTCCCTTTGAGATGAACCAGGCTTGGTTTTCCTTTGTTTTATTAACACTCGGCCCCATCCAGGGTTTACAATGCATCCAGCAAGCTGAATTGGTTACAGGACCAATTTAGAAGCTCTGCGTAATGTCTTTGAACACCTTAATGTTGACATAAAATCCATAATTCACATTTTCAGGATATGTTTCTTGCGGGGAAGAGAGGAGAGCCTCCTCGCAGGGGCTAAACAACAATGCGAGAGTTCAAAAGGGTTGAAGATGCACTGTGGGTATTTGGATTGGCACTCAAGAACTCGCGGATGCTCGCGATTGCTTATCTGACTTATCTAAACTGCTGACGTCAAAAGAATTAGGCTAGAAATCTTATGATTACAGCTTTTCTTGTGATCTTTTCTGGTATTTCCTGTTTCCTGTGAGGCCAAATATACTTCGAGAGAGGGTTATTTTATGGCATTTCACTGTTTCTGCCTCAGCTAGATCTAAAGGTACAGAGAGCATGGAGTAAAAATAATTAAGAATAACATCAGAAATCTCTGCCCGCCCCCACTCCCCTCACTCACTGACATTTCTTTATAAGCAACAAAAAAAATTTCTGCAATGGTTCAGAGTAGGATCTTATTTTTAATGGAACAAGGTCTATTGCTGATTTAAAAGAAGAAGCCACTTCAATTGTATTTCTAACTATTGCCTTATTTGGGTAGTCATAAACAGACAGGCTCTGAACGGCATTAGCAGGCAGCCTGGGAAGCATCTGAGAGGAGGAGGAGGAGGAGAAAGTTTCAGAGGATAAAGGAGGAAAAATGGTCATCAAAGATTACACTGTTCCTTCGGGGCTACAAACACCTTATAGAAGCAGGAAAGAAAAACAAATGGTGGGAGTTAGGCCTGTCCAGTTTATAAAATCTTGCCTAAATGTAGCTAAATCTTGCTTTCTGAGTACAGGCCCTGAATCATGGTTACCACTACTTTTGCAAAGAGAGCCTGAGGAACTGAAAGGCTGATCCTCAGTAGCTTATGGGCACATGTACCACAGACCCAAGCCTCAATAGCCACTTACACTGGCCCTGCTTGAAATTCTACCTCCAGGCAACAATGCAGAAGGCAGCAGAACTCCTGAAAAGGACCACGGTAACATTTTATTTATAATGATTAAGCAACTACCAGCTACCACCTCTATCTATCTCTCTTACATATAACTTTGTTAATTCACAATCCTGGTGAAATTCTCACCTTTGGCATTTTTTTTTTTTTAATTTTCTGGTGAACGTCTATCTCTTTAGTACATTGCAGGCAATGTAGATGGGAAAATTCACAGAGAGGGCTTGGGACTTGCCTAGACAATTTCTAATCTAAGTTTGGAAACAAGAAAAATGTGTGTATACATATCACATGTAGGTTTACATGCAAACATCTAACTCTTGCTCATGGAAAGATGGACACTACACACTTATATAGTGCCATCACGCATCACGGAGACGTTAAGTATTTGGGAGTGAAAAGGACAGAAAATTGGATTTAGAGAGATTATCATGTTAGAGAAGCCTCGGCTGGAGTTGAGCGGCTTCAGGGTTAGACCATGACCAGCAGCGTGCCTGAGTCAATGGCATGGCTGGATGTCAAGGGACCTCGAGTTGGCCCTTGTGCAGTCAATAACTAGCTCTGTGCCCCACATATGTTGTGTAACTTCTGTGGAGTCTCAGCTTTCTCACCATAAAAAAAAATGCAGTGATTTAATTAGATCCTCTCAAAGACCCATTTTCATTAAAAAATTCAACTGAAAGTACCCTTTACTGTTCCATTTAAAGATTTTCAATGGTTCTACAAGAGCTAAGATTTCTTGTCCATATGCAGTCTGGTCCCACTAATGTCTTTTTCTGTTTCCCACTCTTCTTCACTCCTAATGCTGTGCCAAGCCAATTTGACTAATCTCCATTCTCAATCATTTCCTGTGCTTCTTTGCCTCTGTACCTATGTTCACGTTTATTCCCTCACCAAATTTCTCACATCTTGTTGAGATCTTAACCATCCTAAAGACATAGCTGTAATGATCAGTCCATCACAGAACCTTCCTGGGTCAACCAACAAAGAGTCAGTTAATGCCCAATCCTCATGGAATACTGATCACACTTGGTTTGTTTTTGAGGATGTAACTTTAACACACTACATTATAAGATACATAAAAAACCATATTTTTCTTATATGTTTTCTCATCCATCCAGTGGCATCTAGTGTGGGAAGAACTGTTTGCTTAGAAAAACATGGAGGGCCAGTGTGGTGGCTCACAACTGTAATCCCAGCACTTTGGGAGGCAGAGGCAGGAGGATCCCCTGAGGCCAGGAACTCAAGACCAGCCTGGGCAACGTAGCAAGACCATGTCTCTACAAAAATAAAAAAATTAGCTGGGTGTGGTGGTGTGCATCCATAGTCCCAGCTACTTGGGAGGCAGAGGAGGAAGGATTGCTTGAGCCTAGGAGTTCAAGGCTGCAGTGAGCTGTGATTGAGCCACTGCACTCCAGCCTGGGTGACAGAGCAAGACCTCATTTCAAAAACAAACAAACAAACAAAACAGGCAATCTAAGTACTGGAAGAAATGTGAGTTGGCAATGTAAGAAGGATAGACTGTTCTGAGACTATGGCGACAACCTGTGTTCTGCATTTGGAGAAGAGATGAACATGACTGGAACAGCATGTCTAGATGGAAGGGTATATAAATCCTTCAAGACAGGATGATACCATGTGTCAAGGGCTTTGGCTTGATTATTTCTATATTATTTCTTGTGGCTCTGTGTAAAATACTATAGCACTTGGGAAATTTGGTTTGTAAGTTGAAGAGAAAATATTCAGCATCTCAAAATTTTCAACATCTTACAAATATGGTCAGTGAATGCCACTATGGTTATACATATTCGTTAGTATGCTCACTCTAACTCCACCTCTTCACCAGCCACTGTTGCTAGAATGATCTTTCTAAAATGTAAAATTTATCATATCACTTCCCACTAAAACTGTCTGAAGTTTTCTTATCCCTATAGGATGAACTCCTCAGAAAGACAGATGAGGCCATTGGCAACCTGACCCCCAGCCTATCTTTCTAGTCTTATCCTAGCCCTCCCCTGATTCATTTTATACCCCATAACTTGGCCTTCCCTGGAATTTCTTGCATTTGGTCCTGTGTTGAGTGTAATGGCACAATCTTGGCTCACTGCAAGCTCTACCTCCTGGGTTCGAGGATTCTCCTGCCTCAGCCTCCCGAGTAGCTGGGTTACAGGCACCCGCCACCACGCCTGTAATTTTTGTATTTTTAGTAGAGACAGAGTTTCACCATGTTGGCCAGGCTGGTCTTGAACTCCTGACCTCAGGTGATCCACCTGCCTCGGCCTCCCAAAGTGCTGATATTATAGCCGTGAGCCACCACGCCCAGCCCATCATCTCCTTTCTTGACACCTCCTTTACCACCATCATACAGGCAGAATTAATCACTCTCTTATGTGTTGGCAATTGGCACAGACTTTGTGTATGTACATTTAGTATATCATATATCACATCTATCTATCGATCTGTCTATCTATCTATCTATCTATCTATCTATCTATCTATCTATCTATCTATCTATCTATGTATCCATCCATCCACCCATCCATCCATCTACCTCAACATTCCTGGTTCATGAATATTTATTTTCTAAGGAATGAAGAAACTATGTGGCACATGATAGGCACTAAACAAACTTAGTTCAATAAACACTTTTTTGATTCTTCCTCTATGTTCCCATAGAGTATTATTTCCACTTTATTGTAAAGCATATGCCATTCTGCCTTGATATCAGTGAGTTGTTTCTGTATCTGTCTCTTCTAATAGGTCATAATGTCCTTTATTCTGTCCCAGACAGAAAGCACAATGCTATGCACTGAGTAAAGAAAACTAGAAATTTGAATTTTTCATTTCCCTTTCTGAATATCTTAAATAAATAACCAGTAAATAGAAGTCTCAATTTCTTCTATTTCTAAGTTTGAAATAACACCTATTTGGTTGATGCTTACTGTTTAGCATAAGAAGTTCAGTATTTGTATGTAACATTGAAACATCATTTTCCATTTTGTGACCTCCTAGTATGTTTCTAACAATTTTTGGAGGATTTGAGACATTTTCAAAAATTTTTCAAAACAAAATTTGTTTTAGTCCAATTTTGTCTATTTACATTCCCTCCCCATTTTCTTTCTAGGGGATAAGGCCCAAAGAAAGGAGGAGAAGAGCTCTCAGAATTTCCAATTAGCACATTTAAGCAGTGAAAACGTATCAGACCTGACCAGAATACAATACATTGTATGAATAGGACGACAATTCCAATTAGTGGAAGATACAAAACCTCAGCTCTCAATGTGAAAACCCACCAGAAAGGTGAGATTTGTACACATCTTTTTTCATGTATTACAGTCATTTGGTCAAACTTTTCAGTGTCAACATTTTGAGATGGTTGTGGAAATGTATGTGTTTATTTTAAGAGAGAGACAGAGAAAGAGTGGTAGTAGAGAGGGTAGAAGAATCAGGTCTAGCTGATGCTTCTAGTTACAGGGGAATGTAACTCAGACAAATCATATTGAATACGCAATGCTCAAGGATAGGGCCTAGCACATAGTAACTTAACCAGTGTGTGATAGAGATAATGTTTTTTGATGTATGTCCGTGGGCCATTTTCTTTTCTTTTGCACTCTCTTGTGCATATCGTCTGCTTCCACCCCTCTAGAGGCATACGTGGAAGATCATTTGGAATGTTATAGCAAGAATGAGAAGAAAAGAAGGGAGTTGATATTCATTGTTTGGCCTTCAGAGTAACAGGTTTTCGGGTTTTGTTGTGTGTGTGAGTTTGCAGAAGGACAATAATCTTAAGAGCTTGTCTTTGTGGAAAGATGAAAGGATTTTCTTTATTCTTTTATTAGATCCCTTTAATATATTAAGAGGTGGGTCTATAGATATGGGCACATTGAGGCTTCCTTCTGCTGGGAGGAAAGAGGATATGGCACAGGGTAAGGTCATGTCAAAGAGACAGTTGCAAAGTCTACTCCTGATACCCTGGGGAATTGCAGGGAAGCGTCACAGGCAGAACCCAGTGGCACACGAACATGCCTTTGCTTCTCCCTCTGAGGTTGGCACCTCTCAGGCGTGTGCAGGAGAAACATTGGATAGGTACGTGGGAACCCAAGGCACATATTCACCCAGATGCCAACTTGGAGAGGAGCAAAGAGTGGCAAGGTATTTATTCAAAAGAAGTAATCGAGAAGAGACTGACCACCATGGTGCTAATTAACAAGTTTAAATTTCCCTATTCCCCATCAGGGTGGGCTCAAGAGGATAATTTTCTTGGTTGAAGAAGAGACTCAGGCTACGTTTCATCACATATTTGAGTGTGCAAATTTGAAATCTCTGTTACAAATGTTTTAAACAGTGACTGTTTCCTTCTCACTTCTGTATGTATTTTTTATTACACTTCTTATATTTGAATGTTTCTTTGTAGTGACCTTACCTGACTTCCTTTTCCTGGGTGCTCTAGGCCTGCCTGTCTGCCTGTCCCTTCTTTTCTTTCTAAATTATTTTCTTCAGCAAACTATCGACTTCTTTGAATGAACGACTGTCACAGATCCTCTAAATGTACATGTCCTGCAGGTTTTCTGAAGTGCTTGTCACTTACATTTATAGATTTATGTGAAATATTTGGGTGTCATCCAAAAAGATTTGGAGAAGGAAGCAAGAAAGACAATCTTTCTTTAGCTTTGGCTTTAATTCCAGAGGTTAAGAAACATTAAAATTCTAATTATTGCATGATATGTGTCTTATTACCCTTAGTTATTTAATTTTCCTTTTTGATACCTTTACGGAAGATTTACATTCATTCCCATCATAGCTCTAGCTGTGATTTTATTTTACAATTTTCTGGCTCCTGTACCTTTCAATTTCTACTACCACATTCATGCAACTGCGACTCGGTCTCTCTTGAAATTTGTCCTTCTTTTCTCTCTAGTGATTCTATTTTTCTGTAGTAAGCTTGGCCCCTTGGACCCAAGGCTTTCCACAACTAAACCCTGCTTTGTCTTTGTCAGCCATGCCTTCCAACTGCATACAAGGCTGACAAGTTTTCTCCTGTCACTCATGATGAGAATTGTGACCTACTCACTGGAGTACTCCCTCAGCATTTATGTTACAGCCGATGAAGTAACAAAATGCTCAGGACAGCGACTTGGTTTATAAGCTCTAAAATATATGTCCTGTGGATTTTTTAGGTAAGAAGAAGTGCTTAGAAGAAGGGGCCTCTAATAATTTTATAATTTCAGGAAATTTAAGACAAGTTCAAAGATACAAAACTCATTTCTTGGGGTGGTCTTTTGGCATTTTAGATATTGAAGTCAATTCCAAAGAGAAATGTATGGAAAGGCAGACAGGGATAAACAGGAAAATGAAGTATAAAGTTCACACTGTGTGTATATCAAGACTACAGCACTGCATTAAATCACAAATTCCGTGAGCTCTGCTTACTATTTCTGATTTGATGAGATGTACCTAGTATGTATTATCAAGAGTACTGAAAATTAAAGAGTGGAAAAAATCAGATAGAAGACAGTACACAGTTTCAGTTACTTTCGTGAGTTAAAAAAAAAAACTTGAAACTTTCGGGCTTTTCACAATAAAGCTACTAATTTTTTTTTTTTTTTTTTTTTTGGAATTGGTCTGATGCAAAAGTCAATGCTTTTCTGTCCAGTTGAACCAGCCTTGTTTAATTTTTTTTTTTAAAGGGAAAGAAAAGAAAAAAGAAACTGTTTGCAGAGAATGAGCAGAGGTCTTGGGAATACCATCCTCCATTGAGAGCCAGCCCCTCAAAAGCTCATTTGTAGGGCTGGGTAAACACACACCTTCTGCACTCTATTTTTGAAATTATGTTCAGGAGTCTACAGACTGTTATCTATAGAAGAAGCCACTTCTGAAATTTTAGTTTATGTAAAGTGTTCCAAAATGCATGAACAGAGTAATTATTTTAAAAGTCTATAAATGCATGCATTTGCTCTAAAATTTTGTAATTATCAGTAGATTACAAGTTCTCTATAGGAAGAGAGAGCTGTCTCATATTAGTTTTGCACTTATACCTTTTTTAATAGTTCTGAACTTCACTCTTGTGTATTCTTTTATTTTAAAAGCTATAATGACTAATCCTGATCTTCTGCTGGAATATGTTTAAATAGGATTCCATTAAAAACAAGAGCTAGAATTCATGTTTCTTGAGTAATCTGTGCCTAAAAAGATGTTCATTCATGCATCTGATGGCAATTTGTAAGCTATTTTATTCCTTCTGATAATTTTATTTTTTCACATATCAAAATGTATTGAGTGGCTGACATGTAACAGATCTTAGGGAAAACATGAAAAAAACAGAATGTTCTCCAGACTCTCAAAGAGCTGGAATCTAGGAGAGGAAGAAATGTACACTAATTGTAACAAAATTAAGTGATTTGCCTGTTAAATAAACACAAAGAAAGTTCTGTGGAACTTCAGAAGAGAAAGGCATATTTTCCTTCAGTAATCTCAGGAGGGATTCATGAAGGGGCTAGCATACGAGCGGGATATTAAGTTAAGGAACGGGATAAATTAGGGACATAGAGCAAAGTCATTCTAAGCATTGAGAACAATGAGCAGAAAACAAGTAGGATGCTGTGGGAGGTTTGTCTTGTCTGGGTGGAATATGAGTACTCAGAGGGCAATAATGACAAATAAGACTGGAAAAATGAGTTCGTGCCAGATGGAGAACTTTGAATGCAGGAGGAAAGAATTTGGATTTTCTCTGTAGACACTAGAGAATTATTAAAGGATTTTGAAGAAGGGTTGAGACATATCTTGATTTTTCTTTTAACACTGTTGATCTAAATCACAGAATAGAATGACAATGGATAGAGAGAGTTGAAGGCTATTGCAAGATTATAGACAAAACAACATGAGATTTGACCAAGGGCCATGCAACTGAACAGAGAAAAGATAATGAATGAGAGAAGTTGTTGAGAAAAATAACACCAACACCAGTAATTATGAGAGTATACATTTACTGAGAGTGTGGTGGAACTTAGGTTCTATTCTAGGCACTTTTTTTTTTTTTTGCTATTATGTCATTTAATCCCGACAACAACCTTAAGCAAAGGTGCTATTATTAATTCTCTTTTTACATAAGAAGAAACTGAGGCACCGAGGGGTGAAGTACCCACCCAGGGTCACACAGTTCAGTAATGGAGATGCAGAATTTAAAACTTTTAAGATCTCAACACTGCAACCACACTCTGGCACCCTTAGCCTCTCTTATGGACTTAGAACTAGTGGGAATTGGGGAGCTCGAGTTAGCAGTTTTGAACCTTTCATGAGTCATTCATGAAAATAAGTCAGGTGAAGGAGAAGATTTAGTTCAAAGTGAGATGATGTACTCCAGTATTGACTCAATTTGCATTCACATTTAAGAGATGCATTAAATTATTAATTATTATTATCCAGCATCACTACAGAGTGAAAACAGGCTGCTAAAAGCAGTAGTTTTAGAAAAATGTTATGAATTAATAGTTATCTGCCATTGAGACTAATTGATTCCTTGCTCAAAGCAATTTGTCCCGCTTTGAATGAAATCATTAGAACCGATGAGTATTTGAAAGTGTGTATAAATTTTTACAAGTGTTTTTGAATTTTACCAGTTTTACAGCCAGTAGTTTGAGTTGACAGGTTTAAACTAACAAGTGCATGTTTTCACACTGTAGTTGTAGACAGAGCTCTGATTCATAAATCCATAATTATTCTTTCATTAAGCTTTTGATTCATCTCTGAGTCCCTGGTGCCTAGCACAGTGCCTGGTGCTAGCATCCCATAAATGCTTCTTGATTATAATGATCAAAATGTTCATTCTTCAACATATTTGATTTATATTGTGCTTGATACTTGAGACATTTTGAAATAGTAGTTTAAATGTTAATTTGAATTTTAGAGTACTGGAATCAGAGAATGGTTCTGGAGATTTTCTTCTCTGAAATAATTTGATATTCAGGTCTGAGCATAAAGAAAATTTCTGATTTTGTATTCTCCTTGAAAGGCAGGAGACGTTACAAGGGCTATGGGGAAGATGAGTTTCTTTCTTTGAGCGATTTGTGTGTATTTATATTTTCCTAGAAGCAAAGCTTATTGAAATGGGAACGAGCTTAATAAATAAGTAAACTATAATGCAAAATTTAGACCAGAGACACCGAAATGGAAGGTAAGTTTCCCAGTTGCAGAGTTTGCGGTTATTTGGTTGAATTCCAAAATCTAATTATTTATTCAACTAAGAACAAGTCCTGCTAAGGGATATCTAGTCTTAAACAGGTTGCTGACTAGAATTATAATTAGCATCATATTTGTCCTCACAGCATCTGAGAAGCTACTTAATTATTTTCTATCCTCATCCCTCTCCCCACTCCCCACATGGGTGCATGCTGTCACTGCAATGGTGTAAGCTGACTTTCTATTGATAATAGTTGGGGATCTTTCCCTGGATATTTGCAGTATTTGAAGCTTGGATATAAGACTAAAGCCCACAGAATAAGTAGAAAATGTATACGAGACACAATCCTTTGACTTGTTCTGCATGGTAATACTATTTTTCTGGTTTGACCAAGGTTTATATCACATCATGAGTTCTCATTTTGCCCCATCTACATGTAATCAATAAAGCCATGTCTTGGTTTAAATTTAAATTTCTATTACCCAGCATGTACCCTGACCACATGAGTTCTGTGGACCAGAGTTGGGCAATCGAAATGCTGGTCTGGTTCTGATACAGTTTCAATGTGTGATCCCGGATGCCTTATTGAGTCTTTCTGAACTATTTACCTCATCTCCAAAATACAGGGGTTAACTAGATAATTAGATAATCCTTTGTTTGCTTCATAAAGGGAAAAAGATGTGAGTATTAACACAATTAAATAATTGGGTACAGTTCAAAGAACAGAGTTGACACTTGGACCTCAAGTGCTGATAACTTCCAGAGCCCCTTGCTAGGGTGAACAGTGCCTTGGCCAATGCCCAGCCTTGGGGGCACTCCCAGATGCATAGATCTAACATGTGAAGGTGACAAGCTCCTCTTCCTTCCTCCTATCATCTCCCATTCCCTCCTATAGTCTATTGCTTTGGACAGCCACCCAAAAGTCGGCAGAGCATGCCAGTCTGAAGATGGTGGAAGACGTTTCTATGTATCACCTTCTCTCTGGCACTCCCCCATTTTCTCCAGGGGACTGTTCTTTCCATTCCATACTCCCAATTCAGCGTATTTCACCTTAAAATCTCTCACGAACACATATTTATGTTCCCATATTTTTTTATTCTGTCCTTTTATTACCTTAGCCAAATCTCAGAACATTTTTCTACTTCACTTGTGAGAAACAAAGTTCCAGCCTTGTTGAAGAAGTGTGCGTAAAAATAATGATGGCCTTTGCTAAGGAAAAGAAACACTGGGACTTTTAAGGTTCCATTAAACACATTAAGAGCCAATGACACCATCTTTAAAGTCCTCTAAAGTAACTGTTGGTTCGATTCAGAATTTCTGCAATTTCATGGTTTAAAAAAGTTAAATCAATTCGTTATCACAAGCAGTCAAAATATACACAGAATGTTATAACATTTAATTTTCCTGTTTTTAGTTACTAGCACAGCAAAAATATTGTGTGCTATAAATGTAAAATGTTAAGTAACTACAGGTAAAGATAGCAAAGAGGAGGGAATAGATTACCACTGGGGGAGACGGGAGGCCGTTGGAGATCAGGAAAGGCATTTTAAAGAGAGAGATGCTTGACCTGGGCTTTGTTGTTTGAATAGAAAATTTTCAGTTGACTGAGCCAAGGAAGAAACATTTCAAGCATAAAGCAAGGCTCACTTGATGCACAGTCAGTTGCTTAAAAGGATTATGAAAGTATAAATTGAGGAGACTGAGGCAAGGATGAAATGACAGAGAGAGAGAGCGAGAGAGCACCATGTGTCTTGGTGTTTTTTGAAGAGCTGTCTATCATAAACCTCTGCCTCTGTGCAGGAACTGAAAACAGCTTAAATCACCACTTTCTAAACACAAACAAAAAAATGCCAGAAGTTTTGAAATAGTCTATAAGTGTTCCTGAGGGCCCCATTGTTGTGCTGCTGTGGTGAAAATGATGCAGCTGAAGACACCTGATGCTCAGAGGAAATGCAGCATCAGGGATAGGATGAGTAAGGAAGAAGGTAAGAGACAGTTTGGAAAGTGAAGCCACTCATCTTTGGGGTTGCATCCTATGACCTGCTGCTGCATAGATGGATGATGATGAAAAGGTTTTATGCCCATTCCAGTAAGGATGAGCCCTCATCTCCCTGAGAGTGAGGAGGCACAGGAGGAAGAACAGGAGGCAAACACACATCCTTTGGAAAGGTGTTATAAAGCCTGTCTCCATACAGGCAGGCAACCTCAACAGCAGACCAGGGTGCAGCTTCCCTGGGAATCCAAGTGGCTTCAGAGACAGTTTCCACTGAATGTGAGGCAGTGGTAGAGAGGTATAGTAAGACTCAACAAGCTCTGCTTCATCATGTCCAGAAAAGTATGCCTTTTAAGTAATAAGAAGCTACAGGAGTTCTGCTTTTTCTCCAGAGTATTGCTTTTTCAGGAATTAGATGCTCACTAATATAGAACATAAATAATAATGTACACCTATCTCCACAGACATGCTAACAACTATTGAATTAGATAGTTTTATCAAAGGGTGCAGTTTGTAATATGAATTTTAATCATTTAATTGACTGAAACAAACCTAAAGTGCTAAGGGTTGAAGTGTCAGAGTAAAATTTTCTGCCCAGGTGGGTTTTTCCATTTTTCTTACCCTACTCACATGCAACACTGGTTTAGCGTTACCTCATTTCATCTGACCAGGACCCATCTCCCTGGGCATCCTTCTCCCAATTGCCACATAAACCTCAGTTTTATTCGTTTCCCTCACTTTCCTATGTACTCAAGGACTCGTTGTTTCCTGGAGACCAACCCTGTTTTTTTCTCTCTTTTAAATCTTTTCTTTTCCCAGAGTATTAACTTCTTAATAATATTCTTTACAGATTATTAAGTCATAACTTAAAAAAAGTTCCTGGCATAAATCATTAAAATCAAAACTAGCCAGATTTTTATTTCCTACTCTGTTTCCATGAGAAAGGGAGAGGTAATTTTTGATGTATCTTTTCCATCTACCCCATCCCTCACCGCCAATGGCACGCCAGGATTCCACTGCATAGGGCTAGCCAAGACTTCAGATGCATAAACACACACTCATGTTCTTTCTTCTGAAGTGAACCCACCACTTTCCAAATATCTAGCAACATATTCCTCAAAGAAAGAGAGTGCCCTGTAGTCAGCTGTGGCTTTCTTAGTTTACGAAGCCCCTTGGGATCCTTCCCAGGCATGCTGGGTGTCTTGGTGGTGGTTGTATCCACTGTCAGAAACACAGTAAAGTTCTCCACAACCGTCCCAAACACAGCACATTCTTATGACAAGACAAAGTCCCTGGGAATCATTATTTCCACATTTATGAGTGAGTTGATATCAATAAAGGTGTTTATATTGCTGACATTTGCCAAAGGGGAAACCAAGTCAAGAAAGTTTACCAACTTGCCCAGGACATAAAAAGCTTGCACGCCAAACTCAGTGCTGGGAACATAATACATGCTGTAAATGGCATAGTTAAAAATTGGAAAATGTATTTTACTTTATAGAAAGAATGATAAAAAGCAATCCAAGGAGAATATTCTCCTAGGGATATCTCTAACTTGTTGACAAGAAATGTTAGAGTCAGGATGGCCATTAAAGAGCATCCAATTCCACCCCCTCCTTGGTGGGGACTGAAACTCAGGAAATTTGGCTTGTGCAAGCCCAAAGGGCAAGCATTTGTCAAGCTGAGTCCAGGACCCAGATTTCTTGATTTCCAGTCAAATGCTCCTCCTGCTAAATCACTCTTAATTTCAAGATGCATTTCTATCATACAGCAGACATTTGGAAGTCACAGCCCTCGGACCTGATGCTACACAGTTCATTTTCCTCCCTATGGCTTGGACTCTCCAGGGAAAGGGAGTTAGTTATCAGACTTGGTCCTGTGACCTATTACACCCCATGGTCAATTTACCTGGAAAGCTGCGGAGAGCATCTTCATTGTCCAGAATGCCTCTCTGTTTGGTCGCCTGCAGCTCACTTTTGGATTTCCAAACCAGCTTTACCATCCTGATCATCTCTGGCAAGTCCCAGGGCAGCGGCCCCTGCTGGCACCCCGGCCGGCTTCCCGGGGAGGAGGGCAGCACACCTTCTGGGCCTGTCCACCTCCTGCCTAGCTCTGCTGGGTGGAAATAGCGCTCTAGCACAGGCATTCTGTCTTGTGCCCCAGAAGAGGAGGTAGTGGTGGTGGTGGTGCTGCTGCTGCTGCTGTTGCTGCTGCTGCTGTTTCTGCTTCTGCTGCTGCTGCTGCTGCTACCACAGGGGAAATTCTTCCCAGGCAGGGAAAAGCGAACCCCCGTAAGATCCTCTCCAGCTTCGGAAAGACAAGCCTCCTCCAGCCTGGCACAACCTCCCTGTCTCTTCAGGCCCTCCACAAACACTGCCGACGAGAGCGATTCACTTCCCTAGGTTTCTCACTGGTGAGAAACTGTTACTGTACTCCTTCCTTAGAGATAGAATGCATTTTTTTCCCCTCCTCTCTCTGGCACTGAGTTCACAGCACTTAATTAATCCCAGGCTACAGCTGGAACGACAGCAGGGAGAAAAAAAAAAAAAAAAGCCATCGAGGTTCTAGCATTTGCTTTTCCTCTTCTTTCTTCTGATTTATTTGTTCTCAATTCTCTTTTGGTGCTTGTCAAAGTTTGTTGACTCTTAGCTCTTTGTCGGCTTAGCTCTTAAGGACTTCAGGCAAAGAAGCGGGGCTTCCCCTTTGCTAACCTCACAGAGGGGTTCCCCCCTTGCTGGAGGCCAGTTATCTAGAGGTGTCAGGTGAGGAGTCACCCTGTGGTACAGGCTCAGGCCTGCAAGCCCCAAGGAGTTCTCAAAAAAACAGAGGAAGCTGAGAGTCTGCAGAGCCGATCTGCAGCTGCTTCTCTCTGGAGGGCCTGATGGGGGTTGGGGGGCACCTTGCTCAGTCACCAAGACCAGTGCTGGGATGGGCTTGGTTGATCCTCAGTGCCTCAGTTTGATCACTCTCGCTCCTTCTCCACATCCCTCCCCCTTGTGTCATTTCGTTCTCAGCAAACCTATCTAGGTTATGACCTATTAGTCAAATCCCTTCATAACCTCAGCTGCCCTTCAGCTGGAAGGGAAATAACATTGAATCACATTCCACAGTTAACTCCGAAAGATGCAAATTCGGGAAGCATCAAGATCCTCATGCATACGGGCAGTGGCCTGCATAGCCTGGATATGTGGCTCAGGCTCGTTCAAAACCCATTTTCAAAGGAACAAGCATTTTAAAGGATGTTCACAGGGGACATAAATGGCAGTGAAAGAAAGAAAAGAATGTTAGCAATTCACCTTCTGGAGGGAGAGCACTGTTGACTTATTATGTGGGCCACTGACTACTGTGTCCCCGACCTGAGAGTGGTTGAATCGAGGGCAACCTCAACTGTGGGCCATGCCTCTTGTTCCTAGTCTCAGAGATGGAGGCACTAACCCTGAAAGTAAGAACCAATTCAACAAAAGGCGATGCCCCCTATAGCTTATGTGAAAGGCCTTGGACAGAAACAAAAGTAGGGTAGTATTGTATTTGGCACTTTTGCCAGCAAATTGGGTTTGTAGGAACAATTTGAACTTGTACATTCAAGTGAATAGCCCTGTTTTCTTGGAGAACATTGTAACAATCCCATCTTCCTCTCTTCACGTCTCCACATTGCAAAGAGCTTTATTTTGCTTGGCATGCCATTTTGCTGGTGTATAATCTGTTGCTTCTGCTCTACATTCCTTTCAAGGCTGGTTTATCACACAATTATTTGATATTTCTTCATGGGAGAGAGGAGGAAACATGGGGAAGAGGAGAAAGATCGTTGTAGAGTGTGTTTTATTTTCATTACTCCCACCTCATTTCTTTTTAAAGTTGAAACCAGCAAAGACAACTGTAATTTTATTGTTGTTTTATTATTTCTCTAAATCCATGGTTAATAAGTTTAGTTTTCCATACTGGATTAAGTGAATTTTCTTTTTTCTGGATGGAAAAGCATACTGGCAAACCTACTCTCCTTCCTAACAGGTGAAGAAGGGTCAAGAGGGTATAAAACAATAATAAAGACATTGAAGACACTGCTTTTCGTGAATTTTGTTATTAAAATATTGATCTAACAGCTCTTTCTATAACAACCAGATATACATACAACACAATTAGGGAATAATCAGTGGTCTACTTGATTAGAAAGATGTGCCCTTCCTTATTCCCTCTCTGATAAGAGATGAAAGTATTTCACCATCAGTTCAACACTTCCACCACTTTGACAGCCCGTCCAGTCCTTATCTTACCCTTCCATCAGGCTGGGGGCATCAAGACTCTCTAGGATTGAGATGATTTTATTTAATAATCACATGTAGACTGTTTGCTTTATTATCATATTTCCTGAATAATGTCTTAAACTCACTCCTCAGTCACAAACTTCCTTGACATAACAACTGAAGAGTTTCCTAAGTGTTTGACTATTTTTATTTTTGTTCAGTTATTTTGCAATAGTACTTAGCATCAGGATATCCTGACCCTTGGAACAAAGGGGTTAAGAACAAAGAAAACAAATATGTGATATAATATATCACATACACTAATGTACTAAGAACACAACACTTCATTGTTCATTTCTTCAAGAATGACTTTTTAAAAAAAATCCAAGGATATACATTTCCATTGTATCCTCTGTACTATTTTACCTAGTTCCTTGTAAAAATATCTTAGAGAAATTACAAAATGTTGGATCACTGAGCACGAATACTTCCTAGTGGAGATGAGTCAGGGCCAAGCAATCACCATTTCACATTTTCATTCCCAAGGAGGAACCTACTTCATTTGAAGGTTTGAAAACTGGAAATATTTGCACAATTTAAAAAAAGTTCCCCCAATATGGGATTATTTTCATCCTGGAGTATAAGGGCAAAAATACCACAAGAAAGGTCATTCTCATGGTATTTCTGGCTCACATAGAAACAGGAAGTACAGGAAATCTTGCGAGAAAGCTTGGCTCGGAAATTTTTGGCTCAACTGCAGGTTCAAGAGATTGGGACAAACTGATGCGAGGCTAGTACTTGCTGGACTAAAACCTCTCTACCATGTGAATTATCTGAAAGGTGGTTTTGTTACATTTCATAGCTAACATCTCATAGGCTGGGATCTCTTTTGTTTTTCAGATAGTTACTTTAGAAGAACATGCCTGTAAACCTGTAATTTTCACTACTCAGTGGACATCATTCGTCTTGATATGGTATCTGCAGCCAGAAGTTTGGATCACTGAGGGTGGGGAAAGGGTGGGGTTGTTATGTGGTCAAAGGAATCATGGAACAGAGAAGACCCATCTAGGTAACTTGTGAGGATTCTTACACATGTTAATATCAGTAATTAATGGGTTGCAGACAGGACATTTTAAGATAGATTTTCAAAATAACCAAGTTCTTTTTCAGGCATTGTGAATCAACCCAAAATAATGAGAACTAACAAAGTCAAAACAGCTTTTTCCAATGGACAATGGACACCTAATTGTATCAAAAAGACTTTGCTGTTCCTGGAAGTACTGCTACTTGTTGAGGGTGTGATGGCTTCATGCCTTCGAGGTTACTTTGAGGAGCTGGGGTGCCGGCTGTGCGGGCCCTGAGGGCCCAGGGTCCCTGAGGGGTGGTTGAAGTGCACTCCAATGTATCTGGAGGTGATGTTCTTATTGACAATGAGCAGGTGACTGGGTTGGAGAGGGATATCATGATGGCTGCACGGAAGGGACTGGACCCATATAATATACTACCCCCAAAGGCAGCTTCAGGTACCAAAGAGGACCCTAATTTAGCCCCTCTCCTTCACCAGCAGTGGGCAGCATCTGTGAAGAGAATAGTGCCATCAACTGGTTTTGGCTGGACAAAGGTGAGCCCCAGGGATGCCCTGACTAGAAACTATTACAAGCTGCCCCACCAGTGGGCCCACTGAGCCCCTGCACTAAGTTACTCAAAATGTGCTAAAAATTTTCTTCTTTTCGATAAAAACTAGCCATTGCATTGGCTCCTTCTTCCAAAAACTAAAAATAAAAAGACTTTGCTTTGTGGTTGGAGCTATAAAAGAATTGATAACCCCGATACTAAAGTATACAACCAAGAAAAGTGTCAAATATATAGTTGATTTAGAACCTGGATTATGTTGAAGAATTTTTGGTGTTCTGAGGGCTATGTAAAAATCTTGTAGACTATGGGTGCTCCAGTCACTAGGCAGATAAGCATTTATTATACATGATTTGTAAAATAAGGCATTTATAATGTTAAATATTTCTAACAATTCTAGAGAATGTACCTTTCAAAAAAATGGAAACTTAGAAACATATATCCCTTGTCATTTTCTTTCACTTTGAATCTATTAATAGATTCTTACAAAACAAAAAGTTTAATAAAAATTTTCTCACTCAGATATTTTGGAATTGTTTTATACCCTTATTGACCCTTATCTGTGGCCTATCTTTTAGAAAAAAATGCAAACTATGGAGGGACTTTATTTATTTTGTCCTGAACTTTCCTCTCCATCAGTTCAAGTATGGATGTGTAAACACACACACACACACACATGCACACACACGACCACTCTGCTTTTACAAATGCAATTCAAAAAAAAAATTCAAAATGAGCAGGGAAGTAAAAACAGGTCTTTCAACTTGGTTCTATACAGTCTAAGTAGAAGAACTGCAAACAATTTAGGAGACATAGAAATGTGATAACTCTGGCCTTAGCTAATCTCAAGAAATAATGCCAGCAAGTAGGAAAAACGACTTAGTCTACAGACCGACCCTACAAGGCAGCACATATTTCCATTGTCATGGGGAAAGGGGGAAAGCATGTGGGGAGAGATGAGGAAAGACAGGTGGGGCGAAGTAGGAGGAGTGTCTAAACCATACCCAATCATTCTCTTGTTCACTCCGCAAATGAATATTAACTGTGGGAGCAACAGCAGAAGGGAAGACCTTCTGTGCTAGCCTTTGGGTCCTTTTTCAGGTACTGGGGACCTGCCCGGCCTCTTGTGCCTTAATTCTGGTTTTCAGTGTGAGTGACCTCTCCCTCCTTTACTTATTCATTTATTTTTGTATGTTTTAAGAGAGAAACTAGGATTTCAGCTAACATCACACTCTATCCTGTTAGCTGTTAAAGATCTTAACTAATGCTAAGTTTACTGTCTCTGTGAATTTTCCAACAAAAATGGGTCCAGTGAGACAAAAGTTTGAGAACAACATGGCAGGAAGACTTGATTTTCTCTACTCAGCTCCTGCCTGCTGATGAATACAGCCTCCTATTCTGTCCCACTACTGAACATCTGATACTTCAGTGTGTGCCCCTGGCACCCTCTGACTATAGCCTTTCTAGGATTTCAGGACTTATTTCTGATTGTGAAAGATCACAGTGGTGGTAGAGTACACTTTTCAGAATTTCACATTCGAGTCTGTCAACTTCTTAGAAAACAGCTACAACAAGGAAATCTCTAAAGTCACTCTCTAAGACTACTTATCTGAGAGTTACAAAAACTGGGTTTTGATCTGTACTCACCACTGAGCTTTGCCCCAAATTTGGGGCCTTATCTATAAATGGGTATGATGGCAACAAACATTTTATCCATCACACTGGGATCTTGAAAGGATTAAATAAGACTAGAATGTCAGTTATTTTTAAACTGTAATGTGCTATAAAAATTTAATATTGTTATTTTTAAGCTATATGATATCACAGTTGACAAGTTCATTAAACACAAATTTTGGCTATCCTTCCCTGGGATCTGTTAGAAAGCTGGAAAGTCAAGCCCTTCAACCCTTGAAGTAGGTCTCACTTCGGAAATTTGGGTTCCCCAGCGAGAATGCAGGAGTAAAGGAAATCAAAGGCAGGGCTGTTGGATATAGGGTACTGGGGAGTGACCTGTGGCAGAAGACAGTAAGAGATTTGATGGTAGCAAGGTTCTTAAGGTAGGACTGGTGAAAGTATGAATGAGAATAGACAGATACAGAACAATGTATGTGGCTCATAAGATAAATATTCTTTGTAAGTGCGTTTTGGAGGGATAAAAGCCCAGGAATCATATCTAGGGTCTCATCCTGCATGATCTTTACCATGTATTATTTAGTGCTGTAGTTAATGCTGTATAGGTTCTCTTAATAGGAGTTTTGTTTTTAGTCCAAAGTGACTAAACACAAAATGTGTTTGATGTTCATGAGCCGTGCAGCTTTGTGTCATATGCTGTGGTAGTGAACATGTGTCTTCAGGCCCCCTACTGGCCTCATTTCCCTAGACAAACTGATGAGGGCCTCAATGTTTTGTTTGGAGTCTTTATTTCTCAAACATTTTTTTAACTTTGATTGCTCCTAACTGATCTCCGTTTAATTTGTAAGTGTGCTTAAAAGAAATGTAGTGTGCAGAATCAAATGTGATGTTTAAAAAGTGGCCTGTACAAAGTCTGAAATATGTTAATTTTTTTAAATAAGTGAGATGCATAAATTTTGAATGCTCTCAAGAATTTGACCAGGTTAAGAAGATCTCAGGGAGACTGGAGGAGAGATTATCCAGACATACTCAAAAAACTGCTGGAAAATGCCTGAGTGAGGGTTCTTTCCTCTTAATCTAATAAAAATAAACTAGACCACTAATAAGATATAGAAAGATTTTTTATATAAATGACATAACAAAAGGAAAGTGAGAAAATGATGAGGAATCAAGCCTTCTAACAAGATTTCTTTTTGTCCTTGATATTCATTTAGGTTCATATTTATGTAGTTCAAAGTCAATTTGGAAGAAGGAAATTTCAACTGTTCCACGTGTATTGTGTGTGATCCTGCTGCCTCTTTCACTTAATTTTTATTTCCCCTCTTTCACTTATTACCTCCTGGTAATTATGAATTACATAGAACAGCTATGCCAAATGGTATCTCCTAGAGGCTATTCTAGATCAAGGCTTCTCAAATATTAATGTGCATTTGAGTAACCTGGGGATCCCATTAAAATGCAGATTTCTGATTCCAGAAGTCTGGCCGGGACCTGAGACTCTGCATTTTTAACAGGTTTCCTGGGGATGTCAAGGTTGTTGGTCATGACCACACTCTGAATAGCAAGGCTAGAGTATAACCATGTGGCAAGGATTTTATGCCTGTTCCATATTAGTTATTTATTAAAGAAAATTCAGCAACCATCCCAGTCTTTCCAGATACACCTATTAGGACTTCTAAAAACAATCATGCTGGCGCAGGCCAAATACTCTCAATGGAAAGAAGCAACCAGAACTGCTATGTAAGAACAAAGGCTGTATCCAGGAACATTGAACCATAGCTTGTCAATTTTCTTTTATTCTTTTTTTCCCTTATGGGTTAACTTTAAAGATAA
The DNA here is from genome assembly GCF_029281585.2 of Gorilla gorilla gorilla. NCBI lineage: Eukaryota > Metazoa > Chordata > Mammalia > Primates > Hominidae > Gorilla > Gorilla gorilla. The sequence continues at coordinate 160,226,967 of NC_073229.2, read as the reverse complement.
GGTTGACTATCAACTATAAGCCCATGCAATAAATATATGTGATGGAATCTTAAAGAATTTAATAAACAAATACTATTTTTGACAGTCTTTTCTCATCAAATGTCAAATGCAATTTAGTTAGGCCAGTTTCTCCATGACTCCTTCTTTCCAGCATTTTGTTGCACCCCTCCTGCTATTTTCAGAATGGTTGGAATACAGGCAAGGCTCTGAGTCTTTGATCTCCATCATCAGGGATACTTTCAGCAAGACCTTCTCTTTCATTTGGTTTATTAAAGATTTATGTAAAGTAGTCTTTCCATGAAGCCTGGTAATCTTTCCCACTGTGATATTCCAGGCATGAGTGAATGGTGACCAGATGATTCCTCAAAGAAATAAAGATGGAAAAAAAAGGAAGCAGGCATTCATGGTGCTGTAGCCAGTGGCTAATGGTGCTGCTGATTCAGAGAAATCTACAGCAACATCAGTGTCAGCGAAACACACACACACAACACATGCACACACACACATGTACACACAGCACAAAAGTTGAATCAAGTAAACTTTGCAATAGGCTGCATTCTTTAACAGGTTTCACCTGGAATTCATGCGCCCTAGGCACAGTATTCATGGGAAAATGATGCCAGAAGCAAGAGACATGTGAAATCAGCTGAAAGACCAGGGTAACTAAGAGCATGGGTCTAGAACATTACCAGATTTATATGATTAAAAATTTGTACAGTTAACTAAACAAGAACGCTTAGAATAAATGAAAGCATCTGCTGGTAATTGGAAACACAGTTCACTGTATTATTTTTTCCATTGTCTTTCCTGATTCTTTCTAAGGCTAAGTGCTTTGCTATGGTTATGAACACCAATATTTCCTGATATATATAATCCAGGGGAGTAACTAAATAATGAGAAAGTTGGAAGATATTGCATTAAAAACTAGTATACAGAGTGTTTTATTATTTCTGGTAATTTTAGGAGTTGTTTTCCCCAGTAATGGCAGGAGAATTTAGAGTGAAAATTAAAGGAGTGGCCATTTAACATGTAGTATGTATACAACACATTCTTTACATGGTACAGTACAGGGATTCCTACTGGACCCTTTTTGTTTGATATGCAGTGTTGCTAGAAGAATTATTGCACCATAATCAAGGGAAAAAAGCCCAGCACACTAGAATATTTGACAACTTTGACATGTGTTTAAGATATTTATTATCAAAAGATTCTCTAGGAATTTCACTTTGGTAATTTTTTTTCATCCCACATTGAAATTTTAACTACATTTTTCTCCTTCTATTTTGAAAATTACTTTAAAATGATTGCATATCTTTCTATTTATAGGATATGGATACTAACTGATCCTGCTCTATTTGCTTATTTGGACCTCTGGGTCTATCTACTCTTTGTCCTCCGTGATCTTCCTGGACCTATTTTGTGGTCTGCTGATAAGATTTCTTATATTCTGTGTTTTCTGAGATATCTTTGCATTTGATGTTAACATTCTTTTGTCCACTTAGGTGCAAGGTAACATACATCTGTCTTTGACTTGCATATGTTCATATACCTTGCTGATTTTATGTTTGTGTGTCTCAATTAGAATATCAAGGGACAACTTCAAGCCACAGATAACTGGGCTTTTAATAAAGGCCTTTTAAATGCTGTTATTACTTTTTTTTCCTGCTTTCAAACTTTGAGGAGGCAATTGATGAGGCTACTATTAAATTGTGTTTTTCAAGTCTCTCATTAATCACTGAAAACTTCAGTTAAGTCTTATTTACCTTTAAAAGTTATGATATTCTGGATTGAACATAATTTATAATCATGTCATTTTCAAACATGTAACATGAAAAGTAATGGCAATATTAATACTAATTTGATGCAAAGATAATTATTACTTATAAAAACAGTTCAAATCCCTTTCTTGGGCATTCAGCACTTTCAAAAATAGGCTCCCACTCACCTAGTCCTGTAAACACATTCAAACTTACATTGAATACGCAAAATTTCTGTGGAAGTCATATTGTTGCACAAACATGTCAGATGCATCTGACATTATGTATAGTAGGCAGAATAATGGCCTTCCAAAGGTGCCCACATCCTAGTCCTCGGAACCTGTGAATATGTTAGGTTACATGGCAAAGGAGATTAAGGTAGTAGATGAAGTTAAGGTTGCTAATCAGCCATCATTAAAATACAGAGAATATCTGGATTATCTGGATGAGACCAAAATAATTTCACAAGTGTCCTTACATGCGGAAGAGGGAGGCAGAAGAGTCAGCGTCAGAGTGATGTGATGTAAGAAAGATTCAGCTAGCTAGTCATTGGTGACTTTGAAGATGGAAAGGGGCCTTGGGCCAAGGAATGGGAAGAGACTCTCAAAGATAAAAAAGGCAGGAAAACAGATTATCTCTTAGAGCCTCTAGAAAGAAATACAGACCTGTAGACACCTTGACTTTACCTCCAGAACTGTAAGATAATGAATTTGTGTTGTTTTAAGCCCCTAAATTTGTGGTGATTTGTTATAACAGCAATAGGAAACGAATATATTATGTTACTGCTCACGTGGTCCTTCTTCTTGGGAAAGATTTTTCCACTTCTCTAATCCAAATAAAATTCCATGTTTTTTCATGAAGTCTTTGTGCCCCACCTTAAAGCTGACTCTTCTATTTAAACAAAGCAGGACCTCTTATCCATTTTGGTTATCTGGGACGTAACTTCACTTACGTCACTACTTGCCTTTGATGCTCTGGCCTGTCTTTTAGTTTGGATTGCAGAGGCTGTTGAACCATACTTCGTAACTTAAAATCTCAGTGCTGCACCCTTAATTCATTCATTAATTCATTTAACATGCATTTATTGAGTGGTGAATTGTGCCTGCCCTACGCTAAGTGCTTGATATACAAAAACATGCTCCCTTCTCTTAAAATTGTTTACAAGTTTGGTGGCGAGACAGACACATATACAACTAACTATAAAGCATGGTGAACTATAGTGCTGTAATATAAATATAGATGCAATAGATCCAAATTAGTTTTTGTTATTAAAAATGACAGGCTGGGCGTGGTGGCTCACACTTGTAATCCCAGCACTTTGGGAGGCTGAGGCAGCTGGATCACCTGAGGTCAGGAGTTCAAGACCAGCCTGGGTAACATGGTGAAACCCCATCTCTACTAAAAATATAAAAATTAGCCAGGTGTGGTGGTGCGTGCCTGTAGTCCCATCTACTCAGGAGGCTGAGGCAGGAGAATTGCTTGAATTTGGGAGGTGGAGGTTGCAGTGAGCCAAGATAGCACCACTGTACTCCAGCCTGGGCGACAGAGCAAGACTCTGTCTCAAAATAAATAAACAAATAAATATGAAAAAATGATAACCAATTTTTTTCATTCTTTTTTTATGTCTTGACAACTAAAACAATGTCTTAGAAATTTTTACTTCACACTTTAAAAAATAGAAATTATGTAGTATAGAATTTGTTCATAGCTAGGACAACATGGGTGGTTAACTATGTTTTTGCTGATTATTTTTTATTTGATAGAATTTTTAAAGGCTTAGCTCTAATGATTGTCAGACTTGAAGAACATTCTTACTACTTTCCTCAGGTGAGTTGTTACTGTGTTCCTAGCAAACTGGGAGCTTAAGAATAGTGTTTTATTACCACAAAGCAAAGAAAGAGGAATCACATAATGTGAGAGTTTAAAGGGACTTCAGAGGTAGACTATTTCCATTAGATCACATCCTAAGTTAGCTTGGGCTGCTATAACAAAGTGCCATAGACTGGATGGCTTCGACAACAGAAGTTCATTTCTCACAGTTCCAGAGGCTGGGAAGTTTGAGGTTGGGGCACCAGCATGGTCAGATTCTGGTGAGGGCCCTCTTCCTAGCTACCAGGTGGTTACCTTCCTGCTGTATCCTCACATGGTGGGGAGAGGGAGAGAAAGCAAGCTCTCTGGTGTCTCTTTCTATAAAGGTGCTAATCCAATTACGAAGGCTCTACCATTATATCCATATTACTTCCCATAGGTCCCACCTCCAAATACCATCACATTGGGAGTTAGGGTATCAACACATATGAATTTTGAAGGGACACAGTCAGTGAATAGCAGATTATTTTCTAATTTTGCTAATAATGAAGCATGATCCAGAAAACAGAAGCTTCAGATTCCCACAGACCTGAGCCCAAGCACTTCCTTTGAATGCTTATGTACCAGATACAACACTAAGCATTTCATATGCAATTCCTTATTGAATCCTGACAAGAATCCCCCAAAAGGTAGGCATTATCATGATCTCCTATGAAAGTAATTTGTTCAAGGTGCAGATACTATCAGGCTTTAGAAGGGTGATAAGCACACCTTCTTAGCACTCTGCTGTACTGCCTGTGTGGTTGGGATGTTGTATAAAGCAGTAGAAACTCTGCTTGATTTACAGCTTATCATCATATCTGGCTGCTAAACATTTAAGTCCGATGAATTGAAGAAAAGAAAGAATAATTACCACACCCCAGCACCTTTTTCTATAGCTGTTCTTCATGGCAGGATTACACCTCATATTTCTCAAGCCAAAGTCACATCTTCACTGCCACCAGGGTCATGACTGTGACCAGCAGGGTGGATTTTAGATCTTTGCCACAACCTTTATCAGAAAAAGTGCTGAAAAAAGTCTTCATCTCTCATCGTGACCAGAGAGGAAGAACATGTTGCACGTGGTTCACATGAACATTTTAAAAAATTAAATGAACATCTGATCTCCCTTCAGTAATGGGGTGGTTTCTTCAAATCAGATGCTAAACCACTAAGGTGACTTTATTTCTTACGAAAAGGGGCTAGCAATGGAGGGTTATCAGAGTAGTCTTTACCTTGTTATGTAAACAAAATTGCAGCAGCAACTCCGCTGTCTCTGACCTCGATTCTTGGGTCTGAAGAACCAGAGAATGATGATGTGACATTGGTGAATGGAGCTCACAGATCTACCCAAGACATTGGACAGCTATTTTCCTTTTGGAGCCATTTAGCAAGGCTGCTTACAATATCACAGTGCCAGCTGCATCTGTGTTTTCTAAACAGCTTGGCCAGAAATGGAAAAGAAAAAAAAAAAGAGCTTTAAATGTTTCCGAGTGTTGAGGAAATGACTTGGGTCACTTTCTGCATGGACAACAGATATTCAAGTCTGGACCTAGGCTGATTTCTGTCCTGGGGTAGTAGATGCAGAGATGAAGCTGAAGACAGACTTGTGTCTGGTGGATCAGACATCTCTTCTATTTCCATGTGGTAAATCTGGTTACCTAGCCATTGTGTATTTACAGTTATACTAGGGCAATGTAAACCTAACAATTCCACATCACCCTTATATAGCTCCTTCTTTTCAAAGGTGTTGCAGAGTGATAGAAAGGCTAGGTTCCCGTGTAATATCCCTAAGGGAAGGAAAGTCTAAACCCTCAGGCAAATCATTCTAACATTTAGGATCTTCAGCTACTTTTTGCATTCCTCGTTTCTGTCCCTAATAATAATTTATTAATAAGCCCATGTACTTATTTGAATAAGTATCTAATAGTAGATACTCTAAATCTTTGACCTACTAAACCTAGTGAAGTCCAATGATTCCATTTGTTTTTCTACACTTCTGAACACATTATAATCTATGCATTTTATTTTATTTAGCATTTTACATGGAAATTTGGTATATTCTGTATTGCATTTTTAAGATATTATAAGAGTGCAGGTATTCATTTCTTTGATATCTTCCTTAAAGCACCGCCCAAAGTGGGCTAAATCACAGTGCATGCTGAATTAGCACTATTGTTTCTATGGTAAAAATATGGAGAGAGTTCTGTGTGGGATTGCCACAGCATTTTTGGGAAACCTCAAAAGGGATATTTGGTGTTGCAAAATCAAGTACTCTTTTTTGACCTAAACCGTATTCTGGTTTTCTTGAAATTATTGAAGGGTTAGAACTTTTCCCCCATTAACATGGTTGGTAAAGTCACGTTTTCCCCCAAGAGCACAAACGTGCAAATAAAACAGATTGGTCGTAGAAAACAGATTGGTCATAGAAATCTGCTTGTGGTTTCAGAGATTTACCCAGTTGTTGCAACTTTCTTATCTCTAACCTGTTGGTCAAACCTCCCACTTTCATCTTCCAGTTGGCATTTCTTGGGGGCTTTTTCTCTAGAACCTTTGGGGGCAGAGTTTTTCAGAAACAAAATACAACAAAACAAAACTGCTTTTATTCTCGAATTGAACTAGGGTGCTGCATAATATTAGACTGAGTTCTTAGGACAACTGAGAGGATGAAATGCAAGCATACATGACAAGCATCTCTAACAAGGCCAGGCACAAAGTAGGCATTCCATGAAATCCAGCCACTAACATCACCTCCAAAGTATCTGCTCCCTTCTCTGTGGAGCTGGCATTGGTAACCCCTTCAGTCTTAGGTGCCATCAGTGGAACCAGCAGCCATGAGACAAGGGTGATAGATAAAGGGAAACACATAGTAAAGGTAAAAAGAAAGGAAAAATAAAGGATATATGTTTGGTGGGAAGTGGTCAGGAGATGAAAGAAAAAGATGATAAAGATAACATAAAAACTAAAGAGGAAAAAAAAGTACAGATTTCCGCTAGCAATGATGCTAAAGGTGAATTCTAGCCACTGGAGGCGATTGGCTGCTGGGCCCTTTACCTCACTATTGATCTGCTGCCATTTCTTTTCCTCATGTTTCAACTTTTAACATGTGTTTCAGTTCATCTGCAAAATTCTCTGGATCCATTTCTATAAAACATGGATGAACATTATTTTTTCTAGTGTGATCTAAATATATAGCCATCAACAGTGAATATCCAATTAGTTTCTCCCTAAATCTCTAGAAACCCATTATAACAGAATTATTCCTAGAGGAGGTTTTTTTTAAATGTCATCCTTTCCTAGATCACCATCAAAGGATGTGGTTACTGAATTATCAAGGGCTTTCTTGGTAAGGCATTGTCACCTGTAAGTCAATCCTTAATGGCATTGCAAAAAGCCTGCTCCTGGTTGCTAAATAGATAATGCTCTCTGGGAAGCTCCTTACCTTTTCAGGCCTTAAGAACATCATTTTGGGCACGAAAGTAGTGATTTTCTTCTTTTAGGTCTTTGTGGCCTAAAAAACTAAAGCAACTCCCGAAAGTCTTATATACATAGATATATCTATTTATATCTATATTGATATCTATATCTGTATCTATCTATTTCTATAGCTATAGATATTTATTTTTTGCCATGAGGCTCCTATAATGAAGTTTCTTGTAAGAGTGATGGCTGACTTTGGCACTGAAAGAGACTGTAGAGACTGATAGAGTCAAAAAATAGCTAGCTTTCTTCCTCACTTTCAGAAAATCAGGATGGGGAAAAAAAGATGCTCTGCTCAAAGGGCAGAAGGGAGCCATCATTATGGAGCCACTCTGAATTATCTGCTCCTCAGCCTCTCTGTTGAGGAGTGAAGAAAGAGTGTGATACAGTTAATGTGATATGAGACTGGGGACAACTTCAGAGATTTGGTCCTTTGCTACATGAAAGCTTTAGATAAAATGATCCAAGGTACTGGCTTCTTTTCAAGGTCCTGCCTGGTTAGTAAAGGCAAGATTCCAGTTTGGGGTTGTAGAACGTCTCTGGGCTTGTCACACCTTGTCTATGTCCTGCTCGTCCTGGGATCTTCTGCACTAAGAGATGAGCCTGGACCAAGAGTGATGTTACTGCTATAACTATTAATCAGAGCAGGTTATCCATTGGTGCAGTAAATACTCATTTAAGGAATAAGTGACTGTGTACCCAAGTGGCCTCATGGGCATCTAAAATTACTTTGGAAAACAGCTGGGGTCTCACAGTGCCTGATGGAGACTCAGCCAGTGTGGAACTGCACTAACAAATAGATAATTGGGAAAAAGGGTTTTAGAGTCCCTTGGCAGAGGGGTAAAATGGAAGAGTGAGCTGATTTTTTTTTTTTCTGAGACCCTTCTGTTTCTCTCTCTCCCTTTCTTCCTCTTCCTGGTTTCCATCTCTAATCTCAAAGACTTAATAGAAACATTGCTTTCTATTTGTCTATTTCTATTTCATAGTTTCTCCCACCCTCTCAGCCAGTGCTTCCTGGCAAGGTAAGTGAATCTGATCCAGAAGGAGCTGAGTCCCACCCTTCCAAGACCATGGGCTAACTCTGGAAGAAGGGATGCCATTTTGTGCACAGACACAAACAGCTGCTGTACAAAGCTCCTTGCCTGCACTTCTAGGGCAGGGCCAGCCTTCTGATAGCTGAAGGGCAATGGCTCCCACTTGCACAGTGAGTATCACTGCAAACTGTCAGGACAGTGGGAAAAAAGGAATCATTCTGGCTCTTCAGGCACAAAGATGAGAAAAATCAATGGTAGAGCTCAAAGGATGGAACTGCTGGGTGCAAAAGGTTACTACACATTAACATATCAACCTCCACAGAAGCAATATTAAATAGGTGCCCCCAAATGGAAAAAAGATGAGGTCCTTGACCCTAGATGACAAATATTTATCAGGCGAATTCTGAGCACAAGAATTTATTCTCCTTGTACTTGGGGATGTTAAAGGCAGGCAAATGAATTTAACATCATTAAGCATCCAACACTAAGCACCGTCTGTGGGCCAGTCATGGTCTAAGCATGTAACAAAGTTTTGAACAAGTCAGACTTCACATATTAGTGAGAATTAGGAAGTAAACACGTTGAAAAGCACACAAAAACATTAACCAGAAAATTCTCAAACAAAAATTTAATTAATAATTAATAAAATAGTGGCTAAGAAACTAATTTAATTGTATGGTCAAAAGGGAGCTCTTGAAGTAAGTGACGTTTCAGCTGAAAATTAAGGACAACAAGAAGGCAACCAGGCAGAGATTTGGCGGAAGAGGACTTGAAGCAGAAAAAGCAACCCATGGGATGACCCAAAAGCAAGAACTAGCTGCTATGTCTAAAGAAACAAAGAAGGCCAGCGACAAACAAACAAAGGCAGTGACAGAGACTCAGTGAGCAAGGGAAAAGGTGGCATGAGATGAGATTCCAGGCCAGACAATGCTGGGCTATGTAGATTAGAGAATGATCTTGGATGTCTCTCCAAGTGTGATGACAAGCCATTACAAGGTTTTCAGAAGAAGAGTGATGTGATCTAATATATAATAGTTTTCATAAGACCACACTGGTAGCTCTGTGGAGAAGAAATTGCATAGGAACAAGAATAGAAGCAGAAATTAATCAGGAGGCTAATACAATTCAAGAAAGAAGAAATGATATATTGGCTAGGGCGGTAGATGTGAGACTGAAGGAAAAATAAACAGTTTCAGGATTTTTTTTTTTTTTTTTTTTTTTGAGACAGAGTTTTGCTCTTGTCACCCAGACTGGAGTGCAGTGGTGCAATCTCAGCTCACTGCAACCTCCGCCTCCTGGGTTCAAGCAATTCTCCAGCCTCAGCCCCCCAAGTAGCTGGGATTACAGGCATGCACCACCACGCCCAGACAGTTTTGTATTTTTAGTAGAGATGGGGTCTCATCATGTTGGCCAGGCTGGTCTCGAACTCCCGACCTCAGGTGATCCACCTGCCTCAGCCTCCCAAAGTGCTGGGATTACAGGCGTGAGCCACTGCACCCAGCTAGGAAATATTTTGCAGGTAGGATTTTTAGAACAAACACATGGATCGGCATGTGAAGGAAAAAGAGCAGTGGCTCTTGTGTTATTTGCTGGGATAGTAAGAAATATACTTAGATATATTTAATCAGGCATTTGATTGGATATTTTAAGTTTGGAATGACGAGATACCTAAGTTGATGTCAAGTAGGTAGTCTGAGTATAGAGTACAGGGGAAAACCCAGTCCTTGGTTATGAATTTGGAAAATTACTGGCATACAGAAGCTATTTAAACATAAGAAAACAGAGGGAGGAGCCAAGATGGCCGAATAGAAACAGCTCCAGTCTACAGCTCCCAGCGTGAGCGACGCAGAAGACGGGTGATTTCTGCATTTCCATCTGAGGTACCGGGTTCATCTCACTAGGGAGTGCCAGACAGTGGGCGCAGGCCAGTGGGTGCGCGCACCGTGCGCGAGCTGAAGCAGGGCGAGGCATTGCCTCACCTGGGAAGCGCAAGGGGTCAGGGAGTTCCCTTTCCGAGTCAAAGAAAGGGGTGACGGACGCACCTGGAAAATCGGGTCACTCCCACCCGAATATTGCGCTTTTCAGACCAGCTTAAAAAACGCGCACCACGAGACTATATCCCACACCTGACTCGGAGTGTCCTACGCCCACGGAATCTCGCTGATTGCTAGCACAGCAGTCTGAGATCAAACTGCAAGGCGGCAGCGAGGCTGGGGGAGGGGCGCCCGCCATTGCCCAGGCTTGCTTAGGTAAACAAAGCAGCTGGGAAGCTCGAACTGGGTGGAGCCCACCACAGCTCAAGGAGGCTTGCCTGCCTCTGTAGGCTCCACCTCTGGGGGCAGGGCACAGACAAACAAAAAGACAGCAGTAACCTCTGCAGACTTAAATGTCCCTGTCTGACAGCTTTGAAGAGAGCAGTGGTTCTCCCAGCACGCAGCTGGAGATCTGAGAACGGGCAGACTGCCTCCTCAATTGGGTCCCTGACCCCTGACCCCCGAGCAGCCTAACTGGGAGGCACCCCCCAGCAGGGGCACACTGACACCTCACACGGCAGGGTATTCCAACAGACCTGCAGCTGAGGGTCCTGTCTGTTAGAAGGAAAACTAACAAACAGAAAGGACATCCACACCGAAAACCCATCTGTACATCACCATCCTCAAAGACCAAAAGTAGATAAAACCACAAAGATGGGGAAAAAACAGAACAGAAAAACTGGAAACTCTAAAACGCAGAGCACCTCTCCTCCTCCAAAGGAACGCAGTTCCTCACCAGCAACGGAACAAAGCTGGATGGAGAATGATTTTGACGAGCTGAGAGAAGAAGGCTTCAGACGATCAAATTACTCTGAGCTACGGGAGGACATTCAAACCAAAGGCAAAGAAGTTGAAAACTTTGAAAAAAATTTAGACGAATGTATAACTAGAATAACCAATACAGAGAAGTGCTTAAAGGAGCTGATGGAGCTGAAAACCAAGGCTCGAGAACTAAGTGAAGAATGCAGAAGCCTCAGGAGCCGATGCGATCAACTGGAAGAAAGGGTATCAGCAATGGAAGATGAAATGAATGAAACGAAGCGAGAAGGGAAGTCTAGAGAAAAAAAGAATAAAAAGAAATGAGCAAAGCCTCCAAGAAATATGGGACTATGTGAAAAGACCAAATCTATGTCTGATTGGTGTATCTGAAAGTGATGCGGAGAATGGAACCAAGTTGGAAAACACTCTGCAGGATATTATCCAGGAGAACTTCCCCAATCTAGCAAGGCAGGCCAACATTCAGATTCAGGAAATACAGAGAACGCCACAAAGATACTCCTCGAGAAGAGCAACTCCAAGACACATAATTGTCAGATTCACCAAAGTTGAAATGAAGGAAAAAATGTTAAGGGCAGCCAGAGAGAAAGGTCAGGTTACCCTCAAAGGGAAGCCCATCAGACTAACAGCGGATTTCTCGGCAGAAACCCTACAAGCCAGAAGAGAGTGGGGGCCAATATTCAACATTCTTAAAGAAAAGAATTTTCAACCCAGAATTTCATATCCAGCCAAACTAAGCTTCATAAGTGAAGGAGGAATAAAATACTTTACAGACAAGCAAATGCTGAGAGATTTTGTCACCACCAGGCCTGCCCTAAAAGAGCTCCTGAAGGAAGCGCTAAACATGGAAAGGAACAACCGGTACCAGCCGCTGCAAAATCATGCCAAAATGTAAAGACCATCGAGACTAGGAAGAAACTGCATCAACTAATGAGCAAAATCACCAGCTAACATCATAATGACAGGATCAAATTCACACATAACAATATTGACTTTAAATGTAAATGGACTAAATTCTCCAATTAAAAGACACAGACTGGCAAGTTGGATAAAGAGTCAAGACCCATCAGTGTGCTGTATTCAGGAAACCCATCTCATGTGCAGAGACACACATAGGCTCAAAATAAAAGGATGGACGAAGATCTACCAAGCAAATGGAAAACAAAAAAAGGCAGGGGTTGCAATCCTAGTCTCTGATAAAACAGACTTTAAACCAACAAAGATCAAAAGAGACAAAGAAGGCCATTACATAATGGTAAAGGGATCAATTCAACAAGAGGAGCTAACTATCCTAAATATATATGCACCCAATACAGGAGCACCCAGATTCATAAAGCAAGTCCTGAGTGACCTACAAAGAGACTTAGACTCCCACACATTAATAATGGGAGACTTTAACACCCCACTGTCAACATTAGACAGATCAACGAGACAGAAAGTCAACAAGGATACCCAGGAATTGAACTCAGCTCTGCACCAAGCGGACCTAACAGACATCTACAGAACTCTCCACCCCAAATCAACAGAATATACATTTTTTTCAGGACCACACCACACCTATTCCAAAATTGACCACATAGTTGGAAGTAAAGCTCTCCTCAGCAAATGTAAAAGAACAGAAATTATAACAAACTATCTCTCAGACCACAGTGCAATCAAACTAGAACTCAGGATTAAAAATCTCACTCAAAGCCGCTCAACTACATGGAAACTGAACAACCTGCTCCTGAATGACTACTGGGTACATAACGAAATGAAGGCAGAAATAAAGATGTTCTTTGAAACCAACGTGAACAAAGACACAACATACCAGAATCTCTGGGATGCATTCAAAGCAGTGTGTAGAGGGAAATTTGTAGCACTAAATGCCCACAAGAGAAAGCAGGAAAGATCCAAAATTGACACCCTAACATCACAATTAAAAGAACTAGAAAAGCAAGAGCAAACACATTCAAAAGCTAGCAGAAGGCAAGAAATAACTAAAATCAGAGCAGAACTGAAGGAAATAGAGACACAAAAAATCCTTAAAAAAATCAATGAATCCAGGAGCTGGTTTTTTGAAAGGATCAACAAAATTGATAGACCACTAGCAAGACTAATAAAGAAAAAAAGAGAGAAGAATCAAATAGACACAATAAAAAATGATAAAGGGGACATCACCACCGATCCCACAGAAATACAAACTACCATCAGAGAATACTACAAACACCTCTACGCAAATAAACTAGAAAATCTAGAAGAAATGGATACATTCCTCGACACATACACTCTCCCAAGACTAAACCAGGAAGAAGTTGAATCTCTGAATAGACCAATAACAGGATCTGAAATTGTGGCAATAATCAATAGGTTACCAACCAAAAAGAGTCCAGGACCAGATGGATTCACAGCTGAATTCTACCAGAGGTACAAGGAGGAACTGGTACCATTGCTTCTGAAACTATTCCAATCAATAGAAAAAGAGGGAATCCTCCCTAACTCATTTTATGAGGCCAGCATCATTCTGATACCAAAGCCGGGCAGAGACACAACCAAAAAAGAGAATTTTAGACCAATATCCTTGATGAACATTGATGCAAAAATCCTCAATAAAATACTGGCAAACCGAATCCAGCAGCACATCAAAAAGCTTATCCACCATGATCAAGTGGGCTTCATCCCTGGGATGCAAGGCTGGTTCAATATATGCAAATCAATAAATGTAATCCAGCATATAAACAGAGCCAAAGACAAAAACCACATGATTATCTCAATAGATGCAGAAAAGGCCTTTGACAAAATTCAACAACCCTTCATGCTAAAAACTCTCAATAAATTAGGTATTGATGGAACTTATTTCAAAATAATAAGAGCTATCTATGACAAACCCACAGCCAATATCATACTGAATGGGCAAAAACTGGAAGCATTCCCTTTGAAAACTGGCACAAGACAGGGATGCCCTCTCTCACCGCTCCTATTCAACATAGTGTTGGAAGTTCTGGCCAGGGCAATCAGGCAGGAGAAGGAAATAAAGGGTATTCAATTAGGAAAAGAGGAAGTCAAATTGTCCCTCTTTGCAGACGACATGAGACATGATTGTTTATCTAGAAAACCCCATTGTCTCAGCCCAAAATCTCCTTAAGCTGATAAGCAACTTCAGCAAAGTCTCAGGATACAAAATCAATGTACAAAAATCACAAGCATTCTTATACACCAACAACAGACAAACAGAGAGCCAAATCATGAGTGAACTCCCATTCACAATTGCTTCAAAGAGAATAAAATACCTAGGAATCCAACTTACAAGGGATGTGAAGGACCTCTTCAAGGAGAACTACAAACCACTGCTCAAGGAAATAAAAGAGGATACAAACAAATGGAAGAACATTCCATGCTCATGGGTAGGAAGAATCAATATCGTGAAAATGGCCATACTGCCCAAGGTCATTTACAGATTCAATGCCATCCCCATGAAGCTACCAATGACTTTCTTCACAGAATTGGAAAAAACTACTTTAAAGTTCATATGGAACCAAAAAAGAGCCCGCATTGCCAAGTCAATCCTAAGCCAAAAGAACAAAGCTGGAGGCATCACACTACCTGACTTCAAACTATACTACAAGGCTACAGTAACAAAAACAGCATGGTACTGGTACCAAAACAGAGATATAGATCAATGGAACAGAACAGAGCCCTCAGAAATAACGCCGCATACCTACAACTATCTGATCTTTGACAAACCTGAGAAAAACAAGCAATGGGGAAAGGATTCCCTATTTAATAAATGGTGCTGGGAAAACTGGCTAGCCATATGTAGAAAGCTGAAACTGGATCCCTTCCTTACACCTTATGCAAAAATCAATTCAAGATGGATTAAAGATTTAAATGTTAGACCTAAAACCATAAAAACCCTAGAAGAAAACCTAGGCATTACCATTCAGGACATAGGCGTGGGCAAGGACTTCATGTCCAAAACACCAAAAGCAATGGCAACAAAAGACAAAATTGACAAATGGGATCTAATTAAACTAAAGAGCTTCTGCACAGCAAAAGAAACTACCATCAGAGTGAACAGGCAACCTACAACATGGGAGAAAATTTTCGCAACCTACTCATCTGACAAAGGGCTAATATCCAGAATCTACAATGAACTCAAACAAATTTACAAGAAAAAAACAAACAACCCCATCAAAAAGTGGGCGAAGGATATGAACAGACACTTCTCAAAAGAAGACATTTATGCAGCCAAAAAACACATGAAAAAATGCTCATCATCACTGGCCATCAGAGAAATGCAAATCAAAACCACTATGAGATATCATCTCACACCAGTTAGAATGGCAATCATTAAAAAGTCAGGAAACAACAGGTGCTGGAGAGGATGTGGAGAAATAGGAACACTTTTACACTGTTGGTGGGACTGTAAACTAGTTCAACCATTGTGGAAGTCAGTGTGGCGATTCCTCAGGGATCTAGAACTAGAAATACCATTTGACCCAGCCATCCCATTACTGGGTATATACCCAAAGGACTATAAATCATGCTGCTATAAAGACACATGCACACGTATGTTTATTGCGGCATTATTCACAATAGCAAAGACTTGGAACCAACCCAAATGTCCAACAATGATAGACTGGATTAAGAAAATGTGGCACATATACACCATGGAATACTATGCAGCCATGAAAAATGATGAGTTCATGTCCTTTGTAGGGACATGGATGAAATTGGAAACCATCATTCTCAGTAAACTATCGCAAGAACAAAAAACCAAACACTGCATATTCTCACTCATAGGTGGGAATTGAACAATGAGATCACATGGACACAGGAAGGGGAATATCACACTCTGGGGACTGTTGTGGGGTGGGGGGAGGGGGGAGGGATAGCATTGGGAGATATACCTAATGCTAGATGACGAGTTAGTGGGTGCAGCGCACCAGCATGGCACATGTATACATATGTAACTAACCTGCACAATGTGCACATGTACCCTAAAACGTAAAGTATAATAAAAATAAATAAATAAAAAAAAACATAAGAAAACAAAACATTGTGCCAGATCAATCTTATCTCATCCACCCTAAATCAACCCTTAGGAAACTAGGTACAGTAGGTGCCAAGGAAAAATAGATCAGAAAGACGTAGCTCTTGCACTTGTAGGAACTATTAATAGAGGGAGAGGCAGGCCATAATACTATTGTTATCACGCAGTGGTAAAATGCATTATTACTATTGCACAATACTATTGTTATAATGCAATGGTAAAATGGAGGTAGGCATAAATATAAAGAAAGCTATGTTATAGAACAAGTACTTATGCCCGAAAGTGTCTGGGACAGCAGAGACAAGAGGTGACCTGAAAGATAATTATTTCACTAGAATAATTTTCTGTGAGTCCCTTGCTCTTAATATAGGTGCTTATTTAGAGACCATAGCAAACAGATGGAGTTTGTTGTAGAAGTGTTATATGGAAAACAGAAAATTCAATCTTCAATGGTTTGTTTGATCTTGGCCAGTGCGATAACCGCTCTGGGACATGGCATGCTCCTCTGTGAAAAGAGAGGCTTGAATTTAATCAGCAGTCTCCTGTCTCAGAGAGATGGTATGGTAAGAAAGGAGATCCATAGGAATATATTTTTCAATATATTTAAAGGCTATATTATATTATCATGCATATTTCAATATATTAAGTGGTATAACATATGCATATGTAAATATTTATAAATGTATATGTAGATACACACATATATAAAAAGGCTAGTAGAAATGAAATCTTTAGCTTTAATAAGATTATGCAGATTGCCAAAAAAGTCAAATTCTTTAATTATATCAAGTCAGCCGGAAGGTGGAGCAAGATGGCAGAATGGGGCTCTCTAGAGATTGTCTCCCTCGTCCACCAGAAACATCCATTTGAACAACTATCCACACACAAAAATATCTTCACAAGAGCTGAGAAAACCAGGCATGAGGTCACAGTACCTGGTTATGGCACAATAAGAAGAGACACACTGAAGAGGGTAATTATATCAACTCAGTGAAGTGATATTGTTATGCCTTACCAAGCAGAATCTCTGATTGGGTGAAAAAACAGGAAAAACAAAATAATTACAGTTGACCCTTGAATAACATAGGTTCGAACTGTATAGGTCCACTTATAAGTAGATTTTCTTCTGTCTCTTCTTGCTACCCTGAGACAACAAATTTCCCCCTTCCTCTTCCTCCCTCTCCTCAGCCTACTCAACTTGAAGGTGACAAAGATGAAAACCTTTATGATGATCCACTTCTACTTAATGTATAGTAAATATGTTTTCTCTTCCTTATGATTTTCTTAATAACACTTTCCTTTCTCTACTTACTTTATTAGGTAAGAATACAGTAAATGATACATAAAACACACAAAATACATGTTACTTGACTGTTGATGCTATCAGTAAGGCTTCTGGTCAAAATAGGCTATTAGTAGTTCAGATCTGGGGGACTCAAAAGTTATACACAGATTTTCCACTATGCAGAGGCTGGTTCTCCTAACCCCCTCATTATTCAAGGATCAACTGTATTGCCAAGTTAATGCAGTTCTGTAGACAAAATATTTCAAACCATGGAGTATATAGGGGACAAAATGACAAAAAGCATATTTGGTGGTGCCTGTTTTGTGTATCTGTGGCTTGCATATTTATAGTGTCGATGCCAGCCCTGATAGGTATGCTTTGACAGTTTGATGGCCTTTTCTTTTTCCTTCTTTTTTTTTCAGCTGTACTAGCTGTTCAACTTCTTTATTAGTTATTTTCATTACTTATAAAGTTAAAATTATATATATTCAATGAATTAATTTCAATGAATTAACTTACATGAAATAATGCAATTCTTGCAAAGCACCCTGTAATTTACTATAAGAAAACTAGCTAATGGCCCTTAACTTTATTAATCTTGCTTGGTTGAACAATTTATTCCCAAAGAATCATTTATTAATGTCAGAGGAAGATCAATTTTAATAAGTACTTTGCATTTCTGCAGTATTTACTTCCAGGATTATATGTTAAATAAGCCACTTAGTAATTTGCATATTGTCTCTATGAAATCAGTACAAGCAGAGACTGCCTTTTAATAAAATAGAGTCTGAGCTAGGTGGGTGGCCATAAGACATTTCTGGGCTTAGTGGGGGAGAGAGGGTAGGGGGAAGCCCAGTCATACACTGCTGAACATGGGAGATGCTTGGCCACAAAAATCAGTTAAAACACAGGCTAAGCCCATATTTAGGAGATCAATGAAGCAAGATCACCAAAGTTTCTTGAAATAAGGATTTGTTTTTTGACACACACACAAACACACACACGTATATGTATAGATATGTATATATGTATAGATAATAAATATATTTAACAAAAGGCAAATTGTACATGTATTTATTATCTTTCCATAAATGTGGAAATAAATATATTTAAAAAACATAAGAACTTTGTTGGACCTCTTAACAGTAATTTAAGAGTTTGTATTATTTTGTTTTGAGTTATTTGTGGTGAGGAGGCACCATGTTCTTTTCACTGCTTAAACTGTTCCAAGATTTTCCTTTAACTTTGAATGTCACGATGGCCCAGACACATGCCAAGTGTTGGCCTTCTTTTCCTGACTAAGTTGGGTTCAGGATTGTTTGTGATGTTGAGGAGTTGATCTCATTTTGAATCGGGTTAGCTCTAATGCTCAGGTGTTAAGTCCACTGGATCATATTTCTGTATCTATACAAGACCATCCAGGAAGTCAACTCAAAAAGGAAAATCTGTCTTTCAGGTGCAGTGTGGTTTTGCCTGACTCTTAATTTATGGGCTGCCCAAAGATGAGACAGGTCTCTGGGGATAGGGCTGTATCTCTCTGACTGATTTTGGATTTAGTGATCTGCTACTTGGGACTGAAGGTATTCTGCCTCGATCCTGCCAATCGTTCCATCCTGCCAATCATGCTGAAATTGGGATTCCTGTGAGATTCAAATGATTTGTCCCAAGATGCATGGAAACTATAGATAAAATCCAAAAGACAGCTATGACTTTTTAAATCCCAAATTACTGTTTGACGCTATTGAAATTTTCCCTGGCTACCTTATCCACTACCATCATAGTCCCCAACTTCCCAGGGCTATGGAACTGATGTTGTAAGTAAATGTAAGTTGAAATATAACATTAGTCAACAATGCTTCATGTAGGAATGCTTAGGGTATGTGTGTATGTTTGTGTATTTCCAGAAGAATGTGTTAATTTCCTTCTTGATCATATTTAGATTAAAATTCTCTTAAAATTTATATTGAAAATTGCTGACTCCTTAAGCCAAGCAAGAACCCATTTCCTATGGTAACTAGAGATGCTTGAATGATTCATTGTATGCCTAATATAATACCCATCTTTGGTATAACTTCAGTCACCCAATTCAAAAAGTTATATATGATAGAAAAAAGACCAACAAAGCCAGAGTTTAAAGTTTACATGGTTAAGTTTTCAGGTTTACCATCATTCTCAGCAAACTATTGCAAGGACAAAAAACCAAACACTGTATGTTCTCACTCATAGGTGGGAATTGAACAATGAGAACACATGGACACAAGAAGGGGAACATCACATGCTGGGGCCTGTCGTGGGGTTGGGGGAGGGGGAGGGATAGCATTAGGAGATATACCTAATGTAAATGACGCGTTAATGGGTGCAGCACACCAACATGGCATATGTATACATATGTAACAAACCTGCACGTTGTGCACATGTACCCTAGAACTTAAAGTATAATAAAAAAAAAGTTTTCGGGTTTGCTGAAAAAATTAGTTTTATCACTAGTTTTATTTCGCTAGTAGTTTCAATAGAAGAGGTGTTTTATTTAAGTGATTCTTCTCTTTCACTAATACTTCCTATTTAAGTTACTGAACTTAAAAAATAATATTTGGATGAAATTTCTAGTTCTATGAATGTGTAATATACTCCTGTTTAATAATCTAAATGACCTTATGATGATATCAATTACTGTACTTCAAGGAGTATTTGAGGGTTTCAGGCTATTTGCTGCTATGCTAAATGGTTCCAGGCTACCATGGCTTTCAAAGCTTTTGTGTCAGCATTTGGCAGGTTTTCAGGTCACTTTTACTGTTTTCAAGGCAATTGACTGTAGCAACTGTCCCTACCTTCAATTCAACTGCTTTGAATCTTCTAGAAGCTGCAAAGGCAGATAACCAAGCTGGTTAACAGTGTCTTTGAACTGCATTATTCTTGTAAATAAATAGGCTTAGAGTTAATTTCTAAACATAGCTGAGAAATTAAATTAGGTGTATCTAAGAGAATTTCTCTTAGAATGCGCAGTTGAGTAGAACAGCCATTTTTTTTTTTCTCCCAGAAGTCCTTCTGCCTTTCCAGTTCTGTTGCAGGTGGTTGAACTTGTCCGAGGCCTGCCCACCCCATACTTAGGGAGAGGTGTGGCATGCTGCAGCAGTGAGACCAGGAGCTCTGGAGCAGATCTCAGCTGGAATTCTGGCTCTGTCATAGTCCTGCTGTGCAACATTGGGCTAGTTACTTTGCCTCCCAAGACTTAGTTTTGACAACTGGAAAATGAGAATGAAAATAAAACCTCTCCAGAGTTGTAGCGAGGATAAAGTGAGGTGTGTGGTATAACAATAGCTAATATTTATCGAGCGCTTATTAGGTGCCAGGTACGTAGTTAGCACTCATATAAACATTAGGTCCTTCAGACGTACCTGGCTTTGTGCCCTTACTAGTTGAACTTCACACAATCAGTCTGCTGAAGTCCACACACAATATTCAAATGCCATAGAAAAGAAGGTAGAAGAGAATGAATCAGAAAGAACCTACCATGTACAGATACTAGGTTGGACATTTTCCTTGTATCATCTAATCATCTCAGCAATGCTTCGAAATAGGACCTATTATCCTTATTGCACAGATGAGAAAAATAAAGACCCAGATAGGTTGTTTTTATACTTTCCTACATATTAGAGGGAGCCGTGAGATGAATGGAACAAATTTAGCACAATTGAGAAACTCAATCCTGTAAGAGTAAATTATAACACTAACATTAACAATCTAGTTAATTCCTTGTTTAGTAAATCATCAAAGAAGTTTTTCTTTTATAGAGTTAAAATAATGAAGTGAAAAACATCATCTTTTCCACACATTAAAAATAAAGATATCAAATTCATTTTATTCTGTTTGACATAGATGTTCTCGTAGATCCTTGCATGAGTTAAAGGCTAAATTACTTTTTTTCAATCATAATACATACTGAGGCTTGTTTTTGCTGCCAAAACTGTTCTTTGGTTTAGAAAATTTCCCCTAGGTCATTTAGAAGTATTCCCAGAAAAGATGAAAATGCCAAAAACCTGGTCAAATTTTTTTTCAAGTATTGCACCAAGAATGGAAGGAATCCGGGAATCAAGAATGTATATTTATCTGGTTGCAAGGAGAAGAGGGGTTATCTGAATGCCAGCGACTCAGCGTTTGTCACTTTCATAGTTGACAATTTCCCCCTCATTCTCTTGCTAACTTCATGTATTTTGTGGTCAATTTTCCAACCTTTCTCTTACTTTAAATGATATTACTTATTCTCAGGCGGAAAAGGCTCTTGAGAAAAATTTCTTTTTGGGCTCCACTTTTCAAAGGAAAGTGCAAATTAGTTGTAGCAAATTTGTAATTCTATTTCCATCTTTAAAAAGAGATATTATTCAGGCATTGGTCTGCTCTGTCACCTTGAATCAGAAAGTGGCTCCATCTGGTTTATTTAGTTTTTGATAGCTCACACTTCAAAGAAAGGCAAGGGTTATATCCGCTGACAATTGTATAAGCCTGCGCAAGCAAAAATAAAATTCTCCCCCGACCCCCGCAGTGATCAGTATGTATATCCTGAAGCAGGAGAAAGCTGATGACGTCTGTTGTGGTTTGCTGACTCCCAGCAGGCTTCATTCTGCAGGCTTGACTCAGGAAAAAGAATCCCACCAGCTTCAAGTGAATTCTGCCCAAGTAAAGATTACTAATACAAATATCATGGAATTGGCTCTGGTGCTGCTTTTGGGCTTAAAATTCTGTGTGCGTGTCTGTGCGCTTGCACACGCACATGCATATACGTGTATTTTAACTTCAACATCGATATTCAACGTAATTTTTCAGAATTCCTTGCAGCTCTCATAGGGTATTTAAGCTTTCCGGCAAAGTTCTGGCAGCAGCTCCTCACATGCAATCGGCCAGACGTTCCACTGATATCTGTGTGGACTCCCCAAGGTCAGATTCAGTTCTGAACTGATGGAAAAATAACAGAGGGCCAATGTGTTTTACGCATTGTCATTTCAAAGAGATGAGGCTTTGAATAGAGGTACAAATCACCAATATTTCATTTTATGTGTAATTTTTACTCTACCTACTTTCAAAAGAACCCCAGTTCTGTTTCTAGCCCTGCCTTGGTTATGCAACTGCTGTCTGCTCTGGCTGCCCCATCTGCAATATAGGGATAATAATACTGCCACCTATGTCATGTCATAGAGGTGCTTTAAAACTAATGAATAGAGAACTACAGGAGCCTCTAGCTCTTTGAAATATAACCAGCTTACAGCTTGCAAGCTATTTTCAACAGGGCTAAAAGTTCACACACTAGATATGTTAATAGTTCTACAAAAACTTGCAAATAAGAGTGTGTTCATATATTAAATAATTCAAATTAACTTTAAAATGAGTAGAATATATATCATGTGTATACATGCACACAGAAACAGGAAATGCATATAAATTGTTGAAATATTTGTTAAAAAATATCTTCATAGAAAAACTTACAAAATTATATCACAAATACCCTGTACAAGTTAATATTGACAAAGATTATCACCTTAGTGGTATTGTGGGTGATTTTATTTTCATTGATATAGCTTTCCTCTATATTTCAAGTTTCCAAAAATGAACATGTCATTCTTGCAAAATTATGAAAATAATCTCAATAAATATCCTTTAAAAAACTAACTTGAAAGGGGGAAATTACTCAAGTAAAATTTAAATGGGGCTTTTAAGGAGAAATTCCTTTGAATTCTAAAAGAACAAGTTTGGGGTGAGACATAAATGAATTGGTCAAATTTAGTGCCAGTCCTAGAATACTTGGGTTTGAACTTAGTTTACAACAGGAAGAA
Organism: Gorilla gorilla gorilla; assembly: GCF_029281585.2. NCBI lineage: Eukaryota > Metazoa > Chordata > Mammalia > Primates > Hominidae > Gorilla > Gorilla gorilla. Next base: position 160,203,896 of record NC_073229.2, on the reverse strand, counting down.
CCGCTCAGAGAAAACCTATCATTTAAGAAAATATTTAGTCCTTGCCCAGACCTAAAGTCTTTATATTTATCCACAAGTTTGTACAGTATGTCAGGAAGCAGTTACTTCTAGCCTTGTCTCTTCAATGTAGCACACTACTGTCAATAAATTTAATGCACACGAAAAGTACAAAAGGAAGATTCTGGCAGTCAAGTTAACCTTACTGCCCATTATTCCTGACATGCCGGATTGCTTCGAGTTCTTCTCATCTGCTGAAAGCCCTATCGACTCTAGGTTTTCTCATGTCCTGTTCCACCTTCCTGGAACACTCCTTCACCAGGCTAATTCCTACACATATCTTAGGTATGAGTTTGCTCTTACGTTCCAGAAATCACATCCTGGTCCCCAAGGCCAAGTTCAACGGCCTCACATGTGCTACTGTGGCCACCCCACGTTCATTCCTAACAGCATGCTTATCTTGTCCACCACCTCTGGCCTGAAAGTCACTTGAGAGCGGAGATCCCTGTGCCTGGCACATAGTTTAGTGTGACTCATTGGATCGGGACTGCTGTGACTTCTCTCAGTTCCATAACTATTCCAGTCTACAGGATTTGGAAAGAAAGAGGAACACCTTTGTCTTGGCCATTGTCAGCATGCCTGTGTTTTTCTTCCACAAAAGAACTGGTGAAAAGAGGGAGAAACTTTAAAGATTTATTATGAGGAAATTTTGATTTAGCTTATTGCATAACTTATTTAGTAAAATTTGTTATTCATAAAAAAATACCTTGGCCTGTCTTAGAGAAGTGACTACATACACATAGGAATTTTAAAATAAAAAAGATGAAAAAAGATTTTTTTTCCCCTCTGACTATTGTAATTCTCAAAGGCGAACACTTGTATTAGTTCTACACATGTTACATCAACGATAACATGATTTCTCCTTCTTTGAAAAATACCCTGCATCTGTAAACCATTAGCTTTCGTCTGGTGTTCTTGTTATATTGGATGAAATCCTTGAATGTTTCATGTCTCCATTTTTCTAACTGTAGAATGGGGCTAATTCTGCTCTCCACAGTGAAAGATAACAGAAAAAAGTTCATGTTTGAATACAGATGTTTGCTATTAATTAAAAGGGGGGAAATTATTTTCATATTAGAGTTTATTGTCAGAACACTCTCTTTAACTAAAGGAATTATATTCTTCTTTTCCTTATATGTTTGACTACCTCTTTCTATATGTAGGCTTTAACACTTCCCTTCCTCATTTCTCAGCTAAAATGACTGAGCTGCCGAAAACCTTGCTGCTCTCCTGTTCTCCTGATAGTGAGGGAGTTCTCAGGAGATCTGGTTGTTTGGTAAGTGTCTGACACTTCCCCTGCTCACTCTTTCTCCTGCTGCCATGTAAGAGAATGGATTCTATAAGCACTCACAGGGAAATAGAAAAGACATTAAACACATATTCCTCGTTCCTTAACTTTTCCATATCATGACTGCAACTATTTGTGAATGGTTGTATTAGTAAAATTAGTAAGTTCGGACAAAGGAAGCAGTGACTTAAGCCAGTCCAGCTCCATAACTCTAGGCTGAGTCAGCATGTCCATTTTTTGCAGGAATCTTGATTTCTCCTCTTACCCAGACATTGCTGATAAAGAGTAGGATCTAAAATTCACAGTGCGGGGGCCAGAAACAGATCAAGAGAGAGCAAACCAGCAGAGACACCTCAAGAAAGGGAGCCTAGGAAGAAGGGGGCCCGGAGGCCTAATTTTGCTGTGAGTGGTTCCTCCTGAGCATTCAAAGGGTGGGAAGGGAGCTTGTAGGCAGGGGCTGGGAAGGGAGTGGGTGCTCCGTCTGGGGAGGGGTGCTGACAGACAGGAGGGAAGCAGCATAGTTTGAGCCAGGGCAAGTAGAACAAGGAAGTTAAAGGGGTTGTTCAGGAGCCTTTTTGTATATTTCACTTGTAATTACATTGCCACAAATGTGTTCTTGACTTAGAATCGATCTTCTACCTCGTGAGAAAGACATACACAAAACAAAGATCCTCAGGTTTCACCCAGGGGAGATGTACAAACTATATTCTAAATCATTATCATTTTCCAAGAACTCCAAGTCCCCAAATCCAATAAAACTTATACTCTGAAACTTCTTCTCCTTTTTTTTTGTTTTAAGTAAAAATCTGACCACAGATACCTGCACATCCTATAATTCCAAGTGCAGCCACTCTGGATAATGTCAGCGATGAGGCTCTAATTGAAGCTGTTTCATCAGGTTAGCAACTATGCATAGTGCCTGCCCCATGTTAATTCAGGCACTTAGAAATATACACACACTGGGATGCTTCCCTGCACTGATTAGTCCACATTAAACCTCTGGTTAGCCAACACCGACAAGTTTGGGTAAAATGTGAGAACATTACTTAAGAGGCCAAGATCCACATTTGGAAACAAGTATATTGCAATCATGCAAAAGAGATATTCCAAGGCCAGGCAGCCCAAGTAACCATTCATAATAAGAGATCTGTTTAAAAATGAAAATTATATTTTCTATAACTTTGGCTATATGATCCAATAGATTCTATAATGTTTCAAATAATGATAAATGGGCTCAAGATGACCTAAAGTCAGTCTTACTCTGCAAAGAAAGATGCTCCATGTTTTATATTCACTTGAGAAGGGAGGTGACTAAATCTTGGGAACCTTTGAGTATTGCCATTTGGATAAGAGACCAGCCTGATACCCTGTTCTCTTGATACCCTGATACCCTGATCTCTGCTATAAAGAAAGGGAAAGGAAAATAAAGTCTTTTGAGGTTTGTTTTTTTTTTTTTTTGATGGGGAGAAAGGGGGAGTTAGAAGTGAAAACCCATTATTAAGAATCTCTTTTTTCATCCAACATCTGAAAAAGTAAAACAAACAAATGAACCCCAGCTTGTGTCTATGTCTGAGGTGTGAGTAAAATGTAAATCTCCAAGGCTGAGGGTCTTGGTAATGTCAACAGTTGACTAGAGAGCATGCAATTTCCCACACGGCATGAAGTATAATCCCAGGCGAATGAACCTCCCTTGCAGTAATTCTGGGAGCACCCGGTGCAGACTTTCAACAGTTCATCAGAACTCAGACTTGTTTCTCTGTCCTGACCTTGTTCTAACCCCGGAACCAGGACTACGGTTCTTTTTCCTTAATCTCTAATTTTGACCTCTGATATGGTTTGGCTCTGTGTTCCCACCCAAATCTCATCTCAAATTGTAATCCCCATGTGTCAAGAGAGGGACCCAGTGGTTGCAGTGAGCTGAGATCACGCCATTGCACTCCAGCCTTGGTGACAGAGCGAGACTCTGTCTCACAGAAAAAGAAAAAAAAAAGCAAAAATACATCTAAAAGGGCAGCAAACCCTGTTTCTACTAAAAATGCAAAAATTAGCCAGGTGTTGTTGCATTTGCTTGTAATCCCAGCTACTCGGGAAGCTGAGGCAGGAGAATCGCTTGAACCCAGGAGGCGGAGGTTGCAGTGAGCCAAGACTACACCACTGCACTCCAGCCTGAGTAACAGGAGTGAAACTCCATCTCAAAAAACAAAACCAAAAAAAAGAAAGAAAAAAAAAGAAGGGAATAATGGGATGACATCCAATGCCTAGCCATACCCCTGCAGGTTAGAATTCCTAAAACCTGGCATAGATTGTTTCAAAGTATTGGCTTTAAACAGCAAACACCAAACATAGTCTCAGACCACAGCGCAATAAGAATAGAATACAATAAAAAAATTGCTCAAAACCATGCAATTACATGGAAATTAAACAACATGCTCTTGAATGACTTTTGGATAAGTAAGACAGAATCAAAAAGTTCTTTGAAACAAATGAGAACAAAGATATGACATGGTAGTGTTTCAGAGGGAAATTCATACCACTAAATGCCCACATAGAAAAGTTAGAAAGATCTCAAATTAACAACCTAATACCACAACTGAAAGAATTAGAGAAGCAAGAACAAATCAACCCCAAAGCTAGCAGAAGACAAATAATTGAAATCAGAGCTGAGCTGAAAGTAGTCAAGGAATGAAAAACCATTCAAAAGATCAATGATTCCAGGAGTTAGTTTTTTGAAAATATTAATGATAGGCCGCTAGCTAGACTAATGAAGAAGAAAAGAGAGATGACACAAATAAACACAATTTATTCAGTTAGGAAAAAAGGAAGTCAAATTGTCCCTGTTTGCAGATGACATGATTGTATATCTAGAAAACCCCATTGTCTTAGCCCAAAATCTCCTTAAGCTGATAGGCAACTTCAGCAAAGTCTCAGGATACAAAATCAATGTGCAAAAATCACAAGCATTCCTATACATCAATAATAGACAAACAGAGCCAAATCATGAGTGAACTCCCATTCACAATTGCTTCAAAGAGAATAAAATACCTAGGAATCCAACTTACAAGGGATGTGAAGGACCTCTTCAAGGAGAACTACAAACCACTGCTCAAGGAAATAAAAGAGGATACAAACAAATGGAAGAACGTTCCATGCTCATGGGTAGGAAGAATCAATATCGTGAAAATGGTCATACTGCCCAAGGTAATTCATAGATTCAATGCCATCCCCATCAAGCTACCAATGACTTTCTTCACAGAATTGGAAAAAACTACTTTAAAGTTCATATGGAACCAAAAAAGAGCCCGCATCGCCAAGTCAATCCTAAGCCAAAAGAACAAAGCTGGAGGCATCACGCTACCTGACTTCAAACTATACTACAAGGCTACAGTAACCAAAACAGCATGGTACTGGTACCAAAACAGAGATATAGATCAATGGAACAGAACAGAGCCCTCAGAAATAACACCGCATATCTACAACTATCTGATCTTTGACAAACCTGAGAAAAACAAGAACTGGGGAAAGGATTCCCTATTTAATAAATGGTGCTGGGAAAACTGGCTAGCCATATGTAGAAAGCTGAAACTGGATCCCTTCCTTACACCTTATACAAAAATTAATTCAAGATGGATTAAAGACTTAAATGTGAGATCTAAAACCGTAAAAACTGTAGAAGAAAACCTAGGCATTACCATTCAGGACATAGGCATGGGCAAGGACTTCATGTCTAAAACACCAAAAGCAATGGCAACAAAAGCCAAAACTGACAAATGGGATCTAATTAAACTAAAGAGCTTCTGCACAGCAAAAGAAACTACCATCAGAGTGAACAGGCAACCTACAAAATGGGAGAAAATTTTCGCAACCTACTCATCTGACAAAGGGCTAATATCCAGAATCTACAATGAACTCCAACAAATTTACAAGAAAAAAACAAACAACCCCATTGAAAAGTGGGCGAAGGACATGAACAGACACTTCTCAAAAGAAGTGTGGGCATGTAGTGCTATAAATTTCCCTCTACACACTGCTTTGAATGCGTCCCAGAGATTCTGGTATGTTGTGTCTTTGTTCTCGTTGGTTTCAAAGGACATCTTTATTTCTGCCTTTATTTCGTTATGTACCCAGTAGCCATTCAGGAGCAGGTTGTTCAGTTTCCATGTAGTTGAGTGGTTTTGAGTGAGTTTCTTAATCCTGAGTTCTAGTTTGATTGCACTGTGGTCTGAGAGATAGTTTGTTATAATTTCTGTTCTTTTACATTTGCTGAGGAGAGCTTTACTTCCAACTATGTGGTCAATTTTGGAATAGGTGTGGTGTGGTGCTGAAAAAAATGTATATTCTGTTGATTTGGGGTGGAGAGTTCTGTAGATGTCTATTAGGTCCACTTGGTGCAGAGCTGAGTTCAATTCCTGTGTATCCTTGTTGACTTTCTGTCTCGTTGATCTGTCTAATGTTGACAGTGGGGTGTTAAAGTCTCCCATTATTATGGTGTGGGAGTCTAAGTCTCTTTGTAGGTCACTCAGGACTTGCTTTATGAATCTGAGTGCTCCTGTATTGGGTGCATATATATTTAGGATAGTTAGCTCCTCTTGTTGAATTGATCCCTTTACCATTATGTAATGGCCTTCTTTGTCTCTTTTGATCTTTGTTGGTTTCGAGTCTGTTTTATCAGAGACTAGGATTGCAACCCCTGCCTTTTTTTGTTTTCCATTTGCTTGGTAGATCTTCCTCTATCCTTTTATTTTGATCCTATGTGTGTCTCTGCACGTGAGATGGGTTTCCTGAATACAGCACACTGATGGGTCTTGACTCTTTATCCAATTTGTCAGTCTGTGTCTTTTAATTGGAGCATTTAGTCCATTTACATTTAAAGTTAATATTGTTATGTATGAATTTGATCCTGTCATTATGATGTTAGCTGGTTATTTTGCTCGTTAGTTGATGCAGTTTCTTCCTAGCCTTGATGGTCTTTACAATTTGGCATGATTTTGCAGTGGCTGGTACCAGTTGTTCCTTTCCAGGTTTAGTGCTTCCTTCAGGAGCTCTTTTAGGGCAGGCCTGGTGGTGACAAAATCTCTCAGCATTTGCTTGTCTGTGAAGTATTTTATTTCTCCTTCACTTACGAAGCTTAGTTTGGCTGGATATGAAATTCTGGGTTGAAAATTCTTTTCTTTAAGAATGTCGAATATTGGCCCCCACTCTCTTCCGGCTTGTAGAGTTTCTGCCGAGAGATCTGCTGTTAGTCTGATGGGCTTCCCTTTGTGGGTAACCCGACCTTTCTCTCTGGCTGCCCTTAACATTTTTTCCTTCATTTCAACTTTGGTGAATCTGACAATTATGTGTCTTGGAGTTGCTCTTCTCGAGGAGTATCTTTGTGGTGTTCTCTGTATTTCCTGAATCTGAATGTTGGCCTGCCTTGCTAGATTGGGGAAGTTCTCCTGGATAATATCCTGCAGAGTGTTTTCCAACTTGGTTCCATTCTCTCCGTCACTTTCAGGTACACCAGTCAGACGTAGATTTGGTCTTTTCACATAGTCCCATATTTCTTGGAGGCTTTGTTTGTTTCTTTTTATTCTTTTTTCTCTAAACTTCTCTTCTTGCTTCATTTCATTCATTTCATCTTCCATCACTGATACCCTTTCTTCCAATTGATCGCATCGGCTCCTGAGGCTTCTGCATTCTTCACTTAGTTCTCGAGCCTTGGCTTTCAGCTCCATCAGCTCCTTTAAGCACTTCTCTGTATTGGTTATTCTAGTTATACATTTGTCTAAATTTTTTTCAAAGTTTTCAGCTTCTTTGCCTTTGGTTTGAATTTCCTCCTGTAGCCTGGAGTAGTTTGATCGTCTGAAGCATTCTTCTATCAACTCGTCAAAGTCATTCTCCGTCCGGCTTTGTTCCGTTGCTGGTGAGGAACTGTGTTCCTTTGGAGGAGGAGAGGTGCTCTGCTTTTTAGAGTTTCCAGTTTTTCTTCTCTGTTTTCTCCCCATCTTTGTGGTTTTATCTACTTTTGGTCTTTGATGATGGTGATGTAGAGATGGGTTTTTGTGTGGATGTCCTTTCTGTTTGTTAGTTTGCCTTCTAACAGACAGGACCCTCAGCTGCAGGTCTGTTGGAGTTTGCTAGAGGTCCACTCCAGACCCTGTTTGCCTGGATATCAGCAGTGGTGGCTGCAGAACAGCAGATTTTCATGAACCGCGAATGCTGCTGTCTGGTTGTTCCTCTGGAAGTTTTGTCTCAGAGGAGTACCCGGCTGTGTGATGTGTCAGTCTGCCCCTACTGGGTGGTGCCTCCCAGTTAGGCTGCTTGGGGGTCAGGGGTCAGGGACCCACTTGAGGAGGCAGTCTGCCCATTCTCAGATCTCCAGCTGCGTGCTGGGACAACCACTGCTCTCTTCAAAGCTGTCAGACAGGGACATTTAAGTCTGCAGAGGTTACTGCTGTCTTTTTGTTTGTCTGTGCCCTGCCCCCAGAGGTGGAGCCTACAGAGGCAGGCAGGCCTCCTTAGCTAAGGCAATCCTAAGCAAAAAGAACAAAGCTAGAGGCATCATGTTACTTGACTTCAAACTATATTACAGGGCTACAGTAACCAAAACAGCATGGTACTAGTACAAAAAAACAGATACATTGATACATGGAACAAAATAGCCCAGAAATAAGGCCATACACCTATAGCCATCTGATCTTCAACCATCTGACAAAAACAAGACAGGGGAAGAGACTCACTATTCAATAAATGGTGCTGGGATAGCTGGCTAGCCATGTGCAGAAGATTAAAACTGGACTACTTTCTTATACTATATACAAAAATCAACTCAATATGGATGAAAGGCTTAAACATAAAACCCAAAACTATAAAAACCATGGAAGACAACCGAAGCAATCCCATTCTGGACACAGGAACGGGCAAAGTTTTCATGACAAAGACACCAAAAGCAATTGCAACAAAAGCAAAAGTTGACAAATGGGATCTAATTAAACTTAAGAGCTTCATCACAGCAAAAGAAGCTATCAACAGACTGAACAGACAACCTACAGAATGGGAGAAAACTATGCAAACTATGCATCTGACAAAGGTCTAAAATCCAGCATATATAAGGAACTTAAACAAATTTACAAGAAAATAAACAATAACAAACAACTTCATTAAAAAGTAGGCAAAGGACATGAACACTTTTCTAAAGACATACATGTGGCCAAAAAGCTTAAAATCACTGATCATTAGAGAAATGCAAATCAAAGCCACAATGAGATACCATCTTACACTAGTCAGAATGGCTATTATTAAAAAGTCAAAAAATAACATACGCTGGTGAGGTTGCAGAGAAAAGGGAACACTTATACACTGTTGGTGGGAATGTAAATTAGTTCAGCCTTTATGGAAAGCACTGTGGCAATTCCTCAAAGGGCTAAAATCAGAACTACTATTCGGCCCAGCAATCTCATTACTGGCTATATACCCAGAGCAATGTAAATCATTTTATTATAAAGACACATGCATGCATATGTTCATTGCAACACTATTCACAATAGCAAAGACATGGAATAAACCTAAATGCCTGTCAGTGACAGACTAAATAAGGAAAATGTTGTATATATACATAATGGAATACTATGCAGCCATAAAAAAGAATGAGTTCATGTCTTTTGTGGAAACATGGATGGAACTGGAGGCCATTATCCTTAGTAAACTAACACAGGAACAGAAAACCAAATACCACATGTTCTTACTTATAAGAGGGAGGTAAATAGAACTCATGAACTCAAAGAAGGGAACAACAGACACTGGGGCCTACCTGAGGGTGGAAGGTGAGAGGAGGGAGAGAAGCAAAAAAAAGTATCTATTGGGTATTAGGTTTAGTACCTGGGTGACAAAATAATCTGTACAGTAAACCCTTGTGACACAAGTTTATCTGTGTAACAAACCAGCACGTGTACCCCAGAATCTAAAATAAAAGTTACAAGAAAAAAAGGTAAACAAAGGTTCTATAGCTTATGAAGCCTGTGATTTTTCTCAATTTTATCTGATGATTTGTGACAGTTTTCAGAAATATCTCTTAGGATATACAATATCTATGTCCTTCCCAAACTAGACTGAACCACAGGCAACTTATTGACTCAAGTTCTCTGATTCCTCCAGGTCTGAGGAGACATTTCTTCTCTCTTTGCCTAGGAGTCTGTGGCAGAGAAAAGGTGACAAATTCACCATTCTATTCCTCTTTCTCAGCATATATTATATTATATTAGCAAAACTAGTTTTCCCAACCTCCCTTGCAAATTTTCTCCCTTGTAGTAAATTTGAGAGCCATATTGCTTGCTCTCACTCTCTCCCCTCCTCCTTCTTTCCTCTCTCTTTCTCTTTTTCTTTCTTTCACCATTTAAGTCAGTGATGGAAAAAGAATGAAAATTGTAATGTCTCAGTATCACTTTAAGGAGTGTTTTTTTTTTGTTTTGTTTTTTGTTTTTGAGATGGAGTCTTGCTCTGTCATCCAGGCTGGAGTGCAGTGGCACCATCTCGGCTCTCTGCAAGCTCTGCCTCCTGGGTTCACGCCATTCTCCTGCCTCAGCCTCCCGAGTAGCTGGGACTACAGGTGCCCACCACCACGCCTGGCTAATTTTTTGTATTTTTAGTAGAGACGGGGTTTCACCGTGTTAGCCAGGATGGTCTCGATCTCCTGACCTCGTGATCCGCCTGCCTCGGCCTCCCAAAGTGCTGGGATTACAGGTGTGAGCCACCACGCTTGGCCAGGAGTTTTAATTATGTTTGTCAATTTTAAGGCAAGGTTGAAAAATAATTCAAGATAAATATCACATTACTTAAATAAACCAAGACATATTTTTATAAGATAAATAATCTGCATTATATATGTTTCTACTTAGTCGACAGGAACCAAGGAGAACAATGTGTTATACCATAGTCTACACAAAAAACTGTGTAAAAAACTATTCAGAAAACAGAATTCCAACTGGTGGCAGAAAGAATAATAGTGAACCTCTATTTTCACTATGTAAATAAGTATTTTTTACTTGGAAAAACTATAAAAATCTCTCTTTTTCTCCTCCAAAAAATATAATCATGTAACTATATTGGACTTTTAAAATAAAAAGTGATTTCAAATACATTACATCAGTTAATTATAGGAGTCTTAGAAGGTAAAATGGCCATATTCTATCAATACACTGCATTAGAGACTTGCCTAACATAAAATTTACAATGGTAGAGTAGCTTGGAAAATAAGTTTCCTGACTCCATTTCCATTAGTGTATGTTTGTTTGTTTTGTAAAATGTACTAAACGATCCTTATAGTAAGTGAGGAGTAAAAAGGCAGTATTAAAAAGAAAATGACCATATAATAACCTCCCACCCACTGGCGATTGCTAATACTCTGTTATCTTTCGAGTCTTATCCCTACATATATATTACATAGTTGATATTGTATCATTTAAACCATCTTGTGTTCTCCTTCTCCATTTAACATTGTAAGAAAAACTGTTCTCCTTTTCTTAAAAACTTTTTGCAAATATAGTGTTTAATGATGTTTCAACATATGCTTCTATGATAATTAAATTCATCTCTTTTCTATTCATAGGCATGTAGATTGTTATTAAATGCTTGGTGCTCATAAATAATGCTGCAGAAACATCTCTGTATAAAGAGCTTTTTCCAATATTTTAGATTTTTTTCTTATGATAGATTCCTAGTGGTGAAATTTCAGAAAAAGAATAAATGCATATGAGTTCTTTTTACTATAGAAACTGCTTTCTATGGCTTTTTTTTTTTTTTTTTTTTGAGACAGGGTCTCATTCTGTCAGCTAGGCTAGAGTGCAGTGGCATGATCGTGGCTCATTGCAGCCTTGACCTTCTAGGCTCAAGCTATCCTCCCCACTCAGCCTCCCTAGTAGTTGGGACTACAGGTGCATGCCACCACACCTGGCTAATTTTTGGATTTTTTGTTGAGACAGGGCCTCACCATATTGCTTAGGTCTTGAACCCCTGGGCTCAAGCAATCTGCCCATCTTGGCCTCCCAAAGTGCTGGGATTTCAGGGTTGAGCCATTGAGCCCAGCCTGCTTCTTGAAATTACCACATGGTCAATAAAAAATAAAACAACCATAACAAAAAAACCGAGAATAAAGTCACAGATTTGAAGTGAATGATGGCCTCCAGCTTCCATTGGGACTGGGCTATCAAAGGATAGTTCAGAGGAGTGGATGATGGTCTCAGTGTTTCTTATCAGATTTAACAGTTGATCACAGTAGCATATCTCCAATGGACTATACTCAAATTTAATGTGACTAATCTTCACAGCATCCCTGTGCTCTAAGTGGGGATTGCTATTTCTCGGAAGGAGAAAATACCAAACAGTATATTTGCTGTTATCTACCCTGGATCCTTCATATTTACTCACACAAGTGCTGTGCATACTGGAAAAGAAGTAGGGTCACTAGATGGATTTTTCTTCTCGGTATTGGATCAAAACAACAAGACTAAGATAAAAGACTACAGTTGGACCAAGTGAACATATTTCTGCTGTTTAGCATTTGACACAGGGACAGAGAATGAGTTAAAAAGAGAAAAGGATACTTCTCTCAGCAACAAAGCTAGATTGTCTAAATGGGTTAATGTGAGAAAAACTTACAAAACAGTCCTCCTTGTCCTATATTGATAAAAATCTGTGCTTTTGCCTCGGTTATTTTCTCGCCTTTTGTAAGGATAGAAAACTAATATGGTATTATGTTACTTCTTAGTGGTAGGGAGTCTATACAATATGTAAGTTAAAGGGAATCTAAATCTATCACATATTAGTAGTTGAATCATTTGGTGAATCAGTGAATTTCTGACTGAAGTTAATTTTTAGCTCAAACATATTTGTGATCTATATAACAGCAAGTATCCTTGCTTGATTTGTTTGAATAAACAAATCTAGAAATCTAGAAAAACCAGTTTGAAAGACATTCTTGTTTACAAATGGACCAATAATTATGCCAAAATATAAAGTCATAATTTTGAAATTAGAAAATTCTATGCTATTATTCTCAATATATTTATTTAGGTTTGCCTATTTGACACTAGGAAATTGATGTTCTCTTGGTAAAGATCCTGTGTCTAGGCATGTTTCACCATCAAGTAGAGGTTTTATTTTAGTCAATGGTAAACTTTTCATGAGATTTGATCTAACTTTGAGAAGTAAAAATAAAAAACACCAACTCTCTCTCCTTCTCTGTGTGTGTGCATGTGTGTATCCATTTATTTAAAGAAAGCTGAGAAATTTATGGTGTTAACAATTAAATTATAAAACAATTCCTATATAATAGGCTTTTAAAGAAAAAACCTCTTTATGTTTATGTTAATTCTCTTCATTAATTTTTATTTTAATGTAGTTCCAATTATTCCATTGACAAATAAGTTTAGACTATTTATAATTCACTCAAATTGTCTTCTTGTAAAATGTCTTTAGTTAATGGATATGGGCAAGGCTTTGAGCTGGTATCCCTGGGCTGGTAAGAATGTCTCTCAGACTAATCAGCTAAGCAGAGCAGAGGAAGATAACCTGTTTTGCACATAACATATAGGTATGCTGGTCACTTTTAAGAACTTCACCACAATGGTCTTTTTCTAACACTAGGGAATAATTTTCTATTCTCCTCAGAAGAGACCAGCTTCCCATCTGTCCACACTGGCTTTCATTTTCTGCTGTTACCCCTGAATCGACTCATACTCATCAGTGTCTTCACTGGCTGATTAAGCATGGGTCAGAAATTTGTTCTGCCAACAACAACAAAAAATACTATTTTTATCTCTTTCAGATGTAAACCTTTAAAAAATATATTTTTTAGAATCTTTAATGTTTTCAAGATAGTGGGATTCAGACACATTTCTATTGATACACACCATGCTTCCTTTTCCTGGATTTGTCAGAGGAAGTTGCATGTCTGTGGCTGGATTTAGACGGATTAGTATGGACTGAGTAGCAGTGGTACATATGTACGGAGCGTGGGGCCGGGGGAGGGTTAAGGTTTGGGACATGAACTTGGTGGCCAGAGGCCTGGAGGCCTGTAGGATTTGTGTGACCAAAGGCCCGGGCCAAAGGGTTCCAGGGCAGCATGAAGGGACTTGGCCTCACTGATAAGAGGATGCAGAGTTGGGAGGGGACATGAAAAAGCAGGATGGATAGGTCTCATTCTGAATAATCTTTGATTATGGGGAAGCCAGTGCTTACTACTGATGAAAGTGCTGTTTTAGGAAGATTTGAGAGCATGAGGAAAGATAAAAACTGAGCCCTATGACTATGACTAACTCTGTTTTAGATCCTTTGAATTGCTGATAGCACTGTTTCTATGCCACATTTTCTGTAGTAATATTTTTTAAAATAAGAGCTTTAGTACATGCTAATATAATAATTCTTAGCATTCTTGAATTGTTTAATATGTATTTGTAGTTATTATGAGGAGTTGCTATCTTATTCTTTACTCTCAACAATGCCACACCTGTGCTAGATCCTCAATAAGTGCTTGTTGAATATAATTGAATAAATGAGATTCATTAGTCTTCTAATATAATAAAGACAGGGTTCTTGAGTTTAAAAAGTCTCTTCCAATCGGATTTTGAGTGTATTATAGGCTCTATTGTATCCACGACTTCTATAAATTGTGGAGACATTTCAGTTGGCTTTAATGGCTTTCTAACTCTGAATCCATTTATACATGCGCTTTGCTGCAAAAGATTAATTAATAATTAAATATTTCCTTACTCTAGGTAGGATGGAGTCAAATGTATCTTTGGTGAAATAGAAGCTTCAGATAAAATTTGTGTAACTCAGCCCTGTTGAGGAGCACCATACTATTTTTTTCCCCTCTAGTAATATAACTGTGAATGATACATTCATCTTTTCATTTTTGTATGAAGTGTAAAATAACTCATCCACTTTAACAAATGTGCTTATTCTGAAGTGTTTCCTCAATGGAATTCACAAGACACAATCTCAGTGGTAATTAGGCCAATGTCCTCTCCTTCCCACCTCCCTTCTTAATATACATAAAACACACATACACACACACACACACACACACACACACAGATCCAATACAAGAAGAGGCAACTTTAGTTCTTAGTATAATTTCTAGGAGTTTACTTCTGCAGGAGATTAAAGGAAGGGGTAGTTTAAAAACAGAACCGAGAAACTGGGATCTCTCTTAGATTTCTGGAAGCTGTTTTTCAGGCTGCTGTTGTTTATTACTTTGCTTACTCAAGTTAATTATACCTCTCCTCCTATGTCTCTTTGGATAGACCCGAGTTTTTATAAGGGCTGGTCCATGTCTACTTGACTGGTGAAGGAAAGAAAGCATGCTTTTTATTACCACCAGTACTTGTCTTATGAAAGATAGGAAACTCAAAGTTAAGCTTGAAATCTCTACCTCTACCTTGGTCACTTTGTTAATCTGCCCGAATTTTGAAGTTCAATCTGCCTTAATGCTCACCATTAATTCAGCCCATCAGTTAACCATAAACCCTTTAATAATGTCCCACAGGAATTCCTGAGTAGACACAAGTTTCTGGCTTGCTTTGAAATTATACAAGGCCTCCTCATAGAAATGGTTAGGACTGTCAACAGACATGCTCTTTTTACCTAGTTTAAGGGAGAAAAAGGCTACTTCTGTGCCAGCTTATAACAGTCTTGCTGCGTTCTCAGCTGTATCAGTGGTGCTCAACCCTGGCCGAACGTTAGAGTCACCTGGGGAGCTTTCGAAAATATCAGCGCTTGAGCCTGATGCTAGAATCACTGCATGATGAGACTGGAGCACCTGAATTTTGAAAATCTTCCCAGGTAATTCCAAGGGTTAGCCAGGCTTGAAAACGATGGAGTTAAGAACCAAGAAGACACTCCTCTGAAAGATGAAATAGGTGATACCTTCAACTCTATTGCGGAATGCTAAGATTTTGGCTAAGGCTGAACTTTTGATGTTTATCTTTAGAGCCACATTCAGGATAGCCTTCACCTCTCACCAGTTGAGTCCACCTATCAGAGTTGTCTCCATTTTTTTCATGCCACCTACAGAAATGTGACCTGGCCCAATGTAGCAGGGGTTGACCAGACTGCAGAGGAAGGGGAGTTCAGCTCATGATGAGGATGGAGAAGGTAAAAACTGGGCGTGGTGATAGGAGCATTTGGACCACTAAAGGGTTTCACAACTCCCTGTGTGACATTGGGCAAGTCATTGAATTTTCTCCAACCATATTCTCCAGCCAAGTAAATAAGAAGTCATTACCCTACACTTATTTCACAGGGCTGTTGGGAGGGGCACATGAGATTGTGTACTTGAAAGCACTTTATAAACTGTAAAGTTTCATACTTCGTAGAAATTACTATTCCCATTTATGGAACAGAGTTACTTTGAAGTTTATTAAGTGTGTTCTTTCCATGGACCAAACACTGGGAAATAATATTTTAATATCTGTAGATGAAACATAAATGGACATGTAGCACATATTTTGAGTCACATTTTCCTTCATTTGCTATCATTTATCCTGAATATAAACCATCTGCAAACTCTAGCTACAGGGAACAATTAAGTAAAAAGGAAAGCTAATCTGTTTATTCTAATACATAAAAGCTTGGAAAAAAAAAATTGAAGTATCATCACAGGTGTTATTAAGTGTTTACTGCCCAAGACCCTGTGTTAGGCACTGTGCAGTGCTGGCTTGATTTGAACTTTAACATATTATAAGCTAAAAATAACCTGAAATGCAAATTAACGATATATATTTGAAACCTGAAATGAAACAGAAATGTTACCTCAAACAGAATACTTAGAAAGTGGAATATATCTAAGAGACTGCTATGGTGAAAATATCTAGAACAAGCTAGTCCCATCCGTGGCCCAAGGGCTGCATGCAGCCCAGGGCAGCTTTGAATGTGGCCCAATACTTATTAGTAAATTTTCTTAAAACATTATGAGATTTTTGTGATTTTTTTTTTTTTTTTTAGCTCGTCAGGTATCATTAGTATTAGTGTATTTTATGTGTGGCCCAAGACAATTCTTCTTCTTTCAGCGTGGCCCAGGGAAGCCAAAAGGTTGGACACCCCTGGTCGAATGTTTGTGGAAAGGAATGAAGGGGCAGCCACCTTTGACCTTTGATTTCTCATAGTGATGATGAAAAGGAATAAACTATGGATATAATAACATTTGATTAACATATATTTCAGCAAGGAAGCTCTTTTGTGGATTAATCAACAACAAAAACCAAACCAAACCAAAAACCTTCAAGAATCATATGAAAGAGAACGGTTTGATTTTGTACCTACAGGAAAATAATCTATCTTCATGTGTGTCTCCTTGATCAACATGCATGTTGAAGGTAACTCAAGGCATAGGCATAAAGTCTTGAAAGCTCACAGCCTCTTTTTTCTCTCTGCAGCTCTCTGATGGCCCTCATCATTCTTTCTGCCTTCAGCTGGTTTTGTCTTGTCTGATATCACACTTAAAAAGCAATTTTTTATGCATGACTAAAAAGCATTTGAAGAAAAATTACATCATTATATTATTAGTATATTGTTAACCTAATATTAGCATATAAATATATAACAATACTAATCTAATTGTGAACCCAAAGGCTTTCTCCTAGCAGAAGGAATTTCACCCATCAGCAAGCAGGAAGTAGCCACTTGAGAACAATTTGCTGGTATTGGCGAATGTGAGTTGTAGGGAGGAGAAATGAAGAAGAGTAAGAGAACTATCTTTTTCTTTCTTTTTTTTAAATTTTATTTTAATTGACAAACAAAAATTGTATATATTTGTGGTATACAACGTGATGTTCTGAAATATGTATTAATTGTGGAAGGACCAATCAACCTAATTAATCAACACATGCATTACTGTCAGAGGCATTTGAACCAGAGCAACTCCATTTTGAGTAGGGGCTGGGAAAAAGACCTGATAAGCTGCATTCCCAGGAGGTTAGGCATTCTTAGTTACAGGATGAGATAGGATGTTGGCACGAGATACAGGTCAAAAACCTTGCTGACAAAACAGGGTGCAGTAAAGAAGCCAGACAAAACCCACCAAACCAAGATGGCGGTAAGAGTGACCTCTGGTCGTCTCACTGCTACACTCCCACCTGTGCCATGACAGTTTACAAATGCCATGGCAACATAAGCAAGTTACTC
The DNA here is from genome assembly GCF_029281585.2 of Gorilla gorilla gorilla. Lineage (NCBI taxonomy): Eukaryota > Metazoa > Chordata > Mammalia > Primates > Hominidae > Gorilla > Gorilla gorilla. Next base: position 160,186,393 of record NC_073229.2, on the reverse strand, counting down.
TATATGGTCTAAAAAGGGGAGGAACCCTCAGTTCCAGGAATTGCCCACCCCTTTCCCAGAAAACTCATGAATAATCCACCCCTATTTAGCATATAATTAAGAAATAACCATAAAATGGGCAACTAGCAGCCTTCAGGGCTGCTGTGCCCATGAAGTAGCCATTCTTTAGTCCTTTACTTTCCTAATAAACTTACTGTCACTTAGCTTTATGGACTTGCCCCAAATTCATTCTTGCATAAGATCCAAGAACCCTCTCTTGGGGTCTGGATTGGGACCCCTTTCTGGTAACATTACCTCACATACTTATCACTTACTTGTGGTGAGAACATTTTAAATCTGCTTTTTAAAGCAATTTTCAAACATACCATATGTCGTCATTAACCATAGTCACCATGTTGCACAATATATCTCCAGAAAAAACAGCTGCTATTTCTATACGTCTAACTTCAACTCCTGGCTAGCAGGATGCTGCCGCCCAGGTTGTAGGAGGTTCTGTTTCAAGAGCTGTTGGGAGCAGAGGGGAAAAGGAGCCTCGAAAACCCTCACCACTTGTTTCCCAGAGAACCCAAAGCTCATAGTCTTCAAAATTAAGTATCCATCAGAATCACCTGAAGGATTTTCAAAACAGATTGCTGGCCGGTCATAGTAGTTCACGCCTGTAATCCCAGCACTTTGGGGGAATGAGGCAAGCAGATCACCCAAAGTCAGGAGTTCGTGACCAGCCAGGCCAACATGGTGAAACCCCATCTCTACTAAAAATACCAAAATTAGCTGGGTGTGGTGGCGGGCACCTGTAATCCCAGCTACTTGGTAGGCTGAGGCAGAAGAACTGCCTGAGCCCAGGAGGTGGAGGTTGCAGTGAGCCGAGATGGTGCCATTGCACTCCAGCCTGGGCGACAGAGCGAGACTCTGTCTCAAAAAAAAAAAAAAAAAAACAAAAAACCCAAAAATCAAAACAGATTGCTGAGTCCCAATTCCAGAGTTTCTGACCATAGTCTGCAACAATGCATTCCCCACATAATCCATATTATCCACGTATTTGCTTTAGATATTCTTTTTTTGGACCCATAAGGGTTCCATAAAAGCAAACTTTCTACTAATAAAATCTATAACTGCATTTGAGACATAATCAATATTCAAATTGAATTTGAGTTTCATATATTCTTAAACATCTGTTGCTCATGCAATAACAAAACAGCAAACAGAACCAAGAAAATAGAGAGAAACCAGAAACCCACCAAGTGGGCAGTTAACTCCTGAAAAACCAACACAAACCATTGTAATTAAACCAATTCTCTAGAATGAATTTGATTGATATGTTTTCATATATTTCAACTGAGTTAATATTTCCCTGAAAATAATTTTGCATTCATTTGATTACATAAATTCATTATTATTATTATTATTATTATTATTATTATTTTGGAGACAGAGTTTCGCTCTTGTTGCCTAGCCTGGAGTGCAATGGCACCATCTCAGCTCACCACAACCTCCGCCTCCCGGGTTCAAGCTATTCTCCTGCCTCAGCCTCCTGAGTAGCTGGGATTACAGGCATGCACCACTGTGCCCAACTAATTTTTGTATTTTTAGTAGAGACAGGGTTTCTCCATGTTGGTCTGGCTGGTCTCGAACTACCGACCTCAGGTGATCCACCTGCCTTTGTCTTCCAAAGTGTTGGGATTACAGGCGTGAGCCATCACGCTCGGCCCTGATAACATACATTTTTATTGAGGACCTCCTGGTAGCAGGCACCATGAAGGACAAGCAATATAGTGACGGATAAAATAGATACTGTCCTGCCCTTATCATCTCATTTTCTAGTTTAGCCAACCATTGTATCCACAAGTGTTTTAACAAGTTCCTTCTAATTGATATCTTTTAGGTTGTTTGTATTTTCAGTTGGTTTAATTACATAGAACTTAATTTTCAGAAGAGAAGGCAAATTAATCTGAAACACATATCGTTGTTAGGAGAAAATGAATTTTTATATATTCCCAACATTAAAAAAGAGACAGTGGACTATAGTGTAGAAACTGATTACATAAAAGCAAGATTATGGAAGGGTTATATTTCCTTAGTGATGGCAGATAATTAACAGACAGATCGATTTTATTTTCTATTGAGATTAAGTTTCCTTGCAACAAGCTTACCAACTATTTATTGGGTAATAAACATCCATCAGTCTGTCTTTTCTATAAAAGAGATACAGCCATGCGATAAACAAAATGTAGGCCCCTAAACAAAACAAAGCAACAGTGACAACAAAACTCTTATCTCACGATTTCCCTGAGGTGAGATTTTCCTAGTTATCAATTCATTCCTAAATTTATAATTCCTTTTACCCACTTGATCAGAACACTTCCATTTCCTTCGAATGCTTCATCTTAACCGTATCTCTAAGGAACAAGAACACATTTTGTATCTCCCTTCTTACCCTTCATTCAACACAAAAATAATATTATAGATTACTTCGGTCTTTATATTCTCTCTTCTATACCTATACAAATCATTTCAAGATTGATTATTATTAAACAGTGGGCTCTTAAAATGTAACATCTTAGAGTCGGAATGTGGAGAAATCTAGTTTCAAATTCTGTCTAATTTAAATATTTCCATTAGAATGTCTCTGAAAGAGGATTGCCTGCCTAAATGAGCTCAGTGCTAAAGAGTTTACTAATTTACAGTTTTGAGGAGCTTTCTTTACTGGGAAGTTCTACCTTCTATTTTTCCAAAATCTACCTCCTTCTAACTTTCACTAATTCCACACGCTGGGACCACAGAGACGTCAAATCCTTCTTCTACAGGCAAATCTCCAAGTATCCACAAATAATATTTGTGGGTTGTGTTCCCTCTTAGTTCTTTCTTAATGATAAGGAACTGTGGTTTCTTTAACTTCAATTAGTTCTATGATATGGTTTCTAGAACATTGCCCAATTAATTTATTTCCTCTAAATACCGTTCTGCTTTTAATTTTCTCACATGATATACAGAGCTCAGACTGGACACAAAATTACAGGGCATAGTCTCCCTTGGGGCTCTGTGTAATTCACAAATGTGATAGGCATGTATCATGAACTGAATATTTTTGTCTCCCTTTGCCCTACCTAAATTCATATGTTGAATTCCCAACCTCCAGTGTGTTGGTATTTGGAGATAGGGTCATTGGGAGGTGATTATATATGTGTGTATGTGTATGTGTGTGTGTGTCTTTATTATTTGCTTCCTGCTCAGCAAATGTTCATCTTCTCATGTATTTATTAGTGAATAAAAGCAAAAAAATGAGCAACACTGTTTAGAGAAATGTAAAGGCCCTGCTTAGTAAAAGTGTCTTATTCTTTCTTCTTCAGAAGAAAGAAGTGGGAGTACTTCCTGCAACCAGGGGCTCCTTCTCGTTGGTGTGATCACGAGCACACTCTGCTCTCTGCTTTTGGGACAGATAGACATCTCCAGGAATAAGTGGGATCTGTCTTATGTGACTTAACTCAAGTGCTATTCTGAAGGGAAGAAGGCTCATTTCTGGTGGCCTCCATTTGAGATACCACAATCACAAATGGAATGAACACAAGGCCAGTGTTTGCATCTAATTTTGCAATAACTGTAGAGAGAAACCCCCTAGTCAGCAAATCCAGGAGCCCTTCATCTCCCAAGTCAGATACTTGGGAGCAGGGGCCACTCCTACTCAATACAGAGTCCAGAGGGTTGGTGCTCTCAACTCCCATGAACTGGCATCACCTTATTCTTGCTGTCAACCCAGAGACATTCCCTGTGACTCTGAACAGCTTTTGCCTGAGCTGAGAAGATTATCCCAAATCATTTAAAAAGTGCCAAATTCTGTTCTTTATTGTCTGCTCCTCAAGGCGTGTCATCTATTGCAGCAAGACCTGTCTCAAAGTTAAGGATCACTTTGTTGTTTGGAAGGCAAGTTGTAGTTACTTGCAAAGATAATTTATTTTGGATAAAGGTATTACTTTACAGATATGAGGTCTATACACACCCTCCTTTAATAACAGAAAGCTAGAAAGTTGACAGGATCAGAGTAGCTCTCTCTTTGAAGAGGCTTCAAGGCTATCTGCAGGTGAAAAATGTACAAACAACAATCAGGTCTTCCCTTCTCACTTCTTCTGCTCCACAAGTCTAAACCTAAGACGGCACTGGTCACACAATGGGAATATTTCAGTCTCTTCTCAAAACATTGTGATCCATTTCATCAGATTCTTGGTCTGTGATAGATCAAAGCTTTGGGAAGAGAAAATGGACTATCCTAATCATAAAACTCCTTTGTGAAAGAAAACTTGTTGAAGAAAGTAACACTAATACAGGTTCATCCCATAAAGGAGATTCAGAAAACGTGTGAAGAATTGTGACTGTTTCCTTTTCTCACACCTGCATTTTTCAGACTTGGCAGACAGAGCTGTCCAGGACAGATTTAGTATCGAAATTGAACAGAATACCTGTGTCATCTTGCTGGGATCCATCGAGCTAGGATGTCCACACTGAAAACATAACCGCATTTTAACTTCCTAACCACTATTCTGTTCCAGTTCTGTAGATTCTTAAAGCTGGATTGAGTCTCCTTAGAATGCAGTTTTTTAAAATCTTGCTTAATTGCATGGCTACTACACTTTCCTAAATGTTTTCCCTTAAATAAACAATATTAGTAGTTGCTTTAAAGGCTGCCATTTTGCAATGTACAGAAAGAGCATTTTTGCTTGTTTAGACATTTTCACATAATCCACTCAGAGGAGAGGGCTAAAACAAAATGTCATCACTTCAGTTACTGAAATTACTCTCATTTCAAAGATGTTTTGGTAAACAAGTCAATGCGCCTCACACTCACTATCAACGAGCCTTACCCACATATACTCAAAAAAAGGCAAGTTTTGTGTTCTTTGCAGATTCAGTAATGTGATAGTTCTAGTGAATACGAGCAGACGCTGAACAGAACTCTGATTCCAGGGTCTCTAGTGAGCAATATGAGTGCCTTCTATAAAACACAGGCTGAACCTCTGCTGGAGGAGTAACAGCATTATAATTGGCTCCCATGGGTTTTATTAGCAGCGGGCCGGGAGCAGAGTGGAGAGCACCGCCCGGTGCCTGAGCAACCAGCCTCACAAACACCTGGCTGTAGGGATCTGGAGACAGAAAACACGTTGTCAAGGTCTTAGTGGCACAGTATACGGCCACCCTGGTTGGGACTATCAAAGTGCATGCTTCTCTAAGCTCTGTACTTGGTAGTACATCGAAGAAAGTTCTAGAGGCTCTGAATTTGAAATGCTTGGAATTAAGCCAGGCTTGAACTAGCTGAACAGTAACTTGCTCTGTTTTTCCTACATTCCAAATCCTTCTAAAGGATAGAAATACTTTTGGGTATTCCAAACTATGAATATCTGTCACCTTTTGTGTGTATGCCAGAAATGTGGCTAGATGACAGAAAGTTGTTCACAGTATAGAATTTGGATGCAGCAGCTTTGTCAAAGTGGAGTCTATGTCCAAAGAAATTGTTCCCTTTGCAGATGAGAAAAATAATGCTTGGACTTATCTTTTTGCTCCTCCTCAGCCTCCTCTTCACACTCATTTTCATTATTCTACTCATGTAGAAAAAATGATGGAAAACTTTGGACCTCCAAAGAAACAACATTTCTAGAATAGTCTGGAAACCTCTAGTTACCTTGTCCTATCCAACCTCAGAAAGCTGCATCCCAGGGGCCTGTGGAGCTCCCAAGAGCTCTGTTCAGCTCAGCTGTGAGGGCAGATGGCACTACAGGACAGTCATGGTTGAATAAGGAAGCAGCTATTTGGAGGGTTTTTTCCCCCAGTGGCATTTACCCCTGAACTTTTGGAAAACGCAGCAGCATGACAGTCTTTTTCTTACGAGAATAGTCACAAAGAGAGAAATGCAAACATAAAGTGTAAAGTCTGGTGCTCAGACTGGGTCAGCCTAGTTGCAAAAGAGCAAGTGAAAAGAAGACTTTAATTAACTTCATTCCATTATTTCTGAGGGTATGGCAACAGTTCTAGAAAGTTCTTCACAGTTCTTCCCATTCTCTCTCCCATGTAGCCTTTGCTTGCATTTTTTTGTTTGTTTCTGTTCTCTTTTCCTCAGGGCTGGTGAAGATTGAGTAGACCTGGGTAGGTGGGATCAGAAAAGTGTAGCAACAGCTCTAAGCTCTGAGCTCTCCCCGTGTGCAGACTCTGTATACACGTCCCCCACCTGATCTCAGTGTACCTCACAGCAACCATTTCTATGTTGCGGGTGACAAACCCAAACAACACAAGTAAGGAAGTTTTATCATCACAATTCAAGTTCATATGTGATTCCAGGATCCAGGTTTGCAACCACTGCAGTAAGAAACTGTCTTTATTCTTCTCATTTTTCTCATATTAAACCCCAGTCTAAGTCTTATTTTCTACACAAAATTAGGTATTTTTCCTGGAATAGACCTGGATTGGGTGTGTAGGAGAGCCATCATGTGCCACGTGAGACATTGCTGGCCATCATCCAGGTGACTCCTTTAATTGGTAAATTAATATGCACATTTGGCAAGCAATTTCTGTAACTAGAGGAATTAACTACTCAAATTGAAAATGTCTATCTCTCTGAGATTAGATGGCAATACTTTGAAAAATTATTAGTAGAATTATGAGCTGGCAAATTCTAGATTAGCATTAGCCTGGATGCATGCTATTGCCTGAATGACACTAGCTTAAAAACAAACAAAAAAACAAAACAATTGGGAGACTATGATTTACTTTCAGGTCTTCCGATGAATAACTTTGATGTCTTAGGCAGAGACTCCAATATGCGTCACTCCTGACCTCAAGCTGACTGTTTTATCAACAGCTCTGGCTGATGAAAAATCTTCCTGCAACTGTTGTATTCTTATTCAAAGCATTCCTCTTTCCCCATTCCAGCTGGTCTAATAGGTGGATGAAAGAATTGCCAGATACACACTGCAGGAGCATTTGGTCCTGAAGAAAGATGGACCACATTTATTTGCTTCATTTTTATTCCTTCAGAATTTGCAGTAAATTGAGGAAGTCTATTTTGTAAGAGGTTACTAATGATGGGCATACATGCTCCCAGCTTGGTGTGCAAACACACACATATGGGAAATGAAGAAACCTGAGTAAACATAGGGCCTTGCTGGAAGCAGCTATCATCTTCCTTTCGTGCCACTGGGTACAAGAGGCAACAAAATCTTGTAGCATTTTCAAATGGATTCTGGGTGTTTATATAGAAGATCAATACATTTTTGTCTTTAGAAATCAATGAATCCTTCTTACATAGACTGCAGAGAATCACTTTCTTGGGAAGGCTTAGAGAAATGCCTATAGGATACTGGGGGAGTATTTTCAATAAATGCCCACATATGAGACACAAAAAGACAGTTCCTATTTAGGAAACTTCAGTGCTATGACCAACTTATTTCAATTGGATTTTAAAAAAACATTTATAGGCTTTAAGACAAATGTAATAATTGGGACACTTCTTATACCCTGCACAACACTAAGGATTCAGGTACCCGATACTGCCCATCTGTACTCCTCTGTTGGCTGAGTGTTTATCTAATGTAGGTAGTTTTCTTTATGAAAATACTCAACTGATATTACACACAACAAAATGTAATTTTGAATGTAGACGATTAATTTCACATATATTACCTGAATGATTTTAGCTAGGACATGGACAGGTCTCTTTGGTCACTGCCCTTGGTTCTGAAGTCAGTTCAGCCCATGGTAGGGGTGAACTCAGCCCACTGCTGAGTCAACAACAAGTCAGTCAGTGTGGCAACCAGTATCCACGGTTTCTCCAGACCCCAAAGCACAATTGGGTAGCACTGTGTATGTCTTAAATTTTTTGTCTACCTACCACAATGATTGAAATTCCCTCATTAGAGATTCATTTCTTTAGCCATATGGCATTTTTATTTTTGTAAATAAAAAAGGAAATACATCAATATTTCATAAATACTTTTGATTGAATACTCATGGATTAGACTACCATTAATGGTGCTCATCAGATCACTTTTTTCCATGAAAACTAGATGAGGACAAAAGAGAGACTGGGAGTTCTTCTGAGATTGGTGGTTAGAAGAGTCTAAGGGAGAAGTCTTTAGAGGACATGAGGGTCCACTCAGAGAAGACAAGCACATTTGAAGAAACCTCACTCTGTGACAGGGTGTGATGAGTATCCAGGAGCCAGAAGAATGGCATAAAAAGGCCACGTGTTGCATTTGGCACAGAAAAAAAAAATGGCTTCATAATATCTGGGAATTGCCACAACCCATCTTCTAGAACTTTGCTACATGTGATTCATAGACCAGTAGCAGTAGTATCAACTGGGGGCTTATTAACAGTGTAGAATCTTGGGCTTCATCCCAGACTTCATCAGATTTTATATTTAAAGCAGATGACCAGGTGATGTATATGCATGTCAAAGTTTAAGAAACACAGGTCACTAAGATTCCTCTGGGTCATGATGTAATACATAGACTGCCCCTTTCTTAGCAGTTCGTGATTGAACAAGGGATGCGCACCAGATCCAAGCTGGGCCAGACAGATTCTCTCCCTGTGTTTGGAAGTTGAGACAGAGAGAAGAAAGTAGCAGAAAGAGAGAGAGAGAGAGCTAACATGTGAACCTGAGAGTCAGAGAAAGCCTGTCTGGGGAGAGAAAAAAAAATGAAGCAGATGTTCAGAGAAGCAGAAACAGGCTCTCGTTCTTACTTCCAGTTCCCTTCCAAGTCTCAGCAAGAGATTTACTAAACCTGAGTTCTACAAAGCGGTAGGTCCTTATAATACATCCCCTCCTTATGCTTAAGCCAATTTGGCAATATGCTTGATACATGAAACTAAGAGTTCTTAACAAACATGGGTGGCAAGAGTATGACATGGACCTAGAAAGGGGGGGTCAGGCTAAGTACAGTCATGTGCTGTGTAAGACCGTGTGGGTCAATGACAAACTGCATGTACAATGATGGTCCCATAGGATTATAATAGAGCTGAAAAGTTCCTATCGTCTAGTGACTTCATAGTCATTGTAACCATTGTAGCACAGTGCATCGCACTGTTTATGGTGATGCTGGTGTAAACAAACCTACTTCTCTGCCAGGCATATGAAAGTACAGCATGTACAATTTTGTACAGCACATGATATTTGATAATGAGAATAAACAACTATGTTATTGGTGTATGTATTTACCATATTATACTTTATTTTAGAGTATACTCCTACTTCTGAAAAAAAAAAAGAGTTAATTGTCAAACACCCTCAGGCAGGTCCTTCAGGAGGTATCCAGAAGAAGGCATTGTTATAGTAGGAGATGGCAGCCCCATGTGTGTTATTGCCCCTGAAGACCTTCCTGTGGGAAAAATGTGGAGGTGGAAGACAGTGATATTGATCATATTGAACCTAGGCCTACCCAGGGTCAAGATGATCAACATCACTGTGTGCATTTGTGTCTCGGTTTTTTTTTTTTGAAATTGAAAAGTAGTAATTTTATTTGATATTTTTGTTAGATAACAAAAGAAACCAAAATACTAATAGTCTGTTTAATAGTCTGTTTTTATTATTATTATTATTATACTTTAAGTTTTAGGGTACATGTGCACAATGTACAGGTTAGTTACATATGTATACATGTGCCATGCTGGTGCGCTGCACCCACTAACTCGTCATTTAGCATTAGGTATATCTCCCAGTGCTATCCCTCCCCCCTCCCCCCACCCCACCACAGTCCCCAGAGTGTGATATTCCCCTTCCTGTGTCCATGTGATCTCATTGTTCAATTCCCACCTATGAGTGAGAATATGCAGTGTTTGGTTTTTTGTTCTTGCGATAGTTTACTGAGAATGATGATTTCCAATTTCATCCATGTTCCCACAAAGGACATGAACTCATCATTTTTTATGGCTGCATAGAATTCCATGGTGTATATGTGCCACATTTTCTTAATCCAGTCTTTCATTGTTGGACATTTGGGTTGGTTCCAAGTCTTTGCTATTGTGAATAGTGCCGCAGTAAACATACGTGTGCATGTGTCTTCATAGCAGCATGATTTATAGTCCTTTGGGTATATACCTAGTAATGGGATGTCTGGGTCAAATGGTATTCCTAGTTCTAGATCCCTGAGGAATCGCCACACTGACTTCCACAATGGTTGAACTAGTTGACAGTCCCACCAACAGCGTAAAAGTGTTCCTATTTCTCCACATCCTCTCCAGTACCTGTTGTTTCCTGGCTTTTTAATGATTACCATTCTAACTGGTGTGAGATGGTGTCTCATTGTGGTTTTGATTTGCATTTCTCTGATGGCCAGTGATGGTGAGCATTTATTCATGTGTTTTTTGGCTGCATAAATGTCTTCTTTTGAGAAGTGTCTGTTCATGTCCTTTGCCCACTCTTTGATGGGGTTATTTTTTTCTTGTAAATTTGTTTGAGTTCATTGTAGATTCTGGATATTAGCCCTTTGTCAGATGAGTAGGTTGCGAAAATTTTCTCCCATTTTGTAGGTTGCCTGTTCACTCTGATGGTAGTTTCTTTTGCTGTGCAGAAGCTCTTTAGTTTAATTAGATCCCATTTGTCACTTTTGGCTTTTGTTGCCATTGCTTTTGGTGTTTTAGACATAAAGTCCTTGCCCATGCCTATGTCCTAAATGGTAATGCCTAGGTTTTCTTCTAGGGTTTTTATGGTTTTAGGTCTAACGTTTAAGTCTTTAATCCATCTTGAATTGATTTTTGTATAAGGTGTAAGGAAGGGATCCAGTTTCAGCTTTCTACATATGGCTAGCCAGTTTTCCCAGCACCATTTATTAAATAGGGAATCCTTTCCTCATTGCTTGTTTTTCTCAGGTTTGTCAAAGATCAGATAGTTGTAGATATGCGGCGTTATTTCTGAGGGCTCTGTTCTGTTCCATTGATCTATATCTCTGTTTTGGTACCAGTACCATGCTGTTTTTGTTACTGTAGCCTTGTAGTATAGTTTGAAGTCAGGTAGCGTGATGCCTCCAGCTTTGTTCTTTTGGCTTAGGACTGACTTGGTGATGCGGTCTCTTTTTTGGTTCCATATGAACTTTAAAGTAGTTTTTTCCAATTCTGTGAAGAAAGTCATTGGTAGCTTGATGAGGATGGCATTGAATCTATAAATTACCTTGGGCAGTATGGCCATTTTCACGATATTGATTCTTCCTACCCATGAGCATAGAATGTTCTTCTATTTGTTTGTATCCTCTTTTATTCCCTTGAGCAGTGGTTTGTAGTTCTCCTTGAAAAGGTCCTTCACATCCCTTGTAAGTTGGATTCCTAGGTCTTTTATTCTCTTTGAAGCAATTGTGAATGGGAGTTCACTCATGAGTTGGCTCTCTGTTTGTCTGTTGTTGGTGTATAAGAATGCTTGTGATTTTTACACATACACTCTCCCATGACTAAACCAGGAAGAAGTTGAATCTCTGAATAGACCAATAACAGGATCTGAAATTGCGGCAATAATCAATAGCTTACCAACCAAAAAGAGTCCAGGACCAGATGGATTCACAGCCGAATTCTACCAGAGTTACAAGGAGGAATTGGTACCATTCCTTCTGAAACTATTCCAATCAATAGAAAAAGAGGGAATCCTCCCTAACTCATTTTATGAGGCCAGCATCATCCTGATACCAAAGCCGGGCAGAGACACAACCAAAAAAGGGAATTTTAGACCAATATCCTTGATGAACATTGATGCAAAAATCCTCAATAAAATACTGGCAAACCGAATCCAGCAGCACATCAAAAAGCTTATCCACCATGATCAAGTGGGCTTCATCCCTGGGATGCAAGGCTGGTTCAATATACAGAAATCAATAAATGTAATCTAGCATATAAACAGAACCAAAGACAAAAACCACATGATTATCTCAATAGATGCAGAAAAGGCCTTTGACAAAATTCAACAACTCTTCATGCTAAAAACTCTCAATAAATTAGGTATTGATGGGACGTATTTCAAAATAAGAGCTATGACAGACCCAGAGCCAATATCATACTGAATGGGCAAAAACTGGAAGCATTCCCTTGAAAACCGGCAGATGACAGGGATGCCCTCTCTCAGCACTCCTATTCAACATAGTGTTGGAAGTTCTGGCCAGGGCAATTAGGCAGGAGAAGGAAATAAAGGGTATTCAATCAGGAAAAGAGGAAGTCAAATTGTCCCTGTTTGCAGACGACATGATTGTATATCTAGAAAACCCCATTGTCTCAGCACAAAATCTCCTTAAGCTGATAAGCAACTTCAGCAAAGTCTCAGGATACAAAATCAATGTGTCTCGGTTTTTAACACAAGTTTCAAAAGTTAAAAAAATTGAAAATAGATAAAAGCTTATAAAATAAGGGTATAAAGGATTTTTTTGTACAGTTGTATGTTTGTGTTTTCAGCTAAGTGTTATTATAAAGGAGTAAAAAAGTATTATAAGAGTAAAAAAATTATAAAAGAGTAATAAGTTCATAAAGTAAAAAAAATTATTGTAAGCTACGGTTAATTTATTCTTGAAGAAATAATTTCTTATCAAGTTAGTGTAGCCTAAGTGTACAGTGTTTATAAAGACTACAGAAGTGTACAGTAACATTCTCGGCCTTCATATTCACTCACCACTCACTCACTCACTCACTCACTCATCCACAGCAATTTCCAGTCCTGCAAGCTCCATTTACGGTAAGTGCCCTAGAAATGTGTAACATTTTAAAATCTTTTGTATCATCTTTTTACTGTACCTTTTCTATGTTTAGATACACAAATTCTGTCCACTATATTACAACTGCCTACAGTATTCAGCAGAATAACATACTGTACAGGTTTGTAGCCTAGGAGCAATAGGCTAGACCACATAGCCTGGGTGCGTAGTAGGCTATACCGTCCAGGTTTGTGTAAGTGTGCTCTTTGATGTTTACACTATGATGAAATAGGCTAGTGATGCATTTCTCAGAATGTATCCCCACTGTTAAGTGATGCATGACTGTACAGGTTTGCCTGCTTTAGCCCAGGTAGACATAAATTATAATATACTCATTATGTGTATATTACAGTATACACATGTATATACTTCTTAACTCATGAATTACAGTATTGTTCTCAATCTGTTGGAGTTATTAGGCTGGTGCAAAAGTAATTGTGGTTTTGCCATTACTTTCATGGCAAAAACCACAATTACTTTTGCCCCCACCTAATAGCTTTTATGCTAGGCCCATGCAATTTCACTTTAAGTCAGGGACACTTTGAAGATGGTCATCTGAATTAGCCAATTTTTTAAATAATAACCCACCCCCTTTCTCTCATTTTCTCCTTTCCTACCTCAGCCTCTTTATTGCTCCTGTTCTTGGCCTAGGCAGCTCTTAGGGATAATAAATTGGTCTCGGTCCCCACCTTGGCCCAATGAAAGTGAGGTCTGTAGGTTAAAAGATCCATCTCCTCCTTTGACAAGGGTATGGAAGCTACTCCACTCGTACTTTCTCTTTGGTGACTTGAGGAAGATCATAACCCTCAAGGTCAGCATGCCTTGGAGGCAGTGTCCTTAATGCCAAGAGAACGCAGACTGTTTGAGTAGTTTTCTGTTTTGGGCCCTGGAGTCTATTCAAGTTTCATGGGTGGAGCTGGGACCGAATCTGAATCCAAGCTGATGGCAAAATGATCCTGGCCCCTCATCAAATGTTTTCAATCCCATTTCTCTGGAGGTGAACCATATCTCCACCCATCCTCCATGATCAGGTCTGGATCCCTAGATCTATGATCGTGTAGACATCATTAGCGCCCTCAGCCTCTGAGAAGCCCCTGCCCATCTACTCCAATGGTTGGCCATTACTGTTGTCTTAATCTGAAGCAGGAGGATTCTACCTCTTTGGACCAGATGATATAGATTGTTGGCTTCTTGCTATAAAGGGCCAATGCTTCTGCTTGGCTGGTCTCATCTCACTTCCTCCCTCCCTGTGTTGACCAGGATATTGCTAGTCAGACAAACTGACTTCAAGCTCTCTCAGAATACACAGAATTCAGAGGATGGATTTCTATTTCCCCATATCTGGACAGATGTATAGAGGTCCTACACTAGGTAAAGCCATCAATGCCCATTCTCTGCTGCCTGGATGTGGGGACCTCTAGATAATGAATGGGATAGAAAGTGTGTGGTTTTAGAAAGTGAAATAGCCTAGGTGAACCAGCAGGAAGCCCAAACCAATAAAATGTCAAGGCTGACATCCCCAAAGTTATTATCATACTATTTGCAGATCAGACTGCTTGTAAAGAATTTGACTGCCAAGGCAAATAACAATAATAATGAAAATAGCTCTAAGCAAAGGGATATCACAGGGCCTCTGAGACATTTCTTGGCATTTGCTATGATTTAAAAGATGGCTTAAGCTGTCTTCCGCATTTTACTTTTTTAGTGCTCAAGATGTAGTTTATGGAATCATTTAGAGAAAGGTATAACAAATGAATTCTAAAGACCTAAGGAAGAAAAAATGGAAAGCTGTCCTTCATCTTCTTTGAGGTCTGTTTTACTTACTCTCTCTCTTCCCTGTAAACAGGTGTATTATCACTGCAGCCCTTCCCCAGGTAGAGGTGTGGAATCAAGCAGCTCCCAGCAGCGCCATTGGGGAAACAGTACAATTGACCCTTGAGGGCCTTTATGGGGGCTGAGAACTTATTGTGATGACCAGAGGACCTTTGCTGCTCTCTCTGTTCCTGCTCCTTCCTCAAGTGGCCCAGGAGAGCAAAAGTTGAACTGTGGAGAATGCTGCTTGAGGAATAGAGTGTAAAAGTTCAGAAGGGATTCATCTGAAACATTTGATAAGAATTTTTCTAAGGGATTACATAGTTCCCTGTCTTCTAAGAGTTTGCCAAACTCATTTTTAACTAGTTTGATTATCTGGCACCTAGTAAGTGGGCTGTTTTCAGGGTCCCACTCTACACAGGTTTCTGTGGTATCTGCTGCAGGTCTGGATACTGGAACGCCACCATTTCTGGGTTCCCTGAGGCTAGACTTTGCTTTTCTGTAAAGAATCACCTAGGAGTTTCCAAGGTTCCAAATCCTGCATTCTGGTTGGAGGATCTGTGTCCAACTCCATGGCCTGGTTGGAGACATCCTCTCCAGCTCACTGTAAGGTCTCACTGCTGTGGGTGGTTCTAGTTCACGTTAATTTACCAACTGTCCCAGTCCTGACTGTGACACCAAATATGGCACCTAAGGTATCCCCATTGGGGGAGTGAGTATATCACTTCTATTTTTATAGCTGCCAAATATATAATTTTTAGTCTTAAATCTCATTGAGAATCTACCCAAAATGTCTTAAGTTGTTTTAATTTGGAAGTTTTGCTGTTCTCTTAAGCCCAGAACATTGAAAATAGAATCCTTTTCTTTACTTTGCCAACTTCCTTATTTCAGCCAGAGGCCCTGCAGTGCTCTACAAGGCTGTAGTTCCTTGAAGAAACCCAAATATGCACACATTCTTGTCTATGATGATCTTGAGTTACATACTCCTCTGTCCAAAGGCAGTAGGGAAAGGGCTGGATTTGGGAGTCCAAGATTTTCTTTGAAGGACCTGCTCCTCACTTTCCTCAAAGCTCATATCCTTCCTAGTGGAAGGGAGGTACTGCTTATGATATCCTTCTGGTTGTGAGAGGTCAGAGAGGAAAAGCTGCTGAGGGAAGTGCAGGAGAATATTTTGGCACTTTCTTCCCCACTGAGAACCCCTAAAGTGTAAGTTGCAAAGTAGTGGCCTGGTGAACTTGCTGCATTGTATTTAAAAGAAAGAATTCTGTATTAGTTGCCAACATTTATAAATCAGTATATTTTACACAGACATCTGAATTTCCAGGTTTTCTTGAAAAAAAAAAAAAAAACGACTGGAGTTGGCCACACAGAGCCTGCATTCCCTCATGACATTGTGTGGCGGTGGCAGAGCAGCAGCTGCTGCTCTAGTTGGGGGCACATACTCTCCAGGGGCCTCAGCGCCATCACTGTCTCTTGTATTGAACCCAGTTGGCTTCACTCACTCTTGCACCTCACCCTTTTGGCTCCTGGAGGCATTTGAGTGTGTGATCTCCAGAAGAAGCTCCAGAGAGGAGTTTTGGAGACTTGCAAATTCACACTTAGAAACCACCAGCACCATCTCAGAAAGTGTAAGCACTTGACATGCTGACAGAATTGAAGTGATTTTGAACCTTTGGATCAGAAAAGGTGACACCAGGTGGACTCCAGATTTGCAAGATCATGATGATTGTGCAGCTGTAAAGATAGCTATAATATCTTGACTTAAAGTATGAGAGGTGTCTGTCACATATTCCTGACTATGAGAATACACCTTCTGGGGTGTAACTGCCTAGATATAATCAGGCATGCTGCCAAGAAATGATCAGCCTGGAAAAGAGAGTCAGAGAATTGCACATGCAACACTAACTATTTCCAAGTTTTTTCTGTTCGAGCCATTTGGGGAGAAATCATTTACTTTCTTTTCTTTCACCAGAAATTGCTACATCTAGTAAGACTTCAATCTTTGAATATAAATCATTAAAATTTTCCACTGTAATTGGCTGATTATTTCTCAGGGTCAGTGTCTCAGGGAACATAACATCCATATGATGAAAATAAGAAAAGTGTAGTATCTTATAGAGAGGATTGAATTTTATATATATACATATATATATATACACACACACACACACATTTATAAGATATATATATATATGTATATAGACACACAGAGAGATTTGGTTAATTGGAATGAGAGGATATTGATAGCACTTAAAATATTACAGGGTTATTTTGAGATTTAACAAAATAATGTATGGGAATCACACAACAGTGTCCAGTCAATGTTATCTATTGTTATAGATGATCAGTTACTAGTTAGTGTATAACAGGTGGTTAGCCTTGCTCTAGGCATCTGAAAAGAACATCTTTTGAACACTGCATTACCAAGATGTTAGGAATGGTTTAGTCTTGTTCATTGATTCATGTCATTCTTCAGTTTATAAAGTCTGAATATCAGCAGAGGAACAGACGACCCCTAGTACATGGAGACTGAATTGTCTTCCTGCTCTTATGAGTGGGGGCATGAATAGCAAGGCAGCACATGCAGCTGATGGTGACTCAGTCTGGAAATAACTCTCCACTGGCCAACTAAAGTGTCACCATTCAAATGGGCATCTTCTAACAAAACATAATTTATTACAGAAAAGAGGACAATATGAAATAGATTAAACTCTAAAACATATACAAATGGCCAACAGGTAAATTTTTTTAAAATGCTCAGTGTCACTAATGATTAGGAAAACACAAATCAATACCACAGTGAGTGATCACCTTATACCTGTCAGGATGGCTCTTATGAGAAAAAAGACAACAAGTGTTGGTGAGGATGTGGAGAAACTGGAACCCTTGTGTACTATTGATGGGAAGGCACAATGGTGAGGTGCTATGGAAAACAGTATGGAGGTTACTCAAAACATTAAAAATAGAACTATAATACTATCCTGCAACCCCTTTACTAAGTATTTATTTAAAAGAACAGAAGTCAGGACCTCGAAGAGATATTAGCACCTCTATGTTCATTGCAGCACTATTCAAATAGCCAAGATATGGAAACAACCTAAGATCCATCAACAGATGAATGGAAAAATAAAATATGGTAGACGCATACAATGGAATACTATTCTGCCTTCAAAAGGAAATTCTGCAATTTGTGACAACACGGATGAACCTGGAGGACATTATGCTAAGTGAAATAAGCCAGTCACAGAAAGACAAATACTGTATGACTCCATTTATATGCGGTGTCTAAACTAGTCAAATTCATAGAATCAAATAGTAGAATACCGGTGGTTTCCAGGGTGTATGGGGAAGGGAAAATCAGGAATCACTCATCAACTGGCTTAAAGTTTCAGTTATGCAAGATGAATGAGCTCTAGATATCTGCTGTAAAACATTGCACCAGTAGTCAATAATGCCGTATATACACTCAAACATTTGTTAAAAGGGCAGATCTCCTGTTAAGTGGTCTTACCACAATGAGGTAAAATTAAAATAGAATATGTTACAAAAATACAAAATGATACATATAAACAAGCCCCCAAACATTGTGGGGGTGGAAGATTGTTTTTTAAAAAGTATTTCTGAATTGTTCTCTCCTCACACCCACTCCCAACCCACCTTAGCTGTGCCAAGAACATTGCAGCTGTCATCTATCTGTCTTGGGTTTTCTTTTAGTCCATTATCAATGGTCATAAAAACCTCTTGGCTTATTTCCATGAGCTGCAAAATTTGATGCAACAGTGGTAGCTAAGATGGTTCATTTCTGACCAACGGAATATTGATTTAGAGGAGACACTGAAGTTATTATTTTTAAAATAAAAATTTCTGCAAAAAAATACTTCCCATCTGAACAATTCTGAGAACCATAGCGTGATGTGTGCAGCAGGAGGAGGGAGGTAGATTAGCAAATAAACACACTAACTTCAAAGGTTTCCATCTTGTTTTCATATAACCTAAATGAGATTAGATGACTTATGATTTACGCTACCACAATCTTCTGTTCCTTCCCACTTTGAATAAAAGTATGGTTATAATTAAAATCACATGAACTTGGATTTTTTAGCTTCTAAAAAATAAGATGGATGACTTGACAGTTGCCAAAACAGACTCTCAAGCATTCTTGTAACATCAAAGCTCATGACCCATGAGTTGCATGTCTGGAGCAGACACATCCCTGTTTTTTGGGGGTTTTTTTTTTTGTTTTTTTTTGTTTTTTTTTTGAGAACAGTTTAGCTCTTGTTGCCCAGGCTGGAGTGTAATGGTGCAATCTCAGCTCACCGCAACCTCTGCCTCCCAGGTTCAAGCAATTCTCCTGCCTCAGTGTCCCGAGCAGCTGGGATTACAGGTGGGCACCACCACACCCAGCTAATTGTGTATTTTCAGTAGAGATGGGGTAGCTCCATGTTGGTAAGGCTGGTCTTGAACTCCCAACCTCAGGTGATCTGCCTGCCTCTGCCTCCCAAAGTGCTGGGATTACAGGCATGAGCCACCGTGCCCAGCACATCCCTGTTTACTATAGCGTTATGCACATTATTATCTATTATGGCTGGAACAATAAGACCAGCCGCAGCAACAATGAGAAAACAGCTGCCACAACTAAATTTACATAAGGTTTCATACTTTGTAAGGTACTTTCACATGTATTTCTATTTTATTTGGACTTCACAGCAGCCTGGTGGATAGGTGCCATGGGTAGTTTATTTCCAGTGAGGAAACTGAGGGTCAAAGAGTTTAAGACACTTGCTTAACCGTATGCAATGAGTAAGTGGCAGAGTTAGAACTCATACCAATGTCTTTTGAATTCTAGTCCAATGAATTTTTTATTTTAACACTCCAATTCAGTAATGTCACTACTTTTTGGGTTCAAAATAAAATTTTTATTCTACACCATCTGTTCCTATATCACAGCTTTCACACATGCTCACATGCTGCTCTCTCTTTCTGGAAAGCTCCTTCCCCTGATCATTAAAATTGACTCCTTCTCTGACAGGGTCTGCCTAAAAGAGCAATCTCTCTTTCCCGCTACTATATTAGGACGCTAGGGCTGCTGTAACAAAGCACCATAAACTAAGTGGCTTAAACAACATACATTTATTTTCTCACAGTTCTGGAAGGCTAGAAGTCTAAGATCAAGGTATTGGTAGGGTTGGTTCCTTCTGAGGGTTCCTTCAGAGAAGCATCTGTTCCAGGCCTTTCTCTTTGGCTTGTCGATGACTGCCTTCATGTTTGCGTGAAGATGTCTATATGTGTGTCTGTGTATCCAAATTTCCCCTGTTTATAAGGATATCAGTCATATTGCATTAGGGTCCATTCTAATTATCTCACTTTAACTTGATTACCTCTGTAAAGACGGCTAGCTCCAGAAAAGATCACATTCTGAGGTACTGGGGAATAGGACTTCAGAATGGGAATCTTGGCAGGACACAACTCAATCCATACCCCCACCTGCTCTGCTGCCATGCCATCCACTATCCCTTACCCTCCTCTTCCCATCTCAGCTGATGACATCACCATTATTCAGTTGCTTAAGCCAAGGATGCACGCTTCCCTCTTTTCTTCTGTTTACTACATCCAATTCATTGGCAAATATTATTAGCTCTACCTTCAAAATATTGCCTGGATCCAAACGTCTCGCTGCCCCACTACAGTCTCCCTAGGCCAAACCACTAATTTCCAGCCCTGACGAATGTCGTAGTTCTTTCCCAGTGCCCATGTAGAATCTATTTTCCATACAAAAGCAAATGTGATCTCTAAAAATATAAGTTATGCCACTCCTTGTTCAGAACACTGCACATATAATAGAATGAAATCTAAACTCTCCATTATGGATTAGGAACTGGCTCTTCACAATGTATTCTGGGGACTGGCATTATCAGCATCAGTGGGAACTTGTTAAACAGACCTAATCTTAGGCCCCATTTCAGACTTCCTGAATCAAAATCAGCATTTTAGCAATATGCCCAGGTGATTTGCATGCATGTTAAAGTTTCAGAAGCACTGGCCTAGAGGACCCCACATAATTTTGCCCCACTGGGGTCTTTGAACTCATCTCCTACTGCTTCTCCTCTTGTTCATCCCATTCCACACTCTGGCCTTCCTCTTGTTCCACCTGTTGCCCTCTCTGCCTGGAATGCCTTCTTAAACCAGCCTCTCCACAAAAGCTACCCACCTGCCACCACCATGTCACTCCCTGTCCCCTTATCCTGCTTTGCTTTTCTCCATAGTCTGTATCATGACCTGAAATGATTTAAATATGTGTTTGCCTGACTTTATTTATCTCTACCAATGAAGTGTAAACTTTATGAGACCCAAGGGATTTTGTTTATTTTCATCACTGCTATTTCCACCCAGGTAAAGAAGAATGGCTGGCACGTACTAGATACTCAATAAATATTTACAGAAACAATAAATTGCTGGATTTTTGATACGAGAAAGGTCACATTTTTTGCACTGACTCAGTCATTATTTTCTCTAGTAAAACACTCTTGTCAACTGTTGGCTATAGCATGGCACTTCACTAGTTCAACACCATCTCCATCATTTCCCCACCTGGGTTATTTTCTCTTTCCTATCATCTCATTTCCTTCCTTCATCTCTGAATAGCCATGGGGTCCTTTTCCATTTTACAGTACATTAAAAATGACTCAGACGCTGATCATAGTTTCTTTTGCTGTGCAGAAGCTGTTTAATTAGGTCCCATTTGTCAATTTTCGCTTTTGATGTTTTCATCATGAAATCTTTGCCTGTACCTATGTCCTGAATGGTATTGCCTAGATTCTCTTCTAGGGTTTTTATAGTTTTGGGATTTACATTTAAGTCTTTAACTTAATCTTGAGTTAATTTTTGTATAAGTTGTAAGGAAGGGGTCCAGTTTCAGTTTTCTGTATATGGCTAGCCAGTTCTCCCAGCACCATTAATAAATAGGGAATCCTCTCCCCTTCGCTTGTTTTTTTCAGGTTTATTGAAGATCGGATGGTTGTACATGTGTGATTATAAAAACAATGGCTCAGAATGATCAACAGACAATTCTGACTAAACTTTCCAAAGCAACATGAAATCATATATGCTTAGTAATGATTTCATTGTATGGCAGGTACTGGATGGAGCTTCTGAACTTGACTTTCTTGAAATCAAAGAAAATTTTAAAGGTCCAACCTTACTGTAAAATTTTGTCAGTAAACTCAACACAAATGATGGCAACATTTCAAGATTTGCTTACAAGCTAGTGATCTTATCTCTTGATCTATGAGACCTTTTGCTCTCTAATGAGCCAAGGAAGACCCTGAAATATGATTTCATGCTAACAAGCTCTGATTCATTCCTCATTATAGAGAAGTTTCTTTCAAAGCTATCCCTAGAAAAATGCATATTTTAATATGTGAAATGTATATTACAAAGCTATTTTATTATTTTTTAAATTTTTATTCAAGTTCCAGGATACAGGTGCAGGATGTGCAGGTTTGTTACATAGGTAAACGTGTACCATGGTGGTTTGCTACACCTATCAACCCATCATTTAGGTATTAAGTCCAGCATACATTAGCTGTTTATCCTGATGATCTCCCTTCCACCCAACCCCCCCACTCCACACCATCCACCACAGGCCCCAGTGTGTGTTGTTCCCCTCGATGTGTCCATGTATTCTCATTGTTCAGCTGCCATTTATAAGTGAGAACATTCAGTGTTTGGTTTTCTGTTCCTGTGTTAGTTTGCTGGGTATAATGGCTCCCAGCTCCATCCATGTCCCTGCAAAGGCCATGATTTCATTCCGTTTTATGGCTGCATAGTATTCCATGGTGTATATGTACCACATTTTCTTTATCCTGGCTATCATTGACTGACATTTGGGTTGATTTCATCTTTGCTATTGTGAATGGTGCTGCAATGAACTTATGTGTGCATGTGTTTTTATAATAGAATGATTTATATTCTTTTGGTTATATACCCAGTAATGGGATTGCTGGGTCAAATATGGTATTTCTGGTTCTAGGTCTTTGAGGAATCACCACACTGTCGTCCTCAATGGCTGAACTAATTTACATTCCCACCAACGGTGTAAATACATTCCTATTTCTCTACAGCCTCACCAGCATCTGTTGTTTCCTGACTTTTTAATAATCGCTGTTCTGAGATGGTAGCTCATTGTGGTTTTGATTTGCATTACTATTATGATCAGTGATGTCAAGCTATTTTTCATTTGTTTCTGGCTGCATAAATATCTTCTTTTGAGAAGTGTCTGTTCATGTCATTTGCCCACTTTCTTAATTTTTTTCTTGCAAATTTGTTTAAGTTCCTTGTAGATTCTAGATGTTAGAATTGTCAGAAGGATAGATTGCAAAAATTTTCTCTCATTCTGTAGGTTGCCTGTTCACTCTGATGATAGTTTTTTTTGCTGTGGAGAAGTTCTTTCATTTAATTAGGTCCCATTGGTCACTTTTTGCTTCTGCTGCAATTGCTTTTGACATTTTCATCATGAAATCTTTGCCCGTGCTTATGTCCTGAATGGTATTGCCTAGACTTTCTTCTAGGGTTTTTATCGTTTTCGGTTTTACATTTAAGTCTTTAATCTATCTTGAGTTAATTTTTGCATAAGGTATAAGGAAGGGGTTCAGTTTGAATTTTCTGCATATGGCTAGCCAGTTCTCCCAACAAAGCTATTTTAACTAGAGATGCTTGCGTCATTTGTTTCAATACGAATTTAAATCTGTTTCAGTGTTGCCAAAAAGCAAACCTTTCTTCAATAGCCACAGTACCCTTGCCAAGGCTTCCAAAGAGGTGAAGAGAATGCTTCTACAGGAGTCATTGACTTTCTCTGTTCTCAGCTACCTTGGCTTGGGGATTCACAGTCTTGGTTGGCCTTCAGGTCCTGCCTAAGTGGTGCTGGCCCCTTGTGGATATCTATTATGTGCTCTTTCCCATGACCTCTTTAATCTTCTCCTTATACGAGTATTCATTCGGCCATGAGCTTTCCTACAGTGTCAGCATGTATTTTGGAGAAAACAGATAAGCCAAACCATTTAGTATCCTACAAAATTAAGCATCCCTCATTCTTATGAAGGACAGTTATGGACATAGACCCTAAAGAATTCATCAGGAAATTGACTCCAGGAATATTTGCTTGGCAAGTCTGCTTTTGGTGCCTGAGAGCAGATAGGTTGTTGTGCCTGATCCGAGGTCACAGATTTCAGGACTGTCTCCTTCATAGTGATAGCTTAGTATTTTGAAAGCTGAAGTTCTGGTGCTAGCAATTCTATTCAATTAGTCATTTTTCACTAAAGGCTCACTAAAGAAAAATGTGGTTCACTCAGCTACCATGGTTTCTTGATAGAAAGTGACCATACCCTTTACAAGCCTGATATTGGCATAGACAGTTGATTTTTTTTCCTGTGTCCTTTACTCATATTATGTTACTTCATTCAAACTCATAAGCAATGCAGTTAAAGTTGGGGTTACATAGCGGGTTGTTGGACATGTTTGAAGGATGGGGAATTTGAGACAGAGAGAGATTATGGTGTACAATCTGGGGAAGGAGCCAGGACATAAAATCAGGTCTCCAGACTGTCAATTGAATCTACCCATTATAGACTTTTCTGGGCCTATCAATGCTTTGACCAGGATGAGCATGAAACAACTCATAGAGGAGGCCCAGGTTCCAGGCTGATGTGTGTACCTGAATATCCATGAGTTTTTAAAACAATGCCACTGCAGGGAAAGGGCCAGTCCTGTTTCATTCTCTTGCAGAGCAGAGGGGGCTGACTGTATAATGCTAGAAAACAGAACACGGGAGATGGGGCCACACTCATTTCTTCCTATCCTTACTACCAAACATAGTTCTAGGATTACAGTAGATGCTCAATAATTGCTGGCCAAACTGAGTGGACAATTATATTTTGTGTTTTGGGTCTCCTTTTCACTGAGTTACCTTATAAATTCTGTATAGATGTGCCTTTCTTTAAAAATTCACACAAATTTTTCCTTGGAGGTAAAATTAAAGGGGATGGGAGTAGAGAAATGCTGGTATTCTCACTTTCTCACTGAATAAATCAAAGAGAGGGTATTTGGGTCAGTCCATGGTTCTCAGACAAAACGGGCATCAGAGAGGCCAAAGCCTGATGTCTGTGATGAACCAATCTCTCATGCCCAGGGCTGCCACATCGCAACCCTAGGGAGCGCTACTCATTCTAGCCTAGGTCAATGGCACCACTAATGTCAGTGGACAACTTTCTGAGAATGCAGAGTCTCTGCTCTGTCATAAAGAGACTCTGGAGCCTACTTAACTCTGCTAGCATTTGTAAACACCTACCTTAAAGATCATGGAAAAAGGAGAGGCTTCTCTTTCCTTTGTTTTTTAGTAAAACTAGTTTCCTGAGTAAGCCATTAACTATGATACCAAGCTATTCTTTAAGAAAGGTAGAGAGTCAAAGAGAGAAAAACAGAAGCGGAGGTAGCCCCCTTCATTAAAACTAGAAAAAAGCCACTCTAAAGACAAATCAAGTACGGCAAGGATTCCCCAAGGAGGGGAGTTTTCTAAGGATGAGATTGCCAATCACTTTTCCTTTCTAAGTCCTAACTCCTTTAAAGTGGTATGTCCTCTAGTTGAACTTTCTATGTTAGACGAACATTAATTACCATATTACTTATCTGGAGCATATATAACATATGGCTTTAAATCTCTTTATTGTTATTACCCTAAACATATCCTTTCAGTGCTTGTTTAAGGACAATGGCAATATACTGCAGGCACTTTTTCCTTATTTTGTTCATTTTCAAAATCAACCTAAGATATCCAGTATTTTAAAAAGGAAGTCAGATTCCGTGACACCAGTGTTCAAAAATTTCCTCTGGCTCCTCATCTCACGCAGAATAAATCTACAGTCCTCATGAGGACTCCTCAATTCTGCCTCCCATGACCTCTTCTCTCCTAATCCTCATTCCTTGGTGACATGGTTTGGCTGTGTCTTCACTCAAATCTCATTTTGAACTGTAGCTCTCACAATTCCCATGTGTCATGGGAGGGACCCAGTGGGAGGTAACCGAATCATGAGGGCAGGTCTTTCCCATGCTGTTCTCATAATAGTGAATAAGTCTCATAAGATCTGATGGTTTTATAAAGGGGAGTTTCCCTGCACAAGTTCTCTCTTGCCTGCCACCATGTAAGATGTGCCTTTTGCCTTCTGCCATGATTGTGAGGCCTCCCCAGCCATGTGGAACTGTGGGCCCATTAAACCTCTTTTTCTTTATAAATTACCCAGTCTTGGGTATGTCTTTATCAGCAGCTTGAGAACAGATTAATATACTCAGCTTTAGCCACACTTGTTCCTTTCTGTTCCTTGGGTTCTCCAGGCTCACTCCTGCTCCAGGCCTTTGGCAGGTGCTGTGCCTTCTACCTAGGACAGTTGCTGCAGATCCTGAGCAGATCCTGCTGCTCCTGAACAAGCAGATCCTTGCTCACCTTCTCAAATCAGCACCCTCACCTCCACCTCTACCATTGTTACTCCATTTCTCACAGATACTTCTGCTTTATTTATTTTATAGTCCATCGTCTTCTAAAACAATGCAATGTCTTATTCATTTATTCATTTATTTATTTATGAGATGGAGTTTTACTCTTTTTGCCCAGGCTGGAGTGCAATTGCAAAATCTCAGCTCACTGCAACCTCCACCTCCCAGGTTCAAGTGATTCTCCTGCCTCAGCCTCCCAAGTAGCTGGGATTATAGGCGCACGCCACCACACCCAGCTAACTTTGCATTTTTAGTAGAGATGGGGTTTTGCCATGTTGGCCAGGCTGGTCTCAAACTCCTGAGCTCAGGTGATCCACCCACCTCGGGCTCCCAAAGTGCTGGGATTACAGGCATGAGCCACTGTGCCACTGCACCCAGCCTGCAATATCTAATTTAATTTTTTATACTGTTTACTGTCCATTTACTGCACCCCCACATCCTACTAGAATCTAAGCTCCTGGGACAGAAGTTTTGTCTGTTTTATTCACTACTGTTTTTCTGGTGCCTAGAAGTGTGCACCTATTTGGTTGGAACTCATTGTCTACTTTTACTGGACAAATCCATCATTATCAGATCATATAGCTATAGAATATTATATACGCTCTAGATTATCCAGGCTCAGAGTATAAGCAAAATATTATACAAATCAACTTTTTCCTTATCATTACTTTATAATTGTACATTAGAAATCCTAGTATATGACTGTTACTTGACACTGCTCTTTGGAGTCACAATGATTATGGGTACAATAAAGACACTATATGCTTTTGGGAAGCCACTGATTTTCCCTCCAGTATGATGATTTACTTTAAAAATGAACCCAGAGGGACAGGCATGGTGGCTTATGCCTCTAATCCCAGCACTTCAGGAGGCTGAGGCAGGCAGATCACCTGAGGTCAGGAGTTCGAGACCAGCCTGGCCAATATGGTGAAACCCTGTCTCTACTGAAAATATAAAAATTAGCCGGGTGTGGTGGTGTGCATCTGTAGTCCCAGCTACTCAGGAGGCTGAGGCAGGAGACTCACTTGAACCCTGGTGGCGGAGGTCACAATGAGCCGAGATTGCACCACTGACTCCAGCTTGGGCAACAGAGCAAGACTCCGTCTCAAAAAGAAAAAAAAACCCATAAAAAGCTTTTTATTTTAAAAACAAGTGGTCACAACACATTTTAATTTTTCAATGAGAGAACAATGAACTAGATGATAGAGCCTGAACAAAGACTTGCCTGTCTCTTTGTCCTCGGGAAAGTTCTACAACAGGATGCTGTCCCTGAACAACCTTTCAGGGCCTCTTTAGAGCTCACTGGACCTCAGCTGCACACTGCTCTCAGCTTTTTCCCCCATTTCTTTTTATCCCCTTTTAGAGAAAAAACAGAAGCAGAGGTAGCCCCCTTCATTAAAAATAGAAAAAAGTCACTCTAAAGACAAATCAAGTATAAAAAGAATTCCCCGAGGAGGGAAGTATTCTAAGGATGAGATTGCCAATCACCATTCCTTTCTATGTTTTTTTTAAAAAAGTTACCAACAGGTTATTTCTTTCTCATGTTTATTTTTTCTATTATGAAAGTAATACACGTTGATGGTAGAAAAGCTGTAAAATGCAGGAAAAAATACGACGAATCAAATCAAATTAAAATTTTTCTTACCACTTAAGGTTCTATACACACATGCACATATACATAACCATTCATCTTTGGAAAATCACACTATATTTGTAGTTCTTTATAGAGTTTTGTATCAGCAGGATCTTCATATATTTGAGGCAGACTTTAGGACACCCAGAGTTATATAGCATTTCTCTCCGTTTCTTCTCTGAACAGTGAAAGTAAACTAACTGGTTGCACAAAATAACTGTACCTTTATTCCCTCAGACAAAACTGTGCTTTTTGGGTCCAATTTGAGAAGAAAGGAAGAAAATAGAGATCTTGAACTTGGAAATGTGCAACTGCCTTTTGTTTGTCTCTTAGCTTAATGAAAACTGCAAATTCCCCTGGCATAATTGAAACATGTATTGATAACATCTCGAGGGTGTCTCTGAGGCAGAGGCAGGCTGTGTCTCTGTGTGTATATGTGCACGTGCATGCATGTGTACTAGTGTGGCTGTGTTACATGTTTCGATTTTGAGAACCTCAGAAAGTTCCACAGTGTTTTGTTCCACATTACTTGATATCATTTGTGCAATGAGCTCTCACCCATCCCTACTGCAACAGACTCTTAGTGTGTTGGTTCTGGAAGGCTTCCATTTGCCGCAGAACCACAAACCTCAGTTACTTGACTTTCCTATTGTTTTGCAACTTCTGTGCTATGTCATGGGCTGGATGTCAATGGGCGGCATGTTGATCTACAATACAAGGTACTGGATTTTTGGGTCACATGCCCTCTGCAAAAGGATGACTGATCTCAGGAATTCCATTTGTTTGGGGTCAGGTGACTTTGTGAGAGAGGTTTAATAAAAGCCCTGACTCAACTCTAAGATGCAGCAACTGGTGTAGTGGTTACCTTAAGGCACAGTTGTAGTCACAACCACCTCTCTATTTATGCATATTCCACCATGGGAGTCAGTTATCAAAACCTTTACACTTGGGAGATGTAGGTTATAGTAATGCAAACAAACAATAAGAAACACCCTTTGTACTCTTAGAAATCAGAGAAATAACCTAAAATCTCTTTTATTAGAAAAATGAATGACCACATTTTGTTGAACACTTGGAAAATATAAAGAGACAAAAAAAGGGAAATAAAAAATATGCATGATTTTACCACCTGGGAGCAAAAATGCTTCTTGAATTTTTTTATTGGAAATTTATAATTCTCGCATTCAACTCAATTCTGATACTAGCTAAAGGTGACCCTCCCCACCTGCACATACCCAATACTGAGAGAAACTGATAAAAAAGGCCAATTGAAAACACTGCTGTTTCATTCCTAGAGCAAGTATGTATAAAGTCCATGAAAACAACACATGAAGGTTAAGTTTAGAAATGCTAGGCTATATGATTTCATAGTAAAGGACTAAACTACTGATTTTTCCAAATATGATGCCTTAACTATTATTTTTTAAGTCTTTTAAGTCTTTGGATTTTTTAGGGCAAAATTGAGAGGAAGATAAAGCAATTTCCCATATACCCCACATACCACACATCACAAACTTTCCCATTGTCAACCTCCCCCATCAGAGTGGTCCATTTGTTATAATTGATGAACCTTCATTGACACATCATTGTCATCCCAAATCCACAGTTTACATCACAGTTCACTCTTGATGTTGCATGTTCTATAGACAAATGTATCTACCATTACAGTATCAAATAGAATATTTTAACTGCCATACACACCTTCTGTGTTCCTCCTATTCAGCCCTCACTCCCTTAATCATAACTTTTCATATTATAACTTTAGATCTGTAAAATATAGTTAGTTGTATATTTTGTCGAGAAAGAAAAAATGAAAATTAATTAGGTCGACAGAAAACAGTTTTTATTTATGAACCAGGGTTTTGTTTATAGTTCCCTGTGGGTGAGTAAGCACTTATTAGGATCATTTGTGGGACATTTATTTTCAAGTGTTCAACAAAGAATAACTATTAATTCAGTTTATGCAGCAAACTTCATCAACTCTTTAATGCTCATGGATAATCAGCAAATAAAATTTACTCATTTTATTACTACCATCATCAACCTGATGGTAACACCTGATGATTTGTTTACTTAAATGATAATCATGATCTTCATTACAGGCTATTACATGAACTGTTTTTATTGAGTCAAATGATGAATTATGCATTCTAACTTTTACTTAAGTTAATCATTGAGTGTTAAATTATTTGTGGGACTTTTGTACACAGCTGGTAGGAGGATAAATTCGTATAGCCAGTTTGGAAAACTTTTTGGCAGAATAAAGCTGAACTACACACACACACACACACACACACATACACACACACACACACATATATACACTCTATGACCCAACAATTGCAATTTGCAATTATAGGTAGATACTTAAAAGAATGTGTGTAATTTTTTGCACAAAAAGACATGTACAAGAATATTTAGACACTATAGTGGTAATCAGCAATCTCTTTCTGTGAAGGGACACATAGCAAATATGTTAGGTATTGGGGATCAGATGGTCTCTATCATGATCAAACTCTACCATTTTGTAGCATGAAAACAGCCATAGGCAATATGTAAATGAATGGACATGGCTGTGTTCTAATCAAACAGGCGACAGGTCAGGTTTAGCCCAAGAGCTGTGACTTGCTGACTTCTGTTCTATAGCAAAAGAAACAAATAAGAATGAACTACATCTATATGCAACAGCATGCATGAATCTCATAGACAGTGTTGAGTGAAAGAAGGCAGACTGGACAAAGAATATACTCTTTAATTTCATCTATATCAATTTCAAAATTAGGGAATGGTGATAGAATTCAGTGCATCAGAATGGAATCTTTGGGAGGTAATGTTTAGGAGGCGTATGAGGGAAACTATCTGTTTTGATCCATGTGGTTTTGTACAGATACGTTAACTTTGTAAAAATTCATTGAGCTGCACTTAAAAACTAGACATTTCTCAGAATTTAAGCTGTATTTCAATTAAAAAGTTAAAAACCCCACTTTAAATCAAAATAAACCAATAGCTAAATAAATGAATAGCAGGAGAATTAGAGGTGCCAGTAAATATATAAACTACCATTTCAATTGTTGAGGCACATCAGGCTACTGGTAAATATAAGCTTACACATGTGTATGCACATTGTTGGTTCATACTTACTAATGTTAAATACAGTAATTGAAAATTTTCTCTCTTAAAGATGCTAACATTTGAAACTGATCTTCTAAGAAACTTTTCCATAGGAAAGTAAACAAAATAAACATGGCAGTCACATGTTTTGTTTTTAGTCAAACACTTCTCCATTTTCAACGGTACAGTTGCTACAAGGGAAAAAATCCTTTATTTATTGTTATGTCCTAGAAATTTACACAAATTTGTATGGTCACATGTTGGAGACCTGTCCGTCAAAATTCTAGAATCCTAGGAAGTAGACCAGTCTGGGAGAAGATGTTATCATCTCCCTCTTACTTGAACTGCAACCTTAAAGTCCCATGAAAGCAATATTTGAAAGAACTAAGCCCCTTCAGATATTCAGAGATTTGCTTAAGACTCTGTTATGAAGGTCAAGGTGAGAGAATCACTTGAGCCCAGGAGTTAAAGACCAACCTGGGCAAGATGGTGAAACCCCATCTGTACAAAAAATTTAAAAATTAGCTAGGGGTGGTGGTGTACACCCGTAGTCCTAGGTACTTGAGAGAGTCAGGTGAAAGGATTGCTTAAGCCCAGGAATTCCAGGAGGCAGCGAGCTCTGATCACACCACTGCACTTCAGCCTGGGCAACAAACTGAGACTCTGCCTCCAAAAATGTAAACTTTTCTTTTTTAAGAAAAGACTCTGTGATATTCCAAATGTCTGTTAAATTATACAAAACATGATCATAGTCATTCATATACTGTTACCCAGAGTCCCCTTGGCATTTCATTAGTCAACCATCTTGTAAACATGATTCATGAGGGAAGATTTTTCCTGACACAAAGAGTGAAACAGCAGACAAAATAAGGTACCTTTCCGTAGACTGCCTGGTGTAATTAATTATTAACAAACCCATTCTATAAACAATGCAGTAATTCAGGAATATGATGCTAATTTTTTTCCTCAGAAACAAGGAAAATGTATTTTTGAGTTCAATATATACTTCCAAGATGTTCAATTTCTTTTTTAAATACTTGATTTTCTAAAAGAAGAGAAAATATTAAAATGCCTTTTCCTGAAATTTACATTTCGACATAAATTTTAGAAAGCAGCTTGACATAGTAACTCTTTTCTTATATTTACTATTCATATTCCCAAACTCTCAGATTTGTAGTATATGATTATCATTGAAAAAATGAGGATGGTGCTATTCACCAACTTCATGGAATTCTATATCCTGTTAGCATTTCTGGAACTATTTTCTTATATTTCAGAATGTCAGGTCCTTGTTTAGAATGATGTCTTCAATTTTTCTATTGTGTCACAAAGAACTAGAGCTCCCAGAATCCCAGAATTTAGGTAAAGCTAAAATGGCAATGTACAAGATTTCATGTTAACTATCTCCTTAAATTACAAGTCAGAAAATGTAAAAAATGTTGACTACAAATCAAATTAAGCTCATATGTGGTTGGCTACCTTGAAGTAGGCAAAAAATTCTACACATTTGGTTTTCATTTGTAAATATCCTTAGATTTGCCTTTAAGGTTTTTATAGTAAGAAATAATCAGTAAGTTTGATAGTGTTCATGCTAGAGTCACAAAAACATGCATTATTCAGTGAGAGGGGAAAATGTTGGGTTTATGAAAACTGAGCTTTCTATACCATCAGCTAGCTACTTCTTTAGAATGGATCTCCTGGTAAGAAAACAAAATATCTTTTGGCAATTAGATATGAAAAAGAAATTCTACAGTTCAAAGATAGCAATTGATATAATGAGAACAAGTATTTATTTATTTAATACTTCAAATTTTGTTCTTGTGCATCCTTTGTAATACACGTAATTTGTCTCATTCTGAAAATTTCTGTATTTTGTGAATATTTATAATTTATAAATATTAGAAAACCTCATATATTTATAGTTGCTAAGACAGGTGGTTTGAGATTGGCAGGTTGAGATCTCATAAACCTATATTAATAATTTAAAAAATATGAATTTACAATGAAATATAACTATAATCTATACTCCTTCCAATAGAAAGCCTAACATTGTTTTGGGGTCAAAATTAAAAATGACATTGTCTCTGGAACATTTTAAAAAGTACAGTTTGATGTATACAAAGATTCCTAGATGGACTCATCTTGAAAGCAAGAAGTTTTGAATCAAATTTATAGACGGGGAAAATGAACCAGAAGTAGAGAGGATGAGGAAGAGGCAGTTTTCTTAACTCTTATTGAGACAGAGTCTTGCTCTGTCACCCAGGCTGGAGTGCAGTGGAGCGATCTCGGCTCACTGCAACCTCTGTCTCCTGGGCTCAAGTGATTTTCGTGTCTCATCCTCCTGAGTAGCTGGGATTACAGGCACGTGCCACCACACCTGGCTAGTTTTTTGTATTTTAGTAGAGACGGGGTTTTGCCATGTTGGCCAGGCTGGTCTTGAACTCCTGAGCTCAGGGTATCCGCCCACCTCGGCCTCCCAAAGTGCTGGGATTATAGGCGTGAGCCACTGTACTGGCTGGAAGAGGCAGTTTTGATGTGATTGGACAGGGGTGGGCCCAGCTCAGGGGACATTTGTACTCCCAGAGCTCAAATGGCTTAGCACCTTTGGTCTCCTTCACAAAGTGGGAGGTAGATGTAGAGGCATCCCCTTTTAGGCCAAGACAGGTCAAAAAATAACCTTCTAGAGTCACCATGGGTGGTAGGAGAATGTTAGGGGTGAATATATAACCTTAGACATTTCGTCTACCTTCATCAGGAATTATTTTTTGTGTTTTCTTGGAATTCTAGGCCGACACTGGGTGCTAGAAAATTACGTCAGAGACCTATTACCTGGAATGTGCAGGCTCACTGGGGAAGTGGAGAAGCAACTTCACATGCACAATACCAGCAAGAGGGATTTGTGAATTGGGGTCAAGGCATCCCCTTGCAGATTACCTTGGCTGGCCATAGGGAAAGGACCGGGAAGCAGTTAAGGAGAATAAAGGGAAGGGTCTTTATGAGCATGGGACAGTTACTCTTTTGAAATGAGTGTTAAGAACACACGGTTTGTCTTTTCTGTATTTTTTAATTTTAAAGAATAGGCCTGGATATTTACAGTGTCCAACTCAGCTGGGTCCTCAAAACTGCTCCACATTTTTTTAAACACCTCTATTCAGTTTTTTATATTTCTTGTAACATTAGTTTTGAATTAACCTAGTTCTGTATGCTTGCATTCACCTGCTCCTCTCCTTAAGCTCATCAGAACACCATATTTCCTTCTTAAAAAGAAGGGAAGCAATCAGATGGAAACTCTCCCAGCTCTGCCTGGCCGCACCCAGGCACACCTGTCTCCATCTCCATGCTTCCTCGCCCACGGGGACCATCTTCTCACAATCGCAGGTTTAAGGCTCACAACTACTCCATTTCTCTTCATAAAACTTCAGCCAGTTCTTCTCCTCTTTCCTCTCACCATCAAAACATTCTCAAATCCTTCCTATCCTAAGAAACCCTTCCTGACGGCAGACTTTGAGAGATACTGTCATATCCCCCACCAGCCTTTCTGACTTTTCTTTTCGTTCCTTCTTCCTTTCCTTCCTTCCTTCCGTCTTTCTTTCTTTGCTTTCTTTCTTTCTTTCTTTCTTTCTTTCTTTCTTTCTTTCTTTCTTTCTTTCTTTCTTCCTTCCTTCCTTCCTTTCTCTTTCTTTCCTTTCTCTTTCTCTTTCTGTCTTTCTTTTCTTTTCTTTTTGAGAGGGTCTTGCTCTGTCACCCAGACTGGAGTGTGCAGTGGTGCCATCATGGTTCACTGCAGCCTTGACCTCCTGGGCTCAATGGATCTTCCCACCTCAGCCTCCTGAGTAGCTGAGACTACAGGCACGTGCCATCACCTCAAGGCTAATTTTTGTATTTTTTGTAGAGATGGAGTCTTGCTATGTTTCCCAGGCTGGTTTTGAATTCTTGGGCTCAAGTGATCTGCCTGCCTTGGCCTCCCAAAGTGCTGAGATTACAGGCATGAGCCACTGCACCCAGCCCTCTCACACCAATTTCTTGACAGAGGAGTGCCCTCAGCTCCCTGTGGCCTGGCTCCACACTACCCACCTCACCCTACCTTCTGCTGCTGATGCTGTTGCTGTTGTTACCTTCAGGTTGCTAAGTCCAAGCAACACTTTTTAGGCTTTATCTCATTTGACCTCTACAGTATTTTACATTTGTATTATGCCCCACCTTTTGAAACTCTCTCCTCTTGGCTAAGATGGCTAAGATACCATTCTCTCCTTTTCCTTTATCTTTCTGCCCACTCTATTTTAGTCTCCTACCTAGTTAGGCTAAGATGGCTAAGACACAATTCTCTCCTTTTCCTTTATCTTTCTGCCCACTCTATTTTAGTCTCCTACCTAGTTAGGCTAAGATGGCTAAGACACAATTCTCTCCTTTTCCTTTATCTTTCTGCCCACTCTATTTTAGTCTCCTACCTAGTTAGGCTTCCATAGGCTCCTTTTGAACCTGCCCAACCCTTTTGGGGATGCTTCTGGGCATTCCAAAGTACAACCTCATCTCACTCCTCACCTTTCCCTGAACGATCTCATTTCTGTTATGTCGCCACCGCCACTGACTTGCAGAGCCCTCCTTCTGAGCTGTGCTGCAGTGGAAAGTTCCTTGGGCATCTCAAATTTACTGTGTCTAAAATTTAACTTCTCCCCACTCCATGCAAATTCAATTCTCTTGGACTCTTCTTTGCAGGACAGGGCAGTATCTCGATCTGCTTAATAACATTTCATACAATCAACCCATTGTAGAGTTCTATCACCCTCTTGAAAAGTTTCCTGTATTTTGCACCTTCTGTTCTCTCTGACACTGTCTCAATTCAGGTAGGACTCATCATTTCTCACCTGATAGATACCACTGTTCCCTAAACTAGTCTTTCTTCAGCGATACCCTCCTCCTGTGCATTCTCCACTCTAAACAGATGATCTGTCTAAAGTGTGTATCTCACCTTGTAGCTCCTCTGCTTAAACATCTTTCAATGGTTATTTGTCCTATTATAAGGCTCTTCATAATCTCTCCTGCCTTCCTGTCCACACTCGATTGTCTTATCTCATTCCTCTTACTCTATTTTCCAGGCATAAAGACTTTCTTACAGTTTTTAATTGGTCACATTAAGCTGCCGGTACCTGTTGCTCTTAGAAATACCAACAACACCTTTCCCAATGGGCTGTCCTCAGTGCAAGCTCCAGGGCTGTCTGGAGCTTCTCTTTGACACTCAGCTTCTTACCATGTCTTGCACAAGACCTTTCCTGATGCCACTCCACCCTTCCCCTTCCCCTTCCCGTAAGACCTGGGCTCTCCTGATTGTGGTTTATCATGCTATGTCGTCATTGTTTGTGTGGTCGTCCCTGTGTCACTAGATTGGGAGCTTGCTGAGGATAGAATTTCAATATCTTTGCATTCCTACTCCGGCACACAATGTGTATCTATGACATGTTTGTTGATTGAACATATTTTCTGAAGTGTAGCTTTGTGTAAGGCTGATAGGTCTCATTGAATTCCCTTTTTCTACCTTCAGACAGAAAATGAAGCTAATTCAATACAAGACTGACACTTCTATCACTTTTGGGCTTGACAACTTCAGTTCTGATAGTTTGGACTTCGCTTGTGTTGTTATTCTGCAGCTAGCTCTCATCTGAGCCCTGGCTTCCAGCTGCATTCAAAAATGAGGTGTTCTGTTGCTGTGGAAATGCTGCAACCTTCCACAGAAAGCAGCCTTCAAGCTAGGAAACTTGTTTTTCTTACACAAAGCAATATTGACTTCCAAAATTTTAAAAGGCAGTAGGATAATGTAGAATGCCTTTTAAACCATAACCCTCAAGACGAAAAAATTTTCTGTATATTCCCATAAACAGGAGAAGACAAAATAATGGGCCTCTTCCTGTATTCTCAGCACAATGCTCCATCTGTCCAAGAATATACTCTGTGGCAATAGGGATTCTACCTTGCTCATTATTATATCAACTTTCAGAGTACTCCTAGCAGAGGGCTGGGCGTACAGCAGTGCTCAATGAATGCATGTTAATCTTCCTCTTAGGATAGTTCCTCATTGCCTATTTGAAGGGAACCACTTTTTCTTATCTTGTAACCTGGAGTAGTGTGCTTGGGAAGCCACCAGTTAGTTCATGTAGGAGCTGACCCATGGCCTTGGCTATGTTAGCAGAGAGTTTTAAATACTAGGCCAACCGATCTTCGACACACTCGAGAGATGCACTCCGGATGACTGCTGTTCTCACAAACACATCAGCATGTATCCATTCAGCAAATAGTGAGTTCCTCTTAGGGGCTGGGCAGCTAGATGTTCCAGATGCTGGATACTCAACAGTGAATGAAACGGAGTCCTTACTTCTGTGATAATCACATTCTGCGTGTATGGGTGTGTTGCAGGGCAAGGCTGGGGAACAGCGATGGACAAATAGAAAATATGTCCTTTAGTGATAAGTGCAATGAAAAGTGAAACAAGACAGGGCCTTGGGTGAATGATGGGGAATGATGCTTCCACCATCCTCCCTTGGGAATATCCAGGTTCAATTTACCCTCTTTGGGCAGAGTAAGAAAATATCATTCAGCAATTTTGTTGTCTGAGCACGCATATAGAGAGAGTGAATTGATGAATCCAAGTGACAGCAATGAAGAGCTTTGAAAGTGTAAGTTAAAATTAATTCAAATTCCTGAGGCATTCTAACCTTAATAAATCAAAATCGAGCAACTTGAAAACGTCTGTCTTTCAACAGACTTTACTTGTTAAGTCAAGTGCACGCAAAATAATCTTTACAATAATATTTCTTTCATAACCTATGAGGATGTTCATTACTAAATTGCCAACATGCACTTGAAAATATCTATTCACTTGAACCAAATTGAGATTGTTTAATATTTAAAATCTACAATACTGTCAATTTGCTATAAAAATACTACTAATATAAAATGAAGTGCAAGGACTTAGAAAAAGTTGAGTATTAATAAAAATAATACTTATATTTATAGTACTTCTAAAAGTTCACTGAATGTTTTAATATTTGTCATGTAATCCTCAACAGCCCTAATAAGGTAGACAATAATATTGTTATTATTGCTTATTATTCAGTTTTAGAGAAGAGTAAACAGGTCTACAACCCCTAAATGACATGCCTCTGCTCACACAGTTATTAGCTGGTACCAGGTCTTTCAATGTCCTGTTCTTTCTACCAACACCACAGTGGCCTACTTTGATACCAAATCTTATTTTGCCTTAAAACAGATTGTGTATTTTTTTAAGAAACAGTATATAGGTCTCATAAGTGTCCACATGCAAAAACCAAAAGCTGAAGCAAGTGATAAGAGCAAAATATAGATATAAAATAACTCCCAACTTTATTAGCTGACAAAGTTCCAAGAAAGTGGAAAAAATCATTTTTCTCTACTGTCACAGATGAAAATATTATCTTGTTGCTTAATAAAATACTATAATATTTGATATCAAGAGGAAAAATAGAATTAACATGTTTTTTAAAAAAATCAAACCAGAATTCAGGTCGTCAGATAAACATTGGGTTAAATATGCATTGGTTTAAAATTATTTAATTTCACAAGTAGCTGATGAATGGCTGTACTTAATACTACCCAGTACCTAAGAGCTTATAGAGTATTCTCTGATATGCTATAACTAAATCGAAAAGACTCTCTAACTAAATAAAAGAGACCAGAACTCTCTTTTATCTGGTACTTCTGTCCTTTTTAGGGCCAATGATGACAGTAAAGCTCTCTATAATCAGGTCTCAAATTTCTTTTCAATTTATTCTTTCATCTACCTCGTGGCCTGAAACACTGCCCCAGAAACACTCCCCAGTTTATCTCTGAGCTTTTGAGAGTGGTCTTGCATCGATCTAGAGTGCTGCCACATTCTCAACTTTCATATCTAAATAGATGAGTCTTCACATCCCTGCTATATGCACTCTATCCATGTTTTGAAGTCCAGTGTAGTTTATCTTTATTTCTTCTGCAGCCTTTATCAGTCGAGTTGGTGTTGCATACATTGGGCTTCAGGACCTGAATCTCTTGCTGAACAATAAACCCTCTAAGGGCAGACTCTATGCCCCACTGATCTTTGGATTCTCAATGCTAAGCACATGACCTTGTAGGTGCTCGATGCACACCCGATTAATTAAAATTAGATGAAGGTCTCGTTCTACCCTGGAGGCACCATGCAATTTTGAAGAATGTATTTAATATTTTAAAAAAGTCCTTATATTCATATGTTTTAGCTTTTTGATTGCTTTTCTAAACGCCATTGGTATCATCAGTAATTATTTTTATTAGCTTATTTATATTTGCTTATTATCAATTTTTACATTTTTAATTATTTATCATTTATGCATCAACTTATTGATGCATACACAATATTTAGGGCAGACATCATAACAGGCTTCTCCTCATAGAACATCTCATTCTCTCACCAGAAAAACCCCTGGGGTAGGAAGGACAGATGTTTTTATTTCCACTTTGCAGGAAAACTATGAATTGAATCCTAGAGAGATGAAGCAACTTCTATGAGTACACTTAATTTTTTCAGAGCTAGTGCTACAAAGCAAGTCCCTCTATGCCTATGTTGAGTGTTAATAAAATATTGATTTTCTGGTGTTCTGTTGTTCTGAAGATCAGCAATCATTTAAATCATTTATAATAATTTTCACCCAGAAAACTGACTAATATGAATACTCCCTTCTAAGTTATGGCAGGTAAGAAAGTGCTTATTGTACATTCTAATAGTCATGATACTCATCAGCATGAAAGAAATCATACATGAGACAAAAACAGGGCCAATGAAAATTTCAAATTAAAAAAATTAAACCTTGATAAAGAGGATGGAGAAATTGAGCCAACAAAAT
This sequence comes from Gorilla gorilla gorilla, assembly GCF_029281585.2. NCBI lineage: Eukaryota > Metazoa > Chordata > Mammalia > Primates > Hominidae > Gorilla > Gorilla gorilla. The sequence continues at coordinate 160,146,704 of NC_073229.2, read as the reverse complement.
ATCATAAATTAAAAATTAAGGTTTATAATTTGAAAAAATCCCATTCTAATAATAAGAAAAAGAGGAGATACAAAGAAGCACTAAATCTGATCAGCAATTTCTTCTTGAAAGTTTCTTTTCCCATGATTTATCATTTCACAGAGCAAGGTTCACAAATGAACTGAGAAGTGAACCAACATTGATCATTTTACATAATTTCTTTAAATATTCTGGGCTCTTTTTGCCCAACAGTTTTCATTATGCTTTTGAAAAGTAAACTCTGTTTTGTAACTTGCCATACTTCATGCATTAATTATACAATGAGAGATAATGTCTCTTCCACTTCCTCTTTCTTTTAGTATCTGTTCATGAGACCTGAAGAAGGTAAAAGTCTTGCTATACAGTTGTATATCCATTGATATAATTATATAAACTTCTGAGGCCAATTTGAACTTGAGTGAAATCTTATGGCTAAATTTATAAAAAGGAAGGTGGAGAGGGGAGGACAGGGAGGCAGAAGCTCTACACACATTTCCCTAAGCCTGAAGGAAAAAAGAAAGCAACATATATTACAATTTGGTGTTTGACTTGATCATCCACATTTGCTCTCTCTGAACAATTGTAAGGAATAAATAGTTAACACTCCGTGTAGTCAGCTCTGCAGTACACCTGTATTTACCTTCATATCCAACATGAGCTATTCTCCTGAAGCCAGAAATAATTCCCTGCAAGACTCATACATGACAGTAGTTTGGTTCCATTTAAAGCTGCATTGAATCCGGCGCACCAGAGTAACTCAAGGTGAATTTTACACTTATGTCTCATTTAACGGAATGAGTCAGAAGTGTGATTTTCCATAAGAATGGCATATTCATGGAAGTCATGAGGTAGACAACACAAAGCATAAAAACAGTACTTTTCAGAATGATCTGGGGACTCGCCAATGGAAGAGAAGGAAATGCAAACGGAGTCCCTGGCTAGTGACCCTTCTCCAGATTCCACCCCAACTGTGCTGAAACCAGCACACAGCTAGGATCCAGCAGGCACCCAAACCTGGAGTGTGAGTGGGTAGAGAGGGAGGTTTCCAGGGGAGTGAGCCAAGGGCTTGACCAATTAAAGATGAGGATGTCTCAGGTTGGCCCCCATCAGGGATCTGAATATTGAGGTGGCCCCATATATTTGGTTTTCTCATTTAGAAATTTTGATTTATTCGTAAAATGTTATAAAATTACCTACAAAAATAAAAACTACATTTATGGTTGGCAGTGCTTATAAAACACAATAGTCCTTTACAATATCAGAGACTCCTTATACTTTCTTGTGTGAGATGTAAAGTTTTCTCAAAAAATGCTTTAGGAAATCATAAGAACATTATCTGAGATTCTTTTTGAAGATAGCAACAAACTAATTAATACCTTAGACAGTGGTGAAGACGTGCTTTTTGTGTTAATATAGATATTCTTTCTTGAAGAAATACAAGATGTGGTCTCAGTTTTAGGGACTTACGTGCTCATAACTTGATTTCTCTTGTTTATTTTAAGTGAATAAACCATTAAACTTTACTTCTTTCTTTTATCATCTAGGATCATTCTGCTGTGAAGTGGCAGTCCTTGGGCTTCAGGTGGATGTATGTTAATGGTGGGGTTGATCCATATGTATTGATATCCATAATGATTTTATTTTGGTATTCTTCCATCTAAGATTTCAAAGGACTTCATAAGTGTCTGAATTAAAAGTTGTGGCAATTCTCTTAAAAAATCTAAGCCTTCTTAAATATAAGCTCCTCAAGGGCACAATTTTCACTATGTGAGCAACTCAAACTCACTAAGCATAATATTATCTTTGAACCGTCATTAATTATTTACTGTCTATCTTAAAGGTAAAATGTATACTTGTTATTCCTATGTGTCCTGAAACTAATAAAAACTTCCATTCTCACAGTTCCTTTTATTATTTAGTTCTGTATTATGAAAAAAAGGGAAATCTAACAAACTAATGAAATCTACAAGGTTAATAACCAGTAGCAGCTTAATTAAAACTCTTCTATTGCCAGAGATATCTATATTTTGAAAGATAGGGCTTCTCTTAATTTACTTAGAATAAATGGTCTAATTATGTAAGGTGTTTGGGATGGATTTCACCTGCCACATATTAAGTGCTCAATTAACTGTAATTATTATGACAGTGGTAGCAACATAAAACTGATTTATATAAATGCATTTCTAATTTTAGAATTTTGTGCAATCTGGCAGATTCGTTAGAGACATATTTGGCGGTCAGGATTGTTTTCTGGCAGCTATATAAACCATACCATATAATCTAGAAGATATGGAAAGATAATTGATCTTACTTTAAGTGAATTCAAATCTATATGCAGTAGTAGAAAATCTCTTGCTGTTCTCCTAGCTATAAACTAATCAAGCAACTTACATGGAAGACAGGACACAGAAACATTCAGTCAAAATAGATGATGTATTCATGTGCTTAAAATTATCATAAGTTAAACATTGAGTCAAGTTACTAGACCAGGTGAAAGCTACAATCAAATAATATTTCAGTGGTAGTAAGGTACCTGCAGTATTCGACCATTTCCCTCAATTTCCTTATTTATAAAATGAAGATAACAATAGCACCAACCTCATCTTGTTATTGTGGAAAATTAAATGAGTTAATTGTTGAATAGATTATTTGATGTGATGGTAAAACAGTTTCCCAAATCCAAAATTGGGACACATGGCTTAACAAAGGATTTTTTTTCTGCTTCCATCTGTACCTGTTTTGTCTGTCTGTCTGTCTGTCTATCCATCCACCTATCTATCTATCTATCTATCTATCTATCTATCTATCTATCTATCTATCTATCTAGTACCTGAAATACTAGAACTTTGGAGACATTTTCATTTCACACTTTCAAGGGGGAGGAATATTGGATATTTGAAATGGGTGTATGCATGCAATGCTATATTCTTCGTTCATGTGCTTCTAGTAAAACGTTCATTTTTCAATGAATGTATTACTATATAGCCACCATCTTAATTAAAATAGAAACATAGAACTGCAAAGAGAGATTTAAAAATTAGTAAAGAATTTAAGAAAGATTAGAAGGCTAGAAAAATATGATGTCTGGCTTTTGTTTGTTTCTTAAGTCATGTACCACCTTTGATTATTTGTTACATGATTATTTTGAATTATAAATTACCAAGATCTTTGCCTGCCTCTATTTATCTTGCTGTCTGCTTTTCACCAATAATCTAGACTGTCAATATATGAAGTGGGCAGAGTAAATGGAAAATGCTAAAATGAATAATTTTTTTCTTTGCTTATTAATATAGTTCAAGGTTAGAATCTACAAAGGCAAAAATTTGGTGAAAATAAAATTTAGAAATTATTTTTATTTATCCATGCAACTGTTTACTTCTATTACTATAATGAATTGCAACTTTATTGGACATAGTTTAGTGGCTTAAATAAGATCTAAACACTAGACCTAAAATTTTACTGTTTAGAAACTTTCATATCATGATTTGGATCATTTCTCACTTTGAGGTTAAGTGCATCACTTATATTCTCTATAATTGTTTCTAACCTATAAAATGAGGAAAATAATACCAACTTCATTACCTAACAGTATATATTAAAAGTTTGTCAAAGGCATTGATGATATATCATCCTACAAGAACAAATGATTATTCATTACAATGTTGTTATTTTGTTACAAATGCTGTGTCGATAATAGTTGTGCTGACTTCAGATTACAGTAGTTCAAATATACATTTCTTCCAGAAATTCTAAGTAAGGGTTTTGTACTGTGATGTAAGGACTTAATAATTTACTTGTCTATCTTATCATCCATCTTTGGTTTAGGAATTACAATGTGGTTCTTACCTTTTCATCATAGCTGCCTGAATACAAACCACCTAATTCTATGTTATGCTGATGATCCAAGAAAATTTTTGAAAGACTCAGAAGCATGGTCCTTGACTGGCTGACAATTAAGAAAATCAGAACCTTTTCTCATCATCAAGTGTTACACATATAAATGTGTTATAGCTGTCTGTATAACCATAAAAGAACCTATCAGCCTCTTCAAAACAGAATGAGAGACAGCCAAAAAGGCAACAGAACGATAACTCCACATGACATCGACATGCTTAATATATTTAAAATGAGAAGCCTTCTTACCCAGCATGCAAACACATTTGGCATTCTGATCGGGGTTCTCAAACAAGATTTCGCCACACCTCTGAAATAGAAAGATAGCCACGGTTATTTTAAGATTTCATATCAAGATTCCCAAGACAATATATCCATGTGACCTGACATTACCATAACATTATTCTACTTTTGTTTTCATTGGTTACCTGAGTCTAGGGACTTATGTCATGAGCAGAGACTTGCCTGGTAGTAAAATATTTGAGGGATAAGTTGGAATAGATTGTTTCTGCATGCCTTATGCCCCTGCATAGAGCGGATTCTATGTGCTCCCATGTGAAGTCACGACTAGAGATGCATTTGGTTTGAAACAGTTTCTATTTCAGTGGAAGATATGCAATCTATTAGGCCCAATAATCTGCGGCTAATTATTCTCAAAATTGGTCCTTATTCATCTCCCATATTATTCTACAGTACCCACTCTGCAAAGCACAGATACTATCAAACATAAAGCTAGGTGGCCTATACTTTATCTCTCTGAACTTGGAAGGAAAAACAAGTAGATAAATAATGAAAAACTGGCATTCCTAATGCTTTTCCTGAACTCACAGACTCATGGAAATATCAACTTTCTTATTTAGATCTTAGTTTTAACTTGCTTGTTAAAACTTTGTGCAAGGCAAATTCCTGCAGAGATACAATCAGTTATTTAAGAACAGGCCACAGTTGTATGATGAGTATATTGACAAAGCGTTAGTACTTGAATATATACATAAATCTTTCAAATCAGTGAGAACATAACAAATCTAATAGAAAAATGGATAAAGTACATGAGCAAGCAATTCATAGACGAGGAAAAATCTGAATGGTCAATAAACATAGAAAACATATTTAACCATAGCTGTGATCAGAAGCAAGCAAATTAAAGATAAAATGAGGTTTATTTTCAACTCATCAATTCCACAAAATTTAGAAGTCTGGCAATAACAAGTGTTTTCAAGACTGTAGAGAAATGGATACTCTCACACATTGCAGGATGGAATATAAAGTGATACAATTGCTTTAGAAAAATATTCGCAAAATCCAGCAAAGATGAAATGTTCATACCCTATGACATAGCAAGTTGTCTTCTATATTTATAAGTAGAGAAATTTCATATACAACTTTAATGTCTTGGTACAAAACAAATAAGTATTATTCATAAGTGGAATACTACACAACAGTTAAAATGAATTAGAGCTACATATACTGTAAAACATATATATATAATATGTATATATGAAATATATAATATTAAAAATATGGAATATTCAAATAATATAAAATATATAATATGCCAATTATATAAGACATATATAATGTTTAAAACATAAAAGTATAATGTTAAGCCAAAAACAATTGTCCATATTTTATGAAGTTGAAAACATCTGAAAATAGTACATATTATTTATGGATACATTAATTTATAGAAAAAGCAAAAATCATGCAATGAATAATGAAGCATGAAATTTAGGGTAGGGGGAAGAAATGCTGAGAAATGAAATGTTGGAGGGCACACTGGGGCTATCAATTTTTTCTATAATGGTGTGTCCCTTAAATTATTCTCTGAATGTTTTCCTTCATTTCAAATATTTTGAAATAAGAATTGTCCTCATATTCACAACTCTGAATATAAAAATGGCCCTTTGTACAATACATCTCTGCACCTGTCTTCCTTGAGAGGCCATTTGGTAGCAGACTGGACTGTCTTCATCAATAACTTGTTCTCACTACATATTTCCTTTGCCCTTAAGGAGACCGAAGATGAGCTACATTCACTCATTTTCCTCTTTCTTTTACGGTTCACAACTTGGTTAATTCCATTCCCATCAATCTTTGTTGTAACTATATATTATATAAGACAAAGTAATTTAAGGGGAAAAAATTCCTGGATGTGAGAATTCATGTTCTTCACACCTGATTATGACATCCTCTGGTACGAAGAAGGGCAAGTTGAGAGGAGAAAGGATGATGCTGTTACATTCAAATCAATCCAATTTTTTTTAAGATGGCCTACATTATGTGGAGGAGATGGACAGTTGGTTCAGTGATATGAAAAGAAAGAAAGCTGCTTTTGTGAGTCAAGAGGCTGGACCGTGGAGGAAGGAGGTTGGATACAGATTAAGGTTGCAAAAGAGCACTGAGTTCTCAATGGAGATCCTAGATCTTGAGCTTTCTTCCCAGCTACTCTGCTCACCTCGTGTCATATTTATCATTTCACCTAATCTCTTCATGCTTCATTTCTTCATAAGTAACATGGGGATGCCAATGTATGCCACCAAGTCAGGTCAGAGAAGCAAATGTGAGGATTAACGACCCATGGAGTCTGATCATACTATTTGTTCCTATTTCATTGTTTTGGAAGACATTAAACCTTTTCAAATTCCTAGGATGCATTTTCTGCATTACCTGTATTTTAAAGTGATATTTTTTGACCTGAAAGTGTTAATATTTTTAAATGAAGGATCAGAGGTTTCCTAAACGTTCTAAACTTCTAGGCAAAACAAAGTGCTAGGAAGCTCTATCAATTCATATTCTGAGTCCTACAAGGAAATAACTCCAGGACCCTAGGGTGCTCCCCTGCCATTTGCTACGGAAAAAGTCCAGACATGTGTTGTGAAGGAAGAGCTTTTCTACTTTCCTTGCAGGGCCTCTAGGGGCAGGGGTTGATGGGTTGAGGTTGCATAACTTCTCTTTGCTATCATAGCCCAAGGGCAGCCTTATATGTGCCACTCAACAGGCACATTGGTGTGAATAGGGGCACAGGAGCTGGGGTCTTGCTCTCTTTCTTGGCCATAAACAAATTCAGGAGGAGTTTTTGAAACTCCTGTGAAGCATGCATTCCTTAACAGTCATGGCCTGCCTGGGTTCACTGGCTAGACAAGCTCATCACCAAATAGCAAGAACAGGTGTGGTGGCCCTTCCAATGACAATGAGGTGGTCCTCTTCCTTGTCTTCACCTCCCTGGAGGTCTGGGAAATTGCTGAGGCACCTTTAACTAGCTCTTTAATTGCCCTGTTTTGTAAAGTTACCTGATGATGGTAACAGATTTGAAAGCAATACCTGAGGGAATCTGATTGTTCTCAGGGCCTGAAAAAAACCAGTTTCTTTCTAGTGGTTTTTCCTATTGATGCCAGTGTTTATCCAGCCTTCGCTGCCAGGCTCCTGCTTGCTGTGCAACCCAGGGCGATGACCCAGTTTACGAGATTAACTGGGCTAAGCCACAGGGTCTACGTTTCAGAAAACTGCAGGATCTGTCCTAGGGGAACGTCTTGTGCCCTGCTGGGTTATCGGGTGCTGCAACCCTCCTCCTTCTATGCTCTAGTCAAGCTTGCTGGGAGTCCCCATGCAAGCACCCTGCTGCCAGGTGACCCTGACTTTGTACCTGGTGCTGCTCACCAGGATTCTGCCTAATTCTCAGGATCCAATCTCTTCTTAGGGATTCTATCTTTGTCTTGTCTTCTGTGCCTGAAATATTGAGACCAACTTGCCTTGTTTGTGCCCATCTCTCCCAGCCAACACTGCCTTCAGATAATAGGGCATAGTTATTGAAGAACTCATCCAAGGGGCTGGATCTCTGCTAGCAACAGAGGGATCCTGCTGGCACATGATCTCCTTCCATAGCACAGAGGATATGAATTCATGTGTGTAATGTCCATTGCCCTCAGAGACCATAAAGAGTCAAACTATGTTCATTGTTAGTGTTCCTAACATGCCTCATTATTGTAACCCTGCTGCCTTGTTCATACCAGGGCCTTCATAAATCTTTGTGGATTAGGTAGACTAAATATCTGTGGACTTGCTAACATTTGCACCCACGTTATGGGCTAAGCCTTGTACTAAGTGCTGTGCCTCTACTTTTCACACTTGCATTGTACTCTTTTAGCAGAGTAGAAAATTGAGGCACAGGCAGTACCACTCACTATGGAATACTCTTCTCCAATGATGGATAGAATAAATGTTGACAGCTTACTGGATGTTTGACTGAGATATATAGATTCTCAAATATTGGCTACTTTTGACCTGCTCATTGCCTTGGCCAAATAGACTATCTTTACTTTTATCCCCTTCTCTCACCCACTAACCACTGGCTGTTTGCAAGAATTGCCATCTAGTAGAGCACAGGCTTTGGATCAGACTGATCAAAATTCAAATCCTGTCGCTGCCTCTTCTTATCACTGTACTATCATGGGCATTTAGTTTTGCAAATCTGCCTTCTTATCTGTAAAACAGGGTAATATAATCTACATCATAGTATCATTGGAAGCTTAGTTTTTACTTCATTATGCACAAGAATGTACTGATTTAAATTATTGTAGATAAGATTGTAAAACAAAAATAAAAATTAACAAATTTAACTGATCCAGTAAAATTCTATTTTAATTCCCATATTAGTTTTTAGGATTGAAAATGAAGAAATTCTTCTAGTTTTAAAAGTCACAATATTTCACAAGTTGGTTGCTAATTTTTATCTATTAAGAATTTTCCACATTAAATCTAAAATTGGACTTTTATTCAGGAAGGGAAAGATGAATGCTATAAAATATTGCATCTATTATTCACAATAGCCAAAGCATGGGGCCAACTAAGTGTTCATCAACAGTTGAATGGCTAAAGAAAATGTGATATATATATATATATATATATATATATATATATATATGTATATATGTATATACACACACACACACAAAATGGAATATTATAAACTCTTGAAAAAAGAAGGAAATCCTGTCATTTGTGATAAGATGGATGAATCTGGAGGACACCGTGTTAAATGAAATAAGCCAGGTACGGAAAGACAAATACTGTATGATCTCACTTCTATGTTGAATTCAAAAAAATTGAATTTGTAGAAGCAGAGGGTAGAATAATAGTTACCAGGAGCTTGGGATGTTGTGAGGTTAGAGGGTGAAATTGAAGAAATATTGGTAAAATATTACAAAATTTTACATAGGAGGGATAAGTTCAGGAAATCTATTGTACAACACGGCAACTATAGTAATAACAATGTATTGTATATTTGCAAATTGCTAAGAGAGTAGATTTTAGGTATTCTCACCACAAAACATTAAGTATGTGAGGTAAGGCATATGTTGATTAGCTTGATTTAGCCATTCCACAATGTACACATATCTCAAAGCATCATGTTGTACACGATAGATATATATAATTTTAATTTGCCATTTAAACATAATAAAAATTACTGCACCTATCCTTACATTAAGACAATTTTTAAATTAAAATAATATAATTTCCATGAACTAAATAATATGTTCTAGCAAAATGTGCACAAAATATATTTCTCTTAAGTAAACTGAACTTTATCATCACTTTCACCATACGTTTAGTTATAAAAAAATTGATGTTAGGAGTCATTTTTAAAATCACCCTTAAGTATTAAATGAACCTCTTTTCCTTAAAGAAAAATGATATCCAATTGATAATATTAAAATACTGATAATAGTCCCACATCACATTCAACAGGAGTTATTAAAAACAGTGAAAAGCTCATGTTTTTGTTCTCATTGTTCAATCGACAGCACTTCCAGCTTTCTTAAACCAGTTAATGTTTTTTCTGCTTCAGATAAGCTTTCATATATCTTTTTATTTTTCTGAGTAGTTACTATAACTTGAATTTATTATTCTCTCAGCAGACCTCCAGCAACTAATCTTTTTAGAGAATGTGTCTTGATATCTTCAGAACAGTGGAAACATTAGTAAACAAATAAAACCAAAGACAGAAATCCTTGATGCTTGGAGGTTTGCCTGAGTGTCAGCTGAGAAGATAAGTTTTCTGCAAGTAGGTAATGTTAAATGTTATCAGAAAGAAATTAATAGGCTATGGTTATTATTTTCTTCTCACATTTATAATTGTTTTTTAGCAGAAAGCAATTTAATAAAGGGAATTAGATGTTTATGAAATTATTGGAGGATTAGGCTATATAGGCTAGACCTCCAGAAATGACACTCAAAACAACACTGTGAAATTGACTCACCAAGCTGGGAGTTTACTAGGCCAGTGGGCCACAATTGGGAAAGTGGAAAACTAGGAAGCATCACTGAGTTGTTGACTTCAAGAACACAGCACTGTGGCAGTGATCCAGGGTTTAGAAATTTATTGGTGCAATTGCCTCTTGATACGCATGAAGCTGGGAACTAAACACTGAATGCTATTGCAGAAATGCAGAAAAACTCACCCACTCCATGACTGTGCTAGATAGCATGTTAAAACAAAATAAACCAGAACAAAAAGAACCCCTGACATATGACTAGAGTCATTTTTTGGGGAAAAAAAAAAATCAAACCTAAGCTTCTTGAGCTGAAAAAGTGTTAACCATGGTCAATCTATGGGGAAGTTTTTGAAGTTTAGTGGAAAGTAAAGTACATCTTGTCTGTCCCAAGAGTGGCAAAGGGAATCTGGAGTAGGCATAGCTTAAGCACAGGCTGCTTTCACCCCCACCCTCACTTCATTTCTATTTACTTCGATTCTGCAAGTTTGCCATATAATACATGAATTTCCCAAATGAGGTTTTAGGTAAACAAGGCAAATGCCTGTATGCTGATATATCTATTGGGATTGCATCTATTTTATTTGCTTACCACTGAATCCCTAAATGTCTAGGACAATGACTAATGCATAATGGGCACTCCCAATGTTAATTAAATGAATGAATGAATAATTCCTTACCGTAATTCTGTGGGCTATTCTGAAGTTTTCTGGGGTAGCATGAGAAGAGATTATTTTTCCAGGACATTTCTGCATACACACCAGTAAGCACTGCCATAGATGCAGCTGCATGATGTGCAGCTGCAATGGGCTGATGAAGGGCGAAACCTGACATTGAGATGACATTTCCAAACATCTGGGTCACTTCTCATTTCACACTTTTCCCCAACCAAGAACTGAATGGTACTAATCAAAGACAGATCCCTAGAAGATAGGCCTGGAGAGAAAGTAGTTTAGGTCTGTAGAGCATAAAAAGATATCTCCTGTTAAGAGACTGAACTCCCTGACAGCGCCTGGAAGTTTGGATCTCCATTAATGTCTATCAAGTGAGTGAATGAATAAGTGAACAGTCAGCAAGACATTACTGAGTGCCTACTCTGTGCTAACAGTGTATCATGAGTGTGGATACAAAATGAAATGAGATTCAGGCCAGGTCTTTTCCTTAAGAAGTTTGTAGCCTACTCTGAAGTCAGAACATAGAAGGCTATGGGCACTCTCAATGCTGGGTACCCACCCCTGACTGGGGTTACTGGAAAAGGCTTTGAAAGACATGACTGCAGGCCTGAGTCTGGAGCATAGGAAAGAGTTATCTGGTAAAAGAGAGGACTCCTCTAGGCATAGGTAGCTGTCTGGGCAAAGTCCAGAACCTTGGTTAAGATCTTGAAAGCAGCTGCCAAGGATGGGAGCAAAACTGCTGGGGGTGAAAGCAGAGAGCTTAATCAAAGTGGTCGTCACAGAGAGGATTGGAGAAAAATTGGGGTCAGTAGTGATTTAAAAAAAAATCTTTATGGACTGGACTGGAGAGGCTTGGTTTGCTTTTGAAGAACCAGGATGCTTAATGAATTACTTTAGCATTGTATCAAATAATTACAATATAGCTATCTGTGTATTATAGCTCTTAATTGGCTCCAGATGTCTCTCACCAATGATATCGGCTGCCATCATTTTGCCCATTTGAGGTAGAAGTTACCCCAAAGAGGATACCAAGCTGAAGTGTTTCTTAGTCCTTTTTCTTGAATTATCTTATAGAATGGCTATGACCAAAAGAATCCCCCCAGCCACCCAGTTGAAACCTCAGTGAGGCTGATTTCTCCTACTGCTGAAGCCATTAGCACCTAGTGTTGAGAACACCCCAGCTCCCCGAAGATACATTTTCAGGGTCTCCTATGTGACAGTGGCCCAGGTCCACATCATTTTATGCAGAGTCCTGTCTACCATGTGGGTGGCATAGTCAGGCCTCAATCTCTACACACTGTGGCAGCCCTCAGCACTCCGGTGCCAGAGGACGGCAGATTTGGAACTGGGGCTGATTTCAGCTCGAACTCATGTTTTCCTTTTTAAGCTTTTCCAGTGAAAGAGCAGATTTCTATCCCATTGCAGGCTGTTAAAACGTCAGAGACTAATAAGTTTTCAACAATCTGTCAGTGCAGATCTCCAGCAACAACCTGGCACTGCTTTCAAATCAGGGCCTCATCGTCCAGCCCAACCTCAGCCAGTCAAAATAAGAGACACACCAGCAAAAGAAAAAAAAGAAAAAAGATAATCACCTCGAGCTGAGCAGAAAATCTACACAAATCCATTGTTGCCAACAATCAACAGCAAATCTGTGGGCTACATAACCTGAGGTGACCCTTCCAGAAGAGCCATCCCTTATAAACCTCTAATTAGGTATGGTTAGGAGTGACTTGAAAGATATTAATGCTATTGCTATTGGAAAATGAGCTTACCAGCTTTTAACAGCTTTGTTTTCTTCTTCAGTCAAAGAACAGAATGTTAGCTCAATGGCGTATGCTTTCTATTAGAGCAGTGCCAGCAGCAGCGGTCTCCAGAGAGTCTCTCAGCATTTTATTACATACCCCTATTTTTAAATGTTTAAAAACTACTTATTATGAACCAAAACTTGGAAAACCTGCTTTCAGCCCAAGAGTAATTTTTATTTTTATTTTTTTAGTTATTAAGCAAACTTCCAAAATGCAGAACTGTGTTTTCTGTCATTTTATCCCTAGACAGTAGAGGGCAATAGAAAGGCTATATGGCTAAGATCTCCTCGTATCCCTGCAGGGAGATCCTGAGGTCAGATGGCGTGGTGCAGGCTCAGAGTCATTGCGTCTTACGTTGCACTCTCCAAGTCATGCAGCATTGTCTCCGTGCGTCGTGGTTAGTCCTGATTCCCACAGCACACATCGAAATGCACATTGAAGACAGCCTCTTTCATTGTGCAAAACGACTATAGCCTCTGCACAAGCTCCATTTTAGAAAAACCTGTACCTGTGAAGGCTGATGGCATGGAGTACAGTGCGGTCTCTGGTGCACCCAGTTATAGGAACTGACTAGGCATCTGAGTTCAAGGTACTTTGGGAATAATTCTGGTATGTGCTCTGGGAATTTTCCTGTAGCAGACTAAAATACATATGCCACAAATCTTGATACACAGTTCAAAAATGTCAGAAGTTTGCAATGCTATTTCATCTTTTACTTATTGTCTCAGAATCCCAAGGGTTGACACCTAGCCACACTTTGTTTTCAAAAAGATAGCTGTGAAGGCAAACAACTAAAGCCAAACACATTTCACTTATATATAGTCATTTTTAAAAGGTAAAGTCCATAGACACTTTGTGTTAGAGAAAACAGGAGGCAATATAGAAAAAAAAAAAAAAGAAAACAAAACAGATTGGTGGACATAATGGAAAGAACTGAGTATATCGGGGTTCAAATCCCAAACCTATTCCTCCACAGCTGTGTGATCTTAGTCAGAGTTGACTTTTCCTTTCAAAACTCATTGTAGAGTACAGAGAGTAACAATGCTTACCCCTCTACAGAAATGTAATATATGTGAAACCATCTTATATACCCTAAAACCATAATGGGGCCTGCTGTGTATCTGGTTTTGCGGAAGGAAGAAGGTAGAAGCAGAATAGGTGGTAGTGTGTACAAGATACAAAGCACAGTTCTACCATGTAAATCATGGGGTTTTGTGAGGGGAAGATTTTGCTCCTCCCATGATGGAGAGCCCTGGTCCTTCAGAGGTTAGCCTGCAGGACCAGAGGTCTACAGAGCAGAGGTCATTGGGGCAGGATGGAGGCAGTGACCCTGTCTGATGTGCCCTTATCCTTGGCATTGAGGAAGCGGGAAGAACCCACCTAGATTTGGGAAAAAGGGGTCCCTTCTAGGTGATCAGCCAAACTGGCTACATCCTGATGGGTTGTGGAAAACTTTCTGAATAATGTATCCTGATTAAGTAGGGGAGAGAGAAACTAGTATTAAACAAGTCTTCAGTGGAGGTTGGAGGTGCAAGATAAGCTGGGAGGGTGTTTGCTCTAAGAATGAGAAACTGTGGATGCAAAACTCTAAAGGCAATTGAGGAAATGAAGGAAATGAAGAATGGCTAGAAGGGAATGGGATTCAGATAACCGGGAGAACTGGAGAGTGGAGAGACGCAAGGCTGGGGAAGTTGGCAGGGGCCAGATCAGGAAGGGCCCCGCAGGACTCCATTTAGTGATTGGACACAAGCCTAGATGCTGCAGGCCGTGGATCTGGAAGAAGGCCCTGCAGCTCACAGGCCATCTGTTCAAGGCAATAGAGAGATCCCAAAAGGGTTTAGGAAGTTTCTGTAACATGAATACCACACGCAGCAGCCACGTTTGCTGACCAATGTCGCTCCTCACCACACTGAACAGGACCCTTAGGTGGAAAAAGGTTCTGCTAAGTGGGGTACCACCTTGTTAGTGAGTGTCTAATGACATACTCCCAATTATGTCTAACAATTTTAGTTGTGTCAATCAGCCAAGTTGGAAAATGCCACCAGAGGCCCTCCTCACTCCGACTCCCTTCTTAGTAGTGTCTCACACAGTGTGTTCACAATCAGATAGATTTCTTTAGATTTAGTATACTCCATATGGTCTTTATGAAGCATAGATCATAGAAATGAGAACATGGCTTGTCAAAATTCCAAGTCTAGCATGACTGTATTATGAAGAATGTGGCCTTCTGAATCACGCAGAGAGTGAGCGTTGAGAATGCACTGAAAGTGGTAATGAACAGTCAGGCCTCTGGATCCTGGAAGGTGGAGGAACCAGGGTCCTGGAACAAATGCCCTCTCTTCACCCTTTTAGGGACATCTCCCTCTCAGAAACTGCTGGAAGAGCATGCTGCACTTCAAGAAAATCATTCCTTGACTTGACTCTCACCTTCAGAGGGAGATTTGAACCAGAAAAGGACCCTATGTTCCTGCCCCTGAGCCTGATACAATGTGCAGCAAGGCCTCAGTCTGTGTTGCTGCTGCCCCTGGACAGACGACACTGTAAGCTGCTGGGACGAGTGCCTTTTTGTCTGACTGTGTGTTGCCAACAAATATGTACTCACACTTGTTAAACTCCAGCCATCTGGTCGATGTGTCCAAGCTTTAGGCATTCGTTTTCCTGATTTACACTGCAATTGTCAAGCTACTTTATAAGACCCTACAGATAGCAAAAGGTTAATAGATAATATCAGCAATATCTCCAGATATTTGCCTATCTGATGTCCAGATCTCCAGACATCATGATTCAGAGATGCATGGGCTCTCATCCAGCAAGTAACTGAATGAATATTTACTCAGGACAAACGAGTACTTATAATGTGCTCCTTGCAGCTCAGTGTAGCAATGCTCCTGTACATAAACCAACAATTAAATGTAATCCTATACAGTTGTAGTTTAAAAAGAAATTCAAACCAGTCCTTGGAATTAAATAACCTCACTGCTAGAGAAAATGACTTCCAGAACATGAAGCCCAACATGCAAATGCAGAGCCTCTGAGCCACAGAGGAACAAACACTTTTGCATAGGGAGAAGGGCTTGTTGTTTTAACTACTTGTGAGGTCAAAGATCCAGATGTTCCCATAGACAATCAAAAAACTATTACTGGTCAAATTGTATTGACCATTTCCACATGGACAGCGCTGAGACATGCATTTGGCCTCAGAAAGGAAATTTCCTTAAATTCTACTGGCAATCAATGGAAATCCCAAGTTAGAGCTAGAAAATCCAATATTCTGGAGAAATGACTGACAGGTTTTATAAGCTGCAAGTGAAAATGAAATTATGCGTATTTTGCTAACAGTCATACACTGCTTTGGTACAGTTTACTAAACTCCACAACAGACTTTGGCAAGATCAATATTTGAAAGACAACTCTTCAAGGTTCTCCCTCACTTCCTGAAGGTAGAGGATTTCTGTCTAATTCATTCATTGCTGCTTCCAGCACTAGGATCAATATCCATCACATCATAGATTCTCAATAAATATTGCTTAGCTGAAAGAATGAATACATAATTTGGGGCAAAAATACACTGAATCCATTTATTACTGCGATTAAAATCCATGAGATGAAAATCCTTAAAGAGAAGAATATGTGAATAAAGTTATACTTAAATTAGTTCAGATTACAAGTTTTGATGCCATTACTCCACTAAGAAGTTAGCATCTGAGGCCATGCAGTGAATCTATTACAGATGCTTTAGGTGGAGTCAAACCTGAAGGCAAAAATTTCTCCATTCTTTCAGTGTTGAAATATCTTTCAATGTTTTTGAAAGATGTTTTTCCTGGAGAGCAAGAATCATGAATATATATATAAAATTCTCTGTCTCATATATATATTTATATATAAATATATACTTCATCTCTCTCTCTCTATAAAATATATAGAGAAATATATATTATATATATTTAAAATATATTTAAATATGTATATTTAAATAAATATATATTTAAATATATATTTAAATAAATATATATTTAAATAAATGTATATTTATATATTTGTATAAATATTTATATATATATTTAAATATATTTATATATTTATATATTTAAACATATTTACATATATTTAAATAAATATATATTTATATATAAATATATTTAAATAGATATTTATATATATTTAAATAAATAGATATTTATATATATTTAAATAAATAGATATTTATATATATTTAAATAGATATATATATTTAAATAGATATTTATATCTATTTAAATAGATATTTATATATATTTAAATAAATAGATATTTATATATTTAAATAAATAGATATTTATATCTATTTAAATAAATAGATATTTATATATATTTAAATAAATAGATATTTATATATTTAAATAGATATTTATATCTAAATATATAAATATATAAATATATATATTTATATCTAAATATATAAATATATATATTTATATCTAAATATATAAATATATATATTTATATCTAAATATATAAATATATATATTTATATCTAAATATATAAATATATATATTTATATCTAAATATATAAATATATATATTTATATCTAAACATATAAATATATATATTTATATATATAGTTATATAAATATATAGTTAAATAAATATATATTTAAATAAATATATAGTTATATAAATATATATTTAAATAAATATATATTTAAATATTTATATATATTTTATATATATTTATTTAAATAAATATATATTTAATAAATAAATATATATATTTAAAATATATATATATATATTTTTTTGAGACAGAGTTTCACTCTTGTCTCCAGGCTGGAGTGCAATGGTGCAATCTCAGCTAACTGCAACCTCCACCTCCTGGGTTCAAGCAATTCTCCTGCCTCAGCCTCCCAAGTAGCTGGTATTACAGGCACCCACCACCATGCCCAGCTAATATTTGTATTTTTTTTAGTAGGGACAGAGTTTCATCATGTTGGCCAGATTGGTCTCGAACTCCTGACCTCAGGTGATCCGCCTGCCTTGGCCTCCCAAAGTGCTGGGATTACAGGCGTGAGACACTGCACCGGGCCCGAATATATATATATTTTAAACAGCAGCTTTTTCACTGACAAATATTACCAAAATTAACTAAATAAATAAAATTTGTTTTAAATCTCCTTGGTCAGAGTACATATCCTGTAAATGGAGGTAATACCTATATTCTATCTCATTAGTACAGGGTTAAGGAGTTAAACTACCAAAGTGTTTCAAATGTCCAAGAAGAAAAAGTATATAAAGGTCACTTGGGGATTATTTGAAGTAGTAGGTGTCATGTTATTCATGGTTTGTAGTTTTCATTCAAATTACTTTATTGCTTCAAGACCCTCTGTAGGCTTCTTTATAAGGAGAGATAATCATTGACATGAGTTTTAATTTTTATTAGTACTTACACTCTAGTATGGGTATCTATTGGAGTAACTAAAATGCAAATACCAAATAGAGGTGAGTACCAACAGAGGTATAGGAAAGAAATAGTTCTTTATTTTTTGTGGACTGTGAAATCAATCCCAAATCATTGGGTTGCCTTTAAATTATTAAAGACTGACCAGGGGCATATTTGGTCCTCTTAGATCCTAAAATTTATAAAATATAAAGGGAGGACTCTTAAGAAAAGGAATACAAATGAATGGTCACAAAAATAAGAATGGAGTCTTAGAATGTGTCAATGAAATTGAGAAATCTTGAAGATCATACTTCATTAGCTACCTAGTAAATCTGCCTGTGAAACTGACATTGCAATATGACATATATTCATCATTTAACAATGATTATCATTTAACTGATAGTTAGCAAACTAGGAGATTTTTGCTTATTTGAATTTTTTTAACCTTGTAATTTATAACTGTTATCTCTATGTATTCTTAGCAAACCAAAAAATAAATTGAACACAATAATAGCAAATAACTTTCGAAATAATGGAACACATATAGACCAATTTTATTAAACCTACCAGCTTATTTAAGGGCAAGAGTTATATCTTAGCTTTGAATCCTGCTGTCTACAGAATGTTTGGCTTAAAGCAGGTGCCCAGTAAATGCTCTTTAATTCATGGCCAAATGAAGAAAATATCACCAAGTAACATGATCACTAGTTAAACAAATTGTATTAAACTCAAACATGTCAACACAAGCATACTTAGAGATCACTGATAGGTATGAAATTTTTAAGGGGTGTATCTTGTGCAGGTATGTGTGTGTACACACAAAGTAAGCACATATATATGTATACATGCATATTTATACACAGATACATATGACATATGTTACATAACTGTGCTTTGTAGTGCACTATGTTTAGTGATTAGGACCCCAGGTTCTTGCGTGGAGTCTAGTAACAGTGAGTTTGAATCCCAACTCCACTGTATCCTAGCTCTTTGACCTTGGAAATGACCTTATTCTAACCCTCTGTGCTTTCACCAAAAACCATGGAGACAGAGCTCCTAAGAGATCAAATGAGATAACACACAGAAGGTTTTCAGCACAGCGCCCAGCACACAGGGAGTGCATACTCCATGCCATCTATGACTAACAGACCCTTAAATTCTGGCTCTCGTCAGGTAAAACAGATGAAGAAGGAAAAACCTGACTTTCCACTTTGGATATTGTGCTATCTTGCTCTCCAATCAAAGGGAAGCTTTGCTCTTCCCTTTGTCCTACAAGCTCATGTCTCCAAATCATTAAGGAAGTGTAAACAAGTGGAGCCAGAGAACGTGGGCTTTGAGTCCAATAGCTCCTGCATGGCACTTCCCAGTCCGGTGACCATAGGAGACTTTCTGAACCTGCTTCCTTGTTTCCGGAATGTGAAGAAAACTTTCTGCCTCACAGGTTGTCCTGGGGTTAGATATGATCAGGAAAGCTCCTGGCTCAATAGTACGATTTCATGAATGTGTGCATCTACATATTTATCTATCTCTTTCTCCATTTTTTAAAACTTCAATGTTTGCCTCCCCTTCTCCATATGTTCAGATTATCCCTATTATTCAAGGTCTAGCTGAAATGGTGATTTTTTTTAAACTTATTTTTAATTTGTGTGGGTAAATAGTAGGTGTATACATCTATGGGGTGTATGAGATGTTTGGATACAGGCATGGCATGTGAAATAAGCACATCATGAGAAAGGGGTATTCATCCCCTCAAGCATTTATCTATTGAGTTGCAAACAATCCAATTACACTCTTTAAGTTATTTAAAAATGTATAGTTAAGTAATTATTGATTATAGTCACCCTGTTGTGCTATCAAATAGTAGGGCTGATTCCTTCTTTCTATTTTTTTTATATCTGAAATGGCAATCTTTTATGACACTTTCCTAATTGTTTTTGAGCCTAAGTTAACATTCTTCTTTCCTGAATTTCCTATAAATTTTTTAAGCCACTTTCTACTTTACATTTTTTTCTTTGTCTATTAAGCCACGAGGTCCTTAGGGCCTGAATCCAGGTCTACTTTATTTATATTAATATATTCGGCTCTGCTTTTGGAATAGTGTATATACCTGTGTGTGTGTGTGTGTGTGTGTGTGTGTGTGTGTGTGTGTGTGTGCGGTAACAAAAAAGTTTTAAAAATCTTGCTCGCCACTCCCGCCACCTCATTGTACAAAGATTTTTAGTTCAATGTACATTTCTGTTTGTGTGCATGTTTGTACACAGATTACCATTCCCCATACACATGTACACACATATATATTGCCAAGGGTATTAAACCTAAAGTCTTAAAGCCTCAAAATGTTCCAAAAAATGATGTATTGTGCACCATGCTATCATTGTGGAATTATGTTCTTCATGTTGAAAAATCTCTCATTTATTTTCAAGTTGTTAAGAGAGGAGACATTTCCTTGTAACACTTCCCATAATATATTCCATTGTTTTTATTTCTGGGAAAAAATTTTTATCATTGTTACTCATTTATTATAAATGAAAATATTAAACGTTTGGAATCAAGAAACTAACATTCAGTTGTTTTCTTGGCTTGCCACCATTCATACCTTCACTTTAACTGATGCCAACATTCTTTCAGAGCCCTTTGTTAGTGAAACATTTCTTCATCTAAATCCCAAGAGTAATTTTTATTTTCAAAAACATGATCTTGTTATCAAATAACATTCTCAATGTCATCTATACAAACAGATCATACATAATTCATGTGCTATCACTTGCATTGGATAATCAAAGAATATTATTTTACAGAGATCACTTAGGTGAAATTGAGGAATAAAGGAGTAAAATTATGGAATGGATTCACGTAGAGGTTTAAAATCAAGATCTGGTCTTGAGTATCTTTAACTACTCATTGGGCATATGTGTTAGTTATAGGAAATCATTACTAGTCTTTATCTTCAAATTTGAACCTGTATGTGGTTTTTACTTTCTAA
This sequence comes from Gorilla gorilla gorilla, assembly GCF_029281585.2. Taxonomy (NCBI): domain Eukaryota; kingdom Metazoa; phylum Chordata; class Mammalia; order Primates; family Hominidae; genus Gorilla; species Gorilla gorilla. The sequence goes on along the minus strand of NC_073229.2, from coordinate 160,125,643 downwards.
AAAGGAAAGCAAACCTCTTTTGTGACCTTAAAGTGGAAAACCTTTAAGGTAAGGCAAATTTCACAAAAGATAAAATATCAGCCAACCTATTAACATCTGATGTTTCAAATATGTGGTTAGGTTAATTGGCAAGAATACTTCTTCAAAAGGAAACTATTTTGATTATCAGAATAATAAAGTCAAAGGGCTCTGGCAAAAGATACTTTTGAAAAATGAACTATTATGCAAATTTTCAATGACACATAGAACTCCAAGTAGCCTCAGAAATCTTATGGCAAATCATGAAAGTATATTGTAGTCTTGGTCACCCATGTACCATTAAGATATATGGAAGCTGAATATCTTGAAAATAATTTTTATAGCATTGTTGATTATTCTTATTTTCCAGCTCAGCTGCACAACCCAGCATCCTAGGGTCTCACTTGATTTAATCCTTTCTCTCATTGCCTGCCTCCTCCACTTCCCTCCAAACTCCAAACAACTGAATGTATTGCCGAGTCCTTTCACTTCTACTTCTCATATCCATTTGGCTTTCCTTATTCTACCACGGGCCCTCAGTCCTCACTGCATTCTCATCCTATGCTTAGATTTCTGCACAGCTGCCCCAGGGACCCTCTTTTCCTAGTATTGCCTCACTCCATTCTAATTGTCACATAGCAGCCAGAGTGATCTACTACTGCCTGAGTCAGTCACATCCCTGCTCCACAACCTTCCATGGTGATATAGTTTGGCTCTGTGTCCCCACCCAAATCTCATTTTGTAGCTCCCATAATTCCCTTCTGTTGTGGGAGGGACCCAGTGGGAGATAACTGAATCATGGGGGCGGGTCTTTCCCGTGCTGTTCTCATGATAGTAAGTCTCACGAGATCTGATGGCTTTATAAGGCAGAGTTTCCCCACACAAGCTCTCTCTTTGCCTGCTGCCATCCATGTAATAGGTGACTTGCTCCTTCTTGCCTTCTACCATGATTGTGAGGCCTCCCCAGCCACATGGAACTGTAAGTCATTAAACCTCTTTCTTTTGTAATTTGCCCAGTCTCGGGTATGTCTTTATCAGCGGTGTGAAAACAGACTAATACACCTGACTACTCTTTTCCCTCAAAATAACCCAGAATTCCTAGTCTGGCACACAAGGCCTTCAGCTCTGGCTCTTGCTCCCTAATCACACACTGCTCTAGGTTTACCGAGCTACTTTCTAGTGCCCATTATTCCTCCTTACCTCTGAGCCCCTGCACTTCTCTTAGGAGCTTCCCCTTATCTGCCCTTCAGGTTACAGCTCTGGTATCACCTGGTCCTCCTGGAGGCCTTCATGAACCTCCACTGTTCTGTCAAATGCCTCTTCTAAGCGCCCTCGTAGCACCATCTGTTGAGGCATCAATCACACAGATGGAATTTCCTAGTATCAAATCAGGGAAGGCCTCTAACTTCTTTTCAGTGTTGTCCATTAGAAATATAAAGCAAGTCACATATGTACTTTTAAGTTTTCTAGTAGCTGTATTATAAAAAGGAAAACAGGAAAAAACTAAAACAAACAACCCCAGTGAAGTTAATTTAGTAATATATTTCATGTAACCTAAGATATCTAAGATATTATCATTTTAGCATTAATTTAAAAATGAAGTATTTTACTTTTTTGGACTAAGTCTTTGAAATCTGCAGTATATTTTATACTTATACCAAAACTCAATTCTAACAAGCTACATTTCAAGTGCTCCATACCATGTTAGGCAGCATAGTTATAGATAAAACTCTTACAGGAAATAATAAGTGCTTGTTTGTTTTATTTTGCATTTCCCGCACGCTCATTGTAAGTTTTAAGTATTCTTGAATCATTTTTGTAAAAAAAAAAATATGATGTAACAAGACTCTGAAATTAGAAACAAGTCACCTTTTAAAACTGGAAACTTGGAAAGAAAATTTTACCATGTATTGAACAAAAACAATGACTTGATATACTGGATTCTTTCACTGTTATTTACCACACCAACACTGTGCAAAACAAAAGTAGCATGCAGAAGGGCCTTCCACATAGCACTTGGTAATTGCATTGAGTGTTGTTAGGTATAAAAATAACCCAGTTCTTACTGTATTTTAGGCTGTGAAAATTTTGCATAGTAGGTCTATACTTTCTGTTATTTATTTTAGGTTCAGAGGGTACATGTGCAGGTTTGTTACATGGGTAAATTGCATGATGCTGAGGTTTGGTGTACTAACGATCCTGTTACCCAGGTAGTGAGCATAGTACCTGATAGGTAGTTTTTCAACCCACACGGCCTCTCCCACCCTCCCACTTCAAGCAGTCCCCAGTGTTTATTATTGTTCCCATCTTTGTGTCCATGCGTATTAAATGTTTAGCTCCCACTTATAATTGAGAACATGTGGTATTTGGTTTTCTGTTTCTGTGTTAGTTCACTTAGGATAATGGCCTTTAGCTTTGTTCATGTTACTGTAAAGGACATGATTTTGCCCCTTTTTATGGCTAAGTAGTATTCCATGGTGTATATGTATGTATGTGTGTGTGTATATATATGTATATATAGGGGTATGTGTGTGTGTATGTGTATATATATAAATAAATAGATAAATAAATAAATATATATATATATATATAATCACATTTTCTTTATTCAGTCTGCCATTGATGGACATCTAGGTTGATTCTGTATCTTTGCTATTGTCAATAGTGTTGCAATGAACATATGAGTGTATGTGCCTTTTTGGTAGAAAGATTTATTTTCCTTTGTGTAGATACCCAGTAGTGAGATTGCTGGGTCAAATGGTAGTTCTGCTTTTAGCTCTTTGAAGAACTGTCACATTGCTTTCCACAGTAGCTAAACTAATTTACATTCCCACCAGCAGTGTGTAAGTGCTCCCTTTTCTCTGCAACCTTGCCAACATCTGTTGTTTTTTTAACTTTTTAATAACAATGGGCATTCTGACTGGTGTGAGATGGTATCTCACGGTGGTTTTGATTTGCATTTCTCTAATGATTACTGATGATGAGCATTTTTTCATATATTTGCTGGCTGCATGTATGTCTTCTTTTGAGAAGTGTCTGCTCATGACTGATGCCCAATTTTTAATGGGATTATTGGTTTCTTGTTTGTTGTTTAAGTTCCTTACAGATTCTGGATACTAGACCTTTGTTGGGTGCATAATTTGGGAATATATTCTCCCATTTTGTAGGTTGTTAGTTTACTCTGTTCATAGTTTATTTTGCTGTGCAAAAACTCTTTAGTTTAATTAGGACCCACTTGTCAATTTTTGCTTTTGTTGTCATTGCTTTTGGGGACTTAGTCATAAATTCTTTGCTGAGGCCAATGTAATGCCAGAATGGTATTTTCTAGGTTTTCTTCCACAGTTTTTATAGTTTCAGGTATTATCATTTACAATAGCCACAAAAAGAATAAAATTCCTAGGAATATAGCTAACTAAGAAGGTGAAAAATCTCTTCAATGAGAATTATAAAATGCTTCCGAAAGAAATCAGAGAAGAGACAAACAAATGGAAAAACATTCCATACCCACGGACAGGAAGAATCAATATCATTAAAATGGCCATACTGCCCAAAGAGTTTATAGATTCAATGCTATTCCTATCAAACTACCAACATAATTTTTCATAGAATTAAAAGAAACTATTCTAAAAGTCATAGAGAAACAAAAAAGAGCCTGAGTCACCCAAGTAATCCTAAGAAAAAAAGAACAAAGCTGGAGGCCTCACACTACCTGAACTTCAAACTATACTACAAGGCTACAGTAACCAATCAACATGGTACTGGTACAAAAACAGACACATAGACCAATGGGACAGAATAGAGAACCCAGACATAAAGTTAAATGATTTTAAAACAAAGCATAGGGAGCATAAAAATAAGGTTATCAGATTAATTTAGCATACATGTTACAGAAAAAAATGGAAGCAATGACAAAATGTATTGTTTGTGAAGAAGAAACGCGTTTTCTCCAGAAAAAGCTCATTAAACTATATGCTAACAAGTATGTTAGATGAATAGGCTGCTATTGAAGAAACAATTAGAATTATGGTGCTATAACCTAAGAATATTTAATAAGAACATGAATTCAACGTACTTCATTAATTCAAACAGCTACATTAATTCAAAGAATTCATAAAGATTATGCGGAATCTTTATGAGTCAACATTTCGAGAGTATCACTACTGCTGATTTTTCTTCTTTGTTCAGTAGGTTTATGCAGGAAAAGATAAGGAAAATGTATTAAGCACTTGCCGCACAGTAGAAGTCGTTAGGTTGGTTTGGATGGGGTTCAGGACATGCCACCCCAAAATGTGGTACATCGTGACATTTGAGAAAGCAGTAGAAACAGGAAGGCCTTTCTGACCACCACCCTCTACCCCTGCTCTTCTCTCCTGAAGGAGGTCATAAAACCTAGGAGGGATTTTCTGATCTTCACGGGAAGCAGGTCATATGACCCTCTTTGAAAAGTGCTCTCCCTATACCCAGGGTATAGGAGCCAAAGACACAGAGATACCAAGAAGAATGTGAACACACAGGTTTTGCGAAGCCCCACCCCAGTTCAGTACCATTAGACCACACCCTTTGTCCTCTAATCATATTTCCTTGTGACCGCCCACTCTTCCTCAAGCCTTTCATAAAAAATACAGAGGTTTGCTGGGCGCGGTGGCTCACGCCTGTAATCCCAGCACTTTGGGAGGCCAAGGCGGGCAGATCACGAGGTCAGGAGATTGAGACCATCCTGGCTAACACGGTGAAACCCTGTCTCTACCAAAAATACAAAAAACTTAGCTGGGTGTGGTGGCGGGTGCCTGTAGTCCCAGCTACTCGGGAGGCTGAGGCAGGAGAATGGCGTGAACCCAGGAGGTGGAGCTTGCAGTGAGCCGAGATTGCGCCACTGCACTCCAGCCTGGACGACAGAGTGAGACTCCATCCCCCCCCACCAAAAACAAACAAACAAACAAAAAACAGAAGCATGCCTCATTATTCAGGCTTCATTTCCTAAAGAAGTCTACAGTGTCATGTAAAACTTATATAATCAATTTATATTCTTTTCTTTTGTTAATCTGTCTTCTATTATAGTGGCCTCAGCCATGAACCTAGCGATGGGTGAGGGAAATCCACTGCTTCTCACCTACAATTTTCAACACACAAACAAACAAAAGGGAAAAACATTTTTTAAAAAAAATTATGTAGTTTGTGTAAAATGAATATCAGGGGAAAAATAGTCAGCCTAGTGCCTTTCAGAAACACTATTTTTGAAAAGTTATTTGGGTGGCATAGAAGAGCATAAGCTGTTAAGATCTTTCAAGCAAGGCGTTAAGATCATTCTAATTGTAAATGTTATTAAACCAGGGCTTTTGCTTTTTTGTTGTCTTTTAAGAATTATTTAAACAATATGCGCAGTATTCATTTCAGAATTTTCTTTTTTCATGCTGAAGTCCCTTGGGTGTTTTGTGGCAAGGTACTGGCAAAAATTCGTTTTCGCTGAATTTCATCTAGTGAAATAGTTCTCAAAAAACTGATTTCACTAGTTTGCATGTCTTGCTGATTTTTTGTAGTAAACAGACGAAGCTCAGTTTTGCAATGTAAGATCACATTGTAGTCACACTTAAAATTTTAAATAATGTGTCAGCAATGAAATAAATTTGACTGAAAGCTAAAGTGACTATCTAGCTGAGATAGAGAGTGAGGTATGCCCTTTTTGGATAATGTGAGGGATTTCAACTGACAAGTTGAACATCTTATAATGTTATAACATTCCCCAGTGTTCGCTCAGGATCTAAACTGCCTGAGGACCCTGTTACTGACTCTTTCCAAGTTGAACCCTTGGCAGTTAGGGAACATAATGTTTGTTGGGTATTTTTAATGATTTATTTTTTAAATATTAAATTTTCTACTTCTTTTCTTTCAGCTTCTGTTTCAGTTTAATTGAATAATATCTTGAGACAGGTTGGCATACAAACTATTAAAAATGTTCATCATTTTCAGCTACTTATTCATATGAAACAAGATTTTCCCCATTTTACAAAAAAAAAAAAACCCAAGTATAGAAATACAGTGTGTGCTGACTTTGATATAAAACTATATCCATCACCCAGCCTTCAAATGTTTGTGTTTTTAGAACAGCCTCTTTTTTTGTTGTTGGTATTTTAAAAACCAACCTACCCACTCAACCTAACCACTTCTACTATATGACAAACACTTAATAAATTTTCCTTGTATTTTCCTATGCTACTCACTGATTGACTTTGTAAGTAAATATTATACTTTTACATTAAAAACTATATAGTACTATAATACTTTGATCTGTTTCATTTATTGGAAATTGTGCATAAGATTCTGCCACTCAAAAAAAAAAGAAAAACAAAAATACTTAGAGGTGACATCCCGCAAAAAAAAAAAAAAAAAAAGAGAGAGAGAGAGAGAGATTCCACTACTCAGAGTTTGAAATTCAGTGTTCTAAGCAAGCATTATGTGGTAGAACAATTTCTGGACCTGCTACCAGAAGACCTGAGTTTGGTTTCAGACACACCAAGTAGATGGTATGACTTTGGACAAGTCACCTTGCTTTTCAGGCTCTCAGACTGCTCACCTATACACAGGGCAGGTTATGGCATTCTGGGGAAATTGAGGAAGCTAGGATGGAGCTGGAACAGAGAGAATCTAGAGGGAGCAGAATGTGGGGCCACCCTCAAAGCTCTACCATATGGTACAATATCCTTTGGATAGACTATATCTATTTCTCTACAACAGAACAATTAAATTGTTTCCAATTTTTTAGGTCATAAGGAGCATTATGATGAATGTATTTTTACGTGTTTTTTAGGTTAGGAAATTTTTCTGGAATAAGAATTATTGAATGAAAGAATAATAACTTAAGTTTTTTTCTAAATACTTTCTGTAAAACACATGTCTAGAAAATTTATTCAAATTTTGGCCGGAATTGAATGAGATTGCCTGTGCACCTTCCTATCACTAATTGTTTTTACATTTAAAAAAATTTGTCAACTTGATAAGCAAGAATGTATTTATTATTGCTTTCATTAGATTTCTTAGATTACTAGTGAAGTTTAATATATGTTTGTGTCCATCATTTCTCTGAATTTCTTTTACTGTGTACTGCTAACCATCTCAGTTGTTATTTTTCTACTGTTGGTAACAACTGGTTGGTAATAGTAATTGTTTCATAAAATTTCTTTGATTATAAAGGATATTAATTCATTGTCATATTTTACAAGTATATTATCAAGTTTGTCACTTGTGTTTTAATTTTATAAAATTTCCATGTATAATTTCTACATTTTTATGTTGTCAAGTCTGACATTTGCTCTCTCATTCATGACTTTTATATCTTGAAACTCCTTCTGTGTGGTAAGACCACTATATGTGTTCATTTCTTTCTATTTTATATTGCTCTTAATACAAACAGCTATTCATCTACTTTTTTATGTTTTATCTGAGATTGGTATAACCTACTTTTTTCTAAAAAGTCAGTTCTGCCTATACCATTTGTTGAATGACTCATCAGTTTCCCATTGTTTATGAAGCTTTACTAATCATATACTAAACATTTCATATATAATACAAATCACTTAGTGTCAATTTTACATATTTTTAATATTCTATGAAATGTGATATTTATACAAAGATCTCTATATACCTTACAGATTAATTTTAGTTATCAGATATTTTTATAAAGTAATACTGCATCTGTGTAATAGCTCTAAGGCAAGTCATGCATCTTCTTGGTGTCTCCATGCCTAGTGCAGAGTTTGCCATACAGTAGGCACTCAGTATATAGCTACGGAATTGCATGAGCCTTTTTCAAGAGAAATATTCTATTTCGTGTGACAAAAGAAGGGACATAAAGTAGACTACACAGATCGTGTTGGCTACTTCAGTTTCTTTCTCTTCTTCTTCTTTTTAAATAAATACTAATAAAACAGGATTGATATCTCTTGAAAGTTCTAGTGAAGCAAGGAGGTTTTCCAGAAGGTGGTTGGATCCCTTTATTAAAAGCATCTGTGCCACGGCCACTGGCGGAAGCCCAAACATCCTGAAGTGGATGGCTCGGGGAAATCAGAAAGACAGAACACAGCCAAATTCTAAGATGGAACAAATCGTAAAGTCATACTGCATCTTAATTTGACGACCCACAGGAAAGGTTTTTCTGCCTCATCAAGTCTATAAAGCAAGGTATTTATGGTTTTCTTGTGCACTTAATAGGTAACAAGAGTAATGTATAATGACGCTATTACACTGACTTAACATAGACTGTTTCTTAAGGTATTCTGTTGTTAATTTTACTACTTTCATTTTCTCCATGTGTGATTGATTTTGCATTCATTGTTTCATAATATATATCCATCTTCAGTGAAGCATTCCGAAAGCAGAAGAAAGCAAGCACTTAGGGAATATTCACATTCAAGAAGTCATGTAACTCATAAGATGAAAAATGCCATGTATCTCCTCTCCAATATGGTAATTAACAGCTGAAAGTCAACTCTGGATCATCTGTATAGTGGGGCAGTAAAGGGCATATAAAATCATAAATAAACTCAGACTAGTTTTTGTTTTGGAATGGCTCCTGTACTTCCATATGAATAAGAGAGTGACTCACCCCCTTGGGAATTCACAGTACATCAAACCAAATTAGGAAGCCAGGCAGCTGTGACCTGGTTTTGTAAGGGCCAAGAAAACTACAGAGTTTCACTACTGAACCTAGTAACTCAAAATGATTCCCTGGTTCCCATGCCATTTGATACATGGGTGTACCTTACTGACTCATATAAAATGCCACTCTGGGCTTGTGTTTTCTCTTACCTTACCCAGAGTTGTATGTGAGGAAATAAAGGCTTGAGAGATCTTGAGGTGGCAGTTTACAGGAGGGTAAAGGAAACAGGAGTTAGAATAAACAATGTTAGTAACAACTTGGATGCAAGATTGACCTTATGCAATCTCTAAGGTAAATCCCCAAGATTTATTTTATATAACTACAGTAAAAATAACCCTCATGAATTGAGTTCTAATACTAATGCTCATTTCAGGTATATTGAATTGAAGGAGGGAGAGAGTTCTAAACTGCTTGTTCTCAGTCTGCTCCAGTAAGTTTTATTTTTCATTGTTTTGGGGATGCTTTTGGGAAGGATAGGAGGAGTGGTGAGTCTTAGAGGTTGGGATGAAAGTATAACGGGTATTTTTTTATAGTAGAAAAGGATGTGGAGAACAGGGTAGAAAGAGACTCTGATTGTATTAATTTAGGATCTGATAATATTCGTCCAAATTTGATACACTCACAACCTACCCAATAGCTATGACTTTTTGGTACCTGGTTTAATTTTCTGTGAAGGTATTAGAATAAAAATTAGGAGATATATTCTATTTATTTATTTTCACTGGCAAATCAGCCTTGTTTCTTAAAGAAAATGGAAACCTGTTTTTATAAAGAATTACTGAAGTAGTTTTCCTTGAAAAAAAAATCTTCAGAATGTCCAGATGATGGATATATTATGCTATGAAAATTTTAATATAGGGGAACATCTCATAATGGAAACAGCTTAATAAGCAGGGAATTTCCATGCACTGATTTCTGTAGAAACTCTAGTAGTATTTTTATTCCTTGTTTGGTTACAAGCAATGTTCTCTTGGCTTTTGTTCAGGGTTAAAGCTTACAAAACTGCCTGTTGGGTTCTTTCATCGTTATTGTTGCCACTGGAAGGGCTTTTACCACCACTTTTGAACTCTACAGCCTCCTGAATATATCTGTCCATCTAAGAAAAGGATTAAATTCAAGATAACCCTTGTCATCTGCATGCTGCCACATGGTTAGGATGAAGACTGACACACGAGACAAGTGATGGTAAGTTGGAAATAGCCTGTTATCCAAGAAACGACAGTTATTTTCTTATTTTATACTCAAAGAAGTGTGAGACTAAACCAAAATATTGTCGTCTACACTCACTGACTTTAATAGGCGATCCTCCTCGGGGCCTGACCACCCCCAAGCTCTTTCTGTCTTACCCTCTATTATTCTTTCAACAAAGCTTGAAAATGAATAAGGAACTTTGCTGGCACCTCCCAAGAGAAAAAGAATTCACCAGTGGCCACTACCAACACCACATTGTTTATCAGAACATAAAGTTCGGTTGAAATCCCGCAGTGACGTCATCCCCCAGCACTTACTGATGAAGCCAGGGACAATTCCAAGACATTTTCAATGCGATTGGATACTCTGCGCAGGAAATGGTCAACCAGCTTGTACTTCAAAGACGTTTCCTCTACTTAGGTTGTGCTTAGCTCTTAAAAGAAGTGGAAAGGAACCTAAATCACAGACTCAGGCTAAGTTGATTCTTAAAAAGATTCCAAGGGAACTTCATATGCTGTGGTTATTTTTCTGTGGGTTGATAACTTGATGTAATTACTGGCATTTAGGTGACTCTTTTTCTGAAACATCGTTAGACTCATGGAGACTTTGCTCTAGGAATGGAAAAACATTCAGTATCATATGGGTGACACAAAAATAGTCCAGAGAGACTGGTCTTTTAGGAGGTGGAGCTGCAAGTGGTTTGAAAAGCAAATTGCCCACATTGATGGGGAGGGTCATGTATACCTAGGTGTTGAAAACTAGGATCAAAGAAATAACTTCTCAAAAGACTAAGAGATCAGAAATTTAGGATACCTGTATTTAGATGGAAAAAGAAGCATGGAGAGGACTTGACATGCTATATGCCAGCCTAGGTGTTAAATATTTAAACTTTTTCTCATTCTATAATCTATGTGTTCTCTATTCTAATTGGAAATGATATGAAGCAGATATAGGCACATTTTCTATTTATAGAAATGCATTATGATCTTGAATTCTCTTTTGCCAATGAAATTTTTGGATGACACGACAAATATTCTTATAAAATTATTAAAGAAAATGACTAAGCTAAAATTAGTGAAGGCTCATGATCACTTTTTAAAAAATCTGAATGTTTCAACATTATCTAGGATAATTAAGACAAGAATATAACCTTTTAGGGTCAGGAGACCTAGGTTTAAGTTTGGTTTTCTTATTTATAAAATAAGGATAGCAATATTTACTTTAAAGATTTCTTGTGAAGGCTAAATGAGCTAATTTTAAAGAGTTCTCTAAACAGTAGTGGTAGTAATGATAATAATAATAAAAACAACAGATGAGGCAGAGTTTCTTCAGTGCTTACAATGTGAGGGGCACTGTTCTGTCCTGTATTAACTCCTTTAATTTTCGCAACTCCTTCGTGGATCAGATACTATCCTAACAACCCTTTAACATATAAAGTCAGTCATAGAAAGGTTAAATAATTTGCTCAAAGTCATTTGGTTAGTAAATGGCAGGATCAGAATTTAAACTCTCTTCTATTTTGTGCTGCTTCTGCCCACGCAGTTCATATTGAAACACTAGGAAAAAGAAAATATAGTATGCTTTGCCTAAAGACCACCTATGTAATAAATATGACACAAGTAATCTAATGAGGCTTATGTAGTCACAGTAGGGATGTACTACTGTCATGTTGAGAGAAAATCTATATGTGGTTGTAGGGACTAATAGAGCAATTCACAGTGAGGACATGATTAAGTGTAGAAATTTTTCGTAACATTTTATTGGGTGGCAGTATCTTCAATATTTCTTTTTTCTTAGCAAAGTTCTTCAAGAAGTCATAATAAGCCACAGAGTTACATTGGTAACATCTGGAAGACTGGTTCCCTAGGTAAGCCTCCTAAAAGGCCTCTTGTTAGGTCAAAATGAATAAAGGGTTCATTATCTGCTGCCCTTATTTTTCCATTGAAACTGAAAACTTTCAAAAAAGGAGGCGTTCGGTAGCACAAGTGGAAAGATTGGCTTGGATTGTTCTCTCTGCCTATTATAGCCAGAGGAGTTCTTTTGTTTTGAGAAGACATTTATGATTCTTTCCACAAGCTGAACACACATTTACCCGGGAGAATAACTCCCATACTCAGTTGAACCGAAAAAGTGATATAATAATACTTTGATACTTTCATATTTCCCTTTATTAGGAATAATAATTTGGGGAGTTTTTAAAATGAATACATAAGGCAGTTAGCTTTAAAAATTTCCCATAATACCGCAGAGGAAATAAACACAACACAAAACAATTCCCATGTGAAAACATACTAGCCAACTTATAGTGATAATCTGATCGGAAACACTTTGTTCATTATAAAATGTTAGATACTATATTTCAAACATGAGAGAAATCTGATAGTAATCCCTGTCCACGCATAAATGGAATGCCTTAAAATGCCATAAGATATTGTATTTCCACCTTAAACACCTGTGTGGCATAAGTCATCCACAGGAGCTATCTTTTATAATAAAAAAGTAAACTTGCTTTAAATAAAATTGAAATTCCAAATATTTTTTAATTTATTTAAAATTTATTTATTTAATTTATTTAATGGACTTTCATCTTACAGGAGGGGATATGCTGTCTTTTGCAAATACTTTCACTCTGCTTCATAGCTGCACATATTCTAGTAGTGGTACAGAAACAAAACTGGAATTCTGGTTTCAGAGATGACACCAGATGTGAAAGATAAAGAAAATGTCTTAGGCCTAGTATACTTATGTTTTTTTAGATTCATAAATAATGATATGGGTAGCTTCCATTCCCAGCCACGACAAAATAATCAGTAATGATGAATTCATCCAGCCATAAACTATTACAAAACTGAACAAAATGTTTGAAGCAACTGTTTCAGATGTTGGAAAACATTCAGAGCAGAATTATGGTTCCTAGGAGAAAGGAATACCATGATAAGAGCCCTCCAGTTGCCCCAGCTCTCTGTCTAGGCACAGGGAGGAGGAGCCAAAGCAGAACCCAGGGATCTTGCTGACCTGAGGAGGAACACACTTTGAGTTTGAGGCTAGAATTTTGAACCAGCCACCCAGAGAGAAGAGAACTAGAAACTGCATAGAGAAGAAAGACCAGAAATCTGCATAAAGGTTCTTTTAAGACTTGGACAAATATTAACCTCCTCATTCATGTCCAGGGAAAAACTACAAGGTACAACAATGTAGATCTGTTGGGGAGCTGTGAGTGAAATGAAGATGCCAGGGCCGCAAAGAGCTGGGAGTCACAAGAGTTCTGGCCAACCAAAGGAGAGCGGGCTCACCGACACCTTGGGCATGCAGCTGAGATCTCCAATCACCATACTTTAAGAGGGAGGCCACTTTAGCCCTGCAGACTATGTCCTGGCAAAGCTTATTCACAGGCCTTAAAAGAAGCAACTGATTCATAAGTAAATTAACTTCCTACCAGGGCAAAATCCAACAATTATTAAAGGAAGACAAGAAAATCCAGATTCTCCAGTTAGGATTCACGGTATCCAGCATATCAAAAAATTTTACTGGATGTGCAAAGGAAATGAAAAATTTAACTAACAACAACAACAACAACAAAAAACAACAAATCAATAGAGGCAGACTTCAAATGACAATGTTGAAATTAGCAGATGAAGCCTTTAAAATAGCTATTAACAGCATATTTAAGGATTCCAAAGAAATATAATGGGTAAACAGATAGCAAATCTTAGTAGAAAACTGGAAACTGTAAAAGACAACCACATGAAACTTTTAGAATTAAAAAATATAATATCCTACGTTAAAAACTCATTGGGTAGGGCTTAACAGCAGACTTGACGCTGCAGAAGAAAAAAATAAGTGACGTGGAAAATTTGGAAAAAAAAAACCTATGCAAACAAAGAATAAGAAAAGGTTGAAAAAAATCCCTGCAGACTTTTTGTAAAAATCTACAAATTAATTTTAAGATGCACATGGAAATGCAAAGGACTTACAATAGCTAAAACCATCTTGAAAGGAAACCTAATGTTGGAAACTGTTTGATTTTACAACCTGCTATAAAGCTGCAATCATCGTAATAATGTAGTATTACTTTACCATGCACACACACAAAATTTTATGTATTGTAGACCTAAATTAAGTGAAAACTACAAAGAAGGAAACATAGATTATCTTTGCAACCTTGGGGTAAGCAAAGATTTCTTACATAGAACACAGAAAGGATGAACTATAAGTATTTTTTGATAAATTAAACTGCCAAATTAAAACATCTGTTCATCAGATACTTTATAAGATATGAATTACATTAAATACGTATTATAAATTATATTAAAAATATATTATAAACCATGAAGATATATTATACTTCTCTCAAGCCACACACAGGAAGAAAACATTCTGAATATATATCTGACAATGAAATTGTACGTAGAATATATTTTTTAAAACTACAAGCCAATCAATTAACTACAGTTAGTAATAAACAGATAACCCAATAAAAAAGGGCAAAACAGGCTGGGTGCGGTGGCTCACACCTGTAATCCCAGCACTTTGGGAGGCTGAGGCAGGTGGATCATGGGATCAAGAGATCGAGACCATCCTGGCCAACATGGTGAAACCCCATCTCTACTAAAAATACAAAAATTAGCCAGGCGTGGTGGCGGTCACCTGTAGTCCCAGCTACTCGGGAGGCTGAGGCAGGAGAATCACTTGAACCCAGGAGGCGGAGGGTGCAGTGAGCCGAGATCGCACCATTGCACTGCGACCTGGGCAACAGAGCAAAACTCCATCTCAAAAAAAAAAGAAAGAAAAGAAAAGAAAAAAAGGGCAAAAGACTTGAGTAGATACACTTCACAAAGGAATAAATACAAATGGGCAATAAGCACATGATTACTCATCAGAAAAATATAAATTAAAACCACCACACACCCATTAGAATGGCTAAACATAAAACAACAACAACAACAACAACAACAAAACCAGAAGAAATTGTGGCAGCATGTGGAGCAACTGAAACTCTTATGATTGTGGGTGGAAATGCAAAATGGGAAAGTCACCGGGAAAAACAGCTTGGTGACCTTTTATAAAGATAAAATTTACCTACTTTATGACAGTATATGTGTATATACAGTCCCTTTTTTTCTTTGCTTTGCTTTCTTTTTTTTTTTTGAGATGGAGTTTTGGTCTGTTGCCCAGGTCGCAGTGCAATGGTGCGATCTCGGCTCACTGCACCCTCCGCCTCCTGGGTTCAAGTGATTCTCCTGCCTCAGCCTCCCGAGTAGCTGGGACTACAGGTGACCGCCACCACGCCTGGCTAATTTTTGTATTTTTAGTAGAGATAGGGTTTCACCATGTTGGCCAGGATGGTCTTGATCTCTTGATCCAGCTACTTATTCAAGAGAAATAAAACATGCCTTCACAAAAATCCTTGTACAAAAATGTTTATAGTAGCTTTATTCATAGTAGACAAAAACTGAGAACAACTAAGTGCCTATCAACAGGAGAATGGCTAAACAAATTGTGGTTCATCCATCCAAAGGGAAGCTCCTTAGCAATGAAAGGTAATGCACAGCAGTCCCAGGCTGCAGCTCAGATGACCATCAAACTATATCAGGCTGGGAAAAGAAGCCAGCCCACAGACAGACACACATTCCGTATAATTCTACATGGATGAAGTTCTTCAACAGGTGAAACTAATCTATGGTGGAAAAAATCGTGACAGTGGTTGTTTGTGATGGAGGAAATTGACTGGACAGAGCATAGGGCGATTTCCGGGGGCCTGGCATGGGTCTATACCTGGACGTGGTGTGTGTTACATAAGGGGTGCGCACTTGCCAAAACTAAACCAACTTTGACACGAGAACATTGTACAGTATACGAATTATACCCCCCAAAAGGTCTATTAATGGTATTTGCAAGAAAACGCAAATTAAACCAACAATGAGATGCACCTATTAGACTTGCCTACAGGAATGGCTAAAATTAAAAAGATTGACAACATCAAATACTGGCAAAGATGTGGATTATCTGGAAGTCTCATATGCTGCTGGCAAGAATGCAAAGTCTTACAAGGAGTTTGAAAAACAATTTGGCAGTTTTATATAAAGGTAAACATACACCCACCCTCTGACCCAGCAATTCCACTCCGAAGAATTTATTTAAGAGAAGTGAAAACATAACATCCACACGAAGACCTACATGCTGTCTTGGCCACTTTATATGTGACAGACAAAACTCCAAATGTCCGTCAACTGGGGAATAGGCAATTAAATTTTGGTATACACACATAAGAATAATAATCAGCAATGAAAAAGAATACTGATGAATGCAACAATAGGAATAAATCCTTTTTTTTTTTTTAATGGAATCTCGCTCTGTAGCCCAGGCTGGAGTGCAGTAGTACAATATTGGCTCACTGCAACCTCCACCTCCTGCATTCAAGTGATTCTCCTGCTTTAGCCTCCCAAGTAGCTGGGATTAAAGGCACCTGCCACCACACCTGGCTAATTTTTGTACTTTTAGTAGAGATGAGCTTTCACCATGTTGGTCAGGCTGGTCTCGAACTCCTGACCTCGTGATCTGCCCACCTCGGCCTCCCAAAGTGCTGGGATTACAGGCGTGAGCCACCACGCCAGGCCAGGAATGAGTCTTAAAAGCATTATAAAAAGGGAAATAAGCCAGTCCAAAAAGCTATCTGCTGTATGATTCCATGACTTGGGAAGGCAGATCTATAGGGACGGAAAGCAGTTCACGTCAGTGCTGGGAAGTGGGGTGGGGCAGGGGTTGACAAAAAATGAGCACAGGGAACTTTCTAAAGTGATAGAAATATTCTAGATTCTGCTTGTGTTCTATATGCAGTTGTATATGCTTGTCAAAACTCAAGGAATTTAAAAGGACAAATGTTAATGTATATAAATTATATGTCAATGAAAAGGTAAATAATTTAAATATCCAACATCAGTTTTTCTTTCTGAAGTGGCAACTACATATCAACACTGTTTAGAATACACGCCTGTGGAAGGTTGAGGCATGAGGAGGAAGAAGTGACAAGGCTTAAAGCCACAGACAATAAGAAACTCAAAATCCTCTGGCTTCAACCCCATGCCAGTGAGGCCAGTGAGATCTCAGACTCACTCAACGCTATACTCCACTCAATTCATTTCTGGAAAACGTGTGTCAATCACTATGTCAGTGATGTGTGGGTTACAGAAAAAAAGTGGCACAGTTGTTTTTACTCAGGAATTTACGGTCTTAGGAAAATGACAAGCTCATCATTCTCATACTGGGAATGATAACATGAAGTAACATTTTATATCTGTTCTGGTGCTTCAAATGGTGTAAAGTTCTGCCATATAAAAATAATGCATATTCTTTCAAAGAACAGCTTTTTAAAAATTACATCAAAGGTGATAACAAAAAACTAGGGTTTTATTAAAGAAAGCATAATTGTTTTAATTTTAAAGACAAATTATCTGGCAACTCTTGCCAGTACATGTTAAATGAAAAGGAAACTCTTTTTTTCTTTTACTTTTTAAGAACTCTTTTTGAATCAAGGTACCTACTAAAAGGTGGGACAGGCATTGGTAGGATGTTAATATGAGAGGTCATGTCAAATGGAAGACTGGCAAGATCAAAGCCAGGAGGCATAGGTGCTATGCAGTAAAGAGTGACTGCAGTAGTGGACGCTGGATTCCAGTCAAGCTATGTTTTCATACTAACATGATGAAAAAATAAATGAGTGGGTCAAAAGGTCCAGCAGGAACCCTGGGCCTTAGCAAGCAGGTGAGGTGGCAGCACCTAGCTGGGCATCTTTCATGGTGGTTAGCAGCACAGGCCCTGGACTGGAATGGCCTGAGTTAAAATCCAGACATTACCAGCTGTGTGACATTGGGTAAGTTATCAATGATCTGGGAGACTTAAATTTTTATATCTGGACTATGTGGGGTGGTAGGAGGAGGAAGTGCAAAATCAATACTCAATTTATAAAGTTGTTTTGTAGATTAAAAAGATAATTATGTGAAGTTCTTATTACAAAGTTCCTGGTACACCTAAAGTATTCAATAGATGTTTGTCATTATTATCAATGCAAAGAGAATGGGATTTAGAGTCAGAAGACATGGGTTCAAGGGTAGAGTGAGCAAGTTCCCTGCTTTGCCCAGGATGTTCTCATTTCTAGCACTGAAAGTCCTGAGTGCTGGAAACCCCAGCCCAGGGCAGACAGGATGGTTGATCCCCTAAATTCTGGCACTACCGACTGTGTGATCTTGGGCAAGCTCCTTAAATTTGGGCCTCATTCTTTATCTGTAAAATGGGAATGATAAAAATAGATATCTATGATGATGAAATGAAATAATGCCTGTGATGAAATCTATGTAAATTAAAAGCTATTTTCAGATATTAATTATTGTTACTAATAGCCCAACTGTCTCTATTCTCCTAAAGACCCATGTTTATTTTTTCCTCTCAGCTGTTGCTCATTTTATTTTCCTTTTCTGGAATGCCCTTCACTTTTCCATTCATTCAGCCAGTGATCTCTCCTGCTTGTTCTCTCAGTTTCTTCTTTCAGTTATATTCTTCCTTTAAATCCCCAACATTTAGAAATATAGTCCCTTGGTATCCATGGAGGATTTGTTCCAGAACCCCTGCAGATACCATAATCTGCAGATGCTCAAGTCCCTAATATAAAATGGCATAGTATTTGCATATAATCTATGCACATCCTCCTGGATACTTTAAATCATCTTTAGATTACTTATAATACCTAATAAAAAGTAAATGCTATGCTATGTATGTAAATAGTTGTTATACTCTATTGAGTTTTAAATTTGTATTTTTTTATTGTTGTATTTTTCATTTTTTTCTAATATTTTCATTTTTCCATGGTTGAATCTGCTCATGTGGAACCCAGGGATAGAGAGAGAGAACTGTACTAGGTAGGAGATTCTTCCAGTGATGCCAAACTCTTGATGTATAGCAACTCTTCGCTTATGCTGGTCACAGCGTTGCATGCATGGACATTTACATGTGTTAATGTGTGTGTGGTGGAAAGTGAGGGCTATGTTGGACAAATATAAGCACTTTTACACTATTTACTTTTGGAAATCTCTTCCAGATAGGAAATTCTATAGCTCTAGAACTCCTGGCTTCTTTTCAAAAATATTCCATGTGTACTTTGGGCTCACAGTGGCCACTTGTCCTGCCATTCAATATAAATATTATGTATACTACAAATGCAAGGCACATATGAAATTTAAAAATTTCTAGCAGCTAAATATTTCTAGTAGTCAAAAATATTATACAATTTTTCATGAGATATTTTACTTTTTTTGTACTAGCTCTTTGAAGTCTTGTAGTACATCTCAATTCAGAGCTTCACAGCAAGAGATCAAAATCTACAAGAGACTTGTAGTTACCATATTGGATAGTGCAGATTTGGACTTTTGTGGTTTTCTGCATAGATTCACAGTGCCTGACCCCTAATAATTAGACCATGTCTTCTCATACACAGCAAACACAAAAACACATAGATAGCATGGTGAAAAATCATATTCAAACACAGACTTAGGAAACTGACATAATAAAACAGCAGAATGTTTCTGGGTCAACTCAAGGATTTGCATCTAAAGTCTACCATAAACTTTTGTAAATTGTTTATATCACGTTGGTTTAAAAGTTTGTTCAAAGATGCACAAACTATTTGTTGAGTGTTGAGAAAATCCTATTCTTGGTTATAGAAAAAGAGGACTTCACTTTCCCCTGGGGAGAAGAAATATATGATGTGTGGTGGCCAAGGTCATCCAGTTGGTCACTGAAGAAAATTCACCAACCATCCAAAATAAGGGCAGTTAGGGTTTGCTTATATTTTTCCCTGAACAGCTGTGGGTGTGGAGATTTAATGGATCACCTAGAATTTTCCTGCCACAGCTAATGATTCATAGGGACAGCTTATGAGTTAATTAGAGCTCTCCCAGCCTTCTTGCAAATAAAGACTATGTTTAATGAGATGTTCATTGTAATTACTGAATCCCTTTTTATAGCCAAATGTTTTTGCTTTTTAATTCTTACATTTTAAATATTTTTCCTCCTGTGAAAGATTTATGTACACAGGGTAGAGCCTTGTGTTATCAACTGCATAATTACTGCCCCACCAATCTGTTTTTTAAACTCCTTCTTAGTCATGCTTCTGAGACCAGAATGTAGGTTAATTATGCAGAATGATGGTCAGATATTTTCTAAGAATATGGGGTTACTCTTGGGGAAATTTTCATTAATATTCTCATAAAATAATCTCCTTGGCTGTGTGGAGATAATGCAATAAAAAAAAATTTAAAAATTGCCAGGGGTTAGATGCGGGGGCAGGGGGTGGTGAAGGTAGTGGGTGGAGCCGGGGTTGTGGGAGGGATGAGTGGCTGGAACACAGAAGATTTTTAGGGCAGTGAAAATACTCCATATGGCACTATAAAGAAGGATTGATATCATTATACATTTTTCCAAACTCAGAATGTACAACACCAAAAGTGAACCCAAAGGGACTCTATGGACTTAGGATGATAATGATGTGTCATTGTAGATGCATCAACTGTAGCAAATTTGGTGGGGGATGTGGATAATGGAGGAGGCTATGCCTGTGTGGGGGCAAGTGGCTTATGGGGAATATATCTTCCTCCAAATTTTGCTGTGAACCTAAAACTGCTGTAAAAAAGAAAGTCTTTAAAAGTGAAAAACAAAACAAAACAAAAAACAAACAATTAGTGAGTAGTTACTTGTACAACCTCGGTGTTACTGACAGTTCTAAAGTGCTGACTGTGATACTGGCTTGTAGAGGAGTGGGACCTGTGGATACCAAGATTGTCCCAACACCATCTAAGCACAGATATTGGTAAGTGAGGAGTTGGATCCCCCTTGGATGTTGTGGTGGGTAAGCTTTGATGTTCATACTCTTTGAGTTTCACACCCTCCCTGGTGAACTTAGCCGTGTTCACAAATGACTGTATATTGGTAACAGCTATATCGCATGTCAGACATCATTCCTAAATTTCAAACTCATATTTCAAGTGTCCTTATTGGATATCCTCACCTGTTCCCACAGATACTGCAAAAGCAATACACCTGTCAGGATTTTAGGTAGCAAGCAACAGGAACAGTCTCTTGCAAATGTAAGCAGTAGAGGGCGCCATTACAAGATTAACTGGCTCATAGTGCTGGAGAATTAGATGTGAGCTCTTCAGCCCAGAGCTAGTCCCAAGATCACACCTGCGTTTGCCGAGGATCCCAGTCTACGGCTGCTGACCTTGCAATGCTGTACCTTGCACTTTTGTCTCCACCAGCATTGGGCTCTGGACCCCACCCTATCACCAGGCCACTTTTGCGCAGACACTTTGATCTTCCCGCAGCAACTCCAGAAAGCAGTTAAAAATTCTACTTGGTGAAATATAAAATAAAATTAAAAATATAAAAATAACATGTATGATTATTATGAACTATCATACAAAGAGAATATTTATTTATTTATTATTTATTTATTTATTTATTTATTTATTTTTGGAGACAGGGTCTCACTCTGTGGCCCAGGCTGGAGTGCAGTGGCATGATCTCGGCTCACTGCAACCTCCACCTTCCCAGTTCAAGCGATTCTCGTGCCTCAGCCTCTGGAGAAGCTGGGATTATAGGCGCACACCACCACTCCCAGCTAATTTTTGTAGTTTTGGAGTTTCGCCGCATTGGCCAGGCTGGTCTCAAACTCTTGGCCTCAAGTGATACGTCCACCTCGGCCTCCCATAGTGCTGGGATTATAGGAAGAATATATAACTATTAATGCACAATTTAAAGAATGATCAGAGAGTACCCATGTTCCCATCTTCAGTGCACGAAAGAAGGTATGACAGCACCACACCTCTGAGATCCCTTCTGTTTCTCTACACACTCTCATTCCTCTTCATCTATCCACAGGAAATGACCACTCTGAAATTTTTTTTCTTTTTAAAATTTCACAGTAATTTAACAACAATTTTACATGCCCCACAACAATTCAAAACACAAAGTCATTTATATTAAAAGTTAAGGAACATAACTGAATTCTCAAATATTGTCATGACTAACATAAGATCCAAAGTTCACTTTGAGAACTTAATGTTTTAACTAACAAAATCCACTTATCTTGATCATGCATAGATTAGTTTATAATAATTGAAAAAGGCAAATATTTCTAGGTACTGGAGGTACCAGGTAAACTTGTGGTAAATTCTCTGTGATTTCGTTCATACTATAACAGACTTTTCGACTTGATGCTGGTGTTTTTCTGACCATTCAGAAATTTATCTTATTCTCTTTCTTTTCTTTCTCAGTAGACCCACCTACATAGGTATTCCCCAAGCAGCATATTATTGTATGTTGCCTGAACTTTTTGCAAATGGAAACAAATTGGATACTTGTGCTTCCTTCTTTCAAACTTAGATTTTCAAGTTTCCTCCATTTTGAGATATAGCTCTATTTTATTCATTTTGCCTGTGGTATTGTACTCTAATGTGTGAATATAATACAATGTACTTATCCTTTCCCCTCTTGGTAGACATTTCAGTTGCTTCCAGTGTTTCATTTTTGTTTTTTTAAACGTATTCTTATAAATGTTTTTATACAGATACATGTAAATGTTTCTTTAGGTAAATATCTAGGAGTAAACTTACTGAATTGTAAAATAGGTGATGACAATAGTTTCTAAGGAAATTGGACCAATTTACACTCCTAAAAGCAGATGATAGGCCAGGTGCGGTGTCTCACGCCTGTAATCCCAGCTCTTTAGGAGGCCAAGGTGGGAGGATCACCTGAGGTTGGGATACGAGACCAGCCTGACTGATATGGAGAAACCCCGGTCTCTCCTAAAAAAAATACAAAATTAGTCGGGCGTGGTGGCACATGCCTGTAATCCCAGCAGCTTGGGAGGTTGAGGCAGGAGAATTGCTTGAACCCAGGAGGTGTAGGTTGCAGTGAGCCAAGATCACACCACTGCAGTTCAGCCTGGGCGACAAGAGCAAAACTCCATCTCAAGAAAAAAAAAAAAAAAAAGCAGTTGACAAACCTTCTTGTTTCTTCATAATACTCCACAAAATATTATCTAACTTTCAAATTTCTGCCAATTTGGTAAATATGAAATAATATCTCCTAAGAACTTAATTTTGTATTCCTGAGATTTTCAGTTACAGCATCTTCCCAAATGTTTAGGGGCCATCTTCTATTTCCTTTGATATGACATGTCTTTTCAGTCTTTTGCCCATTTCCTCCCTATAGGAGGAATGAATATCTTCTTTATAACAAGTCTATCCAAGAGCAGGATATATCTGTCTTTATTAAGGTTTTCTTTAAAGTTTTTCAAAACTGTTTATTCAATAAGTTTTATAATTTTATCTATAAGAGTATTACATGTATTTTTAGGAATATTCTGTACTTTATATCCTTGTACTAAGCTGTAAATGTAAATTAAAATTACATTGTCTAACTACTTTTTCTAGGCATATAGAAACAGTTAACGTTGTACATTCAATTTTTAACCAGCACATTTCTAATATTCTCTTATTAATTAGAGTAATTTGAGATTTGCAGGCCTGAGCATAGCAGAGTAGCTTGTATTGGACTAATTCTCCTCTGACAACAACTATAGAAACTAGACAAAATATAAACAAATAATTGACTAAAAGCACCGCTGAGCAACCAAAGCAAGCAGAAACTGGAAGAGGCCTGATCCATGAAAACTAAGCTCTGTAATTCTTTGGGGTGCCAGGGGAGAGAATCCAAGTAGAAAGGCACAATTTTACTGGTTTAAGGAAACAGAGGTCAGAGTTTAGAGCTGCTAGAAGAGTTGGAAATGGAAGGTATTCTCAAAGAAGAGCCAGGTGGAAGGAATGTCAAAATCTCTCTACCAAGTCTTCTTAAATTGTTGGCTGACTCCTAAATCCTGCATGTGCAGGGAGGGTCTCCAGGAATTTTATAAAAAGCGGCAGCAGAAAACTGTAGCTAGGAGGCCAAATGAGAGCTGAGCAGAGATTTCAGCAGAGATTTCCTGATGTAGGAACAGAGTTTGCAGTTCACCAAGGACCAGCATTCATCAGTTGCTTTCCTCTGACCTTGCCATGTCATTTCAGAGATTTTCATGAGCTGGGAAGAATAGGTAGTTGGGCAATTAGGGGTCAATTTAGCTGGTTAAGTTTGGTTACCCTACCAACTATATAATATGAAAGGTAAAAATGCATTTAGACTCAAACGATTTCTCATTAACCACCTTTCCACAATGACATCCTGGGAAAAGCCTAGAGGATTAAAAAAAAAAAAAAAAAACCTCATTAACATTTGAGTCAAAAGAAGAAATGTAAATGTTTCTGCTATGAAAAGTATTTGTATGAGTCATTACATCAGGACACTATATAAGTACGTTCATACCATTTAGTCAAGCAAGTGCTTGCAGAGAATTTATATATAATCCAGAACTTCAAGTCTCTCTTACTTTAATTTGAAGAATAAAATCCAACAAAAATAACAAAATAGGGAAGACATTTCTAGCGTCTTCCTCTTATGTGGTATAATCATCTATAATCTCTATTCTTGGTAGGTGAGATGGGGTGGGCAAGAGCTGTAAGTTCTGTTATCAGAATATCCATTTGGGAATGGTGTAAAATGATGACTGTTCAGAAGACTGAGACCTCGACTGATGGGATAATAGCTAAATATCAAACAGCAGGACAAAGGGAGAGCTTGCAGTTTCCCTAACTTTGTAAAATCATAGCCAGTAGATCTACAAGTAGTTCAATGGGTAAAGATTTTGCTTGTTTTGTAAAGAATCTGAAACTTTTAAAATAAACTTTAAGATGTCACAAATCATTCTGGCTTTCTCGTTAACCATTTATACAACAAGTTCTCTAAAATGCTTCTTTTTCAAGCTTTTTACTGTCCTAACATGGGCCTTATCCACAGACCCTGACTAAAATATCCTGAGTCTCCACCATAGGCCTGCTCTGCGGAGTTCCCTAACTCATGTCATTGTGGGCACACTTCCTGAACCGTCACTTCCAAGCAGCCAGAAAGAGAAGGTTGTACTTTTGAAACAGCAGCGTCCAGTTGAAAAAACTGGGCTGAAGTTTTCTGAACATATGGGACTCTTCTTTATAATTTGAACAAAGAAGAGGAGGAAAATTACAGGGTCACCGCAGCACAGGGCAGGAGAGCTCCCTTCTGTCCTTCTGCTTCTCCTCAAACAATCCAGCAAAACGATGCCTGCGAACACCACTCCAAAAGTGACTGGCACGCATTCCAGCTGCTCGCCACACAATCAGTCCTTTCTGTCCAGAAAAAGGCCTGGGATTCATGCTGGCTTTTGCGTAGTGCGTTTAGCGTCATGCTGGCCCACTCCCCACGCCCTCGCACCCACACAGAGAAAGAAAGAGAAACATGGCAAGACGGGCTGTGCTCGGCTGACTGTTAGGAAGGCATTCAGGTACTAGGCTTCCAAGATGTTCGGCCATGTTCAAGCTCAGCTTTAGTGACATATTGCACATCTGCAATATTTTTATAAATTACAATAATCCAAAAATAAGACAGGAATGTGAATTCTCTGAAAGAGGCAACGTGATGATTATAGTGAAAGGAGACCGTATTGGATGTTTTAAGCATTTAGCCACAACTAAGTAAAAAGACTTTGGAATCTGGTTAGTGTTTCTCTTTTGTCACTTCCCTCCTGCTCAATTTTCTTATCAACCATTAAAAATGTATTCACACACACACACACACACACACACAACGCGCGCATGTATGTATGCATCATAACACATTGAGAATTACATCAGTCTAAAAAATGGGACTATTTTACCAAAAAATAAAATAAAATTCAGGTCAATTTACTAAATGCAACATCTTACTTGGAAAAAACTCTCAAATATGTTAGTGGCACTTGGTTGATTTTTTAGTGCTTTTATTTTCAATCAACTGTATTTGCTACACTGATACTATAATGTGGTCAGTACTGGCCACATAATTTGCAGATTCTACTGCAAAATAAAAAATGCAAGGTCCCTTGTTCAGAAGTTATTAATGATTTCAAGATGGTGACAGCAAAACGTTAAACCAACCAAACATGAGCCTTTCTGAGTATGGGACCCTGTGCAACTGCACAGATTCCATGCCCGTGAACCACCCCTGAATGTGACTTCCAGGAATCCTAAAAGTTCTGTCACCCAGCTTTACAAAGAGGAAATCAATTTTACTTCTGCAGAAGGTAAATGAACTCTATGAGGTTAATGAACAGCAGTGAGTCATATCTTGTGTTACTCATGCAGGATGGATAGGAATGGCCAGTCTCTGATCAGGTATACACAGATCTCTTCAGAGACCCTGTATATCCCCATGAAGGAGAGTCAAGTTAAGAAATGCATTAAAATTTTGTCGATGCTATGATTAAAAGTAAGACTATGTCCCCACACATGTCAAAGTTATCTTACATCATAATGTTTGATATAATATAGTTAATATCATACTATTAGAAGACCATGAGATGGTTGGAAAGAGAATTTATTGAGACCCCCTTAATTGACAGTTGGTTAGAAATGTAATCAGAATGCCCATTTGGAAATGGAGAAAGGATGGACTGGAGTAATCTGTTGTCTATAAGTATTTCTGGGTTTTCAAGGGGTTGTGGTGGCGTGGAAGGTAACGGAATTTGCAAGAGCAAGTACATAAGCAAAGTGGGCTCTGTGTTAGGGTGAGAGAATCTCTGGGTGATCCCCATTTTTCATATGTATAATCAGGCTCAGCCAGCAACAAGCAGAAAGCTGCCATCAGGCTAATAAATGATGCTCTGGGGTCTTGGGAGCATTGGTTTCCAATTCCAGGTGGAGATATTTACTTATTCTCACTTGCCACAAGGTCAGGTGCTGCCCCACTTTGCAATAATTTAGTCTTTGGCAAAGCAAATATTCTGGCCTTAAAAGCCTTGAAAAAGTCCAGTTTAAACATACAATTTCTTGCCCATTCCCTGTGGTATTTGAATATAAATAAGACATTTGATGTGATGGGAACAAACTCTGAAAGGAGAACAATTTAAATCCAAACTGCCTCTTACTTAATTGGTAATATTTTTTAGGAAAAGCATTCTATTCAAATAAAAAAGGGAAAAATAAAGCAACTCTAAATCTATACTGCATTTTGCTTTGGAAAAATGAAAAGTACTTTCTTACAGATTTCTCATATATTTCACCTTCTAATGTTTACAGAATGGTCCTTCTAGGGCATCCTATAGAGGATGCCAGTTTTCATTTCTGTACATGCTCATGAAAAACTATGCAAGTTCATGCAAAAGTTTTCTATTAATTTCTCTAAAAATACAAGATTTTGTACATAAAATACTGAACTCATTTATTACCACTTTAAAAAGGAATTTAATGTTTTGATGCTATTTTAATTATAATGCATGTGCTGTTCACTGGAATTAT
Organism: Gorilla gorilla gorilla; assembly: GCF_029281585.2. Taxonomy (NCBI): domain Eukaryota; kingdom Metazoa; phylum Chordata; class Mammalia; order Primates; family Hominidae; genus Gorilla; species Gorilla gorilla. The sequence goes on along the minus strand of NC_073229.2, from coordinate 160,098,331 downwards.
GTCCCAATTTGTTCATGGACCTCTTTGGCCCTGAACTTGAAGGCAGTCCTTCCAACACAGTTTGGGCAATGCAGACTGAAGTAGAATACTATAGGAGAAGCTCTGAAATGTAGAAATTTGCTTTGGTTGACATTACCCCTAAACAATTTTTAGAGCTTCCCCAATATTAGGAGAAACTTTGTGTGCCCCTCATTCTAGCTCAGACACTAAACTGAGTATTTCACTTGCACATACTCCTGGAAGCAGCATATTGGAGTACAGGAAGTGTAGGTGGTAGAAACACACAGATGGGTTAGAACTCAAGCCTTTACCAAGCCTTACCAGCTGTGCAATCTTTAGCAAGTGATAACCTCCCTACAATTCAGTTTCTTCATCCATAAAATGCCACTGATACAACCTTTGCTTATACAGTTTTTGCAAAGATGAAGTAGATGTGAGGTGTCAAGTACAGTGTTTGGGCCAGTTTAGGTGCAAAGAAAATCTGAATTCCCTCCCTTATCTTTGCCCTTTGTTTCCATGTCATTATTCCACATTACCTAGTAACTGACTCTACTCAGAGCCTAGAATAATTAGGCATCATTAAATGCTTTTTGATTAGAAGAATTATTATCTAGATAGCATTGTGGTTAGGAATACAGATATTGAAACCAGACTGCCTGGTTTGGAATCTAAATACCACTTACTCAGTGCTGTGACTTTGTGAAAATTATTTAACCTCTCTCATCCTGTTTCCTAATCAGTAGAATGAGGAGAATAACAACATCAGCTTTACAGGGTTGCTGTGATAATTGAGCCAGTATGTGCCTATTATATACTAACAGCTACATTTCTATTAGCTATTTTTCTTCTTCTAGTCATAGTAACAGAACTATTTGACTTATTTGTGAAAAGCTGAGCTAACAAAACACCAGTTATATCTGCTTGTCAGGTAAGTCCTTTAAAATACTTCCAAGGGTTAAGCAATAAGCCAATGATATACAACATCAATTGCAGGATTGAAGAACAAATCTAGGATCAAAATAAGAAAAAGTAGATGTATTTTTCCAGTTGTCCATCTGATGATCATTGATCAACCTTCTATATTGAAATTAAGCAGAGGCCACAGCAAGAGGAAATATTGCTTAGAGACTGCTCAAGAATCTCAAACATTCTGTGTTTCAGATAACTATGGACTCTTTTATTTGGTGTGTAAAAAGGAGATTTTGCTTTATTTTCCACATTATGTCTATTGCTGACTCAGGGCACAAAGAAGAACAAATTGTGTAATTTGAGTTGAGAGCAATCATTTTTGCAGTTGTTCTTTAAAAAAAGAAAAAAAAACCCTTCACATAATGAGCCAAAACTTGCCTAGAGATCTGTGTGCTCTGCTTCCATTGACGTCACTTGGAAGTTGTGTGGGCAGAAATTGGCTGACTTCCTCCAGCATGTCTTTTTGAAAGTTGAACATATTGAAAAAATGCACCCTTCTTATCCCAAACTACAGTATGGAGAAGAACATCATAAACAAATTTTCTGTTTACGTTCAAATGAACAACCATAAAATTCTGAGAGCCACATTTGCAAAGTAAACCCTCTTAGTGTCCGGTAAGAGGAAGGATGTCCTCTCTATTTGAAAAGAGAATCGTAGGGTGTTACAGCTGAAAGGGCTTTAACGATGATGTTCAACCAGATATGGAAGCTGAAACTCAGAGATTCAGGAACACTCCCAAGGTCAGACAGGGCCCAAGGCTGGATTAGAATGTAGGCATTCTGCTTTCCAGTTCATTGCTCAGCTCAGGACAATGGGATGTGTAATAATCATTGTGTCTGCACACTTCTCTCTCATTATATAAATCTCAAGCACTGAGGCAACTGTCCATGAAAACTAGGAATTTTGTGTACAGTAAAACTACCAATTGCTGTAAGTACAGTAAATAAGCATAGTGTGCTGGAATTGAATAGATTGTGGACACAATTGGAAACTCATAAAGTGCTTCTGCATACAGCTGCTCCCTGGGGTGTGCTGACGGGTCAGTTTGGAGCTTGACTTGTCCACCTAGAGCTTTCTCAGCTCAATGTGCTCTTCCAATCGCTGAGAGGCTACCTCTTGGAGACAGGAAGAAGAGAGTACCCCAATTCCATCTCAGCTCCCACCCCTTTCAGGTTTATTCTTGCAAAAAAAGGTCTGTACTCATTCAGTAATCTGCTGTGAGCTGGGCTGTGGCTTTCCACCTATTGAAAACATTATCAAATTCAAATATTTTAATAAAGTACCACTGTCTTTATTAAAATATGAGTAATTACAATTTCCCCCCCCAAGATCCCATATACACTATAGTCAATAGTGAATAGATGAATCATATAGGAGAATGCCTAGATTTATTATGCTCCTGAGTATACATTGTTACTTATTATTTAGCTAGTTTGTAAATTTAAATCCATAGGAGAAGCCCAAGTATGAATGTAGAGTTTTTCTATTTCTGCTTTGCTTCATTCTGCTTCTTCCTAAAGAGAAGAATTCTTTATAGGTAGAAGGTCATCCGCTCTGTGGCCAGCCAGCTCAAAAACCTTGGCAGTGGTTGCTACTTTAATTTCTTCATTAAACGTCTGTGATGGTCACATTTCTAGCAGTTCTGTAAGTGGAAGTCCAAGGTGGCATTCAAAACTCTTTGGGGAAAACACTTGGTAAAATTTTTAGAAGGGCCAACAGCATTCAAATTTATGGATCAAAGAACCAGATATTGAGAATAAAAGATATCGCACCAATCTAGCATAACTACTCCAGTTGAATGCTACCTAGACACTGGACAGGGGGCTAGGAGAATCTGCCACGATCAACACTGAAATAACTGAGAGCTCTGAGGCCAATCACATATCCTGTTAATTGGAAATACTGAGTATGTCAGTCTATCCTATATGTGAGAATTTTGAAAAAAAAAATACAGAATAAGGAAATTATCCTAAGGACATGTAGGAAAAAAGAGTTACTGTCATGGCTAAAAGAAGATATTTAATATTTGGCTCCTGAAATAGGCAGCAAGTAGACATGCCTTTCATGACACAGGAGCAGAAAGACATGAAAGGAATGGAAAAAAGAAAAAAAAAATCAGGATGAAAACCAAGCAAGAATTGGGTAAAATAGGGTAGAATTGAAAGAAATCTGTAAGTGCAATAGACTTATCTGAATTATCATTGGAAATAATGAAGGTCAGAATTAATACTATAGAAAACTGGATCAAAGACCTAGAGAAAACATTGGGAAATCTTTAGGAATGTAGCTAAAAAGGACAAAAAGAATTGAGAACAAGGATGTAAAATATAGCAGATATAAAAGAACATATAAAAAACCCACTTAAAGTTTACCAGTATTCCTAAAGAAGTATACCTATTTAAGGAGCAATGACCAAGACATAGCTAAAGACATATTTTTTGCACTAAAAAGATTCACATGCTAAGGTTAAACATGCTCACTGTGCCCCCAAGATATTACATTTTAATAAAAAAGAGAAGACTTCATGCTAACAAACTACCTCTCAGGGGTTTTCCCTTTTTAAAAGATAATGTTTTTTTACAAAAACCAGAACACACGGGGGAAAAGTTAGCTACAAAGGAACCATGTCAGACTAACTTTAGACAGTTTGTTTACAACATTAATTTCTTGAGGTCAGATAGAGAAATAACTAGAATTTGAAGTTTAAAAGGGTGTTAACAAAGAATTGTATACAACACAGAATTCCAGAAGTTATGTAAGGAAGTAACTAGAATTTTGACATTAAAGGATGTTAACAAAAAATCATATACCCAGACAGTTGCCGTCCATGGCATATGTGAGGACAATAGAAAGATTTTATCATATGTGCAATGACTTTGAAAATATACTACCCATGGGTGTTTCTTTAAAAGCTTCCAAAAAGATCTATATTTAAAATTAGAGAAATCCAAGACTACCATAAACAAAATTAGAAATCCAAAAACAAATTATTATATTTGTATACTTCTTTCATAAATAAGAATTACTATTTATATAGGAAGCTACACATACAAATAAATATAACTATCTCCATGGAAAACAGACGAGTATATAAACAGGCAATATGGAAAAAGACACACATTTTTAATAAGCCACTTTAGAACATGTTTACTCATACAAGTAATCACGGAAAAACTAATTTAAGCAAAATTATTTAATATCAGTTTTTAACTTATCTAACTGCAAGTTTACATATAGATCTCATATGTATCTATATCTATATTATATATACATAATAATCTATATGTAGACATATATAACCTTGCAATTGGATAAGATAGATATAAGTATACATAAATACACACAGATACATATGTACAGACATTACCCAGGTTTCAGGAAAAATGGCCGTCTTATTATTATTAAGATGAACATTGTAGAACTCTTCTGACATGATGTATTAGTCTGTTCTCATGCTGCTAATAAAGACTTACCCGAGACTGGGTAATTTATAAAGGAAAGAGGTTTAATTGACTCACAGTTCCACATAGCTGGGGAGGCCTCACAATCATGGCAGAAGGTGAATGAGGAGCAAAGTCACATCTTACATCATGGCAGGAGAGAGAACTGTGCAGGGAAACTCCCATTTATAAAACCACCAGATCTCAGGAGACTTATTCACTACCATGAGAACAGCATGGGGGAATCCACCCCCATGATTCAATTATCTCCACCTGGCGCCCCCCTCAACACATGGGAATTATTACAATGCAAGGTGAGATTTGGGTGGGGACACAGCCAAACCATATCATATGTAATTTGGTAACATGTATCAAAAATCTTGAAAAGGTTTAATACATTTGCCACTAGAGTTTTACTTCTAGCATTTATTCCCTAGGAAAGAATAATAATTTGTCCCTAAATTTATCTATAATAATGTTAATGCTAGGGTTCTTCAGAATGCATGCAACTTAGATGTCCAATGATAGGAGACAGATTAAATTTTGTACACAAATTTATGGCCATGCTATTTATGCTTTATAGAAAATTTTGGTTAAATGTCTGTATTTTTTAAAGAAAGTATGTAATTTAAAATTTTGTGAAAAGTTATTTTCTCTTTTCAAAATGACCAAAATTGATCTATGTTCTATGGGTGGTAGAATTATGAGATATTAATTATATGTGCTGAGTAATTTCTAAATATTCTATAATGACATATATAACTGCATTCTTTAAGATTAGAAAAACAGCATTCAAACAAAAATATTCTGTCTCTGGGGGACATGATTATAGGTCACTATTTTCTTATATTTTATAATTTATTTTCCAAAATTTTCACAGGTACTTATATAAAAAATAAAGAAAAAGTTTGTGTTTTTTCCAAAGAATTCAGTTAGGTGACCAAACATGTATTTATTACTTCATCAACTAGTTATTAAAGTGTGTAATAAATTTCTTCTGGGGTTTACATGAAGTCTGTTAGCAGACAATGAAAACTACAATCTGCAATTAGTGTAGTTTTTAATCTAGTACATATTACTTTCTTCCTCCTTGCAAACAAAATGCCAGTTTTGATCTGGGCAGCAATGTGCCTAGCTGCAAGTAAGCCATGTTTTTCAAACCCTCTTCCAGCTATGAGTGACCATGTGACATAGTTCGAATCAGTAAAACATCAGAAGTGGTCTATAAAGGCTTTTGCTTTTCCTAATATAAGGATCAGCCATGGTTTATTAAGCCTCCTTCCCTTCCTCATGCCTTAAACCTGGATGTGATGTCTGGAACAGCAGCAGCTGTCTTGCAGCGCAAGAAGCTCAAGGAAAAGACCAACAGACTTGCAGAGATGCTGGCCCTGACATGATCCAGCTACCGAATCAGGGCTGGTGGCCACTGGCTTTAGATCACCATGAGAGGAATGAGCCCTTACATGTTTAAACCACTGTGAACGAATACTGGTAAGTCATGGTACTGAATGGCTTCTGAGTTTGTTTTATTTGTCAGGAAGCATTACTAAATTTAGCGCCTAAATTGAAGTAAGTGGTTCATTTCAAATGCCTATTAATACCTACTTTTCTTTTTAGGCTGTCTCCATTCAATATTTATTCTTAATTGTCTAGCCTTATATTGTTTAATTTTGTTAGAATCTTAAAGCCTTCTGCAAGTTGGTGAGATCCACCTGCTGAGTAAATTCTCATTTTTCTCTGTTGTTATCAGCTCCCTGGCTACCTTTCTCTTCTATATAGTTCAGTTCACCTTCATGGGTGTCTTTAACATGACATGAAAATAGGGCCATTCACTCTGCTGTCTGCAACAGGCAAGGAGCTTTGAAAGACAAGCACACTAATGAAAGTAGAAGACATTGACCCTACTCTCAAAAAAATGTGAAAGTTAGTCGAGAAGATTAAACACACACTGTCCCTCCTTCCTCCGCCTACACACACACACACACACACACACACACACACACACGCACACACACACACACACACACACACCCTGATACAATGGGAAGGCACTTCTGAAGTTTCAGATGAATTCCATTCAAAAAGCACCCTCAGAGTTTGTGCTTATGCCAAGCATTGTGCCTGGTTTTGGAGATGTGAAAGTAACAAAGACAGGTTTCTTACCTTGGAAGGCTACTGTGTAGGTGGGAACACACCTAAAGTTGATCATTGTGGCAGTGGACTACTGAAAGTGATCTGATGAAGATGGCTTAGGGTGCTGTGTGTATGAGAGAGGTATCAGAGAGTCTTTCTTGAGGAAACCACATCTGGAAAGAGGAGGAGGTGCTAAGCTTGATTGGAGAGTGGTATTTCAGGCAGAGGAAAGAGCATAAATAAACACACTGAAGAGATGGGGGATGGTGGACAACAAGTATTTAACTATTGCCTCCACAAGGAGGGTCAGAGATGGAGCTGGAAGGAAGGAGCAGTGGAATCGTGGAAGGCTTTGGAAAGCATACTGAAGATCTGTTGGGTAGTCTAAGGCTTGGTGCGTTGAACGTTGACTTGGGAGCCAGACTGATTTGGTTTGATTCTCAGCTATACCATCATTTTTTGCATGCTTAGGCTAATTTTTTTAACCTCTCTGCGTCTCCTTTTTTTCATCTGTAAAATGGGGACAGTAACATACACTTTACAGTTGCAACAATATAAGTTGCAAGGATCACAGCAAATATATGTAAAACACCTAACACATTAGCAGGCATACAGTGGCTACCCAATAAATGGTAGCAAAGTTTTGAAGCAGAAGATTAGCCTGGTCAGATAGGAACGGGTGCAGAAAAACAGATCAAGGCCGTGGGTGTTAGTGCTAAAGTTATGAGGTGTTACAGAGTGCTTAGGAAGACATTGGTCAGGCCAATCCTAGGCAACTATGGGTTGGAGTAGTTATCTTGGGAACCAAGGGAGGTTCTTTTCTTTTCTGGCAGACACCCAGTCCTCAACCTGTTCGTGTATGAACAAGTTCAAAGGAACCAAGGCTCATACGTGTTAGCTCTACCTCCAGCCCTAATCCACCCTGCTACTTGTGCTTTTCACTAGATTGAGTTCATCAGTACAAGGAGAATAGGCTGTTCTCTCCCCACTTTTTCATATACCTGTTGTTTGGCATGTTCTAGGCTCAACCTCTCCAGAATTGTCCTCTATTTGTTTGACAGTTAAACTTCTTGTAAATAGCATCGAGTTTGCAGCTAGTCACACAAAATATACCAAATGCAGAGAAGGATGTATAGAAAATTGTGAGGCATTCTCAAGACACCATTCACAGAAAATACGAAGATTGGTACAACTAAAGAAGAAGGAACCCTTGGGGCAGATTTCAGGAGACCCTAGGGTGAGCTAGGGAGTGTGATGGAATCAGTGGTGGTGGAGGAGGAAGTACAAATACAAGGCTGTCTCTTTTATTGCCCAAATCCTCCTTGTATTCTTTTCCCTTTCTGACCTTTTTTCCCTTTGCCCCTCCAAGAACACTCAAGCTAAAGGCTTAGCAAGCCCTGTCTGTACTACACAACAGAAGGCTTTATTTACAAGTAGAAAGCTCTGCTTGGTCCTTTTAAGTGTTTTCATGAGACCTTATTTCCATTCCCAGGTTACAATGAGTCTACTTTTTAGCCAATATTTCTGAAATGTTTTTGCCTGCAAGCACATTTAATTCTCATCTTTGCTGAAACTCCTACAGGCCGACCAGCACTGAAGTTACATTGGAAAAAGGACTTTTTTGGTGGGGATGTTAAGAAAGAGCGTACTAGTTTACTGAATTACTCATAGACCCGGCAATGTTGGCAGCTATCAGAGAGAGGTCAGGGCACCAGGTCTCTTTCCAGTCTACAAGCAGATCTTTCTCTCCCCGTTCCAGGTTATCACAGTATCTCACACTTGGCAGTGATTTCATTTGGCGTGTTAGAAATAAACAGGGGTTTATTTTCCAGGGCTTGATAAACAACATTGACTTTGAAAATGAAGTCCTTAACTTTTGCTGCTCACTATCATTATTCATGGATGCCCAATTACTTATGGATTTCTTTATGAATGACAAAGTTCTTTTGTTACATGTGCCTTCTAAAAGCCAATGGGCAATGTACATCTCAAAAAAGTTGTATCTAACTCCTTTTTTTTTTATTTCATCACATGATTACCTTTATTGGACAAACAGGATTTGCCTGCTTTCTCTGATTTGACTGCTTATATATAACTCTATTTATAGAAATTTATTATTAATAAATTCTAATTATAATCCTATCTTAAACCCTTTTTAGCACATTTAATATAAAGGCATTTGATCAAATTATCCAATATTTAAAATTGAAATATGATTCTTTCTGTGAGGAAAATTTCCTTAAAGAAAACTCTAAAATTAATTTTTAGTTTTTGCAGGCGAGATTGAAATTTTATTTCACAGAGTAGAAATTATGATTGAACCCACCTGGGTAAACATGTTCCCATATTTAGTGGGACCCATCTTGTACTGATGTGTCCAGATGTTTCATTTTCAATTTAAAAAACATGTTCAAGATGTACTGTACATTTCAACGTAGCTGGGTGGAAAGTTAAACATCAGCCACGCAACCCCTTTGGACAGGTTAATTGTGCAGAGCTCATTGGAATAATGCAATTTGGCATGTGTGTCTTGGATGGAGAGAATGTGGGAGGCTATTGTCCTTGGGGTCTCCTGTCTCCTTTTGTCTCCATTTGCCTCATGTTTCTCTCTTAGAACAGAACGCTCTTGTTTCCTTGGAGCCCTTACCCCAAATCACCTATTAAGAAAAATAGGAACAGGTTATAATTCTTGTTATTATGGCTTTCCTGAGACGGAAAAGTGTTTGGCTAATTTCCCCACTCCTTGGAATTCTCCTTATTTGAATTCACTTAAAGGCGGGAGTTAAAGTATCTTTCACGTAGGTTTTTAAATATATATTTAAATTCACTCTATAGTTCTTAACATTTACAAAACAGTGTCAATTAAAAGAAAAATAATATAAAATGCTATGTTTGAGATAGAATCACGTAATAAACTAGTAACTAGTTTAAAACATCTAATAAATAAGCCTGCCCAAACTCTATTTGGTACAGAAATAAAGCATATAGATGTGGTTAACATTTTAACCTAGAAACATTTAAAAATACCAAGATGATTTTGGGAATAAAACTTTTATGGTAGGTTTTGTTACTGATATTTTAGTAATTTCCTTAACTGGCATCACCTTAGTGGCCTATTCAATTAATTTTTGGAAGTGGGTGGAATATAAATTATGCATGAATATATAAATGGATCAAGTTTTTAACTGGAATAAATGCTTTTGGTGACAGGTTAAAAGATCTACTTTAAATCAGCTTATAATATCTATTTTTAAAAGACTTCAAAACTTGAAATTAAATGTTCTCTTTTCACTTCAATGACGATGGTGTAATTATTCTTGGGATTAAGAAGATATTGTCATTATTAATTTCTATATAAGAGATTATCAATTCAGAGAGTCTATAATTAGATACCTGCTATGTGCTTATCATAGCAGGAGACACAGGATGATTAAGAGAGGCTCCTTTATAGCAGCATGATTTATAGTCCTTTGGGTATATACCCAGTAATGGGATGGCTGGGTCAAATGGTATTTCTAGTTCTAGATCCCTGAGGAATCACCACACTGACTTCCACAATGGTTGAACTAGTTTACAGTCCCACCAACAGTGTGAAAGTGTTCCTATTTCTCCACATCCTCTCCAGCACCTGCTATTCACAATAGCAAAGACTCGGAACCAACCCAAATGTCCAACAATGATAGACTGGATTAAGAAAATGTGGCACATATACACCATGGAATACTATGCAGCCATAAAAAATGATGAGTTCATGTCCTTTGTAGGGACATGGATGAAGCTGGAAACCATCATTCTCAGCAAACTATCTCAAGGAACAAAAAACAAACACCGCATGTTCTCACTCATAGGTGGGAATTGAACAATGAGAACACATGGACACAGGAAGGGGAACATCACACACTGGGGCCTGTTGTGGGGTGGGGGGAGGGGGGAGGGACAGCATTAGGAGATATACCTAATGTTAAATGACGAGTTAATGGGTGCAGCACACCAACGTGGCACATGTATACATACGTAACAAACCTGCACGTTGTGCACATGTACCCTAGAACTTAAAGTATAATTTAAAAAAGGAGGCTCCCATCCCTATAGGTATTTACAATTTGGTAGAAATCTAAAAGAAGACAGAACAAGAAAAGTGCACAAATGAGCTCTAAAATCAATGCCATGTGGATTCAAAAAGAGGCAAGATTATGGGTAGAAGAGAATAAGGAAGACTTTCTGGAGCATAAGTTCAACAGTGAACATGGAAACAAAGCATATGTCTCATTTATACAGCTTCAGCTTGGTCCATTGCAAATACACTGTACCTAAGGCATAGGCATCTTTACCAAAGATACTGAGAAATATTCAACTTATTGTAATTCATATGAAGATGGCTAGCTGAACATTTCAAATTGTCTCTTCTATATATGAGCTTCGATGCTGACCCATAATAAGTAACAACTCATGTTAGATGTCAATCAATTTTAGCCTTCTTTCTTATTTCCAGTTATCAGCAAATGGTATTTGAATAATATGGAAGAGGTGAGCTATTATAATATATTCTTATTACCCGATACTATGTATGTACTGATGGAGGTAATTATTTCATGACTAGAACTGCTTCATTTCCTTTCATATGCTTCACAAGAAAGTATAGGAGATATCTCCTCAGACTAGAACTCAGATTATAGGACCTTAGAAATCATATGGTCATATGGTTCAAATAACTTTTTGATGCATTAGCTATAAAAATAATGCATTATGCTAGTACTGTGAGTCAAGATTTATTAACAATGCCACTTGGGAAGGTACTTGAAGTCACAGGATCAACTGTATCTTCTTGTTTTGTTAGTCTGGATTAGTTGATTCTCACGTTTCTGAAAGCCGATATAATTAAGCTGCTCTCAGCAAGTCTAGGATAAGCCAAAGATATATTTCATAGAAGCCCAAAGAAAGAGGGCAGGAATATAAAGTAATGAGACTTATTTCTACAAATACCACTCAAAAGCCCCTGAAAGTGACTCATATTTAACTTCCAAAACTCAGTGTGTTCACTCAATAAGCATTTGAGAACTCACTAGGTACATAGTAAACAATAATATCAGAAAAGAGGAAAATCAATTCAAATCCATATGGATATAATTAAATTCCTAGTATTCATTTTTTAATTCAATTTCTTGGGTACCAACTATAGACCATGTGCTCTTCTAGCTGTGGACTGGAGTGGGAGGGGTGGGCAGGAGTAATTATGATAATAAACAAAACTAGCATGCTCTCTTCCTTCCTCAAGCTTACAGTCCAGCTATGCTACAGACAGCAGACGACACAAGGTAAATATGACAGAATCCTTTCAAAAGAGTTTGCAATCTACTGGAAAGGTAGCAGATACATAATGACAAGGTAGAACATGCTTTCTCTTCTTAACCAGAATTATCACCAAAATCACTTGGAAGGCTTTTTCAAAATTCATATGCCTAGGTTTCATTCCACACCCAAATGAATGAAAATGGCTGGCAGTGGAGCCTGAGAATGCACATTTTGAAACACTGTGTTCAGATGATTCTGGCGTGGACCACTGGTTAGGAGCTCCGCGTTTAGAAGGTGTTTGAATTTCTCGCCTCAGTTTTGCTCTGACTCATTATAATGCATCCATAATTTTCCCAATGCTCCTGAAGGTTGCCTTGTTTTCCCAAGGATTATTAATGAGACCTGTGGATGGAATTCTTAACAGATGGTAGGGAGAGATGAAACTATCTGGCCATTTCAACATCTGGCAAATACATTCTTCCTTTAGCCCTAATGATCTATGATTTTATATGCAGTCATCAACACAAAGATTTTCATTTTAATGATTCTCACTCTTTCAGATTCTTTTTCTAATCATTTTTGTTACTCTTTGGGTTCTCATCTTGAAATTAAATGTGTGGCTTCTGCTTTGAAGCCTAATTTTCCAAACAGAACAATATTATAGTTCAGATCTTGTCAGAAATATTAAAGTATGTCTCTGCTCTTTGGCTCATGCCGAGGGAAAAATCTATTGCGCCTGTAAATTCAGCCTCACTTGAAGAATGTGTCCCTTTAAAGCTGAGGCATGTTTAAGATGCATATGTAATCCAGACCTGTTTGCAGCAGAAACCCTTTTAATCCTAAGAAGCATGTTAAACAAGAGCTTTTTTGGCACATGGCTTATGGATGCAGGAAAAGAAAATATGCCTTTCTTTTATACAGTTAACTGTTCGAAAATAACATGTGAATAAACACTTCAACTTTTAGTAGTTTCTTGAAGATGGGGATACTCATGGGTAGAGCAGCCTCGGTAGAGCAAAAACAACTCTAATATCAGAGTCCTATATGGACCATGCTCGTTTTCCCATTAGCAGTTTCTGCATTTCCTCCCTGGACCTCGAAGAGTATCTTTTTGCTTTCCTAAACTTAGTGCAACTTGCCTTGCCTCAACAAAATAGGTGAGTTTATAGTGACTGCCTCTTTTGATCTCTTGCCACATTCTTCTCCTTCTCCTCATTTTGGTGGATATATAATGATCTCAGCGAAGATGGTGCAGACTCCTTGGAGAGTTTATGATGTGTTCTCAAAAATGCCAGTCATACCTACTGCGTGCTGGGTTACCATCACAGTCAAGCTGCACCTTTGAAGCTGTGCACATATTCCTTATGTTTTATCTCCAGTAGGACAAATGCTGCCAAACATGAATGATTTACATTCACCGGAGTGAAACAAATCAATAGCAGCACTCTGGTCCGCAACTTTGACCAGTTTGAATGCACAAACAATCTGCATGTGGCTCTAAGTACCATAGGAAATATCTAGAACCTGTCTGATAAACTTGAGGTGTTAAAACAGAGAGTAAAGAATAATTTTCTAAGGAAATTCTTTGCTTGTCCACCATATCCCAACATTATGTTTCTTCAGAAATCTCTAATAATGGAAATTCATTTTTTAAAATGTTATTGTTTTATCAGTTTGTAAATTATTGTGAATCATGTATCATACGAAGTAGAAAATAATTATATACATCAAACAATTGGTACACTCATGTCCCTGCCCAATTCACACACTGAGACTGATATAAAAAAGTAGCACCATCCGGGTGTGGTGGCTCATGCCTGTAATCCCAGTACTTTGGGAGGCTGAGGTGGGCGGATAACCTGAGGTCAGGGGTTCGAGACCAGCCTGACCAACATGGCGAAACCCCGTCTCTACTAAAAATCCAAAAATTAGCTGGGCATGGTGGTGGGTGCCTGTAATCCCAACTACTCAGGAGTCTGAGGCAGGAGAATCACTTGAACCCAGGAGGCAGAGGTTGCAGTGAGCTGAGATCGCGTCATTGCACTCCTGGGTGACAGAGTGAGACTCCATCTCAAAAAAAAAAAAAAAAAAAATGGTAGCACCGTCTGGGTGCGGTGGCTCACACCTGTAATCCCAGCACTTTGGGAGGCTGAGGTGGGCGGATAACCTGAGGTCAGGAGTTCGAGACCAGCCTGACCAACAAGGCAAAACCCCGTCTCTGCTAAAAATCCAAAAATTAGCTGGGCATGGTGGTGGACACCTGTAATCCCAACTACTTAGGAGGCTGAGGCAGGAGAATCACTTGAACCCAGGAGGCGAAGGTTACAGTGAGCCGAGATTGCGTCATTGCACTCCTGGATGACAGAGTGAGATTCCATCTCAAAAAAAAAAAAAAAAATGGTAGCACCATTCGGGTGCGGTGGCTCACACCTGTAATCCCAGCACTTTGGGAGGCCAAGGCGGGCGGATCACTTGAGGTCAGAAGCCTGGGTGATGGAGTAAGACTCTGTCAAAAAAAAAAAAAAATTGTTCAGCTGGAGTGGACATGGTGGATCTAGAGAGCCAGGGTCTTCCCAGGTCAGGCTGAAGGTGGTTCAGTGAGAGCCTGAGTCACATTAGACCTATACTCTAACACAGGCCTGGGGTATCTGTTGGTGGGTCATTGTATTCAAACCTCAGGATTCCTTTAGAATTTAAGAGAATTTAAAGATGTCCTCAAGAATCTATTAACTGGGCATGACCCCTGGAAGATCAACCTGCTGAGTAAAAGATTCCATTTATATTATTAGGCAAACTTTAGAACTGAATTTCTGCTCAAAACTGAAGTTAGGGATGAATCATTGGGAAAATCATCTAGACTAGATATTTAGTAAAATTCACTTGTAACTTATAGAAATCACACAACTTTAGATATATTTATAGTATTTCTTATTGTTTTATTTCTGCTTGTTTTCCTTAAGGGTATGTGCTTGTGGTAGATTATATTAATCACATTTATCTTCTGGACACCAGAATTATATAATTAGAAAAAATATTTATAAACACAGAAAACCAAAACTACTACACCTACTGTTGACATTAGTTGTTCTTCTTGGATCTATATTTCTAAATAGTCCAGAACAGTGATGTTTATTTTATACCTATAATATTTATTTTTTATACTACTTATTTTTTATAATATTTATTTTTTAAACTAGTACACCTACTGTTGACATTAGTTGTTCTTCTTGGATCTGTATTTCTAAATAGTCCAGAACAGTGATGTTTATTTTATACCTATATTTTATACCTATAATAAGTATAAATAAAATAACAAGAACCTATTCTAAGGTGTTATACATGCACACCTATTTAAGGTGTTATACATGCACACACACACACGTGTGTGTATTTCAGCTTTATTGGAGCTCAGAAATGTCAGTTACTTTATCTGAGGTCCCAAAGATAATTATCCAGTAGCATAGCTCTAAGTCCTTGGAAGCAGCAGAACATAATGGTTAGGTACATAGATTTGCCGTTGGATCTGGGTTCAATAACTAATTGAAGGTCACACTAATTGTGTGACCTTGAGCAGGTTACTTAGTCCTCTTTTTTACTAAGTAGTCCTCTTCTTGTAAAGAGGTTACTCAGTGTCTGTAAGCCTCAGTTTATAAAAGTCTTTAAAATGAAACTCACTGAGGTCATAGAGGTATCATAGCAATTACGTGGGATAATATAGGCAAAAGCACTCAAAGCAGTAGTTCACAGGTAGTAAGAATTTGTTAAATGCCAATAGTACTATAGTTGGAGATAATTAAGAGATGACATAGCAAGATGAAAGATGATGTAAATAATCACAAAGATATGTCCAGGGAAATAGTAAGCGCAGTAGAACAAAGAGTTGGGGAGTAGTAGGGAGTAAACTGTCAAAAGGTAAATCATGATCGGATTACAGGGGAATCTAAACATCGGGCTGAAAGATTGAGTTGGCTGCTAGAAACAATGAGAATTCATTCAGAAAAGGGCACATGAGATTTATTTTTTGTTTAAAGGTTTAGATTTGACAACACCAAGGTAACTGCCACAAATTATGCTTATTTAGACCAACTAAGTAAACTTGCTCCAAATGTAGATAATTGAGAGGGTGTAGATTTGCATAACCAATTAAGCCTTTTCAATAAAATAAAGCCCCTAATTAATATATTCTCTGTAAATACTGGGTAACTACTAAGGACAAATCTTTGCTTAATGATTTTGAAAGCAGAATACAGTACACAACATTTAAATAAATATCAAACTTAAGTGTATATTTAGTATCTTTGTCAATATTGTGTTCACCATCATTACTTAGTCTAACTGATACGTTCACTTTTCTGATTTAAGCAGATCCTTTCATATTCTCTTAATTATTTTTCTGGTAGGGTTACAGGTTAGGGAAAATTATTTTAAGTCTGTACAGTTAATCTGCAGAGCAATTATAAAGTACTGAAAGCAAGACTCATTGTTATATCTCCAGCCTCTAACAAAAGGTTTTGCACAGTATAAATGCTCAGCAAATCTTTGCAAATATTAACTATGGATTCAACAAAGGACTAGTATCCAGAAGCCACAGGAACTCAAACAAATCAGCAAGAAGAAAAACAAATAATCCCATCAAAAAGTGGGCAAAGGACACGAATAGGCATTTCTCAACAGATTTACGAACAGCCAACAAACATATGAAAAAATGCTCAACATCACTGATCATCAGGGAAATGCAAATTAAAACCACAATGAGATACCACCTTACTCCTGCAAGAAGACTATTATTAAAAAGACAAAAAACAACAGATGTTGGTGTGATGTGGTGAAAAGAGAACACTTTTATACTGCTGGTGGGAATGTAAATTAGTACAACCACTATGGAAAACAATATGGAGGATCCTTAAAGAACTCAAAGTAGAACTACCATTCAATCCAATGATCCCACTACTGGGTATCTACCCAAAGGAAAAGAAGTCATTATACAAAAAAGACACATGCACGAGCATGTTTACAGCAGCACAATTTGCAATTGCAAACATATGGAACCAACCTAAGTACCCATCAACCAATGAGTGGATAAAGAAAATGTAGTATATATACACTATGGAATACTACTAGGCCATAAAGGATGAAACAATGTCTTCTGCAGCAACTTGGATGGAACTGGAGGCCACTATTCTAAGTGAAGTAGCTCAGGAATGGAAAAGCAAATATCATATAATCTCACTTATAAGTGCGAGCTAAGCTATGAGGACACAAAGACATAAGTGTGATGTTTGAACTTTGGGGACTCAGAGGGTAGGTTGAGAGGGGAGTGAGGGATAAAAGACTATATATTGAGTACAGTGTATGCTGCTCAGGTGACAGGTGCACTAAAATCTTAGAAATCACTACTAAAGAACTTATCCATGTAACCAAAAACCACTTATACCCAAAAAACTACTGAAATAAAAAAATTTGCAAATATGTCTTAAGGGAAAAAAGGTAGGAAAAAGATGATAAAGGGAAGGAAATATTGCTGTAACATGTTGTTATCATCCTGCAGAGGTCCTTGGCTTCTTGCACACCTGTGTGATAAAGGTGCTATTGATTCACAACCCTACACTCAGGAAAAGTTTCATTACAACTACAATATAAGGACACCTTACGGTGTCCTTAAAAGCACTCAATGGTATCTTAGTATTTTTCACTCTTCAGTCAGCTGCCATTTGACTACTGCTGTTTACTGTCCTGATTGAAGCAAAGCCATTGTATGTTTCAGAAAATGTGACGGGGGTTGATATTAGGTTAGGCAAGAAACTAGCCGCCAACTAAATTGAGTCAAGTTGTACGTTTTGCTCAAAGCTGACAGAAATCTCCACAGCAGTAAGGATCCTCTATTATAGACTAAGTTTTACACATGATCAAAATGTGCCTGCACGCCTGTGAATTAACAGGGGTCCGCCAGAGCATCTTGTCTTAACAGTTATGAGAAACAACTGATTGGACTCAGCTTTGCTTTTCCATCTCACATGTTTTCTCAGCATTGCTTGGTATCACAATGTGCAAGGTATGTAGGTTCTTTCTTCTAGTCATCACATATGATCATTACAATTCTATTTTGTGCTCTTTTCAACCAGCCTTTCCAGCAGCTAGCTAGTTCTTTTCTTTCAGTAACCTCTTTACTTTTGCTTGTTTGTTTGTTTTCCCCTTCTTCAAAGCTTAATTTCTTGGAATGGGGTTACACTTAATAGCAGAATGTGTGTATTTTTCATTTGTAATAGACATTTATTCTCCAAAGGACTCTCTTATTTTTCTGAACATTTACAAAGATTTAAAGAGAACTGTTTGTAAATGGAGATCAGCACTGGTTTTCTGACATGTTGATGTGGGAAAAGTGGTATTTCAAACATTTGAGTGTAGAATGGACTGATGATGCCCGAGAGATCATTGGAAAGGTGCACACCATTATGGAGATGCAGCCCTGGGCCACGGTAGTGGCAGTGAGATAAAAAAAAAAAAAAAACAACAAACAAGCAACAACAAAAAACAAACAAACAAACAACAAAACCCTCCCCACATTTTCAAGACATCATGATGACAGGTTTTATGAGGCATCATGATAACAGGCTTTATGAAACGTCATGAATATTTGGCTCTAAGAGTAGGGGGAAGTGAGAAATTGAGAGATATCAAATATTACTAAAATCTAGACTCTGAAATAGAGAAGAATAGAAATATGATGGCAGAACTAGAAAACCAAGAGGAGAGTGGAGGGTTGGATCTGGGCTTCAGAAGACCCTGAATCAGGTTCTACACAAGTTAAGTGACGGCGTGGAAATCCCCCTGGCTTTTCCATGAGTTGATGTGGGCTCTGCCGCTGACAAGCTGTGAGATCTTAGAGCAGACGTTTAATTTAATGGGTGTAATATCCTCATCTGTAGAATGCTAACTAGGTTAACTGGTCACTATAGTCCCTTCTAACTCAAAATTCCTGTAATTTTACTAATTTGACTCATAGGCAGACAGCTTGGAGAAAGACAGTGAAAGACAAAGACTGGATTTGAGTTCAGGGATCACGAAAAGAGCGGTGGAAGGAGACAAGAAGAAAGATACACATGATACAATTCCAGTGTTCAATAAATATCTATTGACTAATCAATAAAATTAGAAATATAGGTGTCCCCAAGAACAAGAGAAGAGAGTTCTATAAATACTACTGACTGTCAACGCTATTAAATGCCATAGTCAATAGAGAATAAGACCAGCAAGTGTTATGGCATTTGGTGTACAGGACGCTAGTGACCTTAAGAAAGTACTGGGACCAGGATAGAGATTTCGAGGACATGAAGTCAAAAAGCCATAGAAAGGACTTCTGTGATATCGAATCAGGAAAATTCTGAAAATTCTGCTGGAAAGACTGGTTGAAAAGAGCACAAAATAGAATTGTAATGATCATATGTGATGACTAGAAGAAAGAACCTACATACCTTGCACATTGTGATACCAAGTACTGCACACTAGCTGATTGCGCCACTGGAGCATGCTTTAAATTCTGAAAATTCTGACAAGTCAATACATACTAAGTGGTTACTAGTAGAATCTACTTTTAAAAAAATGAATTTGGAATATTTAATTTCACCCATTATTTAAGAAAAATATGAAGCTAACATAGACCCATTAAATATATAGCGATATTTATTTATCCCACATGGACAGTATTGGCAAGCAAACTCTGCAGATGTGTGGGATATGAGCTGCTATAATTCAAATGGCAGGAATTTATTTATACATACTAAGCTTCAGAGATTATTTTACATGAAACATTTAGAAAATATAGTCATATTCAGTGTATTAAATGAGTCCTTCCTACCAAACGCAAAACAAAGCTGAAACCCAGATGACTTTGCCGATGGGGAAATCAACCATGCAAATTTAGTCATGTCCATTTAACTCAGCAAGGCTGGGCAGAACCTGATAATTAATAGAAGCCAGCTCCTTTCACTGGTGATCTGAGTACATCAGAGTGAGGGACCCCAGCAGGAAAGAGCTTCGGCATGGTAAGGGAGGCCCTGAAACAAATGCTTTAGATGTCAGTGCAGGACATTCAGTGACCTGGAAATATGAGGTCTCTCTTTATTTTGACCCAAATTGAAAGCCCAAAGAGTGTAGACCAAAGACAGAGGACACAGTCTAGTTCAGTGCCAGCCACATGTGAGCACTTGATGAAAGTTCTTTGAATAAAGCAGGTTTCTTGTTGATCTCATTGACAACATTTCTTTACCGTAATTGTCTTGTTGACTAAAGCACCGTCTATTGCAGACTCATATTTTAAGCAATAAACATCATCGGATTTTGCAGACACACTTAGAAATTACTTTTCATAGAAATTTACTTTCTTTTCCTAGGACTTGATGGCCTAGGAGAATTAACATAGCTCGTTAATAAATATTAGACATTGAGAGACAGTCCTCACTTAACTTTGCTGAATTGTTATTATTTAAGCAGCAGAAAACATAAGCAAATGTGAGCTGGGCAGGCTTGAAGGCCTTCTCAGGAGGGCTCAGTGTCACCTTGTTAAACAGAGCTGTTAGGACACCTAGTGTATGTCCAATTGAGCCGCATGTTTAACAGGCTTTAGGGAGATTTTCCATATATAGAATACACATTAGTACTTTAGTGGTGGACATAAATTGTGTATGACTAAGCCGTTCCTCAAGATCAGTGACAAGATTTAAAGAGAAAACTTGACCAAATGGAGTATATTAGTAAAAAGAAACCATGAACTCAAGGCACCTGGACACCCTGATACCTGAAGAATGCCTGGAGTAATTGAGGATATGTAGTCTGAAAAAGAGGAGATTTGTGTTTTGATGTTTCAATGTCTACCTTATGAAAAAAGAGGTTATATTTGTTCTCTTTTGTACCGATGGTGAAAAACAGAGATGGATTTCAGCTCTTTGTAATAGAAAACTTTATAACAACAGGAACCATAAAACTACCGGCCATCTAGTGAAATATTCAGGTCTCCACTGGTCATTGGAAGTGTTCAAATAGGGGAAGACAATCTGTTATTCTCAGCATAACAGATATAGTTAACAAAATAGAAATTACAAGTCAAGTGTGGTAAGGAGCCTGCCTTCTGAAGTTGCAGAGCTCACACAGCACAAAAATTGCTCTAAAAAACTGCATAGACACTCTATCATCATCACCTTTATTTTCTTTGAGAAGTGAAAATTGCTATACATGGAAATCTCAAGGGAAAAAGTCCTGTAATCCATCTGTTCAGTCTGTGAAGTGTATTTATTTATTGAATAAGGTTTAAATTGAGGAAATACTTAAGGGGAAGGTGGCAGAAAGATTGATGAATGGAAAGGGAGAAAGTGAGAATGTTCAAACTGAGAAAAACAGTGTGGAATATGATTTGATATTGAAGGGAAACAACAAAGGGGAGAGCCAGGAAGCAGGAGAAACACAGAGGAAGAGAAAGTTGGAAATAATTTTTACTTAGTTGAAGACTTCTTTATTTTTTTACATGAGGTTCATAGTATATTTTAGTTAGTGCTGTGAGTAACTCAGGGCAACAGAAAATAATTTAATCGAAGTCTTTGTTCTCAGCGGGGGGTCACACCACATGGTAATAAATGAGAATTTGGTGGGCTGTGGGTATCCAATAGGAAAATTCGCCACAAATTTTATACCTAACAGGCTTTGAGTAATTCTCTTAGATAAATCAGGCCAGCTGCTCCTGCCAGCCTTCCTTCTCATCCCAAGCCTAATAACTTCTTGCAAATTTAAATCTAAATTGAAGAATGGTGCCAAAACATATTATGAAAAATATGGCAAAAGAATTTCACCTATACTAAATAAAGACTACACCTCAACCCAGTCTACAAATTAAACACGCATGTGGGAAGATGGAAGAGGTTGAGGTAGACAGGTATTTCTCAAGTTTGTTTCCAACACATTTTCAAGTCTGCTTTTTTTTTAAATAATGTGTAACAAATATAATTGTACAGTTATTTCAGTTATACAATGCAGTAACCTCGACTGCCTTCTTCTAGAGTATTTTGAGTTCTTCTAAAATAAAATCCCATGTAATGTAGAGAAAGAGAGGAAATAATCTAGAGAGATGTTAGTGACTTCAAATGGATTCAATTCTGATGTCTGTACAAGTTGCCTTATCTACAGTACACTTTGGCTTGGGTTTATTAGCTTCTATTCCCTTAAGTCTTCAGGCTTACAGCTGCTCTAGATTAACAGGTCATTGCAGTAGGTGTTTCTTATTAAAAAACATATTGCAGGACCTGCCTATTAGCATGCAGACTCCAACACTGACCTTACTATTTCTTTTTTTTTTTTTTTTTTGAGACAGAGTCTTGCTCTGTCACCAGGCTGGAGTGCAATGGCACGATCTCAGCTCACTGCAACGTCTGCCTCCCAGGTTCAAGTGATTCTCCTGCCTCAGCCTCCTGAGTAGCTGGGACTACAGGCATGCACCACCACACCCAGCTATTTTTTTTTTTTTTTTATTTTTAGTAGAGACGGGATTTTGCCATGTTGGCCAGGATGGTCTCAATCTCTTGACCTTGTGATCCGCCCACTTCAGCCTCCCAAAGTGATGGGATTACAGCTGTGAGCCACTGTGCCTGGCCCCTTACTGTTTCTTTATACATCATTGTGATTCCAACAGATTCTGAGTCTCAAAGATATGCTCCCATGTAGCCTCATACAACAGCACAGGGCACTTGCATGTTCCAAAAAACTTAAATGCAATAAAAGCAAATGGTGCCTACCCTCCCCATGGGGTCTCTGTATTTCCCAGGCTCTGAAATACACTGACTGAGAGAAATGTGCAAACTTCACACCTGGTCCGAGATTTACCCTGAGATGACTCTTGCCTGGAAAAGAAAAAGAGTTTTCTCTTCAGCATCTCTGGGATTAGAACTATTAGCAAACTTATAATTTTCTTTCCTCACTTACTGAGCTCTAGTATTATCTTGATTGCAAAGAAAGCATCCAGACAACTTCCCATTTCCTCCTTGCTTCACCCCGTGAACACAACTGCTTCTCTTCAGCAGCCCCAAATGGAAATTATTCAGGTCAGTACTTTGAAATCCCCTTTGCTGAAAGATTTCTTTTGCATAGCAATCTTGGCTTTAACTTCCTCTGCCTCTCTCAACTTCAGGGCCCAGTGGAAGATCAGCTCCAAATTCTCTTTTTCTTAAGTCCCAGGACAGGGGAATGAAGACAAATTTACTTCTTTATATTCATGGCGTTGCTTTCAAGCGTTGCTTTCAATCCTGTTTTACTTTCAGTTTTTCTACTGCCAATCTGAGGCCTCCTCCCAGCCATCAGACTGTGTCTGTGATGTTTTCCTTAGTTCTACACATACAACTTACCATACCCTTGCCTGAGATTTTCCTTCCCTAACTGCTTAAAAAGTGCCTCTTGACTCCACCCATCTAAACATATGATGTTTGGCTTGTAGTCGGTATTTCATGAGTGTTTGTTGGATGAATAAACTCATGAGACCTTAAGTTATACACCAACATTCCTGTTCCCAAAGTACATGGCCCCAAGCGGAGACTTCCCTGAGTTGATTTTCTGTTTAGTGGATTATCTGTAGTCCACTGCTTTCTCCCTTTGATCTTCCCTCTGAATCCTGTTTTACTGTCAGGCAACTCAAGCCAAACAGGCTCAGGCTGAGCATGTATAGGAGGGGTGAATGTCAGCAATGTCAGGATGTGGTTTGTGGGGTGATGTTTTACGATGCGTATGAAAACAAGAGTGATTTTTCCAGAGCATCTGCCTTCATGGCTTGCTCACTTCTCTGCTCTACTACATTAACGTTTAAAACATCAAGACTTGGGGGTTGTCCTTATTTAATTTGGGGGTAGATATTTATAGTTTTGCATAATTATGTACATACATAATTTTATTTAGATTTATATCATTCCCAATGTCTAAGAGTTCTTTGTATCAGCAAGCATCAATACAATCTATAAGATTACAACTTGAGGAAGTTCTACATGGAGTTAGTATGAATACTTGTTGATTGCCACAGGGGCACTGAGGACCCTTTTCCTAAGCTCTGACCATAAGTACAAGATCTATCCTACATTGTTTTGTCTGGTCTTCATATCATTCTTAGGCTGTTTCATTCATATATAGTTTGCCTCTCCAACTGTATTTCCTTAAGGACAGGGATTATGTCTTTAAAAAGTATTTTTCTTGCATCAACATTTAGCAAATTATGGTCATTACAGTTGTCTACAAATGCTACTGAGACGAGTATTGGTTAAATATTTTTAAAAGTACACTTAAGAAAAAAAATACCACTTTTTGTAGGTCCTGCAGAGTATGCCTTGGCTAATGAAGTGGCGCTGTTTTTGCCAGTCTTACAGTATCAGTATATAAACAGACCTTGAGTTCTAGGCCTGGCTTTCTCGCTGATCAGTTCTGAATATTATTATTTACTATATTTGTTGATGTTTTGACTGGTTGGAGTTTTTCTTTTAAAAAGATACACAAGTTTAGAGACTTGTTATCTGTTCCCTTGTTTGTTTGTAGAGGGGAAAAGGTCTATTTACTTCATTCCTTCTAGAGAACAAAATATTTTATATTTAATATGATACTCTTTGAAGCAATAAAAGGCTTCTTATTCATCTCTGTCCCTTTCCCCTCATGCCATGGTATATCCAATTCATGGGAGGCATCCAATAACTGCATAAAATCTTTTTATAATTAATAATTATAGAAGGCTTTTTAAATGTGTGATTTGAAAAATGAGAAACCATGAAGTCAAAAATGGATGAAATTGGTTTCATAAAATTTTACATGGGTAAAAAGTCACAATAAACAAATTCAAAAAATGAAATATAAACTTCAAAAAATATACTCAAGATATATGACAAAGGGCTAGTGTTCATAATATAAAGCTGTTACAAATCAAATAAAAAAAGGGGGCAGGCCCATAAAAATACGTACATGTGAATATCAATTGCCAGGAATATATAAAATGTTTTGCCTTCACTAATAATTAAGATAAAACAAATTAAGTGATCTATCACTATTGACTCATCACATCATCAAAGAATCAAATGACTGATGTTTATAGATTTTTGGTAAGGATAGAAAAGAAGATACCCTCCCAAGCTGTGGGTGAGAATAAAGAATGCTAAAAGCAATTTAGGCGGATTTCACAAATATCACTTAAAGTTTAAATGTGCTAAAAGTTTTGATCCCTGCCATCTAGTACTAGGAATTTATACCAAAGATATACAAGCATAAGTATGAAAGAATAGGTAAAATAATGTTTATTGCATTCTTTGTAATAGCGACATCTGTGGACAAATATCTGTATTAATTTGGAGAAATACATTTTACAACGTAAAGTAGACCTACATTTATGGTTATGGAAAAGTTGTCAAAGTTATTTTGAATATTAAGGCAAGTTGTGATGGCATATTTAGTATTATTTTATAAAGTTAAAGTGTACATTAAAATATTTTGGAAGTTTGGTTCTAACAACATGAGCACTGATGTAAGCAGACCTCTTTCCCACTATAAACATACTATTTAAAAAAAAAGACTGATAAAATATGTAATAAAAATGTAAATGATTTATTAAACAAATATCAAAGAAAATAAAATTTTTAAGAACCATAGCAAAGAAGTAACTTAAATTCAGTGTTATGGTCATGAGAGAAACGTGGCAACTAACAGGATATTGCGGCAGATGATGAAAGTTCTCTGTCCATACCCCTTGGGCCTTTTAGGGTATTCCCTTTGACTTGGAACTGCCAGGATTTCCTTCTCTATAAATTAGGGCTTCCTTTCCCCAGAACTCTGGAAACCTGCTCTAATTGCATGTGGCACGTTGGAGATGTCAAAGACTATCTCCCGCTTCTGCTCTAGTAACCCTCAACCAATGACTCCCCAGATAGGGTGTATAAATATACGAGCTCCTTCAGCCCTCTGGGTGGCTTAATTCTGAAGCACGTGTTTTACACTCTTTCCCGTTTCCCACTTTAATCATCCACTGACCTTGCTGGCTTAAAAACAGTCTATTGATTTCCTTTGTCTCCCTGCCCCTCCCTTTTTTGTTTTGTTTTGTTTTGTTTTGTTTTGTTTTCCTGGAGGTCTGTGTACCTCCCAAAGAATATGGAATGCCCTTGAGTCTCAGGATCTGCTTCTGAATGAACCAAATCTAAGAAAGATATTAATGACTTCTGAGACCTCTGGTATAGGGTTAGGGTTTTATTGTCCAATTAGAAGCCAAAGTGAAGGAACTGAAACCTAGAGCTTTGCATTAGCATGACCCTGGGCTGCCCTTCAGGGAAAGGAGAAATAAAAGGTCATCATTCCAGAGAAGTGACAAGCCAATTTCTTTCTGTCATCTCAGGATGGGAAAAAGGAAACAAATAGCAACCCACATAAAAAATTGAAAGCCCAAATCTGAAACTGACATCTGAATGGTACATATCTAAGGTGAAAAAAAAAAAAAAAAAAAGGAATGTGTAAACTGGTTCTAGAATGGCAAAATTTCTGGGAAACTATTTGGAAGCAATCCCAAAACATGACATGAAAAAGAAGTAAATAATAAAAATAAAAAATAAAAAAGAAAGGAAATCCATCAAGGAGGAGTCAGCAGACAGAAGTATCAGAACACAAGTTAATGGAACAATGTCAAGGAATCCACAAAACAAGCAGGTTGCAGATTACTGGAGATAAAGGAAAAGATCAAATTATAGAGAAAGAATGGACACTGAAATAGAATTCAGTAGATTTTTTTTTAAAGAACAAATGTATCTTCTAGAAATGAGATATATGGTAATTAAAGATGAAAACGCAAATACGAAGCAAAAGTATTTTAGACCCAGTTCAATAAAATACTGAACTGGAAGAGAAATCTAAGGACATTTTCACAATGAAGTATAGTGAAATAAATATATGGCAAATATGAAAGGGTGGTTTAGAAATGAATGATGGATGGGAATATTTTTTTTTTTTTTGACACAGAGTCTCTCACTGTCACCCAGGCTGGAGTGCAGTGGCGCAATCTCAGCTCACTGCAACCTCCGCCTCCCAGGTTCAAGCGATTCTCCTGTCTCAGCCTCCTGAGTAGGTGGGATTACAGGTGCCCACCACCATGACCAGCTAATTTTTTGTATTTTTAGTAGAGACGGTGGGGGGGGTCTCACCATGTTGGCCAGGCTGGTCTTGAACTCCTGACCTCGTGATTCACCCGCCTTAGCCTCCCAAAGTGCTAGGATTACAGGCTTCAGCCACCACGCCCAGCCCGGAATGAGGATATTGAACATATCTATCGACTATATAAGTTCAAGAAAGTGAGAAAAGGTAGGAGATGCCATTTTCAAAGAAAGCATGGCTGAAATTTCACCAGCTATGATGAAATATATGAAATGTAGGAGAAGAAATGCAAGATTATAAGGTAGGAAAAATAAAAGTAAATCTAGACACTTTAGTGAAGCTGTGAACATGAAAGACAAGTGTGGTGGCCCTCAGCTCTCCTCTTAAAGGGGAGCTGCTACCAGGCGTGCAGTTAGCTGACAGCCGACAGCCTCAGATCCACGGGTGTGTGCGGAGGCCACTCTCTCCCCAGACTGCTCCACTTCTGTGCTAGGCATGGTGGGGTACTACAGCTGAGGCCTTCCTGCTTAATGCCAAACTCTTCTCACAGCCATTTCTACTTAGCAGGTCCCCAGGAGCCTGGCTGCACTGCTACTTGAGCCTTTTCCCACCCCACATTCCTTTCTTCTCCCTCCCCTTTTATCGGGTCACACCTGCCCTGAGGTCTGAAGGCTGTCTCTATCTATTCCTTTCCCGTTCTGCTCTGTCCTTCACAGGCACTTTCCTCCCCAAATCTCTTGCTTCTAATTTTGTCTTGGTGTGTCCTTTGCAGAAGACCTGAACCACCACAGAGAGAAAACCTTAAAAGCAACCAGAAATAACAGATGACCACAAAGTCACACCAATTAGCCTCACAAAAGAATTTTTGTTGGCAACAATAGAGACCAAATGGCAAGTGAATATTGTCCTCAAAGTGCTCAGAAAAAATAACGAAAACCTAGAGAATTCTAGATCCTGTTAAATTATCATTCAAGAACAAAGGTTAAAGAAGGATACGTTTTAGTCTAAACACTGAAAATATTTACCACTTACGTACCCTTCAAGATTGAATGTGAACCTGAAAAGTAAAAATGAATTCATGAAGGAATGTTGAGCAATATTGGGAAACACATGAGGAAATTTAGATAAGCATTTGCTATAAAAATTTAAAAAGATAATAGTTCAGGGTTTCAAAACAAAGTAGAGCTCAGATATATATAACAATAACAGTTCTAGGGATGGACATGATCTCATTTAAGATGATTTCAGTAAGTTTCTTATATTTTTCTAGGGTATGATGGGGATATTAAATACACGTAAATTTATTTATATTTTTATTCTAGTATAAAATGCTAAAAATGTGAGTGTATCTGCTGAAACCACAAAAAATGAAATGTCTAATCTCTAAACCAATAAGAGAAAATATATTTAAAACCTCAATCCATCTAGTTGAAAGCAGAAAAAAGCAAAGAAGTAACAAAAAAAGGGTGAATAGCAAAACAAAGTTAGATTTGAATAAATAAATAATTCTTAATACATATATGGATTTAGCTTGACAGTTAAAAGAAAGTGATTGCATTAAAAACTAAATTCAGTTATATATTGTTTTAAAAAGACACACCAAGAATATGCACTCACAGAAATGTTGAAAGTAAGAGGATAAAAAAGATCTATCAGGCAAACTGTAACCAAAAGATAACTGGAATAGAAGCTTTTAATATTAGAATATTATTAATATTTTAATAAATGGAATAGACTTCATAGCAGAAATAAAAGTAACAATTACCAGGAAGACTATCCTTCTGAATTTACATTTATCTACCAGGCAAACTTCAAAGTATACAAAGCAAAAATTGACAGAATTTCAAGGAGAAATTTACAAATCTATAAACATAGCAGGAAATTTTAATTTACCTATTACAGTCATTGACCCAGAAGGCAAATAAGTAAGGGAATATACTATTCCCAGTGTAAGCAAATGGACAATTTTGACAACACAGTTAACAAGTTTGCTCTGATGACTACATATAATCACTGTTTCCAACAATTACAGAAAATATGTTCATTCCTACGTGGATTTTTTAAAATAAAAATTAGTGACTTAATCTACAAAGCAAACCTCAAAGATATCTAGGAATCATTTTACATAAGCAGCATTCCCTTAATACAATGCATTAAATTTGGAAATCAATAATAAAAGACAGCAATCTCCTTTCCACTTGTCACACTTAAGAAATCTAAAGTAACCACTTCAAATAATTACTGAGCAGAAATAAAATTGTAGACATTATAAAATATTTAGAAATGGACCACAGTGAATATACCCTCTTTCAAGATTGTGATGTTCAGCTAAAAAGGCATTTGGAGGGAAATTTATAGTTTGCAAGGCATAAATTAGAAAGAAAGTAAGAAGAAAACTCAGCAACAGAGTAAGCCACAAATCAGTAGAAGAAAGAAAACCATTAGACCAAGGATAGAAATTAATGAAGCAGACAGAGAGATAACAGAGAGACTCATGACATCAGATGCATTCCCACCTCCAGGCATTTGCACTTGCTGTGTCCTCTGCTGTGAACATTCTTTCCCCAGGTATCTGCATGGTTTACTCCCTCAATTCCTTCAAGTCTCAGAAGTTATCTGCTCAGTGAGACCTCCCAAGCACCTTCTTAAAAATTTCATGCCCATCCTCCCACATTCCCTAGCATTTTGTCTGCTCTTCTTTTTTCTATAGCAATCATCAGCAACCATCATCTTTTACATACGGATTGAATTTATTATGATCTATTTTGATAACTGCTGAATCTGCAGGTGCCTAGAACAACATCTAGCTTAGTAGTTCCCAATAAATATTTGTTGAATGAATAAATGAATTAATGAATAGATGGCCATCTATGTGGTGGATACATGGATGCCTGTCATATTATTTCTGATAGTTTTCTTATATTTGAAATATTTGCAATTAAAATTTTAAACTTTTTAATATAAAAACATTGTCTATGTCTGTGAATATAAACCAAAGTTTATATTGATTATAAGTTAAAAATTATCAATATTTACATTTTCTTATTTGCCTATCTACTTACAACATGTTTATGTTGCTATTGCAATCACAATGAAGATAAAAACAATGCCCTCCAAAATCAATCATATATGCCTACCTCATATATTCAGTAAATTCTACTGTTGTCTCCAAGCACCCATTATTTTCCAGAATTCATAAAACTACCAGAACTACATCATACTATATTAAATATCTATATAAAAGATAATTCAATAATCCTTCAAAAACAATTTAGCCAAAAACTCCAAAATAAAACTACTCACAAGACACCGTATTATTTCAGTGAAAAAAATTTTGTGCATATTTGTGGACTCAAATATTGAGTTTGCAAAACCTGGAGACAAAGCAGACACTTGAAGATATTGGGAAGGCATCTTTACCCCCATTCATAGATATTTGTGTCTGTCATGTCATTTTGTGTTTGTGAATGGTTTAGAAATTCAGGTGTGTTCTTGACAGGAGAAATTTAGAAACTTGTGGTAGAGAAGAGTGAAAGGAGTTAAACAACAATTGCCACTTATTGACAGATCACTAGATTTGTTTCGCTCTCAGCTCACTCACCGAGCTTCAAAATCAGGAACCTTCATTGTATGGAGCAATCGTATACATGGACCGTCCATGTATACAAAAATTATTCATTACATAGAACATT
The DNA here is from genome assembly GCF_029281585.2 of Gorilla gorilla gorilla. Classification (NCBI taxonomy): domain Eukaryota; kingdom Metazoa; phylum Chordata; class Mammalia; order Primates; family Hominidae; genus Gorilla; species Gorilla gorilla. Next base: position 160,067,666 of record NC_073229.2, on the reverse strand, counting down.
TCTATTTACAGAATGAAGTATAAACTGAGAAAAATCATCCCTAAGTTCAAGATAATTTTAATCTGCTGATTATGAAGTTTTCAAAAACAGAACATAACAGAAAGATTTGGATGTGGAGAAATGAGAAATAAAGCACATTCACTCATTCACACACACTCACTACTATATAAATGAGTAGTATTAAATAAGGTTATGTTTTCCAAAGTTCACATGTATACTGAATGCATTATATATTACTTATCAAAAAGTTGATTAAGTGGGCAGAAAAGTAAATTTTCAGACAAAATTTCCATAATAGACTTCAGTTAATGTGTCTACATAGTCCTTGACAGTCTTTATCCAACAGACTCACTTCAAACATAGAATGAGTTCACCTTGTGAGACTTTGTTAGGTAGGCAGGGTCCACAATGTTGGGTTTTCTTCTGTGTGGTCTTGAAGCAAAGGGCATTAATCAGACAGTATAGAAAGGAAACACTGATTCCTAACCAATTTTTAATATACTGTGAACACTTGCATTTGACATACTGCATTCTTTGGAGAAGCTATACAAACTGCAAGGCTCAAATATATCTTTTCTGTATGATTTTTTTTTTGCAGTATCTTATGTGAAATTGAAAATATTTTTAAAAAGACAATTGCAGTGTTAGTGTATTGTGGATGATACTCTACAAGAAAAGCGTGAGCAATGTTGGGAAGTCATTGATAAAATTATGAAAATCTTAAACAGGAATTCTCCCTGCTTAGTACACTGAATGATGCTGTGAGAATAAATAAGAGTTTATAATGAAATTCTAGATTACTTTCTGGAGGCAAATTACCAGGATGCTACTGGCTATATTTACATAAGATAACTTGCTAAAGCAACTGAACTTGCTGCAAGCACCAAGCCTTTAAAAAGGCTGGAATTAGATCATTTTTGACAACTCACTGAGGCATCTGTTAGGAAAAATTGGAAGAGCTAATGAGAAACTAGGTGACCTAATCACAATGTTATGAATAAAATTTCTCCCGCATTGCTTGAATTTGTTGTTTTCTTTTAAATCTCATTTCTGTTATTATTGCTCCACATTATTAAAGTCCTGCCATTCATAGTTTCCTAAGAATCATTAATTAAAATTAAAAACCAAGAGATGATATGAGGCTACAAGACAATAATAAACAATAGTTAATAGTTACTTAGATCTTTCCACCATCCACATGGTCACACATGAATGTGTATATTATATATGTGTGTGTGTGTGTGTGTGTGTGTGTGTATACACCTATCCTTATGACAACATTGAAAGTGATTATTGTAGCCGATATAAAATGAAAGAAAACTGAGGCATGGAACAGTTAGTGACTTCCTTCAGGCCATAGCACAGGTAGCTGTCAAAGCTAAGAGTAGATTTCCAGTTTCCTGTCTTTCTCCAGAATTCTTTTTCTCAATTCAACATTTATGTTTTCTACAGTCATTGACTACCCATGTGAGTAACTGGCCACAGAAGTGCCTTCCCTAGCTCCTCCCACCCCACCCAATAGGCAACTCTCTGTCCTTGCTTTGCTGAGCCCAAATAAGAGGAGAAGAAAATGTCTTTCTGGTATCTTAAGGAATCTAAGCAAATATTTCTGCAAGCCCTGTTGCTTCTGCTGTTTGGGATCTATGTGGTCTTTGTACTTTGATTTCACATCCTTGTGGGTTACACAGGCTTTTGTGGGCTGACTGGGAATCAAATGATAATGAATAGTACAGTGTCCATGGAAACATTCTTTTTCAGTTCTAATCAACTTTTTAAATTGAAGACGCCCATCTCTTCATGTAAAGGAAAATATATAATAATGACACAATTTAAAACAATTGATCTATCATTAGGGGCCACATATAACTGTGATTGCACTAAAAACATCTCAGAGTAAATAGAGAGCAGCAGATTCCTACCACAGCTTCTTTGTGCTACTCTCAAGTATAAATGGAAAATTCCTGTCATCAGGGTCCAAACTGGAAGCCTCAGCCCCTTACCAGTAAGAACGTCTAAAGAGGCTTTCATGTCTACAGAAGCTTCTGTAGCATGAGCTCTTCGGGCAGGGCTCCAATAATATAGGCAGCACTATGGGAAAACCAGATGTGGATGCATTTGAATCATTTCCTGCTCCTCCTCCTTTCCCAACCTCCCCACGCTTCTGGGAGTCTTCATTCTCCACCCTCTTCCTCTTTACATTGTCTTCCTAGGTGAGCTCATCCAGTTCCAAGGCTTTAAATAGCATATATATTGATAAATTTAAATTCAGTTTTCATCTCTCTTCTGAATTCCAGACTTTTCATCTCTGTTTCACTGATAGGCCTCTCAAGCTGAATGTGTCCTAAACACAACTCTTATTTCCTGCATCTCCCCTCCTCCAAACTGATCCTCCCTCGATCTTCCCTAATTCAGTGAATGGTACCACCTAGTGAGGTAGGCCAAAAATCTATAATCAATTGTTCTCAAATTTAGTTTATTTAGGTGATATGTACTTGTGAAATGTACATTTCACCTAAATAAATAGGGGTAGTACTTACTACTGAACTCAGTTCTAAGCCTGTGCACACACACACACACACACACACACATTTAATCCTTATGGCAATCCTCTAAGGTAGGCACTATTAGCACCCTCCACCAGTTTTACCAATGCAGAAACTGAGAAGAGGCTATTTGACCAAGGTTACAAAGCTGATAGGGGGCAGAGCCAGAACATGCCACCAAGGAGCCCAGCTCCAGAATCTGGAATCACAGCATTGTGTATTGCTGCCTCTTCTTTTCATCCAATCCACCATTTGGTCCTATATTCCTATAGTAAATACCCAAATCTGAACACTGTCCACAACTCTAGTGTTTCAGCTTACTCCAGGCCATTGTCATCTCCCATCTTGCCTACAACACCCATCAGCTGCTTATGATGTCGTCCCTAGCCTAGGCTGACAACCCATTCTCCACACTGGAGTCAGAGTGCTCCTTTTAAAGCATGAATCACTTGGTCTCTCCTCTCTGTCTACATGGTTTCAGTGGCTTCTCATTTACTGTGAGAAGAGTACAATTTCCACCACGCCCTGTGAATATCTGCATGCTCTGTGCCTCACCTTCCCATGCCTGCTCATCACCTTCCATCCCATCACCTCATTTTGCTCCAAAAGCACTGCCCTTTCTGTCTTTCAGACATCAAAACACGTTTTCTTCTCAGGACTTCGCTCTTGCTCTCTCCTCTGCCGGGATGACTCTTTTTCCAGGTTCGACTGTCTCTTTCTCAATCATTTCAGCAGAGAAAAGACTCCATTGGGCTCTCTTCTGGCTATGGAGCCAAGTCTCCACAGCCAGCAACCTGTTGTCTCATTACTTTGTCTTACTTTCTTCGTAGACTTAGCAATCTCTGAAATTAACTGTCACAACTACTAGTCTATGTAGTAACTGTCAGTCATCTCTGACTGGAATGCAAGCTTCATGGGGATGGGTACTTTGTTTTTTTCTAGTTATTTCCAGTCCCTAGACCATACTAGGGCCCCAAATACCTGATGGTTGAATGAATAAATCTAGGCTCTCTCACTTAAAAGTACTGACTTTATGCTAATTAAGTAATGAGAGTCTGAGTTTGTTCTTCAAGATGGGGACAATTTTATCCATATATTAGAGATTTTCTGAGATTATTTGGGAGATTTAAGCAGGAATCAGAATTTTTCTCAAGACTTCATAAATATACTATGCAGTAATAGTATATGTACTAAATATATATATATATACTTATACTAAAATTTGGGGCTGATTAATAGTTTGTCACATGTGCAAATTACAGATAGTTTCACACCATCGAAAGAAGTCTATATCCACCCCAATCCTAAAATCTAAGGAAACTACTTATAATTTTAGATTCTATTAATTAAAAGACTAACATCATATACCAGTAATCTGGTTTTATGCCCTCATATGTGTACAAGTATACATACACACACATGATTGGGCCATATGAAATTGCTGATATTTACTTTTTTGGCCAAAAGATGATCATTTCAATGGCTTGATATAATATATGTATATTTATACACACACATATGTACACAGCCTTCAGCAGTAGGAAACACAGAATCATGTGATGATTTATCTGAGACTGTCATAGTCAAAAAACAATTGAGCCAGTGTACTTAAGGTTCGGACATACTAAACAAGACAATGTAAAATATTGTGCCTAAAATTCAATTTCAGTTAAGCAGGAGTAAGAATCATTTTTAATGAATGGTGCATAGGCACCATCAGAACTGTGTTCATTACACAAGTACTCCCCAAGGCTGGGCGCGGTGGCTCACACCTGTAATCTCAGTACTTTTGGGAGGCCCAGGCGGGCAGATCACCTGAGATCAGAAGTTCAAGACCAGCCTGGCCAACAGGGCAAAATCCTGTCTCTACTAAAAATACAAAAATTACCTGTACATGGTGACGCCTGCCTGTAGTCTCAGCTACTTAGGAGGCTGAGGCAGGAGAATCACTTGAACTCGGGAGGCGGAGGTTGCAGTGAGCCAAGATAGTGCCACTGCACCCCAGTCAGCCTGGGTGACAGAGCGAGACTCCGTCTCAAAAAAAAAAAAAAAGTTTATCTCCCCAATTGATGTTTCCACCATCATCCTGATAAAACACAGGCACTGGAATGGGGGTGATGGTGATAGTAAAAATATTTAACCATTAGCTCGACCAGAGGTGAATGATTGATATGGCCATGCTGGCATCTACCTGTGGAACAATGGCCCAAGACAAGGACAAAGACTCAGAGAACCCTCTGCTATGTAGAATTTGAAACTCATCTTGGTAGTGCCAAACAACTTATCCTAGCCTGAAAATTTAATTAAAAAAAAAAAGCTATGTTGTGAGACCTCTTTGGAGATAAATGACATAATTTGGGATTCACTTCATAGTTAGAAAATAAATGTCATCTTGCTTACTCAAGATTGTATGAATAACCTGAATGCAGGTCAAATTTATCAGACTTATAAATTTTTTTTAATTCAACACATAAAATGAGCTTTGAAAAATTTATTTGTGGATTCCTTAGATTACCTTTTTGCATTACTTTAAAGAAGAAACACTGTAAATGTTTGCTGTATTAAAGAGAACAACTCATACACCTTTTCACAGAAAGTAGCAATTAAAAACTGTATCTTAGTGCTATTATCTACTTCTGCAGCTCCAGTCTGTGATAACTCTTTGTTATTACTTTAAAATATGCCAAAGTTAGAAATATTTTCTCAGTGAAGAAAATTCATGGAGTAACACATTAAAATGTACTTAGTCCTTCGGCTTAAATATTAAGTCACTTTTCCTTAGCTTCTACTGTTACCTGTAAGGTATAATATTATCAACGGAGAAGAGTAACATTTCATAAAACTTACCATTTAAGAGGGGAACAGTGCACACTGGGGCCTACTGGAGTGCAGAGGGTGGGAGGAGGGAGAGGGATCAGGAAAATAACTAATGGGTACTAGGCTTAACACTTGTGTGATGAAATAATCTGTATAGCAAATCCCCATGACACACGTTTCCCTACATAACAAACCTGCACATCCTGCACACGTACCCCTGACCTTAAAATAAAAGTTAAAAAATTTTTTTAAACCTTACCATGTATTAACATGTTTTCAATTTAATGTTTTAGCATACATTTAGTAACATATATTATTAAAATTGTTGAACATTGACTCTCTCAAAAATTTTAATTTTCTAATTTCTGTTTTGAAAAGGAACAAAAATACTGCATAATGTTACAAAAACTAGAAATATGTATCTTTTTATAAAGAAAATCTGTCCTGTTGAAAAAGTTATAGCAAACACAGTTTTAAAACTGTTTACTATTTCTCTTCTACACACATATACTTTCAAGTTACTTGTAAATTGCTCATAAATTATTAATGATTGGACTCTAGGCTAAGGACTTAGCATATTTTACATTTATTAGCTGTAACTTCAAGTTCACCTGTGCTCGAAAGATCCCCCACACAGGAAAAACCTGCATAAAGTATTAGGAAAACACAAGCACCCAAGAAAAGCTGACAAACCGCCAGAGGCAACAGATAAATACAGAACACCAAAGACCTAGTTTTACATAACTAGACCAGAATTTTACCGTAGCATAGCTAAGCTTACTCTAGGGTTTATATTATTTGCAATCATCTAAATAATTTATTTGCTATTTCCACAGGACATGGCTAGTGTCCTGGAAATAATCTTTTATGTGTTTACAACACGTATGCACTATCATTTTCATTCTGAGACATTAGCTTGTACAGAACTGTAAACTGTGAAACAATTTAGATAATGAAGAAAGTTGCTATGAGCTAATTTTAGCTAATTTATATCAGCGACTATACAAGAAAACACTAACTTCTATGCACGAAAGCCATAAATCAGGAGCTCAATAGTGTAGTTTGCCAAATATATTTGATGGAAAATGTGAGCTACTGATGAAAGGCAGAATCTGTAACAAGTAGTTCTTTGACCTAAGATCTCCCTAGCCTATTAGCAACCTCAGAATGATACTTTGTTAAAGTACTACTGGCAAGTAACAATTACAAACTAACGTTATTACTCTGATGAGATTGTAATGCTTTTGTAAAGAAATATTCGCATAATATTATAATGGCCACAATGAAATATGGAAGGTGAACATATTATTATTTACTTAGTTTATGATTTTGATAAATACTTCTCATTTTAAAATTTATTTCTTAATTGTACAAAAGGGTAGGTGAGTACATGTAGATGTGGGTACAAATAAAACATGCATTTTTATGAATATATTAAAAAATTCTAAACAATTTTAGATAGAGATTGAGGTGAATGGTGGTGGTGAGAGGAAGAGGAAGATTTTTACTTTTCATTTTATGCCCTTCTGAACAGTTGGAATTTTCTAATGTGTGTTCTACTTTTGTTTTTTAAAGTTAATGATTAAAATAAATCTGCTAAATTGAAAATAAAATAAGATACAATTTGTTTCAAATACAAGATAAAATACAACAAAGTAATAAAAATTTTTGAATATTTACTTCTAGTCCATACTGGAGTCTTTTAATACTATATGTGTTTTCCTCACTCCTCACTACCCTTACTCTCTTTCCCTATCTTTTGAAGAAAACAAGAATAGATAAAAATGAATAGCTGCAGACTTCTTATTAAGTGCCAACCACTTTCGATCACCTCATATATATTAATTCAATGTGAAATCAGATTAAGACAAGATTGTTATTACCACTGGTAACTGCTGAAGCAAATGTAGATCCTATCTAGAGACAGATAACATCACACTAGGCCTCAAGTAATTTCTCTGTCTCTCTCTCTCTCTCTCTACACACACACACACACACACACACACACACACACACACACACAATGCCTAGTGCTTCATCAAAAATAACCAGGTATATGAAAACCAGCCACTTTGATTCAACCAGCAGCAGCAGCAGACAATAGCTATAAACACTCAAGAGATCAAAATAAAAGCAACAAAAGTTTTATAATGATTTGCAGAATATGTTTAAGGATATGAGAGGCAAGATTGAGAATTTTGACGGAAAGCTAGAAATGACCAAAAATCCCTAAAAATTTTAAAACCGAAGAATATCATAACTTAAGAAATTGTTTTATGGGATAAATGACAGATTAGATACAGATGAAGAAAGACTTAGGGAAATAAAAATATTGGTCTAAAGAAAATCTTCAAAATGAAGAACAAAGAGATTGAAGGTAAGTAATGGGAGTAGGAACATTCAAAACTCGAACATACATGTAACTGGAGTCCCATTAAGAAGAGCTAGAGAATGATGGTTTCCAGCTTCATCTATGTCCCTACAAAGGACATGAACTCATCATTTTTTATGGCTGCATAGTATTCCATGGTGTATATGTGCCACATTTTCTTAATCCAGTCTATCATTGTTCGTCTACTGCAAGGACAAAAAACCAAACATTGCATGTTCTCACTCACAGGTGGGAATTGAACAATGAGAACACTTGGACGCAGGAGGGGGGACATCACACATCAGGGCCTGTTGTGGGGTGGGGGAGGGGGGAGGGATAGCATTGGGAGATATACCTAATGTAAATGACGAGTTAATGGGTGCAGCACACCAACATGGCACATGTATACATACGTAACAAACCTGCACGTTGTGCACATGTACCCTAGAACTTAAAGTATAATAATAATAATAAAAAAAGAAAGGCTAGAGAGAATGGGGCAGAAGCAATATTGAAAGAGATAACTAATGAAAATTTTCCAAAATTGTTAAACAATATCACGACATACATTTAAGAAACCATACAAGCCCTAATTGGGATAAATGCAGAGAAAACCATACCTAAGTAATCATGGCAAAACAAGCAATCAAACATGAAAATAGTGCTACAAACAGAGGAAATGAACAGATTGCTTTTAAAAGACTATTTTCTGACATCAACAGAAACAATAAAAGTGATAAGACAATACAATAATATTTTAAAGTAAGGAGGAGGGGGATTACAATCTATAATTTTATTACCAGTGAAAGTACACATCAGAAATAAAGGTAAATTAAAGCCATTTCATACAAAACCAAAATCTAAACAAAATCATCACTGCACTAAAGGAAATCCTATATGTGACCTCAGAGATGCAGGAAAGAATGAAGAAGATGTGTAATTGTAAGAAACCATAATAATATATAATTATTAAAAGATTTACATTATATAAAGTTAAATACCTAACAATAGCATATAATTTAGGAGGGATACAAAAGTAGTTAAGGCATTCCAAAGTTCTCAAAATTGCCACAAAGGAATAAAAGTACTAATATGCATTATGCTTGTATTAGGTCATAGATGCATCCTGTAACCGCAATAGTCACCAGTAAAACAATGTAAAATAATGTAAAAGTAACAAGCTAAAGCTAACGGAAAGGGGGCAGTGCAATTACAAAGATACTTAATTCATAATTAGGAAAGTGAGGAGAGAAAAAGAAATACAGAACAAGAAGAATAAATAAATTGTACATAGTAAGTCAGCATATTTGAACCCAAATATACCACTGCTTCCATTAATTATAAAATGATTAAATATTCACTGAAAAGGCAAATATAGGCAGACTGAATGATAAAAGAATATTTACTTATTTGCTGCTTGTAAACAGACACACCTAAAACATAAACATATAGACAATTTAAAACTAAAAGAATAAAAAATGATAAGGCATGCAACCACTAAGCAATGGAAAGCTAGCTTTATAGATTTTAGTATCAGCCCAAGGAGAATTGAAGGCAAAAAAAAAAAATTGGAAGGGATGTTTTATTATGGTAAAATTTCAGTTTGCCAGGAAGTTACAACAGTTCTAAAATTGTTTATAAGGAATTCTCAACCTTTTTTCCATTATCATCCTCCTCCCTTATGGAGCCATTATAGATATTTCTTTCCCTAATCACACTCCCCCCAGTCAAGGAAATTTTAATGCCAACTTGACTGAATATCTGTTTATGTGCTGAACCTTTTTAGGTCACAAACCATTATGATGTCTAAGGGTTTTGGCTCCCCAAGAACCAAGTATTGCCCCTACTGTGAAGGCAGCATATAACAGAACAGTATCAAAATACTAGTTTAAATTTTATAAAATTGCTGATATTCAACCTTGATCTAAAACAATGGCAATTTTACGTTGTTCAATATAATATATAAGCAAATGATGGCAAAATAAAGGAAAATAATTATCAATCATGAGGAAGTTTTTTAATATACCTCTTTCAGTAATAGAAGCAAAGAAAATCAATAAAGATACAAAAGATTTCAATGATATGATGAACAAATCTTCTAATTGACATCTATAGAGCACTATACCTAACAATTGCAGAATACATTTACTTCAAGCACATGTAATACATTTAGAAAAGCTGACTATATATTCGGTTATACATTCAAGTTTCAAAAAATTCAAAGATCTTAATGGTATGACTTGTAAGCACAGTAGAATTATACTAGGAAACAAAGACAAAAAGAGAACTAGGACATCCCAATTTGTTTGCAAATTAATAAATATACTTCTAAATAATTCATAGGTGAAAAACAAATTATAATTGAAATTGTCTTGAATTAACTGCTAATAGAAACAGTAAATTTTAAAACCTAGGGGAGACAGCTGAAACTGTGAAAAATAAATTTGCTTCTTTAAATGTATATATTCAAAAAGAAGAAACACTGAAAAATAATCAACAACAACAACAAATCCATGAGAAATTACTAAAACTGACAATGAAAATAGAAAATATGAATAGCCCATAAAAATAAATGGAATTAAAACTGTAACTAAAAACTTGTCCACAAAGTATTTCAGACCCAGATGGACTTATGTGCAATTTCTATCCAATATTTGAGGAAAAAAAAATAAACTTACAAAACTGTCCCAGAACATTTTTACTAGGTTAATATTTCCTAACTAATTTAATAAAGTCAATGGAACCTTGATAAGGCCATAACAAAAAAGGATAATTTTAGGTTAATGGTTTTCATCAACATACTTTCAAAATCCTAAAAATTATTAGCAATTCAGAAACAGAGTAATGAGTGATATTGAAAATGAGCATAACATAACATGACCAAGTTACATTTATCCCAGGATTTCAGTTTGTTTTGAAATAATAAAATCAATCACCTATAAACAGAATAAAAGGGAAAAGTCATACAAAAAGTATTTTAAAGAACATTTAATAAGAAATGCTCAGCAAACTAGGAATAAAAGGAAACTTTCAAATGTTATAGAAAATATCAAACTTAGTGGTAGAATGTTGAAAGCTTTCTTTCTGAGACCGGAAACAAGATAATATTGCCACGATTACCCCTTCAGCAATATACTGAAAATCCTATCCAGTACAATAAAACAAAGTTATCATCATTAAAAAGGAAAATCGGTGACCACCAGTATTCTTGGATGCTCTGATTACCTCTATGGAAAAGCAAAATAATCCATAGATAATGTATTGGAATTTGTGAGTTTTGCAAGGTTGCTGATAATTAATTGATATACAGAAGTTGATTGTTTTTCTATGTATCAGTAACAAAAAGTTAAAAATAGAAATTGAAGAGATGCCAGTTGGAATACCGTCAAAATACTAAGTGCCCAGTAATATGTCTAGCAAGGAATATGTAAAATGACCAAAAGCTAGCCAGAAGATATTACTGACAGAAATTAACAAACACCTAAATAAATAGAAGGATACATTATGTTTATGAATTGGAAGACTCAGAAAAGATGCCAGTCTTCCCAAATTGATCTATATCCCAACAGTATTTTGTTTTAGGGAAGAATCTTAAGTTAATTCTAAAATTATTATGAAAATGTAAAGAATCAAAAATGATAAAAACAATCTTGAGAGGAATAAAACATGAGATTTTACCAATGGAAAAAATGTTTGTAATATATATAACAATCAAAGGTATCAAATATGTTTATAATATATATATAAGTATATATAATATCCTATAAATATACAAAATAACTTGATCAGAGACTTGACAAAAAAGATATTTACATGGCCAATATACATGTGAAAAGGTGCTCAGACCATTAGTAAACAGGGAAGTGAAAATTAAAACCAAGATAAGTTACCAGTGAGGAAGTAGAGTAACTGAACATGTATTGTTGGTGGGGGCGTAAATTATTTTAACCACTTTGAGCAATTTTGAATTTTTTACTAAATTTGGACATAAACATTCCCTGTGGCCCAGCAACTTTATTCCTAGGTATAACCTCAACAGATATACCTGTACATGTGCACCAAAAGACAGGCCTGTGAATACTCAGGCCAGCATTATTCATAATGTTAAAAACTGGACACGATTAAAATGCTTTCTACAGTAGAATGGTAAATACTGTGTATTCAGATAATTAAACATCATGCAACAATGAAAATGAACAAAATACAATGATAGGCAACAACCTATCTAGTCTTCAGATATAACACTGCATGAAAGAATGGAAGAGGCATGATGGGTTTCCTCAGGTGCCAAACATGTAATAATGTTCTATTTCTTGACTCTCTTGACTTCTATGTAGGGGTTCAATGGTGCATAATTATATGTTAGATAATTTTCTGTTATGTGTGCTATAGTTTAATTCAGAAAGTAAAAAAAAAATTAAAACAAGATTTATCTTAAATGTTTAAAGCACCAACAACATTGTAAACAATTAATTCCATGAAATAATTTCTAAAACTTGAAAGCAAATAATACCAGTTGATACACTAACATTAAGTTTTACTCTTCCGTACTCTGTTCTAAGCATTTTACAAATAAAAAGTCATTCCATTCTCTCAAGAATTCTCTCAAGAAGCAGATATTAGAAACACCTTAATCTAACAAATAAGCAGAGCGAGGCCTAGAGAGATTAAGTAACTTCTTCATGGTCACAGAGCTAACAAATGAACCATGCTGAATGTCGCCAAATTATGCACTGTTGATCAATGCACTCTACTGCCTCTCAGAGCAAAATTTCTGAAGTTTAAAGTATCAGATTAATCCATTTAAACCCATTTAAAATGAAATAATGCTGTTTTTCTATATATTTGAACTTTTGTATAAAAATATAGTGGGTAGATTAACATTTTCAAAACAGACATTTTTATATTTTATGTATTTTAAAAATGTTTCCTAACTCATTCTTAGAATGATTAAGGATGGATTTTAAGCATATAAAAACAATTAAAAACTGTCAGCAAAAAGCTGAAGTTGAATTTCAACTATTAGCTGCAATTTATCTGAGTCTCAATTTCCTTGCCTTTAAAGTGGGCATAACAAATCCCCATCTAACACGAATGTTCTAGAAAGTTACAGGACATTTGTATTATGAACTGAGTAACTACTTACATAGGAAAGCCAGAAATTTTGGAACCTAAAGGTTTACATTTACATTTTAGACACCTGAAATCTAAAAATGTTAAATAACTTGCCAACAGTATCATTCTTAGCATCTGGAACTTGAACTCGGGGCTTTAGGTTACAAGTTCAATGCTCCTGGAAAAAAAACGGAATCCTCATTTTTTTTTCCTGCTTTTCCTTTTCTCCTTTCACACAAAATAAGCAAATTGAATTTTAAATTATTACTCATTATTGCCATTTAATCCAATAGATGTATTTGATTATTTGGTTTCTAAAGATTTACATTAAAGGAGACAATATATTTTAAATAGGCTGTATTCTCCAACTCAATGTTTTGATTTTTTTTTGTATTACTGCTACATACAAAGCTCTTATATGCATTTTGTCAAGTTTAAGAAGGGCCTCTCTCATGCACCCACACATGGGCACTTGGGGCAACATATTCAATGAAAAAGAGAACAATATTTCTCAATTATTTTATTTATAAGCCATTGAACTATATTTCTAATACTTAGTGATTTTTAATAATTAAAAGAGATTTATAGGGAAAAGTTTAGAATGTTAGTCTTTGTCATTCCAAACTGCTATCACACAAATTCCTGTTTTATGTTTATTCCTTTTGTATTATTTTAATTTAAAGATTATTTTTTACTCCAAACACAATAATGAAGATCTAGAAAAACAGAAAATAAAAACTACTAAATATGGAAAATGAGCAATACCTACACTTTTCCAAATGAAGCTAAAAACCCAGTTGAAATTAGGTTTTTATTTAATTGGAAAAGCATGAACACTCAAGAACATGGAAACACACTATATTTCTATCACATAGAAAATAACTTTTTTCTTAGATTTAATGACCTTTTCTAAATCAAGGCATTCTTTAGACCTCTATATTACTGCAGCATCTCCTTTTACAAGAATGCTTTCTACACTTTTATGAATGACTGAGTTCTTTCATCTAACTGGACCCAGCTGGCAAGTGGCATAATGAGAAAGGGAAATGAAGGTCTTTTTTTTTTTCTCTCCTGGAAAACCAAGAAATGTATAAATCATATCCAAACAGAAGAAGCATTACTTGCTTGCATAACTGCACAAGCTGTACATCTTAATATAATGTTTTCTACTGTTTTATGAATAACTGATATTATAGTATAATTTTCCTTTAAAAGTCTATGATACGTGATTTCCTCAAACACGGTTTGAATAAATACTAATTTTGCATGTATAGTTAATGTGAAAAATTAAACTGAACTGATCAATTCTAAAACAAAATTTAGTCAAGATGTTCAAACCAGTAAAATATGTACGGTAAAATATGTTTATTGTTTATGGAGAAATATCTCAAATAATTGGGCGTGTAACAGGCCAAAGTTTCTTAGACCCAGATCAAAGGAACTTTGAGCTTGACCAAGCCCCTCATTTTATACATGAGAAAGCTGGTGCCCAGAGGGCTGATTGGCCCAAAGTTACTTAAACAAGAGTGATGGGCTCCCTATCTTCTGGCTTCCAGGATTCTTACTTCCAGGGAATTCTCTGCTCCCTAGCCATGTCAAAGGTACATGGGAGAAATTTAGCAAGGGTCAAAGAAAGAAATTAATGAAGAAATGTTAAAGCAAAACAGAACTCAGGCTGGACGTGGTGGCTGACACCTGCAATACCAGCACTTTGGGAGACCAAGGCGGGTGGATCACTTGAGGTCAGGAGTTTGAGACCAGCCTGGCCAACATGGTGAAATCCCATCTCTACTAAAAATACAAAAATTAGCCAGGTGTGGTGGTGCATGCCTGTAATCTCAGCCACTTGGGAGGGTGAGGCAGGAGAATCGCTTGACTCTGGGAGGTGGAGGTTGCAGTGAGACAAGATTGTGCCACTTCACTCCACCCTGGGCAACAGAGCAGGACTCTGTCTCAAAAACAAACAAAAAAATAGTAATTAAATTAAATAAAATGAAAAACATAAAATAAAATAGAATTCTTTCTTCTTTTACCTTCAAATTTTTCTGGTCACTTTAAAATATCACACAATAAATAAATGTCAGTAACTTTTTCCCTTTATAAATATAATGCATTTATGGAGGGGAAAGTTGAACAATTCTAAAGTATATCCAAGAAAAGTAAGCCTTGTTCCTATCCCATACTCCAAGTTCTCCAAGGTATTGTTTGTTAAGTTTTTAATTCAAATTTCCAGAAATTTTTAATAAGTATATATGAATGTGTCTATGTATTTATACAACTATTAATGTAGCTTCCCCCCTCCACTTAATACATCTGAAAAATCATTCCAGATTTTTGCACGTAGAGGTACTTCATTCTTTTACATGACTATGGTGTTCTATTGTATAATTTTGCAATAATTTTTCAATAATTCACCTATTATTGGGCTCAAGTTGTTTCTGATATTGTTTAGGTTACAAACAATGCAAAAATAAACAATTCTATATGTTCTTAGACAAAGATTTGCTAGAGTCAAAGAGAATGTAAAACACTGACCGTTTGGTACCTTCAGGTATCAAATTTTGACCAATCCAGACATATGGTAGCCTCTCCATGTCTATGCCTGGACCTATGGAAACATACTCCTCACACCATACTAGTCCTGGACCCCACCCCTGCTCCAGAGCAAAAGAAGATTCTTAGAGATTAAGTATATTTAAGTCATGTATAAACTTCATTTTTGAACAGAATCCTTTTTTGAGCACGTCTAAAGCAATGGGAATAATTTTCATCTTGTAGAAAGAATATTTTATATACTTCCTATTTATATGTGAATTATGACTATGTAGAACACAGAAGGTATTAATAAGAAAAAAATCTCAGCAGGAAATTTAATGAAAAACTATATGAATTCACCAACCACTAGGAAAAAAAAGTAAGTATTACTCCAAATTTTACACAAGGAAAACTCCTCAAAACCTCATTACCAATCTATTTTTCCCTTCTTTCCTTAACAGATTCAAGAAAGAAAGAGAAAGAGAGAGAGGAAAGGAGGGAGAATGAAAAGGAAGGAAGGAAGGAAGGAAGGAAGGAAGGAAGGAAGGAAGGAAGGAAGGAAGGAAGGGAGGGAGGGAGGAAGGAAGGAAAAGGAGTAAGAGAGGGCAGAAGGAAAGAAGGAAGGGAGGGAGGGAAGAAAGGAAGAGAGGAGGGAGGAAGGGCCGAAAGGAAGGAACTTTAAATGCGAGACAAGGTTTCTTTACTGGTATATGGACTGTGGCTATTATTTTCATACTTCTATACTGTATACACATAAATATGTAAACCATTCATGAAAGGATTTAAGGTTTTAAAATGTTGGGATATTTATACAGTAGTATCAAGAATTATATATTGCTTAATAGATGTCTGTGTGTTTTCTGTTACGTTGTTTTTAGGTTTATCCAAAACTACAAAACCAGCTCCCTATTCTCCATGCTTGAGGTGTTAAATGTAAACTCTCACTCAGAGCAGACACCAGCTGGAATGCTCTGAGCCACGCAGAATCCCAGAAATGTCTCGATTAAGGTGATTGAACATCATCAAATCCCATCACTAGTAAGGGGCAGCAACCCTGTACCAGCAGGGCAAGGTCTCAGAGCAGATACTCAATGGACAATCAATTCACCAAAACTTTCTTCTGAAGCTTCCCTCAACTTAGTTATCAACAGGTTTTCGTTTATTCTCTAAAGAAATCAGAATTAATATTGAGAAGATATTAAGTGAAGTAATATAGAAAATCCAGGACGGTGATTGGCATTTAGGAAAAAGATGTTTGTCTTGTAATATTAAAGTTCCTAGCTATAATTTTCACAAAGCATGCCTCTTTGCTTTCTCTAGGAGTGTCACAGCCACAGAGGGGCACATCAACCTGATACAAGAGAAATGGAGCGGGGAGAGGTGACTGTCTCAGGGGAGTGATAGTCTTTCTGGGGAGGAATTCTCAAACCCAAGTCCTTGTTTTGTTTTTGCTTTTCCTTGGCAATGAGATTATCTTGGAGGTAAAATTGTGTAAATGTGGACAACTGAGTAAAGGCAAACTACACAGAGAGTAGTGGAAATAAGGAATGGGAGAGGTGGAAAAGTAAAAGTAAACACATGCTAATGATTCAGTGTTAATTTTGTCAAGTTAAATCACAGAATTTGGAAAGAAAAAGGGCATCCAACAGCCTTAAAGATGAAGAAACGGAGGCTCCAGAGTTGAAGAAATGTGTCTTCACTCCCACAAGTAATCTTGGAGTTCCGAGCCACCATGAGAGTTTTCCTGACACCGAGGTAATTTCCTACCATGTTGACACCACCTTGCGCCAGTGTTCAAGACCATCACAGCTATGAACCTTGTTGGCTTGTATCAGATGCCTGCTGGGACCTCGGCTGCCCATAGTGCTCTCTAAAGACTCCAGCTTTCTATAACTCCTACAGTTTTAAGTTCAAGGAATGATGAAGAGGACACCAATGTACGGATTTGATTTACCAAATCAGGCCTGTACAGCAGCTGAATCAACCTATGGGAAAATTTTGGCTCTCTTTAACATTCTAATTTTTAAGAACACCATTGCAAATACATGATTTCCAAAATAATAACAATGCACTTAATTAATCACATTATAGATCATCATATAAAAATAAATACCTAAATAGAAATACAATTTATTTTTTTCTTAAATTCCAAATTGCATAGAGCTGCCTCCTCTGCAGTTTTCCATCACTGCCTCCCTCTCAAACTTCTCCTTTTGTTCATTTCTTTGTACAGACTCCAGTCATTTGTTTAAATATTCATACTCAACCAGAATACGTTTCCTAATGTGGGAATCATTGCTTATTCACAGGCACAGCCCTTGACATCCTGAAAACATGTAGTAATGATTTTTGGAATAAAGGTTTGACACTTCTACATTTACATGTAAATGGAGTTAAAAAATTCTAGGTTGAGAATAAGAATACTATAAAAATTTTGATCTAAAATGGATGTTAGAGATAACCCAGCGCAACCAGTTGCTCTTACAATTGAGGAAACTGAGGTCAAGAATGAGTGAGTGGCTCAGAGTCATCCAGCTCATTAGAGCCTGAATGAACCACCTTGGTTCACTACCTCTGTTCACTGCCCTTTCTAGTGCACTTCCTGAAATCACTCTCTAAGTACACATCAACTCATTTAGATACTTAAATGATTCTTAAGAAAGTAGAAAGTATAAATGCCTTGACCACACATAAGAACTTTGACATATTTCACTCTCTGTATTCAAATTTCTAACAATGCCTGGTACATAATAGGTATTCAGTTGATTTGGGTTTCTACCTCCCTTTTCTCCTTCTCTTCTTCAAGTTTGCATGTAAACCACATTAAAGACTGCTAATATATAAAGTAGGCACCATCTCATGAATCAAAGTGGGGATTCCTAGAGCCACTGAGGATGTCTGTAGAAGCCAGTGGTGCTGATCCCACAGCTACTCTCCTGTGGACAGTGGAAGTGCTCCCCAAAGTACCTTCTTAGGGGAAATGGGGCTGCCGCCATGAGGAGGTGCCAATAGAGATTAGAGATGGTCTTTGTGCTGTGAGAGAGACCTGACATTTCCAAATGCCAAGTCCTTTCTTCCTCAGCCAAATGTACCCCCTAGAACATAAATACCTACTTAGCTGTAGATTTTTGACGGGATACAGAGCTGAATCCATAAGATAGTGGATTATTTAGATAAGAATTTCTGTAGATAGTTTCCAATCAATTATGTACCCCAACAATGTGAGGTCAACTACTTAGACTACCTCTTAGCTTCTACATTTAGATGTTTCAAAGTCTGTTCTGATCCTTAAATTTGACACTTTTCTTTAATATAAACAAAGCCCTTTTAGTATTCTTTGGGATTAGCTTACCACTTAATAAATTCCTTCCAACACTATCTTCTGTGAGTCAACAAACAGCTTCCTCCTGTGATTTGGGCCTGGCTAACAACAAGTTAGACTTCAGATGAATAATTACTAGGCTGAGGCATTTTCCAGGTGGTACATTCCCACTTTGAGGAGACTTGGTCATTTTACTTTTGCATTTAAGATGTCCTTTGGCTGAAAATAAAGTGTCAGTGTTTGAAATGTCCTTCTCTGTATCATTGACTTGATTTTTAGATAATATTTTAGGCTGGATTGACACCAAAACTGCTTTTCAAAAGCACATGAAAAGACCAAAATTATTTAAATAATTTACAATATATGAAAGGTAGTAAATTCTAGGCAAACATTTTAACTAGGTTTTTATGGAGAACTGACAGTGAGTAGCTTTGTGCTGAACCCTGTGTAAGGCATTAAAAGATGCACTCGTGTAATTATTTTCCCTAAATTAATGCCTGTCCCTGACACATCTTAGACTTTTCCACCCTTGCCCTAAATAACTTAATTCAAAAAAAAAAAAAATTCTCCCAGCTAATTTGCTGACATATAGTCACCACTGATTTTGTCACATGTTGTTCAAGAGAGTGAGTACATTCTGAAATTAGACAGCTTACAGTGTCAGGTAAAAATTTTTACAAGGCAGATACAGTTTTTGGAGTTGCAACTAGTTAACTGTGGGCTTCTACTTGAGACAAAACTGACTTCATTTTATTGGAGAAAATGTCAATCAAGACGTAACTACTGACACCCGTCTTTGTTTCACCAGCCAGTAATAAAAGATAAAGCAGAGGAAATGGAGGAGCTGCAGTTATGCGTTTGCAACACACAAAGTCCTTGTTTTCCCACTAGGCGCTGCAGAAAAGCAATTGTCCATTCACGGCACATCCTCTGCATTTCAGAGCTAATATTTTTGCAGTTCTTAACTTAGTACATTCCAGTCTTATGCAGTTAATTTTTTTAACCCTTTGAAATACACCTCATGTTTGAAATCGTGCTTAATATTACTGCTAACATGACCCAGTTTTAAAGCTTTCAGGTTCTCAATGTTGAGAATAGAAACTTTAAGAAAATCGGTTAGAAATTTTGGAACAGGGTAAGGATTTCAAATAATCCTGTCTTATTTGCTATTGCATAACTTTGAGAAGGGTAATAGGGAAATCCATGGTAACCATATATTACTTAAATTGCTGTTACAAAAACCGACTCTTTGGATAGGAATGATTTTTAGCAGGGATCCCCCTTAACACATAATAATGTGCCACTGAAAACAACATTAGCCCTGTATTGAATTGCCAGTCTTCCTGCAGCATTTAGTGTGTTTACTGTATATGAATGCCTATGCCTGTCTCTGGTGCAAAGAGGTTTACTCTTATTGCAATAGTCACTCTGGCTAGAGCACATGAAGAACAGAATTTCTAAATGATTAATTAGTCCCCAGGCTCAATCACTTAAGCCCCTAATTGAATATCTGACTCCATTTTCAACTATTGTAGGAAAAGATAATTAGCAAATTTGCAGTGGTAATAAAGAAGTTTTACTTTCCTTTATAAATAATAATATCTAAATTTCTGGTCATGTAACTTAGTACTTGCATCTCTCCTGGACTTCTGAATCCAAAACATTTTTTGAAAAATGCAACAAGGTGATGAAGGATTTTTCTTCAGAGTTCATTTTTTGGACATCTTCTATTGATTTTTTTCTACCTTCAGTCTCACTATCAGCTTCTTCCCTTCTTGCCACTAATTTCTTCATCTTGAAGTCTGCTATCAACCAACATGAAAAACTCAAGAAAAAAACTAATTTCCTTCTTCCCTGTTCCACAAACCTTACCAATCCCTTTACCAGCATTTTCCTATCCTGTCCCACCAAAAATGAAAATTACCCAACTCCAAGATTTATGCTGGAGAAAAAAAATATTGCATTCTTTATTTTTTTTTTAAAGACCACCTCAGTGTGGGCTCAAAGTGCAGTGAAAATGCCGGAGTCTCATTACACTGGTTGGAATGAAACCCTGCTGCCCTTAAACGGTTAATTCAGGGTAAGTGATAATGTTTAGTCAGTTCGCCTAGAAAAAGGAAGGAAATTCAAAAGCTGGTTGCTGTAGTAACAATCACAGACAAAAAATATATATATGTACAGGTTCATTTTAAATAAAAATCGTGCCATCTCTCTGTGACTCTATTCTCTCAAGAAAACTGAGCTTGCCGCTTAAATTTGTTGTACATACCTCAACCATTAAACAAGACATTTAACCATAGTGGCAGTTCTGTGACCTTTGAATGCCGTGAAATCTCTGAGCGGTGCTGCTTGTTCATGAAGACTTGTGCTGCAGAATCCAGCAACTTCATCCAGGATTAGGAATATAATTAAGTAACAAAAAAAAAGAAAAAGAAAAAAAGGAAAAGAAATAAAGAAACACAAAAGCACACAAGGAGATCGAGAAAGAAGGAAGGTAGAAAGAGAGACTCTCCCTGGGTGAGTAACACCACTTTTCTCCCAGACAAGTGCTGGGACAGAGCCGAGCCTGCTGCAGTGCCCAGACCAACTGACTGGCTGGGTGAGCAGCCGCCGGCCTGCTAGGCTGGGAGGTGCTGTCAGTTGCCACAGGCAAGGAAAAGCAGAGACCAATCGGCTTCAACTCTGGCAGCTTACTGGAGTGGAGCCTTTTCTGTTTATGTTTCCTCATTTCAAGAGTGACGTCAAAGGGTTTAGTTTTTCCTCTGCATGTGCTATTAATTTTAAAGTACTGTACTATGGGAAGAATGTGTGTGTGCCTGTGGTCAGCCTGGGCACCCCACTCTCAGGAGAGCCCAAGAAACATTTTCTATATTCGGGAATACATTTAAAGAATTTAAAATACCTTGTGTTCAGGTGTATAAAAACAAAAGCAAAACAAAACAAAAATTAAATATAAAACCCTGAGCTAAATCATAGCAGCAAGATGTAGATTTTTTCCATCTGTGAGTGTATGTGCTCCATGCTCACTTGGCAGCTGTTGCTTATTTTTTTTTTTACCTAATTCATTTTTACTCTTATCTAAAAATGAGTTGTTAATTAATCTTGATAGCCATAGAGGCAGAATCGTGCAAATGCACTGGTGAACAAAATGATGTGCAATGAAACATAGAACTCCTGCGTCAGTTTGTGCCATGGGTCCCTGTGTTTTCCTCCAGCTTCCGTGGTGAAGCCTCAGGCTTGTTCCTGCCAGGGAGATGCCTCCTGATGCCAGCAGGAGTCATTCAAGAAGCAAGGCTATGGTGATGCCATGCAGGTGTGCCTGGGGCCTCAGCTTGTTCTTTCCCAAAGAGCATGAAGGTCCAGTTATTTAGGGATACTTCCTTTACCAGGGACCCCAGCTTATCCCTGGGTTACACTTCCCACTCTGGAAAAATCCCCATAGCTGCCATCTGTTGTTTCTGCCTCCCCCACATCCTCCTCCTTTTCCCCATCCCCATCCTAAATTCTGCTAACAGACCTTTTTTGGGGGGGTGGGGGGCGGAACTTTCCTTCCTCTATCTTCTATGGATTGCATGGACTTTGCCCCCAGCCCCATTCCCACGACAGAGCCACAAGGGGGCATGGGACCCACAGGGGCCAATCAGATTTCTCCATTGCTCTGAGGCAGACTATGTTTTAGGGGTGGGCGCAACACTAAAGAATGTCCGCATTCCTTTTTCAAATACTAATATCGTTTCTTTGAGAAAGAAAGTATTTATGTATGCCTAAGACCCTAGGCGCTAGGATTAAGCATCCCTGTAGTTGTTGGGGTTTATCTTTGGTGTTGAAGCTACAATAGTGAACAAAACAGATGGTTCTTTGCCCCCATGGAGTCTACATTTTGGAGAAGCAGGGAAATTGTCAAAGAAAAATAAGTAAACGTATAATGTCAGTTGGTAATGAGGGCTTCAAAATAAGGTAAGGAGAATGAGGTGTGTGTGTACACGTGCATGTGTGTGTGTGGTGTGTGTTTGCTATTTTAGGAAAGATGATCAGGGCAGCCCTCTGATAAAGCAACTTGGAGCGGAGGCCCGAATGATGGGACATAGCAGGTACTGTGTGCCTCTACCTTCCATGCAGATGAAGCCATGGAAAGGTCCCACAACACATGAGTGCTTGGCAGAACCAAGGAACAGGAAGGGAAATAGAGTGGCTGGAAGAGAATGAGCAAAGGGAAGAAATAAGTTTCAGGAGGTATGTCTGGGACAAGATCAGGACATGTCTTACAGGCCATGCACACGACTTAGATTTTATTCCAAGGTGAAAACCTACCTATCAGAGTGTTTTGAACTGAGGAATGTCTGATTCGACATGAATTCTGAAGAGATTTCTCTCTTTTCTCTGTGGAAGATAGACTCCTAGGGAGCAAGAGTAGAAGCAGAGAGACCAATAAATGAGGTCACTGTGCTAACCTAAGTGAGAGCACATCATGGCTCGGACTTGGGTGAGAGCAGTGGAGAAGGTGGGAGGGCCAGATTTTGGAAGGGGGCCTGTGTATTTGCACAGAGCGTTGGCAGTATTTGAAGATGAGAGGTGTGAGAAAAAGAGAGGAATCAAGAGTAATTTCCAGGTTCCTGGCTTGGGCAAACTGGACTAGAGTTGCCATTTACTGACATGGGGAAGCCTGGGAGAAGAGCCTGGTTTTGAGGTGAAATAAAGAACAGTTCTGGACCTTCACTGAAAAGCAACAGATATTTGATTGTGTACTCTGTACCAGGCACTGTTCTAGGTGCTGGGGAGAATGCAGTGAAAACATATAACACACATACACACCCTCCAACACGTAATTCTTTGACCCCATGAAACTTAGATTCTTCTGAAAGGAGAATGGCCATAACAACAAATAAAAAATTTATATAGGATATCGGGTGGTAACACTGTTGTGAAGAAGAAACAGGAGAGGGAAGGGTCACTAGTCGGATAGAGGCTTGCAATGTTAAAGTGAGTATGCAGAGAAGGTGCCACTGCAAAGGTGATGTTGGACACAAAGGGGAAGTTGATGAGGGAGGCATAGGGAGAGCATTTTAAACAAGAGGACATTAAGTGCAAGGCTCTGGGGACTGGAGTATTTGGCTGGTAAGTAGTAGGATATGGCAATGGGTGCAGAGGTGACAGATCAAGGAGAGTTTTCTAGGTCATTGTAAGGACTTTGGTTTCCTGTCTGCATGAAACAGGGCTTTAAGGAGAGGAATGAGGCAATCTAACTTACTTTTTGACAGGATCGCTCTGGCAACCATGTGGAGGTCAAGGTAGAAGAGAGTCTAATAAAGGATATATTGCAATAAACAAGCCAGACATCCTAGTGGTGTCTACCACGATGCTTTGGTGGAGGTGGCTAGAAGTGGTTTACTTCCAATTATATGTTGGTGTTAAGGACAATAAGACTTGTTAAATGGATTGGGTGCTAAGTATAAAGGAGGGAGATTAGTGAGAGGAGCCAATGACATCTCCAAAATTTGGGGTTCCATCAAGTAGAAGAACAGAGCTAGCACTGACCAAGAGATGGTGGGAGAAGCAGGTTTTGTGGGGAAGATGAAGTTTGATATTGAATTTATTAACCTTGCCTGTAAGATATCTACATGGAGATGTTGACTAGGCAGTGGAATATATAAGCATGCAGTTTAGGGTACAGTTCTGGGCTGTGGATATAAATTTGGAAGTCATTGTATACCTGTAGAACTTAAAGCCATGAAACTAGATGCAATTACCAAGGGAATGAATGTAGATGGAAGAGCTGCAGGCAGTCCACGATTATGCTGTCAAGAATATAACGAAGGACTAGCAAGGGAGGCTGACAAGGAGCCTCCAGAAAGTATAAGAAAAACCAAGAGAGGATGGTGCCTTAGAAGGTAAATTAACTATTTCAATGATCAGCTGTGTAAAATGACACTTAAATGAAGATTGAAAATTGACCCTTAAACTTAGAATGTGTACTCATTTGTGTCTTTAACAAAAGAAGGTTGAGTGTAGTAGGAAGTTGAAAGGTTAAGAAAAACGAAAGAAGAATTGGGAACAGAGAGTATAGGCAATTATTTCAAGGTGTTTTTCCCCAAAGAGAGCAGAGAAATGGAGCAGTCATTGAAAGGGAATATCAGCATGTTGTACACTGATGGAAAAAAATGCAGTTAAGGGGAATAATTGGTGATGCGGAAGAGAGGGAGCAAATTGCTGGGGCACAAATCAAATTTGTGGTAGGCTACATGCCCTCCAGATATGTCCACACTCTAATTCCTGGAACGTGGGGACATGTTAAATTGCATGGCAAAAGGGACTTTGCAGATTTAATTGAGGTTCTGAATCTTAAAGTAGGGAGATTTTATCCTGGGTTATCTGAGTATGCCCAATCTAATCACATGAACCCTTAAAAGCAGAGAGATTTTTCTGGCTGGAAGCAGAAGAGAGATGCAGCAGAAGTCATAGAAGTTCCAAGTTTGAGAAGAATTCACACGATGCTGCTGTCTCTGAGTTGTGAGCCCGTGTGCAAGGATGCAAAAGAGGTCTCTACTAGCAAAGAGTGAACCCCCAACTAACAGCTAGCAAGAAAATAGCCACCCAAGTCCTACAACTGCAAGGAACTGGATTTGCCAACAACTTGAATGAACTTGGAAACAGAGTCTTCCCTGGAACCTCCAGAAAATAATACAGCCCTGCTAACACCTTGTTTTCTTGCCTTGTGAGATTTTAAGCAAAGTACCTAGCCAAACCCACCTAGAGAAACAGGGACTAATATATTTTGTGTTAGTTTGTTTCAGCAGTGATATATAACTAGCAGAGTTACTGGCTTTGGAAAAGAGTGTGAATGTTTCATCCATAGACATAGAAGGCAAAACAGAGTAAATGGTACAGGTGTTGGTAGGCGGGTTGCAATGGCGGTGCAACCGTCACTGTATGTGAACATTCTCTGTGACTTCTAATTTCTCAGTGAAATAACAATTGTCTAAGAGAGGGGATGGGGAGGTGATGGAGGTTTGAGGAAAGGAGATATAAAATGTCATCCACCAGAGTAAAGAGCCTAAATTACCAGAGAAATATAATATGATGGCCAAGAGTACTAGGGCCTATTTGAGTTTGGTTGTCATTAACTAAGGTGATGCTAGATAGCATGTTACCTTTGCAATATTTATGATACATCCAAATATGAATCTTATGTAGGCAGCTTATATAGCATTCTGGAGCACCATGGACAGATGAAATAGTATTGAAAGCTGTGGGAGGGCATGAGATCACTTAGGAAATGAGAATAGACCCAAGGCTAAACTCTGTTTAGGTAATGGGAAATTGAGAAGGATCCA
Source organism: Gorilla gorilla gorilla (assembly GCF_029281585.2). Lineage (NCBI taxonomy): Eukaryota > Metazoa > Chordata > Mammalia > Primates > Hominidae > Gorilla > Gorilla gorilla. The sequence continues at coordinate 160,041,632 of NC_073229.2, read as the reverse complement.
GCAAAGGAGATCAAGAAGGAGTGCCCTGAAGGCAGATGCACAGCCAAGATAATGGTCTCTCAGAAATCAAGTTCAAACAATTGGTGCTATGGATTAAATTATGCCTCCTCCCTAAGTCATATGTTGAAGTCCTTACCTCCAATGTATTTGGAGATAGGTTTATAAGGAGACAACTGACTTAAACGAGGTCAAAAGGGTGAGTTCCTAATCTGATGGGGCTGATGCCCTCATAAGAGGAGGAAGAGACACAAGAGGTCTCTCTCTTTCCACCATGTGAGGACACAGACAGAAGGTGGCTGTCTGCAAACCAGGAGAAGAACCCTCACCAGATACCACCCTGCTGCCATCTTATTCTTGGACTTCCATTCTCCAGAACTGTGAGAAAATAAATCTCTGTTGTTTAAGACACTCAGTCTGTGGTATTTTGTTATGACAGCCCAAGCAGACTAATACAGTCAGTTATGATAGTCAATGGGTTTTCTTTTTTGTCTGAGGTTAAGTTGGCTTTCTGTTGCTCATCATAGGAAGTGTCCTAACAAATTCAGTGTCCAGTGTCCCTGTTTCCTAGAGGCAACTGCTGACTGTGTTCTCCCATGATACAAATACTTCACCATTTGCAGCTTGAGAAAACTTTAAGGATATACCTACACCTGTATCGATATGAATGTCCATGTCCATGTCTATGTCTATGTCTTTCCCCGTATCTATCTAATTATCTCCACCAAACACAGTAATATTAATCTAAGACTACTAGGTTTAAAATACTCACTCATCTGCAGAGGTACTATTATTTAATAAATACTCCAAAGTATTCTTTGAAGCACAGCATTTGAAATGACCCCACTTTCTGTAATTTATTAGTTATAATCTAAAAGGAGTAACTTTTTTATTTTCACTTTCATCCTAAATCTTCTTCTTAAATAGCCCATGATCCATCACTCATAGAAATGACCATTTTTAGTCATTTTCTTTCCTTTGCAATTCAACTGTCTATATTCTCTTTTTAAATATATATATATTTTTTTAGAGAGAGGGTCTTGCTATGTTGCCCAGGCTGGTCTTGAACTCCTGGCCTCAAGCAATCCTGCTGCCTTGGTCTCCCGAAGTGCTGGAATTACAGGTGTGAGCCACTGTTCCTGGCCAAAACCATTTTCTTTTATTTCCTTTTTTTTAGACAGGGCCTCACTCTGCTGCCCAGGCTGGAGTGCAGTGGTGTGATCATAGCTCATTGCATCCATGGCTCAAATAATCCTTTTGCCTTGGCTTTCCGAGTAGATGAGACTGCAGGCATGTGCCACCATCATGGCTGACAGTCTCTTTTTAACAATCAGTTCTTGCAAGAACGAGTAGTGTAAGAACTTATTACTGCAAAGACGTCACAAAATTACTCATGAGATCTGCTGCCATGATCCAAACACCTCCCACTAGGCCCCACCTCTAACACTGGGGATTAAATTTCAACATGTGATGTGGAGGGAACAAATATCTAAACTATATCAGGCATGGCAGATGATAAGTTCACTTTTGAACCTAACATCAAAGTGAAGATGGATATGTGGCTATGAAACTTAGCAAAACAAAACAAAACAAACTTGGGCTAGAAGAACAGTTTTAAGTAGCATCATATTGGTGAAATTAAGCTACATTAGCTCATGAAGTGTGCTTAGAGTGAGGAGAGAAGAGGGTCTGGGGGAAAATTGAAGGGAATACCAGTACTGAAAGGAGGAGAAGCCTATTAAAAAATCGAGAAGTGGCAACATATGAGGATAAAAAGAAGGATGTGGTATCACAGTATACAAGGAAAACGATGTAAAATATAGTCAGCAATGTTAAATCTGCTTAGAGAAAAATAGAAGAAGACGTCTTTTATAGCAATTAAATAGCTGTACATTGTAAAGTATTGCAATATTGGTGTAGGTATCTATAAATTTTAAAAAATGGAACAGAAAAAAAGTCTAAAAGTGAATCATCATGTATATAAAAATTTAGTAAAAGATAAAGTTGATATTTTAATGAGTGGAGAAGAAATGGACTAATTAGTAAATGATGTTAGAACAAGGCTAGCCATCTGCAAAATATAACATCCAACCAAGTTAAACTTAGATTCATTCCAAAATCCATTATACAAATATAAATTGCAATTAAAGACTTAAACATGAAAAACCAAAACTGTCAAATTGTCAGAAAATATTTGATTGGATATACCAATGATCAAAAGCAAAAGACCTTCCTATAAAAGACACAAAAGCAAAGGCCACAAAGAAAATGTGCAAAGTAGCTAACATCAAAATCATAGTCTCCTGTAAGATCAAATATATTATAGAGTAAAAAGACAAAGGATCAATGGAAAGAAATCTGAACCTGTATAAAAATAATAAGATACACAATTGTACATTAATGTATCTCCATTAGATTTATAAAACTTAGAGAGTCTGGCTATAAAAAATGTGGATGAGAATATGGGGCCAAGGGAACTACTGTACATTGCAGGTGGGAATGGAAACTGGTCCAAGTCTATAACCTCTTATCTAAAACCTTTGGGACCAGGGTTTTAGAGTTCAGACTTTGTGAGATTTCTGAAGGGCAGTACAGAGTTTCAAAATTCAGGATTTTTAAGGCTTTCAAAAGATTATACAGACTTAATCTCTAACATCCTCAGTGGGGGCTGGGGCAGTTCATCATTCATGCTCTCAGCCCCTCCTCCCAGTACAGTGCTCTTCTCAAACCTAGTCGTAGACCTGACCCTCTGGCATGTGCCACCCATCAGACTTAATCTCTAACATCCTCAGTGGGGTCTGGGGCAGTTCATCATTCATGCTCTCAGCCCCTCCTCCCAGTACAGTGCTCTTCTCAAACCTAGTCGTAGACCTGACCCTCTGGCATGTGCCACCCATCCAAGTCTATCTAGCAACTTGTCATTTCTGCCAACTGATGCTGTATCTTATACCAACTTCTTTCCACTTCATTATAACCCTATGGTCCATCTGAATTCTCCTCCCTGTTGGCAATAAGATAGTGATACAGTCAGAGCACATTTTAATCCCTTTGAAAATAGAACTGGGCTGGGTATGGTGGCTCACACCTGTAATCTCAGCACTCTGGGAGTGCTGAGGCGGGAGGATCACTTGAGCCCAGGAGTTTGGGACCAGTCTGGGTGACATAGCAAGAATCTGTCTCCACAAAAAATAAAAATAAATTAGCTGAGCATGGTGGCATGTGCCTGTGGTCCCAGGTACTTGTGAAGCTGAGTCAGGAAAGTTGAGGCTGCAGTGAACTGTGATTGAACCACTGCACTTCAGCCTGAGTGACAGAGTAAGACCCTATCTCAAAAAAAAAAAAAAAAAAAAAAGAAAGAATTGTTACTCATTTACCAAAAAGTCATTCCATAATGATAATGTAAACAATGTTCACAAATATTTATTGGCTACTGTGATTCGTAACTTATGTCATTAACAACCAAATACATTAAGAATGAATGGCTTAAAATTCGATGAGCAAAAGCTATTCAGCCCTACTACTGCATTTTTCTCCTATGCATTTACAGTGCTTTGCATTTCAAATTATTTCTCTTTTCCTTCTACCACCTACTCATTTTTCATGAAAACTGTTTCCCAGATCAACAGACTATCTTACGACCATGTCTCCAAAGGGCTAATTTAGCTCAGAATCATGGCAAAGTGTCCAATAGAAAGAACAATTGGAAAACAAGAAGAAAAAAACTTCTTCTAAACTTTGCTATTTAATGCTTATCATCAAATATTCTCCATCAGGGCAAATTTGTAAATCACAACCCGGCTTTGGTTACCCCCTTCATCTTGTGTAACTGAGCTCTCCGCTAGCCTGCAGGCTTCAGGAGCTATCTGCAGCCCTCCCCTGCCCTCCACTCAGCCACTGTGAGCATGCCTTCTTGAAGCAGTGCCTTCTGGCATTTTTCCAACCCCATCTTCCACCCATTTTGTGGGTTCATTTTCTATTCCTTTACCCTCTGCTCTTCAAGGTGAGAGCTGTCATCATATCATCAACAAATCTTTAGAAATGCCTATTCTGAACATAGCAGTTATCTGATAACCTAATTCATGCTGAAGTTTTTATAGGAGAAAAAAAGTTTGCATTGTGACTCCTCTGGCTATTTACTCGCAAACTGGAATTTTCTAATCTAGAGATGTGCCATGTTATAAGCTGAATCATGTCCCTCCCTCAACCAAAAAATGCATATGTTGAAGTCTTAACCCCCAGTGTCTGAGAATGTGACTGTATTTGGAGATAGGGTCTTTAAAGAGGTAATTAAATAAGGTAAAATGAGGTTATGCAGGTGGGCCGTAACCCGATAATGACTGGTGCATTTATAAGAAGAGATTAGGACACAGTCAGTCACAGAAGAAAGGCCACGTGAAGACAGAAAAAAAGACAGCCATCTATAAGCCCAGGAGAGAGGCCTCAGAAGAAATCAATCCTGTTGACACCTTAATCTTGGATTCCTAGCCTCCAGAACTGTGAGGAAATAAATTTCTGTTATTTAAGCCACTCATCTGGGGTATTTTGTTATGGCCGCACCAACAAACTAATACATGCCACAACATAGACTCTGAGGCAGACGCTCTGGTGAAAGGTTTCTTCTTCAGAACACAACAGGTAAAGGGTCTCATGTAGCCTACTACTTGTGTGTTCTTTTTATTATAATGAAGTATATTTTGTATTTTCTTATTGGTTACATTTTTTGTATTGCTAGAAGTTTTGCTTTCTACAGTATAGAAATTACAATAAAAGTCCACATATAAAAAATAAGTTAATGATTAACCACTTTCCTTACAATATTATATCAGGATTCCTTTAAATAGCATTTACTCTTAGTGCATTTAAATAGAGATTCCGTTTACAAAGGTTTTCATTTTATGCATTTTAAAATGTTTGAGAGTTTTGAGTGCTTATAATATTAACATTAAGAAAATGTATCAGTGCTAAAGTTAAAATTCATATTAAAAATTAGAGTTTGCTTATTAACTTTGCAGGGGGCTCTAAAATAGCAAGCTGTATGAAGCATTTAAAACCTGAATTCCAGGCCGAGGCAGGCAGATCACGAGGTCAGGAGATTGAGACCATCCTGGCAAACACAGTGAAACCCCGTCTCTACTAAAAATACAAAAAATTAGCCAGGCGAGGTGGCGGGTGCCTGTAGTCCCAGCTACTCGGGAGGCTGAGGCAGGAGAATGGCGAGAACCCCAGGGGGCAGAGCCCACAGTGAGCCGAGATCACACCACTGTACTCCAACCTGGGTGACAGCGAGACTCCATCTCAAAAAACAAAAAAAAACCTGAATTCCACTTAACAGAAGTTTAACTCACACATTGTTTTTTAGGAGTCTTCTAGTGAGTAGGGAAATACTTTACCTGTATTTTCAGAAAGCACATACATAGCCATCCAAATACTTCTTAAGAACTCAGTAACAGGCCACTATTAGATAGTAAGCTTTTTGAGGCCACTGGACCAAACTTAAAAAGCTATGCAGTGTGTTCCCAATACCTAGCACAGTACCTGGCATGTAATAGACCATCAATATATAGCTGTCTAATGACTGAATTGATGAGGAAAAGAGATTGCTGGAGAAGTTATGTGTAAGTCAAACATGTAATTCAAAGAGACTAAAAGGGGGTCCTTACAACAACATACCCAATAACCCAGCAGTTAAACCGGGCAGATTATGTGAACTCAAGGGAAAGAAAATGGACACCTTATTGAATGATCAAGACATGAGGCTTTTCTTTTGCAAAAGGAAAAAGATTTTGATGGGCAGGGCAGTAAAACAGATGCTGCACCTAGCATTAAAGAAGAGCTAGAAGACATTATTTCTCAGAGAGGGTTGGTAGCAGCAGGAACTTCCCTCATTATATTTCTTTTGGGGACCTTGGAAGAACAATTAAAATATACGCAGAGTTGGTGTAGTTGGGTGTAGACAGTAAAATGAAAAATAGGAGCTTCTAGTGGTAGCAAACCAAATACTTATTTACCAACACTCCCTGAGAAACAGAGCCTTAGCAGAGACAGTTTATTTACCTCAGATCTCTCATCTTAATGTTCTGAAATGGCTTTAACTAATCATTTAAGAAATAGAACAGATGTCTGCATCTTGTGCTTCATGTCTAGGGTGATGACCAACTTTAAATATTATCCGGTCCACCTAGAAACGATTGAGCTTTTACCACTTACACTACAGAATCCTTCTGGCAAAGACCACAGAGCTGTGAGGTGACTTTTCTCTTCGGACTCACAATCACATTGTGGCAACCTGGAACATATGCGTAAAGAGAGAAGCAAGGGGCCATGCCTGGGTATAGTGTGGATCTGCCATGTTGGCTAAAACTGACGTGTTTTGTAACACTTAAAATGAAATGTTTGAGTTAAATTATGTTAAATGAATCACATGTAAAGTTAATTTTGTAACTTGAAAACTATTTCAAATGTTTAGCGTACATACACATGCAGCATTTAAAGTGCCTCAGATGGTACTTTCACCTTATTTATTGAGGTAGACATCGTCAACAGGAAAATGTTCTTGATCCTCAGACTAAAGAATAACTAGGAATATGTTTCAGCAAGAGGTTGGAAGCGTGGATGCATTTTTCTCTAGTGTTGCCTATTTTTTCCCCCAGTGTCTCCCATGCCTGCTTGTTGTCATGCCACAAACCAACCCCACATTTCCCATGCTGCAGGATTTCCAATCAATCCTGACTTTACCACCTTCTCCGGGTTTGCTAGAGAGTAAAGGAACACTCACATCGCACTTGTGCTGACCAGTGAATATGTAGCAGGGGTAAGAAACTATCTAGTTTCTTAACTCGTAAAACTGATCCAAACATATCATTCCCTGAGTCCAATTAGAACAGTGTTAAGCTTTTAATTCTTTCATTTTTCACCATTTTCTAGACACCCAGGCTCACTCCCCAAGGCTATGCCAGCACTCTCTCACCCAATTCTACTGATAGTAAAGAAAGCAAAGTTACTTTTAGTTGGCTTCTCTATGGTTTACCCTTGAATTAAGGCAGAATTGCAGCACAGTGAATATCTACCCTGCCCAGGGGTGCACCTCCCCTGACTCACAGAAGTCGCCATGAACTTCCCGTTCCTGGTCATAACCTACGTCAACTTCGTTGAATGGGTTCTTGTTTCCAAATCGTTCCTCACTCTTTCTTCCTCTGAACGCACTCTTTTCTTATTGCGGTGGCAGCTCTTTTACCCCTGATTAAATCAACATGCTGTCAAACACTCACTTCTCTTAGTTGTTTCCCTCTGTCCCCAGCTTTGCCTCATTTCTGGTCAACAGCCTGCAAGGTTGTTATGATCTTATTCAATTTCTGGGAATCTTTCTTGTTTATCATTCAACTATAAAATAAGTCTCAGGAAAATTCCATCTTCTGTTTGACAACATTTTGTTTTTTACCAAAGCAGAGGATATAATCTAAATCTGTGACAGGAACATTTTGTCGTATTTTCATAGGTAACATTATAAATTTAAGGAAAGCCAGAATGCTAAAGGTTGTCAACATTCCTACATGGAAATAAATTGTCCCATATCTATCATCCTTTCTTGTATATTTTGTATCCTTCGTTGTACAAATCATGGTTCCCTGCACATGATAGGTATCCAGTTAATTATTCTATACTTTTCTCAAACACTTTCTCTCTGCTAATCCTAAGCATAACATCAGCTTAGATAGCTAGCCTTTTGTATCTGCAGAGAAAATGTAACTTCAGCATGTACTGCATTGGTTTCCACGGATACCAAATTTCTGTGAATGGCACTTAGAGTGAAAAAATCTATAGGGGGAAGTCAAATTTTGCTCATTCTTTTGGTTCAGGTCCTTCTCTTCCTGACCCTCTTTTCTCTTGTACTTTCCGTCCCAGGCCATGTAGTACAAAAATCCTGATACACATGATGGCAATAGAACACCCTTGCGTTAAGATCACAGGACATTGTGTTTGTATCTTTCTGACTACTCGGTGAATATCAAACCATGAAAACTGAAGCTGCTACAGGAAATTGGAAGGTAAAAGCCTAAATCCATTTTGACAAATTCTAACTAGGGATCCCACAGTAATGCGGCGGGGGGGTGGGGGAGCAGTTTCTAGAGCAATTTTACAATTCTCAAAAGCTAAATTGAAACCATAAGACTTCACAGAGCAATAAAATTGTCAAGTTCTTTATTTTTGGTTGGAACTTTTTTAACTTAGCAAGTTACTGTTTACTACATTGTGCTGTTGAATGCTCTAGTGGCTTGTTACTTTTATTGTTAAGTAAGAAGAACAGAAAACATTCATTACTATAGTAAAAGGGGATATATTTGTGTGATAGGAAGAGAAACCTGAGTAGGGGGTAAAAATTAATGCAGGATGCAGTCTGCTTTGCAGATGAAATCTCTCAAAATTGTCTTCATTGACAAAAAAATACAGAATCATTGATGATTTTTAAAAATTGAAAATAAACTTAATGCATTATTTATCTGTTTGTTGGTTCGCATGTTTTATTTTAACACCTACACTTGCTCCAAGAGCAAGAGACACACTGAAGTTAATTTCTGATATATTTTCATTGTGGCTATTCGCTTGTTCTGAACCTAAGAAGGGAAAGGAGATCTCAGACCATTGGGTGAGAAATCAGATAGGACTGCCTTGTTCAAAGACCCCCATACCAAGAAATTGAGGGGCAGGAGCATGGTTACCCAAGAGACTAAAACTAAAAATGGCAAGGAGGCGAGTACTTCCCAGAGGCCATGGGACCGCTGCAGCCTTGGCCTGAGCGTGGCATAAAGGCTACTCCTTAGCCCCACTAGCACCCAGCACGAAGTCAGTGGAGACCTTCTGGAAGGGCTGTACTGGCTCTCAGAAAGGAAAGGCAGCCTACTGGGGACTGCAGTCTTTAGTGATCAGTTAGGATTGTGCTATGGCCAAAAATAGGGTTTAAGACCAACTGTAGCCTTCATTATCAGACTTTTTTTTTCCTTTTTCTCACTAAAATACATGCCAAGTTTGGGATATAAAGAATTTTTTTCCATTAAAAAGGAACCATCTCCTTATTCAGAAATCATGCTACCAACAGTGACAGATAACTGCAGGTGAGATTGGCTAAAAATTCCTCCCTGCAGACGGCTGTCAGAATCAAGCTCCCTCCCACATTGCGGGGGTGGTAGAGGGAGCAGAAAGGAATTTGGGGGAATATTCTTGTTTATGCTATCCCCTTTGGCATTCTGAAACAACTCTAACAAATACCTCTTTCCCTTTCCAAGTTAGGCGAAAACAGAAGTCCAAATGTTTTTTATTCAGTAGTGGGTCAGCACCAGGTATGCCTGAGCAAGGTACAGACTGTGTTCCTGATCCAAAATTTAAAGCTGCAAAAAGACTTTCTCAAAAGATAGCAAAAATGTATAAAGAAAACTGAAGAAGCCACCAGCCTGGGCATATCCTGCCTTCAATATTAACACACCCAGGAAATGTACAAGGACGTGATGCTACTCACCACAATGATGAGAACATTTGTTGAAAAGGAAGAGTTTATGAATTGGATGATATCGAGTAATTATATCCTGGAAAATATCTGTCAACTCACACAAGAACAATTTAAAGAAACACTCAAAAAATTATACTAGGACAAACAGCAAAACATTATTCACTTCAGTGAAAATGTCAGTGTATATTCCTCAAACTGAATGATAACAACTTTGCTTAACTCCTGCAGACAGAAGGTGATGCCACAGTGTTCTGTTCCATTATAAACAAGATAATTTTGTTCTATTACTTTTTAACAAAAATCTTCATTTTCATACCAATCAGCTTTCGAGAATATAACAAAGGTGGACTTCTTCTGTTTTTACCTTTACCAGTCCCCACCCCCAAATCTTTGGTCTACTTCTCCATTGTCTCCACAGTAGAAAATCAGATGGGTGACAGTGAGGAGGATTCATAAGATGCTCCTCCAAGGAAGGATCATGTTTTATATTTCTTTGTAAGCCCCATTGCTTCACTTTATTGTTTGGCAGGTATAGGTACTTGGAAAATGTTTGTAAAAGGCTCAATGGATGGGCTGAGGGATGCATGAATGAATACATATTTATTCATATAAATAATTCATTCATACTCATGAATGAAATGTTTCTATTTATTCATATGCAATACATATAAGTATATAATTCATATATTATTTATATTATATATAATTCATATATTATTTATATTATATATAATTCATATATTATTTACATATTTTTATATTTCATATATTTACATAATATATATTTATATATAATTCATATTCATATGAATAAATATATACTTACATATATAATCCTTCTAGTGTTACTTACAGGGAAAGAACATATTGCCTCAATGTTTATTAGAACTCTTGTTAATACCTGTAGATGTCAGGTCAATTGTACCATGTAAAGGGGAAAGGAAGGGAATGGCATTTTGTACACACTAAGAGCATGTCCTGTGCTGGTGTTTTCATGTGTGATCATAGTCCTCATAATAACTCTATGAGATAGTAGGATCATTATCTGCCTTTTATTGATAAGCAGATACAGTCCCAGAGAGTTTACTAACCTGTCCACAATCACTTGAATTAGAGCTAGAATTTAAGCTCAAGTGCTACTTTCTCCAAACAGCATAACTTTTCCTCTCTTTCTTCTCTAAACACAAAAGCAAATTATGAAGTTTAAATCACTAATAAATCAGGTCTAAGAGGTCTGGTCATTATTTATTGAGCATTCATTATGTACAACGTGCACTTAGACTACGAAAGAGCACAAGAAAGATAAATGTCTACCACCTTTTTCAATGGGCCGCTTAGACATGATATCAATAATCTGATTCATACAGATCAGGGCTACAATTTGAATGAATCCTCTCCAAAATTCAGGTGTAGCCAATGTGATGGTTTAAGAGGTGAGACCTTTAAGTGGTGGTTAGACCAGGGGTACTTTTTCCGCCTAAACGGGATCAGGTGCCCTCATAAAAAAGGCTTCACACAGCATTTGAGGAGCTTGCCCTTCTACCTTAGTGTCACTTCCCTCTGGAGGGGGCAGCCACAAGGTGTCATCTTGGAAGCAGAGAACAGCCCTCACAAGGCACCCAAACCTGCTGGTGCCTTAAACTTGGACTTCCCAGACTCCAGAACCATGAGAAAATTTATTTCTGTTCTTTACAAATTACCCAGTCTCAGGTATTTTGCTATATATTTTGTCCCAGTACAAATGGACTAAGACAATACAATATTCTGGGTGTAAAAGAAGCTGTAAAAGTAATTTTAACACTTCAAACATCTTTTGAAGTAGTCAAAAATAATATATTTTGAAACTCATGGTAATTTTCTGCCCTCAGATTTAGTGCTAAAATAATATCTTTATCAATGTAATCATTATTATTAAGCTAATTTTGTAACCAAATAATTTTCAGAGGCTAAAAAGTCATTAAAATTAATTAGATTTTCTTTGAGAAGGTTAAATAAGAAGTTTGCCTCAGGAGGCTGAGGCAGGAGAATGGCGTGAACCCGGGAGGCGGAGCTTGCAGTGAGCCGAGATCGCGCCACTGCACTCCAGCCTGGGCGACAGAGCGAGACTCCATCTCAAAAAAAAAAAAGAAAAGCAAAAGAAAAAGAAAGTTTGCCAGACGTCTAAATTTCTGTCCCAATCACTAGAGGTACTTAGATACTGATGTTTCCCAGTTTCCTTCTCACTCAGAATCCAGAGACAATCAGCATTATTGAGCTGTAAGGAATGGTATCCTGTTAGCCATTTGTTCTAATTCTACCCTCAAGCAGTCATGGAAACGTGGAAAATCACAGAATCAGGGGGATTCCTAGAGCACAATCTCCAAGAATGTTTCGGCAGCATATGAAGAGGGTATATTTGTCAGGGATCCTGCCCACCACCCCCCCGCCCCCCGCCAATAGTCATCTATCATTCTGAGAGAGAAAATACTCAGCTAAATAAACAGCACTTCTGGATAGAGTTTTGCCGTGAACCTCTCCCTTCTTTCCCCATTTTTGGTCCCAAGCCTCTCTAACATCTCCCTTTCTCTGCCTGGATGGGAACAAGCTTAAAGCTGTTTGGGAGCTGAGCTTGCAAACCCGGCGCTGCTCGGTCAGATCAGAGACATTAATACTCACCTCAACGGGGTTCACAGGGAGACACAGAGGGTCAGATATTCCTAGTTCAGGGGGAAGTGCCACTCCTAGATACCATGCAGGGAAGAGAGTGGAGGAACTAGACAGAACTGGCCCACCCCTTCATGGGGAGCTGAGCAGTCTCTGGAGGTGGGGATGACGCTTCTCAGATGCTCACCACAAAATAAACAGGCATCCCACAACTATGATCCACCTGAGCCTCTAGGTTGTGTGCTACTCAGGTGTGGATAATAAGGGAAGGAAAAGCCTCCCAGATGAAACAACTCTTCCTCCAATAACCTTCACCTGTGCTGTGGCCCAGGCCGGGCTGAGGAACAGAGGTTGTAGGAAAACCACTTCCTTCTGGCCCTTATGGGGCCACCAACTCAGAAGGCATTGTCCTAAGTTACTAATTGTCGGCGTCCAGCCAACCCTTCCTTAAAGGGAAGGCACAAGGAAGACATTGTTCTAAGTCAGACTTTGCATTAGAAGAAAACATTCTACAGCAAAACCATGGCCACGGCTGGACTTTCTCCAGGGTCTGAGATGCTGTGTTGATGCATTTGTTCCTCTCTGGTTTTGGGGAACTTTGAATCTCCCTCAATCCTGTCAAGAAAAAGTCCCAGCACGATATGAGATGCACAGTGTCCTGGCTGTGAGTAAGGAGATGTCCTCTTGTCTGCCTCTCCAAATGGAGGGAAATTGTCACAGGGAAGTTTTCTAAAGAAAACCTAAGGAGGACGGGGCTGGGGGACGGGGTACTTTAATTTTTCAGGACTTATTCTTCTGAACTTCTGATTTTTTTTTTCACAAGAAGCATGCCTTGTTCTGCAATAATAATGAAAAGAAAGTCTAGAAGGAACGAGTTAACTTCACCACATCACATAAAACCATTATTATAAATGAACTTAAAGATATTAAATATAATGCATGGGTTTTATGGCATGCTGAGGGAAGTGGTATAGTTTAATTGAGGATTTCCTGTGCTGTCTGGAGCTGAGAATAAAGGACTGTATTGTGACCTCTCTTCCCCTCTTTTCCCTTTCCTCCAGAGCCTAATATATCAATCAAATAAAATTAGTGTAATTAGGAAGCCAATTAAAGACAGAGGGGTGCTTCCTCGAAATTTCTCTAATGAAAACCTAGGTGTTATTGTAAAGCAAACAAGTGTATCTATTTATGGAAATTAAGTGAATATGATCATTGTAGCTTTAAGGAACTCAGATAATTGAGATTCAGATTGTTCCAAATACAAATGGGTTCTTGGAGAATGAACGCTAACTTTTATAAAAGATAATCAATATTTCCTCTTAAGACTGGTAACTTTGTGACTTCCAGAATTGTCACTTTTTTTTCTTTTTCCTTTATGATGCCTGCTTCCGTCTCATCCCTTAGCTCAGCTCACCTGCTTCCTGCCTTGGAGGGCAGGGGTTGGAAGTGGGTGACCACTGATGGGGTTGGAAAGTTGCGTTCCTTTGATATCAGCCCAGGATAGTGTAGAGCTCTCCTGGGGCTGGATCAAGTTTTTCTCCTTTAAGCCTATGGTAAGTTCTGAGCTGCCAGCTCTCCTCTAGCTGGGTAGAGAGCAATTTTAAGGGAGTAGCGGGAACTGCAGGAGGTTGAGCAGTGAATGGGAGTGGAGGAAATGGATAGAGTCAGGGAGGACTACTTCTTATGTACTCTTGGCTGTGGAGGAGAGCAGAGGGGGCAAGGGCAGCTTGAGAGACTGCCAACTCCCAAGCAGGCTACTTTAGGCTGGGGATAAGTTTAATATGTTTATAATCTGAGAGAATCAGCCAGGGAAGATGGGGATCTATATAGTTTTATGTTCATTCCAAATTTCCATTGAATTATTTTAGATCATAAGATACTTGATCTGTTATTTATTGTCAGTTTATTTTAAGAACTGAACATCTTTTGAAAATGACAGAATGAGTCCAGTGAGTGGGAGCTACCATGAGCCTCACTACCAGTACTGCAGGGCTGGGGTCTCTATGGGCAAAAAAGGAAGACAGAGCCTGGCAGTCCCTCAGTGGCCAGAACACCACGAAACTTAGCTGGCGACTTTGAATGTGATTTCAAAGCATTTTAAAATAATAATGTCCTTTTTCACGTGCCTTTCCTTTTTCACTATTCAGTCCACATAGGGTACTTTCAAAAATGCTCATGTTTTTCTTAGAACATGACTCAGGTATTGTCCTTTTCTGAAACAAATAAAGCAACATAAAGCTTCTTTACCAAATTTAAAGTTCTTGTTTTCCAATCACTGCTCTAAATAGATCACCATTATGAAATGGTTAAGTGTGACAGAATTAGTGGTAACTTCCTAACTGCCAATATACCAATTTTAAGCGAGTTTGTACTGAGTGCTAACCAGTTGCTAAGGGATTTCCAACCCGTGATGCCAGCTGGCTCACTTTGATTAACAAGAAATGGCCTTGATGTCCTTGCAAGAGATACTAGCTAGAAAGAATTAGATCCTTGCCTTGTGTCAGGCTCTGGGCTAAGTGCTTAGTCTAAGCTCATTTCGCTCTATGAAGTGTCACACTATCACCATGCCCTTTTTATGAGGCAGGAATCAGAGGCTTAGAGAGGCTGTGAAACTCAAATCACAGGGCTGTCTGGTAAGTAGCAGAGCAGGACCCAAACCCAGGCATGGCTGGCCACAAAGCATGGGCTCTTATCCATTAAGCTGTAGCTCTTGCCTCCTACAGGAGAAATAAAAAAGAGAAAGCACCAAAGGTCATGCTGTACAGCAGAGTTGAGCCTGTTCTAGCAGGTCTCCTTTGGGATAATAACCATACCAGTAAAGCCGCACTTGATTATCTAAGGACATTCTGGCCCAGCCTGCCTGGGACTACTTAGATCTGCTGAAACCTGCTATTCATGTAACCTGATTGCCAAAATTCTTTTCCTTTTTCTTTTTCCTCTAAAGCTTCACCTCGCAAGCAACCAAATGCAGCTAATCCAGAAAAATGAGATCTGTGTTCTTTCCCAAGTCTGATTGTTTCAGTCTATTACTTCAAAATCTTAATAACCTTTTCCAAGTCCTATTTCATACCCTAAATGACTAATAACCAGGTTACCTAACTCATATACTAAAATATTTCCTTCTTAATCTTTAGTGGTGGGGTTAGAACTGGGTTGACTTTGTCATGTCTCTTCACTATGGTTGCTTGATAAAAATTTAGAACTGCTTCTTGATTAAGTTGACCATGGCTCTCCTCTTGAATTCTATATACCCAGTAAGAGATCAGCGTCTGCCACTTAACAGGCATTCAGTGAAGATTTTTTGAATGAATGAACAAAGTATATTAGATAAGCTTTGGTACAACAGCCCATTCCAGCTACAATGATCTGAAACAATCATGCACTGATATATGCCAGAACTCTACAAAATCTATTTTTTCCCCTTGGAAGAAATAGAAGTGTCAATTGCCTTAAATCATTTTTAATGTCATAAAATAGATAGGGACAAGAAATTTTTGCATATTCTGGCGGAGCTGTGAAAATGCAATTTTTAGCCTTTTGCAACCAGATTGGCTCTTGCTGAAAACATTTTCACAGTCTCCAGTCTTCACGTGCTTCTTCGTGCTGTCAGGCACAGAACAACTTTTTTATGAAAACACAACATTTCCCAGGGAGTATTCCCAGAAAGTCTAAAAAACTTTAAAGGGACACCCTAAATCCTAATGTTCTGATGGTTTCACAACTCTTACACGGCTTCCAAGTTCCCCTGTCCCTAATTTGTTCTGGTAGGTTTTTGTTTGTTTTCATTCAGAGGGTTTTCTCAACTAGGCTCTGTAGCTCGTGTCAGCAAAGAGAGAGTCAAAAATATCCTTAGTGTGTGCCAACCAAGTGGTAACCACACTCAAGTAAAATACAGCAGCTCTACTGGCTTGTAATTCCATCGGATCAAGGCAGATTACTTGTAGACTAACAGAAGAATTTATAAGATAATTCTATTCTAGGTAGGAAAAGTATGAGTTCAGTTATCTTAAGTCTTGCACATATTAGCAAAGAAAGAACAAGAACGAAACAGGACTTGGTGGGTTTTGCTTCTGGCTGCTCCTGGCCATTTCTGTGAGACATGTCTTATGAAAATAGCATTGGCAAAAACATACCCACAAATATGTTTTGAGAAATAAGCTATAGAGCATGTATACACTATGACACATAATTACTATGTGGGAAAGCCAAATTCCACTGAGAATGTTTTGCATTTACAATGTAAGGGATCGTCCTGTACCTCTCTCTGCTGCCTGCCAACTACATCCACCCCCACTGCCTTCCCACTGTGTAACCCTTCACTTTGGCAATGTTGGATTGCATCCAGCCATCAGATCGGTAAAAAATTAGCCATATGAGTCATTCATTTACTAACTCAACAACTATTGATTGAACCTTTACTATGTGAGGATACTGCCTTGTGCCATGTCCACTGAGAACAAGACCCTCCATGATGGCGCCCCAAGGCCATGTGAACCTATGTGGAAATAAACCCAGTAGAGCACAGAGCAGTGCAGGATCAGATGCCCAGCACGGGGTGCGACACTCCTTCTCAAAGGCAAGTTGGGTAAACAAAGAATGTGGTCCATGATTAAAAGTACAATGTAAGATTTCCTAGGCCTTATCATTTCACTCTGTTTGTGCCTCTGTTGCTTCCTTTTTATTTCTCCTCAATAATAAACATTTTAAAAAATGTTTAAAGATAAGTCAAAAGAGAGCTGTTGACTGGCCTTCTGTGCAGCAAGGCAGGGAAACCAGATTAACTGTGTTCAGTCTTGCAGCCACATGTGAAAACAAGCTACCGAGAAAGAGCCCAGATGGAGAAAGCTCTGAGAAGAGCCTGTAACATTGGGGGTAAGAGGTGATGGGGAACTGGCCTGGACCTCTGTCTCTGTAAGTACATCAGCAGAAAGGTCTGTTCACTTACTCAACACTTAAGTCTTCCTTCTGAATGTTCAAAATGACCCTTTATAATGAATTTTTCCTTTCTTAGCAAGATGTCTTAAAGAATGGGTATTTGACTTTTGAATGAATTCTGAAAAATGGAATACTTAAGAGGAAATTTCTCTATCATATCAAAGTCGATCAACATGCCTTCTGTGTGACAGGCACTGTGTTAGAGATGGGACAGAGAACTCAGGATGCTGGCTCTGCCTGCAAGAAGCTTACCTTCAAGATCGGAAGGCAGGTGGGCAACCAGCACATACATATGATGTGACTCTGATGTCTTCATTTTTATGCCCTGAATAGTTCTCAAATTCAAGTTTTGAAGACCAGTTACTTTATGATGTGAGAGCAAAAAGAATGTTTTCTTTCAATGACACATATATTGGTAGTTTGTTATATTTTGAAATTTCTTGAATTATCATTTTTCTGAGAAATTTATGATCCATTTCTCACATTTTCTTGGTGTGGGGCATGATGGAGGAGGGTCATTCATTTTGGAAATGTTTTTGCTAAAGTGTTAAGAAACAGAGGTTGAGAAACTTCAGGCTGGCTTCTTAGCTCCTGACTGCATCTTTTAAAGAGAGAAATGAGCCTGCATACATTAATTTTCAATGGCAAAGGACAGTTTGGCACAGAAGGGAGAAGAGGACAACCCAGGTGTCCTGGAAAAAGTAGGACCAAGAAAAAGGGAACAGGATAAGGTGGTATGAATAGACTTTCTATGAATACAAATTGAGATTTCAGTCACTCGTGGGACTTGGTACCAGGCCTCTTATGTTTTTGTTATTGTTTGTTTTGTTTTGTTTTTTCTTATGCGAAATTCTTATGCATTTGGGAAAGCTGGGTGACGAGTACATAGGTACTCTTTTGATAATTTTTGTAACATTTTAGTAAGCCTAAAACTATCCCAAAATAAAACTAAAAAATACAGACAAGTAATAAGTTCAAACAGACACTAGTGGAGCCAAGATCCGAATCTAAATCTGTTTAACTCTCAAACTCTTTATCTTAGCCATTATATTATTCTATCACTCTTTTTATACTATTAAGTGATTCTATTCCCATGTGTTCTTCATTAACAATGTTTTCTACCTGGAGCCCTAGTTCCTGGGGACCAAACCTGTAATCATGAACTCCAATTATTTTTATGACTGAGTTGCCTATTTGGGATCTCCTGCCGTCACTTATAACTGATGCTAATTGACGAACCTTTCAAAGTAATTTCCCTTAATCTTGGACATAGTATTAGTTATCTTATTATACAACAAATTTCCCGTACATTTAGTAGCTTAAAAATATAAACATTTTATTATCTGTGTGGGTTAGGAATTCAGGAGTGGCTTGGCTGGGTAGCTCTGGCTCATGGTCTCTCATAAGATTGCATTCAAGATGTTGACCAATCATCTCAAGGTTTAACTGGGACTGGGGGATCCATTTCAAGATGGCTCACTTACATAGCTGGCAAGTTGGTGTTGGCTGTTGAAGGTGACCTCGGTTTCTCTCCACATAGGCCTCTCTCCAGGTTCTTTGCCTGTCTGCATGACCTGGAGGTTAACTTCTCCAAGAACAAGTGATCCATGAGAAAGAAGGCCAGTTGAAACTATCTAAGACCTGGTCTCAAATGTTACATAACATCACTTCTCTCATATTTTATTTGTTAGAAACAAGTCACTAAGTCAAGTCCATAGTCAAAAGGAGAAGGAATTAGATCTGACCTAATGAAAAGAGAATCAGTGTCAAAGGATTTGCAACATATATTTTAAAACCACCATACCTGTGTTGTGGTCAATGGTACACATCCTAAGTATACATCATGCCATGGACATGTCTGGCTACAGCTTAATATTTCTAATTACTGCTCCTGGAAATAATCTGTCCTAAGATTTATTTCCTTATTCATACCTAGGACTTTGTTAAATCTTCTGAATCTTCTGAATAGAATAGAAGATGAAATGATGGAAAACCCAAGCAATACTTGCTTAGGACAAGTGGGCATTTGTTGGCTCATGCAACCCAAAGAACTCTAGGACAATTAAATCCCAGGATGGGTAGTAATTCAGAGAAATAAGTGGGACCAGGAGCTTGAACACTGACAAGACTATACCTTTGTGTCCTGTCTGTGCTCTTCTTGGTATGTCAATTACAGTCTTTCTCACTTCAGAGAAGTTTTGTATACATGATAGAAACTATAGCTCCTGGCACTTCCAAAATTTACATTCCACAGTCTGACATAAGAGAGAGTCCAGATGAGGGTCAGCCTCCTGTAACATGGTAGCTAGCTCCTGGGGTTTCCACAAGTTGGCCTTCAGAAGAAAAGGGTGCCCAGGAGGAGTGAGGAGAGTGATGGAAAGAAAAACACAAGAGTCCTATAAAGGGTTTCTAGAAAAAGTACCAAGAGTGATAAGTATAAATACTGAAGGTAGAAACAGCATTTTATTTTCATGCATTTCTCCATATTCCATTTAAAATTAAAATCGTGATAAAAACAGCCTTTATATGGAAACTGCACACATTTTTTGGTGACTTTCATCTGTGTGGGTACCCACGGTAATAGTTGGCATTAATGTTGATATATTTTAATTAGAACAACATGGCCAGTAGATATGTTCTAAGTTTTTATTTGAATTCTAGAAGAAGCATTTAAGAACTGGCTCTAGCCTTTTCTTGGTTACAAAATAGAATTCACCCCCTTAGGTCTTTCGGTAACACAGAAGACACATTTGCAATATTTTCATCTATGGCAGGTGGACACATTTCCCAGAAGGGCAATAGACAAACTGGTAGGACCCAATTCCAAGAAGTAAAAACCATCAAACTTTTGCAAAACAACAGTTCTGCTAATAGTTGTGCATGGTATGTGTGTGTGTGTGTTTGTGTATGTGTGTGTGAGAGAGAGAGAGAGACTGACAGAGAAACAGAATACTTAGAGAAGCAATGCTAGAAAGTTGTATATACACCAATATGTCGATGTCTTTTTGTATTTTAAATAGTCTAATATGACCAAACAGTTTGACCAAAAAAGTCTAAGATTGCTAGTTCTATAAATAAGTCTTTAAAGAAATACACACATGCACATATTATGTACTTTACATTTTCTTTATAAAATATATTTTATAAAATGCACAAATACTATGTACTTTCTTTATGAAAAGTATATTTACTTTAGACATTTGACTTTGGCAGGCATTTTCTTCAGTTCCCGTCATGGCCTGGTTCATAAAATTTGCCTCTCTAAGATAGTTACTGGTCACCCTTGAAAAGAGTAGTTGTTTTTTAAAAATCCTCCTTTTGTCAACTCATCGCAGCAAGCAACTTTTTCTCACTCGCAACTCTCAAACAAGCTTCACACATTCCCTCCTTTGTCCTAACCTCTCCGTAGGTTCTCCAATGATTGCATTCACATTCAAATGCTACTCTGGGTGCATTCTATTTTGCAATGACATCTCAGCTTCTATTTCTGGTCAACGCTTCTGGTAAAGCAATAGTTCTCCCTTACACATGTCTTCTCAGCAGAATCTACTCTGACAGCCCACATACCCTGCTGCCTGCTTCCTGGCTCCCTCCTTGGAGTGACTGGTGTGTACAAGACAGACAGAGCTTCATTCAGCACATCCCATTCCATTCTGTGGTCCAGTGCTTGCCAGCTCCCATGGGACCTTAGAGTGGCTGATTGCTCTTCCCTCCTCCCTACAAATTTACATTCCTGCCTTCCCCCTCTTCAACTGGAATCTTAAATAGTAAAGCTATTCATTGATCTGTAAGCTTGGAAATAATAGATTAGAAGGGAAGAAACATTAACACAAAGCAGAAGTATCCTGAATGCATCATGCTCCTCAGAAAGGTCACTTTTAGCCATTGGACTATACTATGTCAATGTTGTAGTCCCTGGTATCCAAGGAACAAGTCCAAAGTCCACTTTAAGAATGGAGTAAGAACCATAGGTCTAGCTGTCCAATTTTCTTTTTCTTACCCTATGCAGAATTGTCTCTTAGAGCCTTTAAGATGTTACAAGGTCCATCTTTTCTAGCCCTTTGCCTTTATTAGCACAAAGAGCCCAGAGCAAATCTGTAGCCATGGTGCCATAAAGACAGTGCACTGAGAACGCTGGCCCATCAGTAAGAAGAGAAGACTCCCATCCTGAAGTCAGGGGCCTTTAATTTCACTTAAAAAAAATCGACCAGGCGCGGTGGCTCACGCCTGCAATCCCAGCACTTTGGGAGGCGGAGGCGGGCAGATCACGAGGTCAGGAGATCCAGACCATCCTGGCTAACACGGCGAAACCCGTCTCTACTAAAAATACAAAAAATTAGCCAGGCGTGGTGGTGGGCGCCTGTAGTCCAAGCTACTTGCGAGGCTGAGGCAGGAGAATGGCGTGAACCTGGGAGGCGGAGCTTATAGTGACCCAAGATCGTGCCACTGCACTCCAGCCTGGGCGACAGAGGGAGACTCCGTCTAAAAAAAAAAATCTACCCAGGGTGGAATCAGGTCTCCCAAATAGCAGCAGTCCCAACCAAATTGTCTCTTGGGTACATTTTCAAGGGTAAGACAGACAAGGCCAGGCCCAACACCTTAGTTGATATTCAGTGGTGTCAAGGGATTCAGCTGCAGGTTTCTCCACTGGTTGCCTGAGGTTGGGGATTGTAATCAACTGCTTCACAAAACTGGCCTTGACGTGCTTAATGGAAGGGGATAAAGGCAGACTTTGCTGGTCACTTCCTGGAATTGTTGGTCAAACTCGAGGGTGTATTTGAAGACCCTGAATAGTATGATGTTGCTGACTGCTGGATTCTGAGCCATTTCCGACTGGCTCAGTAATAGAGCCATATGCTCTGGTCAAAAATTTAACATAAATAAAATTTCTCATTCATTCACATATTTATTTATTTATGTATTTACTTTTGGATGGAGTCTTGCTCTGTCACCAGGCTGCAGTGCAGTGGCACGATCTCGGCTCACTGAAAACTCTGCCTCCCAGGTTCAAGTGATTCCCCTGCATCAGCCTCTTGAGTAGCTGGGACTACAGGTGCCCACCACCATGTCGGCTAATTTTTGTATTTTAGTAGAAATGGGGTTTCCCCATATTGGCCAGGATGATCTCCATTTCCTGACCTTGTGATCCACCTGCCTCGGCCTCCCAAAGTGCTGGGATTACAGGTGTGAGCCACCACACCCGGCCCCATTCACTTATTTTTTAAAAAATGTATTGAATCAATACCAAGTGCCCTGCACTGTGCCCCAGGATGGCTTAATCGTTGCATTCAGACTAGCCCTCCTGGATAGAAGCAGCTCTTGTCACTCCCTGAATTCTTCCGTCAGTTCTTTCAGGTCAAGGGCTCATTGTGTTCTTCCGATTGCTTCTGCCTGCGGTCTGCTCAGAGTCTGGGGTCTTCTCCTTGGCAGCCCACCTTGATGCCAACAAAATATAAAAGACAATTTGGGCCAAAACTAAGAATAACATGGCAAAGAGAACTCCCCTTCAAAAAATATTTTTGGTCTGGCCAGACACCAAACAGATTTACTGACCAGTCAAATGACAAACTTGTTCCTTCTGCTCTAACTACTCAACAAGCCTAAGGTACAGTTTTTCACCTTTGGAAAGTCTGGAAACTTTGTTGACCTGTGATTGAAAATATGGAAATATAAGTCTGTGTCCTTCCAAAAGCCAGTTCTGGGTGATGAATGCCTTTCTGTGGACCTACCAAATAGAAGACTTTAAAAAATGTTAAGACTTTTTTTTCACACGGTGTTGCCTCAGTAAGGTCATTCAAGTCCTCTTCATCCATTTAACCTTCAGGTTTTAATACCCCATGCTAATATGCAGCCATTTCTCTTTCTAAAGCCACCAAAATACTCATCAGTGAGATAGTTTCAGTGAAAACATGTTCATAGTTATTGTCAACAGATCCATTTATGGAACTGTCCAAGACACTTAGATAAAATGAATCAAAGAAAAAAAATGTGTTTTCATGATTTCAAGGAGGTTAGAATGCTAGATTGAAAACACCCACAAGGACATAGAGTGTTTGGTCCTCTCTCTTAAGGGGCCCTCAGGGTTTGGCTTAAGAGGCTGGAACAGGGGATTGTTCTAAAGCTGTGAAAACTGGGAATCTCTAGAGTGTTGAGCCTGAACCAGAGTCCCCTGAGAACTCCAGAAGATGGGACCAGGATTACTGAAATTAACTGATACATTCATGGTGCAGAATGGATGCAGAAACTGGGGGCCATAACAAAAGAGCAGGAGCCAAACAAAAGGAGAATGAATGGCCACTTAATCAGAGTGAAGCAAAGAGGGCTCTCTGTGCCATAAATGATGCTAAAGTATACAGGGTTTGGTTTCACACGTACAGGTTGCATTAATTTACTGATCAAGGCATCCACCTGTGTTCCAGGCTCTTGTCTTGGTACTGAAGTTATAATATGAAACACTTTAGATTCACAGACGGCCCAGGAGGCAGTGACAAATGTCATTGGTGGTGTAAGGAGGCAGAATGCTGTGAGAGCCTGTGGGAGCTTCCCCAAACCTAGATTTTGCTGGATGAGGAAAGTTTCTCAAAAGAGAGGTTACCCGTGTTGAGACCAGAAAAGCTAGCCAAGTATGCAGATGGGCCAGACTGGATAAAAGTCATAGGATGGGTGGACATTAATTGCCCAGAATCGAAGGAAGGATTTGTTTTTATCTTTTTCCACTAAATGTCAGAGTTACCAAACACCCAACTTTAAAAATTATGGTATTTTTAAATAGTATGATTACACACTAAAGTAGGACAGAAACTTCTGAACTGGTCATGCCAGAATAGGAAGAACTAGGTTGATGAAAATTCTATGAGTTTATTTTAAGGATCTGGGTCTCACTCTGCTGCCCAGGCTGGAGTGCAGTGGCACGATCCTGGCTTATTGCTGCCTCGGACTTCTGGGCTCAAGCAATCCTCATATCTCAGCCTCTTGAATATCTGAGATTACAGAAGCATGCCGCCAAACCTGGCTAATTATTTTATTTTTTACTTTTTAACAGGCACGGTCTTGCTATGTTGCCCAGGCTGGTCTTGAACTCCTGGCCTCAAGTGATCCTCCTGCCTCAGCTTCCCAAGTTGCTAGGATTGCAGGTATGAGCCACCACACCTGGCTAATTTTGTTAATTAGTTTGAGTTGATACTCAATAACATAACATACACTTTAATATGTAGTAAACTCCAAATCCTTTAAGTATCTACCAGCATGTTGATAAATCAGTTAAATAGGTGTTGGGCTTTCACAGTTTATCTGTGATATGCTCTGTTACCCAAGATGTTACTTGAATATAGTTTTGAAGATTATTTATAATGATAACTAAAATTTATAGATTATAGAACACATGTGCAAGACACCGTTGTGTTTCCCATGTATAAATAACACAGTGAGAATGAGCATAATAACGAGAACATATTTAACTACTTACTATGTTCTAAGGGTAGGGGAGTAGGAAAAAGAACTACAGCCTGAAGATGTCCAAAAGCCTCATGGGAAAGAGGCATAGGATAGAATCTAGAGCACTTGTAGGACCTGGAACTTTTGGAAACAGAGTAACTTTGGAAGTAGGAGAAACTCAACAAGTAGGAAGTAGTTTTGGTTTGTTAATTTTTGTTATTTCAGGTACATTTCACTTCATCTCAGCACAACTTTGACATTCATGATGCTAAAGTATGGTGTAATACTAGCCACAGAATGCCGAGGCCTCCTCTAAGACTGTGCTAAATGACTAAGGACAGTTTCCAGGATTTATGGCTATGGAGTAAGCCTGAATCTTTCCATAGATGATTCCTGATATTGGTAATGTCTAAGGCTGGATGTAGATTTGGTGGATAGGGCCCAGCAATACAGATTTACATTGATTCACAAATCCTCTTGAAAATGGAAGAGTTGATAGATTTAAAAAAAAAAGGAGAAAGCGTAGGGGGAAAAAAACACAATTGGAAGGATAATTGTGTTTCAGGTGATGCTGGTGGGTCTATTTTCCTCAATGGTTTTATAACTTCAGCATGCATAAGAAGCACCTAAGGAGGGGAGGAGTACTTACTCAAAATGTATTTTTCCAGCTCCCACTTCCAGAGAATCTGATTCTGTTGGCAGTGGGTAGGGAGTGGGGACCAGGAATCTTTTGAACACCCACATTACGGGATGCAGAAAGTTTAACAAAGACCATACTTTGAGAAACACTTTAAAAGTCTTAGGAAAAAAATAGAAAGAGAAAATAGTCAACACAAAACCTAACAAGGACAGGAGAAACCCAGAATCCAGTCAATAAGAGCCCAATAACAATTATATTACAAAATCACACAATCAATGATGTACTACAATGAGCAATTATGACTTCTTATTGAGTTACTGTTTATTCTCCACCCATTTCCATTAAAATGGCTAGGAAGGAAAAGGTAATATAAATGCTTGATAGAATAAAACATACCATCTATTTTGAGAGAAGCTATCTGGGCAAGGGGAAAGAGTGATGGAAAATACATCGCCTGTTGCCAGTATGAATGGCATAGGCCTTACTGGACTCCGGGCCTGCTTTAATTGCTTACTTATAAGGCTACATTACTGAACAATTTCATAGCTTCCAGGAGCCTGGGTTTCATCTCAGGTGTGTGAGTCTGACTGGATCAAGCCTGATAGAGTAAGAAACACACAAGAAAATGCATCACCGTTGATAAAACTTCATGTTTGAGGAGAAGGAAGATAATAAAGAATTAACTTTGAGGAACACAAATGAGATAATATCTGTTTTGCTTTTTTTATTACTAGAAATATTAAATCCAAGAATAGCTTTTTAGTGCAAATAAAGTAAGATGAATTATTAGCAGTATTTAAAACATCAAATATGATAAAGATAATGAGCATAATTATTTAATCACTTAACTTTTCAGAGCCTTTCAATACCTATAGCCTTTCCAGCACTGAATCAAACATGTAAAGAGTTAACTGCCCTGAGGAGCACATAAAAGGAATTTAAATGACCTAGTAAAACGAACAAAAGGTAAAGCATGACTTGCTCAATACATCTTAATCTAGCACACTATATCATTCTTTAACCTTAAAATTGTTTTTTAAATTAACATCCCAAATATATATCCTGTTATATGTTCTGTGAAGAAAGCTGCATATATATAATATTTTTTCAGTAGTGTCCCCTTGGATTAATTCACCAAAACATACCATCTAGTTGAAGAAAATTCCTCGGGAAGTGTAACCAAGCGTCCTTGGTTGAAATGAAGAGGAAATTTATGAAACTATCTTAGAATGAAAAAAAAAAATAGACATCAGAAAACTGTTGCCTTTTTAAAGCATCATTTCCCCCTGTAATCCAAAATTCCTTTTCTGCTTTCCGCTCCACAATCCCATGGGCCACTGAGCGGCTGGCAGGAGCCATAATCACGGGCAGCACAAGCTAGACACAGGGTCAGGACAAATGTGAGGCCGGCACCAGCCAATGGAGGGGCTGGACCCTCTCCTGGGAGGAGCTGCCCTCTGCAGTGAAGATCAGCAGAGACTTGGCATGAAGGCCAGATCCTTGTGAGAGAAGTGGATGTCAAGGAAAAAGCTCAAAGGGACATGGAAATAGAAACCTTTGCTGCCATTGCTTTTTATTTAAATAGTAAATACTCAAAAAATTGAAAACAAAACAAACAAAAAACAAAATATACCCCCCCAAAAAAGACAAACCACCACTAACAGAACACACATGGTGGAAAGTCCAGGATGACCTGTATCTTAGGTCAAATTATTCTTTTAAAAGGGTTTTATGTAAATAAAGTAATAATGAAAATGCTTAGCTGGATAGTACTAGGCACACATGGTTTATGATAGAACAGACAGAGTAAAGTTGTGTAGGAGTTAAATACAACAAAACTTGCCCACCACTGAGTTGAAATAACCAAGTAGAAGGGTTGGGCATGGTTTGGGGGTACAGAGAATAGTACTCCAGGGTCCACTCACCCCCAAACCTAGTTGCAAAACCTACTATTAGTGGCAAGTGACAGGGGCAGGGATGGTCAGGAGAAATGTGAGGACTTTTCCCTCAACAGCATATTGGCTACTAATGTTATGTAATTTCCTTTTACTGACCACAGAATTGCTGGTCATTAGAGCTTTTAGGCACTATGCATTGTTGTTATCATGTGTTACCGTACACAATAGAATTTACCACAAATGCGGCAATGGAACTTTAAAAAGCAAAGTCCTAGGCAAATACTATGATTTGTGGAGCAATAGTTCAACAGGAGGAAGATGTGTGACTTTCTATGGGAATCTGCAAGAAGTGTGGGATCATCATGATGATTAAGGATATTTAAAATGTACCTTTGAGTAGAGAAATTCAAAATAAAGAATAATAAATTAAAGTACCGTGGCACGGCACTCTAACCTGAGCGACAGAGCAAGACTCCATCTCAGAAACTACAACAAAAAATACCATATGCAAACATTTTAAATCATTTCACGTAAAAGTACTTATGTACCAATACTTTTGTTTTCTCCTTGCAACTCTGGGTACATGTGTGAATTATGTGAAAGTTTCATTTCATATTCACTGTATCTTCTTTCTCCCTTCACTCTTTAAATATCCAGGTTATATGAACTGCATCCTCCTCTTCTCAACACATGGATTCAATAAAACTTCCCTTCCAAAAAGGGATCTGAAAGTTAAACCACACTAGGGTGTGATTGACAACAATCTTGATAGTGCACTTTTCAAAATATTGGCAAGTTAAGTTTCAGAAGGCTTAAATCAAAAGATTGATTCAAAAATGCTATGAAGCAAAGAATTCTTGGATAATTTCTCCTGAATCTCTGGATACAGTCCTTGTTGGCTTCTCCTCGCTGCCTCAGGTATCACCACGACAGCATAATTTCCCATTTTTCCATATTAAAATACCAATATGCTTGGGAGAGAACATTTAGTTTGCCTTATTAGCTAATAAAACATCATTTGAATATATATGATCCTTTCCTCTCTGAAAATTAATCAAAAATGGATCTGTTAGGAAACAAGATGGTGACATAAGCTTAAGGGGGAGAGAAGTTCATTTCTTGAGATTATTATACACCAAACACATGCTCTATGTGTGCAGTGCAATGTTATTTAATCTTCTTAAGGGGCATGATGTAGGCAGTTCTTTCATTTTATAAATGAGAACATTGAGGTTCAGGGAGGTAAATTTAATTGTTGAAGCTTACAAGTGACTGAGACTCAACCAAAAGATACATGGATGCAGAGGTCTTGCTATTTTTAGGGAAATCTGAAGGCTGCAAACATAAGTGCCCCACTTGGACTCCGGCAAAGCTGGCCCCGCCACCTGCTCTGAAGACTGGACAAGGAGCAGATCTCAATTTCTGGCTCCCAGCAAGTATTTTCTCCACTAGACCACACAGAAGGCTCCAATGCAACAGTCAGGACCAGGGTTTGGTTCTTTTGCCCAGCAGCCTAAGCTAATCTCCATCAGTCAAGCCAGACCTTTCATTCTGGTTTGGGACAACCAGGGCTAAGAGTCAACCTGCATGGTGCCTCTTGTGGAAATAGTAGGGGAAAGAAAGCATCCAGAATTTGGTTCTCTGTTCCAACATCCTTTTTAAAGTGCCAATTAATCCTTCAAGGGAGTTGTCTTTACATGTGGTGTTGAGGCATGGGGGTGTGATGCACTTGTGTGAGGCATAGACTCACATAGACTGTAAGTCCCCACCAGCCATGAGCTCACAGTCCTGTGTTGGGGGTTTTCTGAACCACCTCAGCATGGCACTTTGGCACGCTGAGTGCTTTAAACCGAAGGACATTGGAAGGGTCTCAGAATCAAAGTCTGTCTCTGACTTTCTCCTGCCTTTCTTTTTCCTGTTCCCCAAGGCAGGCTATAGAAACTAGAATTCCTCTTTCCCAAGGTGGGTCATAGAAACTAGAAATATTGCTCTAAACTTTCTGCGTAGGAGCTGGCCACAAGGAAGCCATCTGACCTACCTTGCTTGAAAGCAGGTCATAAGACCCTCATTCCAGAGGGGTCCTGCTGCATACCCAGGAGAAAGAAATACCACACAGAGAGGCCAAGAAGAATCTGAACAGTCAGGCCTTGCTGGGTTTCCCCTGCAACCTATCACCATTAGATCACAACCTTTGGTCCAATCACATTTCTACACGGCTCTCCATTCTTCATTGATCCTAAGCAAAAAAATAGACAGTTTTCCCTGGGTCTTTAGGTCTTCATTTCTGAAGCCTCCCATGTCATATAAAACTTTGATTAAAGAAATGTGTTATGCTTTTCTCATGTTAACCTGTTTTTTGTTATAGGAGTGTTGGCTGTGACCCTTATGATGGGATGAAAAGGTACCACGCTTTTTCCATCCCAAAACCTGGAAAGAACTGTAGTTGGTGAGACCAGAAAATCTCACAAAAAGCAGGGAGAGGCAGGATTAAGGCTGAAACATTTTAAATAAGCCATTGTGCATCAATTAAAATAAGTGAAAGTCTAGAAAACATCCATTTTTCATTTGTGGGCATGACAAATCTAGTCCAAAATGTATTCCCATGAATCAATTTCTTCAATCCATCTATTGTTACCAAACAATTTAATCATGTTCAGTTTTTATGAAGTACAAATGAAAGGCAAACAAGAGATTGTCCTAAACAAGACAGTTCTCATAATTGTCTTTGAAGCCAACACTTTATCCCAGTTAAGATGACATTGGGGTCCCAGATGACTGTTACTTAAGGGATGATTTTCTCTCTAACTCTGCATTCTGAGGAATTCTACGTAAATTTCCATTACTTTAAAGAATCTGTACTTCTATTATCCTTGTGACTCAAAGGAAACTGACAGACCAGGATGATACGTATCATTGCCATTTTTTTCCCCCAGTGGGATCTTATATTGCTCCTATCAATTTATGTAAGCCTGCAATATTTTACATATACTAACGATTATGTGTTACATTTGTGTAGATGTCCTTTCACAATTTGTTACCTTTAACACTGATAATTTTAATGTAATTAATGTTTTAATGTTTTATTAATATTTCCAATGATTTCTGAGTTAAAATCCTACCCAAAGATAAGCTAAATATTTATCTATATATAGATATAGATAAATTTATAAATTATTTGCTGTAATTGGTGTGTGTGTGTGTGTGTGTGTGTGTGTGTATGTTTAGCATTTCACTCTTAAATAGAATTGGAATTTATTTTGTGGTTAAAGTGATGATATAAAGTAATTTTTTTAAACAAATAATTAACAATTTTTTAAACACTGTTTACTGAATGATTAACTCACCTTTCACATTGTGATGCCAATTTTTATCATATCACGTATAAGATAAGATTTGTTTCTGGGTTATGAGGACTAAGCTCTGATTTTTTATGTTACCCAAATTCCTACCTAAGGGGTCTAGGGAGTCATGCCCTACAAACCATAAGTTCTCATCAGATGGATTTTATTTGACCCTATATTTTGTGACTTATTTTTCATCCTGATTCTGGCATAACATTATAAGATGAGGAAAAAATATTTAACCACAAAATATATTTCCTTGCCATACCTTGAAATTGCCCTGCAAAGTCTCTTGTGGGAAAAATCCACATTCTGTAGAGAATCCCCTTTCCCCTTTGTTTTCCTTCCTTTCTTTCCAGATCCAGAAGACAATCAGCTAAGAGCCAGGCATCCTTTTAAGTCTGGTAAGAAACAATTTACAACCTGTTCTTTCTGAAGTCTGCTATCTGAGAGCTTCCTCTGCACAATAAAACTTGGTCTCTGCAATCCTTTATTTTTAACGTGAACATTCATTTCTATCCATCCCAAGTCTTAGACAAGCTCAACCAATTGTCAACCAGAAAATGTTTAAATTTACCTGTAGCCTGAAAGCCTCCCGCTTTGAGTTGTCCCACCTTTCTGGACCAAACCAATACATTTCTTAAATGTATTTGATTGGTGTCACATGCCTTCCCAAAATATATAAAACCAAGCTGTACCCCAGCCACCTTGGACGCATGTTCTCAGGACCTCCTGAGGGCTGTGTCATGGGCCATTGTCACTCATATTTGGCTCAGAATAAATCTCTTCAAATATTGTACGGAGTTTAACTCTTTTCATCAACAGTTACATATTTTTCCCACTGATTTTTCTGAATCTTCTTATATATTAATTCAAAAATATGAAGTATTATTAAGTATAAAAAGCCATGTTAACCTTTATTACTTGTTTCCTGGGTCTTATGGTTTTTTTCTCTATAAAAATAAAAATTTGCTTTGCATATTACTTGATTTTTCATGCAACACCTAAAAACAATATATTCAATACAATACTAAGAATATATAACATTTGTTTAGAATTTGTATATGCCAGGCACCATTCAAAGTGTAAACTAAAAATAAAATTCTGAGCCCCCCAACCTACTAACTGAATGGACCCCATCCTCCCAGTCAAAGGGATTTTGGAGAAATCTAAAAAACTAGTTCTGACCATGATGGGAAGGAGGTTTGAATGTGCCTTGTTATACTCTCCTTCCTTTGGAATTCAGGCACCATCGACTCACATTAACATTAAAACAGATCTTAAGACTGAGAAAACAGACTCTTTGTAGCAATAAGATACCAATTTCCAACCTGACTCTAGTATAGCACCACGTGACAGATGGCAGTCCCTGAAAGAAATCAAAGTATTTTACCCCAAAATATATTTCTTTGACATATTTTGAAATGGCCCTGCAAAGCTATCTCTTGTGGGAAGAATTTACACTTTGTAGAGAATCCCCTTCCCTTTCCAGGTCTTTTCCTGATCCTTGAGTGATTTAATTAAGAGTTTGGCACATTTTAAGATCTGATAAGATACATTTACCATGATCACTGTCTTTGAAGCTTGCTACCTGGAGGCTTCATCTATATAACAAGAACCTTGACTTCCATAGCCCCCCTTGTCTTAACCTCAAGCATTTCTTTCTGCTGACTTTAACTCTTTAGATTAGGAGTGTCCAATCATTTGGCTTCCCTGGGCCACACTGGAAGAATTGTCTTGGGCCACACATAAAATACACTAACACCAACGATAGCTGATAAGCTTAAAAAAAAAATTACAAAAAAATTTCATAATGTTTTAAGTGTATGAATTTGTATTGGGCCGCATTAAAAGCTGTCCTGGGCTGCATGTGGCCTGCAGGCTGCAGGTTGGACAAGCTTGCTTTAGATGATAACTTAACTCTTTCAACAAATTGCCAATCAGGAAATCTTTGAATTTACCTATGACCTGGAAGTCACACTCCCCCGCCCCCCTAGATGTCCTGCCTTTCCAGGCCGAACCAATGTGAATCTTATATGTATTATGTTTTTGCCTGTAATTTCTGTCTCCCTAAAGTGTATACAATCAAGCTGTAACCCAACCACCTTGGGCACATATTCTCAGGAATTCCTGAGGCTGTGTCACAGATCATGGTCCTCACATTTGGCTCAGAATAAATATCTTCAAATATTTTATAGAGTTTGGCTTTTTTGGTCAACGAAAATGTCTTATATCAACTTGGCTGGATCATGGTGCCGATATATGTAATCACATTATTCTGGTTGTTACTTTGAGGGTGTTTTTGAGATTAACATTTAAATTGGTGGACTGTGAGCAAAACAAATGGCCCTCCATAATTATTCAATCAGTTGAAGGCCTTAACAGAACAAAAGATTAACCTTCCCTGGAGCAAGAGATAATTCTGCCAGCAAATGACCTTTGGACTTGAGCTGCAACACTGGCTTTTCCCTGGGTCTCCAGGCGCCAGTCCACCCTGCAGATTTTGGACTGGCCAGCCTCCATAACGTGTGCCAATTCCTTAACATAAATCTCTGTGTGTGTGTGTGTGTGTTTGTGTGTGTGTATCTCTGTCACACACACACATATATAGAACATATCCAATATTTTATATATATGTTTTTTTCCCTCTAGACAACCATGACATACATAAGGTTAAGTAATTTGCTCATCACAACATCCCCAAGGGGAAGGTATACAATTATCATTTTTATTTTACAGATGAGGACACTGAAGTCCAGAAAACGTAAATAGCTTGTCCAAGGTCATTCAACCAGTACATGACAGGATGAGGATTCAAACTCATAGCCCACAATTTTAACAATGCAAATATACTTTTTAAGATCAATGAAACAGACTTTTAAAAATCCTAGGATAATAAATTGTAATTCCTCATTTTCTTTAACACTTTTTTCATGGAGATCAAAATATTTTAGAGCAAACATTGTCAAACAGGCCCTTGACAAGCAAGCACTAAGAAGTCATTTGCCCTTCTCACTCTCATTTCCTTATGAGTAGAGATTTTCCATAGCTATATGAAATATTGAGAGCAGCAGGAGGCAGCCAAATGCCTAAGCATGTAGGGGCGGGTCCCCAGTGAAATCCCACGTCCAAGCCAAAGACAGTTTAAAGCCTGAAAGCCAAGCTACAAGTTAACTCCTCGAACCAGATTGAGAACCCGCTTTCCTGTTTGGTGTGCTTTCCTCTGATTGATCTCCACCCTTCACCCATTTTACATATACCTACCCTTTCCTAATTGATTTTCTACAATGTTGTGCCCACCTTTGAGTGGCATCTTTGCTTTGACCTTTTTTGCATACTCACAAACCAGTCAGCACACACTCCCTATTCTGAGCCCTTAAAAAGCCCTGGGCTCGGTTATATTGAGAACTCTCCCGCGGATAGGGGGACCATCCCCGTCCCCTTCCTGCAAAAGCTGTTTCATCACTCAATAAAATTTCCTGCCTTGCTCACTCTAAGAGTGCCCAGGTGCCTACTTCTTCCTGGTTATGAGAAAAGAACCCAGACCTAGCTGAGCTAAGGAGCAAGAAATCTGGCATCAATATAACGACATCATTGCACTGATGTTAACAGGTAGTATGAGTTTGTTTTTGTTAATTTTAAATGAATTAGTAAATAAATTTTTAAGAACTCTCAGGTTTAACTTTGAATACAATAAATACATACTGATATTATCTACATGAACAAAAGCCCTTTGGGGTCCTAAATAATGTATGAATTTTAAAGGGATACTGAGACCAAGAAGTCTGAGAATTGTTTTAGAGGCATTACAAAACTTAGGACATTTTTGTGAAATAAATACTGTTATTAATTTAGCAGATGCATTTTCACAGTTTTTATAGAATTCTTTAAATCTTCTCATACTCAAATCTGGATAAGAGAGGGAAAAAAACTTAAGCTTAAAACTAATCTTCAGTAATATCCTGGATGCTATTATATTTTTCAGCTTTTAATGTTTTTACTTGGCCATCATCAGAATAATTTTGGGCCCTGAGTCTATAGTGCAGTCATATTTTTTTTTCCCGATTTTATCCAATACCAACTGGATAAACGTTATATTCTTAAAATGGTGAATAAAAGACTAACAAAACATTTTGCTGACTTTCTCAAATGTTAAATATCAGGCATTTGTGAGAGGGCCCAGTAAAAATGTATGTGGTGGAGAAAGATCTGCCTGCAGGCGCCTGGGCACACAGTGACTCTGCACTTTCTGGTCCAGTTTCCTGTGGCTGCCTAGGGCAGTCCACATCCCCTGGGCATTCTCCCAAGGGTGGGGCAGCAGCCATCACAACCTAATACCACTTTCGTAAGTAGTTTGAAGGGGCAGCAGCAAAGCTCAGGCAGAATGAATTGAGCCTGACCGTTCTCAGATAATTGTCCTGAAGATGTGGCCTGGCTCAGCTCCAGTGCAGACAATAGGAGGGCGTTCAGAAAGCTCATCTTCCCCTCCATATTTGGCAAATGTGTGTTCTCTCAGTCCACTAGGGAATAT
The DNA here is from genome assembly GCF_029281585.2 of Gorilla gorilla gorilla. Lineage (NCBI taxonomy): Eukaryota > Metazoa > Chordata > Mammalia > Primates > Hominidae > Gorilla > Gorilla gorilla. The sequence continues at coordinate 160,006,711 of NC_073229.2, read as the reverse complement.
GCAGCAGCAAGCCACTGTCTCAGTGTTATCAGATGAGTCAATGAGATGGAAAAGAGGAATCCCGGACGGATTCCTCTCTCTCACCACTGTTTCTGAAGAGTCTTGTTCTAACAAAATCAATAAGACCAACATTCCTTATGTCCCTATGGAACACTGCAGTTTACAAAATACACTCACTTTCGTGATCCCTCAAGGACACTGTGAAGTAGACCAGGTAGGTACTGTCATCCTTATTTTAAAGATCAGAAAACTGAGAATCCAAAGTGTCGAGCAATTGACTCGAGGTCACAGGGAGCATGACCCTCACCAGGCCTGGAGGCCAGCTTGTGTTTTCAGTCCCACATCAGGCCTCTGACTCTGCAGAGGGCACACACAGAACGCTTCCTCATTATACATGATTATTATTTAACCGCAGGGATGTTTTTGCACAATGCTATTTTAAGGAAGGTAGAGACAAAAAGAAGAAAGTGAGGTTTAAAGGAAGAGAAAACATATTAGGGGAAATGCTCATTTTTTAATAGAATTCATGAGAACATTGTCAACTCCCAGAGATTAAAAAAGAAAAAATACTGGATATGCACCAAAGTCATCACTGGAAATAGTATGAAAACACCTGTTGACACCAGTTTTCTTTATGAGTGGCAGTGGTCAAAATGGATTAGGGTGCTGCGGAGATCCCAAGTTTGGGAGGGGGGTCCTTCAGCATTCATCAGAGTGCTCTCTGCAAGTCTGTGAACGTGCAGAGGCAGGAGCCTTGGGTCCAGAGCTCCTGCTGAACCCAGAATGGCCTTTCAGTAGGATGTGCTAGAGTCTCTTTAGCCATTAATTACTTTTACAGCTGCTGCTCTAAAAACAGAAGGGATAAAAATTGCACTGTTTGTTCCATTGAAAGTGCAAAAAGGGATAGCCAAAAGAAATCCATGGACTCTGCCTTGCAAATGAATCAAATAAACTTTCCCTTTAATGTGTTTCTGCTTATCTGAAAATCACTTATAAGAGAGGAGTAACAAATAACAAAGTGGGAACATTTTTTTAAAAGTGCAAAACCATGAATGAGGTTATAAGTAAAGTACTGATGGCCCAGTGAGTGTGAAGTTAATAAGCCTGTCACCCCTGCATGCTGTCTAGTCTTGGGTATCTGGGATATTCTTTTTACCCAGGCATGTGACCATGCTTCTGTCTTGGTGGAAGAGAGCTTATAACAGAAATTAAAATAACTTTATTAACAAAATTAAAATATATTCATCTTCACTTTATTTTGTGGGTTGAGACTTGTATTTGCTACATGCATATGGACTTGCACATCTACTCTGAACACCACTACAGTTCTGCACAGTGATCTTTGTTAGTTATTTCTACCTTAGTTCCCATTCTCTATCACTTAGTTTCTGTTTCTTCACTTACCAGCACTAACTTTTTACAGCTGCAGTTTCAAGGCAAATCTCTCATTCTTCCCTCTGAGGGGCATTTATTTGTGTAACCATTGCAGCTTCCAATTACTCCACTGAGTAAGTGCCACTTAAGATTCTCATCAGCCTGTTGTTACCATTATTCCAATGCAGTAGCAACCATGAATGCCAGATTTGAAAAACATATTTGAAACTAGGAAAAACATAGTGGAAAAAATTAAATGTGATACCTACTCTTTGAGTAATTCCCTTGTGTGTGTTTTTCAAATGAAGAGTTGATTAATGATAATATGAAAAACACTCATCTGAAGCAAGCGTATCAATTACTGTCTTTAAATTAATGAGCTCTAGGTACTTTTCTTTCTGATTGACGTAGCCCCTTTTAAAAATTTCCCTCTCTTTCATTGAGCATAAAACTATAATTGTTTTTTACAGTCTCTTTATGGGGTGTGCCATAATACACTGACATTCTGTACAGGAGTTTATACCTTGAAACAATTATATGTTTATATCCTGGATAAAAAATTAAGTTATTGAATATGATTCAAGATTTTCTAAATCATACCAAATTCTTCTTCACAGGAAATATGTCATATCCATGTTTTAGTGTAGTGTGTGGTAACAGTCTTTGGATCACATGTCACATAAATAGTACCACGGTAGCATTTGTATTTGACAAGTAAGTTATAGCTATAAATAAGCCATTATATGAAGGAGAATATCAAACTTTTCTTTACTTCTTTACCCAATTAGCAGATTTTAAGAAAGGAATTTAGAATTCATTATCATACCTTTATCAGTAGTGATGAAGGGTGTGGGCTCTGGAGGAGAGAATCAGGGGAGTAAATATTAGCCTTGCGACTTTTGGCTCGTAGAGAGGAAAAACTTTTCCTATAACCTCTTATCTTCTGTAGTTGGGGCCTGTGAATTAAATTGATAGAAGACAGATTAACAGAAGAAAAGCATGCAAAATTTACTGGATGTTAATCTTTGTACATGTACATGGGCTTTAAAGAAACAGAAGGAAACAGCCCAAAGAAGTGACTAGACTTGGCCTTATACACCATTTTAACAAAGAGTGATAAATTATGGAGAAGTGACTACACAAAAGAAAGGGGCTTGGCTTTCTAGGAGTGGCAAATTGTGGGAAGGTAAATATATGGGGGAAATTAACTGCTAGATAAAGGTTATGTAGTAAGGTTTGTCTATACAGACTTATTTAGGTGCTGTCTCCATTTCCAGTGGTACAGTTTGTTCTCCCTTTCCTGATATGGAAGGTGGGGAAATACTTTCACAAGAAAGTTTTATGCCCTATGTTTAGGCAGATAGGGGAGGGAAAAGAGCTCTTCTTGTGTCTGCTTTTTCTCAATTGCCTTCAACTTAAAATAATTATTATGGCAAAGTGGCATATTTTGGCGTGACATATTCTAATCCCCTTCAGATGTTATGACTGTCAGCAAGTTCTTATACTCCTCCAAGCCTCAGCCTCCTCCTGGGCAAATGAAGACAATAATGGTATCTATTTCTTAGGGTTGTTATGGGCATTCAATAGATAATACATATGAGCAGCTCAGCACAGAAGTAGGTACATAATAAGTGTTCAATAAAGGAGAGCTATCATTCTTATTTTTATCTCCAGAATCCGTTTTTTGCTTTCACCTATAGAGATATAGACAGTACACGCATACCAACTCTTCCCATTAATTAGCATATATATATATATATATATATATATATATAATGTATTTAAGAAGTGGAGGAATGAGAAAAAACAATATCAGGATCATTTAGTCTTAAGCGTAAAGTGTTAAGGAGGATTTAAACAGCAATGTTTAAGCTGAAGATAAAAAAGGGAGGAGGTTTAAATTAAGGAATAAAAATATTTAGGTTCAGATTAAATAATTTATCAAATACAACTCCTTAGTTATGGGTGTGTGTATGTAATTAGATCTCCTCATCATCTACTCTTAAAACCAGACTTATCGCTTTTACTCTCCACTCCAATCACCCACCAGGTCATGCTGATGTTAACTGGCTCATGCCCATCACTTCTTTTTAGTTCCCAATGTTACCTCCTAGGCTGAGTTTTCATCTTGTTAAACCTAGATTAATGTAATACCTTCTAAACAGTCTCTTAATCTTTTAATATCTTCCTTATTCTATTGAATCCTGTGTTCTGCCAACCAATTACTATTCCTCAAAAACCACTTTGTTTAATCTCTCTGAATTCCGACTGCCTACATAGTAAGATTCTAATTCTTTGGTTTAGCTTTCAAGATTCTATTCAATCCAACTTTAACCTACCTTTTTTGTTCCATTCCTCTCCCCTCCGCATCCACTCTAGTTAGAGGGATGTGGACTAGAATGGGAATAAGGATGCAGACTCCAGAGCAGACTGCCTGCATGAACTCCAGGTCCCCACCAGCCAGTTCTAAACTAAAAGTTCAGATATTCTGAACCGTGGAACAAACATGATGTGGCCTGCTGAAGTGGAAATGTGGACTTTTGGGATGTGAGACCAAAATCACTCATAGATAAGGGTCCTTCCTAAATCTACAGAGTGGGCAACAAACCTAATTCACTTATTAAAATAATCATTGAGATGGAAATTGCAAACGTTCTGACTCTGGAGAGACAGAGGGTGACTGGCAGGCAAAGGAGAAGACTCAGGCTTCAGTAATGAGAATTTTTCATGAGTCGCCTAATCAAGCTCATGAGACCTGGAGAGTCTATGAGGAAAGGGTTCAGTGTTAGAGAAAGCCGGAGATGATGAGGCTGGGAGAGTAAGCTTCTCTTACCATTGTTCTCTATTCTCCCTACTCCCATATTCTTCCAGTGGGACAAAGTGCCCCAAAGTATAAGTCAGTGTGTCCCAAGGGGTCTGGAGTTTAGGTACCTGAACATGGCAGGGGGCCTTGCTAAACTGGTGAGTATCAGAGTTGGGTGGGTGCTAGTGTCACAGGTGTGACAAGTCATCCAGGTTGGATTTGGGCATCAGTCAGAGGACACGGAGGAAAACAGAGAGTTTGGATAGGTTCCCACACCTGTGGGAGATCAGCTCCCCACTATTTCCTTGAAGCCCAAGATGTCATTAATTCCTAGCTTTTTGTGGCTCCAAAGCAGTTTGCCCATGCATTGGCTTTCTGAATGGTGTTTGGACTATCACCTACCCAGAATCTTCCATTTTTCCTGGATGATATTTATCTTCATGTTTTTATGTCACCAAATGTTCTTTGGAATAATAACTGTAACATTTTTTGAGTCCCTGCTATATTCTAGAGCCTTTAAAATCTTTATATTCACCATCAGCCCTGCTTTATTAATATAGAAACTAAGCCTATGTAGGTTAAGTGGTACAGCCAGGACCCTAACCCAAGTCTGTCTGTGTCCAGAGCACAAATTATTGTAGCTTTCTTCATAAAAATCTGTAAATTTCTTATCTCTCTCTCTTTCTCTTTTAACCCACAGGTTTGACCTTTCTTTCATCCCCAGCAAAGCTCTGAATGCGGGTTCTGACTCTGAGCTGAAGGCATACTTCATGAAGTTTCCTGCTGCCCTTTCACTACACAGCTGGACTTGGAGGCAAACTTGGAGATAAAAATATAGTTCCTATGCTATCTCTTATAAAGATTTAAGAGAAAGTATAGAAAGAAAGGCAAGGGTAATTATTCAATATGCATCTGTTAGTTTTAATGCAATAAAAGAGTCAGTCCCATAATATAGCAAAGGTTACACTTAAAACTTAAATGCAAGATATTAGAAAGTACTTCAAAAGAAATTAATGCTGTACTATTAGGGCCTTTAAACCAAGCAGTCAATGCATCAACAAATCTTTATAGGGAAACTATTATGTGGCAGACAAGGTTAGGTGCCTGCAATATGTCTGCCTTGGTTGATGAGTTTCATCTTTCCTATTGAGCGGCCTATAAACATGGCAGCATTCCTATGTCCAGGTTACCTATTATAAAATCTTAAATGAATTATGTTAAAAATCATGCTAGCAGTACCAATGAATTTTTTAGAGACAATGTTTTATTGGATTCATTTCTTTTTTTCCAACTATTTTGTCTGGAAAGATGGGATTTTTTAAATCTATAATGACATTTTGGCTAATAATTATAGTTTAGAACTTCATTCTTTCCGTCAAGAACTGTTATTTGAGTGCTGGATCAAATGGCTTTTCTACAGATCTCGTTCCTTCAGATCTATGTAGCTAAAGCTCTGTTTAAAAAACAAACAAAAAATCACATGCTAGTGCTGTTACAGAAGTTTTATCAGACTGGCAGTCCAAGTGGTTAAAATTCCTTGTAACGGGTATCAGTTTGAAAAGATTCTTGACTGGGTGTAGTGACTTATGGCTGTAATTCCAGTGCTTTGGAAGGCCAAGGCAGGAGGCTCACTTGAGGCCAGGAGTTTAAGACCAGCCTGGGCAACATAAGTAGACCCTGTACTTGCAAAAAAAAAAAAAAAATTAATAAATAAATTAACCAGGAGTGCTAATGTGTGCCTGTAATCCTAGCTACTTGGGAGACTGAGGCAGGAAGATTGCTTGAGCCCAGGAGTTTGAGGCTGCAGTGAGCTGTGATTGCACCACTACACTGCAGCCTAGGTGACAGAGTGAGACCCTGTCTCTAATACATAAATAAATAAAAACAAAGATTCTTAATACCCTTTACCTTTTTCATTAGGAAATATTTTATTAGGAAATTTATTAGGAAATATTTCATTAGTGAAGGAAAGTCTCACTTTTTAAACTTGACTTTGACCAACACTCTGTTCTCATGACTTATGTCCCTTTAATACCTAAATCATTTGCCTAGCTAATTGGGCCTGCGCCAGTGTGTACTGTTAGATTCCATGGAACGTTGCCCTGACAGATGTTCTACTTGTCAGGCAGGGCTTTCCTTGGCTTCCCTTTTATCATTTCTTCTTCCTCCTTCTTCAAGAGACTTACGACTCTCTGTCATAAGTTCTCAGTCACAGAACAGAGCTATACATAAAACATGCATATACACAAATGGGTAAGGAGTATACCTGCACTAAATAATTCTTTCTCTCTGAAACTCAATAACAACTGGCCTCTTGTTTGAAAAACATCAGGACTCTTGTACTAAAGACCAGGCAGCCATCCAGCTGTGCCCAGTTGCTATTTTTTGGTATCCATTCTAAGAAGTTATCATTTTCATGAGAATGAAAATGTTGTACCACAGAAATTTTAACTTTGGAAAGCAACTCTAATTTCTCGTAGGGCAATATTTTTCAGGCTTGTTGGGTTTCTGTGTTTGAACATCTGAGTTCTCACTTTTAGAGGCTTGTGCTTCCTAGTACTCTATCCTATTACACCTATGCCAGGACTTGGTGGCTAAAGTATAAGCTGAAATAATTATGTCGTTAATTCATGCTAAACCTGTCTTACTCCATTTAGCAAGTTTTATTTTGATATGTCCATACAATCACTTCAAATCACTACTTCATTTTGGCAATGCTAAATTGTTTATACAATGCTACTGTTCATGCTCATCCTACAGAACAGCTAGTGAAGTATGTCTGTAACCATATGGCTTGTTGTTATCACATCATTATACCTCATTTAATAACAGTTCCTAATATATTGGGTATTGCACAAAAGACGCTCAAATTTTTTTTTGTAAGTAAGTACTGTTAACAAGGCAAGCTTCTGTCAGTAGGTTACGCTGATATTCAATTTGTATCATATTTAGATAACATCTTGAATGTGTAATTATTTCTATTTGACTCAATGGCCTAGGTTGCTGATGAGAACCCAAGCTTTGAGAATCAGAGATTGGTTCATTCTTATTAAGTAAAACAATGCATTATTTATTTTAGAGTTAATCCAAACTGACATTTTTATGACTGCTATGGACAAAATGTTTGTATCTCCCCAAAATTCATATGTTGAAGCCCTAATCCCCCATGTGGTTGTTTGGAGATGAGACCTCTAAGGAAGAAATTAAGGTTAAGCGAGGTCATAATGGTGACAGGCTCTCATCAAACAGGATTAGTGTCCTTATAAAAAGGGACATCAGAGACCATTGTACTGGCACATTCTCCATGTCCAGCCCCTAAACCAATCCTGCTCACAACTTGATCTTGGACTTCCAGCCTCTGAAAGTCCAGCAAAGACAAGTGAGCATTTATAGACAAGAAGCAAGTTGGGGCAGTGGATGGAAAATTACTAAGAGGAAACATGAGGAGTAAGAAGGGATTCTGGTTAAATCAGCTTAACAGGATTCTTGCTGAAGTCAGGCCAGAGTAATCAGATATCACCTGGGAGGTGGTGGGAGATAAGGAATTTGGTCAAATATTGACAATGATCAGATATGAAGGGTGAGAGATTCTGGTTAAACAAATTTGACAGAATTTTTGCTAAAATTGGGCAATGCAAAAACAGACATGGAAACCCACAGTTCAGGGCCTCGGATTGTCTCTCACAGGGTTGCAAAAATAATCTGCTATGTTTTCTTCAAGAGGTTTTAGAATTTTATCTTTTACATTCAGGACTATGATCTTTCTTGAATTAATTTTTGTGAATGGTGCAGAGTTTGAGGCGCAACTTTTTTCTTATAAGTAATCATTTTTTACAGAACCTTTTGTCAAAAAGACTTTTCTTCCCCCTGTTAACTTATGTTGATGACTCATTTAAAAAATGATCAAGTGACTGGGTAAATGTGGTTCAGTTTCTGGACTCACTAACGTTTTTGTTAAACTATTAATCTATCTTTACATCATATCATGCCATCTTGATTATAATAAGTTTTGAAATCAAGTGATATAAGTACTACAAAGTATTTTTCTATTTCAAGATAATTTTGGCTATTCTGAGTAGTCGGTCTTTTCTTTTCTTTCTTTTTTTGAGACAGAGTCTCACTCTGTTACCCAGGCTGGAGCGCAGTGGCATGATCTTGGCTCACTGCAATCTCTGCCTCCCAGGTTCAAGTGATTCTCTTGCCTCAGCCTCCCGAGTAGCTGGGATTACAGGCACGTGCTACCACGCCCGGCTAATATTTTTTTGTACTTTTAGTAGAGTTGGGGTTTTGCCATGTTGGCCAGGCTTGTCTTGAACTCCTCACCTCAGGTGATCCACCTGCCTCAGCCTCCCAAAGTGCTGGGAATACTGGCATGAGCCACTGTGCCCAGCCTTGGTCTTTTCATATACATGTTAAAATCATCTTGTCAATTTCTACCAAAATAAAAATACACCTAAGATTTTGTTTGGGAATACTTTGACTCTACAGATCAATTTAGAAAAAAAAATGCATCTTAAAAATATTGAGTCTTCAAATCCATGAAAATGGTATATATTTCTATTTATTTAAATATTCTTTAATTTCTTCTAGCAATGTTTTTTATTCTCAGCATACAGATCTTAGACATATTTTATTTAAGTTTTCCAAGTATTTTGTGTCCATTGATACTATTTTAAATTGTATTGGATTTTTTATTTAGTTTTCCCATTCTTTGCTAGTGTATAGAAATTCAATAGTTATTTTAATGTTAACCTATGTCTGTGGCATTGTTAAAATCATGTATGAGCTCTAGTAGTATATTTTTTAGATATTTATAGTTTTTACCATATACAACCATGTTATGTTTGAATAAAGACAGTATACGTTTTTTCTTTCCAACATTTATCTTTTTAATTTATTTTATTTCCTGGTTTTATAGCACTGATTAAAACACAAAAAAATATATTTTTGCCTGTTGTAATCCTTGGGTAAAGTTTTATCTGGAGGAAGAGATATGGTCAGATATCCACTAGTTTAAACGGTGTGGCTAAGAGTTTGGCTGAATGATTCTCAATTAAAAGGAACATGACTGGTGACTTGGTGATAATGAGGTCTGGAAAGATGTATGTGAATCTTGGCATAGATCACATCAGGCATAGATCATGAAGATATTTGTGTCCGATATCAAGGCTCACCAAAGAGCCACTTCAGATGAATAAGTGGGCATAGTGGTCCATTCTATGGACATAAATGAACTTGTTTCTGCAGCTACATCTATCTTTGTCCGATTGGCTCATAAACAAAGTGGTCATGGGCAGCAGCGAAGGAAGCTATGCATGGACTAAGCAATGTTCACTTCCACTCATCAAAGCTGATCTGACAACTGCCACTGCTGAGTGCCCAACCTGCTACCTGAGATGGATACTGAGCCCCCAGGAGGATCAGCTTGTGACTTGGTAGCAAGTAGGTTAATTATTTCTAACATAAAAGGGGGAATGCTTTGTTCTCATTGCAATGGAAACTCATTCTAGATATACATTTGCCTTTTCTGCCTACAATGCTTCTGCCAAAATCACCCTCTGTGGATTTACAAAATGCCCTATTCACCAACATGGTATTCCACACAGCATTGCTTCTAACCAGGAAACTCATTCTACAGCTAACAAAATGCAGCAATGGCCCTGTGAACATGGACGTCACTTGTATTATTATGTTCTCCATCACTCTGAAGCAGCTGGCCTGATAGAATGGCCTTTTGAAGACTAAATTATGGTGCCAGATGCATGGCAACACTTTGTAGGGCTTGAGTAATGTCATCCAAAATAGAGCATATGCTCTGAATCTGTGTCCAATTTGTAGTGTTTTTCTCTCATGACACAGATCTGGGAATCAAGAAGTGGAAATGAAAGTGAATGGCTTATCTCCTTGCTTACCCCTAATCCATTACTAACAAAATTATTGCTTCTTATCTATGCAACCTTGGCTCATCTTGTCTAGAGGTCTTAGTTCTCAAGAGAGGAATGCTTCCACCAGGGGACATAGCAATGATTCTATTACATGAAAATTTGACGCTGTCATATGTCCACTTAGGGATTCTCATGGTGGTAAATCAATGGGCAGAGAAGGGGAGGTTATACTGACTGCAATGACTGATTTTGACCATCAAGAGGAAATTAAGTTCTGACTGCACTATTGTGGTAAGGAGGAATGTGTTTGTAATTCACAAAATATCTTGGGACACATCTTAATACTTCCATGCTCTGTGATAAGAGTCAAAGAAAAACTACAGCAAAACTGCAAATGGCTGGGCCATTAGCAGTTTATCTCACTTCGGGGATGAAGGCTTGTTTTACCCCATTAGGCAAAGAATTACGACCGGGCAAAGTGCTTACTGAAGACAAAGGGAATAGGAGTGGGTAGTAGAAGACTGAAGTAACAAATATTAACTGAAATCATGTCACCAGCTGCAGAAATGAACACCATAATATTTGAGAATTTCTTTCTTATTTTTATATGAAGATATTTATACATTTTTTTCTCCATCCAACTATCTTTTCCCTCCCTCCATCTCCCTAACATATAACATAGGAAGTATTAATAGTAACTGAGCTTATATTTCAGTATTTAAGTTATAATGTATCTTAGGGGGAGTGTGATTCGATTAGAAGAAAAATAAACATTAACCAAAATTGAATCAAGGGATTTTGTATCATCTTTTCAGAGAGTTTTAGCATGTTTTTAGTTATATATCAGTATTTTAGTATATATCAGTATTGTGCTATGCAAAAAGATAATTTTACTATTGTCTTCATTTAGAAGTTAAGTATTGTTGAAAGGTGTATATGGGAGTGCCAAGTTGTAAGGGGGTGGACTGTGGCAACAGTTCAGTATAGCTAAACTGGAATGTTTCTCAGGAATCCTTTCACTGTATCATTCTAGTTTATGATGGGTCACAACAGAAACTTGTGTGAGATTGGGAAGGTAGAAGTGAAGTAACAGCTGGTCTTTAACACTGCGAAGTTTGGCACGGGGCGATTTACTGTTGTAGCTCATGCATACTGTTACTGATCTACTGGTTTACCTCACTGGTAATGGGGAGCAAAACCTGGGCTTAGTTTTTCTAACCAGAAATACTTTGTTAGATCTTTGAATCCCAGGCCAAGTCATGTATAGCTTCACAGGGAAGAGTGCCAGCTTTGTTTTCAGTTCACTTACATTATCAAGATTGGAGGGAGTGGGACAAATACATGTTCCTATTTGTTCTTGTGGGTTCTAGTTTTGCCTTATAGATTTCATTTTTCCCCCACAAGTTCCCTCAGGGTTCACTCTTGGATCCCCCTTAATTAATGTCTATATTTCCTTGCTGACTTCAGGCCTAATGTTAGCACAGAGTTGATAGCCTTATATAGACCACTTAAGAAGCTTCTACAATTGCCTAAGGTCTAATCCTCAAAATAAATCCCTGACTGTACATCACTTATAGTCGTTCCACTTACCTGATGGAACCCTAATTAATAGGCCCTGGTATGGTCTTCTTTGTGTTATTCCTGCTTAGGCATTGTTTAACTTCTTAAATCTGCTTGCAATTCTACCAGAAGTTACTGAGAATCCGTTACTATTTTTCAGCTGTTTTTTCTTTCTGTGCTTCAGTTTGGGTAATTTCCAAATTGCTCTATTTTCAAGTTTACTGATAGTTTTTTCTGCAGTATTTAATCTGCTGATAAGCTTATTTGGTGAATTTTAAATTTCTGGTTATCTCTAGTTATTTCTTACTATAGTTTGTTTCCCACTTGAGATTTTCTATTTTTCGTTGTCTTCTCTCTTTAAATTCCTGAATATTTTTATAGTAGTTATTTTAAAGACAAGTCTATTAATTTCATTATCTGTGTCATTTCTGGGTCTGTTCTTATTGAGTGACTGACTATTATTCTGGCAATGGATCATGTTTTCCTGCTTCTTTGCATGACTGGTCATTTTTTAAAATTATACATTAAACATTATGGATACTTCATTGTTGACTGGATTTCTATCATCTTCCTTAATAAGAGTGCTAAGTTTTTTTCCCATAGGCAGTTAACTTACTTGTAGATGAGCTTGATACTTTCAAGTCTTGTTGTTAAGGTAGGTCAAGAATAACCTTTCTTGTAGGACTAGATTAGCCCTACTTCTAAGGTATGGCCTGTGTGGAGTTTCTACTTGTCTTAGTCCATTTGTGTCGCTTGTCTTAGTTCATTTGTGTTGTTATAAATGAATACTAGGAACTAGGTATTTGTAAAGAAAAAAGGTTTATTTGGATCATAATTGTGCTGGCTGGAAGATTTAGTATCTGATGAAAGTCTCAGGCTGCTTCCATTAATGGCAGAAGGTGAAGGGGAGCTGGCATGTGCAGATATCTCATGGTGAGAGAGGAAGCAAGAGAGAGAGAGAGAGGAGGGAGGTGCCAGGCTCTTTTTAATAAGCAGCTGTCATGGGAACTAATAGAATGAGAACTCACTCACCTTGCCCCCAGGGAAGGCATTAATCTATTTAGTGGAGATCAGCCCCCAAGATCCAAACACTTCCCATTAGGCCCCACCTCCAACATTGAGGATCAAATTTTAACATGAGGTTTGGAGGGGACAAAGCTCCAAACTATAGCAATATTGTACCTACAGTGTTTAGTAAGGTGCTTTCACTGTGGCAAGTCAGAATGCAAATATCTCCACACTCTGTCTAGCTCTGAGAGCTCAACTCACAGTTCTTCTGTGTTTGTTCTCCTCCTAATAGTTATACTTTGTCCTGCCTCAGAGAGTTTCAATCTGAATATAAACAGCTTGCTATTCAAAGACTCAAAGGGACCTCTATGCAGATTTTTGGAACTCCTCCTCTGCTCAGCTCGCTTCTCTCTTGATCCTGCAATGCAAATTCCAGTCACCTCACTGGCCCTGAATTCTAATCTCTGTCTCCTCTGCTCTGTGGCACTGCTGTGTTGGTTTGGGCACCATCTCTGAACCACAGCCTAGGAAGTGACACCAGGCAGAAAGCTGGTACAATTACAAGACTCATCTCATGTTTTTGCCCTTCTTTCAGGGATCATAGTCACGTGGTGCCTTTTGCTGAATGTCTAAAAGCAGTGATTTCACACGTTTTGTCCTCTTTTACAATGGCTTGTGACAGAAGGCCTACCGTGATGTGAGTTCCTCACATGACTTCCTCATGGCTGGAAGCAGAATTTATCTCTGTACTCTTATTTAACCCTGACAAACAAATCTACTTACATATATTATGTTAACATTAAACCAAATGGAATAAAGTTTACATGAAGCAAAATCACTTAAAATTTTCTTCTCACTGCCCCCCCTATTCCTCACCTTATACTGCTGAGGATTTGATAATTATCTTAAAAGCAAAATCTTAGCAAAATGCTTAGACATTTGCATGTAAGTTTTTATTTTGTTCCTTTTGTTCAGGTTAGCGGTTGTCAAAATTTACTGTGCATAATCATTACTATACAAAACAATGATCCCCTACTTGATGGGCTATGTAAAGTTTATTCTAGGATAGTTTTGGCTATACACTAATTCACCTAATGCCTTGAAATTCAATTTTAGCCTCAATGTAGAAAGGTGAATCTATTATATTTCTTTTGTGGATATTAGGGCTATTTTATTGCATTCTAATTTGTTTATCTGTTAAAACTTTCAAATGCAACTCAGTCTTGTAGAAAGGAGAATGTGTGACCTAAAAGGTGAAAAAAACCCACAAATAGAAAGCTAGAACCGAAATAGAGGCCTTAGGTAGAAAGGAAAATATAATCTAGGTCTTAATTTCTCTTCTAGTCTATATTGCAAAAAAGATAGGGGGTGTTAAGCAGTCTTCTACATATGCCAGAAAAAAATGAATAATGTTTTATTTTTGACATGCCAATCTGGATATATTTGTATCCTTAATTTTCCTATTGCTGTTCCTCAATAAATTTTTTTTGACTATTCGAATCTCCAGGCAGATTTTTAATTTTAGACTTTACAGAAAAAGTACAAATACAGCACAAAGAATTATCCTATACTTTCATTTAGATTCCCAAATTAATATTTTATCAGATTTTCTTTGTGTGTGTGTGTATGTGTGTATGAGTGATTTTTCTGACTTGTTTGAGAATAAGTTGCCGACATAAAGAGCCTTTATCCCTAAATACTTGAGTGCCAATTTTTAAAAACAAGCACATTTTGGAGTCAACTTTGAAGTTTGGGGATTTTCATATGTTGAAAAAGGATGATATTTTTATTTAGTTAAATGTAGCCATATGATAAATGCCAACTCTGGGCACAGTGATGCTTAAACAAAAGATGGAAGACTCAGAGCGATAAAGGCCACTCAGCTTGTTTTCTGACTTCATGCTAGACAAGGCACTCTCGAAGTACCATATGCCTAATCTGAAGCTGTAATTGTCTCACTGGAATCTTTTTTCCCTGTGTCTGAATTCCAGTGTGTGTGAGATAGCACTGCATAGCATAGTGATTTAAAGTGTGGGCTTAGAAGTTAAAATGGCTTTGGGAACTTGGACAAATAATGTGACATCTCTGTGCCATCAGTTTTTTCATCTCTAAAATGGTGAGAAGAATAGTTCCTGCTTCAAAGGATTAAATGAGCTAGTCAATATAAATCACTTAGCTAGACAGGGCAAATACTCAGAAATATGAGCTATCACTGTTCTGGACATGAATATATTGGAGTTTGTATGTGTGCGACTCCCATCTTCTCTGGCTTTTGGCAGTGCCATATCATTAGGAGATGTCCTTGCCTCTCAGCTGTATGTCAATGCCCATGTCTGGTGGTTTTGTGTCAATACCTAGATGCATTCTCCCAAATATGCTCATTTGAAAATTTAACATCCGTTAGCAGAGAAGCACTGTATTTTAAAATGCTCTGTTTGGGATACAGTAGAAGCATCTGATTGGAAATATGCCAAGTCCTCTGTCATAGGCCCATAATCAACAGCTGGCATTCTTGGCTAAATATTTGTGATGATGTTAATGTGAAGTCTTTTAGCGTTTAATAAACAAATAAAAAGATATGAATAAATTTGACTTACAGAAGTGAATTTTTCTAAGTAATAAAAACACGAATTTCAATATTAGTTTCTGAAATACACACTAATCCTTGAGCTGACACATCGTGCACTGAAGTTTATAGAGTGTAGCTTTATTTCATTCTTCTCTGCTGGAAAGAACATTTGTTATGCCTTTGGGAAAAATATTTGTCTTTGAATCATGTAAGATTAGAATTTTTACATCGAGTGATTGTAATCTCAGCTAGTTTTATTTGCTTATTAGTTCTGAGAAAAAGGTAATTCTATTTTTAATGGGTTTAGAAGAATTATTTTTGTATACACAATCTTTTTTACTGTTTTTAAAATAATTTTATACTTTTTATAATTCCAGAAACTCGACTGCCATGAAACATTGGGCTCTAAACGAGAAACAACAAAAGATACAAACAGACTGTGGTACATTTTCTCATTTATATTAATTTAAAGGGAAATTGTTTCATATGGTTCTGAAACATTAACAATGCAATTAATTCACCAGAAACAGAAAAAAAGTCTTTGTCTTGCTACCATACTCAATCAGGTTGAATAAAGAAATAGAAGGCAAATTTGCTAAAGCAAATTTCTCTTGTCTTTGTGTTGGCAGAAGTCTGTAGTCCCCTTGCTCTGCATGTTCAACAAATGTTAATAGCACCTGGGATAATTACAGAATTCACTATTTTTATTACATCCAAAACATGAGTTACATTAATGAGAATATTTGGTGGAGTTTCGTAGTCTGAATAATTAGTCAACAAAGTTCAAGTTATAAAGAATTTTTATTAATGAATAATTAAGCATTAGTTAGCAGGGTGATAGATGTTCTTCAAAATATGTTATTTTGAGGGAACAAATAAATAGGTTAAAACATGCTAATATTTTATTTTGCTTCTACTATAATTCAGGACAGGTAAGCACAGCAAACCAAAACCCAAATTTCTGGCTATAAATTTGATATTTAAAAATAAATTATCTGGCTCATGCTTGTAATCCCAGCACTTTGGGAGGTCAAGGTGGGCAGATCACGAGGTCAGGAATTTGAGACCAGCCTGACCAGCATGATGAAACCCCGTCTCTACTAAAAATACAAAAAAATTAGCTGGGCTTGGTGGTGTGCACCTGTAATCCCAGCTACTCAGGAGGCTGAGGCAGGAGAATTGCTTGAACCAGGAGGTGAAGGTTGCAGTGAGCTGAGATTATGCCACTGCACTCCAGCCTGGGCGACAGAGCGAGACTCTGTCTCAAAAAGAAAAAAAAAATTACTGATTTCTAAATTTTGTTATTTTAATAAAATAACTCTCCTGAAAATATATATATATGTATGTGTTTTGAAAAAAAATTACCATAGGTGGGATTACATTCCAGTCTTATTGAATATAATTATTATATCCATCTCTTCTAGCCAGAAATAGAAACAAATGCATGATATATGACCTTATGAACCAGGCAAAATATTTACCATTGAGAAGTATGCAAACCATATATTTAGTTGCTCTGTGATGACAGTACGTTGTGGGGAAATTCCTGTTTGTGGGTAGAATAGATAATACTCCATGAATAGATAGGCTTCAGAGCATACAGACTTTCTCTCTACATTGACACACCTAATTAGTGTAGACCACTATTTCAACTTACAGAATTGGTTTGACAGTGTGAGTGGCCTCTGCATTTTACTACATTCAAAAAGGGTGTGGCGAAAAACCTGAGCTTTTTGTATCTTTAACTACAGTTAAAACAGGTCAACTTTTTACACATGTGATGACAAAGAGAAAACAAACTAAAATAACTGGGATATAATTTATCTACTTAATTTTAGAAATAAAGGGGCTTATAAAATGCATTTGTTAGTTGGGACTCTTTTTTCCCAGGAAATTGTATGAAGAACACATATTGCAGTACCTAGCATTTGGTTGGTATTTTACATTTTTCAGACTTTCAAAATGTACAACTACATTTAATTTTTATGACAACTTTTGGAGGGACTGATGATATATATTGTTAGCCAGGTTTTATAGATGAGTAAACTGAGGCATCAAGAGGTTAAGCATCTTGCTCTTGATAACTCTGAGATGCGTAGAGCAAGGGCTGGAATTGGGTGTTCTGGATTCTGGTCCAGGGCTCATTCTCCTATTAACTATGTTTCCAATATGTTAGACATAGGCAAAGGCTGCCACACTTTGTGCATATAAAAATAATAAGTCCATCCTAATTTAATATTATATCTTTTCAAAGTCAATAAAGTATAAATTTGTGTGAGAAAGGAAAAACACATGCATAGGTGGAATTTTTTTTGCTGCTGGATTTAGGGTTCTGGTTTGGCCATTAGCGTTTTGCCATGAGTAATGTTACTTAAATTGTATATATTCAATAAAAAGGAATAAAAGGATGTTTGTTTCTATATAAATTAATGAAATTATTATTTTAAAAACAAAACAAGGGGTATTTATTATGTATCTTCCAGTTTGTTACATTTTGATATTAAAGACATATTCCAACTATTCTATCACAAAATGTTTTAAACTTCCTTGAAAATTGCTTTCCTGCTTAATTTTTCAGCCACTCCTTGAAATCAGAACCAAGCCACATGACCAAAAACTAAAAACTAAAAAAATACATAATCCATATTGTTCACTCTATTTGTTTCCAGCTGGTTTTTTAGCTTGCAAAATTCAGAATTGCATTTAAAAGTAAACAATTTCCTGACACCGAAGAAACATAAAAGACATAATCTAACGAAACAATACAAACAGAAAAATTGATGACATAAAAACATTGTGGTCAATGGAGGCATCTCTAGAATAAAAATGCTACTTTCCAGGTGACTATCTAAAAGAGATATATTAACTGGAACATTTAAATCTCCTATCATAAATTATTAAAAGCAATTGCATTTTGCCTAAAGTTACATCTTACAGAATAGTCTCTTACAAAAACATCCTTCCTACTTTACATTTTAAACACATTAAAATGTACAATGATTTCAGAAAATCATCATTTCCTTTTTTTCTTCTTTTACGATTCGATTATGTCTTCTGACACCTATACCCAATCCCATGTAGACACTGAAAACAAATCAATGTAACTAGCACATGCTCATTTTAGTCCCTCATCTTCTACCTAGTGACAATAATAATAATAATTAATAATATTAATCACTATGTGCCACTGACTACAAGGCGTGAGGTACGTTATATGTACTTTTCATATTTAATCCTTCTACACTTTGGAAACTGTATGTTTACAGATGAGAAGACAGAGTACTAGAAAAATTAAATAAATTTCTGAAGACACAATTGTTTAGTACCAGAGCATGGATCTGAGCCTAGCTGACCTAACTCATGAGCCACTTTAATAACCACCATGTTATTTACAGTTTCTCAGCTCAGATGTGCAGGTCCCTGGACAGCCTCCTTCCCCTGTTCCCTCCCTCACAGGCTGGCTATCATTTTACTCTATTCCCATAACACCTGAAATCCCTTTTATTAACACGCTAAACTCCCTGCATTTTAAATTAATTGAGTTAGAATCAAGGAATATACAATGTAAAAAGCCCATCTCTCCCTCAGCCCTTGAACACTTTCAGTTAAAAGTGCATTTCTAGGAACTTCCTCACGTATAGCATAAGTAAATCAGTATTTCCAGTGTTGAAAAATTATTCCAGAAGACATATGCTCCTTCAAAATTCTTGTTTCAGAATTCATGAAAAACATTTCAGAATTACAAATGTTTATAGAGTGTGCTAGAGCAAAAAGCTTAATGTGTGGAGGAGAAAAGTTTCATTCTGGTAACTATTTCCTAAACCACCCATAGATTCTGTACCATGCTGACATTTGCTGGATGTGTTAGTTTCTTTCTTTTCTTTCTTTCTTTTTTTTTTTTTTTTTTTTTTTTTAATTTGAGACAGAGTCTCAATCTGTTGACTAGGCTGGAGTCCTGCCTCAGCCTCCCAAGTACCTGGGATTACAGGCTCCACCATGCCCGGCTAATTTTTGTGTTTTTAGTAGAGATGAAGTTTCACCACGTTGGCCAGGCTGGTCTTGAACTCCTGACCTCGTGATCCACCCACCTCAGCCTCCCAAAGTGCTGGGATTACAGGCATGAGCCACTGTGACTGGCCAGTTTATTTCTTAAATTAGCAAAGAATAATGTTATTTAGCTTGAGCACTGTGATGGTTAATTTTATGTGTCAACTCACAGAACTCAGATATTTGGTCAAACAGAGTTTAAATGCTTCTGTGAAGGTATTTCTTAGATCAAGTTACCATTTACATCAATAGAGCGCAGTAAAGCAGATTACCCACCCTAATGTACGTGGGCCTCATCTAATCACTTGAAGGCCTTAAAAGAAAAATACTGAGAATGATGGTTTGCTGAGAATGATGGTTTCCAGCTTCATCCATGTCCCTACAAAGGACATGAACTCATCATTTTTTATGGCTACCATCATTCTCAGCAAACTATTGCAAGGACAAAAAACCAAACACCGCATGTTCTCACTCATAGGTGGGAATTGAACAATGAGAACACATGGATACAGGAAGGGGAACATCACACACCGGGGTCTGTTGTCGGGTGGGGGGGAGCGGGGAGGGATAGCATTAGGAGATATACCTAATGTAAATGACGAGTTAATGGGTGCAGCACACCGACATGGCACATGTATACATACGTAACAAACCTGCACATTGTGCACATGTACCCTAAAACTTAAAGTATAAAGAAAAAAAAGAAAAAGAAAAATACTGAAGTCCCCTAATGAAATGGGGATTCTGCCTTCAGACTGCATTCAGAATGGAGCTGCAGCATTAACACTTCCCTAGGTCTTCAGCCTGCAGCCTGTCCTGCAGATTTTGGTCTCGCCAGCCCCGGCAATTTTATGAGCCATTCCTTCATTTCTTAAAATCTCTCTCTCTTTGTTTGTGTGTAAATAGCATGTAAATAACATATACATACTATATACATGTGTAAATAACACATATATATGTACAAAGGTATTACTTGGTTTTGGATTTAAAATTATTATAAAATCCACCAATTGTTTATATTTTAAAGGGAATTGTGTTTTGCTGTGGAAGAAAAATTGACTCATAACTATATAAAGTCTACTCCAAATTAATTTGTGTTCAAAGAGGCTATTTTTCATAGTCCATTTTGTTTTTATAATAACAATTTTTCTACAGGAACACGAGAGTAGGGGTGCATCTCAGTGTGCTGGAGGACTAGGACATTGAAGTGTAGATGGCAACCACTGGAGGAGAGCATACGAGTTGCTTTCACAAAATATGCCTCACAATCGTTGCAGCTCAGGGGAAAGATCACTGTGATCAAGAGTGGTGTGTTATGAGTCTACTTTTTTTCTTTTAACCAAAGCTAAAAAGTTGACAAGTGCCCCCTTGTTGATTGTTTTGGATACCATATTCCTCCAAAGTAAAGATACTTGTTTTATTGATCAAAATGAATGACAGCCTTATTCCTAGCAGTTAATAAGCTGAACATGCTGAACAATTACACATACCAATTTAAAAGAACAGGCTGTAGAATATTTGCATCTTGTAAAAAATGATTTAATAATAAATAAGAAAAGAAATAAACTAAAGAATCTCAGGAAATTTTGATTTGGGATTCTACAAATAAGAATTTCTTAAAATTTGGAAGTTAAAGTTTTATTTTTTACTAAAACTAAAAGTAATTTTGACAGATTTTTTAAAAACTTGAAGGACAGCTGATTTAAAAAAAAAAGTAAGAAAAAGTGTCTTAAAAAAGGGCAACATTTTGCTTTGGATAATTTCTATTTTTTTTCATAAAAGTGGAGTAGAAATAGGCTCGCAGAATTTGAGAACTTATAAGAACCTCAGACTATTTATTCCCAAACTTTATACAGAGGAAGAGTAAACTCCTTGAGCTAAGTAACTTCCCAGTTCATCAACTGACTTCTGACAAATGCGGAATTAAGACTCAGACCTTCCAGAGTCCAATCCACATTACTGCCACCTCCCCAGTCAACTGGGATCTCATGCTTGTGTTGTTTCTCTCTAGTTCTTCTCTTGGATTCTTCTTTGTGTGGTCTTGAGTATCATCCTACTGTTACCATGCTGGAGACAGAGAGGAATGAAGCTCACTTATGAACCCGAAGTCTTACTGTTTGGGAAAGAAATTTAGAAAAAGCCTCAAAATATCTCTACCATTTAACTGCACTGCATATACATGTGGATTAAGCCAAACCCATTGAGAAGCATATTGAAACAGAATAGTATCAGGAATAAATACATAGCTAATATTTTGGAAGACCTAGCATAAAGAAGTTAGAAATTTTCCAGATTGTTATTGAATAACCTGGTTCATGCTATATGTTATTTTTCTCCTTAGCAGATATGTGTGTGGGGGTGTGTGTGTGTACAAGACACAAGAAAATGGCAAAGTTCGTACTATTGTAGAAATAACTGAGATTATAAGATAGGCACTTCTGGATTTTCCAACTTCCACTAACATTAAAAAAATGACTTCATCCCTTACCATTTAGGTTAAACATTTATTACTGAGAAGTCAAAACGATTTTTGTTTATATCTAGTGGGAATAAAAAAGCCACACACACAACAGACAAAAATCCTGGCAGTCATGGCGCTTGCATTATTTCCGGGTTGGCAAAATTGATTTTCTGGGAAATATGTCTATACTGCATAACGAATTAATGCAAAAAACTTTAGTTTCATAATGGCCATTTTCTCTAACTGGCAGGTCCCCTAGCAGACCTAGTGAGCAAATATTCAGGGGGTAAGAAATAAAACAAACTCCATCCTGTCCATATAAACATGCACATTGATTTCTAAACATGTAACAGAAGAGGCTGAATTTCAGAAATGTCACACCAAAACAGAAATTTAAGCATTAACAATTGATAAATGGTATTGAAAAAATGCTTGCTCTTCCTATACAGTACTTACAAAATAGAGTCTGTGCATGTGGTCCCTCATCCAGAAATACCAGAAAGTAAAAGGTCTGATATTTCCAGATGTTGTGTGAGGTTAAATCTTGTCTCAGTAAAAGAGATA
This sequence comes from Gorilla gorilla gorilla, assembly GCF_029281585.2. NCBI lineage: Eukaryota > Metazoa > Chordata > Mammalia > Primates > Hominidae > Gorilla > Gorilla gorilla. Next base: position 159,984,440 of record NC_073229.2, on the reverse strand, counting down.
ATGAACACGGGCATTGCCTGCAACAATCTCAACTGGACACAGAAATGGAAAAGTGAATGACTGCGCTCTTTCCAACTGACTCTGTCATTTGGCTGAATATTTGGGGATATTTTTAAGGTCTTTTTCCAGGAGACTGCCTCTACAATAAAAAAAAAAAAGATTCAAAACATTGAATGAAATGAAAATTGAAGATAAATCTAGTTGGCTTAGAAATGTGCTACAATAAAGGACAAAAATGAAAGAGACGATTTCTCTGATGTTTATTATCTGGCCTCATTTGGGGGCTTTAATCTCTGATATTTATACTCACACACGTTCTTTCCTCCCTTTTCTGCTTACTCATCTTAAATGACTGTAATCTCTCAATAAGAACTAAAAAGTCAGAGAGGAGAAGAGGGGCGATGTCACCCACTTTAAACCAGGACCACCCAAGCTCCTTAAGAAAGATAAGAATCCGGCCTCATCATCACGATGTTCACAGAAAGCCACATAAATTTTCTTTGCAACCTATAAGAACTCACTAAAGTGGGAAAGTAAACTTTGTAGTTAGCCTAAATTTCCAATTCTATTTATGGAGGCAGAAAACAACTAGTTCTCATGCTTCACATAAAAACTAAATCACTCTTCTAGCTTCTAGCTAAATAGTCTTGCTTTCTTCAAACTTTATTATGGAATATTTTAGAAATGCCAAAATGTAAAATAGTACTGTAATAAACACCCCTAACACTTGGTATAAAAATATTAATCATTATAAACATAATAAAATATTTCTGTTTTTCTCTCTCTGGATATTCTACTCCTCTTTTCCTCCCCAACATAAACACCATTCTGATTTCATGTTTATTGTTTACATGCATGTTTTATTCTTATATTGGTATGTACCCAATAATAAGATTTAATATGCTGTCAATTTTTTTCTCTCAATATAATGTTTTGGAGATATTTGTCATTGAGCCAAATTGCTCTCCAAAGTGGTAGAACCAATTCATACAATCATATCCTTCTTTATGTATTTTTTTAAAAAATTTCCAAGTGTCTAATACCACTTGTATTAAACAGGAAAGGATAGGGAATAAGAACTGATAAACAATAAATCCTTTTTCCCTTTTATCTTTTCTTTCTTGATTTAACTAATTTTGGAATGGTGATGGTAGAAAGGTGACTAGGGAGTGGTAGCCATTCTTAGTGAATACTCAGTTTCCTGTTGACTTGGTGCTTATATTAGTTATAATTTTGTCTCAGTATCAAAATAAAACAAAACAAAATCAAACAATGACCAAGAATCTTATAATTGAAAGTTATAATGAGATTTCATTTGCTTCATTATTCTGTATTTAGATTATGTATCTTAGAATAACAGAATACTGGTATTTGAGTCTATTGTACCTGGCTACTTGAATGTGAATACATTCCACATATTAGCTATGTGAAGCTAAAGGATGGCACTTCAGTGTTCTATCTGGGAGAAGCACTTGAACCACTCAAGAAGACACAGGATAAATTTGTATTCCTGATTATTCCAGCATTAAGCAATCAGTGCTATCTATAATTTCCAATTTACATCTTATTTAATTCCCTTATTCCATGGTTCTTAAACTGGTTCATTCTTTCTTGATAGGTTACTATCTGACTCAGCCTAAATTCAAAAGATAGTCAAATATATTTTCTAAATTTTGAACACACTGTTTATGATGTGTTCATTGAATAGTTCTTAAGATCTATCTTTATATTTTCATGTTGCTCACATGCAAGAAAATCATTACCACCTCATATCCTTTAAACAGGATTTTTGACCTGATATTTAGTATGATGATTTGGAATTTTCATAAGAAAGTATTACTCGATCCTTGGAAACTTTTATTCCCAGTATAGAAACAGAGTAAAATTCAAGTAGCTTTGGGTAAACTTGCACATTTGGAAGCATTTAGCTATTTTTAAAAATCTCAAACATGGAGGCTGATGTATCTCTAATTTTTTGCTTTTTTGGCTCTATGATAAATGGCCCCACTCCATCACTAGCCATGAAAAGCATTATGTTCTAATGTTTGTCTTGTATTTGGGTTGCTTCTGAGCTACTCATCAAAACCTTGACGTTGTGGTTTTAATATAATTTTCATAGAAACATTAAGAACAGATGTATGAACCAATCAAAAGGCAGAAAATATGTAAATATGGTAATTAAATCCGCATAAATAAAAGAGTAGTGTGCATTTTTTTCTGATTACCACAAAGAAACATAAAATTATTATTTACTCATTGGTATAGAAATATGTTCTGAAATAAAGCAAAAGTAACATGCCTATATTTTTTACAGTTTTACATAATTCAGTGGCATTAATTTCCATCAATGGAAATTATTATAGTTTAACTATGTGGTAACTTTTTCATAAAATGGAATCAGTATCAATTTATTTTACATCTAATTCAATACAAAAATGGTTCCAATGTCATGAATTAATTTCAAATGTTAAAACATATATATCTATATGTATATATACAAACACATATATACACACATACATATATATGCCTGAATATAATTTGTCTGGATAATACGATAAATTCTTTGGGTACATTTGCATCAAATATGCAGTTATAAAACATTTTTGGATGCTCTATAAGAAGGCATTAATTTTGATATTTTTTGCTTCTACTCCACATCACAGTTTCAAAGAATCTTAGAAGAGTCTAAGATTTAGTTTGACTACCTATTTTAGAGATTTGACAGTAAGACAGTTGCACAATTAGTTGAGAACAGAAAAATAAAATTTTAGTTTACAGATGTCTGGTTCTTTGGTACCTCCTACATAGTACCTGTGAAGGGGAACCAAATAAAATTCTAATGATTGAGTTTTACTCTTTGATCACAATTCTAATAAGATCTTCGGTCACAGATCTAATCGCTTCTTATTGATTATTGTTTGACAATAGTGAGTTTTCCAATTTTTTTTCTTTTCTTTTTCCTTTAAGATGGAGCCTCACTTTGTCTCCCAGGCTGGAGTGCAGTGGCTTAATCTTGGCTCATTGCAACTTCCACCTCCCAAGTTCAGGTGATTCTTGTGCCTCAGTCTCTCAAGTAACTAGGACTACAGGCATGCACCATCAAGCCTGGCTAATTTTTGTATTTTTAGTAGAGACAGGGTTTCACCATACTGGCCAGGCTGGTCTTGAAATCCTGACCTCAAGTGATCCACCCACCTCAGCCTCCCTTCCAAAGTGCTGAGATTACAGGCATGAGCCACTGCACCTGGCCCATTTTTCTTCTGTTACATGAAATAAGTCATTTTATAGCCTTCTAGCTTGTATTCAGTTCAGTAATCATTCTTATTTTAGCTCCCCTGTCTATAATATCTTTTTTCTCTTTATGTTATTAAGATATCTTATATTATTAGTTTTCAAAAAAAAATTAAAATATTCCCTGATGTATCACATCCAGAGAATTTTTCAGTTCAAATTTTTTATTTTTTTTTACTTAAATTATTTTAAGTTCAGGAGTACATGTGTAGATTTGTTATAAAGGTAAACTTGTGTCATGGGGGTTTGTCATACAGATTATTTAGTAATCCAGTAAGCCTAGTACTTGTTAGTTATTTTTCCTTATCCTCTCCTTCCTTCTACCCTCTACCCTCCTGCAGGCCCCGTGTTTGTTGTTCCCCACTATGTGTCCATCTGTTTTCATTATTCAGCTCCTACTTGTAAGTGAGAATATGCACTGTTGGTTTTCTACTCCTGAGTTAGCTTGCTATGGATAGTGGCCTCCAGCTTTCTCCATGTTTCTGCAAAGGACATGATCTCATTCTTTTTTATGGCCACATATTATTCTATGGTATATATGTACCATATTTTCTCTATCCAATCTACCATTAATGGGCATTTAAACAGGATTTGCTATTGTAATAGAGAGTCCTTTCCCCATTGTTTGTTTTTGTCAGCTTTGTCAAAGGTCAGATGGTTTTAGGCATATGGCATTATTTCTGGGCCCTCTATTCTGTTCCATTGCTTTATCTGTTTTTGTACCAGTACTATGCTGTTTTGGTTACTGTAGCCCTGTAGCGTAGTTTGAATTCTGGTAATGTGATGCCCCCAGCTTTTTTTTTTTTTTTTTTTTTTTGATTGCCTTAGCTATTTGGGCTTTTTTTCAGTTCCATATGACTTTTAAAATAGTTTTCATTAGTTCTGTGAAGAATGTCCTTGGTAGTTTGATGGGAATAGCATTGAATCTATAAATTGCTTTGGATAGCACGACCATTTTAATGATATTCTTTCTATACATAAGCATGGAATGTTTTTCCATTTGTTTGTGTCATCTCTGATTTCTTTGAGCAGTGTTTTCTAGTTCTCATTGTAGAGCTCTTTCACCTCCCTGGTTAGCTATAGTCATAGGTATTTTTTTATTTTCATGGCAACTGTGAATGGGATTGCATTCCAGATTTGGCCCTCTGCATAATGGTGGTTGGTGTATAGGCATACTAGTGATTTTTACATGTTGATTTTGTATCCTGAGACTTCGCTGAAATTGTTTATGAGCTTAAGGTGCTTTTGGGCCAAGGCTATGGGGTTTTCTAGATATAGAATTATGTCATCTGTGAACAGGAATATTTTGACTTCTTGTCTTCCTATTTGGATGACCTTTGTTTCTTTCTCTTGCCTGATTGCTCTGGCCAGGACTTCCAATACTATGTTGAATAGGAATAGCGACAGAAAGCATCCTTCTCTAGTGCTGGTTTTCAAGGGGAATGCTTCCAGCTATTGGCCATTCAGTATGATGTTGGCTGTGGGTTTGTCATAGATGGCTCTCATTATTAAGAGCTTTAAACATGAAGGAGTGTTGAATTTTATCAAAAGCCTTTTCTGCATCTATTGAGATGATCACATGGTTTTTGTCTTTAGTTCTGTTTATGTGATGAATCACATTTATTGATTCACATAAGTTGACTAAACCTTATCCCAGAGATAAAGCCTACTTGATTTTAGTTGATATTGTTTTTGATGTGCAGCCAGATTTAGTTTGTAAGTATTTTCTTGAAGATTTTTGCATTAATATTCATCAGGGATATTGGCCTGAAGTTTTCTCTTTTTGTTGTGTCTCTGCAAGGTTTTGGTATCAGGATGATCGTAGCCTCATAGAATGAGTTAGGGAGGAGTCCCCCCTCCTCAATTTTTGGAATAGTTTCAGCGGGAATGGTGCCAGCTTTTCTCTGTACATCTGCTAGAATTCAGCTGTGAATCTGTCTGGTCCTGGGATTTTTGGATTGATATGCTACTTACTACTGATTAAATTTCAAAGCTCATTATTTGTCTGTTCAGGGATTCAGTTTCTTCTTGGTTCACTCTTGGAAGGGTATATATATCCAGGAATTTATTAATTTCTTCTGGATTTTCTAGTTTGTGTGCATAGAGGTGTTCATAATATTCTCTGATGGTTATTTGTATTTCTGTCGGGTCAGTGGTAATATTCCCTTTGTTGTTTCTGATTGTATTTGTTTGGATCTTCTCTTGTTTCTTTTTTATTAGTCTAACTAGTGATCTATTTTATTAATATTTTTTAAAAACCACCTACTGGATTTGTTGATCTTTTGAATGGTTTTTCATGTCTCCATCTCTGATTTTGGTTATTATTTCTTGTCTTCTCCTATATTTGGGATTGGCTTGCTCTTGGTTTTCTAGTTTTTTTCATTGTGATATTAGGTTGTTAAGTTGAGATCTTTCTAACTTTTTGATGTAAGCTTTTAGTGCTATAAATTTCCCTCTTAACACTTCCTTAACTGTGTCCAGAGATTTTGATGTGTTGTATATTTGTTCTCATTAGTTCCAAAGAACTTTTTGATTTCTGCCTTAATTGAATTATTTACCCAGAAGTCATTCAGGAGCAGATTATTCAGTTTCAATGTAATTATATGCTTTTGAGTAAATTTCTTAGTCATGATTTCTAATTTGATTGCACTGTGGTCCAAGAGAGTAGTTGTTATGATTTCAGTTCTTTTGCATTTGCTGAGGAGTGATTTATGTCTCATTATGTGGTTAATTTTGGAGTATGTGCCATGTGGTGATAAGAAGAATGCATATTCTTTTGTTTTTGAGTGGAGAGATTTGTGGATGTCTCTCAGGCCCATTTGATCCAGTGCTGAGCTGTTAATTTTCTGTCTCGATGTATCTGTTGAATACTGTCAATGTGGTGTTGAAGCCTTCCACTAATATTGTGTGGTTATCTAAGTCTCTTTGTAGGTATCTAAGAACTTGCTTTATGAATTTGGGTGCTCCTCTGTTAGGGGAATATATATTTAGGATAGTTAGGTCTTCTTGTTTAATTGAACCCTTTACCATTATGTAATGTCTTTGTCTTTTTTTTAATCTTTGTTTAAAGTCTGTTTTGTCCGAAATTAGAATTCCAACCTCTGCTTTTTACTGTTTATCATTTACTTGGTAGACTTTTTCCATCCCTTTATTTTGAGTCTATGGGTGTCACTGCATGTGAGATGGGTCTCTTAAAGACAGCATACCATTGGGTCTTGCGTTTTTATCCAGCTTGCCACTCTGTGCCTTTTAATTGGGGCATTTAGCCCATTTACATTCACAGTTAGTATGGATATGTGTGGGTTTGATCCTGTCATCGTGATATTTGCTGGCTATTAGGCAGACTTGTTTGTATGGTTGCTTTACAGTGTCATTGGTCTGTGTACTTAAGTGTGTTTTTGTAGTGGCTGATTAGTCTTTCAAATTTAATGCTTCCTTTGGAAGCTCTTGTAAGGCAGGTCTGGTATTAACGAATTCCCTCAGTATTTGCTTGTCTGAAAAGGGATCTTATTTCTCCTTTGCTTATGAAACTTAGTTTGGCTGGATAGGAAATTCTTGGTTGGAATTTCATTTTTTTTTTTAATGTTGAATATTGGCCTCCAATCTCTTCTGTCTTGTTGGGTCTCTGCTAAAAAATCCACTATTGGTCTGATGGACTTCCCTTTGTAGGTGACCTGACCTGACCTTTCTCTCACCCTGCCTTTAACATTTTTTCTTTCATTTTGACCTTGGAGAATCTGATAATTATGAAGATTTTCTTGTGAAGTAACTTACTGGGGTTCTCCGCATTTCGTGAATTTGAATGTTGGCCTCTTTAGCTAGATTGGGGAAGTTCTCATGACTGAAATCTTGAAATGTGTTTTCCAATTTGATTCTCTTCTCCCCATCTCTTTCAGGGACACCAATGAGTCATAGATTTGGCCTCTACATAATGCCATATTTCTTGGAGGTTTTGTTTATGTGTCTTTATTCTTTTTTCTGTATTCTTGCCTGATTGTCTTATTTTTAGAAAGCCAGTCTTCAAGCTCTGAGATTCTTCGTCAGCTTGGTCTATTGTGCTATTAATACTTGTGATTGCATTATGAAATTCTTGCAGTGCATTTTTCCACTCTATCAGGTTGTTTAAGTTCTTTTTAATACTGGCTATTTTGTTTGTCAGCTTCTGTATTGTTTCATTGTGATTTTAGCTTCCTTGGATTTGGTTTCAATGTACTCCTGCATCTTAATGATCTTTGTTCCTATCCATATTCTTAATTCTATTTCTGTCATCTTGGCCATCTCAGCACAGTTCAGAACCCTTGCTGGAGAGGTAGTGTGGTTGTTTGGAGGAAAGAAGGCACTCTGGCTCTTTGTTGTTAGGCTTCTTGTGCTGGTTCTTTCTCATGTTTCTGGACTGGTGTTCCTTCAATCTTTGAAGTTGCTGTCCTTTAGACTTTTTTCTTTTATCCTATTTGATGGCATTGAGGGTTTGCTTGTGGTATAAGGTGGGTCGAGTCTACTGGATTCATTTTTGGAAGATTTTAGGGGACCAACGTCATCTCCCAACTCCTAGACTGTGTGCTCTACCTCTGGAGGATTTGTAACAGGCCCTAACTTTGTTCTCTGGTTCCTTGAGGTTAGGAATCCACTGCATGGGGCAGGGGTGCCTAAGTGCTTGTCAGCCACTGTTGATTGCATTCTGATACATGCTGCCAGACAAAGCATTTCATAGGGTGATGGCAGTGCGATCCATTCTCATTCATATGTGCCAGCAGCAGTGGCAGTGTGGTGGGGTGCACAACCGTCGGCTGTCACAGGATGCTAGTGGATGTTGGGGTGCCTGCCTTCATGCAGGTGTTCACAGCAGTGGCAAAGGCTGTATGATTGGTGTGGGCAGGGGGCATCCTGTTGGTGACTGTATGCATGGTTGCATTGTTGGTGGTGTTAGCACAGGGGAGGGGCACTGGCGGGCACAGGTCTTTGTGTACCCTCTGTGGCCGCTCAGGGCAGGGGAGGGTCTATTGTTCTGTGTGCCTAGTTTCACTCCCAGTGTTGGTGCAGGGGTGGGGCTACTGGGCTCTGTGCTTGCCTAGGCTCCAACTTCAATGGCAGTATGGTGGGTGACGGAAGGCAGAGTGCACTCCTGCTGGCAGGGTCCACACATCCATGCACCCTGGTAGGGCAGGGAAGGCAAAGTGTCCCCCCACCACACATGGCGACAAAGCAATGTGGGGGTGGCCATGGACCCTGGGGAAGCTGCAGTGGGAAGCGGGAGTGGGCGGACTGGTGTATGGCAGTGAGGACTGCCCTACTGAAGCTGTCCACTGTTCAGGAATGATCTACCAGTGCAGAAGCTATGATGCAGGCCCCCAGGGCACCAGAGGCTGCAATGCAAACAGGTGCAGCCAGGCTGGGAACCCAGAAGAAACCAGTGGAACAAGGGGTGCTCAGGTCACACCACCCCATCTGAAGGGCAAGACAACACTGCAGAGTTTTGTTCCAACAGTTCCCCTAGGGCTAAAGTCTCCTATCGGAGCAAGTTGAGCCTGGGGGGATGGGCACCCCTGGCCCTACTCTACTACAAATGCTCCTACAGCAAGCCCTGTAGGCTCTGCATCAGCTGGCCTGCTGCCCCTACCACTTCTCTAAGCAGCTCTCCTGCCAACTCAAGTGTCCCTAGTGGTTGAGGGGTTTCCTCTTGCTGGGATTCCAGAGGCTCATGGCTAGAGCGAGTTGTTTGCTGCCAGTTCAACTCGCCCATTCCCCTGGAGTAATTGGGGGCCAAGAATGAGTCCTGGTGTGCAGAAGCCCCATACATGATTCCCAGCTTCTTCCCCTTCAGCCCAGTTTCTGTGTTTTTTTCTCCATTCACTGTCAGTGCCTTCCCTCTGAAGATCTTTTAGGAGTGTGCCAGTCATCCCAGTCCCTCAGTGGCAGCAGTTCTACCTGGCTGCATCTAGTGGGCCATCTTGCCCAAATCCAGACATTTTTTACTTTAGAAATTTCATGATTCTACTTTTATACCTTTCATTTCTTTTAAAGCCAAATAACATTTTTCCATATTAATTTTTCCCAGTTGGCAAAAATGTCTGTCATTTGATAAAAGAATCTCTAAAAATATGCTTATGGTTGCATTATATTTTGTTTTGTTGTTTATGTATTTGTTTTGCAAATTGGAATTTCTACCTATTAGAGACAGAAAATCTGCCTGTGGTTCCTGGCTCCTACTCTTATTATTCATTTGAATGGACAATTTAATGTAAGTTCTTGGTATGCAAAATAAGTCCACAAAAATCCCACCCTGGTGTACTGATTCACTAAAATAATGTGCATGAAAATGTTTTGTGCAATAACTAGATAAATGCAGACTATTTATTTTTCACTAGCCATTTAATAAAATATTTATAAGAAATAGCTTTCTGTAGAACTTTTTTTACTTGTAGTATTCAGAGCCTGGTTGCTAGCTATCTAACCATTAAGGGGCTGTCTAAATATTAATATTCACATTTCATGCATTGTCATGGGGAAAATGCACATAAAAGAAACTAAGTATTTCCCGAATACAACATTCTTTCCATTGGCACACTTTAAATCTGTATGTAACTATCTTGAGTCTTTTCGCAGCTTGAAAAACTTGAAGCATTGTCTTTGGGTCCAAAGAATACCAAATCTTTCCTGGGGAGTGCTACAAGAGGAAGATTTCTTGCCACTTGAGAAGGTTCTTCAACACATGCAGCTATTTCTCCAACTGGAAGAACTTCCAGCTGCTCTTTCAACATTACAGACTAACTGGTGAAACTCTGCAGTCTAGGAAGAGGAGTGACATTGATGGTTTTTTGTTTGTTCCATGGTTCTTAGATATAAGGTATGTGTCTTCAATTTCAAGTAAGAGAAAATGCATATTCAACTCGCTTACACAGCAGAAGGATATATATTATCTCATATCCAGGACCCAGATTTTTTCCATTGATATTTTCTACCATTGTCAGCGAGCTCATTTGTCCCATGGGTGGTGTTATAAGCTGAATTGCCTCTCCCCAAAATTCATATGTTGAAGCCCTAACCTCCAGTACCTCAGACTATAACTATTCAGAGATAGAGCCTTTAAAGAGATGATGAAGTTGAAAGGAGGTCATTAGAATGGGTTTTACTTCAATCTTACTGGTATCCTTATAAAAAGAGGAAATTTGGACACCCAGGAAGAGACAACAGGTGCACACGTGCACCAGGAAAAGACCATGTGAGAACACAATGAGAAGAGTCAAGGCGAGAGCCCTCAGGAGAAAGCAACCCTGCCAACACTTTGATCTTAGACTTCCAGCCTTCAGAACTGTGAGCAAATAAATTTCTGTTATTTAAGCCACACAGTCTATGGTACGTTGTTATGGCAGCCCTAATAAACTGATACGGATAGCTCTCCCCAGGGTTGCAAGACAGCTACCGCAGCTCACATTACATCCACATGGAAGCATAAAGATGCCGTTACTTCTAGCACCTTTGTCTTAAAAAGAAGGAAACCTTTCCAAAAAGCAAAAAAAAACCTGCTCTCATATTCCCATGTTGGGCATGGGACCCAATTCTGGGTCAGTGGGGCAGGGTTGGCGGATGAGGATGAGACTACCTATCATAACTGGTTTGTCCCAACTAATATTTGCCCCTGAGGCAAGGATAGGGTCACCTCTCCCCAAGTAACATGAGGCATAGGTGGATACCTGTAGAAAATTGAGATTCTTTAGTAAGTTAGAAAAAGGAATGTTGATTTAGAGTAAGCAGTATCTGTTGCTGACATACTACTATATTCCAAACCAAAGTCACCACACTTTGCAATGCAGTATAGTGATTGTAACCGTTTTTACTACCCCTTATGATGGCTTTTTAAAATCTTGAGGTCTCAGTGCTCATTTTATCATTATAAGAGAAGGTGTTACTCCTAATTTAGACTCCATTAGAGGAATATTATTTGTCAGTGTTCTACTTAACCTTAAAGGACCAGGGACAAAGATGATGGGTGTACTTTTACATTCTAGCAAAAGAATGGAATACAGCTTTCTGAAACAAAGTGAGGCAGTGGGTAAATAATATTTGAGAGGGAATGTCTAAGATCTTCAAGTTATTTTAAACAAACTGTTTTGTGTGCCTTCAAGTAATTTAAAAGCATATATTTACTGACACATAATCTATTTGCTAATTCCAATCTATTTTATTCATCCTAGCACATGCAGTATCTACAAGGACCTCTTAGTCCATAGATTTATCTAGTTCTCAGTTATTGTACTAGGTTGAAAGTATTAATTTTTATTCTTTTCAAACGAATTTTATTTTGGTCAAGCTATTTAGATTTTACTTGTTAATTTCCTTTGCCCATTCTTCCTCCATTTTTTTCCCTTAAAAAACAATTCTCACCTCAACATCCCAAAGAGAAGATTCAATTTTAACACTTTAAAATGTGATCTCAGAGGCCGAGATAAATGCTATACTAAACCCAGAATTATGTGGTTGGTTCTTTCTGGATGGGAGTAGTTGGTGTTAACTTACCAACTACTATTTGCTAAAGTAGTTTTAGTCTAAGATACCACATTTTCTTTACAAAGTATATATATAACCAGTTCCTCATTGCATTCCCAAGGGAAGAGAAGAGAAATACAACTGAATTATGCAAGACTTTCTAAATCAAACAGAACAAGTATTCATATCAACAAAGAAAATTATTAAGGATGAATTTATTTTTATTTTCATTTTTATTTTTATTGAGATGAAGTTTTGCTCTGTTGCCCGGGCTGGAGTGTAGTGGTACAATCTTGGCTCACTGTAACCTCTGCCTCCTGGTTCAAGTGATTATCCTGCTTCAGCTTCCCAAGTAGCTAGAACTACAGGCACATGCCACCACCCCCGGGTAATTTTTTGAATTTTTAGTAGAGACGGGGTTTCGCTATGTTGGCCAGGCTGGTCTCGAACTCCTGACCTCAAGTGATCCACCTGCCTCGACTTCCCAAAGTGCTGGGACTACAGGCTTGAGCCACCACGCCTGGCCAAGGTTGAATTTATATGTGAAAGAAAGAAGCATTTCTCCTTGGGCAACTAAAAGGTGTTTAATATCACATAATTTTTACATAATGTATATCATGCTGATTTGTAACTGAAAACAAAACTACACCATTTCCCCTCAATCCCTTGAAGGAGCTCTGAAGTGGAAACATGATCCAAACTCTTAAATCCTTTTCTGAAATTGTACCCTGAAATAGCTTTTCATTTTTACTCTATGTCTTATATTTTTATATTAGTAAAAGGTTCCCTCATTATACACACAAAAAGTTTAATTGAAAGTTTTGAAGAAATTTGAAGTAAATTTGTCTTATAACATTCTTTTCAAGCAAATAAGTAAAAGAAATTTTTCTTTTCTGGTTTAGGTTTATTAGGGCCTGCTGCGAAGTTCAATTTAGCACAAAATAAACACATTTCCTTCAATACTGCTGCTGCTATTTACATATCATTTTATTTGTAATCTTTAACATACTACTTATAAAGGTTTACCAACTTTAAATTTTAAACAGCTCAAATAATATTTAATACATTGCAGTTTATAATTTTCAAAGCATTTGGAATTCCTTTTCTTGTTTCATCTACATTAAAAAAAAAGTAGTGGAATAAACATGTATTACTAGAACAATTTTGGGGGAAATAACAGGTCTATAAAGGTTACTATTTACCCAAAGTTTCACAGCTAATAGATAGATGACTAGACTAAGCCATGACTAGACTTCAATTTCTCCAATTTCTCATTCAAAAATCATATTTAGTTTTTAAAAGTAAAACACAAATAAATAAGATTATAAAACTACAATTCCAAAATCAGATTCACTAATATCCTTACCCAGGAATAAGTCTTAATCATTGTGTACAGAGCTTTCCACCTAGAATGTAGAATAAATTGTATTTTGTTAGTAAATAAACCTATAATTAGCCTCTTCTTAGGAAGTTCATGGAGACATAGTTGTGTATTTTGCCTCCGAGTTTTTTTATTCCTTAATATTTCCTCTTCTCTGTCTTACTTTAGAAACTAGAAAAAGAAGAAGGCTACTGTGGGAAGAACATAGGCTTTTGAGTCAGAAGTTTGAGAACAAATGCAAAAGCAAGTTTTACCACTTATTAATGTGAAAGTTAAAAAATACATATAGATGCACCCTTTGAGCCATCTCCTATTTGTAAAATGACAGAGATAATATACTGATTAAGCACCAACTACGTGCCAGGCACTGTTCTAGGTGCCTGAGATACATTAGTGAACAAAACAGACAAATACCTTTATTCATATGAAGCTTATATTTTGGTAAGGTGCTGAGAAGAGGCAGATAATAATCTATTAATGTCTGACATATAAGTAAATTTTCTAATATGTGAGAGGGTAATAAGTGCCATGAGGGGGAAAAAAAGACAGAAGTAGTGGAACTTCACTTCTAGACATGAATGAAAAAACTGGCACCAAATTAGCCCTACCACAATAAACACCTATAAAATTAGACAAGATATGTGAGTCAACTGTTTTTGAGCAATGGAACTCAGGCAAGAGAGGACTGTGACCCCTAGAGAAAGACAACTCACAAGATTAGTTCCATCACTTCCCTGAATCTCTGTTATGAACAATTTCCCAATTGCTGCACAGACAACAGGGGTCCCAGCATAGCTTAACAGTCTAACTGAACTAAGGAGGCAGAATTCAGAGGGTAGGGCTGCTGAAATAGCTAGAGTCTGTGAAATATGGCATCAGAAAAATAAGGAGATTGCAGAGAGTGGTCCTCGAGGTGTATGTGGAGGTCCTCTGCTGGTTTATGAATAAGGGCTGGACTTGTACCTGCAACCAGGCAGGACCATCCGAGGCTTACAATTATACCAAACCCTACATGAGTTAAAAACAAATGAATTCCTTGTTAAAATAAGAATCCACATTCTTTGGAGAAAACTAACAAAATCCAGAATCTTTAAGATATATGATTGCCAATATTCAGTGTTCAATACATAACTCCTTAGTCATACAAAGAAGCAGTGCTCCACAGTCAAGAAAAAAAAAAAGAAAAAAAATAGATAACAAACCCAAGATGGCCAAAAAAATGGACTTAATAGAAAAAGACTTTAATGCTGCTTTTATAAATATGGTCAAAAATTAAAGAAAAATCTGATCTTAATGAGTGAACACATAGGGAGTTTCCACAGAAAAATGGAAACTATAAAAAAATCATATGGAGATTCTATAAATAAAAAATCTAGTAATTGAAATACAAATAAATTTTATTAGATGGGGCCAGAAGATTGAAGATGGCAGTAAAAAAAAAAAAAAAAAAAAGACAGGAACATTGAAAATCAATCAATAGAATTTATTCAATGTAAGTAATGAGGTTAAAAAGATTAAAGAAAAATGAACAGTATTTCAGGGGTCTGTTGAACGATATCAATGGTGTAAAATACATTTATTTGAGTCCCTGAGAAAAAGAGAGTGTGAATGAGACAGAAAAATATATATTTGAAGAAATAGTGGCTGAAAATATTCCAAATTTGATGAAATTACAACTTACTTAAGAATAAATGTAAAGAGATCTATAGTTATGCCCATAATAGTCAAACTTCTAAAAAACAAAAATGGAAAAAAAAATCTTGAAAGCAGACAGAAGAAAAAAAAACCTCACATTACCTGTAGGGAAAAAAAGATAAATTTATTACACATTTTTAAAAAATGCAGGCCAACAAACAATGAAGTAAGATACGAAAGCTTGAAAGAAAATATTGGCAATAGAGAATTCAATATCCAGCGAGAATTTTCTTCAGAAATAAGGGTAAAATAAAGACATTTCCAGAATAAAACCCGAGTAAATTTTCCACCAGCAAATGCCATGACCAGAAATTCTAAAGGGAAAACCATGAGGCCAAAGCGAAGTTATGCCCCAAGAAAATTTGGATCGGCAGGAAGGAATGAAATACACCAGAAATAGTAAATACATGAGTAAATACAAAAGACTAGGTTTATTTTCTTTTCAAAAAGTACTTAAAATGTAATTTATGTTTAAAGCAAAAATAATATTAGAAGCAGAAATTTATATGTATATAGAAATAAAAGCTACGAGAGCATTTGCACAAAGAATTAGGAGACAAGTATTGGATTTATACCGTTGCAAGGTCATTATATTTGTGAAGTGGAAAGTATATATTGGGAAGTGGAAAGTAGAAAGGTTAAAGTCAAACGTATTGTGTTATATGTTGAAGTTTTAAAAGGTACAATATTAATTCTAAATTAATTCTGGTAAGTTAAGGATGCATACAGTTAGCCATAGAGAAACCAATTAAAATACAATAAAAGAGGTATAGTTAGGAAACCACTAGAGAAAGTAAAAACTGAGTATTAAAAAATGTTGATAAACCGAAAAGAAGGTATGTTAGGAGCAAGACAGGAATTCAACCATATCAGTAGTTACATTAAAAGTAAATAAACTAATACCCATCAACTGACAGAGATTTTCATACTGGACCAAAAAAAAAAAGGTGCCAAAAATATATGCTGGGGTAAAATAAAGTCTCTTCAATAGATGCTGGGAAAACTAGATATTCACATGCAGAAGAAAGAAAGTAGGCTCCTGTCTCTTGCCATATGTAAAAAATCAAATCAAACTAGATTAAGGACTTAAATCTAAGACCTCAGACTATGAAACTACTACAAGAAAACATTGGGGGAAATCTCCAGGACATTGGTCTGGCCAAAAATTTCTTGAGCAGTATCTCCCAACCATAGGCAACAAAAACACAAATAAACAAATTGGTTCACAAGGAGTTAAAAAGCTTCTGAACAGCAAAGGAAATAACCAACAAAGTGAAGAGACAACCCAGAGGATGAGAGAAAATATTTGCAAACTATCCATCTGACAAGGAATTAATAACCAGATATATAAGGAGCTCAAACAACTCTATAGGAAAAAGTCTAATAATTGAATCCATAAATGGGCAAAAGATTTGAGTAGACATTTCTCAAAAGAAGACATACAAATGGCAAACAGGCATATGAAAAGTGCTCAACATCATTGATCATCAGAGAAGTGCAAATCAAAAACTACAATGAAACATCATCTCACCTCAGTTAAAATGGCTTATACCCAAAATACAGGCAATAACAAATGCTGGTGAGAATGTGGAGAAAAGGGAAACCTTATACTCTCTTGATGGGAATGTAAATTAGTACAACCACTATGGAGAACAGTTTGGAGATTCCTCAAAAAGCTAAAAATAGAGCTACTATATGATCCAGCAATCCCACTGCTGGATATATATACCTAAAAGAATAGAAATCAGTATATCGAAGAGATATCTGCACTCCCATGTTTGTTGCAGCACTGTTTACAATAGCTAAGATTTGGAAGTAATCTAAGGGTCCATCAACAGATAATGGATAAAGAAAATGTAGATTGTAGCACTATTCACAATAGCTAAGATATGGAAGCAACACAAATGTCCATCAACAGATGAATGGATAAAGAAAATGTGGTACATATACACAGTGGAGTCTGATTCAGCCATAAAGAAGAATGAAATCCTGTCATTTGCAACAACATGGATGGAACTGGAGATGATTAAGTGAAATAAGCCAGGCACAGAAAGATAAACATCACATATTCTCACTTATTTGTGGGATCTAAAAATCAAAACAATTGAACTAATGGAAATAGAGAGTAGAAGGATGGTTACCAGAGGCTGAGAAGGGTGGTGGGGAATGAAGGTGAGATGGAGATGTTTAATGGGTACAAAAAAATAGAAAGAATGAGTAAGACATACTGTTTGATGGCAGAATAGGGTGACCATAGTCAATGATAATTTAATCGGACATTTAAAAATGACTAAAAGAGTGTAATTGGATTGTTTGTAACACAAAGGATAAATGCTTGAGGATTTGTGGATGGATACCTCATTGTCCACGATGTACTTATTTCACACTGCATGCCTGTATCAAAACATCTCATGTACCCCATAAATATACACACCTACTATGTACCAACAAAAATCAAAAATAAAAGATTTAAAAACAAAGAAACAAAACCCTAATGTGCCATGTAAAAGGTGTATTTTTAATATAAAGGCAGAGGTAGGTTAGAAATAAACAGGTAGGAAAGCTACACTATACAAAGAGTAAACATAAGGAAGGTGGAGGAGCTATATTAATATCAGGTGAAGCAGACTTTAAGTATACACAATGATAAAAGCAGCCATTCACCAATAAGGCATAACAATTCTAAATATATATGCAACTAATAACAAAGAGTCAAATTCATGAAGTAAAATGGACAGAAATAAAAAGATAAATAGTCAAATCCACATTTATGTAGAGAGATTTTAAAAACCTCTCAAGATAAGTAGACAAAAATCAGTAAGAAAATATAATATCTAAACTATCTTCTCAGTCAACTGTATCTAATACACATTACAGGCCTTACATCCAAAAACTCAAAATTACACCTGAAATAATAAATCATACATTCACCCATTAAATAAATCTCAGTACATTTTATTGAATGATTTCAGAGTATGTCTACTGCCTGCAAAGAAATTGAATTAGACATCAGTAAAATATGGCAGAAAGCCTCAAATATTTGGACATTGTATAACACACACTGGATTAAAGAAGTTGCAAGAGAAATAAAGAAGTATTTTGAGCTGAATAATAATAAAAACACAATGTGTTTAAGTTTCTGGGATGCTTATAAAGCATGGCTTAGAAGGTATTTTTCAGACATCATTGTCTATATTAAGGAAGAAAGGTCAAAATTAATGATTTAATATTTAACTTTAAGAAGCAAACAAGTAAATGGAAAGTAAATGGTAAACTGAACATAAGTAGAAGAAACAAATAATAAAGATAAAAGCAGAAATCAGTAAAATAGAAGACAGATAAACAATACATAAAATAAAGCCATAGTTAGTGTTTTGAAAAAAATGACAAAATTGATAAACATTCAATAAGAGTAACCAAGAAAATGAGAGATAAAAATATCACATACCAATATCAGCAATAAAAAGACACTACTAATCTCACCAATCTTAAAATAATAAGGAAACATTGTGAACTTTATGTAAATAAGTTTGACAACTTAGATAAAATGTATAAATTTTTAAAAATTTATAAATAATCGGGAGGAGTCAAGATGGCCGAATAGGAACAGCTCCGGTCTACAGCTCCCAGCGTGAGTGACGCAGAAGACGGGTGATTTCTGCATTTCCATCTGAGGTACCGGGTTCATCTCACTAGGGAGTGCCAGACAGTGGGCGCAGGTCAGTGGGTGCGCGCACCGTGCGCGAGCCGAAGCAGGAAGCGCAAGGGGTCAGGGAGTTCCCTTTCCTAGTCAAAGAAAGGGGTGACAGATGGCACCTGGAAAATCGGGTCACTCCCACCTGAATACTGTGCTTTTCCGATGGGCTTAAAAAATGGTGCACCAGGAGAATATATCCCACACCTGGCTCAGAGGGTCCGATGCCCATGGAGTCTCGCTGATTGCTAGCACAGCAGTCTGAGATCAAACTGCAAGGTGGCAGCGAGGCTGGGGGAGGGGCACCCGCCATTGCCCAGGCTTGCTTAGGTAAACAAAGCAGCTGGGAAGCTCGAACTGGGTGGAGCCCACCACAGCTCAAGGAGGCCTGCCTGCCTCTGTAGGCTCCACCTCTGGGGACAGGGCACAGACAAACAAAAAGACAGCAGTAACCTCTGCAGACTTAAATGTCCCTGTCTGACAGCTTTGAAGACAGCAGTGGTTCTCCCAGCACTCAGCTGGAGATCTGAGAATGGGCAGACTGCCTCCTCAAGTGAGTCCCTGACCCCTGTCCCCCGAGCAGCCTAACTGGGAGGAACCCCCCAGCAGGGGAACACTGACACCTTACACGGCAGGGTACTCCAACAGATCTGCAGCTGAGGGTCCTGTCTGTCAGAAGGAAAACTAACAAATAGAAAGGACATCCACACCAAAAACCCATCTGTACATCACCATCATCAAAGACCAAAAGTAGATAAAACCACAAAGATGGGGAAAAAACGAGCAGAAAAACGGGAAACTCTAAAAAGCAGAGCGCCTCTCCTCCTCCAAAGGAACGCAGTTCCTCACCAGCAACCGAACAAAGCTGGACAGAGAATGACTTTGACGAGCTGAGAGAAGGCTTCAGACGATCAAATTACTCCGAGCTACGGGAGGACATTCAAGCCAAAGGCAAAGAAGCTGAAAACTTTGAAAAAAATTTAGAAGAATGTGTAACTAGAATAACCAATACAGAGAAGAGCTTACAGGAGCTGATGGAGCTGAAAACCAAGGCTTGAGAACTATATGAAGAATGCAGAAGCCTCAGGAGCCGATACGATCAATTGGAAGAAAGGGTATCAGCCATGGAAGATGAAATGAATGAAATGAAGCGAGAAGGGAAGTTTAGAGAAAAAAGAATATAAAGAAATGAGCAAAGCCTCCAAGAAATATGGGATTATGTGAAAAGACCAAATCTATGTCTGATTGGTGTACCTGAAAGTGACAGGCAGAATGGAACCAAGTGGGAAAACACTCTGCAGGATATTATCCAGGAGAACTTCCCCAATCTAGCAAGGCAGGCCAACATTCGGATTCAGGAAATACAGAGAACGCCACAAAGATACTCCTCGAGAAGAGCAACTCCAAGACACATAATTGTCAGATTCACCAAAGTTGAAATGAAGGAAAAAATGTTAAGGGCAGCCAGAGAGAAAGGTCAGGTTACCCTCAAAGCGAAGCCCATCAGACTAACAGCGGATCTCTCGGCAGAAACTCTACAAGCCAGAAGAGAGTGGGGGCCAATATTCAACATCTTAAAGAAAAGAATTTTCAACCCAGAATTTCATATCCAGCCAAACTAAGCTTCATAAGTGAAGGAGAAATAAAATACTTTACAGACAAGCAAATGCTGAGAGATTTTGTCACCACCAGGCCTGCCCTAAAAGAGCTCCTGAAGGCAGTGCTAAACATGGAAAGGAACAACCGGTACCAGCCACTGCAAAATCATGCCAAAATGTAAAGACCATCACGACTAGGAAGAAACTGCATCAACTAACGAGCAAAATAACCAGCTAACATCATAATGACAGGATCCGATTCACACATAACAATATTAACTTTAAATGTAAATGGACTAAATGCTCCAATTAAAAGACACAGACTGGCAAATTGGATAAAGAGTCAAGACCCATCAGTGTGCTGTATTCAGGAAACCCATCTCATGTGCAGAGACACATATAGGCTCAAAATAAAAGGATGGAGGAAGATCTACCAAGCAAATGGAATACAAAAAAAGGCAGGGGTTGCAATCCTAGTCTCTGATAAAACAGACTTTAAACCAACAAAGATCAAAAGAGACAAAGAAGGCTATTACATAATGCTAAAGGGATCAATTCAACAAGAAGAGCTAACTATCCTAAATATATATGCACCCAATACAGGAGCACCCAGATTCATAAAGCAAGTCCTGAGTGACCCACAAAGAGACTTAGACTCAAATAGACACAATAAAAAATGATAAAGGGGATATCACCACCGATCCCACAGAAATAAAAACTACCATTGGAGAATACTACAAACACCTCTACGCAAATAAACTAGAAAATCTAGAAGAAATGGATAAATTTCTCGACACATACACTCTCCCAAGACTAAACCAGGAAGAAGTTGAATCTCTGAATAGATCAATAACAGGAGCTGAAATTGTGGCAATAATCAATAGCTTACCAACCAAAAAGAGTCCAGGACCAGATGGATTCACAGCCAAATTCTACCAGAGGTACAAGGAGGAACTGGTACCATTCCTTCTGAAACTATTCCAATCAATAGAAAAAGGGTGAATCCTCCCTAACTCATTTTATGGGGCCAGCATCATCCTGATACCAAAGCCGGGCAGAGACACAACCAAAAAAGAGAATTTTAGACCAATATCCTTGATGAACATTGATGCAAAAATCCTCAGTAAAATACTGGCAAACCGAATCCAGCAGCACATCAAAAAGCTTATCCATCATGATCAAGTGGGCTTCATCCCTGGGATGCAAGGCTGGTTCAATATACGCAAATCCATAAATGTAATCCAGCATATAAACAGAAGCAAAGACAAAAACCGCATGATTATCTCAATAGATGCAGAAAAGGCCTTTGACAAAATTCAACAACCCTTCATGCTAAAAACTCTCAATAAATTAGGTATTGATGGGATGTATTCCAAAATAATAAGAGCTATCTATGACAGACCCACAGCCAATATCATACTGAATGGGCAAAAACTGGAAGCATTCCCTTTGAAAACTGGCACAAGACAAGGATGCCCTCTCTCACCACTCCTATTCAACATAGTGTTGGAAGTTCTGGCCAGGGCAATTAGGCAGGAGAAGGAAATAAAGGGAATTCAGTTAGGAAAAGAGGAAGTCAAATTGTCCCTGTTTGCAGACAACATGATTGTATATCTAGAAAACCCCATTGTCTCAGACAAAATCTCCTTAAGCTGATAAGCAACTTCAGCAAAGTCTCAGGATACAAAATCAATGAGCAAAAATCACAAGCATTCTTATACACCAACAGCAGACAAACAGAGAGCCAAATCATGAGTGAACTCCCATTCACAATTGCTTCAAAGAGAATAAAATACCTAGGAATCCAACTTACAAGGGATGTGAAGGACCTCTTCAAGGAGAACTACAAACCACTGCTCAAGGAAATAAAAGAGGATACAAACAAATGGAAGAACATTCCATGCTCATGGGTAGGAAGAATCAATATTGTGAAAATGGCCATACTGCCCAAGGTAATTTATAGATTCAATGCCATCCCCATCAAGCTACCAATGACTTTCTTCATAGAATTGGAAAAAACTACTTTAAAGTTCATATGGAACCAAAAAAGAGCCCGCATCGCCAAGTCAATCCTAAGCCAAAAGAACAAAGCTGGAGCCATCACACTACTTGACTTCAAACTATACTACAAGGCTACAGCAACCAAAACTGCATGGTACTGGTACCAAAACAGAGATATAGATCAATGGAACAGAACAGAGCCCTCAGAAATAATGCCACATATCTACAACTATCTGATCTTTGAGAAACATGAGAAAAACAAGCAATGGGGAAAGGATTCCCTATTTAATAAATGGTGCCGGGAAAACTGGCTAGCCGTATGTAGAAAGCTGAAACTGGATCCCTTCCTTACACCTTATACAAAAATCAATTCAAGATGGATTAAAGACTTAAACGTTAGACCTAAAACCATAAAAACCCTAGAAGAAAACCTAGGCATTACCATTCAGGACATAGGCATGGGCAAGGACTTCATGTCTAAAACACCAAAAGCAATGGCAACAAAAGCCAAAATTGACAAATGGGATCTAATTAAACTAAAGAGCTTCTGCACAGCAAAAGAAACTGCCAACAGAGCGATCAGACAACCTACAAAATGGGAGAAAATTTTCGCAACCTACTCATCTGACAAAGCGCTGATATCCAGAATCTACAATGAACTCAAACAAATTTACAAGAAAAAAACAACCCCATCAAAAAGTGGGCGAAGGACATGAACAGACACTTCTCAAAAGAAGACATTTATGCAGCCAAAAAACACATGAAAAAGTGCTCACCATCACTGGCCATCAGAGAAATGCAAATCAAAACCACAATGAGATACCATCTCACACCAGTTAGAATGGCGATCATTAAAAAGTCAGGAAACAACAGGTGCTGGAGAGGATGTGGAGAAATAGGAACACTTTTACACTGTTGGTGGGACTGTAAACTAGTTCAACCATTGTGGAAGTCAGTGTGGCCATTCCTCAGGGATCTAGAACTAGAAATACCATTTGACCCAGCCATCCCATTACTGGGTATATACCCAAAGGACTATAAATCATGCTGCTATAAAGACACATGCACACGTATGTTTATTGCGGCATTATTCACAATAGCAAAGACTTGGAACCAACCCAAATGTCCAACAATGATAGGCTGGATTAAGAAAATGTGGCACATATACACCATGGAATACTATGCAGCCATAAAAAATGATGAGTTCATGTCCTTTGCAGGGACATGGATGAAACTGGAAATCATCATTCTCAGTAAACTATCCCAAGAACAAAAAACCAAACACCACATGTTCTCACTCATAGATGGGAATTGAACAATGAGAACACATGGACACAGGAAGGGGAACATCACACTCTGGGGACTGTTGTGGGGTGGGGGGAGGGGGGAGGAATAGCACTGGGAGATATACCTAACGCTAGATGATGAGTTGGTGGGTGCAGCACACCAGCATGGCACATGTATACATATGTAACTAACCTGCACATTGTGCACATGTACCCTAAAACTTAAAGTATAAAAATAATAAATTTAAAAAAATAAAAAAAAATTCTAAATAATCAAAACTTACAAGAGAAAATAGAAAGCCTATTAAGAAACTGAATTTGTAGTAAGTCCTATCATAATGATGAAACTTAAAGGCACAGATGGTTTCATTTGCTAACTCAATCATAACTCAAGACATTATGGGAGAGTTGGTAGCAATCCTATACAAACATTTTCAGAAACAAGACAAGGACAGAACGTTTCAGAACTCATTTTACAAGGTTCTAATATCAAAACCAGACATAAATAGCACAAGAGATGAAATTACAGATTAAAGTCCCTTATGAGTCTTGAAGCAAAAATCCTTAACAAAATTTTAGCAAATTAAATCCCATAATATGTAAAAATCATAATACATCATAACTTAGTAAGCTTTATACCAAGAAAGCAAGATGAGGCTAGCAAAAGAAATTCAATGTATTCATCATATTAAGAGAAAAATGGGGGAAAATGATATATCATGATAGATTCAGACAAAACTGAAAACCATAAAACACTATGGATAGAAACTAAAGAAGATGTAAGTAAATTGAGAGAGGTCTACCTTGTTCATGGATTAGAAGATCTGATATTGTTAAGATGTTTATTCTCCCTAGGTTGATCTACAAATTTAACTTAATTCTGGTCAAATTTCCAGAAGACTTTTGTAAAAATTGACATAATAATTCAAAAATTTACCTGGAAATATGAAGGACCAGAACAGAGAAATAATTTTGAAAAAGAAAACAAACTTGGCAGTTTCAATGTATAGTAAAAAACTACATTAATCAACACAGTGTGGTAATGTTAAATATAAGCACATAGATCAATGGAATAGAAAGTCCTGAAGCAGACTCACACATAATGGCCAATTGATAATTTGCATGGGCAGCAATGCAATCTCATAAGGAAAGGATACTTCTTTCAATAAATGATATTGAAGCAACAGGATATTTGTATAAGAAGAATAATAAGGTCAGGCGCAGTGGCTCATGCCTGTAATGGAGGCTGAGGCAGGTGGATCACAAGGTCAAGAGATCAAGCCCATTCTTGCTAGCATGGTGAAACCCCATCTCTGCTAAAAATACAAAAAAAAATTTAGCCGGGCGTGGTGGCAGGTGCCTGTAGTCCCAACTACTTGGGAGGCTGAGGCAGGAGAATAGTGGGAGGCTGAGGCAGGAGAATGGTGTAAATTTGGGAGGCAGGAGAATGGCATGAACCTGGGAGGTGGAGCTTGCAATGAGCTGAGATTGCACCACTGCACTCCAGCCTGGGTGACAAAGTGAGACTCCATCTCAAAAAAAAAAAAAAAAAAAAAGAAGAAAAATAAAACATAATGCTTATCTAACACCATGCAAAACAATTAATTTAAAATGTAATAATAAACCTGATTATTAAAGCTAAAACTATAACATTTCTAGAGGAAAACAAAAAAAAATCTTTTAATCTTGATATATGCAGAGTTTTTTTTTTTTAGATAAGACACAAACAATACTAATCATAAAGGAAAAATGGAACTTTGTTAAAATAAAAACTTTCTGGTCTTCAAAGACACTGTCAAAAAATAAAAAGCCAGCTGTTGACTAGGAGAAAACATTGGAATACATGTATATGATAAAACACATATATGAAATAAAAGAGAAAATATTGGAACACATATATATGATAAAAGACACATATACATGATGAATAAATAAAGAACTATTACAACTCAATAATAAGACAACCCAATTTTAAAATAGACAAAAGAATATACATAAATGGCTAATAATACATAAAAAGATGCTCAACATCATTAGATATTAGGGAAAACTAAATTAAAACCACAATGAGATACCACTATACTCCCACTAGAATGGTTAAAATTAGAAAGCCTAATAATACCAAACTTTTAGGGAATGATATGGTTTGGCCCTATGTCCCCACCCAAATCTCATCTTGAATTGTACTCCCATAATTCTCATGGGTTGTGGGAGGGACCCAGTGGGAGATAATTGAATCATGGGGGCCATTTCCCCATACTGTTCTCATGGTAGTGAATAAGTCATATGAGATCTGATGGGTTTATCAGGGGTTTCTGCTTTCGCATCTTTCTCATTTTCTTTTGCCGCCACCATGTAAGAAGTGCCTTTCACCTTCCGCCATGACTCTGAGGCCTCCCCAGCCATGTGGAATTGTAAGTTCAATTAAACCCCTTTTTCTTCCCAGTCTTATGTATATCTTTATCAGCAGTGTGAAAATGGATTAATACAGTAAATTGGTAACAGTAGAGTGGAGTGTTGCTGAAAAGATATCTGAAAATGTGGAAGCAACCTTGGAACTGGTAACAGGCAGAGTTTGGAACAGTTTGGAGGGCTCATAAGAAAACAGGAAAATGTGGGAAAGCTTGGAACCTCCTAGAGATTTATTGAATGGCTTTAACAGAAATGGTGATAGTGATATTAATGATAAGGTCCAGGCTGAGGTGGTCTCAGATGGAGATGAGGAACTTGTTGGAAATTGGAGGAAAGGTAACTCTTGTTATGTTTTACGAAGAGACTCTTAGTATTTTGCCCCTGCCCTAGAGATTTGTGGAACTTTGAACTTGAGAGAGATGATTTAGGGTATCTGGCAGAAGAAATTTCTAAGCAGCAAAGCATTCAAGAGGTGACTTGGGTGCTGATAAAAGCATTCCATTTTAAAACAGAGCACAAAAGTTTGGAAAATTTGCAGCCTGACAATGGAGCAGAAAAGAAAAGAAAAAGACCAATTTTTTGAGGAGAAATTCAAGCTGGCTGCAGAAATTTGCATAAGTAACAAGGATGTTAATCACCAAGACAATGGAGAAAATGTCTCCAGGGCATGTCACAGGTCTTCATGGCAGCCCCTCCCATCACAGACCTGGAAGCCTAGGAGGAAAAAATCGTTTCATGGACCAGGCCCAGGGTCCTCATGCGGTGTGCAGCCTAGGGACTTGGTGCCATGTGTCCCAGCTACTCCAGCCATTGCTAAAAGAGACCAAGGTACAGCTTGGCCCATGGTTTCAGAGGGTGCAAGCCCCAAGCCTTGGCAGCTTCCACGTGGTACTGTGCCTGTGAGTGCACAGAAGTCAAGAATTGAGGTTTGGGAAACTCCACCTAGATTTCAGAAGATGTATGGAAACACCTAGATGCCCAGGCAAAAGTTTGCTGCAAGAGTGGGGCCCTCATGGAGAACTCTGCTAGGGCAATGTTGGAGGGAAATGTGGGATCAGAGCCCCTACACAGATTCCCTACTGGGGTACTGTCTAGTGGAGCTGTGAGAAGAGGGCCACCGTCCTCCAGACCCCAGAATCATAGATCCACCAACAGCTTGTGCCATGTGCCTGGAAAAGATGCAGACACTCAATGCCAGCACATGAAAGCAGCCAGGAGGGGCGTTATACTCTGCAAAGCTTCAGGGGTGGAGATGCCCAAGACTATGGGAATCTACCTCTTGCATCAGCGTGACTTGGATGTGAGACATGGAATCAAAGGAGATCATTTTGGAGCTTTAGAATTTGACTGCCCTGCTGGATTTTGGACTTGCATGGAGCCTGTAATCCCTTTGTTTTAGCCAATTTCTACCATTTAGGATGGCTGTATTTACCCATTACCTGTACCCCCATTGTATCTAGGAAGTAACTAGCTTGCTTTTGATGTTACAGGCTCATAGGTGGAAGGGACTTGCCTTGTCCCAGATGAGACTTTGGACTGTGGACTTTTGGGTTACTGCTGAATTGAGTTTAGACTTTGAGGGACTGTTGGGAAGGTATAATTGGTTTCAAAATGTGACGATATGAGATTTGGAGGGGTCAGGGGTGGAATGATATGGTTTGGCTCTGTGTCCCCACCCAAATCTCATTTTGAATTATACTCCCATAATTCCCATGTGTTGTGGGAAGGACCAGGTGGGAGATAATTTGAATCATGTGGGCGGCTTCCCCCATGCTGTCCTCATGGTAGTGAATAAGTCTCATGAGATCTGATGGGTTTATCAGGGGTTTCTGCTTTTGCATCTTCCTCATTTTCTCTTGCCACCATCATGTAAGAAGCACCTTTCACCTCCCGCCATGACTCTGAGGCCTCCCCAGCCACGTGTAACTGTAAGTCCAATTAAACCTCTTTTTCTTCCCAGTCTCAGGTATGTCTTTATCAGCAGTGGGAAAACGGAGTGAGCTTCTGAAACTCCTACATTGCTGATGGGAGTGTAAAATACTGCAGATATGTTTAAAACACATTGCAGTTTCATATAAAATTAAACATATAGTTACCATATTAAGTTACTCACTGGCAGGTATTTGCCCAAGAGAAAAGGTACAAATATCCATTTTTTAAAAACTTGTACATGAGGTCGGGTGCAGTGGCTCATGCCTGTAATCCCAGCACTTTGGGAGGCCAAGGCAGGTGGATCACCTGAGGTTAGGAGTTAGAGACCACCCTGGCCGACATGGTGAAACCCCATCTCTACTAAAAATACAAAAATTAGCCAGGCATGGTGGTAGGCACCTGTAATCCCAGCTACTTGGGAAGCTCAGACAGGAGAATCACTTGAACCCGGGAGGCAGAGGTTGTAGTGAGCCAAGATCCGAGATCACGCCACTGCACTCCAGCTTGGGCAACAAAGAGAGAAACTCCATCTAAAAAACCAGACCAAAACAAAACAAAAACAAACACAAACACAAACAAAAAACAACAACTTGTACATGAATACTCATGGCATCTTTATTCATAGTAGCCAAGCTGGGTACAACTCAAATGTCATTAATGGGTGAATGGTCAAAGAAACTTTCATATATTCAGACAGTGAAATACTATTCAGCAGTAAAAAAGAATATATTACTTCCTTTTGCAAAAACGTAGATGAACCTCACAGACATCGAATTGAATAAAAGAAGCCAGACACAAAAGAGTACATATCATGAGATTCAATTTTTCATGAATATGTGAATAGGCAAAACTATACTACTGCAACAAAAGGAGATTCTCATCTCTGGAGTGGCAGCTGAATGGGGGAGATTAACTACAAAAGGGCATGAGGGAATTTCCTGGGGAAATGGAAGTATTTTATATTTTGATTTGAGTAATGAATGTACAGAAGTATATATTTATTGAGTCATCAACCCGTGCGTGTGAAATGTGTGGATTTTATTGTATGTAGATTATGCCTAAATAAAGTTGATTTTTAAAAAATGGAGTAGGGTAAGGAGGATTTATTTTGGTAAACACTTATAGACTGTCCACAGGCTTCAGTTACTATTTAGATAGAGAGAGAATCAAATAAGAGTCATCTCTCACCCAATTTGTCTAGTGGAGGATGCAAGAAAGCAAAGGGATGACTTCAGAAGATTGCCGAGAAGATTGACAAAGATACAGACACTGGCAAATCTGCCTCACTAGAGAAGCTTCCTAGAATGAAATTGAACTTTCACTTGTTGAATTCTGGTACCGTCCTTGAGGAGGAGACGTTCGCCTTTCAAGATTTGAATGGATCATCCAGTAGAACAGTGTTGGGGTTGACTTGAATGAGCAAAATAGGACAAAATCCTCTTCCTCAAAGGATCTCACTGTTGTGTCACAGAGAGATAACCATGAAATTTCAGCTCAAGGTGATTTCTGTTATAGAAATATATGCAGAAATCATTAAGAGATGGGAAGATTAATCCTATAGGGGACAGCTGAGAGGAGGCAGGCCAAGGTAGAATTCATTTATTTTATTTTACTTTTTAGAGACAGGGTCTTGCTATGTGGCCCACGCTGGTCTCAAATGCCTGGGCTCAAATGATCGTCCCATCTCAGCCTCCCCAGTAGCTGAGATTACAGGAGTGAGTCACAGCACCTGGCCAAAAGAATTCATAAAGAAGCTATCTCAACAAATTCTGAAGGATGAATAGGAGTTTCCAAAGGACCAAAAAGCAAGCACATTCTTGGGGGAGGAAAATCCCCCTCCAAAGGCAGGTTATTATGAAGACCAAATGAGCAAATTTGAAGGTAACCCCAATAACACCTAGCATATACTAGGCACTGAAGTAGGGTGCTGTTTTAATGGAAAAGGTTTTCTCCCACTAAACTGAAATCCTTGAGAGCAGGGGTTTTTTCTCCTGTTGTTTAATCTCTTTAGGTGATTCTAGCTCTAATATTAGGCAGTAACTCTGACAAAGGTGGGCATTTAGTTCTTACAGAAGGAGCAATGCTATTATTCATATCACACTAATAATATTATCAAGTGTTTACATACTCCTTGCTAAATTTCAGGTATGTATTTATCCAACTACAGAACAAATGTAAGATCCAAACTAAACAGCAAAATATCTGGAGGCTTACTTAGTATTAGAAAGATCTGTTATAATGTAAGCTTTGCCCAAAAATATCAATTTATGTTAATGGTATATGCCTAAATTCAGATTTTGACAGATATAGATTTGGCAAAAAGATATAGAAAGCTCTAATCTCCTAGCATCTAAGATTAAATGTCTAATAATAGTCTTCAAGAGAAAAATGTTCAAGGTATACATTTTAAATTATCCTCTTCTTTTTTAGAGCAATACAGTTTCATAAGTTGTCATTTTAGATGTTCTAAATAGCTGCACTTTCTGTGTTAGTACATTACCAACAGGACTTGCCCAAGATAAGTGATCGGGTTTAGCCAATGTAGGCTTAAGAAAAATAATTCCACTAATAGCCTTCATAAAACCATAGAATATTTTATGTTCCATGTTACAGAAAAGAGTAATGAGTTCTATGTCTGAATGTTTACCCGAGTGTGGTGCCAGGTGCCTGTAGTCCCAGCTGCTCAGGAGGCTGGGGCAGGAGAATCGCTTGAACCTAGGAGGTAGAGGTTTCAGTGAGCCGAGATCACACCGCTGCACTCCAGCCTGGGCAACAGAGCGAAACTCTGCCTCAAAATAAATACATTAATTAATTAATTAAAATTAAAATTAAAAAAATGAATGTGTGGCAAAGTGACCCTGTGCTTCATGGACCCTGTGTCTCCTCGGAAAAATCTAAGAAATGATTCCAGCTCAATAGGCATTCATGGACATTAAATGTTATACCATTTTTAAGTCACTAGGACAAAGGCTGGCACACAGTATAACTCCATTCATGTTTACTCTTTTCTTTCTGGAAAAAAAATTCAAAAATTTTATTTACCTATTTTCACTTAAATAGTTGCTTTAAAAGCTGGCTTGCATAAGGAAGTAATTCACCTATAAATGGAAACTCATTTAAAATGGAAAAAGAAACAAATAATCATTTACTTAGTAAAAGTCCTTAACACTTTGAATCCCAACCTCCTCAAAAAAGTTTGATTTTATTCTTAAATTTTGAGCTCAAAAACAAAGAACAGAAGTTATTTATAAATAAAAAGCATTAATTGATGACCTTTGGTGAGATCAACAGATTAAAATGCTCAGAATTACTCAGAGACTTAACTGTTTCCCAAACTCCACAATGCAAAAAGATCTATATTTTCTCTCCTTTAGAAGAGAGAGAAAAAAACATACATACAGAGAAATAGAGTACAGCATGTATATGACTTTAACTCTGGAAATGGAAACTAAAATCCACTGACTTAAGTTTTTTTGTCTTCTGATCTTGATGATAGCACCATCTCTTTGTGTTTTAAATATATATATATTTAAAGTAATTATGCTCCTAAGAAAACCTTTACATCAAAATGCATGTATTTTTATGGTTTATCTTCTATATTTTAATCTAAAACTTCTTTTTTTCACCCAATATTTCATGGATATGCTTTGGTGCCCATACATCCTAATCTCACTCTTTGTATTTAATGAATAAACTAAAACCTAATTAAATAATGACAGATATGTTTCATTTTATTTTTTAGAAAACAACATACTGCAATTAATATTAAATATATACATATATCTTTACACATTTTTAAAAGTATTTCTTTAGATTAAATTCCTAGTGAATTGTTAGGCCAGAAGAGGTACACATTTTCATATTTAATAGGTACTGACAAATTGCCTTCTAGAAATAGTATTTGAAAAAAAAGTTATTGGTAGCATGGCGCTATATGGAAGTTGATTATCTTTGGCTTGGCTTTTTTCCTCTTAGTTGAAGATATATAGATACAGATATACAAATAGATGTACACAAATATACATATATATACACATATACACATACAAACTAAAGCATGCATATGCATATACGTTCATATTCTCTAATATGTACTACATGTACTGGAATATATATTGATTTGTATGTGTATACATAGATATGTATGTGCATGTGTGTATAAAATCTCCAAATCTTTCCATTAGAATAGATTCTGCATTCACTTATATATAATTATGAGTCTCTCTTTTGACTGGGAATCTTAAAGATTTCAAACTGTTTTTCTTTATTATGACACCTTGTATTTAATTGGACAAGGACATTTGAGATGTGGAGGAAACAGGGTGGAAAAGATGCTTCATATAAAAAACATGCTTTTCAAAACTGTTAAAAACATAAAATACCACTGGAATTCTACTAGCCAACAGCTATGTGTATCATCTGGGGACTGGGGCCAGGCTGCTGTATTAGTCTCCTACTGCTGCTGAAACAGATTACCACAAATTTAGTGGCTTCAAGTAACCCAAGTTTGTTTTTTTGTTGGAAACACCCACACCTCCTGTTTGTTGCTGTCTGTGAACGCTTTTCAGCCATTCTTGTATTTCCAGCCCTCTGAATAGCCATCTTGAAATATGCTAGGATTACAGGAGTGAGCCACTGTACCGAGCCATCGACAAACCAGTAGGTTATACTTGTATGACCTACTGGTTTGTCACAAAGGCATATTAAAACAACCAAATAGCTACTAAAATACTTAGTTGCTCTCTTAATTCCCCTAAAAGCAGAACCTGAGAAGAGACCTTGTGTACAGGTAGTTTATTTTGGGAAGAAATCCCAGGGAATAGAAGTGAGAGAAGGGAAGTTTGAGACAGAGAAGGAAGGAAAACCACTCCAAGGCTACAAATGTTGAACACAGCCCTGCCTGTAAACTCTAAGGAAGCATGTAGACAAAGCCACAGAACTGCCTGCCTGAGACAAGGAGTTCTCAAGAGAGGAAAATTTATCAATCAGTTACTGTCCTACATTAGTCAATGGTCACCCATCCAAGTATGTTAAGTATGTCTTTGCCCTTCCATTTTGCACCTGTGTGAGAATGTCTGGGCAAGTCAGGGTTCTCCAGGGGTACAGAACCAATGCAATACATATATATATATATATATATATATAATATATGTGTATGTGTATGTATACATATGTGTATATATACATACACACACACATATATATGGGAGTTTATTAAGTATTAACTCACACAATCACAAGGTCCCACAATAGGCTGTCTGCAGGCTGAAGAGCAAGAAGAGCCAGTCCGAGTTCCCAAACTGACGAACTTGGAGTCCGATGTTCGAGGGCAGGAAGCATCCAGCATGGGAGAAGGACATAGGCTGGGGGGCTAGGCCAGTCTTTCCTTTCACATTTTTCTGCCTGTTTATATTCTAGCTGGACTGGCAGCTGATTAGATTGTGACCACACAGGTTAAGGTTGGGTCTGCCTTTCCCAGCCCACTGACTCAAATGTTAATCTCCTTTGGCAACACCCTCACAGACACACCTAGGATCAATACTTTGTATCCTTCAGTCCAATCAAGTTGACACGCAGTATTAAACATCATAGCAAGTTTACAGGAGACGCACAGGTAGTGGCAGAGGAACCCCAAGGTTGGAAAAAAGAGATGCTCTGTGCAGCTGAGACAAGGGACTGTCAAGCCTCACCTGAGTAAAGGTGGTGGCTACAGTGACAGAGGGTGTGAGCCAAGGAATAAAAAATTAAAAGATGTCCTACACAATTTCTTTCCCATATTGAGTTTCCAGCAAATTCAAAGACAAATCAGAAAAACCTAATGAAGACAGGTAGGAAACTTGTAGACTGATTTGACATATGCTTAGGGCTGTTTTGGAATTAGATGACTGCTCACAACACATACAGAAAGTGCAGGCAGCCATGACATTTGATTGTTTAAAAAAAGATTTCTGTTGTAAAAGTGTTGCTTTTTATCCAACAGTTGCCATCATAACTGACACAGACTCTGTCCTCTCTCACAGAAGAAATAGTCTTAGCCAGAATCTCTCCCTTGCCACCTTTTACTTACTGTGTCATCAGTGGCAAGATTTCCCTTGGTGTGTATTTGAACAGAGTTTGGGCCTTTGAGTTCACAGGAACCCTCAACATGAGAACTTAAGAAAAATCAGCTAGAAAAATCCTCAGAGTTGTAACAAATCTGTCAGAGCTAAATCAAACATCCCTAAGAAGTTTAATTCCATTTAAAGACAGAGCTAGAAAATATCACATTATATAGAAAGTCAGGCCAAATTCTAGGTCTTTAAACATATTTGTCACTTTGGGAGGCCGAGCCGGGCAGATCACGAGGTCAGGAGATCGAGACCATCCTGGTTAACACGGTGAAACCCCATCTCTACTAAAATACAAAAAATTAGCCAGGCGTGGTGGCGGGCGCCTGTGGTCCCAGCTACTCAGGAGGCTGAGGCAGGAGAATGGCGTGAACCTGGGAGGCGGAGCTTGCAGTGAGCCAAGATTGCACCACTGCACTCCAGCCTGGGTGACACAGCGAGACTCCATCTCAAAAAAAAAAAATTGTATAGAGTATAAAATTGTGTTGTGTCTTGCACATGTAGAATGACCCCTGATTGTATAATAAAAGAAATTAATATTTTTCTTTGTATTTGAATTTACATGGTGATTTCTATTTACAATATTGAATCCTAAATACTTCCTACACAAGTTGCATATAAGGGTTATTTTTCTGTTAGAGGCTGGGGTAATTATTTCTATTGGTAACTCTGCCTCTTCCCAACAATTTTCTTTTTCTCGCCCTCTACCGTCCAAACTCATAAGCCAAAGCTGGTTTTAGGTTTTTCTGTGAAACACTTTGGCGAACTTGGGTAAGTCTGGTTCCTGTACACAGGTGAGGTGCTCGGGATCTACCTGTGGGTTGATCGATTGATTAATGGAGAGTATTCACAGCAGAGTGACTGCAGTTCTGCCACCCTCCTCGCTGTGTGCTTAATCTCCCCAGCAGTGTTATGTAACACAAACCTTGCTGCAGCCCCAGTGGACACATGTCCCAGAAGCTCTCTGCTGGGCACCCTGCCTTGAGATTTGGCATCGAGATCTATACGTAGGTGATGATAGAATCTGTAGGACTCATCAAGATTTCTTCAAAGTTTCTGGCTTTTTGAGGTCAAAGTTATTTGTATGACAGCATCAAGTTTAACATTTCTCTGTTTTCACACTGTAACACTTAAGAAAACATTTCTACTTTGACCCCTCCAACAAAATTCCATTTTTCTTTTGAATTCCCTCGTTCTGCTGCCAGACTAAATTAGATACTTCTGAAAACATTGATTAATAGTGCATATTTTTCTTCTTGTTTTCAAATTGTCCATCAGAGTAGCTGATATATTCCTTTAGTTACCTTTTCTGGTGGTCACTCACACTCCCTGCAATATTTTAATATGGATAAGCAATGAACTTATGAACCCTGAGCATACCTGAGATGAATGTAAACTTGTTATAACAGGAAGCTTTCTGAGTGAATTTGGAACTGTTTTGCTCAAATAATTGGCCTTGGATTCGATTCCATCTGAGCAAACAACATTCCTCTAGTGATCATCCCTCTTATCTCTTTCACCTGGCTCTTCCTGGTTGAAAGAACAACTCCAGGCCTTCCCAGATGTAAAGAACACTCAGTCATGCTTCCCAGGATTCCATCCTTAGCCAGGATTCAGCCTGATACTTCCTTCTTTCCTCCTTTAATCCGAACAACTACAGCCTCAGGAGACCGAGAGGCATTTCTGCCTCTGTCCCAGGGATATGGGACTCCTGTTACGTGGACCAACTCAATACAACCTCCCTATCTGGGGAAGGGAAGCAAATCAATGTGTACTTACTGATGTATAGAAAATCATTATTAGTTCCAAAGATTTAGAGCATGAATGGAAAATGACTCACAACTCATAGTCAAAGGAAGCATTATGCTTAGTTGATAGCACGAAGAATAAAATGGAATAGTTCAGGAAGGCATTCTGAGCAGCTTCTGAAGACCATTTTATTCATAACTCAGGGTATTCCAAACAGCAGAGTCTATTTATCTATCTTTCCAAGAGGGATGCCTTTTAGCTCCAGTACTGGTGTAAATGATGGCATCTTTGTCCTATTTATTTTAATGAAAGATGGTTAGTGTTTCACTAGCAGGGAATATGTTGTCTGATAGTCTTTCTGATGTTAATGTTTCTTTTTTTCTTTTTACTAATTTCTAAGAGTTTTTTAAATTATAGTTTTTGACTTGTATTAAATGTTTCATGCTTTTTAACATATATTGAGATCATCATATAGTTTTGTTTTTATTTGTGCTAGGAAAGCTAATGATGTCTATATGTAGATTTGCTGTCAACATATCTACCATCTCACATACTTTTTTGTGACAAGAGCTGCTAAAATATACTTGCTTAACAAAAATCTTTAATACAATACAATTTTGTTAACTTTAGTCCTTATGTTATACGTTAGATCTCAAGACTTCTTTATCCTACGTATCTGCTATTTTGTACCCTTTGACCTATAATC
Organism: Gorilla gorilla gorilla; assembly: GCF_029281585.2. Lineage (NCBI taxonomy): Eukaryota > Metazoa > Chordata > Mammalia > Primates > Hominidae > Gorilla > Gorilla gorilla. The sequence continues at coordinate 159,948,101 of NC_073229.2, read as the reverse complement.
TTCCCATTTCCTCTCTCCTCTGCCCACCATGGTAGCCACTGTTTCTTCCTCTATCTCTGTGTATTTGAGCTCTCTGTTTTCATTTAATTCCACATACAAGTGAGATCATGCAATATTTTCCTTTCTGTGTTTGGCTTACTTCACTTAGCTTAACATCCCCCAGGTCCATTCATGTTGTGGTAAATATGCCTCACATTGTCTTTATCCATTCATCCATTGATGGCCATTTAGATTGTTTCCATATCTCGGCTATTGTGAATAATGCTGCAATGAACATGGGAGTGCAGATGTCTTTATGAGGTAGTGATTTCATCTCCTTTGGGTATACTCAGAGAGGGATTTCTGGGTCATATGGTCGTTCTATTTTAAATTTCTTTAAGAACCTCCATACTGTTTCCCATAATGGCTGTACCAATCTACATTCCTCCTATCAGTGTACTAGGGTTCCTTTTTCTCCACACCCACACCAACATTTATCTTCTGACCTTTTGATAATAGCTATCCTTAAGGATATGTGGTGATATCTCACAGTGGTTTTAATTTGCATTTCCTTCATGATTAGTGATGTTGCACACTTTTTCATTTACTCGCGGGCCATTTTTATGTCTTCTTTGGAGAAATGTCTAGTCAGGTCCTTTGCCCACTTTTAAATCAAGTTATTTGTTTTTCTGCTATTGAGGTTGTAAGAGTTCTTTATAAATTTTAGATATTAACTGTTTATCAGATTTTTGGTTTGCAAGGACCTTTTTCCCAGTTTGGTGTTTATATATTCTTGATACAATTCCTTTACCCAATATGTGATTTGCAAATATTTTCTCCCAGTCAGTGGCTTTTCTTTTCATTCCCCTAATAGTTCCTTTCAAATAACATAAGTTTTTAATTTTTAGAAAGTCCAATCTATTTCTTTTTTCTTGTATGGACTATATTTTTTGTGTCCTAATTAAGAAATCTCCTATGTTTTCTTTTAGAATATTAATAGTTTTGTCAAAATTGAAAAGTTTGGGCCATTATTTCTTCAAATATATTTTTAGTTTGTTACTCTCCATGCTTCATTTTTTATAGTTTCTATGATTTATGTCTGCTTATCTTATTTTCGGCAAAGTCTAATTTGCCATTAATCCCATAAATGTTATTTTTAATAATTAGTCATTGTAGTTTTTCACTGTAGAAGTTCAATTTAGATCCTTAGGTTTTTCACATGTCTGTATAACATGCGAAATCTTCCTGTTATTTTTGGAATATATGGAATTTAGTTATAATAATTGTTTTAATGTCTTTGTCTACTAATTTTATCATCAGTGTCATTCTGGGTTGGTATCAATTGATTTTTCTCCTAATTGTGGGTCGGATTCTCCTGCTTTTTTGCATGCATGGTAATTTTTTTTATTGGATGCTAGATCTGGTCAATTTTGCCTCTTTGGGTGCTGTATGTTTCTGTATTTCTATAAATATTCTTGAGCTTTGTTCTGAGATTTAAAGAAGTTACTTACAAAATGTTTGAGCCATTTAGGTTCTGCTTTAAAGCATTGTTAGGTGGGGTCACAGCAGTGTTTAGTTTAAGGCTAATCTTTCCCCATCACTAAGGAAAAACACTTCTAGGTACTTTAACCAGTGCTCCATGTATGAAGGCTTTCTCCTCTGGCTGATGGGAAGAGGAACAATTCCTGACCCTGTGAGATCTTCAAGAACTGTTTCCTTCAGTCATTCAGAATGGTTTTTTCTGTGGCCTGGGGTACTTTCCTCACACCCATACCTTGATTGGCGCTCAGCTGAAAACTCAGAGGAGGCTCTGGAGTTTCCTCTTTCTGCTACTGTCTCCTTTCTAAGACTCTGTCCTGACCACTCTAGCCACCTTGGCCCACCTGGACTTCCAGCTTTGTCTCAAGTCAGGGAGGCCACTGACCTTCACTTAGGTTTTCTCTTTCTGCTCTGTGGGAAGGAAATTCTCTTCAGGAAGTAACTTGGAGCCATCATAGGACTTCTTTAGTTAATGTCTCAATCCACAGGGATCACTATCAATTATGGGTTGAATTGTGTCCCCTAAAATTCTTTTGTTGCAGTTCTAACCCCCATAGTTCACAATGTGACCTTATTTAGAAATAGGATTGTTGCAGTACTAATTAGTTCAGTTAAAATGAGGTCATACTAGAGTAGCTTGGGCCTCTAATCCAATATGATGGATGTTCTTTTTAAAAAAAAAAGAGACATTTGGAGACAGACGCATACAGAGAACATCATATGAAGATGAAAGCAGAGATCAGAGTGATGCTCCTAAAAATCAGTGAGCACAAAGATTGCCAGCAAAGCACCAGAGGCGAGGTGAGAGGCATGGGGCAGAGTCTTTCTCACAGTCCTCAGAGGAAGCAACCTCGCTGACAACCTGATCTTGGATTTCTAGTCTCCAGAAATGGGAGATAACACATTTTTGTTACTTACTTAAGCCACCAGTTTTGTGGTATTTTGACATAGCAGCCCTACCAAACTAAAACACTGGTCTTCACTGGTTGATGTCCATTATATAATTATAATTATAAAAATAATTATAAGAAACAATTAATTTCTTATAATTGTTTCAGGTTGCACAGTAAATCCAGTGCTTATTAGTCACTCTTAGAAAGAAGTGGAAGCCTGAAAATACTTTTAAATCTTATTTATTAGTATTTTGAGGTTTTGAATATGTATTTATATTTCTAAACCACTGTTCACAAGGCAGGAACACATTAATTGTGATAATAAATATATAGAGGAATCTCCTAAATGAAAAAACTTCTTCAAACTAGGCATACACACACACACACACACACACACACACACACACACACAGAAAGAGAGAGAGAGAGAGAAAATTCTGATTATCCTCACAGGTATTGGAATGTCCTCTTTTGCTCTCTATGTCAGATTTTGGCCTCAGATTTATGTTGGTTTTATAAGACACATTATATAACTTTCTGTAATTTTTAATATTCTAAAAACAAATGGCAAATAAATTTTCAGTTTCTTAAACATGAAATAAATCACTGGTAAATTCTAGGACTAGTTTTTGAAGTAATTATTTGAAATATTAAAAAATTTTTCTTCATGGACATTGTTAGATTTTTGTTTCCTATTTCTTCTTGCTTTTATTTGGTAATTTATACTTCCTCCAAAATTGTTTATTTCAGTAAATTTTTTATATAATGACAGAGAACTAATATAAATTATTATATTCCAAATTTAGTATACTGTGATCATTAATTTTAATGTGTCTGGTGGTGCCCAGATATTTTATTAAACATTATTCTGGATGTGAGCAAAAAGAACAAAACTGGAGGAATCACATTACTTGATTTCCAATTATACTACAGAGCTATAGTAAGCAAAACAGTATTGTACTGGCATAAAGTCAGACACATAGACCAATGGAACAGAATAGACAACCCAGAAATAAATTCATATACCTGCAGTGAACCCATTTTTGACACAGATGCCAAGAACATACACTGGTGAAAGAACATTCTCTTTAATAAATGGTGCTGGGAAAACTGGATATCCATAGGCAAAAGAATTAAACTAGACCCCTATCTCTCACCATATACAAAAATCAAATCAAAATGGATTAAAGACTTAAATCTGAGACTTCAAACTATGAAATTCCTACAAGAAAATGTAGGGGAATATCTCCAGAACAGTGTTCTGGGCAAAGATTTCTTGAGTAATACACCACAAGCATAGGCAACCACAGCAAAAAATGGACAAATGAGATCACATCAAGTAAAAAAGCTTCTGCACAGCAAATGTAACAAACAACAAAGTGAAGAGACAACCCACAGAATGGGAGAAAATATCTGCAAACTTTCCATCTGACAAGGGAGTAATCACCAAAATATATAAGGAGCTCAAGCAACTCTATAGGAAAAAGTTTAATAATCTGATTTAAAATGGGCTAAAGATCTGAATAGACAATTCTCAAAAGAAGACATACAAATGGCAAACAGGTACATTAAAAGGTGCTCAAAATCACTGATCATCAGAGAAATGCGATCAAAACTACAATGAGATGTCATTTCATGCCAGTTTTAAAATGGCTTTTATTTCAAAGTCAGACAATAACAAATGCTGATGAGGATGTGGAGAAAAGGGAACATTTAGATGCTGTTGGTGGGAATGTACATGAGTGCAGCCACTATGGAAAAAAGTATGGAGGTTCCTCAAAAAAACTAAAATAAAACTGCTATATGATTCAGCAATCCTGTGGCTGGGTAAATACCCAAAGGAAAGGAAATCAGTTTATCAAGGAGATATCTGCACTCCCATGTAGATTGTAGCACTATTCATAACAGTAGCACTATTCATAAGATATGGAAGCAACCTAAATGTTCATCAACAGATGCATGGATAAGAAAATGTGGTACATATACTCAAGGGAGTGCTGCTCAGCCACAAAAAAGAATGAAATCCTGTCATTTGCAACAATATGGATGGAACTGGAGGTCATTATGTTAAGTGAAATAAGCCAGGCACAGAATGACAAACATCACACGTTTTCACTTATTTGTGGGAGCTGAAAAATAAAACAATTAAACTCATGGAGATAGAGAACAGAATGATGGTTATCAGAGGCTGAGAGTGGTGGGTGGAGTGGGGATGGTTAATGGGTACAAAAATATAATTAGATAGAATGAATAAGCTCTAGTATTTGATAGCAGAACAGGGTGACTACAGTCAATAATAATTTTTAAATAACACATTTAAAAATAACTATTATTGGATTGTCTACAACACAAAGAAAGGATAAATGCTTGAGGTGATGGATACCCCATTTACCCGATGTGATTATTATGCATTCTATGCTGGTATCAAAATATTCCATACGCTCTATAAATATATACACTTACTATGTACCTGCAAAAATTAAAAATAATAAGAAACAAAAACAAATGAAAAGCATTATTCTGGGCATGTCTGTGAAGGTGTTTCTGGACAAGATATATATTTGTATATGTGCTGCCAAAGCAAGCACTGGTTAAGACATATATTTTAATCCGTAGACTAAGTAAAACAGATGGCCCTTGTCAATGTGGGTGGGCCTCAACCAATCCATTGAAGGCCTGAATAGAACATAAGGCAAGGTAAGAGAAAATTTGCCCTCTCTGCCTCACTGATCAGGCTGTGACATCAATCTTCTCTTGCTCCTGGACTGGAACTTACAACATCAACTTTCTTGGTTCTCAGGCCTTTGGACTCAGACTAGAACTATAGCACTGCCTCTCCTGGGTCTCCAGCTTACCAGCTGCAGATCCTGGGACTTCTCACCCTTCATAATTGCATGAGCCAATTTCTAATTTCTTATAATAAATCTCTTTTGACAGACACACACACAGAGACAGACATACACACATACACAGTCATGCATCACATAATGACATTTAGGTCAGCAACAGACTGCATATAGGACAGTGGTCCCATAAGATTATAAGATTGTATTTTTACTATGCCTTTTCTGCATTGAGATATACAACTATTTAGCATTGTGTTACAATTGCCCACAGGGTTTGGTAAAGTAACATGTTGTACAGGTTTATAGTTTAGGAGCAATAGGCTATACCATATAGTCTAGGCGTGTAGTAGGCTATACCATCTAGATTTGTGTAAGCGCTCTCTATGATCTTCAAACAAGGACACCATCTAACAATGCCTTTCTCAGAAGATATCCCCATCATTAAGTAATGCATGACTCTATATACTATTGCTTATGTTTTTCTATGGAGTCCTGATTAATCTAATATATACAATTTGATTTTTTTTTGTAATTTTTCAGAAATGGAGCACAGACAGCATGATGGAATATGGAAAATATGAAGGTGGAGGGGCAGAGACCAGACTAAGAAAATAATTAAGACTTGGTAAGAAATTTTGTCTTTATTCTAAAAGAAAATGGAAACCATTGGAGAGTTTTAAGAAGATGAATGAATGATGAGGTTTACGATTTGGAAAAGTCATTCTGGCTACAGTACGGAGAGCAGATTAAAGTATGATAAGAGTGATAAAAGTAGACTAACACTTCAGGTAAGAGATCAAAGTATTAATATTTTTTATTAAAGTAGTTGTGGTAGTACTAGATATAAAGAGGAATATAAAAGGTATTTTATATATATACATTTTTTAAAATTTTACTTTAAGTTCTGGGATACATGTGTTGAACGTGCAGGTTTGTTACATAGGTATACATGTGCTGTGGTGGTTTGCTGCACCTATCAACCCGTCATCTAGATTTTAAGCACTGCATGCATTTGGTATTTGTCCTAATGCTCTCCCTCCCCCTTCCCCCGACCCACCGACAGGCCCTGGGTTTGTGATGTTCCCCTTCCATTTATGTGGCCAACAAACATATGAAAAAAACCTTATCATCACTGGTCATTAGAGAAATGCAAATCAAAACCACAATGAGATACCATCTCACTCCAGTTAGAATGGCAATCATTAAAATGTTATGAAAGGTATTTAAAAGTAATAATAATAAAGGCTCATGAGAAATTGAGGTAAGCCAGAAGTGAGGATGAGGGAGAGGGTGGCACCCATGTTATTATTTACCGTATTCTTTATAATAGAAAAAGTCATTTATTTAACAAAATAAGGGATTGGATTACTATTTCATAGGATAAATAAGTCTCTTACTTAAGGTCACAGATAAATTTAGTATCTTATGGTCACAGAGCTAGTAAGTGGTAGAACAGTGACTTGAACCCAGAAATTTATGTCCCAGAGACTGTACTCTTAACCACTACACTATACCACTTTCCATAAACAGAACACTATTAAATCATTAAAGAGGCAAGTATACATTTAGTCATCTGGTTTAATGCGCACAGTACACTGTTAACCAGAATAAAGACTTTTTAAAGTTTACAAAAGTTATTTTATAATACTATACCATTTAATAAAAATATACTAAAATTTTTCAGAAAATATGTAGGGAAAATGTCTACATTGATCTACACCAAACAAGAATAAAGTATGCAGAAAGTTATTCGCATTAGTTTAAGCTAAATGTAGTGCAATTAACAAATAAGTTCCAAGTCTCAGTAACTCACAAAAACAAAGGTTTATATTTCACTACATTATATGGGTACATATTGACTGAGGTTCTGCTCCAGGTGCACTTTATTTTGAGATCAAGCCTGAAGTTGCAGCCTCTATCTGTGATGTGCTAGCCTACAGAAAGATAGGACAAAAAAGTTGGAGGAAATCAGACAATAACTCAAAGATCTGCTTAAAGAGCAACATGTTATGTCTACTTACATTTCATTGGCCAAACGAGCTGTGTTGCCAAGCCTGAAGTCAATGGGGCAGCAAGTATTATTTTAGGGCTCAGAAAGGAAAGGGTAGAGAAAGACTCAATAAAAGTAAGCAACATATTAATAATAATACAATTGACAAAACAATTGCTAGGATTGTCTGACTAATCTGGAGTGTGTTCCTTTGTCTTGGACCCCATTTTTATAGATTGAACCATGAAGGTAAATAGCATCTTAAAGGACATGAACATTATTAAGCTTCTCTTGTTGACTAACTTAATGAAGATCAATTGGCAAAAAGGTGAATTATATGCATTACAAATATACATTATTATTATAAATTATATATAAACATTGTAAGTGATAATGGATAAAAATTAAAAATCACAATAGGATGAAATGAAATAAACTTTCAAAATGTCTTAAAAAGTAAATGGTAGGTTTAAAAAGTGAAAAATGCACACTATAAAGGGTGTGTCACCTCTTTAAAAGATGTAAAAAATACAGGGCCAGATCTTAGGATGTTCCAAGGTTAACAATGGTTTAAATGTGGTTAAGAGTACAAAAACATACAGCAAAAATGTAGACATATTATCCACTGAAATAGCCACATAGAATGTTGCTAGTATAATTCAAAGGAGTTGTTCATTAGAAATATTTCATACTGAAACTGCAAAGGGTTTGAAATAATTTATGACACATAGAAAACTATCACACGGTCTTCCGCAAGAATTACGCAAAAAAATCATAACTTGTATGTCTAAAAATACTTTCACTAGATTGTTATCACGCATCAAAATCACCCAACCCTTGATCTTACCTACCAATTGTTTTCAAATTTATACCAATATTTAAATATTCAAGAAGATAGAAAGATTTACTTGTGTTTTAGGAAAAATAGCATGACCTATGAAAATAGTAAGAGATGACTTGGGCTATCAGAGAGATTTCCGATACAGCGATGAGTAGATTCACGTGTTAACCAGGCAGTCAAAGCTACAATACACACTGACATTATGAGAGATGATCTGATATGAAATATATGTGTGTGTATGTATACATACCCGATAATATATATGCTATATATTATACATATATAACATATATATTATACATATATAACATATATATACATACACACACACGCACACACACACACACACACTGAGATACACATAATACAAGCAGAGGACCAAACTGTGCAAAGCTGATTGTTAAAATTCAAGAAAGATTATCATCGGCTGGGCTTTTTCACAAAACCCCCAAAACTGACCATATATTTGTCTCCTGTGACTACAGGGGCAACTTCTCCACTGTTCAGACTATAAAATGTGAGGTAACCTCCTATTTCTCCTTCCCATGAGTTTCCAAATCTAATTTATCCTATTTCTGAGCAAGTTTCTCTTTGGTAAAAGGCTCCTGACTCATATTTTCACTAGCTTAGTTCAGACACTCATTGCCTCTTTCTTGCCTGGACAATTGTGTCTTTATCCAATTCTGGTTCTCCTTTCTCTAGCCCAGCCCTCTCCAATTAAGCCTATACTTTGCTGCCAGAGATGCCATTCTAAAATTTATCTGATTATGTAACTCGTGTCCTTAAAAACCTTTCCTGGGTCCAGACTGCATATAGAAGGAATTCAAATCTTCTCAGTTTAGTGTTCAAGGCTCTCCACAATCTGGCTCGAGGCTATGTTCGTAATTTATCTGTTACTAAATCCTGCCTCACTCCTACACCCTCAACTTCAACCACATGAGAAATCTCACCTTTCACTCCCACAGTCTCATTCCCTGGGCCTCTACGTAGGCTGTCCTATTGCAATGCTCTTGCCCAGGTGCCCACCTGTCACAGTCCTTCTCACGCTGCAAAGGTCTTCTCAGATTGCAAAGAGCTTCAAATCATATCTCCTTCAAATGGTTTCCTAGATTGACCACTAGGGCTCTTTCTTCCCACCTCATACCAATGGAAAAAAACATTTAAGCTTCTGTAATATTTTTACGATAGCTTCATTTTTTAAAGTTACAGTCATATTTATCCCCTCAAACATGTTGTTAGTTGTTATAGCTCTCAGTGTACATAACACAGCATTTTGCACAGATCGTGTTCTCAATAAATGTTTACCAAGATGAAAATATGGGAAATAAGGCTATGGACTCTAGAGACAGAATACTTTGGTTCAAAACTCAGTTCTTAATAGCAGTGTGACTTTGTGCCCTAGTTTCTCTATCTGTAAAATAAGAATAACAATAATAGAACCTACATCATAGATTGTTGTGAAGAAATGAGTTAATATATGTAAAGCACTTAGAATGGTCCTTGAAAATAGTGTTATTTCAGTGCTAATTACTATTATAATAATAGAAAATCTTTCAACAGGATTGATGGAGAGTCCTCATTCATTTATTTTATCTTTCAGTTTTTAAGCTTTGGTTTCTTTCTAAACACAGAAGTCAGCAATACCAACCCTGCTTATATCACAGGGTTTGGGGAGGATTTGAAGTCAGCAATACCAACCCTGCTTATATTACAGGGTTTGGGGAGGATTTGATGTATGTGAAAGTCAATTTTAAACCATCTACTGAGATACAAATGCAAATTTTCATTTCCTATATATTAAATGGAAAACAAAATAGCCATGGTTAAAAAGAAATATGAGAATTAGTGTCAGATCATTAGCTATTTGATCAGGGCAATTCAAAGCTATATATGCCATGCTTTGTGTTTTAGGCATGCCTTGTGTTTCATATATAAGCTAATATACCTATTAAGAATTGGAAATTAAATCAGATACTAAGTGCAAGTTTAATACAAATGGTGCCCAGGTCTTGTATTGTGATGAATGCGTTCTCGACCTGTAAAGAGAACATAATTTGAGATCTAGTTAATTAAAGGGAAAAATGCTACATACATAATCTTCTAGCACGTGAAGAAAAGTTTGAAGCAACAATTACAATAAGTCATAAAATATACACGTGCCTAATGATCAGCATCCTCAAGAGATATAAATATGAATGCCAAAGGCACTGAGTTTTTAGACAGCACCAGGGTCAGGATATGAATTTCTCCTAAAGCTCATTCAGCATGGGCTGAATTACAGTGCCTGGTAAGCATAGGACACAAATGCATTTGCACTACTTGTCATGAGATAGTAATTTGATGACACTAAAATGAGTTACAGGTCATGTTCAAGTTTAGTGTGACTTAAAAAACAAACAAACAAACAATTAAGCATTGCTGGTTGCTGCGATTGAAAGAATAACCCTGTCACTCAAAGAAGATGAAAGAGGAGTAATTTTATTTTCTTAAGATACCAAAATAATGGCCGTGCACAAATATTTGGAGACTCCTTGACCTATTGAAGAGTACTGGGAACAGCAAACTTTTTAAAAAGCTATGTGCGAATAAGGATAATAAGAAAAAAATAGCCCTCCTGCTTGAAGAAGATGTTATTCAATGACAGAGAGAAAGTAAAGCCACTCAATTTTGATTTTGCTTCTTTCTTCTCTCCCAAGGAGATTCATCTTCAAATTGAAAAAGGTAGAACAAATTTGGTCAGAAAGGATTTGAAGCACAGCAGAGTAAAAGCTACAGTAAACATATGTAACAAACCTGCACGTTGTACACATGTACCCTAAAACTTAAAGTATAATAATAATAAAATTTAAAAAAATACAAAAAAAAAGCTACAGTAAAGGAAAATCTGATTGCCTTCGAGCATTTAAAGTCCCAGGGAGGTAGATTTCAATTAACATAAGGTAAAATTTCTAACAATTAGTGTTGTCTAAAAGTGGAATGGACTATCTTTTTAGCACAGGTAAATATTCATGCGCAAGATAGACAACTAGAAAAACTACATCTTATCAGAGATAGATTTTGAGCTCTTATTTTGTCAAGCATGTTGAAATAAATGGCTTCTATGTGTCCTCATGTTTAAAAGTCTACGATTTTATGTAGGAAGGTAAAAGTTTTAACAAAGTGTTAATTGATAGGTTCTGTACGCCTTTTGTCAATGGGTTCTCCTCCAGAATTTTCTTACCCAAATCAAGCATAGATATGGCAATTAGACAGGATATTATGAATTCTCCTGTGGACTTATCCAGCCTCCTAGCATAGCTTTCAAAAGAATATCAAGTTCTAACTGGGTTCAGTTACATTCTAACTGTGGCCTTGGGAAAGTCAGACATTTGGGGTCACCATTTCCATAGTACTTTTCAGGTATACGCTTTTTGTAAGAAACTAATAAAATAATATGCACAAGGTTGCTATAGAAACTGTCCTGTAAGCTTTTCAACATCAGTATATCTGGCCTTCTTACTGAGCTCTTAACCTACATTATTGCTTCATATCAGTATAATGGAAACAATTCTACTTTGACCACTGGTTTAATTTTAGAAAGACAACCTACAAATTATCAGAGAAGTCTAATGATATCTGGTTTTAATAGTGAGGCAAAAGTATAATGAAATTAAGTAATGTCAAAGTCAACAGAATTGTATTATATTTATAAAGAGAATGTTTTAACGGAAAGATTGTTTATTATATAAAATTGGATATTGTTGTATTTTGGTATTTATCTTGAGGTAGTTTATTAATAACTCTAGGCTAAGCTTATATAAAACAGACTCTAAAAATGTATAATACCTCATACCTTACAGAAAAATATTTATATCTCTGATGAATGTTCTGACACCCTCAAAATGAGGCTTCCAAAGTTTGTATGGTTGTTTCCACCACAATCAGTTGAAGGAAGAAAGTTGCAGGAAAGAGAACGTGTAGGGTGCATTTTATGAGCCAGGCCTGGAAATAACATATATCTCTTCTGCTTACATTTCACTGGCTAGAACTCAGTCACATGGCTGCACCTTACTGCAAGGGAGACTTGGAAATGTGGCATAACTGTGTGCTAATTAAGAAGAGGAAATATGTTTTGATGACTAACTAGTATCCTCTTCCATCATTTTACACATTTTCCAAATAAGCAGATTTTTTTCTATAAAAAAGATACTTCTTTAAAAGGTCTCATATCATAATATTGAATCAATACAGGAATTTTTAAAGTCATGATGAAAAGGTAGGTAAATGGTGATTTAAACAAGAACAATTATGGTAAAAGGAGAATCTAATAACAGAAGTAGATGTGTTTCAAGCTGAAGCATATGCTGTCTTTAGATGGAAGCAGATACCAGCATCATTTGAAAAAGTCAAATATTTTATCAAAATGTAATTTAATCCAGGATTTTAAAAAACAATCTTCCTTATTTTACAGTTTATATTAGAGAATTTCTTTCCAACATGCAGTTCTGTTTTTCTTTTACTTTACATATACCAAGTTTCTGAATTCCAAGACCATTTATAAAATGTAAAGATAATTTTTTTACTTTACTTAATTCTGCCTTTTTACCAGAAATAGTGTTTTATCTTGTAATTCCATGAAAGTTCTACTCATTATAAATTAATAAACTAATCTTTGTCAGCACTGTATACATCTTACGTAAATTATGGTTTCAATGGGCATTTTTCAGTGCATACACAACATTATTTTCTCCTATGATAAAGGGAAAACAAAAAAGCTTACCCAAATTCATGTTTCATATTCCCTAAAATATTAGCATACATTAACCTTCCTCCTGCTCTTCATCCTATCATTGGAATATAATTTCCCACCCTCTTGAAAATTTAATTTCATTCTGAGATAAATGACTACTGTTCAGGATGCTGAGGTTTTCCATCTTCCTTCTTGTTGCCAGATTTGCTTAGCAAATATACTACAGCATTAATTTTTGTGTTATTAAAGTATAGTTATACATTAGTTCCCCCTCCCCATCTGCGCTTTCACTTTCTGTGGTTTTAGTTACCTTCAGTCAACCAGAGTCTGAAAAAGTAAATGGAAAATTCCAGAAATAAACAGTTCATACGTTTTTCCATTGCACGCCATTCTGAGTTGTGTAATGAAACCTCATGCCATCTCACTGCATCCTGCCTGGGACATGATTCCTCCCTTTGTCCAGTGGATCCATGCCGTGTACACCACACACCGGTTAGTCACTTAGTAGTTGTCTCAGTTATCAGATCAAAAAGTCATAGTATCTATGGAGAGTGAGGTACTCTCTGTGGTTTCAGGCATCCACAGGAGTCTTGGCACGTATACTCTGCAGATAAGAGGGGACTACTGTACATACTTTGAATCACGCCACAAGGAAAACAAAATACTCTCTTTTGAATAATCCAAAAATTGAGCACAGCTGAAAACTGTGCTGAACAAGAAAATACATTGCTTCAGGAACCTTGACAATCCCTTAAAAATCAAAGAAGACTGAATAACCACAAGAATATTAGAGAGAGTTCTGAAGTTGGAGAAAGAACTCCCTAGAAAAATAAATAATGAAAATGACCTTAAACATGTGTTTCATTAAAAATGAAGTATTGAGGAACATAGAGGCAGTAAGAATAATAAAAAAATTAGCTTAGAAGCCAGATATAAGAAAGAAGAGAGCACTTTCCTAGGTAGGAAAGTGATGCCAGAATTTTGTCTCTTAGGCTTTCCTTCATCCCATTTTCTTAAACTACCTCCTGCTTTTTTTTTTTTTCTCTGAGTAACATGTGTCATGATCTAATTCCCTCTCTTCTCTCCGTCTTATTTTTCTTGCCAAAAACTGAAGTGGAAAGTTTCCTTCAGAAGTTTCAGGTTCCATGTGCTCCATAATGTCATGGTTAAGGTTCCAACCCTCTGTGTACCAACCATAAACTTTGCCTGAAAACATAACCTTGACAGGTGCTTAGTTAATCCTGAGAAGGGAAGAATCCTACTGACTCTGTCTGGTGCCCTTCTAACAAAGTTAATGACTTGAGCAGAGAAAAACATCACCCTGTACACCATACTCCCTAGAAAGATACAGGAGTGAGGAAAGAGAGTGCTGAATTATCTTAGGGAAAAGAGCCTTCTAAGAATAGGGAAAGAGAAAAGGGCTATTTGGAGAGGGACAGATAATTGACAAGGGAACGAGATGAAAGAGCCAAAGGCAAAATGAACATAACATATATTTTTTTAAATGGTGCCAAGTAGCTTTTCTGAGTGTGTTGAACAATGTGTTTATTGTTTCATTTTATTTTCTATATGTATCTTTTGATCCCAAAATGCGTACACATCATTAAAATTCCTACAAAATATACTTACAATTTTAAGTGGATAAGCTATTTCCATGGCTAGAGTTTTTTATACACCAAATAATTACTAAATATTTAACAGCCCACATTTCCCTCTTTAGTTGGCCCACCCTGCCACATGGGGATGGTCTGACTGTAAAATGAATGAGCTCACCATTCTTTTCTACTTGCTCAATAAGAAACATTTATTTCACATCATCTGATGGGCAGCTGACTTCTTTAGTAGGTGCTTTCTCTTGTTAAAATGCTATCTGTAACTGTGTGCCTGATTTATAAGTCAATTTGTTGTAAGAGGCTTCCTAAGTGCTTATTGTTCAGATTTGCAAAGGCATCTTTTCTCAAAAGCAGGCACCATAAATGCCAGACTAGCTTGCAAGAATCAATTAGCCCAGAGTATAGCTCAAATTCGGTTTAAAAAAGCCTAGTTTAAGTCCTCTGGTAGCAAAAAGACACTTGTCCTGGGTGAAGATAGAAAGAAGGCAGAAACGAAGTAACAAAGAGCTTGCTCTGCGTGTGTGTGTGTGCGTGCGTGTGCGTGCGCGCGCGTGTGTGATTCTTATTCTCATTCTCACTCTTTCTCTCTCCCATCCTAATCAAAATCCACCTAAGGCAGAATTTCGATACAAACACTTGTCTGTCACTACCCCATGTCTTTTCCTATGCCCCAATGCTAGTCTTTTTCTGCTACCCGAAGACTTTTATAGCAACATCTTTTTACCACCCCATTCTCTGTGTTCTCCCTTTCCCTCAAGTTAATCTCATTCTTTCAGTGAATGCCCTAAGGTAGGAATTAAAAGAAATCAAAGGCTTAAAATAGTTTGTATTAATTTACAAATGACTCTATGTTACAAATGGTAAAATTGCAAATACCATCAGTAAAGTCAACTGTAACAGAACTAATAAATGTAAACAGACATATTTATAAATATTAATATAACTTATAATTTCTAATATTAATATAACATATTTGTAAATATAAATTATAACAAAGAGTTACAATTGACTTTACTGACGGTATTTGCAATTTTAAAAGAGAATGATTATTGATATGGTTTGGCTGTGTCCCCACCCAAATCTCACCTTGAATTGTAACTCCCACAATTCCCACATGTCATGGAAGGAACCCGGTGGGAGGTGATTGAATTATGGGGGAAGGTCTTTCCTTCACTGTTCTCATGATAGTGAATGAGTCTCATGAGATCTGATGGCTTTAAAAATGGGAGTTTCCCTACACAACCTCTCTCTTTGCCTGCCGCCATCCACGTAAGATGTGACTTGCTCCTCCTTGCCTTCCACCATGATTATGAGGCCTCCTCAGCCATATGGAACTGTAAGTCCATTAAACCTCTGATTTCTCCCCAGTCTCAGGTATGCCTTTATCAGCAGCATGAAAACAAACTAATATAATTATTAGTTGAAAAGGTTTATCAATTTGAGAAATTTCAACTGAAAACAGAAACTTCAAAATTTCTAAGCATTTTCAAGAAGACATTAATCTCACCTTAGAACTGGAAGGAAAGCCTCTATCAGGATGGGCCTATGGACAGAATGCGGGTAACCTAATAATGGTCCTTTGAAAATATATGGAGCTAATAGATAAACAGTAGTTTTAATTGCTTTAATATAAATACCTATATGCTCTGGAAGCCTTTTTTATTGGCACTTTATAACAGAGGGGAAAGAAATAAGAGTTAAAGAGGTTTTCTTCTAGGACAGTAATATTTCTTTTTCTTTGAGATGAAGTCTCACTCTGTCGCCTAGGCTGGAGTGCAGTGGCATGATCTCAGCTCACGGCAACCTCTGCCTCCCAGATTCAAGCGTTTCTCCTGACTCAGCCTCATGAGCAGCTGGGATTACAGGTGCACAACACCACGCCTGGCTAATTTTTGTATTTTTAATAGAGACAGGGTTTTGCCATGCTGGCCATGCTGCTCTTGAACTCCTGACCTCAGGTGATCCACCCACTTTGGCCTCCCAAAGTGCTAGGATTACAGGCTTGAGCCACTAAGGACAGTAATATTTCTGCTCAAAAGGAAGAACTAGAGTTCAGGGAAAAATATAATCAATGAGATTGATCTTCTAGCCTTAGAGATGGTTGCTTACCTTTTCAAGGAAATGTTTACAGAACTTCTAGAACAGGCTAAATATAAAAGGAAATAATATGATGAGACAGACTAAAGTAAGTTGACTGAAAGCTAGATTGATTTTAGGTCCCAGGCTTAAGGTTCAGCATTGATCGTAACCATATGCAATTATAATTATGGCCTGTCCCATTTGATTTTTGAAACTATATTTCTTGCTTCCAGACCTCTATTTCTGTAGGTTTTTTTTTTTTTTCAATAAAAGGCACATCTGTGTTAAGGAACTGATGAGTATCAGCTTCTCCGGGAAATACATATTGTAATGGGAGCTAAAGTGGTCAACCAAAGTGATAAATTTCTAACAGTAGAATTCTAGGACTCATGGCGTTTGACCCACTCAGTGTGGTGGCACCTAAAATCATCTCACCTAGGTGGCTTCATATTTTATCCACTAGGAGAATATCCAGGCTGTAGCATTGACCATTTTTATAGCATAATTTGGGTCAGTTACCAACCATGCATGCTGTAGCTATGTTATGCCATTTGCCAGGGCCTTCTGGCTTTTATAACTTCAACTAATTAACCCCTATTTGGTGTTAGACATATCCTTTCATGTTGATTCTCTGGAGTGCAAGAACAATAAAACTCAGTAAATACGGAAAGTTTCTCTACTCTGTGTTTGTCTTGGTCTGTTGAGGCTGCTACAACAAAATATCCCAGACTAGGTAATTTATCAACAACAGAAATTATTTCTCACAGTTCTGAAGTCTGGGAAGTCCAAGATCAAGGAGCCAGCAGATTCAGTGTCTGGGGAGGGCTTGTTGCTCATAAATAGCAGCTTCTATGTGTCTTCACAGAGTGGAAGGGGTGAGGCAACTCCCTTCAACTGTCCATAAGGGCACTAATCCCATTCATGACGGCAAAGCCTTTATGACTTAATTGCTTCCCAAAGGCCCTATCTCTTAATACTATCATGTTGGGAATTAAGTTCTAATGCATAAATTTGTGAGGACATCCATATTCAGACCATAGCAGCAGTCTTTGTAGTTTACTTTCATATATCTGCCTCCCTAAATGTAAACATGAACCTAATGTCATTTATTCCTAACAGCATAACTAATTAGTTATGTATTCATTTCACTTGTACTTAAAATATGACTAATCTGGTAGATTTTAATTAAGGAAAATTCATCTTGCACTTGCAAATTCCATTGATTGCTGGAAATGTCAGCTCACGCATCTCTGCTGCCATAAAAACTTTAAGACTGTTAGAATACTTTCAATTCTTGTGTAAGGAGCAAGCTTATTTCCTTGTTACATTTTTCTACTCTTAGTAGATTCTCTTCTCCAATGACTTAGATTTCACAGAACCCTGAATCAGGGATATAAGGTAAAAACCATAGTATTTGCCATCACAGTTCAGTATAAGTTTATTACACTCACTGATTTGTTTATTTTAGTAATTATAAGCAAAGTTCTGGAAAATTGCATTTTGTTATCTAATATTAAGCAAAGAGAAGAAAATTAGTATCACTCTTTTTTAGGAGATTATTTCATGAAATTTAAATCAAAAAACAATTTCTACATCTTACCATCATGATTTTCTTTTCCTGCTAGGGAATCTGTTTTTTTGTGGAACAGAAGTAGAACTACATTTCAAGCCTCAACTAGTTCAAGTCAATTCTAAAAACATGGAGCACTTATTATGTGTAAGATACTATGCAATACCCTGCAGGGGATTCAAAGACAAATAAGATAAAATCCCTGCAGCCAAAGAATTTACCATCTACCAGAGAGAACTAGAAAAGCACAAAAATAATAAAGCACAAAACTGACTGCAGAGAGCCATTTGGCTTAATGGAAAAAGCATAGTTTTTATATCCAAACACAGCTACTTTCAAACCTGGCTCTGACATTTATTAATAGTGTATCTTTGCATAAAATACATAAACATTTTGAATGTAGTTTTCTTCTTCTGAAAAACAGAGACGCCAATAACTGCCCTAAAATCCTATTGCAAGGTTTTGGGAGGTAATAAGTGTGAAGTGCCAAGCACACAGATGTTCCAGGTGAGCTTCCCTGTAAAGCAGATGTAGGAAGTTTACTAGGGTGGGCTCTCAGGATTGACAGCTGTAGGGGGGAAGGAAAGAACCATGATCAGACAGAGGGAGAAGGTGGGTCATGAAGAAGTTTTAAGAAAGCCTACAACTAATTGCAGAGTGAAATCTGAAGCTGGATGGCCCTGTAGCATTCTCTCAAATTGGGGTAAAGGGGATAGGATTTTAGAGTCCTATAACTACAGTCACTAGAAGCAGACTTCCTGTGGGAAGGGCATGTGACCTCGGAAGAGGCAACTCTCTCCAGTGGCAGCTTTGCTCAGTGAAGGGCAGTTGCTGGATTGGAGAACTGGGTCTCAACAGGGGGAGGTCAGCCTTCAGTACCTCCAGCAGCAGGTGAATGAGAGCCTACGTCTTAATAGTTGAGGGTAGAGAAGAGAGGAGGAGGAACCTGGGCAACATATCATGCAGTCCATTTGGATATAAATTATAAACAAAATGCACACATATGAAAATTTTGAAAAGATAGAAAAGTAGAACTTTAAAAAAATTCATATCAACCACAATCTCATAAAACCATTAATAGCATTTTAAATCTGTCTTTCTAATATTTTCTAAGCACATTTATTTTCCTCTGAAATAATGACATTATGCTGGAAAAATTGTTGTATGTCCTGTTTTATTTTTCGTATTGTGAACATTTTCCCATGTAAATAAATATTCTTTTATAAAATGATTTTGGTTTTGTTGTCTTCTATTATAGATATGCTAAGGTTTGCTGAGCCAAAACTAGATTATTGGACACAGGTTTTTACAGGTATTTTTTACTTTTACAAAAACATGTTATAATGAGCAATATTGCACATATCTTTGACTATTTCCTTAGGAAAAATTCATGGAAATGGAAATTGCTGCACCATGGACTAATTGCATATTTAAGGCTTTGATACATGTTGCCAAATTATGCTCTAGAAATTCCTATCAACAATGTTTGAAACTTTCTCTTCCCTCACCTTGCCAAGATTGGGAATTATCGTTCTTTTTAATCTGTGCCAATTTTAAAGACAGTTTTTATTATTAATGAATACAAATGCAATGAGAGTAGCAGAAATCAGACAGTGTCTCTGAAGATTCAAAAGTGGAAGAGATTACATCAAACCAGGAGGAATGAGAAAAGACTTCCAAGAAAAGGAGAGAGATGATATAGTTCTTAAGTAATGGACAAGAGTTCAACAAATAAAAATGGAAGGAATCCCAGGTAGAGAAAACCTCAGGAACAAAGGCAATATTATGAAGTAGTTAACAGTTTGATTACAGTGGAGGAGAAAAATACGACTGAAAGTAAAATGAGACCATAATGTAGCCCCAGAAATGGTAAACAGAGTTCAAATTTGCCCAATAATCAATAGTGACCTGACTTTCCTGTTAATAAGCATTTGAAAGCTATGATTAGGTTGATCCGTTTGTTCAAGAAACCTTTATTCACCACCCATAACCTGCCAAGCATGAAAATCATTGTTGGGAGCATATAGAAATCCCTGTCATCCTCAAATGCATGGGAAGAAAGCATATAGAAAGAGTCACAACAACAGTATGTTCACAGAGTGGGAGAATAAAAAGCTAGATAAGAAGCAATGAGAGTGTAATAGGAAAAAAAAAAAAACAGGAGAGTGAAATGCCATGGACAGCAATGGAGGAGTATTGACATAGGTGCAGGGATCAATAACGACAAGTAATGCAGAGAAATTGAGAATGATTAAAACTGAGAAAAAATTATGCAATTAGGCAATTCAGGTATCATCAGCAACATTTTAAAGAATACTTTTTCTACAGCGTCAGGAAAGAAAGCCATATTGCAAGGGAATAAAGCAGGTGGTATGAAAATGGAGGAAACAGACTCTCCAAACTGGTCATTCAAAAAATGGACAGTTTAAGAAATTAGAGTGTCAGGATGAGATCAAGAGAGAGGATTGACGTTAAAGAATGTTTTCTTTTTCAGTTAAATCTTAAGTATCTAGGAATAAATTTAACAATGACAAGAGGGTTAAATCTTTGTGGAGTCAATGATACAGCATTCCTGATGGGCATAAAAGAACACTGGAATAGGTGGAGAGGTTAACATGTGTGTAGGTGAGAAAATCCACACTTTTAAAGATGTGAATTTCCTCTAAACTAATGCATGAATTCAACACAATATCAAACAAAAGTCTCAACAAGATTTTTCGTGGAACTTTACAAGTCTATTCTAAAAGTTACACAGAGAAGTAAGTTACAAGAGAATATAAGAAATTTGTGGCTGCTTTGCCTATTCTTTTATTCCTCTGCTTTCTTAATAAACTTGCTATCACTTAAAAAAAACAAATTTGTGAAAAGTAAATGGGAGAACTTGTTCTACCAGATATCAAAACATTTAATAAAGCTATAGTAATAGTGTAGCATTAGTGCCATATTAGGTAAATTGTCCAATCAAATAGAATAAACTCACATATAATGGGTATTGGTCTATGAGAGGAGTAGCACTGGAAATAAATAACAGATGGACTATTAATAAGGACAAAATTAAAATTAGATTTTTTACATCATAGTATACAGAAAAAATAATTTCGGAAAGTTTAAAAAGTAGAGCAAAAAAATTTTAAATCTTTAAAAGCATCAGGAAGAGATTTAGTTTAGACAGACATGGTGGAGCATGCCTGTAATCCCAGCTACTTGGGAGGTTGAGGCATGAGAATAGCTTGAACCCAGGAGGTAGAAGTTGCAGTGACCCAAGATCACACCACTGCACTCCAGCGTGGGTGACAGAGTGAGACTCTGTCTCAAAGAAAAAAGAAGAAAGAAGAAACAAAGAGAGAAAGAGAGAAGAGAGAGAAAAAGAGAGAGAGAAAGGAAGGAAGAAAGAAGGGAAGGAAAAAGGAAGGAAGGAAAGAAAAAGAAAGAAAGAGAGAGAAAGAAAGAAAGAAAAAGAGAAAAGAAGGAAAGAAAGAAAAGAAAAGAGGTCTAATATTAGTTCATGACCCCAGGATAAGGAAGGCCCTGCTAACTAGGATAAAAACCCAAAAATGGTAGTGTAAAAAAATAGATAACCTTGATTATATTAAAATAATTAAAATATATAAAAAATACATATTCATGGTTGAAACACAAGTGAAAGACTAATAAAATTGTGTTATATAATAACAAATGAAGAATTAGCACCCAGAATGTATAAAAATTCCTATCACTCACTGAGAAAGAAATAAACAGAAATTCAGTAGTCAATTCACATAAATGAAAGGCAAACAAACAACAAATATGAAAAACATGCTTAGCCACATGAGTCATGATAGAAAAAAATACTATACCAGTTGAAAGAGTAAGATATTATTTTTTACCCAATAGGATCCCCAAAATTTAAAAGATGGATGATATAAAAAACAGACGAGATAGAGAATGCTTTTTCAGCATCAATTGAAATGATCATATGGTTTTTGTTTTTCATTCTGTTGATATGATGTAGCCCATTGATTGAGTTGTATATGTTGAACCACCCTTGTAAGTTCCAGTTCCCAATCACTTATTTCTCTAATGGAACAAGAGTTTTATCGAACAAAGATTATTTTTCTCAGTGTGGTTTTCATACCAGCAGCATCAGTATCACTCGGAACCCTTTAAAATGCAGATCCTCAGGCCCCATCTCGGACCTACAGAATCAGAAACTCTGGAGGGTGCGATCTACACTTGTGTTTCAACAAGTGATTCTAATGTATGCCAAAGCTTGAGTGCCACTGGATTGGAAAATCAGAGGAGCAATAAGGACCTGAAGTAGAAAAGAAGGATAACTAATTGATTAGTAAAGTTAAGAAAATGAATGGAGCAGTAAAACAAAACTTTGTGGAAGAAAAAAAGGAAATGTTAGAATTTAGGATGTTAGCAATAAAGTAATCTTGACTGATGATTAGATTTAAATTATGGCTATAAACATAGCGGCTAAATTGGAATGGAGATGGAAACTGTGGTTTTTGTAACGATCATAGGGGTAAGCCAGAGAAGGAAAACCAAGAAAACCAAGAGTAGTGTTGAAGTCACTGGGTTGGCAAAAAGAATGACGAATAGGCACATGCTTCAGTATTGAAGTTATGGAGAAATGTGGAGCGTTCCATAGATATCAGCTAACTGTGACAATGAAAGATGCGTATTCTATTGTTGGATGGTATTTACTTAGAAAAGTCTGGAATATTTAACGATGGGGTGGAGCAGGGTATTAATGAAGAGCATGAGAGCACATCTCCACAGATCACAAGTCTATAGAAAAGAGACAAGAGCCTACCATTGGAAAGTTTCTGCACTATTCTATAATAGCACTTTATTTCACACATTTTGCTTATTTTGTATCTATTGAACATCGGTAGTGGGGAACTACATTTAACATATAGTGAAACACATTAACCAAACATATGCCTTCTCTCATACATTGCTTCTGATTCCCTGTATCTTAGATTTTTCAATAGTTACATGTTTAGGAGAAAATTTTTTTTTTGTTTTTTGTTTTTAAGCTGAAAAGTTGAATTATTTTCACTATTAAGTCTTGCCCTGCAAAACACAGTGAAATTATCAGAAGTATCTTCAGGGAACCCCTTCTTCTTCCATATGTTGTAGATCCTTGATTTTTGTCTTTTTTTTTTTTTTTTTTTTTTTTTTTGAGACGGAGTTTTGTTCTTGTTGCCCAGACTGGAGTACATTTGCTTCACTGCAACCTCTGTCTCCTGGGTTCCAGCAATTTTCCTGCCTCAGCCTCCCTGGTAACTGGGATTATAGGTGCCTGCCACCATGCCCGGCTACTTTTTGTATTTTTAGTAGAGATGGGATTTCACCATGTTGACTAGGCTGGCCTTGAACTCCTGACCTCAGGTAATCTGCCTGCCTTGGCCTCCCAAAGTGCTGGGATTACAGGCGTAAGCCACCACACCTGGCCCCGTCTTTCTATTCCTGTGTAAGTGGCCTCATCAGAATCCTCTAATAAGAATCCTTATTATTGACTTGGAGGAGGCTAATATTCTTCCCACTCTTCCTAGTTCTTAAAAAGATGTCTTTTGGAACAATGCTCTTTATCCTTAAGAGTTGACAGTTCATAATGAAAACTTCAGTAGTCTATATAGTAGAACTTGATCAATCACCAAATGAGAAGCAGTGAGTGAGTTGCAGCAAGGGGGTCGCACCCCTCTCCTATCAATGGGTTAGTGAACAGGACATTCCAATGTATAAAACTCCACAAAATGTCAGAGTTCTAGATAAAGTTCTCCAAAATCAAAAACTGGCTGCAGCTGATTGTAAAGAACTTTATTAAAAGGGAGAACCACCACATGGCTTCTTTGGCCAGAGAATATGGAGGCAAGCTTCCAATGATCACCATGAACCAGTGTGTGTAATGACTGCAAGGATCAACCCTGAAATTAAAAAGTAAATAAGCAAAACATTTTATAGGGTCAAACTCAAAAGGACTGTACTGTTCTCTGGATAGAAATAAGCCTGCAGGCTGCTATTTTAAAAGAACCACAAATTCTGCATCTGTCCCAAATGGGAAATAAGAATTTTATTGAATAATAAATTAAAAATGAATCCACTTCTTTTTAACTTATAACTTAGTAAGTACTTATGATGTGGTCTTTGTAACCAGAGTGCAATTCTTCAGTTAATGAATGAAAGAACTGTGTGTAAGTTTATGTGCACAATTATCCAAAATGAAAGTGTAAAGGCAAAATGAAAGAAAACTTAATTTTTGAATAAATGACAAACCAATGCCCTTCAGGGTTTCAAATGTCTGGGTGATGTTGACATTTTTCCCATAAGATTTTTAGGCTTGTTAGGCAAAGAAGCACAGAGCAGCTTTTAGCCCCTCTCTATCTCCATTCACAAGAGGAAAATGTAAGTCCATTTATAAAGGTCATTTTCAGGTTATGCTGCTTTTGATCAAAGACCATGTGAAGACTTACAGAGTAAGACGTCAGTGTCATATGGTGATTTAAGTAGGGATCAAAAGAAAGCAAAGTTGAATGTTTATTCAGTAGGTAATGTTTCAAAATGTATTTCATAATGAAGATTTTTAACAGAAACACGTCATTATGCTAGTCAACTTTAATGTGAAAATTTGAGTCTTAATTTTGAATAATTCAGGATGTATTACAGAGTTTTGGTAGTAGATACCGTTCTTATCAAACAAAAAATAACTTACCTTTTCTGCGTCATTTCAAGTGGATACTAATTTTATTTACTCCCATAAATATTCTGGCTTTAACCCAAATGCTTTCACTGTGAATGGCCCATGAGCCAAAACAGTTTATATATGCACAATCTTTGAAATGAGGAGCGTAGAGACACCGACTTTAAATTGTCATAAACAAGATTTAGAACAGGTTGCTGCAAAGTACTTTTGCTTAGGTCTTGAGGATCATAGAGCACCTTGAGAATTTTGTGAAAGACGTGGATCCCCTTCCATCAGCAACAATATATACAAACACATACAAATTATTCCACAGGGTACACAGACTCTTTGACACCCATTTACGGGCATTCGAGGAGCCCAAATACTCCAGGTTAATAATTCTACAATCTACAATCTGTTTATGTAGATTGTTCTACATAAATATTCTAATATTTTTCACACAGATAATCTGTCTTATTTATGTTCAGAACAATCTACTGAACAATCTATACTCATTGTAGAAAATTTGGGAAATATTAAAAAGCACAAATAAAAATATTAAGTCACCAGATCTCATAACCCACAAATAAACCTGATTTAGATTTTGATCAATATTCTTTCAGTCTCTTTTCCAAGTGTTAATATATTTTTCCACAAATAGAATAATATTGCTTATAGTATTTGACAATAGCTTTTTAGTTCAAATATTGTGATCATAGTCCCATGATATCTGTATTAGTCTTGTTTTCATGCTGCTGATAAAGACATACCTGAGACTGGGAAAGTTACAAAAGAGGTTTAATGGACTTACAGTTTCACGTGGCTTGGGAGGCTTCACAATCATGGCAGAAGGCAAGGAGAAGCAAGTCACATCTTACATGGATGGCAGCAGGCAAAAAAAAAAAAAGCTTGTGCAGGGATTTAAAACCATCAGATCTTGTGAGACATATTCACTATCATGAGAATAGAACAGGAAAGACCTGCCCCTATGATTCAATTACCTCCCACCTGGTCCCTCCCAAAACATGTGGGAACTCAAGATGAGATTTGAGTGGAGACAAAGCCAAACCTTATCATTCCACCCCTGACCCCTCCCAAATCTCATGTCCTCACATTTCAAAAACCAATCATGCCTTCCCAACAGTCCCCCAAAGTCTTAACTCATTTCAGCATTAACTAAAAAGTCCACAGTCCAAAGCCTCATCTGAGACAAAGCAAGACCCTTCTGCCTATGATCCTTTAAAATCAAAAGCAAGTTAGTTACTTTCTAGATACAATGGGAGTACAGGCATTGGGTAAATACAGCCATTTCAAATGGAAGAAATTTGCCAAAACGAAGGGATTACAGGCCCCATGAAAGTCCAAAATCCAGCAGGGCAGTCAAATATTAAAGTTCCAGAATGAGCTCCTTTGACTTCGTGTCTCACATCCAGGTCACACTGATGTAAGAGGTGGGTTCCTGTCTTGGGCAGCTCTAGCCCTGTGGCTTTGCAGGGTACAGCCTCCCTCCTGGCTGCTTTCATGGGCTGGGGTTGAGTATCTGCAGCTTTTCCAGGTGCACAGTGCAAGCTGTCAGTGAATCTACCATTCTGGGGTCTGGAGGATGGTGGCCCTCGTGTCACAGCTCCACTAGGCAGTGCCCCAGTAGGGATTCTGGGTGGGGCCTCCAACCAAACATTTCCCTTCCACACTGCCCTAGCAGAAGTTCTCCATGAGGGCCCTGACCCTGCAGCAAACTTCTGCCTGGACATCCAGGCATTTCATACATCTGAAATCTAGGTGGAGATTCCCAAACCTCAGTTCTTGACTTCTATGCACTCACAGGCTCAACATCACATGGAAGCTGCCAAGGCTTTGGGCTTGCACCTCTGAAGTCATGGCCTGAGCTCTACATTGGCCCCTTTCAGGCATGGCTGGAATGGCTAGGAAGCAGGGCACCAAGTTCCTAGGCTGCACACAACATGGGAACACTGGGCCCAGCCCACAGAACCACTTTTCCCTCCTAGGCCTTTGGGCCTGGAATGGGAGGGGCTGCTGTGAAGACCTCTGACATGCCCTGGAGATATTTTCCTCGTTGTCTTGGGGATTTACATTCAGGTCCTCATACTTAAGCACATTTCTGCAGCCAGCTTGAATTTCTCCTCAAAAAATGGGATTTTCTTCTCTGTCACATTGTCAGGCTGCAAATTTTTCATGCTTTTATGCTCTGCTTCCCTTATAAAACTGAATGCCTTTAACAGCACCCAAGTCACCTCTTGACTGATTTGCTGCTTAGAAATTTCTTCTACCAGATATCCTAAATCATCTGTCTCAAGTTCAAAGTTCCACAAATCTCTAGGGCAGGGGCAAAATGCCACCAGTCTCTTTGTTAAAACATAACAAGAGTCACTTCTGCTCCAGTTCCCAACAAGTTCCTCATCTCCATCTGGGACCACCTCAGCCTGGACGTTATTGTCCATATCGCTATCAGCATTTCTGTCTAAGCCATTCAACAAGTTTCCAGGGAGTTCCAAACTTTCCCATATTTTCCCATCTTCTTCTGAGTCCCCCAAACTGTTCCAACCTCTGCCTGTTACTCAGTTTTAAAGTCCCTTCCATATTTTTGGGTATCTTTTCAGCAGCACCCCATCTACTGGTACCAATGTACTGTATTAGCCTGTTTTCCCACTGCTGATAAAGACGTACTAGAGACTGGGCAATTTACAAAAGAAAGAGGTTTAACGGACTAGAGTTCCACATGGCTGGGTAGGCCTCATGATCAGGGTAGAAGGCAAGGAGAAGCAAGTCACATCTCACACGGGTGGCAGCAGGCAAAAAAGAAAGATTGCGCATGGAAACTCCCCTTTTTAAAACCATCAGATCTTGCGAGATTTATTTACTATTACTAGAACAGCATGGGAAGACTTGCCCCCATGATTCAATTTCCTCCGACCAGGTCCCTCCCACAACACATGGCAACTCAAGATGAGATTTGGGTGGGGACACAGCCAAACCATATCACTATCCAACAGTCAATGACATCATGTTTTATTGAAATGTAGGAATTTAACCAAGCTTTTATTGTGAAATATTTTTGCTATTTCTAATTTTTTATTCTATAATTACTACTGCTGTGGAAATAAATTTTTGTATAATCCATGTTTATTTACCATAATCACTTTAAATTATCCTACATCTTTTAAAATTATCTTGTCCAAAATCGCTAACATATTGACCATTGAGTTTTACTCAAAGTGTTTGTTATAAGCTCATGAAATATTGTGTAAATGTAGGAAAGTAAAGTAACTAAATTTGTCTGCAGTAATTTTAACTTAAGGACTTAATAATCAAGATACAGTATAAATTTGGTAGATAATTCTTATAGGTCACTTTGGTGGGTGGGAGGGCAGGCTGTTGGAGTGATTTAGTTTGGTTTGATTTGCTGTGGTATGTTTGGATTTTGAATTTTGTAATTATTTATCTATAGGTTCTAATTGAGGGGAATTCAAACTCTATACAAGTTCAACTCTCTGTGATGCTGAGAAAATAGATGTTAAAGGGTTTGTTTTTCTTTACCACTTTTCATACTCTCCTTATTTCCAGCCTGGTTTATCTTTTCCAACCTGTAATTTCCTTAATTTTTTAAAATAAGGTATTATGAAGTAATAGAAAAGATAACAGACAGGAAGATAAGAGTCCTGACTTAGAGTGAGCCTGAGAGGAATTCTAAGGGCTCTCTCAGTGCTGAAAATCTTTTATACCAGCTGGAAAGGAAATGAAAATGCTAAGAGATGACCTGGTTGCTTCTGGATACAAGGTATATGAGGTATTTTCTTCCTCTTTACATTGTATATTCTTTCTACATTTTTAAATGAACTTGTATTAAATTGATAATAAGAAAAGCACAAGCAAAATACTAAAGTGTACCCTATGATCCTACTCAGCAATAGTAATCTCAAGTTCACCTGGTCTTTCAGTCCTAATGTTTCCTAGTGGTTTGTTGCCCCAAACAATAGGGTTGTCTTCCAGAAAACTGACACTGTAGACTCTTACAAACAAGCAGAATCAAGAGATCAAATATCTACTCCCAGCTTCAAATTCCCAAGATGGAACTAACTGGGAACCATTAAGTAAACACAATACGTCCATCCTTTCTTCACTCTATGAGCATTTAAGTCTGAATGAAGATGTATAAGAGATGCCAGTGATGAAACTGAGAGCTCATGAATGTAAGAAGGGAATACAATTTCTCTTGGGGGTCAAAGGAGGCTCTTTGGAAGAAATGGCATTCAAGTGAGGCCTGAAGTGGGAAGAGAAGCCTATTAGTCCATTTTCATACTGCTATGAAGAAATACCTGAGACTGGGTAATTTATAAAGAAAAGGGGATTTCATGGACTCACAGTTCCACATGATTGGAGAGGCCTCACAATCATGGCAGAAGGTGAAGGAGGAGTAAAGTCATGTCTTACATGGCTGTAGACAAGAGAGCTTGTGCAGGCAAACTGCCCTTTATAAAACCGTCAGATCTTGTGAGACTCACTCATTATCATGAGACCAGCATAGTGGAAACCACCCCCATGATTTAATTACCTCCACCTGCTCCTGCCCTTGACACAGGGGGATTATTAAAATTCAAGGTGAGATTTGGGTGGGGACACAGAGCCAAACTATGTCATTCCCCACTTGGCCCCTCCCAAATCTCTTGTCCTCACATTTCAAAACACAATCATGCCCTTCCAACAGTCCCCCACAATCTTAGCTCATTCCGGCATTAACCCAAAAGTCCAAGTCCAAAGTCTCATCTGAGACAAGGCAAGTCCTTTCTGCCTATGAACCTGTAAAATCAAAAGCAAGTTAGTTACTTCCTAGACACAATGGGGGTACAGGCATTGGGTAAATACACCCTTTCCAAATGGGAGAAACTGGCCAAAACAAAGTGGTGACAGGCCCCATGCAAGTCCTAGATCCAATAGGGCAGTCATTAAACCTTACATTTCCAACATGATCACCTTTGACTCCATGTTTCACATCCAGATCACGCTGATACAAGAGGTGGGCTCCCACAGCCTTTGGCAAGGAGTCAGCAAGACTAGCTAGATTTAGTCATGTAGCATTCAAATTATCTCTGACCTCAGGTTGACCCAAGTTAATTATTTATAAAGAACTGATTTGCTTTACGATACAGCTCTGAGATGTATTAGTCATAATGAGTCAAGAGGTCTTAGCTTCGGAGCATTCTTTCATTCTACAGTTGCCGGGCTTTAAAACAGTATGCTCTGCCAGGACACTCGCTTACCCAAACCCCAAGCAGCCACATCCTCACTGACTTGGTGCTGGGACATTGTGAGATCAAATCAGAAATCTCCTACATTAACTGACAGTCAAAATCTGTCAGCCTAATGTTCTGTATCCAGCCCAGCACACCCACTCCTATACTGCAGGTTCTAATAAATAGCTGGAGTCAGGGAGGGGAAAAGGGGATTTGGATGATGATGTTCTGGAGGAAAAACAAAATATGTCAAATACTCATATCTATTGAGCATTCTCATATCAAAGAATTTAGGAATGCGTTTATAGAGCTTTATAAAACAAATAAGTTGTTATATATGAGACATATATATAAACATTGACTAGGAAAGGATCTGTAATCTTTTATATGCTCTCTCTCCAAATGAAAACATATTATTCACCATAGATCACAGAGGTCCATCACAAACAACCCAATGTTAAGTAATCAAAGGTTACAATGTTAAATGCCATGCGTCTACTGTACATACTGTAAAAAGCAGGTGTGTCCTACTTTTTCCTTCATTAAAAACTATTTAGTAAGCATTTTCCTGCATCAGTCATATTCTAAAAATTCTATCATGTGGTTTTATCTCATTTAATTTTCAATTATTCTATTATTGTACATAATGATTTATTCCTAATTTTCATTTATAAATAAAAAATTAAAATTGGATCTTGTGCAAAAGTCTTGGGATATTTTAATTTTTTATTTGGGTTAGATTCATATTGAGTCAAAATGTGTGACTTTTTAAAAGCTACCTTTTGGGAAATGATGTGCCAACTTCTAGCTGCCATGTAAAAAACAGACACATTACTATGATCTTGAATTCAGTATTATTATAAACATTTCTTTTTTTTTTTTTTTCAAGATGGAGTCTTGCTCTGTCACCCAGGCTGGAGTGCGATGGTGTGATCTCCGCTCACTGCAACCTCTGCCTCCCAGGTTCAAGCAATTCTCCTGCATCAGCCTCCTGAGTAGCTGGGATTACAGGCACCCACCACCACACCCGGCTAATTTTTGTAATTTTTAATAGAGGCGGGGTTTCACCATGTTGTTCAGGCTGGTCTTGACCTCCTGACCTCGTGATCTGCCCACCTTAGCCTCCTAAAGTGCTGGGATGGCAGGCTTGGGCCACCATGCCCGGCCAGAATTTCTTATATTAATAGAGAAAAACAGTACTTTAGTGTCTATATTTTGCTTACTAGTGAGCATATTTTCCACTTTTCATTGGTCTTTTGTATTTCTACTTTGTATCTCTTTTTGCCTTTTCAATTCTCATTTTGTAAATTTGTATTTCCTTTTATTATAATTTATAGATATTTGTCTATTTCATGTTTTTCTCAAATAACCAGTTTTTTAAGTTATACTTTAAGTATTGGGATATATGTGCAGAATGTGCAGGTTTGTTACATAGGAATACACGTGCCATGGTGGTTTGCTGCGCCCATCAACCCGTCATCTACATTAGGTATTTCTCTTAATGCAATTCCTTCCCTAGCTCCCCACCCCACCAACAGGCCCTGGTGTGTGATGTTCCACTCCCTGTGTCCATGTGTTCTCATTGTTCAACTCCCACTTATGAGTGAGAATATGCGGTGTTTGGTTT
Source organism: Gorilla gorilla gorilla (assembly GCF_029281585.2). NCBI lineage: Eukaryota > Metazoa > Chordata > Mammalia > Primates > Hominidae > Gorilla > Gorilla gorilla. The sequence continues at coordinate 159,916,473 of NC_073229.2, read as the reverse complement.
TCTGTTCCTGTGTTAGTTTGCTGAGAATGATGGTTTTCAGTTTCATTCATGTCCCTGCAAAGGACAGGAACTCATCCTTTTTTATGGCTGCATAGTATTCCAGGGTGTACATGTGCCACATTTTCTTTATCCAGTCCATCATTGATGGGCATTGGGTTGGTTCCAAGTCTTTACTATTGTGAATGGTGCTGCAATAAACATACATGTGCATATGTCTTTACAGTAGAATGATTTATAATCCTTTGGGTATATACCCAGTAATGGGATTGCTGGGTCAAATGGTATTTCTGGTTCTAGATCCTTGAGGAATCACCACACTGTCTTCCACAATGGTTGAGCTAATTTACACTCCCATCAACAGTGTAAAAGCATTCCTTTTTCTCCATGTCCTCTCCAGCATCTGTTGTTTCCTGACTTTTTAATGATCGCCATTCTAACTGGCGTGAGATGGTATCTCATTGTGGTTTTGATTTGCATTTCTCTAATGACCAGTGTTGACGAGTTTTTTTTCATATGTTTGTTGGCCGCATAAATGTCTTCTTTTGAGAAGTGTCTGTTCATATCCTTCACCCACTTTTCGATGGAGCTGTTTTTTCTTGTAAATTTGTTTAAGTTCTTCGTAGATTCTGGATATTAGCCCTCTGTCAGGTGCATAGATTGCAAAAATTTTCTCCCATTCTGTAGGTTGCCTGTTCACTCTGATGATAGTTTCTTTTGCTGTGCAGAAGCCCTTTAGTTTAATTAGATCCCATTTGTCAATTTTGGCTTTTGTTGCCATTGCTTTTGGTGTTTTAGTCATGAAGTCTTTGCCCATGCCTATGTCCTGAATGGTATTGCATAGATTTTCTTCTAGAGTTTTTATAGCTTTAGGTCTTATGTTTAAGTCTTTAATCCATCTTGAGTTAATTTTTGTATAAAGTGCAAGGAAGAAGTACTGGCTAGCCATTAGCCAGAATTCCCACCACCTTTTATTAAATAGGGAATCCTTTCCCCATTGCTTGTTTTTGTCAGATTTGTCAAAGATTAGATGGTTGTAGATGTTTGGTGTTATTTCTGAGGCCTCTGTTCTTTTCCATTGGTCTATATATCTGTTTTGGTACCATGCTGTTTTGCTTACTGTAGCTTTGTAGTGTAGTTTGAAGTCAGGTAGCATGATGCCTCCAGCTTTGTTCTTTTTGCTTAGGATTGTCTTGGCTATATGGGCTCCTTTTTGGTTCCATATGGAATTTAAAGTAGTTTTTTTCTAATTCTGTGAAGAAAGCCAATGGTAGCTTGATGGGGATAGCATTGAATCTATAAATTACTTTGGGCAGTATGGCCATTTTCATGATATTGATTCTTCCTATCCATGAACATGGAATGTTTTTCCATTTGTTTGTGTCCTCTCTTATTTCCTTGAAGAGTAGTTTGTAGTTCTCCATTAAGAGGTCCTTCACATCCCTTGTAAGTTGTATTCCCAGGTATTTGTAGCAATTGTGAATGGGCATTCACTCATGATTTGGCTTTCTGTTTGTCTATTATTGGTGTATAGGAACGCTTGTGATTTTTGCACATTGATTTTGTATCCTGAGACTTTGCTGAAATTGCTTATCAGCTTAAGGAAATTTTGCTCTGAGATGATGGGGTTTTCTAAGTATACAATCATGCCATCTATAAACACAGACAAATTGACTTCCTCTCTTCCTATTTAAATACCCTTTATTTCTTTCTCCTGCCTGATTGCCCTGGCCAGAACTTCCAATTCTATATTGAATAGGAGAGGTGAGAGAGGGTATCCTTGTATTGTGCCGGTTTTCAAATGGAATGCTTCCAGCTTTTGCCCATTCAGTATAATATTGTCTGTGGGTTTGTCATAAATAGCTCTTATTATTTTGAGATACATTCCATCACTACCAAGTTTATTGAGAGTCAAACAACCAGTTTTTAACCCTATACACTCTATTGCTTTTCTCCATAATTTATTGTTCTTCTTTTCTTTATCTTTCTTATCTCTCTAGATTTGCTGATTCTTTAAACTTTTTGAGTATAAAGTTTAGTTCATGAAATATTAATTCTTTATTGCTTAATGACAAAATCACTAATGCGTGTAAATTTTTCAAATTACAATGTATCTATAGTCTATAAATTTTAGTGTTCTGAAACATATTGTTTTTTGAAAGACCAACTATAGTTTTTATTTCATTTTTGAAACAATAGCTTTTTGTTTTTTGTTTTTTGTTTTTGAGATGGAGTTTCACTCTTGTTGCTCAAGCTGGAATGCAGTGGTGTGATCTCAGCTCACTTCAACCTCTGCCTCTCGGGTTCAAATGATTCTCCCGCCTCAGCCTCTCGAGTAGCTGGGATTACAGCTGTCTGCCACTATGCCTGGCTAATTTTTGTATTTTTATTAAAGACAGGGTTTCACCATGTTGGCCAGGCTGGTCTCGAACTCCTGGCCTCAAGTGATCCGCCCACCTCGGCCTCCCAAAGCGCTGGGATTATAGGCCTGAGCCACTGCGCCCAGACACAATAGTTCTTTAGAAGAGTGATTTTTAAAAAATTTCTTAGACAAACTATTTAGTTTAAAAATTTATTAACTTCTAGATTTATTGCTTTATGGAAAGAAATATATGTATAATTTTTGACTTGGGGAATTTATTGAGATTGTATTTGGGGTGTTAACAGTTTAATACTTGAGATGTCCAAGAGAAAATGATATATAACATTAATGTATTAATTATGGTATTCAAACAATTTGTGTCATTATTTATTCTTTATTATTTTAATTCTGTTAAAGGGTGAGGTAGAAATGTTAAAATCTCCTAGAGAGTTTTGTTTCTCTTAATTTCCATGTATTTGTCTGATAGCTTGATGATATGCTACAATTCATAATTTATACCATTCTGAGCCATAACTTTTGATAACATAAAATGACCCTCTTTGTCTCATTTTAATGCTGTTGGCTTCATTTTACTTTGTCTGAAATTTATATTGCTCCAACTGCTTCCTGTTGATATTTGCCAAGTAAACATATCCTAAGCCTTCATTTTTAATCACGTAGGGGCCCAAAGTGGAGAGCAAGCCTACGACCACAGTCCCAGCAAGAGCTTTGCAGTCCTACAACCTGTTTTTCACATTCTGACTCTGTGACCAGTGTATCATTAAGCAAGTTATTTAGCCTGTGTACGCCTCACTTTCCAAATCTGTAAAATCAGTGGAAATAAAAGTAATTTGTATGAGAACAATTATTGGTAATATAATAAAGGGAATTTCTTAACCTGATAAAATTTCTAACAAATGTACTTAAAACTGAACTAGTAGCAGTGTTCTTTTTAAAATCTGGAATAACACAAGAATGCCTTCTTGGCCGGGCGCAGTGGCTCACGCCTGTAATCCCAGCACTTTGGGAGGCCAAGGTGGGTGGATCACGAGGTCAGGAGATCGAGACCATCCTGGCTAACACGGTGAAACCCCGTCTCTACTAAAAATACAAAAAAGCATTAGCTGGGCGTGGTGGCGGGCGACTGTAGTCCCAGCTACTCAGGAGGCTGAGGCAGGAGAATGGCGTGAACCCGGGAGGCGGAGCTTGCAGTGAGCCGAGATCGCGACGCCACTACACTCCAGCCTCAGCTCCAGCCTGAGCTCCACAGGGAGACTCCGTCTCAAAAAAAAAAAAAAAAAAAAAAAAAAAGAATGCCTTCTTGCACTGCTTCTGCTCAACATTTAAATAGAAGTAATGGTCATCCAATAAGAATAGACTAGGAAGTAAAATTTATAAAAATTATAAAGAAACATGACTATTAGTTTTTGCAGAAAATGTAATTATATCTTTAGAAAAACCCAAGATAATCTACAAAATAATTATTAGAATTAATACAAGAGAGTTTTGGAAGATAGCTGGATATAAATCGGTATAGAAATTCATTACATCAATAGAAATCACCAGCAACAACAGAAAAATGAACTGTTGGAAACAATATAATTTGCCCTAATGAATTATATGAGACTTAGCAATCTGTTAAAAAAGTGAGCCTGATCTTTACAAATATAATTATAAGTTGTTATTGAAAGCCATTAAGAAGACTTAAAATAGATGTCATGGGGATCAAATAAAAACCACAGGGAGGGTTTCTTGAAGATGCTGTCCAGCATGAGCACTCTGTCTTACAGCTAGTATGTTTATTATATCAGGGTGGTTATGATTTCAATTAAATATTTAAAGTTTTTTATTTTATGTGTTCCTTGTAAGCAGCAAATAGTTGTTATCTCTTTGTTTTTTGGTTTCACTAGCTGTGAATTATTTACTATTTTATGCCAAACCGTTTAAACAAATGGAATTAGTTACTGTCCACAAACGTATTTAATAAAGTTCTAAAACCTGTAAACAATACCTTCTATTGCTTAAAAATACATATAAGCGTGCAATAAAAATGGAAAAAAAATGTAGGTTAGTGGTAACCCTATGTGGCAAGAAAGAAACAGCACAGAGAAATATACAGGAGAGCCAACTGAATGGGCAGAGTTTTCTTTTATAAGCTGTGGGTGGATGTGGTATTTATTATTTTACTCTTTTTTGCTGTTTTGAACACAACATACATCATAATAAGTAAACTGGTCCTCATAATGGTTTATATACTTTTTTAAAGGTTGGGGAATTCCTTTTAACTATAAGCTAGTATGAGTCATCAATAATATACAATTTTTAAAAAACAAAGGCGTTTTTAGGCAGCACCAAGAAAAAGATTGCCTCAGTCAAGGATGACACTAGAAATTCTCTATTATTTATAGATTCTCTATTTTCTTCTGCTGGAATGTAGGTTTACAAGGGCAAAGATCTCTGACGTCTCAAGGTGTTATGTTGCTGCTTGGCATATGTCAGATGCTTAAAAATATTTGTTAATTGAAGAATGGTTTCATATGTGTGCACACAATTCAAGTATATTTTTCATTGGATTCAATTTGCTAATACTTTGTTTAGAATTTCCTCATATAAATCATGTTGTGCCTTTCTCACTCTGTTTTCCGCTAGTGTTGGTATTAAGGTTATTTTGGCTTCCTAAAATCTGTTGGAGGAATAGTTCCTCTTTGTCTATTCTCTGGAATAATTTACATAAGATTGGAATGATGTGCCCTTCAACATCTGGTAGAAGTTGTCTTTTAATTATCTAGGATGTGTGTGTTTTGCAATGCGGAGGTTTACAGCAACAGCTATTACAAATTTCCCCCAAATTTCAATGGATTACTACACCGAAGGTTTCTTTCTCATTCATCACTCAGCAGCCATTGGATGTGTGTCTAGCACCTTTCCTGGTTGACTCTTTTGCAGCTTTTTCTTTTGTAGGAATCCACCACATGAAATTTCTTTACCTTCAGCTGCAAATGAAAGCAAGCCAAAGATTTTAAGAAAGAAAGATTTTGGAGGATAGTCCTATAATTATCTTTTTCGCCCTCATTCCACTGACTAGTACCAAACTTGTAGCTTCAATCTAATGGCAAGTCAGATGTACTTCCAGGAAGAGGAAATAGCATTGGTAAGCATCCAATAATCTCTGCCCTGTAACTACTGTCAGTTGCCATATTCATTATAGTTCCATTTAGGTCTTCTATTTCTTCTTGAATCAATTCTGTAAGCTATAATTTTCTAGGATTTTTTTTCTCATTTTTAAAATATATTGCCACAAAGTTGTTTTTAGTATTAATTCTGAAAGAGTAAATTTGTTCTGTTTTTGTAGTTATGTTGCATATTTTATTCTTAATGGTTTATTTGTACCTTTCCTTTATTTCTTTTGCTCAAATTTACTATAGCTTTATCTATTTTATCAGCTTTCTCTATAAAACAGCTTTGACTTTGTGTTTCTCTCCTTTGTTACATACTAAATGAGTTTATCTTCTTACATTTATTAATTCTTTCAACTTTCCCTGAGGTTTTTTTTTTCTGTTCTTTAAGAAAAATTCTTAATTTGTATGTTTATCTCATTAGTATTCACTTTTCTTCTTTCCTAATGCAAGTATTTAATACTCTAGCTCTGCCTCACAAATTTCAATATTGTGTCTAAAAAAGCATACGGTTCTGTTTCCTAAGTTCCATTATGATTTTTTTAACTCATAAATTAATTATAAATTTTTAACTTTAATTTCTGAATAGATTCATTTAAGTTATATTCTTGTTATTGATTACTAATTTGAGTTGATAAGGTAATTGAGTCTATATAATTTTTTGTCTATTGCAATCTATTTATGAATATAAATGGTAACACTTTATAAATGTTTAACGTGTAATTGAGAATAATATGTATTTTGTGATTTTGAGTTTAGCTTCTCTGTAGGTCTATTATATCAAGCTTGTTAACTATATTGTTCAAGTTACTTATTAATTTTTCTGCTTGAACTGCCATTCATTAAGAAGTATTAATACTTTCAAGTACAACAGTTGACTTATGAATTGCTCTTTGAAATTTGTCAAGATTTGCTTTGGGAATTTTCAAAGTACTGCATGTTATTAAGACATGTGAAAGTTTGAAATGATTGTATATTTCTTTAGATTATACTTTCTTATCATTATGTAGTAATCCTCTTTGATTCTACTAATATTTTTACTTTTAAATGTTTGATCTGCTTTTAATCTAGCTATACCAGCCACATGCTTTGTTAGTATTTTCTAAGTATAATTTTTCTATAACTTTGCCATTAGTCTTTCCATGTTCTTATACTTTAGGTATGTCACTTATAAAAAGCAACAGCTAGATTTTGATGCTTTTACTCAATTTGACAATCTATATTTTTTAACTAGTGAGTTGAATATATTTTTATTTTATCATTACTACTGATTTTTTGGAGTGATTTATACTATCTTATTTTATTATTTCTATTTCATTCTGCTGGTCGAGTACTTCTCACATTGCATTGACTTTGACTTCACCTGTAGTCACATCTCTCTCTAACTGACTCTGTTTTACGTCTCTCTTTTCCACTTCTGAGACCCTTTTGGATCATACTGGGCCCAGGAGATAATCCACAATAATCTCCTTATTTTAAAGTCAGCTGATCAGCAACCTTAATACCATCTGCAATGTAAATTCCCCTTTGTCAGGGAATGCTTATACATTCCTGGTGGGAATTTCAATTAGGTCAACTTCTATGAAAAACTATATGAAGATTTTTTAAAGAACTAAAAGTAGATCTACCATTTGATCCAGCAAATCCACCACTGGGTATCAACCCAAAGGAAAAGAAGCCATTATATAAAAAAGACACCTGAGTGCACACGTTAATTCCAGCACAATTCACAATTGCAAAGATAGAAAATCAACCTAAGTGCCCATCAATAGATGAGTGGATAAAGAAATATGGTGTATGTGCCATAAAATACTACTCAGCCATAAAAAAGAACGAATTAAGTGAATTAACTCAGAAATAGAAAACTAAATACTGCATGCTCTCACTTATATAAGTGGGAGTTAAGCTATGAGTATGTAAAGGCATACAGAGTGGTATCATGGACACTGGAGACTCAGAAGGAGGGAGAGTGGGATGGGCTCAGGGATGAAAAATGACCTATTGGGTACAATGTGTACTACTCAGGTGATAGGTACACGAAAAGCCCAACTTCACCACTATACAATTCATCCATATAACCAAACACCACTTGTACCCCTAAAGCTATTAACATTTTAAAAAAATTAATTAAGCAAATGAAAAAGGAGGGACTGCTTAGAGAAAAATAAGTAAATAAATTTCCCTTTGTCATATAACAACATTCGCAGATTCTGAGAATTAGGACATGGACATCCTTGGGGGTTCATTATTCTGCCTACCATGCTGTCTTATATTTTTTAACCTTCCAAGATTGTGCATATTATAACACGTTTGTTTAGCTGTGCCTACAAACTCACGGATTTCTTTGTTCCCTATTCTTGCATCTCAGACTTTTCCTCTGGAATTATTTTTCCTCTTTCAGAGAAATATCTGTTATAAGGTATCATTAGTGATAAACTTTCAGTTTGGATTTACTTCAAAATGTCTCAATTTCTCCTTCAATCTTGAAAGTTGGTTTTCTAGGTATAAAAATCTAGTTTGACAATTTTCCTCTCTAGATTTGGAAAGTATTATTAGACCACTTTTGGCTTCCATTATTGTTATTGAGAAGTCAGCTCTTGGCCTAATTGCCATTCTTTTGCAGATAATCTTTCTCACTGTTTGCAATCTGACTTGTGTCTGTGATAGTCTGCATATATCACCATAATATTTCAATGTGATGTGTCTTGTGTGCATTTCTTTTAGTTTGTCCTATTGGGATTTGTTCTGCTTCCCGAATTGAAAATCAAAATCTTCACTGCCTTTTCTAAAGGCCTATTTTTTGAACTACTGAGACATTTATTACACCATATCCTTTATTATTTATGTCCTTCAATCTCTTTTTTTGGTTTTTATGTTTTAGTGTCTCTCTCCTATGCATATTGGGAAATATATTTAAATTTATATTATACTTCATTAATTCTCTCTTTAGCTGTATCTTTTCTGTTTATCCCACCCAATGGAAAATTCATTTCGGCATTTTTGTTTTAATTTCTAGAAGATCTATTTGATTCTTACACATCTATATATCAGTCTTTTTTATTCTGGTTGAGCATCCCTAATCTAAAAATCTAAAATTCACAATGCTTCAAAATCTAAAACTTGTTGAGTGCCAACATAATGCCACAAGCAGAAAATTCCATTCCTAAGTATTTAAACTTTGTTTCAGGCAGAAAATTATTAAAAACATCACATAAAACTATCTTCAGACTATGTGTATAAGGTGTATATAAAACATAAATGGGCAGGGCACAGTGGCTGATGCCTATAATCCCAGTACTTTGGGAGACCGAGGTGAGAGGTTAGCTCGAGCCCAGGAGTTTGAGACCAGCTTGGGCAACATAGCAAGATCCTGTTTTCACAAAAAAAAAAAAAAAATTAATTATCTAGGCATGGCAGTGCATGCCTGTAGTCTCAGATACTCAGGAGGCCGAAGCAGGATGATTACTCGAGCCCAGAAATTTGAGGCTGCAGTGAGTTATGATCACGCCACGTGGCACTCCAGCCTGGGTGAGACTGAGACTCTGTCTCTAAAAAAAATCAATAAAAATAAAACAATTTTCTAAAATGAATTTTTTGTTTAGACTTGGCTCCCATTCCCAAGATACCTCATTAAGTATATGCAAATATTCAGTATTGAAAACAATCCAAAATCCAAAACACTCTGGTCTTAAGCATTTTAAGTGAGGGATACTCGATCTATAGTACTCTTTTCCTTGCTAATGTTATTAAATCTCTGCATCACATGTTTATGTATTTGAAATATATTCAAATTTTGGATATAATAAGTCCAGTATCTGAAGTCCTTGTAGTCAAATTGTGCTTGAGCAAACAAGCTCAAGGTTGCTTATTCCTCAGAGTAAGCTTGCTTTTTTATTGCTAACTCATGTTTTTCCGGGCTTTATCTCTAAATCCTGCAAGGTCTTAGCAAGCCTATTTCTCCACTTCAGGTTTCCAAATTGCCCTACAAGGACAGGCCTGCAGTTATCAATTTTTGAAGGAGATTTTCACTCATCCAGACCCCCTGTGAAGAGAAATACATTTTCTTGTCTTCCGCGTTCCTAATCTATATTTTTTATTTGGGGGTTTGTTTTGGTAATTCACCATTTCACTGGCTAAATATTATGTTGGTGCAAAAGCAATTGTGGTTTTTGCCATTACTTTTGCACCAGTCTAATGTGTAGCTTTTGAAGAATTCTAGCTTTATACAGGGATATACTTCTTCACTTTGCACATGCCAAAGGCTTTGGCTCTTGGTCACATGGGCACCCATTTCAAATCCAAGACTCTAGTTTGCTAAGAGTGACTTATTTTCCCAGGACAGTTTTATGCATGGTGTGGGGTCATCTTTTTGGTTTCAAGATCCCCTTCTCATTCTCTCTATTTAGAAATTTACATGACTTTCACAAATTATTAACTGTGCATTTAAAAAGATGTTTGTCATAATTGTATCCAGCTTTTCTAATGTATTGTGTGGAAAGTTTTAGACGATCTCATCTATCCTGTTGCTAGAAACAGAGGCCCCCTAATCTGTAATCTCCTATGACTGTTCTTGTACCATTGTTGTAGTATTTATCATATGCTGGCTTGTGCTATAATTACATCTTCATACATCTTTACATTCCTGTGCAGTTGTTAAGTTCCTTTAAAAGGAACAAAATAAAAATCAATGCTCTTCATTTATTTACTAATTTCAACTGTGAGCATGGAGAAGTGAATATTTGCATCTGTCTCTAAGAAGTTAAAATTTCTACATTTTATTATTGTATTCTTGGGCATTTTAGTAGAATTGTTCTGCTCCGTAATTCAAATGATGCCAGAGTACATATCTCTAAAGAAGAAATACTACCAAAGACGAGGTCAGGATGTGGAATAAGGCCACAGAAGGGAGAGCCCTTTATTCTTTCAAAATATTATTAAAATTTTATATGATACAAAAGTTTGAACAAAAAAGTTTGCACTGATAGCCTGGAGGCAGGGGTGAAGGGTAGGATAAGCTTTATTACACATGCCCCACAGCCAAGCTGCAATCTAATTGCTATTTTTGTTCCTCTCTCACATAGAAATGTGATCATTATTCCATAAATATTTAAACATAATTATATATACATATTTGTATGAAAGATGTGAGTTAATCACACACACTCTGCTTGTGCTCGGAATGGTTTTTTGCTTCAATGACAGAGTCCTCCTTTCTGATAGAACATACAAGACAATTGTCAGCATGTTTTAAGTGAACTAGAAAATGGGCAGGAATTTGCAGAACAACAGGGGTCCCTCAAATGACTGGGATTTAAGCCATTGGTGTCAGTGTATATAAGCCAAAACATTTTCCCCTCCTTAGCCCCAAAGTGTAAACACCCAGCTGGTAGGCACTTAGCCTGACAACTTCAGGAGAGTGGAGAAAGTGAATGTGAAATACACTCCCTCAGCACGGTTGCCAGGTTGCCCGAAAAACATGTTCATTCCTCTAATTCAAGGCATTGTCCATGTTTACTTGATGCGTAGCGTGTAGCAGAGAGATAAAAATATAAACAAAGCAACTCTTAACACACATGCAGGCTGGTCCTGAGAACCAAAAGCTTGATGCAAACTGGCAAGACTACCTTTATTAGCAAGCATAATTGGTTCATTTCAATATTCACGTATGTTCTATTACTCTTTCTGCGTTAACATTTTAGGATGTTTATATTTAAAAGATGGATATATTTCATTGCTTCTATGGAGCCTGTCATGATTTTTTATTTCTTGTAGGATTTTTGTTCACAGCATTATCTTTCTATAGGAAACTCACAGTAAGAAATCCTTGACTTGTGGTTTGTTGAAGTACAATGCAGATTACATCAAATTTGCGGATAACCTTATATAAGAATGGATCACAGGAATCAAAAATGAAATGAGTTGCTGGAAACCTAGAAGTATTACTTAGGAATGAGGATTGAGGTTCCAATCCTCCTGCCAATTTCAAAGCCCTTTAGATGTGGAAAAGGCTTACTCTATCTACAGAAGAACATGAGAACATTACCAATGGGCTTTCCCCTCCTCAGCCAAGTTGGACCTCCTACAGCCACCTGCACTGTTGGGAATGAACTGAAACCTAGTGTGGGAAGGGGAGTAAGAAGAAGGCAAAGAGAGAAAAGCTTAAGAATGGGACATTTCATTTACCACAAAGCTCCTAAGGGAGAAGACGTTTCTTCTCCCTTCCATATGAAGAGAGAAAATATATTTTGTATTTTCCATATTTTTGTCCTTGTTATAATTAAAATACAAATCTCAAAGCATTTATCAGCTAAAGGATTGTGAGACAACCAGGCTTAGAATTCCGTTACCATCTCGCAACTCAGAATTCTTACCAGCTGAAAATTATTGGGACTTTCTGGAAATAAATATAAAACTCTTCTTATTAAATATACCAACACCAAACCTCATATACATGGGCAGGCCATTGTATGAAGGATCATAACATCCTATAGATGCCACTCTGAGAAGCTCACAAGCTCCAGAGTTAGGCTGAATTATGCCGGAATCCTGGCTCTGCCTTTTACTAACTGTAAAACCTTAGGCAAACCAGAGACTTGCCCTGCTATTCAACTTCTGATCTGTCAAATGGGAATAATGATGCCTGGAAGCATTAAGGTGTGGATGGAGAAAATGCACGTTATCCTCTGGCACATAGTATACAACAATAAATGATATATTTTATTGTTATGTTATATACCAAAGGTTAACAAGTTACTCAAAGTGCTGAATGTTTTGATATTTGAAACTCATCCCCATTATGCAAGGGCCCAAACACCTAGAGCAGAGGTCCCCAACCCCAGGGCTGTGGGCCTGTGCCAGTCCGTGGTCCATTAGGAACTGGGCAATACAGTAGGAGGTGAGCAGCAGGTGAGCGTTCATTACTGCCTGAGCTCTGCCTCCTGTTATATCAGCAGTGGCATTAGATTCCCATAGGAGCGCAAACCCTATTGTGAACTGTGCATGCGAGGGATCTAGGTTGCATGCTTCTTATGAGAATCTAAATCATGCCTGATAATCTGAGGATTCAGGAATCTGAGAATCAGGAAGTTTCACCTCGAAACCATCCCCCTCTCCCTGCCCCACTGTGGAAAAATTGCCTTCCATCAAACGGGCCCCGGTGCCAGAAAGATTAAAGACCTCTGATCTAGAGGGTTAAGCAAGCAACCTAAATTCCCAGTCTCCATCTTAGGGATTCTGAGTTAGTGGTCTGGGGTGGTGGCCAAAGCTCCACAGTTGTTCCAGCTGATTAACTAAGTTTGGAAACACCAGGATAATGAATCTACATGAAAAGTGAGTTTCAAAACTTGGTTTTCAGACACACAGAATTCTAGCAAGTGATCTGAGGTTATATGTTAAAGTTAAATCTTGATTAATTCTGTGAGAAAGGTAATTATATTAATCAAAGTGACTTAATTCCTCTCAAATGGCTCCTTTCTAATTAAGCCCTTTTATTAATATAATTGTTTTTCTCAGTTGTGATGGTCTGAAGACAAGTATACATGCTTCACTCTCACTTCATGAAAGCTATTCTCACCCTTTGAAATTCCAAGAGAATGGCATATAACCTAAGCCCATCACGAGTACTATATTATTAGTGTCTCGTTCCAAGCACAGTTATGATTGATGAGAATATCAATGTTAAGACATTATCTGTTGTTGTTAGAACTCCTGGAATGTTACTCCTGGGATTATGTTAGATCCAGATCTCTTTTTATATTTTCATCTCCCTATTTCTATTTCTCATAACCTTTCTCATCCCTCCTTGGTTAAAATGCCCCTTCTACTTTTATGTCCTGGATTTCCCAATCACCATTTCCATTTAAAAGATCCCCATCTTTGGTCATAAATCTGGAATTAATAAAGCTCTTTTACTCTGAACATCTTAAAATGTTCTGCAGACATTAACATATCCACATACTCTAAATGGAATAAGTAATGGAAGAATGGATAATCACTCTGTTAGGAACAGATTTGGCTTTCATCCCAGGCCACAGTTGCCAAGATTGGATGTAAGAACAAAGCAGATCATATAAAAATTTGACTATATGTGCATCTACATGAAATGCCGAGTAATTACAATGGAAAAATTAAGTAAGTGTATACAAGAGAAGGAGTTTTATTTTAAATATCTAGATTCATCAAATTCTTAAAATTTGGAAGAGCATTCTTGGGCTCATAATTTTACGTTTCTGATTCCTAATCGTTTTCCAATAAAGAATTGTTTTGGAAAATTTGAGTAAGATCTGTTTAGCAGCTTTCAAATCTGCAGTGAGCCAAAACAAAAAGTGAAAACGGGATGCAAGAGTGTGATTCAAAAGCATGTTTAAAAAAAAAAATTACATTTTGAGTGGAAATTATTTCTCCAAATAAAATACCTTTATTTTTGAAAAGCAGATAATTTTCTTTTAAAAGGTGAAATTTCAAGAGCGAAATCCCGTATCTGAAAGCATGATGTATGATGCAATGATGCAGAATAACAATGCCTCTCTTATTCCAAATTGGCCTTGAGGAAAATGGAAGGTGTTTTTTTTCAGGAGTGTTAGCATACATACCTGTTTGCTATCAGCAAAGTATTGCTGTTGGTATAGACATGAATATGGATTAATAGTTGTATTAGGCTGTTCTGCATTGTTGTAGAGAAATGCCTGAGACTGGATAAGAAAAGAAGTTTAATGGCTCATGGTTCTGCAGGCTGCATCCTTCCTAAGATGATGCCAGCATCTGCTTCTGGGGAGGCCTCAGGAAGTTTTCATTCATGGTGGAAGGGAAAGTGGGAGCAAGCACTTCACATGGTGAAAGCAGGAGCAAGGTGGTGGGGAGAGAAGCCACACACTTCTAAACAACCAGATCTCATGAGAACACACTCACTATGGTGAGGACAGCACCAAGGCATGAGGGATGCACTCTCAAGACCCAAACACCTCCCACCAGGCCCCCTGCTTGTCCACCCACCAAGGAGGATTACATCTCAACATGAGATTTGGAGGGGACATCCAAACCATATCAATAGTACATTATTATATCCAGTAGAAATTTCCAGGAAGCCTTACAGCAAATAAATATTCCAGATGTACACCTGAGCAGTTTTCACTAAGCAAGAAAACATCTTGGATTATTTCTTTTAAAAAATGTTTTAAATTTTAATTTAAAGAACAAAATTGTGTCCTTTGTAGCAGCATGGATGCAGCTGGAAGCTGTTATCCTAAGCAAACTAATGCAGAAACAGAAAACCAAACATTGCATGTTCTCACTTATAAATGGGAGCTAAACCTTGGGTTCACACAGACATAAGCAAGGGAACCATAGACACCATTGTGGACTCCAAAAGGAGGGAGGGAGAGAGTGGGGCAAGGGCTGAGAAACTTTCTATTGCATCCTATGTTCACTATCTGGGTGACAGGATCTATAGAAGCCCAAACCTCAGCATTATGCAAAATACCCTTGTAACAAACCTGCACGTGTACCCCCTAAATCTAAAATAAAAATGGAATTTAATAAATAAATAAATAATAAAGCAATACACTAACACATACAACTATGCACTCAATATAAAGTCTACTTGACAATTACGTATAAATATCCAAAGATACTTGACTGTCTCTTTTGACTTTAATTCTCCTTCACTATAAAATGCCATAGGATGGGAATTGTATGAGTTGTCCTATGGTTTGCATTCTATCTAAGTCAGTGCTATCACAATTGATCAAGGTAACAAAAGGAAAAAATCAGATTTCATTTTTTTACTTTTAACCCAAGAAAGTACTTTTTAACTGATTGTCATATATTATCATTTAAACAAAATAGGAAAAACATATATTAATAGACATTTGCTCTTTTTTAAAATCACTCCTGATACTACCAGTTAAAGTTTATGGGAAGTGGACCTAAGTCACTAGAAATATCACAGAAAGATGAGATACTCTTAGTTTTAAAAGACTATCCTATTTCTTTAATTTTTTTCCTTTGAAAATAATTGTGATATTAAAATAATTACAGAAAAGTACTTAGAATGGCAGAAAAACATCCATATTTTCACAATAATTGAAAATTGATAACAATTTCTTCACATCTGTATTGTTCCTTTCAATAAACACTGTAGATAAAGTCCTCTTTGCCACCTCCCTTCCCCACCCTTCCTAGAGGCAAGACCATCATGAGTTTGATGTGCACAGTCTGGTTCTCTGGGTTTCAGGGCTCCAAACCCACCCTGAAATTAGAACCTGAAGGCTACTGCTCCACCTGAATTGTGCAATTTGGGGCCCCATGCAAGTGATATGGGCCAGGCTCCAGCCCTTCGTGGGTTATTCTTCCTCTACATCGATTGGAACTAATTCAACACCTCACCCCTGCCCACCTCCAGCCTTCCACTGGTGGCCCCACTGTGGTCCTCCACCTTGGCCAATACACCCTTAACTCCACCTCCTGAACAGGCACTGAAACCTCAGTCCCTTTTTTCCTAATTTGGTCCTCTTTGCCATTGGGCATGACACTTTAACCCCAACTCTGATGGACTTTCTCTGTTCTAGCCCCTGGGAATTTCTCTCTCTCTCTCTCTCTCTCTCTCTCTCTCCTTGTTGAGTAGAATGGTTTATTTTTAACATTTGCAAAATTCACTGTCTATGATTTTTTCTGTTTTTGGTGTGTTGCAGGTGGTTTTGATATATCCTCCCACTTTATCCTTGACCCTAAAGCCCACTATTATCTAAAGAATTAGAATTTATTTAAAAAGAGATAAACTAAAAATGAAGCAAAACGCCTTTTTATTTTTATTTTTTTATTTTTATTTTTTGAGACGGAGTCTCGTTCTGTTGCCCAGGCTGGAGTGCAGTGGCGCGATTTCGGCTCACTGCAAACTCTGCCTCCCAGGTTCATGCCATTCTCCTGCCTCAGCCTCTTGAGTAGCTGGGACTACAGGCGTGCGCCCAATTTTTTTTTGTATTTTTAGTAAAGACGGGGTTTCACTGTGTTAGCCAGGATAGTCTCGATCTCCTGACCTCGTGATCTGCCCATCTTGGCCTCCCAAAGTGCTGAGATTACAGGCATGAGCCACCATGCCCGGCCCAAAATGCCTTTTTATAAAAAAAAAATTGTACAACTATTAAGGATAACACCACTTATTTATCACACAAATACTTACAAAACACCTCCCACCCATCAGGACTTAGCTCTAGGCACTAGGGATATAGAAATGGATAAAACAGAAAACAAAGGAAAAAAACATTGCTCATATTTTATTGGGGAAATATAAACAATAGATTAAATAGAGATAGAAAAATAGATGATAGGTAGATAGATAGATACATAGGCAGATAATATAGAGAGAAAAATAAAGTTAGAAAGAGAATTGGAGGGTACTGGGGTTGGAGGGAGCTTTGCAATTTCAGATAGGATAGTCAGGAAATTCCTCACTCAGAAGGTGGGGAAGAAGAGCTTGGCAAACCTCTGAGGGAAAATCATTTCAGGCAAAAGCAGCAGCAAGTGCAAAAGCCCTGAGACAGAAGTTTCCATGAATGTTAAAAAAAAAAAATTAAGTGACCAGTGTGGCTGAAGTAGAGAGATTGGTTAGGAGAATAACAGCAGAGAAAAATAAAGAATTGTTATGGGACAGACCCTGTTAATCATTTGGGATCATTCTAAGAACTCTGGCTTTCACTGAGTGAGACAGAAAACCAGTAGAGAACTTTGGGCAGAAGAGGAACATCTGATTTCCATTTCACTCTGATCACTCTGGCCGCTCTTTTGAAAGTAGACAGTAAGAGGGAAAATACAGAAACAGAGGGACTGAGCACTGAAACTGAGACCGCTGCTCTTGCGTCATCTGGGCAGGAGATGATGGGGGCTGAACCAGACTCTTAGTGGTGAAAGTGGTTAAAAGATAGGTTTCAACATATTTTGAAGATAGAACCAACAAGATTCCTGATAGGTTGAATGTTGGATGTAAGAAAAAGAAATCAAGAATACAGTTTTTGACCTTAGCAACTGAAAAAACAAGTGGAGTTGCCATGTTAGTGAGTTGGGAAAGACCACACAGGAGGAAGTTTGGTGAGGGAAATCAGGAGCTCGATCTGGATTTACTAATTTTGAATTGACTATTAGACAACCAAAAGGAGGTAGTCAAATATGAGTTGAGACTTCCAACTCTAGAGTTAATATATACATCAGAATTCTGTATAGATGGCATTTAAAATCAGAAGGCTGGATGATATGACAAAGGGTAATGTAGACAGAAAAGAAAAGCACTACAGAGATTGAGCCCTGGAACATGACAGCATTCAGAGATTAGAGGTGAGAAGAACTAATCAAAGAGGCTGAGTAGGAGTGGCCGGTGATGTAGTGTTCATTGCAACCTCCAACTCCCAAGTTCAGGTTTCTCCCTTGGATGTAGGGCAGAGTTCACTGTCCTGCATGAGTTCTTGTTTGCAAAGTGCCCTGAGAGCTTTGGGGAAGTAGAGAAGAGCTGGGTGTACTGGGGTTTGAGGACTGTGGGCCCAAGGGCCTTCTGCCCAACCTCCTGCAGCCTCCTAACCTCAAGCAGTGCAACTGAAGGACAGTTCCATCAACACACCAAGTTCTATGAGTCCCTGGCATTGGGCTGGTAACTTTGGTCACATTTTGCCACTAGAAAGTGAAGCTCAACAACTTTTCCTAGGTCAAAAGGTGGTAAGTCTCAGTCTAGATTAAGCTCCAAATCTATCATTCCAAAGCCTTCTCCATTGAAATACCATTTTTAAAACTCTTGATGCAAAAGGGTAAAGAATAAGCATGTCGAAGACTTGCTCTCAAGTGACAATTAGACATTTTCAATAATGTCTATTGTACTTCGAGGGGTTATGAATTATCATTTGCTTAATTGAGACATCTTTTAGTACTCTACAGTGTTATAGGGAATGAGACAGTGTTTTCTTGCAGAGAAACTTATTACTCATCCAGGAACCCAGAGCCTTACAGTGCCTGGCATTTAGGAAGTGCTAGTTTCTTGAATAGATGGGAAGACTGGAAAGATCTCAATCAATGAATCTGGTGATATGAAACCAGGGTTTCTGTTCTTGCTCTGCCAATTACCGTTTTTCACTCTCTGTTATTTATTTCTGAGCCTCCATTCCACCTGCTGCGAATTAAGGATGAATTAGACAAAATGATCCTTTCTAGTTTCAAAGTCTTATGACTTTCAGTATCACTTTGATTCTACATGCTGGTTGGATAATTTAAAGACCCTAGCTAGAACTTCAAGGATACGGATAATGAAGATCTACTTGGTTGGGAGAATGACCAACACAAAAATCTTACTTATAACAAAAATTCTATCTAACATGACTGAGGTTAATTTGCAATCAGGATATTTACCCAAAGTGAATATTTGGGAGAACAGAGAAAGAGATCTATTTTTCCCCCTACCTTAAGTATTATCATTAGTTCAAGAATGAGGTTAAAGTGGGAGTCATGAGCATATAAAACCTCTAAAATGATTAAAATGTGATTCCAAATTAATATATTTTAAGCATTTATAGCTTTTTCCTCCTTGGGCTGTTTTTTTTGTGTGCGTGATGTCTATAATTTCCTTTGCCCCCAATTATGCAATATTTTTGTTTTATAATAATTATTTTGAGTCATTTCTCTCATCCTCCTCCCCAATCCTACCCCAATCCCCAGAGGCCATCTGGCCACACATGCTGTTCTCTTCCAATCACTCTCTACCTATTATTTCTTTTCACTTTTTTTCCACTAAGCAACATCTAAACTTACCTTCTTGATTTACTGTTTATTATTTTCTCTCATATCTCCCTTCACTTTAATACAGTCTGCCAAAGCTCCGAGTCTTTTTGTGCATTTATTCTATCCCTGCTCTACCTTTACCACTGAGATAAGCACTTGCCCTTTAGAAGGAGTTACATAAATAATTAATTGAGTAAATGAATGAATGAATTTCTCAAGAGAAGTCTCCTGACTCATCTTTGTATTCTGGCATTGAGCACAGTAACTGATGCATGGTAAGGCACCCAATAAATGCTTGTAACCTAGAAGCATTTATTCCATATTAGGAAATAATCTTCAGGGTAATTTTGGATAAGGATAAACACATATGTTGAACCAAAGAAATAATAAAATGCTATTTTGAAAATGCTATTTTGAAACTTTTTCAAAATCCCTCTCTAGAAAAAAAATTGATTTTGTTTTTTCTTAGCTAGGGAAGAATTAAAAGAGAGAAATGTGAAATTCACATGATCAACTTTGCAATATAAACAACAAAAATAATACCATAATTTTATTTTATTAAAAAAATTGCATTGATGGCTTTTCTTGAATGTCATTCTTCTAGGTCTTCAAAAACAATAACAACTTATATTTACTGAGCACAAACTACATGCAAGATGCCAGTGGGCACTTTACATATATTACGTAGAATTATCTCATTTAATCCTAAAAACTCTTTAAAATAGATATCATTAACCTCAGTGTATAATTGAGAAAAGTAATGTGGCCAAGGTCACAGAAATTAGGTGAGCTTGGATTTTAACTCAGGTCCCTTTGTGCAACAGGTCATTCAACCTCATGCAAAGCTCAGGACTCAAACAGTCAGATTCTCCGAATTCTGTACATTCCACCCAATGTGATTTCCATAGTTTTCCTTAAAAGGTATTCTGTTTTATCTCCCTATATCCAAGTAGATGAATGGTTAAACTGTGTGCAAGAAACTAAAGGAAAAATTCCAAAGAAGTAGCACACAACAGTATTTAATGGCAAACACTGTTTCTTCCTCTTTTATCCACTGTTTAAAAATCAGTGCAGGCTGGCATGGTGGCTCATGCCTGTAAACCTAGCACTTTGAGAGGCTGAGGCGTGTGGATCACTTGAGGTCAGGAATTCGAGACCAACCTGGCCAACAGGGCCAAACCCCATCTCTACTAAAAATACAAAAATTAGCTGGGCATGTGCCCATAGTCCCATCTACTCAGGAGGCTGAGGCATGAGAATTGCTTGAACCTGGGAGGCAGAGGTTGCAGTGAACCGAAATCGTACCACTGCACTCCAGCCTGGGCAACAGGGTGAGACTCTGGCTCAAAAAAATAAATAAATAATTTTAAAAAGTGAAAATCAGTGCATTCAAGGACTGGACCCTCTCCCCTAGCTTTGGAAAGTCTTTCTGACCAATCCCACCTCTTTGCATAATTCCAGCTATTACCTATGTGCCATCAGTGACCCCCCCAAACCGATTCCAATTTTATAAGCCCTAAAGACATGCCCCAAATGAAACTTGGCATCCTCACTCATAAAGTGCCACACCCCTATTTTTCACATTTTGGCCGTTAGCATTGCTATACAATCAGTCACTGAAGCTAAAAACTTTAGTAGTTCTTGACTATTTCCTGTCCTCATAACATCCAATCAGTCACCAAACCTAACCCATTCCACTTCCTAAATGCCCCATTTATTCACTTAAAAATATAACAGATATTTACGGAGCACGCACTGCATGTCCAAAATGTTGCCCTGGTTGCTCTATCTGCCCTTTGCTGCATCCCCATCGTCCCTGCCCAAATCAAGGCCTTTCCCACCACTTCCTCCAATTGGTAAAATACCATCCTAGCTTGTGTGCAAGTTTCCAGTTTCCTGACCCACCCCATGCATATTTTCCACTATCAAAAGGATCATGTTCCTAAAATACAAGTCTAATATTATAACTATTGGCTTTAAAGCATCCTGTCTCCCTTGGAGCCCATAAGATTACATCTTAGAACAACACTCAAAGTCCATTACATTTTGGTTCCACCTTTCTTTCCTGGCTGTCTGCCTCCACCCGCCTATGTTCAAGCTTCTTTAAAAGGTCACTAATCTTCAAACACACCACCCACCCACCTGCTTTTTATTTTTTTTAATGTGGTCATCTCTGGTAGCAATTTCTTCTCATCTTCTTTTTGCCTCAGAATTTAAGGCAACTTCAAATATTAGCTTCACTGTAAAGGCTTCTCGGATGCTCCCAGGAAGACTGGGTCACTCTTTTCATTATGCTTTCAGAATGAATTGGGTATCACTATATCATTTATTACTGAGGGACTGAATATACAAACTGACATGAACTAATCCATGTATAGAAATAGAACTTTGACCATCAACCTCCAGAATCTTGTCCAGAAAGCCAATCTGTTAACTTCCATAAATAGTCCAGGAAGCCAGCCTGCTATAAGTCAGGCTGCTATCTGTAGAAACAATATAGGAAGCTAAGCAAAAACTTCTGTAACAATCGGCTCAAAATGGCCAGGACTTGATTCATAACTGACAGCTTCCCCAATATCTGCCCCCACTCCAAACTTAGGACAAACCAGAGAAAGCCAAATATGCACCCCCAAGCAATCACAGAGGATGTTCTGCTTCTGGTTAGCCTACCTCCAACTTCCCCATGACAACAGCCTCCAGTCAGGGTATGATTGAAGCCTTCCCTTTATTTCTCACTATGAAGCTTCCCACTCCTCTGCCTGCCTTTGATTCTCTCCCAAAACACAAGTGACAGTGGCAGACTCCCCTTGCTATAGCAAACACTGAATAAATAATCCTTGCTTTTCTTCTTTGGTTGGTTTTGGTTTCTTTCCACTGTCTTTAACCAGGACCTGCTACATAAAATTGGTTAATGAATGATGTGTTTTTGTTATTGTTATAGTGGCTTTTGTTGGATGGCTACTTACTGCTACCACAGGATGCTTTTCCCAACAATCCAACTTTGTCATTATAAATTTGTTACTAATATTCCCTACTATCTGGGTAAAATCTATAGGATAGTTAATGATGTCCCCTCTTTAATTCTTGACTGATAATTTTTTGCCTTCCCTTTTTTTCCTGTATCAGTGTTGCTAGATATTTACCAATATTACTGATGTTGTCAAAAACCCAGCTTGGAGTTTCATAAATTTTCTCAGTTTGTCTTGGGTTTTCTATTTTTGTTATCATTTTTATTCTCTTCCTTCTGCTTACTTTGGTTTAACTTTTCTTCTCTTTTCCAGCCTCTTGTGGTGGGAATTTAGACTCTAATAAATTTAGATCATTGATTGTTGATATTACTTCTTTTCTAATATAAGTATTTAGTTAGATGGTTTTGAGACTTGCTTTTAAGTTGTGCTTGGGCAGGGCTAGAGAAACCTTTCCTCTAGGAATGGGTTAGCCCACTACTGCAGAGTAGCCCTTCTGGATGGAGCCTTTACTGCATTCTCCAAGTAAAGAGGCTCAATGAGGGCTCTCCACGCTATCTGGTGGTAATGCAAATGATTCCACAGTCTGTGTGCATTGTGGAAATACGCTCCTCTCATAACTCCACAGTTGTTCTTTGCCCAGCCTTGTAGCATTTCACGCTGTGCATTGTCTTGATATTTTTCAGACTCATGGGACCCACTGTTTATATTTCTCAAGCCCTTTTTCTGTGTAGCTCCCTACTCTGCAGATCTCTGCCTCACCATTTACAGACACCAGACTTCCTAAACTTCAAGTTCTGCCTCCTCAATTATATAAGACAACTTTTCCTTGCTTGGAATCTCCCTCTCTGCTCTGCAGTCTAGAATGTGCCTCCAGGTGGAAATCCTAGGCAATTGCACGGCTCACCTCACTTTCTCTTCCCCCATGATTCACAGTCCTTCTTGTGCTGCCTGTTGTCCAATGTCTGAGGAGAAGTCTTCTTCATGTAATGTTAGAGTTGATCAAGACATGAGGGTAAATCCAGGCCCTTTAACTCCATGGCTGCAAGCCCTGTCCTCACTCTTGAATCCCTGTTCTTCATCTCCCATGCTTCCAGAAGGATCATTCGAAAATGTAAATTTTAGTGTGTCACTTCCCTGCTGAAAGTTTCCAGTAATCCCACAGTGTGACAATGTTCATAGCCTTCAGGATAAATTTTAAACAGTAGCACGACATGCATATTTATACTTCGCACTCTGTCTTTCTTTCTCACCCTCTCTTTTAACAGGGACCCTCCTCCCAAGTTCCACCATTACCATAAACTTCAACTACGTTTCAGATTCTCATACTTCTTTTGCATTGTACTTATTTGCTCCTCCAGTAATTTAGAATACTCTATACCTACTCTTAAACTAAAAATTCGGACTTATTTCAGTATCAGTTCTACCAGGAAGGTGTATCTGACTCCTGAATGCTACATTCAAAGTCCCTCCTATGTGTTTCCACAGAAGCCTGTGATATTGAACCAAAATACCTTTCACCCTGTCCCATGATTGTCTATTTTCTCTTAGACTTCCTCACAGGATTGCAACTTTCTTGATGGAAATGTTATTATCTCACTCATTTTCCTAGACCTGGTACCCACAGGTCTAGAAAATGCCGTGATGATCTAAATTTTGTATCCCCCAACCCAACAACAACAAAAATTGTATGTTGAAACCTAATTCCCAAGGCAATAGTTTTAAGAGGTGGGGCCTTTGGGAGGTGATTCGGTCATGGGGCTAGTACCTTTATGAAAGAGGACAAAGAAGTTTGTTTGTCCTTTACTATGTTAGGGTGCAGCAAGAAGATACTATCTATGAAGTAGAGAATGAACCCTCTCCCGACACCAAATCTGCTGTTGCCTTGATCTTAGACTTACTGGGCTCTAGAACTGTGAGCAATAAATTTCCGTTGTTTGTAAATTACCTAGTCTAAGGTATCTTGTTAGAGCAGCCTGAACAAACTTTGACACATGCCTCACAAATATCAAGTACTCAAATAAATATCTGTCAAATAAATGAAAACATGAATGATTTTATCAATTAAAATAGGCATCTGGTTTTCAGGAGGCAGCCTAGTCTGATATTACTGAAGAAAAAACTGCACTAGAGTGGCAGTCAGCAAACATGTTCTCTAAAGGTTCAGACAGTAAGTATTACAGGCATTGCAGGCTACAGATGGTCTCTGTCCCATTTTTTTAACAACTCTTTGAAAATGTAGAATAGTTTTTAATTCACCAACTTGCTGTTCTAGACTTACACAGATCTGGGTATGACTGTTGACTTTTAATCATATTAGCCATGCAAAAATGGTCACTTACGAGAACTGCCATGTGGGAATGATAATATTTATCCTCCCACTGCTGTTGTAAGGAATGATTAAAATTATGTATACTAAGGGTAAAACATAGTGCTTGACATATAGTGATAATAACATCTAATGTTTTTTGAGCACTTATGATGTGTCAAACACTGTCCCAAACTTTTTATATTATTTTTCACTGCAAAGCTATTTTTTATTTTATTTTAATTTTATTATTGTTATTTTTCTCTTTTTTATTTGTATATAATCATGGGGGTATAAATGAAATTTTGCTACACTGATATATTGCATTGTTCAAGCCTTTTATATTATTAAATCATAGTCACCAATACAACCATGTGATACAGGCACAGTTATTATCCCCATTTTAAAAATGAAAAGCAAAAGGCAGAAATTTTAAAACTTGTATAACGACAAGTAATAAATTGTAAAAGAGGCATACAAGCCTAATGAATCTTATCTTCTAATCTTTTTGTAATCAATCACTTATAAAGTAAAAATTATTTTGGGAAACACTTTAACCTTTCTTTCTTATGATTATACATGACAATACTTTCAGTTCCTATCAAATTCCTTCAAAGGTCCCTCCTAGTTCTTTAACGACAGGGAGAAGTAGCATTGTTTAGTAGAATAACCACTGATTATGTATGATTTTGCATACCTAGGTTCTAGCCAGCCATGCTGTAATTTTGAAAAAATTACTTTACTTGTATAAACTTCAATTTTCAGAAATCAGTATGTGTGTGATACATATAGCTTTTATTGATAAACATGAGTGTAATATATCTTAATAGAAAATAACATGGGTGTACCATTAGAAGCATTCTATTTAGAAGCATTAAATAGAAAGCTTCTTAATCTACACTTATGGCTTTAATGCTAATCATGATCATTTTCATCCATTTCAATGAGAGTTTTTGTATTTAACAAATTAGAATATTTTGGTGAATTCTGGGGTAAACTCAGGACATCCTCAATTCTGAATTCAGTTTTGCATTACTCACAGTGGATCTCAGAATAAAGCTTATCAGATTCATAAGCAAGTGTGCATTTTCACAGACATAGGGTTCACCAAAGTTTGCCCAGATTTGGAAATATAATCAGAAATTGCCAGTTGGTTTCAGATAATATATCTTAAAAACTTCAGCAACTTTGTGTTCTTAAATCAATCAATACATCTTGAAATAAGTTCCATGTTTAGGCAGATGATTTGGGCACTTTATTAGGTTTGTACCACAAAAATATAAACAAAAACTTATTTATCCTCATAAAAGAATCTGTGAAATTCTAAAATCGGCTTCATTTGTACCAAAGGCCACAAAAATTTTTTGAAGTCTATAATTTCCTCGAAGCTCAGGGAGATTCACTAATAAATAATATGTGTAATACTCAATTAGCTTTTACATGTAATATGTAATGAATAATATATTTGTATAATATTATATATATTAATACATACTTCTAATTTGAGACTGAATGCAGGCAATTTCTAGAACAAACAATTAACATTTTGTGGTGGTAATCGTCTTCTAGCTGCAAGTTAATTGTGTCTAATTATCTTATCACACCACTTGGAAAATATAGTTTGAGCCACTGAATTTCCTATAAGTTGGGTCACTCAATCTTTAAATTTTAAAAGTCCTTCCTGCTTAGAAGCAGTCTGATAAATCTAATCAGCATGCATACATGACCTCATTAGGACTAAACTCCATGCTTTCATCATTAAAATCATTTGCATATCAGAAATTCCCAGCATTGATCCCTGTCTCAATCCCATTGTAAAAAGGGGTTGACTAGTAAAATTCACTGAATAAACTCCACTGACAGATAAGCAAATGAGAGCAGAACATAAATTTTTTATTTAAAGCCCACTTTCCCATAATAAAATTGATACATGTTCATTGTAGAAATTTTGAGATGTAAAGTATAAACATAATAAAAGTAGCCTAAATAAACTACATGCCTATTATGATATGAATATTTTGATGTATATTTACCTAGTGTCATATATTTCCAACCCAGCCTCCTTTTTGAAAATGTTGAAATAACCTTCTTTAAAAAAAAAAAAATCTTTCCATTGCAGATGCCGTACCTGACTCCAGCAAGTGACCTCAGCATTTCCATGTTTAGGCCAAGCTTTGCAGTTAGCTTCCAGAAATGTGTTTAGGTCTTAAGAGTTTATGCGTACTTGCTAATTCGGTTTTTTTTTTATGAATTTTTCTGCATTTCCCACCTGTATGGAAAGATGCTTCTGCAGTCTATCTCTGCAGTCCTTTCCCTTGATAAAATTCTGTGAACTTGTTCTTTTTTATGGGATGTGCTCCAATTCCTCACATTTTTCACATATTTAAAATACCATATACTAACCAGGGTCGCAGTCTATTTTCACAATTGAGATATTTATATCATTCTTATGTTGGCATTTTTTAAATGTTAAATTCTTAGTTGCAGTTCAACTTGTATTTTTATTTCTTGTCATCACCCTGCCCACTTTCTAGTAGAGGTGTTAATGAGCAGGGAAACAGCAGGAAGACAGATGGAAGGAGACGCAAAGAACATAGATAGCATGCACAATGCATCACAGAGCAAAATATAATTTGATTTTTATTCCAAACTATCATAATTTGTATTTGCAATATGGGAACTTTATTCTCTTTTAGACTGGCTGGCTTTCTAATAGATTTGGCTCACTATAAGTACTATTTACATATTGATTAGACAAACTTTCATCACTGTTATTATAATTATAGCACTCATAAATGTCATTGAGAAATAGAATAAGCATATGCCTCTTTCCACATGGGCAAAACCATTAAATAATCCTGAAACAAATATATATATATATATATATATATATATATATATTTAATACTATACACAAAATACAGCAGTATAAGTAGTTCACCAAATAATTGTCATCCACTTTCTCTGTGGTGATAAACCTCCACTCAGAGGTGGTAAACATCTTCCCTGTCCCATCATCAGCCACTGTCCTCTCCTTGCCCCACAGTCAGACCCACTTCATTCTCACCTTTCACCCATGCTTTGGCTCAGTTCCCAGGTCCCTACCTTAAACACTGGAGATGAATTATCTCCAAACCATCAGTGTGGGGCTCAGCATAATTTCACTCTTCTAGGTAGTCTTAGACTTTAGTCCTGATGTCTAGATTTTTTCTTATTCTCGAGCCTCAGTTCCCACCTTGCTTCCCATGCCAGACACCTACATTGCTATCTTCTTTCTGTGTATGGCTGAGTCCCTGTCTTGGAGATCTGCCTCCTGCCTTCTCTTCTCCAGGACCTCCCTTCCCTTAAAATCCACCTTGGTGGCTAAGACCCTATTTCATGCTTGCCAGCTTCCCTAAAGCTAATTGCTTGCTGTATTAGTCTGTTCTCACACTGCTAATAAAGACATACCCAAGACTGGGTGATTTATAAAGAAAAGAGGTTAATTGACTCACAGTTGCACATGGCTGGGGAGGCCTCACAATCATGGCGGAAGGGCAAGGGACATATTACATGGCAGCAGGCAAGAGACAGTGTGTGTAGGGGAACTTCCCCTTATAAAACCATCAGATCTTGTGAGACTTATTCACTATCATGAGAATAGCACAGGAAAGACCCATTCCCATTATTCAATTACCTCCCACCAGGTCCCTCCCACAACACGTGAGAATTGTGGGAGCTACAATTCAAGATGAGATTTGGGTGGGGATACAGCAAAACCATATTATTTGCCAAGAAAAAATATGATACACCTCCGAAATTCTACACCACAGACCTAATTTCTCTAGTTATCCTATTCAGGACAACTGCCAAATATTAGAAAATAGCTTTCCCTGGTACTAATATAAAGAGGTATTCTCCTGACCAGAGTGTCCTTTCTGGCCTTGCAACCAGTTCCCAGTGGCTATTGGGGTTCTCACATCTGCTGCTAGGATGCACGGGAAGGACTGGGGAAGACATATTTGGGATTCCTGATATGACACTCAGACACATATTAACAGGGACACACTGTTATTAAATATCATTACATGTCATTGACATAGCACCATTCCTCCTATTCTGAATCATAAATACATAAGTATGGAATTCGTAATAAGGCTCAAGAACCTAACCAATATTTAAGGTATTGTTTTAATGAAGTATCATTTTGAGTTCCAAATAACCAATTCAAAACTAACTTTAAGACACTTTCCAATTCTGCTTCATAGGGAGCCAAAATTATTTCAGAAGTGATAGCCATGTGTATGTATTCTTGGGGAAAAAATGTAATTAAACATTACAAATGAAAGCAGTAGCCCCTATGTAGGCAGATATGAAATGGCTAATTTGATTTTGCCTTTTTAAATTGAAGCAAGTTTTCTTATAGACCGTGTTAGTCTCAATTGTCCCATTAGGGCACGAAATCTAATCATCAGCAAAGGTTTCTAAGTAATGAGAATGAGGAAGAAAATTCTGATTTAGCTTTCAGTCATCAAGATGGCATCTCTCCACTAAAAGTCATGGGTGGTACTCAGTAATACTTATTATCTCTATTTCACAAATGAAGAAAACTGAGAATAAACTAGAAACATCTGAACCAGAAACAAAACAAACATGGTCAGTGCAGTATTTTATACTTCGGTAGAGTGTAAAGCATTAAAAGAACCAATTCAGTCAAATTTGAAATGTAAAAATCAAATTATGATGGTACTAAAAGAAACCTTAAGAGGATTCTTAATAACCCTAGGAGTGGGAAGACTTTCTAAGAATGATGCAAACCCAGAAACTATAAGAGAAAAAAACTGATAAATGTGACCACAGAAAAATAATTTTTAAAATTACTACATGGAAAAAGAAAAAGAAAACCAATAAAAAGTCAAAAAACAAATGGAAAAAACACACTTGAAAAAATACGTGCCACTCACACTCTAGATGAAGAGCTAATTTCTTTTAAAAAGAAATAGATTTCGAGGTACAAAGGCAGTTTTCTTACATAGATATATTGCATAGAGGTGATGTCTAGGGTTTTAGCATACCCATCACCCAAATAGCGTACATTGTACCCAGTAGGCAGTATTTTATCCCCACCTTTCAGAGTCTCCAATGTCTATTATTCCACTCTGTCTGTCCATGTATACCCATTCTTTAGAAGAGCTAATTTCTTTAATCCTAAGGAACTCCCACTAATCAGTAAGGAAAATAAAAACCCACCAACTCAATATAAAGACGGGTAAAGATTAAGAACAAATAATTCATAGTAAAGCAAATGCAGATGATTTTAAGCACATAAAAGGAGGCCCAACCTCATTCATAAAGGTAATAAAAATTAAAACTGCAACTGCAGACCATTTGTGCCTACAGAATTGGCAAATATCAAAAAGTGGGTAACCTATTGTATTGCCAAGGGTTGAGGAAACAGGCATTCATATTGTAGTGAGAGCAAAATGGTAAGCCCTTTTGGAGAGAAATTTGTCAATATCTGTCAATGTTACAAATGAAGAAGAATTCTACTCCTGTGTGAGAAATGATGAATGTGCAGAGATAGTCATTGCAGCTTTGTCCATAGTAACAAGAGACTGGAAACAACCTAATGTCATCTGTCAATAGATGACTGCTTAAATAAATATAATGCAGTACTAGACAGACATTTAAAAAAAGATAAAGCAGGTCTATATGTGCTATTGTAGAAGTCCTTGAAGATATACTGTCCATTGAAAAAAACAAGAATAAAACAATGCATACAGTATTTTATTTGTGGGAAAGAAAAAATATGTGTACATATATGTTTGTAAGTACATAGAATACTTTGTAAGGCTACATGAGAAATCAGTAAATCTAATTGCATTCAAATAATCAGAAAAAAAGGAAAGGAGGGAATCTTATTTTTGAACCAGAAACTTTTATACCTTTTAAATTTTGTGCCATGTGTATATATTAACTATTCTAAAAATAGGATAAAATCTGTTCAGCTATTATTGAGCAGAGGTATCCAAATTACACAGGACACACAATTTGTTGCTATTATGCTATGGCTCAGAATAAATGGATAAATGAAGTAACATCTTTGATAAGTTTTTTCCAGCAAGCCCTTTTCCTACTTGATAGTGATAATTTCTGAATGCTGGGATTTTATTACAGATGAGGCTGCTGTTTGCAGAATGAGATATTATCCAATATTCTGTCTCAGCCCATGTCTACACCTTGTGAAGTTCACCTGTATGTATTGTGGTAGTTTTTAAAATGTCCGTAAGTACTTTGATACCATTTTTTCAAGAGGTTCAGCTTAAATCCTCTCACTTTGAATGTGGGCTGGACTTAATGACTTGCTTCTAATGAATAAAATACAGTAGAAATGACAGTATGTCACTTCCAAGACTAGGTCATAAAAACATTGCAGCTTCTGTCTTAGTCTCTCTCGCGGGTCTTTCACTCTGAGGGAAGCCAGTTCCATGGCATGAGGAAAGTTTCATGTGGAGAGGAACTTAAGCCTCCAACCAATAGTCCTATAAGTGAGCCATCTTGGAAGTGTAGCCTCCAGCCCCAGCTGAGCCTTCCAATGATAGTAGTCTCAGATGACATCTTGGCTGCAACTCCATAGGTCACCCTGAGCCAGAACCAAACTAGCTAAGCCATTTTCAGATTCCTGACTCTCAGAAATTGTGTGAGATAATACATATTTTCTGTTTTAAGCTGTGAAGTTTTAGTTTAGTGTATAGTTTAGTTTTGTGTATAATTAATTATACAGTAATGGATAGCTAATATACACATCTCCCATCTTTGCTTTACCACCCACCCACTCCCCAGAGAACAGATGCCTCTTGAAGCTCACCACACAGGCACTGCTTATTCTTCTATTTGGTCCATCTCCAGGGACAATGAGCTCAGGTAGCCTCTACAGCAATAAGTTGGGGGAGAAGAAGAGGTCAACAAAGGTGGTAGAATTGCTACAGGTGGAACAGGGAGAAAATGAGAGAAAAAGCATGTCAGTACACCCCTTACACATTACTCAAATTACTAAATAACTCAAAATACTAAATAACCTGCTGACTTGAACATATCTAGTTGGTTTCTTTCAGGATGCTTTTTACCATTTACTTCCCCAATTTCATTTCATCTTCCTCTCAACCCAGGTGGTACACACTCTGGCTTTTAGATAAGAGCTGGAAATGTGGGAGGATTCAGTGCTTATATAACATTGCAGCATCAATGAAGAAACAAGATGCTAGCATAACTAGCTATTTTCTAAAACTGCATCCTTTTTATAAATGTGCAAATTCTGTTTCAGTAAATTCCATCATACACATCCTGGGGCCCACAGTCAACAGAGCACGTAACATTCAACACTTTACCTTATATGGCCTTCATTTTTCCTCTCTCTCTCTCTCTCTCTCTCTCTCTCTCTCTCTCTCTCTCTGTGTCTCTCTCCTGAACTCACTCACCACCCCCACAATCCCATCCCATGATTTGGTATATTACTTCTGAAACTTCTTTTTCTCTCACTGGAATTACATTGTTAAAGATTAAGAAAGTCTTTGGCAAACAAAGAGAAAAAAATAAACAAATAGATCAATGGAGAAGCATAGAGAGCCCAGAAATAGGCCCACCTACATACCACCAACTGAATCCACCTCTCACTTTTGTCTGTGCCTCCACTAACTGACAGTGGTTGGCACATAAAAGGTGTTCAACAGGTGTTTAGTGAAGGAATAAATGAATGGATGGATGGATGGGTAGTGATACGGTTTGACTGTGTGTCCCCACCCAAATCTCCTCTTGAATTGTACTCCCATAATTCCCACCTGTTGTGGGAGGGACCTGGTGGGAGATAACTGAATCATGGGGGCAGTTTCCCCCATTCTGTTCTTGTGGTCATGAGTAAGTCTCACAAGATCAGATGGGCTCATCAGAGGTTTTTGCTTTTGCTTCTTCCTCATTTTTCTCTTGTTGCTGCCATGTAAGAAGTGCCTTTTGGGGCTGGGCATACTTGTACATGCCTGTAATCCCAGCACTTTGGGAGGCCAAGGTGAGTGGATCACCTGAGGTGAGGAGTTCGAGACCAGCCTGGCCAACATGGCGAAACCCTGTCTCTACTAAAAATACAAAAATTAACCAGGCATGGAGGGAGGAACCTATAATCCCAGCTACTCGGGAGACTGAGGCAAGGGAATTGCTTGAACCCTGGAGGCAGAGGTTGCAGTGAGCCAAGATCGTGCCACTGCACTCCAGCCTGGGTGACAGAGTGAAACCCCATAAAAAAAAAAAGGTGCATTTTGCCTCCCATCATGATTCTGAGGCCTCCCCAGCCATGTGGAACTGTAAGTCCAATTAAACCTTTTTTTGTTCCCAGTTTCGGATATGTCTTTATCAGCACCGTGAAAACAAACTAATACAGATGAACAGATGAATGGTGAGGAATAAGAATTTGTCAGGGTTTCACAAAGGGCTAGACACCATGCTAGATTCCATATTAATATTTTTACACACACATTCTCAGCAAGAAGATAAGGAAATGAGTCTGAAAGAGGTACAGTAACGTGCTGAAGTTCACACATTAGTAAGTGGTAGATTTGGAATGACTTAAACCTGGGTCTGCAAAGTCCATGATTTTCCCATGTCAGCATGCTTTTAAAAAATTATACTGTACATAAAAATAATATATTTAACAGGACATTTTAAAACAGAAATATCCTGAGAAGAACAATTTAGGGAGCTACCACACCTTAAAGGAAATGGTTTGTACTTAAATACCTTTGCTTTGTATCTATACACACCAGTAACCTACTGAACTACAACGTGGCCTCCTGAAAAACTTACGTGTTAGGATATTTTACCTGGAAATAATTGGTATCTAGTTTATCTCTCACTACGAATTCATGTGGGCCTTGTAGCCAAGCATACACAGATTATTAGTTTTTAAATCAGAATTGCTTACCACAGACTGGTTGTCTATAAGGCCATAAACCCTGTGCGAACTGTGAACAGAATGAGGCTGCAAGGAGAAAGCATTGCCTGGTCTCCAAGCCTGCAGAGCTAAGGTTTGTGCTCAGGATCTACAGCAGTGGTCTAAGAAGGAAGCCAGTGGGTATCTTTCTCTTTCAGATGCAAAAGCCTTTTAGTAGGGACAAGCTGGAGGTCCATGAAGCAGTGGTCAGCTGCACTACAATTTGCTTCTGAGATGACAAAGGACACAAAGTACAAACAAGGCAAGGTTGGAGACCTCAGGGAGAGGCATTGGGTGACCCCAGTGTTGTCGGGCGCCTGAACTAGGTTGTATAACGTCTTTGCTTGGAAGCCCTCAATCAAGCAGGACTTCTGAGGCCTACAACTGTAATTTCAAACCACAAAAGGAAGCAGAACCCTCTCAAACTTTTATTTTGCTGAGGAAGTGGATGATTTAAATAAGTCTGCTTGACACATGCCTATCTGATTTCCCAATTCCCTTAGGTTTCTTGCAAGTCAGCCATAAAAGCTATTTCCCACTTGTTCTGACAGGATTTATGCATTCTACATCTGGTATTCAGCAAGCATATTTTTCTTCCTTTTTCATTGAACTTCTGCCCATACACACATACAGGGTCTCATTTTAATAGCGGGATTATTCCCTGTGTATTTAAATACACAGGAAACAGGAAATCATCTAAAAGAACACAGTGATCTCATGGTTATATCACTTTTCCCCACAAGCCCATTTGGAATCAGAGACAAAGACAAGATTCTGGAGCTTATAGCTTAGAGTTACTCAACCTGAGAGACAGATTGACCTTAAGTTCCCTCTACTGGTTCTTAACATAGTACAAATTAAGAAAACGAAATAGTACATTTATTCCAAGAGACAGGAGGGAAAAGGATTTTTTCCCAAATAAACCTCTATTCAGATTTCAGAAATGTAAGAAGATTCTTTCATATAGTTGCTGACTGAGGGAACTGTCAGAGGGTCTAGGGAAAGCCTCTGCCTGGGTAGCAAGGGAAGGTTCCTAGGCATTTAAACATTGTGCACATGTGATCATAGATTCTTTCAAAGATGTGTGCAGAATGCAGAAACCTTAGCTCTGCAGGCTTGGGGACCAGTCAATACTTTCTCCCCACAGCCTCATCCTGTTTATGGCCTTGTAGACAATCAGTGTCTGTTAAGCAATTCTGATTTAAAAATTAGTAACGGTGTATGCCTGGCTACAATGCCTGCACTAATTTGTAGTGCTAATTCAAATATTGAGCACCAATATTTCTTGACCAAGTTTCATTTAATAATCACCAAAACCATATGAGATTGGTATTATTAGCCCCAATTACGGATGTGGAAATGAGTCTGGGCTTTTAACCACTCAATGCACTACAAGGCAGAGCATTTCTGCCAGTTAGAAATTCTCTCCAAGGGAGTCAGTTTCTTAGGATGCTCTCATTCTACAGCCCTAGAGAAAGGCTTGAAAATACACTCTTCTTACAGGACACTGCAAACAAAACTTTGCAGGCTCCATCACAGAACCCTACCAGAAGGGACCAAAGGTGCTCAAAGCCATGGCTCTGAGACATGGAAGATCTCAAAGTCCTTTCTTCATCAAAGAAGAAAGAAATTAGGTTCTGTGTACTCTAATATATTCTATTACTTTAAACATTGGCATCTCTTTTTGGTACATATGTCAACTCTCTGTTAACCTGGATGTTTGATTAATCTGAATATGTTATTCCTCAATCATGCCAGAGAATAAAACATTTGTGACAGCAGGATGCCCTCATTCTGCTGGACCAATGACTGTACTCCCAACTCTTTAGGAATTCCAAGTTTTCCTTCAATTTTGTTTAGCATCAGACATTTTGCTAGTGTTTATCCCACTTCCTTTTCTGTGAGTGTTCTCCTTTCCCACTCATCCAAACCCATCACAGTCCAAACCGGGTTCAGATCTTCCCCAAAGGCTCCATTATTGGCCACACATGTCTTTCAACTTCTTAAACATGCCCTCTTATCAGCCTATATAGCCTTGGAACTAGATTATTTTGCACCTATTCTGAAAACTTTGTAATTAATCTTGTCATTTTTTCCTGTGACATTCTTATTCTCCCTCACCTCCTGAAATCCTTTGCAGAGTGAAACAGCTATGTTGTGGGATCTTGAAGGTGCATGCACTTATACTTATGTAGATCAGTGGTGTGCTGGAACTGGCTTGTACCTGGTTGGAGAGCTAATTGTGGGCAGCGTGCTGAATGTCTCTTCCCAACTCCATTTTCAATGACATCACGTTGGTAGGTTGAATGTGGTCTTTGTGGGAACATTTATATCATGGAAATTAGCAAATACTACAAGCCAGGGCTTTGTTT
Source organism: Gorilla gorilla gorilla (assembly GCF_029281585.2). Lineage (NCBI taxonomy): Eukaryota > Metazoa > Chordata > Mammalia > Primates > Hominidae > Gorilla > Gorilla gorilla. Next base: position 159,880,581 of record NC_073229.2, on the reverse strand, counting down.
TCCTCCTTTGGAGAACGAGTTTACCAGCACTGTGTCCTTGCTACTCAAAGTGTGGTTCACAGACCAGCAGCATGTACATCACTTGCGACCTTACTGGAAATATGAAGTCCAGCATCTCACTTAAAGCCTCCCAAATCAGATTTTTGCATTTTAACAATAGCCTGGGATGATTTTTATATTAAAATGCAAGAAGCAAGAAACTTTTAAAAAACTCCTGCAATCTAGAATTCATTCATTTTAGACTGTGCTCAGTAACTTTGTTACATTGATTGAAATCCACAGTGTGAAACTGTTTCAGTTGTCAAGGCTGCTTGCCAAAGGGCTGAGATATATTTGTCCTATTTACATAATAATTACCATAAAATTCTGATTAATTTGTTTTTAAAAGTTTGAAGTGGGACAATGTCCAATAACTGGAAGAAATCTGTATTTTTAATATAAAATTAAAGACATACCAAACTAATAAGGGAAATCAAAGGGATTTTCAGGCACATAAAGATTTGGAGTGGAGAATCTTTTCTTCTTTCTACATACCATCTTGACGGACTTGTGGTGCCTAACGTATTTACAAATCAAAAACATTTTAAAACCGTGGACTAATATCAAGAAAGCAGCTGTAGCATCTCTGTAGTAATTGCTTCTCCAGTGCAGTCAGTTGTAGTAGGGTGAAAAATCCACCAGTTTTATTTCTATTTTTTTAAATAAAATTCTGGGTAAAACATGAAGAATAAGTTCAGAAGTGCAAATGAAACTTGCAATACCAAATTCCAATCTGCAGTAATATAAATTTATGGAAAGCTGGGTCAGTTGAATATTTGTCTGAAAAAAAAAGGCTAGATTATTAACAGAACATCATCTTTAGGGTGGGACTGTTTTGAGTTCAAATCCCAGCTCTGCCACTTACTAGCTGTGTGATCCTAGGACACTTTCTCTGTACCTTGATTCTTTACCTGTAAAATGGAAGTGTAAGAATATCACCTATCAAATCACATCTAGTAGTTTCAACAGCCACATTGCTGGTCACCTGTGGTTAACTGGTACTCTGGAGCCAGAGTGCCTCATTTGAATCTTGGCCCAAACACTGTGTAACATTGGGAAATTTTCTCATCTGTAAGATGTGGCTAGAGTAAATAATTCAATCTATGTGCAGTGCTTACAAGAGCCCCTGGCCCAAAGTACAAGGGTTCTGTAAGTACATTACCAAAGACTTCTATTAAATTTTTTTTTAGGTTTTTAATAATATCTATCTGCCATTTTATAAATTAGCTTGGGTCAGAGCTGGTCTGTAGCTCTGTAATATCAACTAAAGAAAATGCAGATTCATGGATGTCTTAGGTAAATATTGAGAGCACTACAGCCTAAGGCAATGGTTCACAGTGTCTTCTGAGGAGCTTTAAAGAACACTGATAACTGGGTACTACCCCCAGAGACTGATGTAATTAGGCATCAGGCATCTAAAATTCTCCCCAGGTGATGCTGTTGTGTACCCAGGATTGAGGAAAAACTGATCGAGGGACGTGAATAAGCAGGCGTATAAACCAATGAAGAAACAAGAAGTGCAGTAATTTGGGAGAAGCAAATTGACAAGCTGTAATGACCTGGACATAACTGTTGCCTTTTTTGTTTCTAGGGTTGGCCTACTAGCTCTATAGGTCTGTTATCTTAAGGATGGATGGCATGATCAAACTGGGGAGATGAGATATGTCTACCACCCACTGTTTAGACTCATCAAGGACTAATTTGACTAGGAAGTCAATTAATTATTTATAGTGAGTACTATCTCTTTCCAGGAAGAATACTTACTTGGGAAAACAAGTCAACATTAAAAAAACAAACAACAACAATAACAAAAACTGCTCAACAAACCTATGAAATCAGGAAAAGTCCCAAGAGCTGGAGGAGAAGTATAATATTGAAGGAGTAATACACTAGATTCTAGATTATATAATGATGGTTCTCACTCTATGCCACATGTTAGTATCAGCTGGCAAGGGCCACACTGCAGACCAAGTAAATTAGAATACCTGTATCTTGCTTTTCAAAAATTTCTCAAATGGCTCCAAAGGGCAGCCAAGTTTGAAAAGTGATTAGATTATTTTTCCCACAATGATACCGAATTCCTCTATTTAATGTTCCAGTTCACTTGATAACACATTTACACTAAAAGTACCTGACTGATATAGAAAATGTGTTAACAAGCCTTAATTCCTCCCCAATGTCTGCAAGTTTTATTTTTGATAAATATTCTTATTGATCATTAGAATATAATTAATTATTGAATTTATGCAATTAACTAGTCATAATGGCAGTACCTTAAATATCAGAGTTGTGGAAAGTATCAGATCACATATGTATAAAGACAGGAGTTATTTATTTGATGTTAGTTTGCATTTGCAGCACATATCTTACAGAGAAAAAGTAAACAAAGTCACGAAGTTTTATGACTCCTTTTATGACACCATATTGCAACTGTAAATTATCAGTGAATTCATATGGACAATTAGCTGTGTAGATTGTCACCTAATGATAATGGAAATGTTTTTTCCTTCAAAGAATTGGTGGAGAAAAGAGAGTTTCTGCATCTCCCTCTAGTTTATTACCAAGTGCAGTGAATTGCAAATAGTAAATACTCAGTAATGCTTTTAGAACTAAATTGCCTTAAAACCTTGCCTTCACAAAACTAAAACAACACCAAAACAGGTCTACAGTGTAAAGAATTGAGTTTTGCCTCTTGAATATATCATAAATGTTACACGCTCACATTATTTGAGTGATGCCAAGAATGTACATTTGGATTCAAGTTTTAGAGCATTCCATATTGTCCACAAGAGAGAACTTCCTTCTCTCAACTTCAATATTGGTGACTGAACTGTTACAAAATATTGAAATTACAGTTGACTCTTGAATAAGATGGGTTTGAACTGCACAGGTCTACTTATTCACAGACTTTTTCCAAACAAAAGCAGATCAAAAATACTACATATATATACACATACATATATACACACATACATATATACATATATACACATATATGTATGTGTATATATGTATATACTGTATATATGTATGCATATATACACATACATATATGTATATATATACAGTATGTTTGATCTGCTTTTGTTTGGGAAAAGTCTCTCTGTGTGTATATATATACACACACATATGTGTGTGTATATATATACACACATATGTGTGTGTATATGTATATATATACATATATGTATGTATGTACATATACACATATATACACACACATACACACATTTGACTTTTCATATACCTGGATTCTAAAGTCCCAATAGCAGGACTTAAGTATGCATGGATTTGGGTATATGTGGGTGGTCCTGGAACCAATCCTCTGTGGATATCAAGGGACCACTCTACAGCCTTCTAAAAGTTACCCCCTCTACTACCTGCTCCTCTCTTTGTTGCTTCTAGTCTTCCACACCTGATTCATTGATTCAAGAGAATTCAGGCAAGTATTGGTGGAATCACAGGAGCCAAAGCAGTGACTTCCCATTCTCAGGTCCTCAACACTCTTGACTGTGTAGCCATATTTACTAAGAATAAAAGTTATTGGGATTCCTCTTGTGACTGTAATTATTGCCCTTTTGAACACTTGCCTTGGTGACGGTATCTGCTTTCTCCTCTCATTTTCTGAAATTGCATAAATTGGTATAAATAACCTTACATGTATGCGCAAGGATAATTTATTTTTTCCCATTTTTATTTTCCCCATTTTTAGTTACGTGGAACTAAATAAACACCACCAAAATGAGAATAAACAGAAGCTATTGATTCAGAGTTTGCCATAACAAGGGAGTCAGCCACCATCACCTGTATTTGACAAAGACTCAAAGACAGATGGGAATGGGAACGTTTTACAGTAGAAAAAAAAGGAAGGCTTCAGGGAAGCTGGAAGTGCACTAACTAGAAGTGGGGCATGCTAAGTGATTGTTTAGAGAAGGGTAACATATTTGGCTTTCTCTCCTTGGTCCTGAGTTGGAAGCAGAAGCCAAAAAAAAAAAAAAAAAACAAAAAGGAAAGCTGGCAGTCATTGACCAAGCCCTGACCACAGAAGTGGGGTTTTGCTTCCTGGGTTGGTGGCCACAGAGATTGTGGGTCAGGGTTCTGTTGTCATAGGTGGTCTGGTCATAGTTCATTTGCATTTTCAGTCTCTCACTTAGAATTAGGAAATTCAGACAAAAACCTTCTTAAACCTGATTGGCAATTTGAGGCAAAATGACTACCTCTAGCTACTTGTGATTTTTATGAAAATAGATAGATAGAAATTATAAATAGGAATATTATTTCTCATTTTCCTTTCTTCTTATCCTACCATTTCTTTTGCATTAATTTGTCTGGCATTAGCAAAGAGCAAGAAATGCCTTTGTGGACACTGATCGATCTTCAGCCTTAAATAATTATATAATAAATACACTTTATACTATATTTATTATGTTTATTCTGTTATAATTATATTTATTTTATAATATAGACTATATATAATAAACATATATATTTAGTAAAATGTGTTGGATCAAGCTCAGCCAAACCAATTAATTTCAGAATCTCGGGATGGGAAGAAAGAGTAGATTGGGAAAACTTAGAAATCTGTACTTTTATAAGCTCCTCAAGGTGAGTCTAGTTTAGTAAAAGGTTGGAACCTTTGTTATAATTTAATGTCTTGCTTATTTTATTGTCTAAGAGTTTGAATGAAGCACTTTGGCACCAAGATTCTTGATTTTTCCATTAGCACGGAGTATTTTTATTCATAGGAATCAGAAAGTTTCTTCATTTTAAAAACAAATATTGGAAAGGCCTAAATTTTACATTTGGAATAGAATCATAAATAACAGTAATGGAAATTTGGAAGGAAGCTTAAAACAGTAATCAATTTGTCCTCGACTACCCCATCTTGAGGAAACAGGTGAAAAAAATTGGAGGGACCTCTAGTGAAGTTTTTAAAACCTTTCCCAGTAATACATTCTTTAGTGAAGAGAATTTAATTTTAAAAGTTTTATTTCTATCCAACTTATTTATTTATTTTCTTACCCAAAATTCTCTCAAGTTTAAAACGTTGTTTCAAACAAACATAAAATCTAATATCTGGCACTTATTGAAAACAGGGGGCAAAAAATATTGATTTTATCTTTCCCTTAAGCAAGTCTGTTCTAAATAATAAAATACAAGCTTTTTAGAAGTGATGGTTTCCAAACTTCATTCTTTTTCTTTTGCTTGTCAAGATTTAAGTATACAACACTCTCGCTAAAAAAAAAAAAAAAAAAAAAAAAAAAAAAAAAATGCAAACCGGGGCTCCAGGCACATAAGATCCTTTGCAGTGTGCCACTAGATAGCCAACAATAGGTGCCAGGCTTCCAAGAAGATGAGCTGGGTTAGAGTGTGGACTGAGAAAGCGTAAAAATATACAAGTGTGATGAACCAGCTAGTGGTGGGTTTTGGAGTCACTAGCTTTATTTTTACATTTAATCCATATTAGATTGTCAACTTTCAGAGTGGCCAGTATTCAACCTTTTGTATGTAGGATTAGTGGTGATAAGTGAGTGTCCAGAAAAAGAGGCTTAGAGGAAATTTATAATCAAACCATGACACAATAGGAAGTGGTTGAGTTTAGACAGCAACAAGGTGGTAATAAGACAACCAACACTACCACGTTTCCTTCTCATCTCAATAAAATATAGATTCCCCAGGAGAACTCTGGACAAATACATATACACATATATATATACACGCATATATAAACATACACACATACACACACTTTAGAAGACATATACATATATATTTGTCTTCTGAAGACATATATGTTTCTAGATATATATATTCATGTTTCTACTTTAGAAGACATACGTATTTGTAGACATATATATTTAGAAGGCATATATAGATATATAAAATATAGAAGACATACATATTTGTAGACATATATATTTAGAAGGCATATATAGATATATAAAATATATATATGTCTTCTAAAGTAGAAACATGAATAGAAAGGAGGCCTAAAGACAACAAAAGCCAAAACTGACAAATGGTATCTAATTAAACTAAAGAGCTTCTGCACAGCAAAAGAAACTATCACCAGAGTGAACAGGCAACCTACAGAATGGGAGAAAATTTTTGCAATCTATCCATCTGACAAAGGGCTAATAACCAGACTCTACAAATACGAAATGTTACAAGGAAAAAAACAACTTCATCAAAAAGTGGGCAAAGGATATGAACAGACACTTCTCAAAAGAAGACATTTATGCGGCCAACAAACATATGACAAAAAGCTCATCATCACTGATTATTAGAGAAATGCAAATCAAAACCACAATGAGATACCATCTCATGCCAGTTAGAATGGCAATCATTAAAAAGTCAGGAAACAACAGATGCTGGAGAGGATGCGGAGAAATAGGAATGCTTTTACACTGTTGGGAGTGTAAATTAGTTCAATCATTGTGGAAGACAGTGTGGCAATTCCTCAAGGATCTAGAACTAGAAATACCATTTGACCCAGCAATCCCATCACTGGGTATATACCCAAAGGATTATAAATCATTCTGCTATAAAGACACATGCACACGTATGTTTATTGTGGCACTGTTAACAATAGCAAAGACTTGGAAGCAACCCAAATGCCCATCAACGATAGATTGGATAAAGAAAATGTGGCACATATACATCATGGAATACTATGCAGCCATAGAAAAGAATGAGTTCATGTCCTTTGCAGGGACATGGATAAAGCTGGAAACCATCATTCTCAGCAAACTAACACAGGAACAGAAAACCAGACATTGCATATTCTCACTCATAACTGGGAGTTGAACAATGAGAACACATGGACACTGGGAGTGGAACATCACACACCAGGGCCTGTTGGTGGGGTGGGGGGCTAAGGGAAGGATAGCATTAAGAGAAATACCTCATGTAGATGACGGGTTGATGGGGGCAGCAAACCACAATGGCATGTGTATGCCTATGTAACAAACCTGCACGTTCTGCACATGTATCCCAGAACTTAAAGTATAATTTAAAAAAAATACAAAAATGTGTATTAGCATATTAAAGGTTTTGAAGAAAAAAAAAGGAGGCCTACAAAAATTTCACAGTAGTTTAAGACTACTCTTTTGACTTTGGTAAATTAATTAACTCTTATCTCAGTTTTCCCCATCTGCAAGGGAAGAATAATAATAGCAGCAACACCATAGGGTTATCTGGGTTTTAGTCCATTTTCACAGTTATAAAGAATACCTGAGACTGGGTAATTCATGAAGGAAAGAGGTTTAATTGACTCGCAGTTCAACATGGCTGGGGAGGCCTCAGGAAACTTACAATCATGGCAGAAGGGGAGGGAGAGGCAAGGCATGTCTTACATGGTGGCAGGAGAGAGAGAGTCCATAGTGGAAATTGCCACTTCTAAAACCATCAGATCTGCTAAGAACTCCCTGACTATCACAAGAACAGCATGGAGAAACCGCTCCCATAATCCAATCACCTCCCACCAGGTTCCTCCCATAACACGTGGGGATTACAATTAAAGGTGAGATTTGGGTGGAGTCACAGAGCCAAATCATACCAACATATTAGATAATTATACGAACATAGCTTGGCATAACACAATCATACAATAAGTGTTAGCTATTTTTTTATTAATGTAATATCCATCCAATAGATATAAAAATCTGGCTGGAACAGAAAAAAAATGCACTATGAGTTTCTACCAAGAAATTACGGGATTGGGGCAGGGAGCGGGAATGATATGCCCAAAGTACTTGAATTTCGAGTTAAATGTCATTCACATACACTTTTATGACTGGAAAGGATGTAACCTCACCTGAATTGTATTTTCTTTACAGACTCCGTTACTATAAAAAGACACCCCTTAAATTTCTACCAAATTACACATCTAGGACTCTTTAGAACGTATGCTTATTTTTAATTTGAAGGTGCCCTTGGGTGTTCCCATGTTCACAGGCAAAGCTAAAGACTTCAAAAGTGTTCAAGGATTGATTGGCTGGTTCAGTGTTGAAATGTAATTTGCATCCCATACCTTCCTAAACTCCCATGAACTGGAACTCAGAAACATTTCCCTGTGAAAGTAGCTCTCAGAAGTAGCTGTTTGTTTGTTCATTTACTCAGGACCAAATACTAAGCAGACACCCACAAAAGTAGCTAATTTAGGAATCTCAGGAAACACATTTTCTAAGGTTGCATCTGTCATATTAATTTTATATTGCTTGACATAAAATCTTTCAGTTTTCCTTTAGTAACCTAGGATCTTATATGAAATCTCTCTGGCCTTATAAATTCATGAATCCTGAATAAAATGAGTAAGCAAAATTTAAACAAATCCTGTTTTCCTGGGTGCTTGGACCCTCGTAAATAAAGTCTAAAACATTTTAAATTACTCTATCCTAGTGTATCTTTCTTTTCTGTTTTTCTTCCATTAGGAAGAATTTGTTGTGAGACCAGGTGAAGAAACTCAAGAAGCTTAAGAAATGGCCCCAAATTTCAAAGATTTTATAATTTCACAAGAAAACAAATAATAGCCATATAATAATTATAACAGAAAATGATTAAGTATCAAATGGATGTCAAAGGAGTTCATAGAAGACCCTTCCTAGGGGTTAATTTGGTCCCTGGAGGAAAAAAGCATTACCTTCAGTGACTCCTCAAGTCCTGGAAGAATAAGTGAATTTGCAAAAGGCAGAGAGCATTTGGGAGATTATTCAAAATGGAGAGAACGAGAGAAATAAGAACTACATATTCAGACAGTCAAGAAATAACAGGATAAGATGGAATTGAACACAACGTTTCCAGACATTTAGATATAGGGATTAAAAGCATTTTTGTTACATGTTAAATATATAGCAGAACACAAAAGCAAGAAAGGAAATCTCCAAATGCTAGAACATAGAGCCAACATGACAATGTATCTGGAACTAAGGGAGATTACAGGTCTCAGAGTATGGGATTTTCATGGCTATTCAAGGCCAGAAGCTGGCCAGGAAAATATGTTTATAGAAGGAATAAGAACTGGGCTTCCTGTGCAGAATCAGAACCCTAGAAAGCACTGCACTAACCGTGAAGGAACCAGATCATCTCTGCCTGCATAACCAAGATAACTGCTGGAAATGAGCCAATAGCCCCACCCTGTGGGTAAAATAGGAGTCTTCTAGAGATATGAGAACCCCAAGACTGAACAACATGTGGGAGTAGGAATAGACTCAGAATTCCAGGCTGAAAAACTAACACAAAAAATAATTCAGAATCAGTGTGTCTTGAAGGTGCTGACAGGAACACCAGTGGAAACCACCCCAGGTGGTTATCCGGATCTCTAGAAAAGATACTTCCTTCTGAAGTAAACTAGTAAGCAAAATAAAACAGGATTTTAAAAAATAGGACACTTAGCATCATGAAAGACAGCTTACAGGACATGAGGAACGAACAAGAATAGAACAACATGAAAGAGAGCTGACAATAAGTATGTTTACAGTGTTTAAAATATAAAGGAAGAAATGGCATCTGTAAAATAAAAACAGCAAGTTATGAAACAGGCTCTTAAAAGTCAAGTGTAAGTACAGTCATTAAATCTCTTTAGAAATCTAAGCAAATGGATTATACAAGACAAATCATGCTTGAAGATGAGTTAGAAGATGGAACAGAACATCTCTGTGACATGGAGGACAAAAACAAAGGAATGGAGGATATAAAACAGAAGTTAGGAATCGTAAATGCTCTAGTATCTGCCTCAGAGAAATTCCAAAGACATAAATAAACAAACAGCAAATAAACAATATGCTAAGATATAATGGTAGAGACTTTTCCAGAAATCCGAAGGTATAAATCCTCTGATAGAAAGCATTCACCAAAGGCCAAGAAGAATAAATAGAAATATGAGGGGAAAAGGTTTAAATAAAGCAAAAAAAAATATGTGAAAGATTAGTGTGTAATGTGGTTGAGAAAGTCAGTTGGGTCAGATTACAGAGGCTCTGGAAATCAGGCTAAGGAGTTTTGACTGTATCTTGTAGGAAGTGAACACCATGAACAAATGTGTAGCGGAGATGCTGCAAAAAAAAAAAAATGTAATGCTTTAGGACATTTGAAACAGGAATAATGCAGTGGTGTTTTCATGAAAGAAAGAATTTTTATCCAAATTATTGTTTTATATCTTTACTATACTTCATGTTTCATATTTTATTTGTTTTAAATAGTCAAAAAGTATTTCCAAATACTCTGAAATGTTACTTTTAAGTATTATATTCATAAAGGCTGTGAAATTCTAAAGGTGTTAAAAAACAAAAAAATCAAAAATAATATAGACAAAAATCTTAAGGAGCCGTATAGTCTATATTCATAGACCAAAGCTTTTCAAATGAATAAAGCAGATAAAAATCTATTATTTTAATGATTTCCAGAAAGGAGGACACTCATTTCTTGTTTAACAACATGGTAGAGGGTCAAGTGCAGAGCCAAGGTCTGAGGAGACAGAGCTGATAAGCCAGTCCCTTTCCTGAAGGCAATTGCTGATTATCCAGTAGGGAGATAAACTAAATATCAATTAACACAAGACTGCGGGCAATGTGCTGTCAGAGGGGTACACATTCTTCACGACAGGAGCCCCAGAGGAGGACTTCTAACTAAACTACTGGAAGCTGGGGAGTCTTCTAAGATGTCATTATACTGAAGCTGCAGCTGAGAAGTTGGATTCACTAAACCAAAGGTCTTCTACACCTTCAGTGCACTGCAAGCATGAGTTGTTGTTTATGGCTGAGGCACAAGGAACAAAAGGGGACATCCTGAAAAGGGGGCTGGAAAAAGGTAAGGGAAGGCCAAATCATGAAATGCTTTCTCGGGGCCATTCTTTGAGTATAACTTTCTACAATTGGTGATAGGAAGTCAATAAATGCCCCAGAAGCCAACATCAGATTTGGATTTGTGTTCGAGAATGATCACTTTGGGAACCATGCGGTGGGTGGATGACAAAGGGACGAGACCAGAGGCAGCGAGACAGAGCCCCGGGGAAGAAAAATACAAGGATCCAAGCAGGAAATGATGAAAGCCTCAGCCTAAGGCTTTTTAACATTGGAGATGGAAAGGAAACTTTTTGTTTTTGTGGTGCAGAATTTTTTCTCCAATGAAATCTCATGTGAAACATTACAATATAAAACCAGTAACTGCAGAGCTGATGGAGGGAGAGGTGGAAGACGTGTGAGTCACTCTGCTCTGCACCAGCTCCTGGCATCCTGCAGTAGCCCCTGAGACCCCCCTAAGAAACACAGTTTGACAACCCCTGGACCAAAGAGATATATTTAAGATGTAGAATCAATGCTTCCACCCATTTTATTTAATAAACTCTTGTGGTGTCTAATAATCTATAGTGTCAAGCTGTTCTTCGCTATCTAAAGTAAATCTCTGCAAGAGTTCATAAGAAGGCTTATCTTATTTCTTTGGATGTCAAATAAATATTGCACTCGATAAATCTCTCAGTGTGTCTCTAGCCTCTGCAAGCATACATCAAAACCCAGTTAATTATAGACTTGTGGAAGCTGACCTTCTGACCCTCCATTTCTCGAATCCATCTGGGTGTGATGGCTCTGGATCCAGACTGCACGAGCAATTCAATTTTTTAAACTCTCACCTAATCTTATTTTATATTCTTTCCCTTGGGAGACTTATTCACCTACATGTTTTCAACCTCTGCCTATAACTGGGTGATGATGTCCAAATATCAATAGCTAGGCCTGACTCTATTTTGCACTCCTGACTTGCAGTTCCTAGTGGACATGTTTTTGGGGTTTTTGTTGTTGCTGTTGTTGTGGTTTTGTTTTGGTTTGTTTTGTTTTCGAGACAGAGCCTCGCTCTGTTGCCCAGGCTGGAGTGCAGCGGCATGATCTCAGCTCACTGCAACCTCCGCCTCCTGGGTTCAAGTGATTCTTCTGCCTCAGCCTCCCAAGTAGCTGGGACTACATGCATATGCCACCACGCCTGGCTAATTTTTTAATTTTAATACAGATGGGGTTTTACTGTGTTAGCCAGGATAGTCTAGATCTCCTGACCTCATGATCCGCCTGCCTTGGCCTCCTAAAGTGCTGGGATTACAGGCATGAGCCACCGCGACTGGCCGTGGACATGTTTAATTAGGCTTCGCAGATAGCAGTGCTGGTCAAGATGAGCCTTATCTCTACCCCACACCTACTCCCTGCCAGTTTTGCTCACTGAGTATGCTGCCACCAGTGAGTACCCAGCAATCACCCTGTGCCACTCCTCTCTCACCCCCACCAAATTGCCTCAGTCTTTGTGGCCTATCGTTTCTGCCATCTTAAAACCACTCAAAGCTGATGGTCTCCTCTCCTGCCTCCTGCGGCTTCCATCTAGCTACCTGAAATTACCATGGCAGAGACTGTGGTGCTCACCAAGCACCCATCTGCTTCCCCCCCCACCCCGTCTTCCAGCCTCCTGTGGTTAGGCAAAGCCACGGAATTGGCTGTGACTACAAAAAGAAATGGCATGTGTTACTTCCATTGTGAAGCATAAAGGAGCCACTGCAAACCCTTGCAGTTGTCTCTCCCCTGATGTGGTGACTAAAAAGGTCGTGTGTTGGAGATAGTGCAGTCAAAAGATGGCAGAGTCTGGTCCATGAGTGACACTGTGGAACAGACCCACCCCACCTCCCACTGTCTTCTGTAGGGCATCCAGAAAGAGTGAGAGATACCCTCCTGTTGTGCTAAGCCACTGAAATGTAAGCATTATTTGTTACTGCATCATAACCTAGCTTATGCTGACTAACATACTTACTGAGTTGTCTCCTCTTCTTCAAGACGGCCTTGCTTCAGTACTCTACACCACCTCAGACACCACAGTCTCTGCCATGGTAATGGAAGCCGCAGGAGGCAGGAGAGAAGACCGTCAACTTTGAGTGGTTTTAAGATGGCTGAAACGACATTTTATCATGTCACAAATACTTCATCACATGTCTTGCACAAAACTCTTCAGTAGCCCCTCATGTTAGGCAAACCATAAACCTGGAAGTCTCTTGCAGGTCTATAAAGGGCTTGTGATGGTCTGCCACAGCTTGCCTTACAGCCTCACCTCCCAATGGCCCTCAGAGCATCCCCAGCACTCTCTCCCCAGGCCCAACTGTCTGCACATCCTGTAGGGAGCCTGTCTACTCACTTCTAGGTCCCAAAGCAGGCTGTGGCCTGTCTGTAACATTCTCTCCATCTTCACTCTCCTCTGTGGGCAAACTCCTGTCCCTCACAGAGGACTGCAAGTCTCATCTCAGGTACATTTTATTTTACTATTTTATTTTATTGCGGTAAAAACACTTAACATGAGACTTACCGCTTAATAAATTTTTAAACGGACAATACAGTATTGTTGACTCTAGGTACAATGTTGTACAGCAAATCTCTAGATCTCATTCATCTTGCCTGACTGGAGACTTATGCCTGTTGATTCATAACTCTCTATTCCCCCCTCCTGCTATTCCCTGGCAAACACCATTTCATTCTTTGATTCTACGAATCTGACTATTTTGGATACTTCATATAAGTGGAATAATGCAGTATTGGTCTTTCTGTGACTGGCTTATTTCACTTAGCTTGATGTCCTCCAGGTTCATCATGTCATTGCATATTATAGAATGTCCTTCCTTTTTAAGGCTGATAATATTTCAATGTATATATCACATATTCTGTATCTATTCATCTGTCAATGGACATTTAGGTTATTTCTACATCTTGACAATTGCAAATAGTGCTGCTGATATCTCTTTAAGATCCTGGTTTCAGCTCTTTTAGATAAATATCCAGAAGTGGAATAGCTGAATCATATATATGGAAGTTCTATTTTTAATTTTTTGAGGAATCTTCATAGTATTTTCTGTAGCAGCTTCACTATTTTGCATTTCCACCAACAGTGTGCCAGCGTTCCTATTTCTCCACATCCTCATCAACACATTTTGTGTTTTTTTTTGATGATATCTATCTGGACAGGTGTGAAGTAAAATCCCATGGTGGTTTTTATTTGCATTTTCCAAATGATTTGTAACATTGAGCATTTTTTCTTATATTTGTTGGCCATTTGTATCTTCTTTGGAGAAATGTCTATTCAAAACCTTAGCTCATTTTTAAATCAGGTCATGTGGTTTTTTGCTATTGAATTATAGAAGTTCCTTATATATTTTGGAGATTAGTCCTTTATCGGATAGATGGTTCATGGATATTTCTTTCATTTCATCAATTGCCTTTTCACTCCCTTGATTGTTTCCTTTGCTGCACAGGAGCTTTTTAGTTTGATGTAGTCTCATGTTGTTTTTGTTTTTGTTGATAGTGTTTTTCATGTTATATCCATGAAGTCATTACCAAGACAAAGTCATAAAGTTTTTCCTTATGTTTTTCTTGGAGTTTTACAGTTTTGGGTCTTAGGTTCAAGTTTCTAATATATTTGATTTGATTTTGTATATAATAGAAAGGTACAATTTCATTCTTTTGTGTGTTTCCCAGTACCATTTGTTGAAGAGAAAAGCCTTTCTCCGTTGTGTATTCTTGGCACCCTTGTCAAAGATCAGTTGACCATATATGTGTGAATTTACTTCTGGGTTCTCCATTCTGTTCCATTGGGCAGTATGTCCATCTTTATGATAGTATATACTCTTAATTACTGCAGCGTTGTAATTTGAAATCAAGAAGTGTGAGGCCTCCAACTTTGTCCTTCTTTCTTGGGATTGCTTTAGCTATTGGTGGTCACCAGTGGTCCCACATGAGTTTTGAAATTTTTTTTTCCTTTTTCTGTAAAAACAGAAAATTGGGATTTTGATAGGTATTTCACCGAATCTGTAGATTGCTTTGGACATTTTTCAGATACTTTTTTTTATGTGGATGCCATTCCTGACTCCAATAGGCAGAGGTAACTCCACCTAAAACCAAACTCCACAGTATTCTGTACTGAGCTCTAGAACATATCACATGAAAAGTCTCATAGTTCCTTTTTTTTCTTCTGTTCCCTTCATTCTTTACTCCCCTTTTTGTCTATTCCATTGTTACCACTAGCTTCCAGTAACACAAAATGCATCATAGTGAATACCACACAAAGAAACAACTAACAAAACAAAGACAAAAAGCAACACTAAAGCTTTTACTAACTGCATTTTACAAAATAATTCAAAAGGTTGCATTCTTTTCTTTTCAACTCAACTTATTGAAAATAGGAAATGTGCTTCTTGTAGATACAACAGACTAATTCCATATATATTAAGATATCGAGTTCATTTCTTTTTCATGATTGAGTATAATTATACAGGAGAAAGGACCTGCAGGAAAAGAGGAATTAAGTTAAAGTCTAAATTTGTATCTGACTATCATTGCTACTGATGTGCAGGCAAAGCCCAAGCAATTACCATTCCCTACATCTAAAATTAACGTCTTCAAAATTTTCATAATGATGTTTTAAGCTTGATAGTGTGGAATATTACTGGCTTTATTTTAACTTGAATGCTTTCTATTTTCTTAATTATCATGATTGTTTTTATTAAAGAAAAAAACTTAGTTTAATAAAATAAATTAAATTTTGTTAAATTTTGATCCATTACAAAAATATTTTATACTTTTTAATGAATATGCATAGAAAGTGTCACGTAAAAATTTTAAGAAATGGATTAATTTTTTGTATTGTTTCTGATTAAATGATTATGGAAACTATAACAAAGAAATCCATTCTTCCTCTGCTTTAATTTTCTGACCAGGCACTTCTAGGAATTCTTACATAGGGATTCTTAAAGTTGATTGCTTTCAGCTAGAAAATGGAAAAGTCTGAAACTAAATGACTTTATAACTTGAAAAATGTTTAAAGACTCAAAGAGCTGTGATTTTTTAAATTTCTTCTTGTGTTTGGCTCCAAAGCAAATGCATACAAAACTTCCAAAATCTAAAGAAACAGGGAAAAGACCAATTTAGAAATTAAAATTGGTCGATGTCCATTAATCAGTCTAGAAATGAGCTGATAAGTGTTAGGACTAGTTAAAATTAAATCATATCAGAATATGTGGAAAATTCTAAACTTTACTGTGGGGATGAAGTGGGGCAGGAAGTAGACTCAAATGGTAAAGTTGCCCTTAATTATTAGTTCTGCAATCTAAATGTATCTATTTATTTTTGTAGACACCTATTCTTTCATTAAGCAGAAATTTATTGATCATCTGTATTATATAAAACATTGCATTAGTTGTCAGTTTAAGTAACACCTGATCTAGTTCCAGCTTAAATGTATAGGAATTGATGAAACTTTACTCTATAAATGGTTAAATTTTTGAATACTTTGACTAAGATCATGCAAAAATATGTATATATTTTTTTGCACTATATATATAGTGCAAAATATATATAGTGCAAAAAAGATATATATTATATATATGATTATAATATATATATATAATACCAGTAAAAAAGCTAGTGATGCCCAGTGATTCTATTTGCTGGGTGGGCATGATATTCCTTGTCCTTCACGTCTCATCCATTGAACTGTAATTTACAAACCTTCTCATTAGCTTGGACCATTTTGGCAAGGATTTGATTTGGCAGCTTCACATACAGCCTTTTTCTGCCCTTGAAAATATAATAGAGCACTCTGTAGCCATAACGTTACCAGCTTTCACAACCCACATGAAATACGCGAGTACAAATGTAAACAAGGTGGAAGGAGCTGGAAGGGCAGGGGAGTGAGTATTGGGAAGAGCGTATCCCTGGGTTTCCTCTGTTGTTCAGAAGGGCAGGCACAGGAAAGAGCCTCAGGCAGTGTGGAGATGGAGGGAGGGTGCCAGTTGGCCTCACAGTTCAAGTGTGGAGTCAGAGGGCTCGCGGAGATCTACATCCTCTGGAATCCCACAGCTCATTATGCAGTCCCCTCACGTGGCTTTCCTTATGCTCTGTTTTCCTCATTTCAGTGTGGAGGAAACCAACGCTAAAAATGTATGCTGCATATCACATAAACTTTCTTTCTTTCTGATTTATGCTCTTTTCTCTCTGAGGAAGATGGAATGTGGCTTGGTTCTCTGATTCATTTCCCTTAAACTCTCTGTTCTCTGCCAGGTTAACCCCGGGAAGGGTCATGACAGGTGCAGCTACACTGGTTCATGTTACTCTGTACCTTGTCACCTTCATTTCCCTTTTGAGTCGTGTTTTGTTGGTTCCACTTGAAATTATGAAATGGATTGCTCCCTGGAGTGCATGACGTCATTAACTTTTAATGGATGTGACATGGAAATTAAATGCTTTTAAACCCTTCTGAAACAGTAGTCAGACAGATCCGTTACCACACTGAATCCATTTCTAGTAAAACATTTAATTTAAAAATTTGTAGCAACGTGTCAATAAATGGCAGGCTTCCAGCTAGTTCTTGTGGAAACCACACAGTTTGGGGGGTAAAAAATGTGTGGACAGTAATACAAGATGCTCTTGTCAACCTGATCATCCTCCAGTTGTATACAACATACTCACATCTGGTTCTGGAGGATAGAAAACGGTATCTCTTTTCCTTTTTCATAGCTCTAACATCTGGCTGAATATCTAGGGTACAGTGGGTGCCTAGTATATGTTGACTGTAAGAATGAACTACTAAATGATTGAACATATAAATTTGAATACTCACTTATAGATGACTGAAATGATAAAAGATTCTCTTTTTTCATATTCTCAAGGTAAGCACTGTAAAATGATAAGGTGTTTTCTTCTTCCAGAGAATGAGAACACACAGTTGAATATTTGCCATCTCTCTGGTCTCTCTGGATAAAACCTCCTCTGGCTACCTCTCTGATTTAATCTCCTGCTGCTTCCACCCCAACCCCTTATCAGTTCCAGGTCCCCCCACCTCTATCCTGTTCCCTGTAAATATGCCAAAGACTTTCACACCCAGAGCCTTTGTCCTCCAGTTCTCCTGTCTGGGATGCCCTTCCTTCACTATCCCCCTGCCATTCTTCCTGGCTTCAATGAGGGCTCTGGTCAAGCGTAACCTCAAAGACGTCATCTTTAATCATCCTAATTAAAAAGCACACTTTTCCGATCCTCTTCTTGCCAGTACTGTTGCCATGTGACATCATATATATTTATTTGCTTATTTTCTGCCCTTCCGCTAGGGCATTCACACCATGAGAGCAAGAACTTGTCTATTTTCTTCATTGTGTATCCTCCCTCAGTGTCCAGAAGAGTGCCTGCCAATAAATATTTGGAAAATGAATAAACAAATTTAGAACATATTTGGCTAGCAAGAGGTTTAATTGGAAGGTAGAGCCTATGGTGGAAAGAAAATTAGCTTGGGGTGAAAAGGATTCAGTTCTATAATATCACTTACTAATGGAGACCTTGGACAAATTATTTGACTTCACTAAGTCTCAGCTTCCCCCTCAATAAAAAAGGCATAGTAGCCTCTGTGTTGGGAAAACATAAGGAAACAGCAGCTTCAGAAATGATCAAGACAGAAACAGACAGCTACATACATTGATCATGAAGCTAAAGAGCATGCAGCCATGATTAGCTGGGGTTGAAGAATACTAGGTTAGTTGAAGAGTGACATTTCTAAAAGTCTGTATCTTATCTACAGTTTGGAATCTATTTCCCAGTTTCCTTCAAAGCAATTAATTATTATAGCAAATTAATTCAAATTGTCAATGAAAATTTAAAAATTGCAAAGACATTCAGAAAACTTCAAAAGGTCCTTGATTTCACTTAGAAACAAGAATTGCAGGACAAATTTTTCCCTTGCTGTCTCCCCTGAATCCCTTCTCCAATTCTCCTACACCTTTCCATGTATTCTGGAGGGGTTTCCAGTCAAGGACTTCCCTTTTCCACTAAGAAACTGGCTTGTGACCCTGGTTGGCCAGCTGGCATCATTTAATCTGGGACTGATTTAATCACTGGCAAAAAAGCAGGTTTCTTTCCTTCCACGATGACTATGCATTCAGTTAACCTTATTTTTCACCACACGGAAAGGACCAGTTTAACTAGAAATGATGCCAACACAGAGAAGTAGAGTTTAGAGACAAAGAGAGAAAACGTCCTGATAACATCTAAACGTGTCTGAAGTTAGCTCCTCTACCTTTTATACCTGGACTTTTCAAGGAATGTGAACCAACAAATTATCTTGTCTTTAAGTAAGCTAGTTTGAATTTTAAGAGGTCTAACAAATATAGGAGGATATGGGGAAACAGGAGAGAACAAGACAGGACTTGATCCAAAACACAAAAGCAAGAGGGTGAAAAAAATGTTGCACTAATCCCTGCATTTCATAAAAGAAAAGTTTTTCACACCTACCTACTCATATCCCAAGTCCCTATTTTCACCAGGTTCTTACCTCCAACCCTGGCCAGGGGAACCCCAGTAGTAGCTTGGGGCTGAAGAAATTCCAAATTTCACTAACAGGTAAGGAGTGATGCTGGGATAGAGGTTCCAGCACCATTACTAGTCAGCAAGAAGGGAGTCATGTTCCTGTCATCCAGGTTGGACTCTCTCTATATTTATACACAGAATCACAAATACCTAAACAGATGGGTTCTGAAATACTGTTAGTACAAGTCAATTGGGCTCAACAAGCAAACAGTATACTTATAAGCAAACAATTGAAACACTACATTCCTAAATTGAAGATTGTTGATAATTTTTACCACTATAAACGTGTGTATGAGTGTGCACGTGTGTATGTGTGTGTGTGTGATGTATATGATTATTCATTCTTAGTTACAAAAGAGTAACACTTTTCAAAGTGTGGTACAGGGAACCCTGGAGGCCCCTGACACACCTTCAGAGGGCCCATAACAATTCTAAGACATTATTTGCCTTTTTCACTCTCATTTTTAGGGAGGGATATTATCCACGTATTTTAATTGAGATAAAATATACATGACATAAAATTTACCATTTTATTCATTTTAATTGTACAGTTCAGTGGCATCAAGTACATTCACACTGCTGTATAGCCATGTGATTGATTTTTAATATCAGCTTTACTGAGGTACAATTTATATAGGCTAAAGTTGACCAACTTTAGGTATACGTCTGGTGAGTTTTGATCAATGTATGTAGCTGTGCAATCACCACAACGACCAAGGTATAGGATATTTCCATCACCCCCCAAAGTTCATTTGTGCCCTTTATAGGTAACCCCTTCTTTCCTGGCTGTGAGCATCCACAGACCTGCTTTCTCTCACTATACTTACACGCTTTCTAGAATTTCACATAAAAGAATTATACAGTATGTATCTTTTATGTCTGGCTTCTTTCACTTAACAGAAATGAAATTTATCCATGTTGTTATGTGTACCAGTATTTTGTTCTTTTTTTGTTACTGAATAGTATTCCACTGTATGGATGTACCACAGTTTGTTTATCCATTTATCATCTATAAGACATTTGAGTTGTTTCCAGTTTGTGGCTAGAATGAAGCTTCTGGAACAAATTGTTGTACAAAAATATGCTTTCATTTATCTTGGATGAATACCTAGAAGATGGATGACTGGGGCATATGGTAAATATATGTTTGACTTTATAAAGAACTGCTAAACTGTATTCCAAAATAACTGTTCCATTTTGTATTTCCACCATCAATGTGTGAGAATTACATATGGTCTATATCCTTCTCAACACTAACTAGTTTTTTTAATTTTTTAATTAATTTATGTTTTTAATTGACACATAAGAATTGTACATATTCATGGGGCACATATTGATGTTTTGATATATACAATGTTTAGTGATCAGATCAGGGCAATTAGCACATCAATCATCTCAAACATTTATCACTTCTTTGTGTTGGAAACATTTAATATTCTCTCTTCTAGCTACTTCTAAATATATATTATGGTTAATTATAGTCATTCCACAGTGCTATCAAACATTAAAACTTATTCCTTCTTTCTAGCTGTAATTTTGTATACTTTAAGAAATCTCTTCTTATCTCCCCTTTTCCCCTACACTTCCCAGCTTCTAGTAACCTCTCTTCTACTTTTTACTTCCAAGAACTTTTCTTGTTGTTCCCATATAGAAATAAGATCATGTGATGTTTAACTTTCTGTTTCTGGCCTATTTCACTTAATATGATGTCCTCCAGTTCCAGCCATGTTGCCATGCATGACAAGATTTTATTCTTTTTAAAGGCTGAATAGTATTCCATTGTGTATATACCACATTTTCTTAATTTATTCATCTGTTGTTGGACACTTGGATTGACTTTATACCTTGGCTATTGTGAATAGTGCTACAATAAACATGATGGTGCAGAAGTCTTTTCAATATAATAATTGTCTTTCCTTTCGATAAATACCCAGTTGTGGGCTTGCTGAATCATATAGTAGTCCTATTTTGAGTTATTAGAAGAACCTCCATACTGTTCTCCATAGTGGCTGTACTAGTTTACATTCCCACCAACAGTGTGTAAGAGATCCCTTTCCTCCACATCCTGGCTGGCATTTGTCATTTTTTGTCTTTTTGATAACAGTCATCCTACCTGGGATGAGATGATATCTCATCGTAGTTCTAGTTTTGTTTCCCTGATGATTAGTGATGTTGAATACTTTTTCATGTATGTGTTGGTCATTTGTCTATCTTCTTTTGAAAATTATCTATTCAGATAGTTTGCCCATGTTTTAATTGGAGGTTTTTTGTTTGCCGTTGAGATCTTTGAGTTTCTTGCATATTCTGAATTTCAATCTCCTGTGAGATGAATAGTTTGAAAAAATATTCTCCCATTCTGTTGGTTGTCTCTTCACTCTGTTGATTGTTTGCTTTGCTATGCAGAAGCTTTTTAGTTTGAGACAATTCCATTTGTTTACTTTTGCTTTTGTCCCTTGTGCTTTAAAGGTCTTATTCACAAAATATTTTCCCAGACAAGCATCCTGAAGCATTTCCCCTGTTTTCTTCTAGTAGTTGTATAGTTTCAAGTTTTACATTTAGCTCTTAACCCATTTTGAGTTGGTTTTTGTATATAGTGAGAGACGGGGATCTGATTTTATTCTTCTGCATATGGATATCCAGTTTTTCCAGCACCATTTATTGAAAGAGTGTCTTTTTCCCAATGAATGTTCTTTGCACCTTTGTCAAAAATCAGTTGGCTTTGTATATGTCAGTTAATTTCAGGGTTCTGGGTTCTGTTTCATTGTTCTATGTGTCTGTTTTTAATGCCAGTACTATGTTGCTTTGGTTACTACAGCTTTATAGTATATTTTGAAGTCTGGTAATGTGATGCCTTCAGCTTTGTTATTTTTGCTTAGGATTGCTATGGCTATTCAGGGTATTTTGTGGTTCCACACAAATGTTAAGATTTTTTTTCTATTTCTTTGAAGACTATCATTGGTATTTTGATAGGGATTGCATAAAATATATAGATCACTTTGGATAGTATGGTCATTTTAACATATTAATTTTTCCAGTCTATGAATTTGGGATGATTTGGGATGTCTTTCCTTTTCTGAGTGCACTTCTTTAATTTCTTTCATCTGTGTTTTATAGTTTTCCTTGCAGAAATCTTTCACCTCTTTGGTTAAATTTGTTCCTGGGTAATTTGTATTTGTAGCAATTGGAAATGAAATTACTCTCTTCATTTGTTTGTCAGTTAGTTGTTTATGTGTGAAACACTACTGATTTTTACATGTTGATTTTGTACCCTGCAACTTTACTGAATTTGTTAATCAATTCTAAGAGTTTTTTGGTATAGCCTTTAGGATTTTCTATATATAAGATCATGGCATCTGCAAACACAGGCAATATGACTTCTTCCTTTCCAATCTGGATGCCCTTAAGTTCTGTCTCTTGCCTAATTGTTCTGGCTAGGACTTCTAGTACAATACTGAATAAGAGTGGCAAGAGTGTCTTGTCTTGTTCCAGTTGTTCCCTGTCCAGTATGTTGTTAGCTATGGGTTTGTCACATATGGCCTTGATTGTATTGAGGTATTTTCCTTCTATTAAGAAATGTTGAATTTTATTAAATACTCTTTTGGCATCTAATGAGATGATATATGGTTTTTGTTCTTCATTCTATTATTGTAATGGATCATGTTTATTGATTTGTGTATGTTGAACCATCCTTGCATCCCTGGGATAAATCCTACTACATCATGGTGTTTGATATTTTTATGTGCTGTTTGATTCAGTTTGCTAGTCTGTTGTTGAGGATTTTTACATGTATATTCATCAGGGGTATTGGTCTGTAGTTTTCTTGTTTTCTTATGTCCTCATCTGGTTTTGGTATCATGGTTATGCTGACCTCATAGAATGAGTTTGGAAGAATTCTCTCCACTTCAAGTTTTTGGAATAGTTTGAGAACAATTGGTATTTGTTCTTTAAAAGTTTGGTAGACAGCATTGAAGCTCCCTGGTTCTGGACCTGTCTTTATTGGGAGACTTTTTATTATGGATTCAATCTTGTTATCCATTATTGGTAAGTTTAAGTTTTCTCTGTCTTCTTGGTTCAATCTTGGTAGGTTGTATGTGTCCAGAAATTTATTCATTTTCTCTCTCTTTTCAAATTTAGTGGTATATAGTTATTCATAATAGTTTCTAATGATCCTTTGTATTTCTGTGGCATCAGTTGTGATGTCATTTTTTTCAGATCTGATTTCATTTATTTATTTGGGTCTTCTCTCTTTTCTTAATCTAGCTAATAGGTTGTCAATTTTGTTTATCTTTTCAAAAAGCAACTTTTTGTTTCATTGAGTTTTTTTTTTCTATTTTGTTAGTCTCAATTTTATTTATGCTCTGAACTTCATTATTTCTTTTTTTCTGCTAATTTTGAATTTAGTTTGTTCTTGCTTTTCTAATTCCTTGAGGTATATCATTAGGTTGTTTACTTGAAATCTTTCTTTTTTATGTAAAAATTTATTACTATAAACTTGCCTCTTAATACTATGTTTGCTGTGCCCCATAGGTTTTGGTATGTTGTGTTTCTATTTTCGTTTGTTTCAAGGAATGTTTACATTTCCTTCTTAATTTCTTCCTTCACTCATTGGTTGGACAGGTGCTTTTTGTTTCATTTACATGTATTTGCACAGTTCCAAATGTCCCATGGTCCTCTTATTATTTATTTCTAGGTTTTTTTCATTGTGGTCAGATAAGATACTTGATACGATTTATTTTTAAAAAATTTTTTGAGATCACTTTTATTCTTTCACAAAGAATCAGTGGAGTTTTCCAGGGGCCTAATGAGGTGTAATAGCACAACAGTTAAATAAAGAAGTAATATGAGAATTTAGCTATCTCCTATCAAACTAGATGTTAATGAGATATTTTTCAAAAATGTCACTCTTTGAAAAATAGTTATTTTCACAAGAGATATGTTATTGATATTTATATAAAATGGTTTATTATTATTTTAAAATGCATAATACTTTTTAAAATTCTCTCAGTTTTAATTTCTGAAATATTGATAGATATAACCTATAAAAATAAAATATCTTTGAGGCCCTTAATAATTTGTAAGAGTGTAAAGGGCTCCTGAGACTAAAAAGTTTGAAAAGATTAATCAGCTTAAAATATACTTAGGCACATGTTGTAATAACTGAAAATTGCAAAAACTTGTTATCAAATCTAAACTCTATTTCTTAAAAGTCTGAAAACAGTGGTAATCTCCAGAAAGGAATTCTTATTATAATGTAGTAAAATGAATATTTGATATGATTTTACATTGATTTCAAAGTGTCTACAAGAGAAAATATTTATTTGCTACACAATGTTATTGTTAGTACACTTATACTCATCAAAAAAGACACTATGTTATCATTATCATTTCCCATTTGAGGAAGCCAGGCCTTTTTATTAGGTTGGTGCAAAAGTAATTGCAGGCCAGGCACGGTGGCTCACGCCTGTAATCTCAGCACTTTAGGAGGCTGAGGTAGGTGGATTACCTGAGGTCATGAGTTCGAGACCAGCCTGGCCAACGTGGTGAAATCCCGTATCTACTAAAAATACAAAAATAAGCAGGGTGTGGTGGTGGGTACCTGTAATTCCAGCTACTCAGGAGGCTGAGGCAGGAGAATCACTTGAACCTGGGAGGTGGAGGTTTCAGTGAGCTGAGATCGTGCCACTGCACTCCAACCTGGGCAACAAGAGCGGAAACTCTGTCTCAAAAAAAAAAAAAAAAAAAAGTTGCGGTAATCGAATCGCAGTGTGCTCTAAGGTAGGCGTTGGCAAACTTTTTTTTAAAGGGTCAGATAATAGATATTTTCAGCTTTACAGGCCATGTGATCACTGTCTCAGCTGCCAACTCTGCCCTTATAGTATGATCGCTGCCAGAGGCAAAATGTAAACCAAGGAGTGTGATTGTGTTCCAAAAAAACTTGACTTATAAACACCAATATTTGGATTTTACAGAATTCTCATGTGTAATGAAATATTATTCTTCTTTTGGTTTTAAACATGTAAATACGTAAAGACTGTTCTTAGCTTGTAGGCAATACAAAAACAGGTGGCAGGTTGGATTTGGTCTGCAGGCTATAGTTTGCTGACTCCTGTTCTAAAGTATGTTCTATAGAACTCTAATCATTTGAGACAAAGAATTTCCTGAGTAAATAAGCTTGAGAAATGTTGCAGTGGAGGTTCAAACTGTATGTTACGATATAAAGCCTCTGTAATATCCTCCCCCCAAATTTCTTTTGTTTCACTGTTTATCATGCCAATGCATCACAGAAACTTTTTTTATTTTTTCAAATAATACCTGTTAATCATTCTTACATTACTGTTCCATGGAATTTATGTTGGGAATTATTACTCTTAAGGATTCCAGACTCAAATGCCTATAGATACTATGCATAACACCTCTGTATTATCTTCTCCATGTGAGAAAATAGCTGCTAACTGCTCACACCTGCCCAATAACATTGCCTTTTAATCATCCACAGGACAAACAAAATAACCAACAAAACATATCTTCTGTCTAGACACAGCCCTCAGATACCAATTTGCAACTGTTAGTATGTGGTATATTATAGGAAATGACATCACTGTTTCAAGATTCAATACAAAAAGGAAGGTATTTTCGACAGGTTGCTTCTCTTGACATGAATGATTCTGTATTATATGCAGCTGCATCCTCAGGGAATAATCAGAGAATAACATAACAAAGAGAAGGTACTGTAAGTTTGCTTTTGCTTTTGCCATTACATAGCTGATCCTACGTGATTTTCAGGATGATGTTTCCCAAATTTTGTACAAACAAATTCCCTCTGGAATCTTGTTAAAACGCAGATTCTGATTCTATGGATCTGGAGTGGGATCCGAAAGTCTGCCTTTCTAACAGGCTCCAGGTAATGCGGGTATCTGTGGATTCAGGTTCAGAAAGGGACTTTTTGCATTGCACAAATTCAGTGAAATTAAATGACCTACAGGATAGAACCTGCATGTTCACAAGATCCCCAGGGGACTCGTATGCATACACAAGTCTGAGAAACACTGCTCTAGAGCCAATTTCCATGAATGAATGTTCCCAATGCATTGAAGAATCCATCCAGCTTTACTAAAGAATTCTCTGGTAATAGTGAAATACAATCTGAAAGTCTTTGAATAAATAAGGAAAGAAGAGAACAGAATTCCCTTCTAAGACTGTCTGTGGGCATTGCTTCACCTTGAAGAGCCCAGAAATGACTGATAAGTTAGCCTTGGCCTAACATCTACCAATGAATCCACATTCACATCCAGGAAACAAAAGGAAATGCACAGCAAGAGTTTAGAGGTAAGTTATTTAAAAAACTTATTTCAGAGACTGGCAAAAAGAACTACATAATAGAGCCACAACATTTCATTTCAAAAATGCTAAGATTCGGTGACAATATTCTCATTGATGAAAACTGATAGGATCACCGTAATGGGTAATCAGTTAAGCCACACCTTACACCCTGCAGCACATCCTTTAGCAGCTGACATGAAATGAATAAGTTTTACTTCATTTTTCTAGTGAACTCATGACCTTCTTTGGGTGATGCCTCTCTTTATATCCCTCCAGAAGTGTTTGGTACTTATCATCTGGTCCACTATTTTAAGAGGGTCAACACACTTCAGATCCGAACAGTAGAGAACATATTTAATGGTCTGATCATTATCCTTGGTTGACCCTGAGCTGTTATTCTGCATGAGGTCGTAATTTAAAGGCTTGGTGCTCTCTCTCCCAACTAGAGATTATAAAATAGGGACACACACCCAGAATGGCTTATGGATATTTTACATGGCAAATGTATGTAACCCAGAAACCATATGAGGATACTTAATATTTATCAAATGAGCTCAAGAATATCAGATTTATGTTCTGAATAGAAGAATTGTAATTTGTGTGATTATTGTCCTAATTTTGGGGGGTGACAACTGTAACAATCCTTGGACTCAGGAATGCAGTATCTTAAATTTTTTATTTTATTTGAGGGGAAGTAAAAGGGAGATTGAGAAGGGCATTATGTGTATAATCCAAGTATTAAAAATCATCAAGAAGTGTTTGGGACACCATGCTAAGGCACTGAGGGGAAAATGCGAAAACAAAACAGGTTTTTGTTGATAACACTGAAAGTCCGAGAGTGGAACCAAGAAGACTGAGCTCTTTAAAAGTAGTCACTTATGTTAAACAAAGGCACCTACTTGAATGGAAGAGAGCAGCACAATTACATTTGGCTCTGAGTCCAACCTGGCAGAGTGATGCCTTTAGAGGGCACTTGAGCCCTGGAAAGTGTTCCCTGGGCACTGCATGAAGGGAGGAACCTGGTACATTCCCTTTGTTCACAGACCTAGCTTCCTAAATCACCCAACTCTATTGCTACCTTTGTCTGTATTTCCTTTTTTTTTTTTCCATACTTTGGCTACAGGCCTAGCTTCCTCTCCAACCTCCCATCACAATTATGTTTTTATCCTTAAACTTAAGGCACATTCAATCTCTTCTGGCTATTACTCTGGCCACTCATGACAACAGTGTTACTTCATTTTTCCAGTGAACTCATGACCTTCTTTGGGTGATGCCTCTGTTTATATCGCTCCAGAATTGTTTGGTACTTATCAGCTGGTCCACTTTTTTAAGCAGGGTAAACACACTTCAGATCTAATTAGAAGAGAATACATTTAATAGTCTGATTAATATCCTTGGTTGACCCTGAGCTTACGTTCCACATCTTTTCATGAATATTTTCAGCTGTGTTTCTGTTCTCTCCAACACTAGATCCTTTCTTATTTGGGGGAAGATCTTCTTTTACTTTTTTAACTTTCACAAAAGTTAAAGTCCTATATTCACCAAAAACTTCCCAAATTTTGATGATTGAATGACTCTTAAGAAAGAAAAGTTGTATATTGAATGCCATCCATGTGCCCAGATTGATAATAGTTGCATAGGCTTTATGACTTCAAAATATACTACAAAGCTATAGTAACCAAAACAGCATGGTACTGACACAAAAACAGACACAGAGACCAGTGAAAAAGAATAGAGAACTCAGAAGCAAATCCAGACATGTACAACCAAATCATGTTTAACAAAGGCACCAAGAACATATAAGGGAAAGAACAGTCTCATCAATAAATGGTGCTAGTAAAACTAGATATCTAAATGCAAAACAAATCAGAATTTTGAAATCAGATTTCTTTCTCTCATAATATATAAAAATAAAATCAAAATGGATTAAAGACTTAAATGTAAGACCTGAAGCTGTGAAACTACTAGAAAAAACACTGGGGAAAGGCTTCAGGACATTGGTCTGGGCAAGCATTTCTTGGGTAAGACCTCAAAAGCACAGGCAACAGAAGCAAAAATAGACAAACGGGATTGTACCAAACTAAAAATTTTCTGCACGGAGAAGGAAACAATCAACAGAATAAAGAGAAAATCTATAGAATGGGAGAAAATATTATCAAACTATATGTCTGATATGGGGTTGATATCTAAAATATTTAAGGAACTCAACTCAGTAGCAAGAAAACAAATGACCTGATCAAAAAGTGGGCAAAGGACCTGAATGAACATTTCTCAAAAGAAGACATACAAATGGCCAACAGGTATAATAAAAAACAATCAACATCACTAATCATAAGGAAAATGCCTATCAAAACCACAGTAAGATATTATCTCACCCCAGTTAAAATGGCTATTATTCATATCAAAAAGACAAATAATAACAAATGCAAGTGGGATGCAAAGAAAAGGGAACTCTCTTACACTGTTGGTAAGAATGCAAATTAGTACAGCCATTATAAAAAACAGTGTGATGTTTCCTCAAAAAACTCCAAATAGAAATACCATATGATCAAGCAACCCCACTACTGGGTATGTGTCCACAGGAAATGAAATCAGTATGTCAAAGAAATATTTGCACTCACATGTTTATTGGAGCACTATTCAATATAATAGCCAAGATATAAAATCATCCTAAGTGTCTATCAAAGGATGAATGGATAAAGAAAATGTGGTATATATACACAATTGAATAATATTTAGGCATAAAAATAATAAAATCTTGTCATTTGAGGCAACATGAATGAGCATGATGGAACTCATGCTAAATGAAATAAAGCAGGCACAGAAAGACAAACATTACATTTTCACTTTACATGTGGGGGCTAAAAATTTTTTTAAGCCTTTCAGGATTAAAGATTACATTTTCAACCTTAATTACAAATCCTGTATACACAAGAAAGTTTGTCCCTATTAGTCAATATATAATGTTTTGTACAATCTCACACAGCTTCAGCTTATTTTAAAGAGAAAGCCAGTTATTTCTTAGAAGAAGCAAAGCTTTATATGAATAAGTCAGCTCTAAATATGTGAATTAATAAAGACAGATTGCTAAGGTATATATTGCTCACTTACTGCTTTTGGTTTCTCCAAAACAGCATATTATGCATTTTTCAAAACCCACAGAATGTACAACACTTAGAGTTAACCCTAATGTAAACCATAGAACAAAGCCAACTATGAAACTGTTTTCCCATTTCATTTGTAACCTAGTTGAATAGTGTCAGTTCTCCAACTTCACTCAATATTTTGTTGTCTATTTCAGGTTATTTGCCTCTCCACAGAAACTTTGGAATCAGTTTGTTGATATCTGCAAAATAACTTGTCAGGATTTTAATTGGAATTTCATTGAATCTGTAGATCAATGTGGGAGGAAATGACATCTTAACAATATTGACTCTTCCTTGCATGGACATGAAATATCTCTTAATTTATCTCTCTTTTTTTTTTTTTTTGATGGAGTCTTGCTCTGTCACCCAGGCTGGAGTTCAATGGTGCGATCTCGGCTCACTGCAACCTTCACCTCCCGGGTTCAAGCTATTCTCATGTCTCAGCCTCCCAGGTAGCTTGGATTACAGGCGCACACCACCATGCCCAGCTAATTTTTGTATTTTCAGTAGAGACGGGGTTTCGCCATGTTGGTCATGTTGGCCTTGAACTCCTGACCTCAGGTGATGCACCCGCCTCAGCCTCCCAAAGTGCTGGGATTACAGATGGGAGACATCGCACCTGGCCTTCTCTCCATTTATTTAGTTCCTTGATTTTTTTTCCATCAGAGTTATGTAGTTTTTTTTCATATAGATCTTGTACATATTTTGTTGGATGTGTACTTAACTATTTCATTTTGGGGATGCACTAATCTGAATCGATTTTTGTCTTTAATTTCAAATTCCACTTTTTCATTTCTGGCATATGGAAAAGACATTAAATTTTGTATATTAACCTTGTATCCTGCAATCTTGCTATAATCACATATCAGTTCCAGGAATTGTTTTGTTGATTTCTTCAGATTTTTTACCTCGACAATCATATTATCCATGAACAAAGACTGTTTTATTTATTTCTTCTAGATCGATATATCTTTTATTTCCTTTTCATGTCTTATTGTGTTAGCTAGGATTTCCAGTAAAATGTAAGAAGTGGTGAGAAGGAACATCCTTGTCTTGTTCCTGATCTGAGTAGAAAAGCTTTTAGTTTCTTGCCATTAAGTCTTATGTTAGTTGTAGGGGTTTTGTAGATGTTCTTTATCAGGATGAGGGAGTTCCCCTCTAAAATTCTAGCTGGGTTTTTATTACAAATAGGTGTTGTATTTTGACAAATGCTTTTTCTGCATCTCTTGATATAACCATGTCATTTTTCTTCCTTAGTCTGTAGATGTGATGGATTGCAGTAATTGATTTTCAAATTTGAGCCAACCTTGCATACCTGGGATAAATCCCACTTAGTCATGGAATATAATTATTTTTATACATTGCTTGATTCAGTCTGCTAATATTTTGTTGAGGACTTTTGTGTCTATATTCATAAGAAATATTGATCTTTTCTCATAATGTTTTTGTCTGATTTTGACATTATGGTGAAGCTGGCCTCATAGAATGAGTTAGTAAATATTCCATATGCCTCTATATTTTAGAAAAGACTGTAGAGAATTGATATAATTTGTTCCTTAAGTATTTGGTAGAATTTACTAGTGAACTGATCGGGGTCTCGTGGTTTCTGTTTTGGAAGGTTATTAATTATTAATTCCATTTCTTTAATAGATCTAGGCCTATCTGGATTGTCTATTTCTTCTTGTGTGAGTTTTATCAGATTTTATTTTTCAAGAAATTCATCTATTTCCTCTAGGTTATCAAATTTGTGGGCACAGAATTATTCATAGTATTCCTTTATTATCCTTCCAATGTCCATGGGCTCTGAAGTGAAATCTACTCCTTCCAAAAATAGTAATTTGTGCCCTTCTTTTTCCTAGCCTGGCTAGAAGCTTATCAGTTTTGTTATCTTTTCAAAGAACCAGCTTTTGGTTTCAAAAATTTTCCCTATTGATTTCCTATTTCAATTTCTTTGATTTCTACTCTAATATTTATTGTTTCTTGTGCTTACTTTGGATTAATTTGCCCTTTCTCTAGTTTTCTATGGTAAAAGCTTGCATGATTGATTTTAGATCTTTCTGCTTTCCTAATATATGCGTTCAATACTACAGTAGTTTCCCCTTATCCACAGGCGCTATGTTCCAAGACTTCCAGTGGATGCCTGAAACCTTGGATAGTACCCAGCCTAAATGCTGTCAATCAGAACATGTTTCTATTTCTGTCTTCCAGCCACAAAATGTAACGCTTTTTTCATCTTAACTAGGCACTTACAGTGGCCATACTTTTGCAGTATGAGGTGTGACAACAAAACTAGCATGAATTTTTTTTTCCTTCTTCACAATATCGTGGATAGAAGATTCATTTTTACCATAGATGTTAGCAAGTCCAGCATATAATTTTTTTCTTTTCTTATTAAGTCAAGAATGTTCACCTTTTCACTTAAAGGAAGTACTTTATGGCTTCCTTCATATCTGAATTGCCAGCATTTCTACTTTTGTGCTTTGGAGCCATTAAGTAAAATAAGGGTTACTTGAACACAAGCACTGTCATATCACAATAGTCAATCTAATAACCAAGACTGCTCACACCTGTATTCCCAACACTCCAGGAGGCTGAGGCAGGCAGATCACTTGAGGCCAGAAATTCGAGACCAGCCTGGCTCACATGGTGAAACCCCGCCTCTACCAAAAAATATGAAAGTTAGCCAGGCATGGTGGCCTGCCTGTGATCCCAGCTACTCAGGGACAGTGGGGGGCTGAGGGGAGGGGGGCAGAGCTGAGGCAGGAGAATTACTTGAACACGGGAGGTAGAGGTTGCAGTAAGCCAAGACAGTGCCACTGCACTCCAGCCTGTGTGACAGAGTGAGACCCTGTCTCAAAAAAAAAAAAAAAAAAAAAAAAAGACTGCTACTAAATGACTAATGGCCAGGTAGTGAATGTATATAAGGTGAACAAAGTAGGATTTACATCTCATAGGGGATGAAGTGGGAAGGCAAGAGATTTTATCATGCTACTCAGAACAGTATTCAATTTAAAACTTAAGAATTGTTTATTTTTGGAATTTTTCACTTAATATTTTCAGACTGTAGTTGACCACAGATAACTGAAACCACAAAAAGTAAAACTGCAAATGAGGAAGTACTACTGTATACATTTCCCTTTAAGCATTTTAAAAACTTGTGGGATGTTTGCTGCATCCCACAAGTTTTCTTAAGTTGTATTTTCATTTTCATTTAGTTCAAAGTATTTAAAATTTTATCTTGAGATTTCTTCTTTGACCTATGTGTTACTTAGAAGTATGTTGTTTAATCTCTAAGTATGTGGGGATTTTCCAACTACCTGTTTTTGATTTCTAGTTTAATTTTATTGCAGTCTGAGAGAAGACACTGATTGTATGATTCCTATTCCTTCAAATTTGTTAAGGTATGTGTTTTTTGGCCCAGAATATGTTCTATACTGGTGAATGTTCCATGTAAGCTTGGAAGAATGTGTATTCTGCTGTTGTTAGATGAAGTAGTCAATAGATATCCATTATAACCAGTTGATTGATGGTGTTGTTGAGTTCAACTCTGTTGTTACTGATCTTCTTGCCTACTGGACCTGTCCATTTCTAATAGAGGGGTGTGTTAAAATCTCCAATAATAATACTGGATTTAACTATTTCTCCTTGCACTTGTATCAGTTTTTGCTTACAGATTTTGACACTCTGTTGTTATGTGCACGTATTAGACTGTTCTAACACTATTGATAAAGACAGACCTGAGACTGGGCAATTTACAGAAGAAAGAGGTTTAATGGACTTACAGTTCCACACGGCTGAGGAAGCCTCACAATCATGGTAGAAGGCAAGGAGGAGCAAGTCACATCTTACATGGATGGCAGCAGGCAAAAAGAGAAAGCTTGTGCAGGGAAACTCCCCTTATAATACCATCAGATCTTGTGAGACTTATTCGCTATCACGCCCCATGATTCAATTACCTCCCACTGGGTCCCTCTCACAACATGTGGGAATTCAAAATGAGATTTGGGTGGTGACACAGAGCCAAACCATATCATTCCACCCTTGGCCCCTCCCAAATCTCATGTCCTCACATTTGAAAACCAGTAATGCCTTCCCAACAGTCCCCCAAAGTCTTAACTCACTTCAGTATTAACTCAGAAGTCCACAGTCCAATGTCTCATCTGAGACAAGGCAAGTCCCTTCTGCCTATGAGCCTGTAAAATCAAAAGCATGTTAGTTACTTTCTAGATACAATGGAGGTATAAACATTGGATAAATACAGCCATTCCAAATGGGAGAAATGGGCTAAAACAACGGGGCTACAGGCCCCATGCAAGTCCAAAATCCAGCGGGGTGGTCAAATCTTAGAGCTCCAAAATGATCTCCTTTGACTCCATGGCTCACATCTAGGTCACACTGATGCAAGAGGTGGGTTCCCATGGTCTTGGGCAGCTCTGCCCCTGTGGCTTTGCAGGGTACAGCCTCCCTCCAAGCTGCTTTCATGGTCTGGTGTTGAATGTCTGTGGCTTTTCCAGACACATGATGCAAGCCATTGGTGGATCTACCATTCTGGGGTCTGGACGGTGGCCCTCTTCTCACAGCTACACTAGGTGATGCCCCAGTAGGAACTCTGTGTGGGGGCTTCAACCCCACATTTCCCTTCCTCACTGCCCTATCACAGATTCTTCATGAGAGCCCCGCTCATGGAGCTACAATTCAAGATAAGATTTGGGTGGGGACACAACCAAATCATATCATGATATTAAGAGAAACCCCACCATCACCTATAATTCTGTACCTTGTGAAATTATCTTTCAAAAGTGAAGAATTAAAAGAAAAGAAAATGTGAAAGAGAAATCAAGACTTTCTCAGCAAACAAAAATGGAGTGCATTTGTTGCTAGGAGTGCCTTGCAAAAACATTAAGAGAAGTTCTTCAGAGAGAAGAAAATGATATAGTTCAGAAACTCTCATCTATGAAAAGAGAAAAACAGCATCAAGAAGAAATAAGTGGAAGTAAAATGCAAACTTTTATTTTTTCTTATTCTTAATTGATCTAACATAGTAGTTTGCTTAAAAAATCTATATATTTTATTATGTATGCTTATGTGGGTACATATGTATAGATATAGATATATTTAAGCTTATGATACTTATGTATGCTTATGTATAAGTAAAATAAATGACAACAATAATATAAGGTATGGGAGAGAGAAGTTTGGAATATTTTATTACAAAGTACTGGTAATAATATGAAGTGGTAAAGTGTTATTTGAAATTGGACTTGGATTAGTTGTAAATGTATATTACAAACTAAGAGAATCACTTTAAAAAGTACAAAAAGAAGTATAAGTGTTATGCTAAGAAAGGAGAGAAAATGAAATCATATAAAATGCTCACTTAAAACCACAAAAGGCAGAAACAGAAAAGAAGGCAAAGTAAGAACAAGGTAAATGAATAGAAAACATTAACAAATATGGTAGATATGAGTCCAGATCCATTGACAATCATTTTAAAACTCAATGGTCTAAATACACTGATTGAAATACATATATCAAAGTGGATCAAAAAAGAAGGCCAAACTATTGTTGTCTACAAAAAACTCATCTTAAATATAAAGACACATATAGATTAAAAGAAAACGAGTGAAGATAATTATGCTAACACCAATCAAAAGAAAGCAGGAGTAGCTATGTAATTCCATACAAAGCAGATTTCAGAACAAGGAAAGTTATCAGGGATAAAGAGGGACATAACAAAATGATAAAAGGGTCAAAACTCCATAAAGACATGACAATCCTTAATGCACTGATGTAGTTTGGCTGTGTCTCAACCCAAATCTCATCTTGAATTCCATATGTTGTGGGAGGGATCTGGTGGGAGGTAATTGAATAATGGGGGCAGGTCTTTCCTGTGCTGTTCCCACAATAGTGAATAAGTCTCACAAGATCTGACCATATTATAAGGGGAGTTTCCCTGCACAAGCTCTCTCTTTTGCCTACTGCCATCCATGTAAGAGGTGACTTGCTCCTCCTTGCCTTCCACCATGATTGTGAGGCTTCCCCAGCCACATGGAACTGTAAGTTCATTAAACCTCTTTCTTTTATAAATTGCCCAGTCTTGGGTATGTCTTTATCAGCAGCATGAGAACAGACTAATACAGCAAATTGGTACCAGTAGAGTGGGATGCTCCTGAAAAGATACCCAAAAATGGGGAAGTGACCTTGGAATTGGGTAACAGACAGAAGTTGGAATAGTTTGGAGGACTGACAATGCAATAGGAAAGAAAATCCCATTTTCTGAGGAGAAATTCAAGCCAGCTGCAAAAATTCACATAAGTAATAATGAGTCAAATGTTAATCACCAAGACAATAGGGAAAATGTCTCCAGGGCATGTCAGAGACCTTTGCAGCAGACCCTCCCATCATAGGTCTAGAGTCTTAGGAGGAAAAAATGGTTTTGTGGGTGGAGCCCAGGGCCCCCCTTCTGTGTGCATCCTAGGGACTTGGTGCCCTGTGTCCCAGCCATTCCAGCCATGGCTAAAAGGGGTCAAGGTATGGCTCAGGTCGTGGCTTCAGAGGGTGAAAGCCCCAAGCCCTGGCAGCTTCCACATGGTGTTGAGCCTGCGGGTGCACAGAAGTCAAGAATTGAGGTTTGGGAACCTCCGGTTGGATTTTAGAGGATGTATGGAAATTCCTGGGTGTCCAGGAAGAAGTTTTCTGCAGGGATGATCCCTCATGAAGAACCTCTGCTAGGGAAGTGCAGAAGGAAAATGTGGGGTTGAAGCCCCCACAGAGTCCCCAGTGGGGCACTGCTTAAGGAAGCTGTGAGAAGAGGGCCACTGTCCTCCAGACCCCAGAATGGTAGATCCACTGACAGCTTGCACCATGTGCCTGGAGAAGCCACAGACACTCAACACCAGCCCGTGAAAACAGCTGGGAGGGAGCCTATACCCTGTAGAGCTATGGGGGCAGAGCTTCCCAAGACCATGGGAACCCACATCTTGCATCAGTCTGACCTGGATGTGAGACATGAAGTCAAAGGAGATCATTTTGGAGCTTTAAGATTTGACTGTCCTGTTGGATTTCAGACTTGCATGGGGCCTTTGGCCCCTTCATTTTGGCCCATTTCTTCTATTTGGAATGGGTGTATCTATCTAATGCCTGTACCCTTGTTGTATCTAGGAAGTAACGAACTTACTTTTGATTTTACAGGCTCATAGGCAGAAGGGACTTGCCTTGTGTCAGATGAGACTTTTGAGTTAATGCTGAAATGAGTTAAGACTTTAGGGGACCATTGAGGAGGCATGATTGGTTTTGAAATGTGAGAACATGAGATTTGGGATGAGCCAGGGGCAGAATTATATGATTTGGCTGTGTCCCCACCCAAATCTCATATCTTCAATTGTAGCTGTCATAATTCCCCATGTGTCATGGGAGGGACCCCATAGGAGGTAACTGAATCATGGACACAGTTTTCCCCATACTGTTCTCATGGTAGTGAGTAAGTCTCACAAGATTTGGTGGTTTTATAAGGGGAAATTCCTTTCACTTGGTTCTCATTTTCTCTTCTCTGCTGCATGTAAGACATGACTTTTGCCTCCCACCATCACTGTGAGGCCTCCCTAGCCACACAGAATGTGAGTCAATTAAACCTATTTTTCTTTATAAATTACCCAGTCTTGGGTGTGTCTTTATCAGCAGCATGAAATGAACTAATACACACTATAAATAATTTACTCTACTCTCTTCATGCTTGCATGCATTCCTGGAGAAAATTGGATGTAATTCTTACTTTTGATTCTCTAAAGATAAGGTATTTTTTTCCTATGACTTCTTTCAAGAATTTGTCTTTGATTTCTGTAATTTGAATATGATATGCCTAGGTATAGGCTATTTTTGGTTTGGGTATTTTTTGTTTGTTTGTTTGTTTGCATTTATCCTGCTTGGTATTCTCTCCGCTTCCTGGATCTGCGGTTTGATATCTGTCAGGAATTTGGGGAAAACTGTGTCCTTATTGCTTCAATTATTGCTTCTGTTTGCTCTTTCTCCTCCTGATATTTCCGTTACATGTATTCAAACCTTTTGTAGTTTTATCACATTTCTTAGATATTCCATTTCATTATTTTTGGTATTTTACTCTTTGCTTTTCAGTTTTGAAAGTTTCTACTGACATATCCTCAAGCTCACAGTTTTTTTTCTCGGCTATCTCCAGTCCACTAATGAGCTCACCAAAGTCATTCTTCATTTCTGTTACAGGGTTATTTATCTCTAGCATTTCTTTTTTTAGTATTTCTTTTTTATTCTGTCTTAGAATTTCCATCACTCTGCTTACATCATGCATCCATTCTTACATGTTCTCTATTTTGTCCAGTAGAGCCCTTAACACATCAATCATAATTTTTTAAAATTCCTAATCTGGTAACTGCAACATCCTGCTATATCCAACTCTGGGTCTGATGCTTACTTTTTTCAAACTGCACATTTTGCCTCTAAGTATGCTTTATAATTTCTTTGTTGAAAGGTGAACATGGACTGGGAAAAAGGAATTGCAGTAAATAGGCCTTTAGTGATGTGGTGGGACAGTGTGGGTCAGGGTAGATTTCTTTAGTACTGTGATGAGCACTCAGTGTTTTAGTGAGCCTGTGCCTCTGGACTGTGAAGTTTGTATGTGCTTCTCACTTTTCTCCCCTTTTAGGTAGAAGAGGATGGCTAGAGTGGGGTAGAGTTGAATATTTCCTTTCCCTCAGTCAGTTGGGCTCTGAAAAACTCCAATAGGTTAGGCTCTGGTAAAAATAGTTTCTCCTGAGGGCAGGCCTTGTTAAGAAGAATGGCATGCTCTGGTATACTTTTAAATGATTACTTTCCCCCTTCCCCTGACAGAAGCATGAGAGGATTTTTCTTCAATATCTGCTGGGAGAATAGGGTCAATCTCCTAATGGTAAACTCATGAAAGTGTGTGGGTTCCCATATGACTGGGTTCCCATGGAGTTTTAACTCTTAGATTTCTCTACACTAAGGCTCTAAGAATTTGTCAATTAGAGTTTAGGTTTATATAGCCCAGCACTGGTTCCTGTGGAGGTTTCTGCTTGTGGGTTTCTTCTCCTTTAAGTTGTAATTCTCTGTATTCAGTCTCTCTAATTTTTAGGACAGTAGTTTGTCCTGTGACCTCACTTCTCTGATAGATCTGAGACAAGTTTTTATTTTCCAGGCCCTTTTCAGCTTTTTGTTTGTTGTTAGGATGCAGTAATGAATTCCAAACTCCTTACATGTTACAGTGGAAACCAGAGAAGTTTTTAGTCTAGGTTTTTAAAGTAGAAGTAGGTCATTGATTGTAAACCTTTCTTCTTTTTAAACATAAGCATGTAAAGCTGTAACTTTCCATGTAAGCACTTCTTTAGCCGCATCTCACCCATTTATAATGTTTTCTATTATCAATCAGTTCAAAAAATTTTCTAATCCCCAACATAATTTCTCATTTGACACATGGGTTATTTAAAAGGATATTGCTGAATTTCTAAATATTGGGGATTTTCTACTTACATTTGTTACTAATTTCCACTTTAATACTGTTGTGGTCACAAAATATACTATGTATCACTTCAATCTTTGATATTTGTTGAGATGTGTTTTTTGATGCAGCACATGTTGATCTTTATGAATGTTCCATGAGTACTTGAAATAATTTATATCTGCATTTGTTAATTAGATCAACTTGGTTAATAATGCTGTTCAAATCTTCTGTATATTTACTGATTATATTGTCTACTTAGACAAAGCGATGTTAACAGCACTATGTAAGTCAGGGTTCTCCAAAGAAACAGACACAATAGAAGATATACATATCTATGTATTAAGACAATTATTTAAAGGAATTGGCTCATGTGATTTTAGGAGCTGTCGAGTCTGAAATCAATAGGATGGGCCATCAGGCTGGAAACTCAGGTAGGTGTTAGTGCTTCAATCTTTTTTTTTTTCTTTTTGAGACGGAGTCTCGCTCTGTCGCCCAGGCTGGAGTGCAGTGGCGCGATCTCGGCTCATTGCAAGCTCCGCCTCCTGGGTTCACGCCATTCTCCTGCCTCAGCCTCCCGAGTAGCTGGGACTACAGGCACCCGCCACTACGCCCGGCTAATTTTTTTGTATTTTTAGTAGAGACGAGGTTTCACCATGTTAGCCAGGATGGTCTCGATCTCCTGACCTCGTGATCCGCCCGCCTCGGCCTCCCAAAGTGCTGGGATTACAGGCGTGAGCCACGGCGCCCAGCCAGTGCTTCAATCTTGAGGCAGAATATCTTCTGTTCCAGGAAACCTGTTTTTGCTCTAGGGTTTTCAACTGATTAGGTGAACCCACACCCGCATCATCAAGTAATATTCTTTACTTACAGTCAACTGATTGTAGATCTAACCACATGGACAACATATCTTCAAAGCAACACCTAAATTGGTGTTTGATTAAATAACTGGGCACTGTAGCTTAGCCAAGTTGACATATAAACCAAACCATCACACTAACTAAATGAGAATTTGCCTATTTCTCCTTTTGTCCTATCACCTCTTGTTTTATGCTCTGTCATTAGGTGCACAATTAAGATTGTTATGTTTTCTTGATGAATCAATCCATTTATCATCATGCATATACTTCTCTATCTCTGGTAATAATCTTTGTCTTGACATCTCCTTTGACTAATATTTATATAACCACACCAGCTTTCTTATACTTCATTTTTTTCATGGCATTTTTTCCCCAACCTATTGCTTTCGATCTGACTGTGTCATTTTATTTAAATATGTTTCTTTTTTTTTTTTTTTCCAAAGACGGAGTCTCGCTGTGTTGCCCAGATTGGAGGGCAGTGGCATGATCTTGGTTCACTGCAACCTCTGCCTCCTGGGTTCAAGTGATTCTTCTGCCTCAGCCTCCCAAGTAGCTGGGACTACAGGTGTGCACCACCATGCCTGGCTAATTTTTGTATTTTTCGTAGAGATGGGGTTTCACTATGTTGGCCAGGCTGGTCTCAAACTCCTGACCTCGTGATCTGCCTGCCTCAGCCTCCCAAAGTGCTGGGATTACAGGCGCGAGCCACTGCGCCCTGTCTTAAATATGTTTCTTATAAAGAGCATATAGATAGGTTTTTCTTTTTTCCTATCTGACAATCACTTTTTTGGGGGTGAGCGCTTAGTTCATTTATATTCAGTGCAATTATTAATATGATTGGGTTATAATGTACCATTGATTTTCTATTTGCAAAATTTGTGTCTCATTTCATCCCTTTTTTCTTGTCTTATTTTGGGTTAATAGAGTAGTTTTTAGTATTTAATTTAATCTCATCCGTTGAATTTTTAGATATGCTTCTTTGTTTTTTATAGATTGCTCAGTATAGAATATATGCCTTTAAGTTATCCCAATCTACATTAAAATAATATTATATTACTTCACAAACAATGTAAGAACCTGGCAAATATATAATTCTATGTATCTATGCTTCTGGTCCTTGTGCTCTTATTTTCCCACATTTTACTTCTACATATGCCATATGCTGCAGCTAAATACATTGTTATTATTTATATCTTAAAAAGTCAATTTTTTGAAGAAGTTAAAATTTATAGGTACATACGTATTAAAAATAAAGATGTTAAAATAGTCTTTAATCTTCGCTGTTTCTAGTACTCTTCATGCTTCATTTAGGTTGCAACTGGTATTTTTTTCTTCAGCCTGAAAACCTCCTTATGGCATTTTGTGTAGTACAAATCTACCAAAGACTAGTGCTCTCAGCTTTTGCCTACTGGAAATGTTTTTATTTTGCCTTCTTTTTTAGGATATTTTTATTGGACATAGAATTCTACGTTGACTTTGTCTTTCATTCAGTACTGCAAAGGTATCATTTCACTGTCTTCTGGCCTGCAAAGTTGGCTATCATTTAGATCATTGTTTCCCCATGCGAAGTTTCTTTTCCTTCTAAGATTTGTTTTTTGTTGTTAGTTTTCAGCAGTTTGAATATGACGTGTCTAGATGTGGTCGCCTTTGTATTTGTCCTGTTTGGTGTTTGCATGAGTAGTAGGCAGAATTCTTCTAAGAAATGTATTGCACAATCCTAATACTTGAACACAGGATAATGTGGAAGATTTTCTGGTCCAGACACTGCGAATATGGGTTTATTTTACTAGAAGGCAAAAAACTCTTATGCTCAGTAGACCTTGGGAGAACCTCAGGCTGTTTCTGTCTTAAATCATGGTGGCTGGTAACTTCTGGAAAACAAGCTGTCATTTTGGAAAACATAAGAACAAACTTTAGAAAGGTGTCAATCTCTTGGATTATGGTCAGGAAAATCTCAGGTCAGACAAGTAATTTAAAGTAAATACAGTTGACCTTTGAGCAACACAGGTTTGAACTACATGGGTCCATATTTATACGTGGATTGTTTTCCGTCTCTGTCACACCTGAGATGGCAAGACCAACCCCTTCTCTTATTGCTCCTCTTCAGCCTACCCAATTTGAAGACGATGAGAATGAAGATCTTTATGATGAGCCACTTCTACTCAATGGAGAGTAAATATCTTTTCTCTTTCTTATGATTTTATCCATAACATTTTCTTTGCTCTAGCTTACTTTATTATAATACAGTACCTAATACATATAACATATAAAATATGTGTTAATAAATCGTTTATATTATCAGTAGGCTTCTAGTCAACAGTAGGTTATTAGTAATTAAGTTTTAGGGGAGTCAAAACTTTTGAATTTTCAACTGTGCCAGTGATCAGCACCTCTACCCTCTCTGTTGTTCAAGGGTCAACTGTAATTTGCATATCTGACAATCTTGTTGGGATTTTGTTTGTTTGGGTTGTCACATGTTCATATCTTGGAGCTAGAAAGAACAAAGCATTATATTTCCAATGACTTGGTTGGTGTTCTAGTCAAAGTACCCAACAACTTGTGTAGTCAAGTCCAGTCATCAGCAGAGAGTTGGCCATGGGCAGTGGTCAGGCACAGGAGTCTGGATCTATAATCTGTGGAAAGAAAGGGAAGACTAAATGAAGACAGAGAAGACCTTAAAATCCATGCCCTTTTCCACCTCTGATTTTAGATTCCTCTCTAATAAATACCTACCCTGTTTTTCTAAAATAGAGTGAGAGAGGGGAAAAAAATCATGGATAACATCAGGAATTTAATTTTTAATCATCATGCTTGGAATAATTATTGATCAAGTCAACTTTTTTTGAGATCACTAGTCAGTCTAAAGGATTTCAAGCTGACATAACAATATTCCTTAATTTTGCCAGAACTGCTAATTAATAGTAATAATAGAAAGTCTTGGTATGGATCCAGTCTGGAAGGATTGAAGCCAAAGTGAACATCCTGTGGGCTGTAGATGAACAGCTCATTTACATCTGGATGCTCTGATTGAATTTCAATAGTGTGTTCTTCTATCTCAGGAGAAAAGAGCTACATTCATGTCTATGTTGGCTTATATCCAAACAAAAATAAATAAATATTAATTTTGGCATATGCATGTATTAAAATTACATTTAAGTATTTTTCTTTGTGGGAAACACTGATTTCAAAATGTCTTTTTCTAAATAATAGTAAGAAAAATAAAACTACAAAACGATCTGTGTATGATCTTTGTACATTTTTAAATTATGTCCTCCAATATTTAATAGCACTGAAATATTCAACAGCTGCAGTGCTAATCTCAAGTTAATATTTTTATTTGGTCTTATAAATAAATGGGAAGATTTTTTATGCTAATTAAGTCACAGACTATTAGTATAATTTACAATTTCATGTTGTTATTTTGCTGCATATCAAAACTTATTTAATCACATAAAACTTACAACATACATGAGATGGTAGACTAGGCAACGTTTTTTAAAAAGGTATTTTAAATGCTAAGCAATTTTGCTTATAGTAAAAAGTTCAACTAATAAAAAACCCTAAAATTAGAAATTCATATTTCTTTTATGTAATGAGTATAGTAATTTTATTCCTAAACTTGAGAGCAATAGCATGAAAGAAGCAAATTAGTGAATTTAATAATTCATTTACTCATTTGTCCCACCAATTGTTTTTATTGTGTGTTAATGCTGGAGATAGGTGGTAAACACAGCAAATGCACTCCCTGCCTTTCAAGAGCAATCAGAGTTGCTTCAGGGATAGATAATAACCAACAAACTGTGCAATTAGAATTGTGGTAAGTGAAATTAGGCAGAAATACACAGTACTAAGGAACTTCTTGCTTCTCTGAGGAAATGACATTTAAACTCAGATCTGAAGGATGAGTAAGAGTGAGATGAAAGGAGTGGGAGGTGTATAAGCAGAGGGAAGACAGCGTGAGGGAGCCTCTTAAAAGAGGGGATTGATAAGTCTTCATGGATGGAATACAATAAGGGAAGGGAGAAGTCAGAGAAGAGGTTAGCAGGGGATGATCACGCACATCTCTGTATGTCCTATTAAGGATTTTGGTCTTCATCTTAAGAGCAATGTGCTGGTAGTTATTGAGAAGTTTTAAGCAGGGAGAAACGTGATAAGATTGTGCATTTTAGAAAATCAACCAATTGGCAACAAAGTAGAGAATGGCTTGGACTGGTTTTATAGTAGATAAGAAAGACCAGTTAAGAGACTCTTCTGGAAATTCAGCCCTAAAAAAGGGAATAGTTTGATTTGGAGTGGTGGGGATATAGAATAAGATTCAATGTTGTGACATTTAGTAAACAGAATCAACAGGAATTAGAGACTGATTAAACATGGAATAGGAGGTACAGTTAAGGGAAATGAGTAAAGAATGATGTCCAGGTTGCTGGGGTGTGCCGTTAGTGGACATTGGTGCCATTTGCTGAGGGGAACAACACTGGAAGTGGCTCACAATTTTCTTTTTTGCATGGTTGGGGAGGGAGTAGAGACACAATTGAGAATTT
The DNA here is from genome assembly GCF_029281585.2 of Gorilla gorilla gorilla. Classification (NCBI taxonomy): domain Eukaryota; kingdom Metazoa; phylum Chordata; class Mammalia; order Primates; family Hominidae; genus Gorilla; species Gorilla gorilla. Next base: position 159,835,827 of record NC_073229.2, on the reverse strand, counting down.
AAGTTTAGGCATTCTGAGTTTGATGTGCCTACGAAATGTTCAAGAGGAGATGGCGAGTCAGCAATTTTAAATCCAGAACCAACAGGAGACATAAATTTGAAAGCGTTAGATAACTGAAGCCATGAGTGTAGGTGAGATTGTCTCAACAAGTTTTCTCAACAGAAGTTCTACAGAATCCTAGTGGGCTGCTAAATGTCTCGAGAGCTTCCATGTGAAATACTGATTGCAGAGATATTAAACATCAGATTTTGTCCTACTGTACACAGGACAATATTTATTTAGATACATCCATTCTCAGATATTGATGCCAGGTGAGGGAGGCCTTGGATATCTGTTGAGTGTTATGCTGCACAAAGGTGAGGAAGGCAGGAAAATGATGTCCAACTTCTCCCTCCAAGTTACCTTTCCCACCTCCCTTTATACACAGCCTACTGACAAGGAAAAAAATAAGCTCTACAGGTGTAACAGACAATCAGCGGGACCTTTTCACCCTAAAGAAGATACTTATACACACCAAGACTCATCTGATCCCTGCTGCTTGTTGTTGTAATAAGTGCTGAATGTGAATTCGGTAAGTTAAAAATAGACTGTATTGTAGGTTTTGCATTTCTTGAGATTTTCTCAGGTATTGTGCCTTTCTGTTTTGTTTTTTGTTGTTGTTATGTTTTGTTTTGTCTCATTTTTTTGAGGTGGAGTATGGCCCTGGCACCCAGGCTGGAGTGCAATGGCATGATCTCAGGTCACTGCAATGTCCCCCTCCCGGGTTCAAGCAATTCTCCTGGAGCCTCAGCCTCCGGAGTAGCTGGGATTACAGGTGTGTGCCACCACACCCAGCTAATTTTTGTATTTTTAGTAGAGACGGGGTTTCACCATGTTGGCCAGGCTGGTCTCAATTTCCTGACCTTGTGATCCGCCCTCCTCAGCCTCCCAAAGTGCTGGGATTACAGGCGTGAGCCACTGTGCCCTGCCGTACCTTTCTGTTTTATATTTTATCTGCATTTGTGTTTCACAAATATATATGAACATTGGGTTGATGATTTCTGAAGATGAAGTATGAGATAGAAAAGAAAGTTTCTAGGCTTAGGCTTCTGGACAGTTTTGATAAGGTTGGATAAGGAAATAAAATCTTTTGAGTCAATTCACTCCCCCAGTGCAGAGAATCCAAAAGGAAGTTCACCTTTACAATGAAAGCTACTTAACAATGAGTTTTACATCCAAGTTGATCTATTCGATTGTGCACAGTCAATACCAAACAACTAAAAATGCAGAAATAACTAGCAAAATTGAAAAGACATTTAACTACAAATTACAGCCATTTAACAAATAAAGATGCTGATTATTTTAAACAATAATTTTAATCTCAAACAAACAAATAAATATTTTGTTCTAAAAAACAGTCACACTCAAGGAAAAGGCTCTGAAAACAAGTTATTTTGGAGTTATCCAAAGCACAAAGTGTAGCCTAGAAAAGGAAAAGTTGCATAGTTGGTGAGAACTTAATAATGATAGCAGGTAAGGTCATAATTAGGAAAATGCTAGAATGAGATTCCATACAAGCAACTGAAAAAGTCACGCTCTCAATCAGCATAATAAGCTGACATACTGATGGCATGCCACATGATGCTGAAGGTATTTTTATAATACATTGAAAAATTACAGCTTCTTTGTCCATTTTGATGAATAAACAAATTTCACCAATAAACATCATGCTGTAGCACTTGTAAGATTTATAAATAATGTTGAAATTTAAGAACATTTTTTTTCTACTGCAGAATGTTGCCCAAAACAAGTAAAGGACAAGATACTTTTTCTCTTCATCTTTATATCTGAAAACAGAAAGTCTATTTTGCAAGAATGGCACTGGCATCTGCGTTGATGGTGACTCAAGAAAACTCACCTTCACACTGACATCACAAGACACTGACTTCTTTCCAGAGAGCTACTGGTGTTGAAAACTCTTAAATACAAAATGAAAAAAAAAATCTGAGTAATGCTACAAGGATGATTACTATTAAACACAGACCAGTTCACTGAAGATGGCTTGAAGATGGTATGAGAATCTTGAAGGAGGCCACCTAACAAACCTTATTCTACATCCAGTGAGTTAGCAGAGGAATAGTTCTCAACAGGGTGTTTGAACTGAAAGGTAGCATTTTCAAGAAATTAGTAGGTCAGATTTTGCTAGAGGGTTTCAAGATAAAGAATGGCTGCAGAAACTAGGCTATTTAGCAGCCATTTTCCATCACCTTATCCAGATGAACAAGTCTTTGTATGGCCCAGAAACTTTTTTTTTATTTCAAATGACAGGATTCTTGAATTTAAAGAAATTGAATCTTTAGGAAAAAACAAGTCACAAAAGGAAATTGTGAAATGTTTCAACTGCTGCTTGGGCTTGAAATTGAAGGAGGATATGAGCATATTGAAAACCATCCAGAGAACTGCAGAGCAACACTGAGTGTACTTTTCCCTTCAATCCAAGTGTCTGACTTGGTGAGGGATGCTTTCTCTAGATTTCTCCTCACATGAGAACTTGATTTTCAGAGAAGAGGAAGAATTTTGAGATGAAGTCTGATTATTCTTACAAATGATAATAAGAGTTCTGCCCCTACATGAGTTCTGGGTTTCTGTGAAGACAGAGTATCCTGCCATTTACAGTGAAGCAGTGAATATTTTGCTGTGGTTTTCAACTTTTTTGATTTATGAGCAACATTTTCTTATTTAAGAAACACCAAAAACAAAGACAGAAATTGTCTGATCATAGTTGAAAATGAAGTAGTTGAATGCTTACTTCATATATTTGACCTAGAATTGAGTATTTTTGCAGCAAAAACCAAGCACAAGTTTCAAATTACATGTGTAAATTTCATTCTTTCCTTTTGGTTCAAATAATACTTTTAAGCATATTTAGGCCTATAAAAGAGATTGGGAAACCAACACACATCTGCATAACAATTTTGTAACTTCTAGGTCTATATTTGAGCCTAATCATGTCACTCACAAAGAAAATGATTTGTTACAGCTTTAAACTAAAGACTTTGACTTTTATATATGTCCTAAGCTGTATTTTTATTTCCACTGCTTTGACTTATTATTTTAAGAGGTTTACTATTCAGCATTCCCAATAAATCTTTGTGTTGTAAATAATATTAATTAAATTCAACTGACAAATTTTATTTAATTAAATCCATCAAGTTTACCTTTAAAAAAGTAAATCTCAGTTGTAGTTCATTGAGCTCCATAAAGACAATGCCAGGGCAAGTGAGAACCAGATGGGCACTGGGTGATTCTGGATAATTCTGTGCCTTGCTGAGGAAAAATAACTAAACTTGGGCAAAGGAGAGCCTAAGAAGCCAAGAGGCAAAATATCTTCACAGCATTCTTTGTGCAAACTTGCTGGGAGGAGCAGAAGAAGAAGCACCCAAACGTTCGGTCAATTTCTCAGAGTTTTCTAAGAAGTGCCCAGAGAGGTGGAAGACCACGTCTGCCAAGAAGAAAGAAAAATTTGAAGACATGGCAAAGGTAGACAATACTCGTTACAAAAGAGAAATGAAACCCATGTCACTCCTAAAGAAGAAAGAAAAAAGAAGTTCAAAGATGCCAATGCACCCAAGAGGCCTCCTTCGGCCTCATTCTTTTCTGAGTATCACCCAAAAATCGAAAGAGAACATCCCAGCCTATCCATTGTTGCAAAGAAACTGGGAGAGACATGGAATGACACTGCTGCAGATGACAGGCAGCCTTATAAAAAGAAGGATGCAAGGCTGAAGGAAAAATACCCAAAGAATATTGCTGCACACTAAGCTAAAGGAAAGACTGATGTAGCCAAAAAAAAAAGGGAGTAAGAACAAGAAGGAAGAGGAGGAAGATGAAAAAAAGATGAAGAAGATGAAGATGAAGAAGAGGGAGAAGAAGAAGGAAGAAGGAGGAGGAGGAAGAGGAGAAGGAGGAGGAGGAGGAGATAATGACAATGTTAATAAGTTGGTTCTAGTGCAGTGTTTTTCTTGTCTTAAAAGCATTTAACTCGCCTGTACACAACTGACTCTTTTTAAAGAAACAAATTGAAATGTAAGTCTGTATAAAATTTGTTTTTAAATTGTACAGTGTCTTTTTTTATATAGTTAACACACTATCCAATGTGTCTTTAGATAGCCCTGTCCAGGTAGTATTTTCAATAGCCACTAACCTTACCTGGCACAGTATGGGGGTTGTAAATTGGCATGGAAATTTAAACAGGTTCTTTCTGGTGCACTGCACAAATTAGTTATATGTGGAGATGGTAGTTCTTTCAACTTCAGTTGTCTCTGATGCAGTTTATACAAAATAATTGTTGTTTTGATAACTGAATACAACTCTATAATTGTAAAAAAAAACAACAACAGTTGCAGCCATGTTGTTGGCATTTTGAATGCTTCTAAGTAAATACAATTTAAAAATTATTTTGGCTTAAGCCAGTTATTTATTAACAGAAATTTATTATGTTAACCCATGGGTTTTAAGAATTATTGAAAATAAAGGAATTAAATTTTTAAAAGACAAGCTAAGCTTATTGCCTTTCTTTTTTCAAGAAAGGTTAGCTAACAAGTCATCTTTAGTTGTAAATAGGGAAAAAGCACTCTTGCCATTCACCATGTACCACATACCATACCGTGTTTGCATTTTTTATAGTAGAATTTATGGGTTTGGGGGGGTTTTTGGTCATTTTTTGTTTTTTGTTTTTTTTTAGATGGACTCTTGCTCTGTCACCCAGGCTGGAGTGTGGTGGCACAATCATAGCTCACTGCAGCCCCAAATTCCTAGGCTTAAGTGATCCTCTGCCTGAGCCTCCCGAGTAGTTGGGACTACAAGCAAGTTCTACCATATCTGGCTAATTTTTTTTTATTTTGTAGAGACAAGGTCTCACTATGTTGACCAGGCTGGTTTTCAACTCCTGGCCTCAAATGATCCTCCTTTCTCAGCCTCCTAAAATGATGAGATTACATACTAATTACACAGTAGACATTTGTAATAAGAATTTTAAGTCTAATTGGATAAGGTTTTAAATATCCAGAAGAAATTTTAATTTAAAAAAAAAAGAAAAACTAAAGTTTGCACTACTCATACTATTGAGTTACATTCAAGTTGATATCCTTAGTGGGAGGAGAACCACACAAAATGAGTGGGCTGATAAAATTAGCCAAAATAAACATATCCATAGAAAACTATCATTCTATCTCCAAAAGAGTATTAATAGTATTTTTAGTTTATTATGTGTGCAACTTACTGATCATGCTGATATACTGGAAGTTATAGCAATAATTTTTTGTCAAGGATTCTTTAAGACCCAAAAGCTATTGAGAAATCTTGGTCTAAGGAGAAGAAAAGAGAGCCGAAGATTGAAGCTTGAAGAAGTCCAGCGTTTCAGATCAGATGGAGGAGCACTGGCTGGTAAATGAAGAAGGAGAAGGAGCAACTGAAGAGGCAGTAGACAATCCAAAAGGATCTAGTATAATGGAAACCAAGTCAGTGGAGGATCTACTGGAGTGGCATGGTCAGCTTTGTTGTGCTTTGATAAGAGGGTAAGTGATAAGAAACTTATTAATGTTTGTCGAACTTAGCTTCAGGGAGATGATTGATAACTTTGGTTTAGCCCTTTCAGAGGAAGATTAATTAATGAATGATGGCTAAGGAAATGGAGCTGTTGAGTAAAGACAAGTGTTGCCTTGCTGTGCTACTTCTTATGCACAGGTAAAGACGGAGAGGATTAGGGTGGTAACAGGAGGGGAAAATAGGATAAAGAGACGTTTATAAATTAAAAGACTTCAACATGTTTAAACGCTGATGAGGAAAATCCAGTAGAAAGAGAGAAGGAGGAGATATAGAAGAGAAGGAGGATGATAAAAACATGATAAGAAAGAAGTGGGCTTCTGATGTTGGTAAGAGGATTGGCCCAATGGCAAGGAGTGTCACCTCCAACCAAAATGGGAGGGGGAAACAATGGGTACAGAGGCAGGTAGGCTTGTCGTGAGGAAGGTACTTTAAGTTTAGCCTGCTTGGAATCCCATCATTTTAGTTTTTAATTCTGTGCCCTCTCCATTACATTACAATTCCTTGAATGTAAACTAAAACAAGAGGGTTTAAAATAACAGCATTTTGCATATTCATCTCTCCTTGCTTTCCTTTTTTATGCCTTCCACTACCTTGCCTGTGCTCCCCCTTCCCCAGTGGGACCAACAACAAGGAGCTCTCTTGTTTACTGAGTAGGGTCAATAATTCAAAGCCCTTTGTGGACTTGTATAATGGTGAACATTTTTGCCAGGAATCATACCATAATTGGGCTTTGAATAAGAACAGAGTCCATATGCCACTACTCTTTTCAGGCATTAAATCAAAAAGAACGTGGGAAAAAACTCTGAATTCAAGCACATAACATGTCACCTCTCCTACATCATGTCAGTGTATACTGTGAATGCTATGAAATTTAGGAGGTTTCTGGTAAGGAAAATTATTTGTGCTTTTGAAAGAGAGTAGGTAGAAATACGGGAAGTTAAAGATTAATTACTTCTTCCAAGCAGGAACAAAACTGGGCTACTTTTCAACTTCTCACTTCAGTTTTGATTCTAAATTAGCTTTAAAAATCACAACAAAATGGACAAATAAGTAATTCTTGATGAAAGGGCGCGGCGCAAGGATGAAGAAATCATTTATTACTTTGGACGCTTCATGCAGAAAACAAACTCTTCTAAATGAGACCTTGCATCAGGGAAATAACTTCATTATACTGAAATATTTTCATTGTATATTTCATTATATAGAAATATTTCTGATCTACAGAATTTTAGAATTCCATGGCTACAAAATTTTTAATGAAGTATAAAAATTTTTAGAGGCATTCTTTTCTTATACACCTAAAACCTTATATTAGATTGAAAGCTCTTTAAAGGGGACTTGTTTTTGAATAAGTTGAACTATATCAAATTTCTGACTTTTGAGTTAAAAAGGATAGAATACCCACAGTGGCATGGGGTTCAATTTAATACTAGAACCATGTAGCACATGATAGGCACTTGATAAATTATTTTTAAATGAACAAATAAACCTGAGAACTCAGGCATGTATTCTATTCTATGTGGAAAATGCATCCTAGAAAAGGACATCAATAGCAAGCCAATTTCAAACATTCAACAAAACAGCACATGATTGCAAATTAACTACTATACAAACACAAAAACTTATAATTATCAAATGAGTTCTTGACAGTTTCTGATAGCTTCAACAAAAATCAACTGTGGAGAGTCTAAAATTTACTCGGTTGGTATTCTAGAAATGCCAGCCTTGTAGAGGTCAATGAAACATTAGCCAAACGGGGAAACAAATCCACGCTGAAGGATGTAGGTCCAATTACTGAAAGTAACTTTTTCTCCCAATTTCATTTTCATATATTAGGAAAACATCAGAAAAAGTTCATAAACTCTGAAAATAAACAAAATACAACTTTTCGCAATTATGTTGAATTTAAACTTGCATGTTACCATAAACCTTCTGGAAACTTTTAGGTTGAGCACACTTAATAGAAGTTGCAATTTTCAAGTAATTTTGGAATTTAGACATTAAGACTAGTGCCCAATCTAAGTTTCAGAGCAGTACAATATCTACAAACACACAGAGCCCAATCCCTATCATATCCCCCTATTAGCACTTATCATTATTTAAAACAAATATGTATTTAATAAATAGGTGAATCTATTCATTTTGTACTTATATATTGAGCTCCTATCCTGTAAAAACAAGTATCTTTTGTTTCCTAGTCATAAATATTTTTAACAGATGATAGCTCTAATTCAGGATGCAGGAAATCTTCTTTTTCTTTTCATCTCACTAATGAAAACATAAACTGTTCTATGTGATAAAAGCCAGTTACACTAGTCATGTATTTTAATAAAGCCATCATAAATTACTAACTTTTAATAAAAAATTTTAAAAAGCCATGTGTGCCCATTTTTGCAGGCAATTCAATAATAAACACAGCTGTTGCACTGAGACGCCTCAGTAACTGCTCTAATTAGTCATTTTTGAATCTGTGCTCCCATAAAATATTTCTGGCACTGTGTGCTAAACATTGTACATGGCACATCTCACTGAATTCTCACAAAAATCCTTTGTGATAGGAGCTAATATTGTCACCATTCCTTTACATAAGGAAACTGAAGCTCAGAAAGATGAAGTAACTCTCCCAGGGTGACATGACTAGCAAGAAATAAAACTGTAATTCATATCCACACCTCATCCAAATCCCTTGTCTTTAATTTCTATGTTTATATGGTCTCTCACTTGGGAATAAGAACTTCTTCCTTTTTCAAACACTTAATATTGCCCCACCATCACAAGAAGTCACCAGTATCAGGAGAGGTGGCAGGCCATCTAAGGGAGGCCACAGAAACTATGGTCCTCTTCCCATGCCCTACAAGAGAGATACACATTTAAATAATTTAAATATTTAAGGCTCACTCTACTTCTTAAAATATGCAGCTTTATACAGTGTTTAAGAACTTCAAAGGTAAACCTAAGTTCACGGCCCCGGTTAACAAATCATTCTCTCTGCTTCAGAGCTATGATCGACAGCAATTCCCTTTAACTGGAATGATTATACCCTTCCCTCCACTCAAAGCATAACTTTATGCTTTTTCTCTTGGACTCTCTTCAAGACTGTCCTTCTCAATGAAGTGATTCCTGAATGACCTTAACTGACCCCAGGGCAAAAAAAAATGTTTGCTTATTTCCACCAAGGGCACCCCATGCTCCGGAAGAGCTGGGTGTATCTTTGTTTCTCTCCCCTGCATAAGTCAGTATCAGTCCTGTCTACCTTATTACACTGGTGCCCCAAAAGCAAAGATTCTACAGTGAGTGTGTTCTCAGTAGTTATGACTTAAATCCAGACTAAAATGCTACAGATGATCGTGTCATTCTGCTGAAAAGCAAAGTTCTGTTCACAAGGTCACCAAATCCTTTCCCGCTTTAGGTGTTTGCTATTACTGGCTGCCCCGCAGTCCTGTGCCACCTCCCAGACCAGGAAGCACATGCTGTTTCCTATCCCTCCTGCTACTTTGCAGGAAATGCTTGGCTTTGAGTAATCAGGGATGCATTGGCTGGAAATGCTAGTGGTGGAGACAGAGCGGAGGCTGACGCCAAATCCAGACAGTGTAAGGACTTTTCCCTAGCCAGGTGTTTGACTTTCTACATTTCCTCCTGCTGTTCCGCCTCTAAGTCCTGTCTACACATAAATAGTCATCTAGTCCAGTTAGATGTGAAGTCTAAATACTAAGTGATATTAAGTATTTTTACTAGTAAAATACCCTGAATCATCATATTAAAATGATTTTCTGGTCCCAAATGCTGTTTACAATTCAATTCTAAATTGTTACTATCCGCCTAAAATCAGGAGGCATTTTGTAACTATCAAACAGCAAGAACGTTTCCACGGTTCCGTTAGGAAAAACAACATAAAATTCTAACTCACTTTAATTCTATATCCACCAACAGTAAACAAACTATTCACAGGAAGAAAACAAATTGCTTTTGAGTCACAGAGGAAAGAGTAAGAGAAAATTGCTAATATTTATTGTGTGTTTATTACTAGGTCAATTCAGATTCTCCAAGAAGCAGGCACCAAGACAGAATTAGATGTGAAAGAAATACACTCAGAGAAATGCTCTTGAAGGATAAAGATGCCAAGGAGCAAGAGGAACTGTAAAAACCTCCAGATCATGTTGCTGTTTTCAATAGTTCTTTATTTAGAACTAAATGAAATTGTCTGAGTTTTGACAATTATAATATTTTATTTCTGATCAATCAGAAAATAGTTTGCCATAAAAATTTATCATTTCTGATATTAGCACATAAATTTGTTTTTATTGTAATTTCAAAACTAATGTCAAGACTGAGCAAATCACAGGATGGAAGCACCTATGAGTGCCTGGGACCCTCAAGATCATCAAATCCAGCTTTCCCTGCAGAGATGTTCTTTCAACTTTTGCCTGAACATCATCCTTGTGAGGGAAATCGTTTCATCACAAAGCAATCCAGTTTACTACTGGAACACTGCAATTATTTGAAGGTTTGTCTTTTTATTTCTTTTTATGTAGCCTTTAGGGAAAATCTTCCTACAGCCTTACACCTAGAGCTATGGGAGGGGATACTGGAAGAAAGTTACTGGGTGCCCCCTTCTTCTCTGGCCTGGGCTAATGAACCCTAGTTCATCTCATGATTTCTTCTGTACAGTTGTTTCTAGAATAATAACCACCTCAGTCAACCTCCTCTAGATCTCCTATAATTTTTTTAATATCCTTCAAATATATGGCAACCATAACTTGATTGTCCAGCCAAATGAAGCGACTAGACTGAATACAGTAGGATAATCTAGTCTCTGTATTTCTCCTAATGAATTAGATTTTTGGCATCACATGTCACAACATTGCTTCATATGAATTGGTACTTAAAAGAAAACTCGACGCCATAGAACTATAAAATTAAATCCAGGAAGAACCTCAAAGACGATCTTCTTCCAACATCCTCTTTCTCAGATAAGGAAATTAAGGTTTTAAAAGATCTTGTGCCAAAAGTCACACAGTTGACTTGTGGCAGTTAAGATTAAATTTTAAAACTCCTAATGCAATGTTTTGTTTTGTTTTATTTTCCTGCAAAGTGTGACTGAGCTTGTTCTCCCTACCCATCATCCACTTGATTCTTAAGCTAAGTGCAAAATTTTACATTTATCCTTTTGTACATGCAATTTAGACTTTGTGAGCTCTCTGAATCACCAGCCATAGGAGTCTTTTTAATGATTAGGTGAAG